>NC_089497.1:69386063-70822877 GCF_036850765.1 Saccopteryx bilineata | reverse complement strand
GGTCAGGGCAGACACACTGCAGGTCAGGGCGGACACACTGCAGGCAGGGCGGACACACTGAAGGTCAGGGCAGACACACTGCAGGTCAGGGCCAGGACACACTGCAGGTCAGGGCCAGGACACACTGCAGGTCAGGGCCCGGACACACTGCAGGTCAGGGCAGACACACTGCAGGTCAGGGCCCGGACACACTGCAGGTCAGGGCCCGGACACACTGCAGGTCAGGGCAGACACACTGCAGATCAGGGCAGACACACTGCAGGTCAGGATGGACACACTGCAGGTCAGGGCCCAGACACACTGCAGGTCAGGGCCCGGACACACTGCAGGTCAGTGCAGACACACTGCAGGTCAGGGCCAGTACACACTGCAGGTCAGGGCCAGGACACACTGCAGGTCAGGGCGGACACACTGCAGGTCAGGGCCAGGACACACTGCAGGTCAGGGCCACACACACTGCAGGTCAGGACGGACACACTGCAGGTCAGGGCCAGGACACACTGCAGGTCAGGGCAGATACACTGCAGGTCAGGGCGGACACACTGCAGGTCAGGGCCAGGACACACTGCAGGTCTGGGCAGACATACTGCAGGTCAGGGCCAGGACACACTGCAGGTCAGGACGGACACACTGCAGGTCATGGCGGACACACTGCACGTCAGGACGGACACACTGCAGGTCAGGGCCAGGACACACTGCAGGTCAGGGCAGACACACTGCAGGTCAGGGCCAGGACACACTGCAGGTCAGGACGGACACACTGCAGGTCAGGGCGGACACACTGCAGGTCAGGGCGGACACACTGCAGGTCAGGGCCCGGACACACTGCAGGTCAGTGCAGACACACTGCAGGTCAGGGCCAGGACACACTGCAGGTCAGTGCAGACACACTGCAGGTCAGGGCCAGACACACTGCAGGTCAGGGCGGACACACTGCAGGTCAGGGCCCGGACACACTGCAGGTCAGTGCAGACACACTGCAGGTCAGGGCCAGGACACACTGCAGGTCATGGCGGACACACTGCACGTCAGGACGGACACACTGCAGGTCAGGGCCAGGACACACTGCAGGTCAGGGCGGACACACTGAAGGTCAGGCCCAGGACACACTGCAGGTCTGGGCAGACACACTGCAGGTCAGGGCCAGGACACACTGCAGGTCAGGACGGACACACTGCAGGTCATGGCGGACACACTGCACGTCAGGACGGACACACTGCAGGTCAGGGCCAGACACACTGCAGGTCAGGCCCAGGACACACTGCAGGTCTGGGCAGACACACTGCAGGTCAGGGCCAGGACACACTGCAGGTCAGGACGGACACACTGCAGGTCATGGCGGACACACTGCACGTCAGGACGGACACACTGCAGGTCAGGGCCAGGACACACTGCAGGTCAGGGCAGACACACTGCAGGTCAGGGCGGACACACTGAAGGTCAGGGCCAGGACACACTGCAGGTCAGGACGAACACACTGCAGGTCAGGACGGACACACTGCAGGTCAGGGCGGACACACTGCAGGTCAGGGCGGACACACTGCAGGTCAGGGCCCGGACACACTGCAGGTCAGGGCCCGGACACACTGCAGGTCAGTGCAGACACACTGCAGGTCAGTGCAGACACACTGCAGGTCAGGGCCCGGACACACTGCAGGTCAGGGCAGACACACTGCAGTTCAGGGCCCGGACACACTGCAGGTCAGTGCAGACACACTGCAGGTCAGGGCCCGGACACACTGCAGGTCAGGGCAGACACACTGCAGGTCAGGGCAGACACACTGCAGGTCAGGGCCAGGACACAGTGCAGGTCAGGTCAGACACAGTACAGGTCAGGGCAGACACAGTGCAGGTCAGGGCCAGGACACACTGCAGGTCAGGGCGGACACACTGCAGGTCAGGGCCAGGACACACTGCAGGTCAGGGCCAGGACACACTGCAGATCAGGGCAGACACACTGCAGGTCAGGGCCAGGACACACTGCAGGTCAGGGCAGACACACTGCAGGTCAGGACGGACACACTGCAGGTCATGGCGGACACACTGCACGTCAGGACGGACACACTGCAGGTCAGGGCCAGGACACACTGCAGGTCAGGGCAGACACACTGCAGGTCAGGGCGGACACACTGAAGGTCAGGGCCAGGACACACTGCAGGTCAGGGCCAGGACACACTGCAGGTCAGGACGAACACACTGCAGGTCAGGACGGACACACTGCAGGTCAGGGCGGACACACTGCAGGTCAGGGCGGACACACTGCAGGTCAGGGCCCGGACACACTGCAGGTCAGGGCCCGGACACACTGCAGGTCAGTGCAGACACACTGCAGGTCAGTGCAGACACACTGCAGGTCAGGGCCCGGACACACTGCAGGTCAGGGCAGACACACTGCAGGTCAGGGCCCGGACACACTGCAGGTCAGTGCAGACACACTGCAGGTCAGGGCCCGGACACACTGCAGGTCAGGGCAGACACACTGCAGGTCAGGGCAGACACACTGCAGGTCAGGGCCAGGACACAGTGCAGGTCAGGGCAGACACAGTACAGGTCAGGGCAGACACAGTGCAGGTCAGGGCCAGGACACACTGCAGGTCAGGGCGGACACACTGCAGGTCAGGGCCAGGACACACTGCAGGTCAGGGCCAGGACACACTGCAGATCAGGGCAGACACACTG
Source organism: Saccopteryx bilineata (assembly GCF_036850765.1). Lineage (NCBI taxonomy): Eukaryota > Metazoa > Chordata > Mammalia > Chiroptera > Emballonuridae > Saccopteryx > Saccopteryx bilineata. Next base: position 70,820,198 of record NC_089497.1, on the reverse strand, counting down.
CAGGTCAGGGCCAGGACACACTGCAGGTCAGGGCAGACACACTGCAGGTCAGGGCCCGGACACACTGCAGGTCAGGGCAGACACACTGCAGGTCAGGGCCAGGACACACTGCAGGTCAGGGCCAGACACACTGCAGGTCAGGACGGACACACTGCAGGTCAGGGCCAGGACACACTGCAGGTCAGGGCCAGACACACTGCAGGTCAGGGCAGACACACTGCAGGTCAGGGCGGACACACTGCAGGTCAGGGCCAGGACACACTGCAGGTCATGACGGACACACTGCACGTCAGGACGGACACACTGCAGGTCAGGGCCAGGACACACTGCAGGTCAGGGCCCGGACACACTGCAGGTCAGGGCGGACACACTGAAGGTCAGGGCCAGGACACACTGCAGGTCAGGGCCAGGACACACTGCAGGTCAGGACGGACACACTGCAGGTCAGGGCGGACACACTGCAGGTCAGGGCGGACACACTGCAGGTCAGGGCCAGACACACTGCAGGTCAGGGCCCGGACACACTGGAGGTCAGGGCCAGGACACACTGGAGGTCAGGGCCAGGACACACTGCAGGTCAGGGCCAGGACACACTGCAGGTCAGGGCCAGGACACACTGGAGGTCAGGGCCAGGACACACTGCAGGTCAGGGCCAGGACACACTGCAGGTCAGGGCCAGGACACTGCAGTTCAGGGCCAGGACACAATGCAGGTCAGGACACACTGCAGGTCAGGGCCAGGACACACTACAGATCAGGGCCAGGACACACTGCAGGTCAGGGCCAGGACACTGCAGTTCAGGGCCAGGACACACTGCACGTCACGACGGACACACTGCAGGTCAGGGCCAGGACACACTGCAGGTCAGGGCAGACACACTGCAGGTCAGGGCGGACACACTGCAGGTCAGGGCCAGGACACACTGCAGGTCAGGGCAGACACACTGCAGGTCAGGGCAGACACACTGCAGGTCAGGGCCAGGACACACTGCAGGTCAGGGCAGACACACTGCAGTTCAGGGACCAGACACACTGCAGGTCAGGGCCAGGACACACTGCATGCCAGGGCAGACACTCTGCATGCCAGGGCCAAGACACACTGCAGGTCAGGGCCAGGACACAGTGCAGGTCAGGGCAGACACAGTACAGGTCAGGGCAGACACAGTGCAGGTCAGGGCCAGGACACACTGCAGGTCAGGGCGGACACACTGCAGGTCAGGGCCAGGACACACTGCAGGTCAGGGCCAGGACACACTGCAGATCAGGGCAGACACACTGCAGGTCAGGGCCAGGACACACTGCAGGTCAGGGCAGACACACTGCAGGTCAGGACGGACACACTGCAGGTCATGGCGGACACACTGCACGTCAGGACGGACACACTGCAGGTCAGGGCCAGGACACACTGCAGGTCAGGGCAGACACACTGCAGGTCAGGGCGGACACACTGAAGGTCAGGGCCAGGACACACTGCAGGTCAGGGCCAGGACACACTGCAGGTCAGGACGAACACACTGCAGGTCAGGACGGACACACTGCAGGTCAGGGCGGACACACTGCAGGTCAGGGCGGACACACTGCAGGTCAGGGCCCGGACACACTGCAGGTCAGGGCCCGGACACACTGCAGGTCAGTGCAGACACACTGCAGGTCAGGGCCAGGACACACTGCAGGTCAGGGCCAGACACACTGTAGGTCAGGACGGACACACTGCAGGTCAGGGCCAGGACACACTGCAGGTCAGGGCCAGACACACTGCAGGTCAGGGCAGACACACTGCAGGTCAGGGCGGACACACTGCAGGTCAGGGCCAGGACACACTGCAGGTCATGGCGGACACACTGCACGTCAGGACGGACACACTGCAGGTCAGGGCCAGGACACACTGCAGGTCAGGGCCCGGACACACTGCAGGTCAGGGCGGACACACTGAAGGTCAGGGCCAGGACACACTGCAGGTCAGGGCCAGGACACACTGCAGGTCAGGACGGACACACTGCAGGTCAGGGCGGACACACTGCAGGTCAGGGCGGACACACTGCAAGTCAGGGCCAGACACACTGCAGGTCAGGGCCCGGACACACTGGAGGTCAGGGCCAGGACACACTGGAGGTCAGGGCCAGGACACACTGCAGGTCAGGGCCAGGACACACTGCAGGTCAGGACACACTGCAGGTCAGGGCCAGGACACACTACAGATCAGGGCCAGGACACACTGCAGGTCAGGGCCAGGACACTGCAGTTCAGGGCCAGGACACACTGCAGGTCAGGACACACTGCAGGTCAGGGCCAGGACACACTACAGATCAGGGCCAGGACACACTGCAGGTCAGGGCCAGGACACACTGCAGGTCAGGGCGGACACACTGCAGTTCAGGGCCAGGACACAATGCAGGTCAGGGCCAGGACACACTGCAGGTCAGGGCAGACACACTGCAGGTCAGGGCAGACACACTGCAGGTCAGGGCCAGGACACACTGCAGGTCAGGGCAGACACACTGCAGTTCAGGGACCAGACACACTGCAGGTCAGGGCCAGGACACACTGCAGGTCAGGGCCAGGACACACTGCAGGTCAGGGCAGACACACTGCAGGTCAGGGTAGACACACTGCAGGTCAGGGCCAGGACACACTGCAGGTCAGGGCAGACACACTGCAGGTCAGGGCAGACACACTGCAGGTCAGTACGGACACACTGCAGGTCAGGGCGGACACACTGCAGGTCAGGGTCAGGATACACTGCAGGTCAGGGCAGACACACTGCAGGTCAGGGCCCGGACACACTGCAGGTCAGGGCCCGGACACACTGCAGGTCAGGGCAGACACACTGCAGGTCAGGATGGACACACTGCAGGTCAGGGCGGACACACTGCAGGTCAGGGCCAGGACACACTGCAGGTCAGGGCCAGGACACACTGCAGGTCAGGGCCCGGACACACTGCAGGTCAGGGCAGACACACTGCAGGTCAGGGCAGACACACTGCAGGTCAGTGCCAGGACACACTGCAGTTCAGGGCCAGGACACACTGCAGGTCAGGGCCAGGACACACTGCAGGTCAGGGCAGACACACTGCAGTTCAGGGACCAGACACACTGCAGGTCAGGGCCAGGACACACTGCAGGTCAGGGCCAGGACACACTGCAGGTCAGGGCAGACACACTGCAGGTCAGTACGGACACACTGCAGGTCAGGGCGGACACACTGCAGGTCAGGGCCAGGACACACTGCAGGTCAGGGCCAGGACACACTGCAGGTCAGGGCAGACACACTGCAGGTCAGGGCGGACACACTGCAGGTCAGGGCCAGGACACACTGCAGGTCAGGGCAGACACACTGCAGGTCAGGGCAGACACACTGCAGGTCAGGATGGACACACTGCAGGTCAGGGCCGACAAACTGCAGGTCAGGGCCAGGACACACTGCAGGTCAGGGCAGACACACTGCAGGTCAGGGCCCGGACACAATGCAGGTCAGTGCAGACGCACTGCAGGTCAGGGCCCGGACACACTGCAGGTCAGGGCAGACACACTGCAGGTCAGGGCCAGGACACACTGCAGGTCAGGGCCAGGACACACTGCAGGTCAGGGCAGACACACTGCAGGTCAGGGCCCGGACACACTGCAGGTCAGGGCCAGGACACACTGCAGGTCAGGGCAGACACACTGCAGGTCAGGGCGGACACACTGCAGGTCAGGGCAGACACACTGCAGGTCAGGGCAGACACACTGCAGGTCAGGATGGACACACTGCAGGTCAGGGCGGACACACTGCAGGTCAGGGCCAGGACACACTGCAGGTCAGGGCGGACACACTGCAGGTCAGGGCGGACACACTGCAGGTCAGGGCCAGGACACACTGCAGGTCAGGGCCAGGACACACTGCAGGTCAGGGCGGACACACTGCAGTTCAGGGCCAGGACACACTGCAGGTCAGGGCCAGGACACACTGCAGGTCAGGGCAGACACACTGCAGTTCAGGGACCAGACACACTGCAGGTCAGGGCCAGGACACACTGCAGGTCAGGGCCAGGACACACTGCAGGTCAGGGCAGACACACTGCAGGTCAGTACGGACACACTGCAGGTCAGGGCGGACACACTGCAGGTCAGGGCCCGGACACAGTGCAGGTCAGGGCAGACACACTGCAGGTCAGGGCGGACACCTTGCAGGTCAGGGCCAGGACACACTGCAGGTCAGGGCAGACACACTGCAGGTCAGGGCCAGGACACACTGCAGGTCAGGGCCAGGACACACTGCAGGTCAGGGCAGACACACTGCAGGTCAGGGCCGACAAACTGCAGGTCAGGGCCAGGACACACTGCAGGTCAGGGCCCAGACACACTGCAGGTCAGGGCCCGGACACACTGCAGGTCAGGGCAGACACACTGCAGGTCAGGGCGGACACACTGCAGGTCAGGGCCAGGACACACTGCAGGTCAGGGCAGACACACTGCAGGTCAGGGCGGACACACTGCAGGTCAGGGCCAGGACACACTGCAGGTCAGGGCCAGACACACTGCAGGTCAGGACGGACACACTGCAGGTCAGGGCCAGGACACACTGCAGGTCAGGGCCAGACACACTGCAGGTCAGGACGGACACACTGCAGGTCAGGGCCAGGACACACTGCAGGTCAGGACACACTGCAGGTCAGGGCCAGGACACACTACAGATCAGGGCCAGGACACACTGCAGGTCAGGGCCAGGACACTGCAGTTCAGGGCCAGGACACACTGCAGGTCTGGACACACTGCAGGTCAGGGCCACGACACACTGCAGGTCAGGGCCCAGACACACTGCAGGTCAGGGCCCGGACACACTGCAGGTCAGTGCAGACACACTGCAGGTCAGGGCGCGGACACACTGCAGGTCAGGGCAGACACACTGCAGGTCAGCATGGACACACTGCAGGTCAGGGCCCAGACACACTGCAGGTCAGGGCCCGGACACACTGCAGGTCAGTGCAGACACACTGCAGGTCAGGGCGCGGACACACTGCAGGTCAGGGCAGACACACTGCAGGTCAGCATGGACACACTGCAGGTCAGTGCAGACACACTGCAGGTCAGGGCCCGGACACACTGCAGGTCAGTGCAGACACACTGCAGGTCAGTGCAGACACACTGCAGGTCAGGGCCAGGACACACTGCAGGTCAGGGCAGGACACACTGCAGGTCAGGGCCAGGACACACTGCAGGTCAGGGCAGACACACTGCAGGTCAGGGCCAGGACACACTGCAGGTCAGGGCCAGGACACACTACCGATCAGGGCCAGGACACACTGCAGGTCAGGGCCAGGACACTGCAGTTCAGGGCCAGGACACACTGCAGGTCTGGACACTGCAGGTCAGGGCCAGGACACACTGCAGTTCAGGGCCAGGACACACTGCAGGTCAGGGCCAGGACACACTGCAGGTCAGGGCCAGGACACACTACTGGTCAGGGCCTGGACTGGGGAGAGGCAAGTGAGGTGCTTATAAGGGGCACAACATTTAAGGGGACACAAGAAAATACATTAATGAAAATAGATCATATTTGAATGCAAAGCTCCTTTTAGAAATAAAAATTAATGCAAAAATTCACGATGAACAAAATATCAGAATTTCAATAGAAACAGGATCCAACCGTGCATTTACTCAGTCCTGCCTCACTGGCCTCACCCTAATCCTGTGCCTGGCTCCATGTAGCCCACTAGGACTGACTGCTTCAGACTGGCAAATAGTCCTGATTCTGCATTCAACTATATATTCTGGAAACAAGGTTTCACCAAACAGCACTTGCACTTACGGTACTGCATCCATTAAAAACAATTCTGACCTCAGCCCAGTAAAGGATTTCAGGAACCAGTGAGTGGAGACATGAAATGTGAAGAAACCACCAGTAGAGGGATCCAAAGTTCCTACTTTAAAGGGATCATGTGACCTGAGCATGGCCGAAACAAAAACAAGCCTCGGGCCTGACCTGAGGTCGCCGGTTCGAAACCCTGGGCTTGCCTGGTCAAGGCACATATGAGAGTTGATGCTTCCAGCTCCTCCCCCCTTCTCTCTCTCTATCTCTCTCTCCTCTCTCTGTCTCTCTCCTCTCTAAAAATGAATAAATTAAAAAAAATTTAAAAAAAAAACAACAACAAGCCTCGGAATTCCATATAAATAGGTGATGAAATCCAGACGGAAGACTAGACAACTAAAACTAGGACTATCAGGGAAAAAAACCAAGTCATTTAGTTATTTCATTCTAACTGCAGGTTCCTTCTTATTGGGGAAATAAAGTATATAATGAAAACTGACCCTCTGAAGTTCCTTTATCTTCTCTATAGAAATATACTCAAATTTTAGTTCCCTTATTCTAGTCAAATAGTTTCATAGAAATTGTGCTCTTGTTTAAAAAATCTAATGTTCAGAATACACCGGAAATAATTTATTAAAGATGAACGTGGCAGGTTTAAAAGCTATGAAGATAAACCGGTGAGAATGTTCTGGAAGCCACAATATAAATCTATTTTCCTACGTTGTACCTTTAACTTTTAATCTTTCAAGTTCCATGGTAGGATAATCCTTGGCTCTTGTCCTGGGATGGCAAAGACAGAAAATTACTTGGAAATTCTTTATGCTAGTTATATCAATTTCCACATTTTTGAAATGTTTTTCCTAGCTTATTCTGGTGATCTATTATTCCCCATTAAACAAATATGCCCCTGCTCAAACCAGTCCAGTGAGTGGTCAAATGGACATGTTAAAAGAAATCACAAATCATTCACAATTTACTGGGAAGCTTGTAGTTTCAACTTGGTAGATTATCTCAGTAAATCCGCTGTAACAACTGCTACTGAAAAGCATAAAAGGTAACTGCTCAGCAGTACTCCGTCATCCTATCTGCCTCTGTAGTATGGAACAGCCTGAAGTTGAATTTACAACTCATTTTTGTGTGTGTGGAAAACTAAGTATTCTCTTTGTATATATATGACTTATTAATTCAAATTTGAGGGAATTTCAATTAGTATGACTTCTAGAAAAGACAAAATTCTACTCAGTAACTATCTTTCTGTGTTTTGTGGCTATGACTTTAGCTATCAAATTCTAACTTACTCCATGATCGGGGGCCATCTGGAGTTACCTCTCCACAAAGAATAGATCAGTTCTTGATTCAGTGTAAGTCTAAAGACTTTAAATTCCAATTTGGCATGGATGTGGGAAGAGGAAACTTGGGTTATATTACCATTTCTCACTGTCGGCCAGTGAGAGCTACTGTGTGAGTTCAGCAGCAAGATCTCAGCAATATAAACTGCTCACCTTTTTTCACAAGTTACACCTGGGGGTGGATTTCTGTTCACTGGTATGGAAAAGTAAAGGCAGAAATGCCAAATGGACTAACAGGCAAAGACAAGTTCTGAATCTTTGCTAAGGAAACCGGCAGTTGGGGATTATAGAGAACTATTATATTTTAAAGTCATTATGCTAAAAATCATTAAAATTTCCTAATAACTAGTTTGATTATGCAGATTTTGAAGCAAATAAAAAAGCTGAATTATAAAGTAAATTAAGCCTCCTAAAAGTTCAACGTTTGCTCTTCTAAGCGCAGCCTTCCCTCCCCCCCCCCCGAAAAAGTTTATTTCACGCAGAGGGGATGGGGTTCTCTCCTTAACTGATGCCTTCCTCATGGCTGCAAGGACGTTGCTCAGATCCTCTCTCCTTGCTCTCCACTAGGATGTGCGTCCCCACACTTTTCTTGCCTTCCAGCCCCCGTCCTTAGCGACCTTGAGCAGCTCCATGGCGCGCTGCTCATACGGGGCAAAGCCACACACTTCTAGAATCGTGTTTCGCGTGAACTTGGTGAGCATGGTGAGGCGTCCGCAGTGGCGGCTGTGCCTCGGCTTGCTTATGTTTTTGGACACCGTGTGGCCTTTGTTGAGGCCCACCGCCGTGGGGCATGGTAGCTGAGAACCGTGGCTGAGGACCAGCGTGAGGAGAAGGGGTAAGAGGTGAGTCCCGCTGGGAAACCGCGGCCTCCGGGACTCGCGTCCCCGCCTCACCGCGGCCGGCGCAGCCACCTCCCGAGGCCACACTGGGGTCCCGGGGTCCTGATGGCGGCTAATCCTGCCTATACGGGGGTGGGTGAGGACCAACTAGCCTTGTATTCGTTCTCGAGCACAGTTGTTTGGTTTGACAGGGCCGCTTGCTCTTTTATTTATTTATTTATTTATTTATTTATTTATTTATTTATTTTTATTTTTATTTTTTTTACTGAAAATTTTATTTCTTTAGGGTTTTATCCCAACCAGTTTAAAAACCAAGTAACACACACCTGGGGGAAGGGGCTAGGAACTGCACCTACTTCCTACTCAACATGGACAGCAGTGGGGAAGAGGGAGGGGGCAGGAGAAGTGGCTTAATGAGATAGCAGCAGCGGTAATGGGGTGATGGCATCACAGAGCCGGCTCCTGCCTCTCCCAGGCCCTGGCTGGAGCTTCTATGGCTTACAGTGTGGGGTGGGTAACACCCAGGTCCTGCCCCTTCCCCTCCCCCTCCTCAGATAGCCTCCTTGGGGGCTCAACCCATTTCTTCCTGCAGGAGACTGAGGCACATGGAGAGGAGGAAGTGGGAAGAGGATGACGCAGGAGAGGCAGGGAGGTGGCATGAATAAAGGCAAAGGTGAGGCATGGGCCAGGCCCCAGCTTGGAGGCCCCTAGACATACCAGCTCCACGCCCCCTGCGGAGGGATCGGAAAGCCACAATTATCATGCAGCAATTGGGGAAGTGAGGTGGAGATGAAGTCCACGAGGTGGGCTGGGCATGGGCCTCAGTCGAAGCCCGTGCCAGTCGCTGTGCTCCGAGTCGTACTCTAGCTCGGCGCCCATGCACTGGACACCATCCAGCAGCATGGGTGTGTGCGGTGCCGTTCCTGACTCGGGCCTGCACCAGCGCGCGCACCTGACACCATCCAGCAGCATGGGTGTGCGTGGTGCCGTCCCTGACTCGGGCCTGCACCAGCACGCGCACGCAGGTGCCTGTGCCACCTTCACAGGCCAGTAACATCTCCTCCTTGAGGACACCTTCCTTGTGCGCCCTGTACTCACACTTGACGCTGTCACCTTCAGGGACAGGCATGACGCTGAGAAGCTGGAGGTGCAGGCTGGGGACAGGTGCCTCTTGGACGTCCTTGCTTGGCCTTTGCACCAAGGGCAGAGTGAAGGTAATCTCATACCTGTGCAGGATCTCCAGGAAGCCGACCTTTACCAGAAAGCTGCTGTCACTCTCCTGGGTGACCATGACAGCCGAGTCGTGCAACTTCTCATCGAAGTGGACGTGGCTCTGGGAGCCTTCTGTATCATGGCCTGCTGCGAAACAGACACTCGGGACTCTGGGCCTGTTGCCCTCGCTGGCTGCAGCCTTGGACGGCCTCCCGCCATGAGCGAGACACGCAGCTCCGAGCGGACCCGCCACTCAAGCGTGGCAGCCTCCCATGCTCCAGGGATGCCAGCAGGAGCCGTGCAGAGTGCACCCTGGGGCGAGTCGGGACGACCGCGGCGGGGGCTGTCGCGGAGGCAGCGGGCGCTCAACAACGGACAGAGGAGGAAGCCCCGCACAACAGGGCCTCCCGCTTGCTCTTTTAAATACGATTCTTGTCAGTTTTGGTCTTGCCTACCTAAGAAACTAACTGCTCCGTTTGCCCACTCTAGCAACAGTCACTAACACGGGTGTGTTTCCTGTGCAGCAGGCACCTGCAGATGCTTCACATCTGTATTAACTTCACGTCTCACAACAACCTATCGGGGAGAAATGACCTCCCCAATTTGCAGAAGAAACAGAAGTATCGAGACATGGGGCTCACCACTTAACCTCCATAAATTCCAGCTGAGGTCCAGGTCCCGGCCCTGAGCTCCTCCCCTGCCCTTCCTGGAGCTCCCGTCTGGGGTGAGGGCAGGGGAGCAGGTGGGACAAGGCCGAGAGAAGCACCCAAGAAAGCAAAGAATTTCCTTCACTGTCTGAAGTTTGGAGTCACTTAGGTTTTACTATCTACCACCTGAATTTTGTCAGAGCTGGTTCTCATTTTCATTGTGATACATCCTTTTCCCAACCCTCCACCTCAATTGTACTAAATAGCACTGCTTCGCTAGATAAGGGGCAAAGCTGCCCTCCACTGTGTACTGCCGGGGTCCAGCCCAGGGGGGAATCCAGGGTTCCCACAGGAAGAGACAGCATCGGCGCGAATCGAGTGAGAGAGCCGAATTCTTTTTTTCTCTTTAGCATTTACTGCCAGGCATCTCAGCCAAATGCTGTTCTAGCTTTATTTTTACTCACACACACACTAAGTTACAATCACATGGTATTCAGAATACATTGATAAATCATTGTTTTTGTTTCACTTTGGTTACATATTTCTAGGTAACAGTTAATTCATTTCTATAAGCTATAAATCAGGTGGTAAGTCATACAAAGTATAGTTATATAATAACTTGAACAGCAATAACAATATTGGTACAAACTTCTAAAAGGTCAGTACTGATTAGTAACTCTACCTTACCTAATGTCCTACTGTCTAGTCAAATTTTATTTATCTACTATATTCATACACTAGTTAAGTTCTAACTTTATTCTTCTCAGAGTGTTCCACCACCTGCAGGTCAGGTATGCAAGAAGAAAGGAAAGTTTCTCTACTCTACCACATGAAAAGGCTAGGGAGGTAAAGTGATGAATTAAGTGAAGGCTGAAAGGTGCTTCTGTGTATAGTTACTGTTTCCTACCTATTCATAAGTCACAATCTATTTTTTCTAACATGATTAATAAGAAGGAATTCTCCTACAAACTTAACCCTTTTTGAGGGATATTATAGCCAGCCTCTTATGTCTATGAGCCCAGGCAAAGGGGCTTACAGGCTTTTCTGTGGAACTCACACCCTCTGTCTCATTTCCAAAGAAATTACTATGAATCTGCAGGGAAAGCACGGTGCTATTATCCCTGTGCCATCAATGATAGCACACACCCAGAAAATGGGGGATAAAAGGCCAAATTAATTCAAAAGGTCAAAGGGGGAAGTATCGTTGTGCCTTTTCTCTGCTGTGACTTTGTCAACCAGCAGCCGTTGATCTTCACTGCTGTGACTTTGTCAGTCAGCAGTTGTGGATCTTCTTCTGCTGTGACCTTGTCAGCCAGCAGTTGTGGATCTTCTCCTGCTGTGACCTTGTCAGCCAGCAGTTGTGGATCTTCTCCTGCTGTGACCTTGTCAGCCAGCAGTTGTTGATTGGCTTCTGACAGTGTACATACAGGATTTGCCCCAGAAAGAGAACTGGTACATCCAGGGAAGGGGATCTGAAGTGGTAAATGCTGATCTCAGGCATAATGGTGGAAAGAAAGAAGGAGAGACAGAAATGGGAGAGAGAGAGAGAGAGAAAACAGGGAGAGGAAAAAAGAGAAAAGAATAAAATATGATAATCAGTGAGTATGTCTTAGCGGAAATTTATCTAGATAAATTTATTAACTGATGTCTCTTTCTCACCAGCCCCCCTCCAACTCCTGGAAAAGCTACCCTTCAGTTATTAGAAAGCAAAATGAAAACTTTATAAATCTATGAATGCTTTCTTTTCTTTCTCTCTATGATTGCATTCAATCCTTCTATTTCTTCTATAGATCTCATGACTTAGCATTCATATTATTTGGTCCTAGTACAAATATACAGTTTTGCAGGGAGGGGTTGCCTCAGTATAAAATACTCTTTGCCCATCAAACCACAGAGAGTAATAATTTATAATGGGTAATTTGTTAAAAACCCATTGGCATTAATCTATAAATAAGCTGATTCATTATTAGTAAAGAACAAATATATCTGTTCCTTTGCTCTGCCCACTCCAATTGTAAGTCCTGAGCGGAAGCAGGTACGTATATTAGATACTATGTATGTGCACATATTCACACAAGTTTATATTTCTTCTGAGTCCCCAAGTCAGACTTGCATTGAAAAAGCACATGGAACCAGAGGGAAAGGGGATGAGAGGAAGGGATCAGAGAAGGGAAAGAGATTAGTAAAATTATTATTCATGACACAGTGTTATAGAGAGCAGGAATGCAAATCAAAGAGGCAAGGGAGGAAGGCGTTGGGGGGAAGGAGGCCAGGGGTATGTCAAGGGGGACACCGGGTGGGGGCGGAGATATGTTCAGGGGGACACTTGAATCTATGTAAACACAATAAATTAAAATCAATAAAAATTTAAAAAGTAAAAATTATGTAAAATGCTAATTTTAGCAGAAAAAAAGAAAGAAATTATTTCCACCTGAATGTAAAGTAAATTTGTATCAGTTATAATAATATAATATAATAAATATTGCCATGACATAAGTAAAAAAAAGGCACATAGAGTTATACCCCTACCCCCAAACTATAGAGTGACGTACCCACAAACAAAACTTCACATTGTCTTATATACAGACAAATCCCACATAAATAACCATTCTCAGAAGGAGTCAGGAAATTGGTTTGAGGATGTGAGGCTTTTGCTGGGAGAAGGGGAAAGGGTAGGGATGAGAGGTAAGGACCGACAGGGTGGCCAGAACGCCTGCCCTGGTGCCCGCGTGCACACACCACCCAGGGAAAGGAGCAGCAGTCTAAAGTCTCCTCTGCTCATCTGGGAGGATTTCTAAAGTGACCAAGAAGATTTCATGGTTCAGAACAAATTACTGTTACTTTAATTGGGAGAAATTAAAGATTTACACAAAGATTTTGAAATAGGTTGGAAATAAACAGAGAACATTGATGATGGTAACAACTAAAATGAAGCCAGTAGGTAGACAACACAGTGGCTGCTTTAAAGGAAGGAAGATAGGAATTTGATTAACAGAGCAGTAGGGCACTACAAAAACTTAGAAATAGAATATTATAGCATCAGGATATGGGCTTGAAAAGTGAGAGGAGTTGTGGTTTGCATGTCAGAATTAGGAGGGATAGATAAGGCGGAGAAAGGATGGGGAGAAGCAGACTTATGGGAAAAATTCAGTAAACAGAGTGAGTTTTATTAACCGCAGAAAGAGATAACCAAAACCTAGAACTGAGAGAACACAAGAATCAACATAAAACCAAGTCTGATAGCTTATCAGCTTAACACCTATCACAACTGAAACACATAGACAGAGCCAGGCTTGGCTGGCAATTAACTTGATCTTTCTGAATTCTGTTAGGTGGCAGGTTTTCTCAAGAGCCTGTTCAGGGCCTCTCCTATGACTTCAGACACACCACGGGCTGTGTGTTTACTTTTCCTTCCTCCCTCCCTCCCTCCCTTCCTCCCTCCCTTCCTTCCCTTTCTTTTCTCCTTTCCTTTCCTTTCCTTTCCTTTCCTTTCCTTTCCTTTCCTTTCCTTTCCTTTCCTTTCCTTTCCTTTCCTTTCCTTTCCTTTCCTTCCCTTCCCTTCCCTTCCCTTCCCTTCCCTTCCTTTCCTTTTTTCTCTCTCTCTCTCTTTCTCATTTTTTTCTTTCTTTCTTTCAAATGACAGGAGGGGAGATAGTGTGATAGACTCCCACATGAGCCCCAACTTGGATCCACCCCATAACTCCCATCTAGGTCTAATGCTGGAATCAATCAAGCTATTATTAGCACCTAAAGCAGAGAGATTCCGAACCAATCCAGCCACTGGCTGTGGGAGGGGAAGAGGGAGAAAAGGAGGAGATGGATGGGGAGAAAAGCAGATGGTCACTTCTCTTGTGTGCCCTGACTAGAAATCGAACCAGGATGTATATATGCTGGCTGACACTCTAGCCACTAAGCCAACTATCCAGGGCCAGGCTGTGTGTTTCTAAAACTGGTGGATGTTCATGCAAGGCCTTGGCTGCAAGAGAGATGGGGAGGAATGCTGACCTCACTCCCTGCTGGCCACTGGATCTGGGCAAGTGACCCAACTTCTTTACATCCCACGGTCATTCCCGCCTGGAAGGGTGCAGTGAGGACTGAACGCAGTAACAAGAATGTGTAGGAAGTGCCAAGCACGGCGATCCTAGTGGGTGGACAGCTGTCATCCTCATGTCCATCTGGGGCTGCAGAAAGCTCCTCTCACTGGTGAGCTGGCAGAGGGGGTCCTCATGCTGCACGCCAGCATCATCGCTGTAGAAGAACCTGCTGTGTTTCACATCTCTGGAAAGGCATTTCGGCTAACAGCATTACCCATTAAAATAATGCAACATTCACCTGACTAGGCAATGGCGCAGTGGATAGAGCGTTGGACTAGGGCACAGAAGACCCAGGTTTGAACCCGAAGGTCGCCAACTTGAGTGCGGGCTTATCTGGTTTGAGCAAGGCTCACCAGTGTGAGCCCAAAGACGCTGAATTGAGCAAGGGGTCACTCAGTCTTCTGTAGCTCCCGTTCAAGGCACATATGAGAAAGCAATCAATGAACAACTAAGGTGCTGCAACAAAGAATTGATGCTTCTCATCTCTCTCCCTTACTCTCTGTCTGTCCCTATCTGTCCCTCTTTCTGTCTCTGTCACACGCACACAAAATACTAATAATAATGCAACACCCCCTTGGCTGCTTCCTCCTCCTTTATGCTTGCCAGCCACTCCCACCCACATGTCCTCTGGGTGTTCTTTCCTCCCCACACAGTGGTACCTTGAGATATGAGTTTAATTCATTCTGTAACCAAGCTTGTAAGTCAGTCAACTCGTATATCAAACAAATTTCTCCCACTTAAAATAACTGAAATAGATTTAATCCATTCCAGCCCTGTGAAACATCCCCAAATCATCCTAAGTTATGAAAAAGATGTTTTTAATTAAGAAACACACATGTATACTTTATCAATGCATAACAAAATATATGAAATAAAAGAAAAAGGTGTTATTTAGTATTGTATTCTTACCTTGGAGACAGATGAGTGCGGCTAATGGAGGTGAATGGTGCAGGAGGAGGGAGGGAGAAAGGGATGCAGGCACTGTAGACACGTAAACTAAAACTGCACTTTCTTAACACTAAATGTAAACTAAAACTGCATTTCCTTTACTTTAAACAAAACTAAAACTGCACTTTCTTTACTTAAAATAAAACCACAAAAACTTAATTATAAAAAAAAGCACTTTCTTAACTTTAAACTTAACCTAAGCTTAACATTACGTATTTTTCATTTAATCATCATCTGTTTATGACTTTTTGGCAGCACTTTCAGCACTTTCACTTGCAGGATTTTTGAATAAAAATCTATCCAAAGAGGTTTGCTTTTGCCTGCCTTTTAAAATGTCACGGAAATGTGACAAACAAGTGTTATTAAAAAGTGCTGAAGCACGACCAGTTGAAATATTTTCTGGGTGTTTCTTTTCAGTGAAACTTGAAAGCTTCTCCCACATCGCCAGCATGTCTTTAATTTCACTTGTAGAAATCACTTCCTCCGACTCTACCTCTTCCTCACTACTAATCTCTTGCAGAAGCTCCGTATGTTGCATCATCTGTAGCTCCTTCAACTCCTCAGTTGAGTTCCTCCTCATGTTCCTCGATGAGCTCATTTACATCACCCTCATCTACCTCCAGACCCATTTTCTTTCCGAGGGACACAATCTCCTCCAACGCTTCTACCTCAATCTCTGTCTCTGGTTCGAATCCTCCAAAGTCCCTGTCTGCAACAACATCAGGCCATAACTTTTTCCATGCTGAGTTCAAGGTTCTTCTTGTAACCTCTTGCCATGACAAGTCAATAATGTGTAAACATATCACGATGTTGTAGTGGTCTTTCCAAAACTCACAAAGGGTTAGATTTGTATTTCAGTCACCTCAAAGCAGTGACGGAACAGGTGCTTTGTGTAAAGCTTTTTAAAGTTGGCAATGACCTGCTGATCCATAGGTTGCAAGATTGAAGTCGTGTTGGGTGGGAGGTAGAGGACTTTCACGAATTTGAACTCATCGAGAATGTCATCTTCAAGACCAGGTGGGTGGGCTGGAGCATTATCAAGGATTTGTAATGCTTTTATTGGGAATTTATTTTCTTGAAGATATTTCTTCACTGCAGGACCAACGACGAGATTTACCCATTCAATAAAAAACTGCCGCTTAACCCATGCCCTAGTATTGGCGCACCACATGACCTGCAGTTTTTCTTTTTTTTTTCTTTTCTTTCTTTTTTTTTTACAGGACAGAGAGAGAGTCAGAGAGAGGGATAGATAGGGACAGACAGGAACAGAGAGAGATGAGAAGCATCAATCATCAGTTTCTTGTTGTGACACCTTAGTCGTTCATTGATTGCTTTCCCATATGTGCCTTGACCATAGGCCTTCAGCAGACCGAGTGACCCCTTGCTTGAGCCAGCAACCTTGGGTCCAAGCTGGTGAGCTTTTTGCTCAAGCCAGATGAGCCTGCGCTCAAGTTGGCGACCTCGGGGTCTCGAACCTGGGTCTTCCGCATCCCAGTCCAACGCTCTATCCACTGCGCCACCGCCTGGTCCTTAATGGGCCTTGCAGCTTCTTCTCCTCTGTGGTGATGAGAGTCCTCTGGGGCATTTTTTTCCAAAACAATCCTATTTCGTCACAGTTGAACACTTGTTGGGGGAGGTAGCCTTCCTTTGCAATAAGCGCAGCAAAATGTGCGATGTACTCCTCAGCTGCCTTAACATCAGCACTAGCAGCTTCACCATGCCTCACCGCCAAGTGGATGCCAGATCTCTTCTTGAAATTTTCAAACCAGCCGTGACTTGCCTCAAATGTATCTTCTGTTGCCTCTTTTGAGGTTGATGGTTCTTTCTTCTTCAAGTCGCTGTAAATAATACGTGCCTTTTCACATATTGTAGTCTCCGTCACTGTATCTCCTGCCAGCTCTTTCTCTTTAGCCACACCAGCAGAAGCTTCTCCATTTCTTCATGGATATTGTCCTTAACTGGGACAGAATTGTAGTTCCTTTCGCTGGATTTGCACTTTTGATGGCATCTTTTCGTTTAAGGATGGTACAAATTGTACATATATTGTGGTCGTACAGCCTTGCCAGTTTAATCACTCGTACACCATGCTCATGTTTTTCTTTTATTTCTTTACTTCTATCAACGTCGTTCTCTTCTTCTCACCACTTTCCATTACACTCACTTTCTTTGGGCCCATGATAGCACACAAAAAAAGTTAGTAAAAAATGCAAAAATGATGCAAGAAGAAGTACAGCACATGAGATTTGACCTGATTCTGCAGGTAACACGTAAGAAAGAACGAGATGCTGGTGTTGGGCTGCCGATACTGGACCCGTGCGCCAACGTGCCAGCTAGCAGCCGCTTCCTGAATCACAAATCATGTCTCGGAATTTTGCTCGGATCTTGAACAAAAATACGGACCCAGTCACAGCTCATATCTTAAAAAATTCATATGTTGGTCTGCTCATATCTCAAGGTACCACTGTACTTGCTCCTTGGTAATTTCATCTGTTGCCTTTATCCCCAATTTACATTTCTATAGATTCTGAGTTCCACACATGAATGCCTTCACTTAAATGTGTCACATAAATCTTAAACTCAACATGTCCAAAATGGATTATCCAAACACGTGTTTGTGCAGTGGTGACTGGATGGATCTTGAACGTCCTGAGGGCCAGGATCCTCTTCTCACCGCGGACCCAGCCCAGGGCGCTGCATGGCAGTAACGGTTGGCATATTATCGCTGTATAAATTGTCTGTGGATCTGTGTTCCCTACTCTTTTGAGAGTCCTCAGACCCCTTGAGGGTGGAGCCCATGTCCTTCTTGTCTCCAGTTCCCTTGAAGAGCCCCCCATAGAGTGGGTGCTTACGTATTAACTGCTGGTTGACTTGATTGTTTGCTGAACACGTCCCACATTCATCAAATGTTCAAACCTCCCCTCCGAGAAGCCTGGTTGGCAGTGCAATGGCCCCAGTGTCCTTCTCCCTGATGCCACAGGCCCCAGAGCTGACACCAGAGAGTTCGCCACTCCCACAGCTCTGCTTCTGCTCCTGTGGTTTGGCACATGCGGCATCCTCCCTCCGCCCAGGGCCTGGCAGTTGGCTGAAGCCGTGCTAGGTCCACCCGGACCTGGAAGATCCCGGGGCTGACGGACACAGAGGCGCTCACTGCAGGCCATTCTCAGAACCTGCTCTCTCCCTTTCTCTTCTCCTCCGCGTGGGGGAGGACTCCCGCACTGATCACCTCCTGCATCAGCACTAAGGGCCTCTCTATGCGCCTGCCCAACCCTCAGCAGGGGCTCCGCAGGGACAGGGACAGCCTTGGAGAGGCAGGCCCTGGCTGCTGGCACTTTCCTTGGTCCCGCAGAGCTGTGCTGTGCATGGGGTGGGCCTCACTGGGGGGAGGAATTCAGGGGGAGGGCTGGGGGGAGTGAGGCTGGTACAGGTTTCCCTCCGTGCTGCAAATGGTCGACAGCCCTGGTGACAGTGGCCCGGCCCCACTCCCAGACACTGGGTCTCTCAGCTTCTCCTCTCTCTTCCCACCGCAGATCAGACACACACTTCCGGCTCCCGGGGCGGGCGCTCAGGGTTCCGTGCAGTTCCTAGGGGACCTCCCACTCCATCTCCCTGTCTCCCTCTCAGGAGGGCAGATCGAAATGGAGGGAATGCATGACATTTGTGTAGGGACACTCTTAAATACTGTCTGATTAAAACGTATTTAAAAAGACAATTTTGATACCGGCCTTGCCATAACTATCTAAATTGAGTAAAATAATGTGGGTCCTGTGATGGGACGGTACCAAGAAAACAAGAAAATTGCAGCGATGCCCAGAAAATAGTTATTGACTATTAAATGGGGGCTGCAGGCCTGGCCCTGATGCAACCATTTGTGTTGGGAATTTTGCGCTTAAGTTTAGTTGTGCTGATAGTTTAAAATAACTAGAATAGAATTCTCCATTGCCCTTTCCTTAATAGTTAATCATTTCTAAGTGCTCATTTTCTGCTTTAGTTGTTCAGCTTAACAATTACTAAGTTAACAATTACTAATTTTGTAGTTAGTAATTGCTAAGTTAGTTAACAATTCTAAATGCTCTTTGCCTACTTTATGGAGCATGTGTGGCCCAAATCCCACCTAAACCAGTTCTAAGAGGCAATTATAGGTCTGTCTGGAATTTATAGTATTTTTTTAAAGTAATTGGACTGTTTGTTGAGTATTAAAAATATTTTTCCACATTGAGAATTTTCTTATACTAAAACTTCTTAAAAACCAATTACTAAAGCCCTTGATACATGCAGGGGACCTAAAATAGTATAAGTTTGGTGTTTTTTGTAAAATCCTGGTTGATCAAATGGTCTAAGCCAGGGGTCTCAAACTCGCGGCCCACGGGCCACATGCGGCCCGCTGAACAATTTTGTGCGGCCCGCAGACTAATCCACGAAGTTCAAAATATTTTGGATAAAATTAAGTAAGCCTAGGGGCCTAATTGTATTTTTCATTTCTCTAGCATCCTAGCTAGATATTAGCTTAGTTAACAGCAGTTGTGATGCGAACTACAGTTTCTGGTCGTTTTGTGACACTGAGTAAACTGCATGTACGATTGTGCTTGTTGTACTGATTTTTTTTTGTTTTCAACTGCAGTGAGAAAAGTGTTGCGTAACAGTTGCCTTTTGTAGACCTAGAGCGCTAGAGTGGCCCCCCGAACGGCTGTGATCTTGCTCTGCGGCCCACATGCTGAGTTGAGTTTGAGACCCCCTGGCAATGATAATACCTTTTGACACTGAAATTTACAACAAAAGAATGTTAGGAATGGTGGACAGCATCCCAAAGAGGCGCACTCATGTTTTATTGAGCACATTTTTCTTGGGAGTAAAGAGATTGGTAGAATAATAGATTATCTGCCGGGCTGATAACAATGGGAGAAGTAGGCCTAGAAAAGGCAGCAGGCTATTCTAAACATTTACAGCTTTTTGAATACTGAATGCTCATGATTTTTACCCTTGAGAGTTTTTGTACTAGATCTGCCTGTGTTTCTGTGTAACCCAGGTGAAAGCACATTGGTCATTTCAGAAGGTTTGTCTTCATTGGGAACGGTGCAGTTACCTGTGTGTGCCTGCTGGGACTTGGCCTGCACTGCTCTTCCCCTCCGGCTGCTGCAGGAATGGTCTTGTCAGCACTGCCCCTCGGCAGTATCCCAGGAGTCTCCGTGGTATACCGGAAACCTCTCTGCTCACCGGAAACCTCTGCTCAGTGTCTTGCTGTGTTTGGGTTATGAGCATGCTCCACACCACAGCTCTGTGGTTCAGGCCAGGCTCCTTCAACCTTGTGCATAAACACGTGAGGGCTCGGGGCAGCCTCCTCCTCTAAGCTGCTCACCAGTGGCCTTGCTGTGCAGGCCTAGTCACTCATGGACACAGCAAAGTCAGAAATTGGCTGCTGTTTCATTCCTGACTCATCAGTTTCCCTAATGGTCTCTGTTTTTAGAACCAAGAGCCCAGCCTTGACCTGTTAGCCAGCAATTTAACCTCAGTCTAGTCTACTTAAGTCTGACTCCTAATTTCAGTGGTATGCTGAAAAATGTTTAAAAACCTAGCTCTCAAGTGATAGAGGGAAAGGGGGGATGACTTATAGCGTTTGCTAATTTCTCTGTGTAAATACTGCCACAGGGGCCACTCTCAAGCTGACAAGGTGAAGTCACTTAATGAGAGTGGAGCTGGAAGAAATCTGAGCCATTGGCTCTCCGGAGATAGTCCCACTGACCCCAGCACACTGCTGCTTCCTCTTCGGTGAAGTGGGAATGATGATGAATACATGTTCTCACTCCCAGAATGGTCATTTCTGACTTAATTTGATCATTTGCTTTTTCAATAAACATTTATGGAGAATCAGTCTAGGTCAAAGGCCGGGTACTGGGGGTGAAAGAGCTCATTGTCGGGGAATTTGTGACTCAAATAAAAAAATTCAAATTAAGGAAATAGATCCCCACCTTTTTCATTCTTAAAATGCGATATAAATGCAAATGAACTTGAGTTAGGTTTAATAAGATGGGTTACAAAGGACTTCAGATCTCTGTCCAAAATGGCTGCACATAGGAAGAGCTGTTTTGTCATTATTTAGTATACTGAGATATGGGAGAACATGTATCTAGAGCAGGGGTCAGGAACCTATGGCTCGCAAGCCAGATGTGGCTCTTTTGATGGCTGCATCTGGTTCGCAGACAAATCTTTAATAAAAAAAAATAACGTTAAAAATATAAAACATTCTCATATATTACAATCCATTCATTTCCTACTGCTCATGTTCATGGTTATGGCTGGCTGGAGCCAATCACAGCTGTCCTCCAGGACAACACTAAATTTTTATTGGATAATGTGTAATGTACATGGGTCGTATGGCTCTCACGGAATTACATTTTAAAATATGTGGTGTTCATGGCTCTCTCAGCAAAAAAAGTTCCCGACCCCTGATCTAGAGAAACTTCAATAATGATTAATTTATATCCCACCCACTTCCAAAAAAGCATTTAAAGTAGTTTATTGTATTAGAAAAATAAAAAAATAAAAACATAAGACCAAGTCCAGTGACCACAAAGATAGAAACTGAGACACGAAAGGAGAGACAAAGGAGCAGATAGTAGATGAGCTATCGACAAGAGTCTCAACTGTTAGTTAGCCTCTAAGAACTAAGCGAAGTGTTTACATTCATCAGATTCTTATATTAATTCTTAAAAAAAAAACCACAGTGATTTCAGCATGCGCATTGTATGGGGGTACAGTGTTTTCTGTTTTCATCATGTACAGTTCTAGGAATTTATTAATGTAGTTACAGATACCTAATTGAAACGTAAGAAGGATGTAAACTAAGAACGTGTTTTCTTAAGTCTGAACCCTCAGAACCTATTCTGTGCTTACTGAAACAGGCTCCTGGAGAGAGAGCTGCCCTGCTGGTCAAATCAGTCTCCTCCATCATCCCCTGGGCTCCTACGTCAAGTCTGCACAGGAGCCGGCGTGAGAGCCTTCTCCTCCACTGGGCTTCTCCTTCAGACCCCATCCCACAGCCTGGTTCCCACAGGGCCCATGAGTAGCCAGGACTCCTGCACACCGCTCATGTGTCCTTCCTGAACATCCTCCTGTGTTCCTGGCCAAGTCTTCACCTCTTACAGAGGACAGTTCAGATTTCACCTTCCCTAAGACCTTTTCAGCCACGTTGGTTCCCCTTCTTCTTGCTGTCCCATTGCACATCTTTATTATATGCGGCTTAAGTGTCTGTTTGTCGCCGATAGCTTATTGGTTGCTTGCATAACTGTACTAGCCAATGGGGTGAAGTTGCCACGGCTGAACACAAATTGAGCGGGTCAGGGGGAAGGTGAACATTTGTTTGCACTGGCAATCATCTGTTTTACATAAAAACTACATCTTAATGTAATTTCTTTTAAGACTGCCACCTAGAAAATACAGCACTGAAGAGGAGAGAAAAGGAGCTAAAGCTGCACAAAAACGGCTTTCAACAAAAAGAAACCACTGAGCAGAGAAAGACAAGGCTTGCTTCAGTCACAGAGCAAATGTGTCTTTCTTGGCAAAATGAGACTGATGAGCATAGAGAAACAAGGCTTGCCTCAGATGCAAGACAAAAAAGCCTGTCTTGACAAAATGAGTCCCTTGAACAAAGGCAGGAGAGAAATGCAAAAAAACGACAGAGTAATGCTGACCGAAACGCAAAAAGGATTAAAACAGTTTCAAACGGAGAAACTTTAATTTTTGAGCATTCCTCTGGTGACATGAATATTAAATGTGAACACTGTCAGTCCTTAAACTTCAAGTTAGAAACTAATCGATTTGACCGTGGCAAGAAAGGATTTTCTCAATGTTGCAAGTATGGAAACATTGTAGTTCCACTAATTGAGAATTATCCACCACCCTTGAATAAATTATTGACTAATCAGCATCCAAATAGCAAACAGTACATGGATAACATTCGATCCATTAATAGTTCGTTTGCTTTTGTGTCCATGGGAAACAAACCAATTGACTTGCCTGGACCAGGACTTTATTGCTTTCGACTTCATGGTCAAGTTTACCATCAAACTGGAACTTTGCATCCTTCTGACGGGAAAAGAAAGTTTGCTCAATTATATATACTTGATCCCTCAGAAGCTAGTTCGGCACGTTTAGAATGGAATAAAAGAGTTCCTGAGACTTTACTTTATGAAATGGGGGAATTATTTCAAGACATTAATCCATTTGCTACTGCATATAAAATGATGCACGAAGTTGAAAAAAGTTGGCCTCTAATACTATAGCAAGCAATGAGCCAGCAATCAGCATTGCCATGGCCATTGTCTGTGATCGTAACTTAGATCAAAGGCGGTATAATGTCCAGCAAGCCAACGAAGTGGCTGTCATATATGAAAACACTGATGGAGAGCCACCACATGAGCGAGATTTAATAATTTACCCAAAGGCTCAACCTGGACAAACTGAATTAAAGCGAATCAGCACATGGGATCCAAATCTTGACCCAATGATGTATCCTTTACTTTTTCCATGAGGAGAGCAAGGCTGGAAACCTAAACTTGGCTTAAATAATCCTGGAAAAATCTACACAAGAAATGTTGTGTACAAAGAGATCTTTGACATGTGAATTAACATTTTATTATTTAAATCACCTTTATTTATTGAGCTAGCGGTGGCTCTTAAGAAATGTACCGCCAGTGGTTTCCTTCATTGCACTCTACTTTAAGCAATTAAGCAAGTAGAAGGGGGAAACCCCGTGGGGCACTAAGCAAAGGGGCGTCCTTGCCGCCTGCCCTGGGTAATTCAGTTTGAATTAGTAGACACCTTTGCACAAATCATTTTAATTACAATTTATAATATCTAGAACAGCGGTCACTTGTATGACCGCCAGGCTTTCTAGTTATACATTAACTAGTTAATTGAGGGTTTAAACGAATAGAAAGTCTCATGGCCTTTGTTTCATTTCTTGTGGAGATGAAAAACAAGGTGCGATTAGACCAAAGACCACATCGTAACTTTTTTTAGAAATAGAAATATATGTATAGGGTAATTATAAAGCAAGGAAGAATAATAAAGAGGATATATGGTCCAGCTCTTCTACACATAAAGAAACTAAGACTCTGAGAAAAGAGATGACTTGTCAAGGCTAACCCTTGTGTTAGTGGTTAAAGCAGACTGGGAACTGTAGTCTGCTGAACCCCAGTACTTTTATGATCCCATACTAGTTTCATTTGGGGTTTTATTTCATAGTCAGCAAATAGGATTTTAGATATTCACCAATAGGGGCCCAAAACTCCATGAGGAAGGGGAAAGAGCACTCAAGCCAGTGAGAGTCAGGACATCTTAGTTCCCATTCTAACTCTAAAACCGTAGACCTATAGCAAATCACTTCCTGGCTCTGGGCCTCTGTTGTTTCAGCGGTAAAATGAGGGCATGAACTGCTTCCTTTGAGGTATATCTGCTTCTAGAATTTTATGAACTTACTGCAGGTGGCCCAGCCCCACCACAATGCCAACAAGGAGCAGGAGCACATCCCTCCCCGTGCCCTCCTCCACACTCTTCCCCTCCACCTGGGGCACACTGTCCTCTCCACCTGGGGCACATTGTCCCCTCCATCTGGGGCACATTGTCCCCTCCACCTGGGGCACACTCTTCCCCTCCACTTGGGGCACACTGCCCCCTCCACCTAGGGCACACTCTTCCCCTCCACCTGGGACACACTGCCTCCTCCACCTGGGGCACACTGTCCCCTCCACCTGGGGTACACTCTTCCCCTCCACCTGGGGCACACTGTCCCCTCCACCTAGGGCACACTCTTCCCCTCCACCTGGGGCACACTCTTCCCCTCCACCTGGGGCACACTGTCCCCTCCACCTGGGGCACACTCTTCCCCTCCACCTGGGGCACACTGTCCCCTCCACCTGGGGCACACTCTTCCCCTCCACCTGGGGCACACTGTCCCCTCCACCTGGGGTACACTCTTCCCCTCCACCTGGGGCACACTGTCCTCTCCACGTGGGGCACACTCTTCCCCTCCACCTGGGGCACACTGTCCCCTCCACCTGGGGCACACTCTTCCCCTCCACCTGGGGCACACTGTCCCCTCCACCTGGGGCACACTGTCCCCTCCACCTGGGGCACACTGTCCTCTCCACCTGGGGCACACTCTTCCCCTCCACCTGGGGCACACTGTCCTCTCCACGTGGGGCACACTCTTCCCCTCCACCTGGGGCACACTGTCCTCTCCTGTTCCCTCGCTTGCTGGTTTCAAGACTCTGCTCAAACTTCACTCACTAAATATTTCTACTGTCTTCTCCTACCAGGGGCTAAATTAGATGTCCCTCAGTTTATGTAAAATCTTGTGTAAGTATCACTATTACCTTCTCACTTTCCATTGTACTTTTTGTCCTTGTCTTGTCTATTAGGTTATGGATTTACAGAAGGCTGGGAGAGCATCTGGTTCACTTCCCCAGCCTAAGTCCCTGTGATCATCCTGGGTCATAGCAGGAGGCCAATACGTATTTTGTGAATGCACTTAATGATTTTAGACAGGCGACAAGACGAAAAGCTGTGGTACTGATTTTGGCAGAATTTGTTAGAAGGGTGGGACTGGAATGGGACATTTGAGGATGATTAGAATATGAGAGATGTGAAAACATAACACTGGTTTAACTCAGGGCTTGGCAAACTTTTCCTGTAGTGGAGCAGAGAATAAGTATTTTAGGCATTGCTGACCACATGGTCTGTCACATTGCTCAGCTCTGCTGCTGTAGCACAAAGCCAGCATAGACAATAGGTGGACAAATGGACATAGCTCTGTCCCAGTGAAACACTATTTATGGTCATGACATTTGAATTTCTAAATTTTTCATATGTGACAAGATTCTTTTAATATTTTTCAATAACACTTTGTTAGTTGTACAAACAGGGAGTGTGTAGGTTACATAAAGTGTTATATCAAAGTAAACTTATGAAATTCAGAATTATACCTACATAGAATAACTGTGACTGTCCTAAGGAAATACATCTTGGGGTATTTAGGGGCAAGCAGCCCTGAAGGATAAAACTTAACTCACAAATGGTTCAGAAAAAAATATGTAGTTATACATACACAAGCAAGCACTCACATACATGCACAGAACAAGTGACATATATACACCATATACAGAGGGTTACAGGGCAAAACGACTGGAAACAGACTGTCGAGCTGCTTGCTCTTTTTATTTTAAGAGAGAGGTAAAGAGACAGACAGGAAGGGAGAGAGATGAGAAGCATCAACTCATAGTTGCGGCACCTTAGTAGTTCATTGATTGCTTTTTCATATGTCCCTTGACTGGGAGACTCCAGTGAAGCAATTGACCCTTTGCTCAAGCAGTGACCTTGGGCTCAAGCCAGTAACCATGGGTTTCAAGCCAGTGACCTTTGGGCTCAAGTTAGCGACCGTGGGGTCATGTCTATGATCCCACGCTCAAGCCGGTGACCCCATGCTAAAGCTGGTGAGACCACACTCAACACATTCAAGCCAGATGAGCCCAGGCTCAAACCTGTGACCTTGTAGTTTTGAACCTGGGTCCTCAGCATCCCAGGCTGAGGGTCTACCCACTGTGCCACCGCCTGGTCAGGCTGTTCGCTCTTGATTTAGAAAGAATTGTGGGATCCTGGGGTGGGATATTTCTAAGAAAATGGTCTGGCTATGTTCCAATAAAATTTTATTCATGACTACTGAAATTTGAACTTCATAGAATTTTCATATCATATAATAGTATTTTTCTGATTTTTTAACCATTTAAAATATAAACACCACTAAAACAAACTAATACATAATGTAAGTTATAGTTTAAATAAAATTTAAAAATAAAACTATAAACACCATTCTTAGCTTGTGGGTCATACAAACACGGGGATTTGAGCCACTAACAAACTGTATTTGCTGGTGGAGAAAACAGAAATAGGTGGGGGCTCGCAGAGCTGCAAGGAACAATCCCTTTTCATTGTAGAATCGATGTATTAAAAAGAAAGGAAGGAAGGAAGAAGCCAGATGAGGTTTGAGAGAGAAAGCAGAATGTGTATGGCTCTAGGCGTCTGGGAGAACCTTGGCTTCAGGAACTCCTGGCCTGAGAGGATTTGTAGTAAGTAGATGCTTCCCATATATATGTATGTGCCTTGACTGGGCAAGCCCAGGGCTTTGAACTGGTGACCTCAGCATTCCAGAACGACAATTTATCCACTGCGCCACCACAGGTCAGGGCATGAGAGGATTTGAGCAGAGAAATACCATGATCTGACTTATGTTTCACAATTATAAAGTCCAAACTTAACATGGTTTTATAATGGAAAGTAGTTGTACTTAAGTGGATGAATTCATTAATAGAACACCTAGAGAAACTTCCATTTGATACTTAATTTTTCTCCAAGTTGTGCGCTCAGTTAGATCATGACTCAATTCACAACTTAGAATACACTTTTAGAGGCCGTTTATACGGATCTGAATCCAGATGAAGCTGATTTCTGTATATGTGTCAAAGGCTTTTGTCTGTTGCATAGCATGCACAATAGAAATGCATTCAGAGTCTATCTACATCCTCACTGACGCCAACAGGCTCTGAAGCTTGAATATCCCTGCTGAAAAAATGATGTCTCTTCTGGGACTAGTTTGTGTAATACAGCAACGGAAGTATTTTTATTGTAAGTTCTTCAGAGGCAAGGACCATGGCCTATATTTCTGTTTTAATCTCCACTTCCCTGAGCAGATGGTTGGTTGCAGAAGTATCTTAATGACTCAATGAAATTGCCCTGTGCACTTTTCCTCCCTCACAACATCTATGTCAAAGAGTGGTGGTAAGAAGTAAAGGAGGATTCAGTCATATTTAATCCTTGCCTGGCACCCATGGGTGCTGATGCCGCGCTTGCCCGGGCTGGAGGGGGGAGGGAAGGCTCCCCTTTGCTTCTGGCGATTGTCACCCAATTGCCATCCCGGTCTGTCTGTCCCACAGCTTCTGCTTTTCACTTTGGACCAGGCTTCATGCTGACCCATTTATCCAGATGTTTCCTGCTTCTCTGTGCAAGACATCCATAGCTGTCACGGTGCTGTCCCCCCAGCAATGAGAACCTGGTACCCAGGAGAGGTCTCCTTCTGGAGGCTGGCTTCCCCGGTCTCTCTCAGCCAGAGTCGCCCTGTGGCCCAGGGGGTCCCAGTCACCCTTCTCGTGTCACAGCTCTCACAAAGTGTCCATGCAACAAAATGATAGGTGTTTTGGGGTTTTTTTTTTTTTAAACAAAATGAAAACAATAGCATCTAGTCTTCCTGTGCAAAATGAATAAAATGAAGTTCCCCAGCACAAGCACCAGGCTCAGGGTAAGCCGCCTCTCGTTACTAATTGTTATCATCACTGCTCCTCAAAGAGGAAAACACCTGAGGTCTTACCTCCAGACAGGGAATGGTGAACCTCCCTTTATGTGCGAGAGGGGGTCCTTAAAAAGTTGTGTGTAAGCTGTTTACCCTTCTTTTCCGAACAAAAATTTAGCTGGGCCTGGCCTGTGGTGGCGCAGTGGATAGAGCCTGCACCTGGAACTCTGAGGTCGCCTGTTCAAAACTCTGGGCTTGCCCGGTCAAGGCACATATGACAAGCAGTCAATCAATGAATAACTAAAGCGAAGCAACTATGAATTGATACTTCTCTCTCCCTGTCCCTCTCTATCCTGTCTCTGTAAAATCTGTAAATAAAATCTTAAAAAAAAAAAAATTAGATGGAACCAGAACAAAAGTAGTTTCCTTACTTGAAATTTGTGTGGAAGTAGCTGCCTCTGTACTAGTGGGACCTGGAGTGGTCCTAGGTCGCCATCTAGTGGACAGCAAAGGAAAAGACAAATTTAGAGCAAAAGATATTGTCACAATTCAGTTTTCAGTGTGTAATCCACGGAAAATGTTTTCTGATCAGGATAATTCAAATTTAAACTCCCTATAACATTCACTAGTTAAAATATTTCACTCTGTTAGTTAAAGCAAAAAGACAATACTAGTATATTTAAACACTAAACCCCTAAACTAAATTTCCTAAATGCTATGGTGATGAAGGTCAGCTGCGGGAAGGGAGACTGCTCCCAGGTCTTATGAGCATGAATTTCCATGGCTCATACTCCATTCATCTGGCCCTCCACCAACACACTTGCATTTACTCTGGCGCGTGGACAAGGAATGGCCCAGAGACCAGGGTCATGTCTTCCCAACAGTCTACGACACTATCTGAAACCAGAGTCATTTTATTCCTTTCCAAGAACACAACTATCCTTTGTAACCTGGCTGAATACTTGGCCGGGGCCTGTGTCCTTGGTTTGGTTTAGAGTGGGGGATGGGACGTGTTTGAGTGTGTGTTTTTCCTCTCCTTTTATTATTGAGGCTATTCATGGCAAATACAACTTGCTTCCTCCTGTAGGTGTTTATGAGGATTTCCTTTTTTGTCTGAGATGAAATAATAGCAGCCAATCTTCCCCAACAGTAAGAAACAGAAGCACACCTGAAGGACCTGGAATTGTTCTGAGTCCCTCTAGTTAATGTTGTCATGATTACTATGATCACAGCCCATGCTAACTTTGAGTTTCCAGGAACTGTACATTATACACATTTTTGCTAATCCTCACACCAACCCTACAAAATAAATATTATTCCCATTTTAGAGACCAGGAAACTGATGCTCAGAGGAGCGAAGTGGCTCACCCAAGATCACACAGCCAGTGAATGCTCGGCAAAGTCCGAAGGGCACTCAGGTCTGACTGACTCCAAAGCCCTGCTCCCGCCCCGGGCCAGGGGCCTCTGTCTGTGCACTCCCGTGCCTGTGACCTGCCAGACCCGAGATTCTGGGGTCCCCTCTGTGCTGCCACCCCCTAGTATCAAAGACTTAGTACCACAGAGCCCATGGCCAGTGAGTCCAGGAGGCAGGGGTGAGGGACACGACGAAGGTGGAGCAGAAGGCAGCCTGGGAGCTGCACTTCCCTCCCCTGTAAAACCAGGGGCTTTGACTGAGGGACTTTCTCCAAGGTTTGCTCCAAGAATTCTGGTGATTCTGGTGAACAGGGCATCGTCTCTGCCGCCAAGAGGGGAGACACTTGAGAGCATACGCACAGCAGCTACAGTTTGTCTTGGAAGGAACTCTCACTTGAAGGATCTTGTGAGGTGATTGTGGGTGACCCACTGCCTCCCAAGGTCCCTTTCTTCCTGTAGCTCCTAGAGTAGTACAGAACAGAACAGAACACCATAGAACAGAATAGAATAATAGCATAGAACAGAAAAAATAACAGAATAGAATAGAATGGAACGGACCAGAACAGAACAGAGTAGAACAGATGAGGACATCATATGCTGTAAGAGTAATATTAGTTTATAAACCTGTGTTTTAATTTATAAATTTATTTATGTGCATAACCCATGCTGAGATGCAAAATTTGCATCTCCCTTTGGTTGCACTTTAAGGAATATGGAAAACTCTGCTCCAGACTAAACTGTGAGTCCCTAGGTGTCTCCCACCCTCGCCTGTGGCACCGTGGGCGGAAGAGCCCATGTGAGCTGACAGTCCCAGCAAGGAGATGGTATCTGAGTCTTGGCAGTGCTGGGAGGGTCCTTCCTGTTTCCAGGCTCAGGTAAATCCTCACCGGGAGCTGCGGAATGGCCCAGGTGACCCTGAACTAATGCAATCAGCCCACCAAGTCTGAGAGTCCTGCTGTGCCAGCCCTGTGCCAGGCTGCAGCCTCCTTCTCCTCCTGCAGGGCCCACAGGAGAGAGAAGGAAGCAGCTTCCAGCGCCATGTCATCAATCATCTCACCCAGGTGCCACTTACCCTTCAGAGTGGTGGAACTTGTCAGGTCCTTTATTCCTGAGTGGCCTCCAGCCCTGCCCACCCTAGCTGTGGGTGCTGTATGGCTGATGGAGGCCTGAGCCAGGCGCCACCCCTAGCCTCCCAGCAGGTGGCTCTGGGGCCCCCGGCACCAGCATTTTCTGGGGTACTGGCTCAGTGTTGGGATTCAAATAATTTAACAACCAGTTCTCTGCCTGGTTTTTTTTCTTTTTTTTAAATTTTGAAGCTGGAAACAGGGAGAGACAGTCAGACAGACTCCCGCATGCGCCCGACCGGGATCCACCCGGCACGCCCACCAGGGGGCGATGCTCTGCCCCTCCAGGGTGTCGCTCTGTTGTGACCAGAGCCACTCTAGCGCCTGGGGCAGAGGCCAAGGAGCCATCCCCAGCGCCCGGGCCATCCTTGCTCCAATGGAGCCTCGGCTGCGGGAGGGGAAGAGGGAGACAGAGAGGAAGGAGGGGGGGTGGAGAAGCAAATGGGCGCCTCTCCCGTGTGCCCTGGCCGGGAATCAAACCCGGGTCCCCCGCACGCCAGGCCAACGCTCCACTGCTGAGCCAACCGGCCAGGGCCTCTCTGCCTGTTTTAAGTATAGAAAACGATATACTGAAAGATAGTTTATTATTTTATGCATTTAATACTTAAATAAGAATATAAAAGAGGTGCACAAAACTAGATTATGTTATAAAAAAGGCTTTTAAAATATTAGTGAAGAAATATTAAATAACACCTGACCAAAAAAAAACACAATAAAACTTATGTAAGATATTTCCACATTGCTTCTTGATTGGCGTCCTCACTTTCTACTGAAGTAACAAACCTGAGAAAATTAAAATGTAGTATTTCATCAAAGGTATAATGAGTTCTATGCAATGAATAAATAAATATTACAAGCATAGTTCTGTCAAGTTTTTTCACCTGTGGACGGAATGAACATTACTATGGGCGCTTAGATTACGCTCTTGCACAGATGAATGTTAAGAAAGAGTAAGGAATGTAAATTCGTGATTTCCACATTGGGCGGCTGCCCAGGCGCCCACCTTAGAGAGATCTCTAATTACAAGTGCGATTTTAACAACCAGTTCGCCAAATTCAACAAAAAATTAGGTATTGGTTCTGCCAAACCAGTGCGAGCCGGCTGAATCCCACCGCTGGCTCTCAGGCTTCAGACTCGGAGACGCAGCCCTCGCGCTCACACAGGGACCGGTTAGTCAAGGGTCTGGCTGCTCCCACCTCCCCCACAGCCTTCCAGCAGGACCACCATGCCTTGTCCTCTCTGTCTGATCCTGGCATAGGGGTCCCACATCGGATGATTGCCCTAAAGAGGCATCTCTGGGGGTCACAGCACCTCCCTGAGCCAGTGTCTCCTCTAGCCTCCACCCCTCAGCCATTTCCTATATATTAGTAATTTCTTGCTGTATAACAAATTCCCAAACCTTTATAACTTAAAACAACAAACATTCATTATGTCATGGTTTCTGGGGATCAACTCGGCTAAGTGGCCCAGGAAAGCGATGGCTGGGGCTGAGGCCATCTGAAGGCTTGAGTGCTGGAGCTCACCAGTCCGGCGCAGTGTGGGTGTGAGGCCACAGTCCTTCGCCAGGAGGTCTTCCTACATGGACACTTACGTGTCCTCACAACATAGCAGTGAGCCTTCCTCATAGCAAGTGATCCAAGAGAAGGAAAGAAAGAAGACATAGTGCTTTCTTATGATCTAGTCTTAGAAGTGACATACTTGCTTCTGTCACATTCTATTCATTATACATGAGTCACGAAGTCTAGCCCTGCCTAAGAAGGGAATTAGCCTCCACCTTCTAAAAGGAAAAACACTGAAGAATTTGTGGAGATATTTAGAACACCTCACAAGCTGGCATTTGGAATCAGACACTGAACCAGGTCAGCAAACGGGCCAGGACATAGGGTCCTTTATTCAATTTCTGAAAGAGAAGTTGGTTGAGTGTTTTTATATTGATTTCTGATCATTCATTGTTAGTTTATAGAAACACAATCCATCTTTTTGCATTGATGTTTCCTAGAACCATAACAAATTCTTTAATATGTTCTGAACGTTTTTGTTGTTTTTTTCTATTTTCTGATAATCTATAAAATTATCTACATAAATAGTCGTGTCATCTGCAAATAAAGCTTACTTTAATTCTTCCTTTTCAGTCATGATGTCTTTCTTCCTTTCTTCCTTGCCTAGACAATTCAGTGAGGGAAAGATTTAGTCTTCTTAACAAATAGTGCTGGGACAACTGGATGTCCACATTAAAAAAACATTTTTAGCCTGACCAGGCGGTGGCGCAGTGGATGGAGCATCAGACTGGGATGTGGAGGACCCAGGTTTGAGAACCCGAGGTCGCCAGCTTGAGTGCGGGCTCATCTGGTTTGAGCAAAAGCTCACCCACCGGCTTGGACCCAAGGTCGCTGGCCGGGGTTACTCAGTCTGCTGTGGCCCCATGGTCAGGGCACATATGAGAAAGCAATCAATGGACAACTAAGGTGTCGCAGCGAAAAGCTGGTGATTGATGCTTCTCATCTCTCCGTTCCTGACAGTCTGTCCCTGTCTGTCCCTCTCTGACTCTCTCTTTCTGTAAAAAAAAATAAAAAATAAAAAAATTTAAAGGATACATTTGGACTTGCATCTCACACTGTACACAAAATAACTCAAAAGAGATCCTAGACCTGAACATGAGAGCAAAAACATGTGTTTACAAATCATATATCTGACCAACTAGTGTTTTCAACCACCAGCCTGCCAGAAATTTCTGGTATCAGAGTGGTTAACTCTTTCGCGGAGCAGCAAGAAATTTCTGGCAGACCAGTGGTTGGAAAACACTGGGAGAACTTATCTGCAGAATACATAGGAAAAAATTTTTTAGAGGTCTCACATTTATTACTGAACCAACCTACTCCTGCAGAAAAAAAAAATCAACAAAGAGAAAAATCATATTTTCAATAATTTCCAAATTCAAACACCCAACTGTCCAGAGAGTAGTGATCTTCTCAGTGAGTGGGTCAGACACGTGCAACTGGACACGGCGCAAATATGGAGCCATCTCTCGTGTGTGGTTCCTTGTAGGCCCAGCCTAGTTATTCTCCAATGTCTCCTCTTGGAGTTGTGCCTAATTTTGTTGCCAGTTTTCTTCTGAATCCATTGGGGAATGGGCTGATTCTGTCTTTTTTTTTTTTTTTTTTTAATAATTTTATTTTTTTAATGGGGTGACATCAATAAATCAGGATACATATATTCAAAGATAACAAGTCCAGGTTATCTTGTCGTTCAATTATGTTGCATACCCATCACCCAAAGTCAGATTGTCCTCTGTCACCTATCTTGTTTTCTTTGTGCCCCTCCCCCTCCCCCTTTCCCTCTCCCATTCCCCCCTCCCCCCCCCATAACCACCACATTCTTATCAATGTCTCTTAGTTTCACTTTTATGTCCCACCTACGTATGGAATAATGCAGTTCCTGGTTTTTTCTGATTTACTTATTTCGCTTTGTATCATGTTATCAAGATCCCACCATTTTGCCGTAAATGTTCCGATGTCATCATTTCTTATGGCTGAGTAGTATTCCATAGTGTATATGTGCCACATCTTCTTTATCTAGTCATCTATTGACGGGCTTTTTGGTTGTTTCCATGTCCTGGCCACTGTGAACAATGCTGCAATAAACATGGGGCTGCATGTGTCTTTACGTATCAATGTTTCTGAGTTTTTGGGGTATATACCCAGTAGAGTGATTGCTGGGTCATAAGGTAGTTCCATTTTCAGTTTTTTGAGGAACCACCATACTTTCTTCCATAATGGTTGTACTACTTTACATTCCCACCAGTGTATGAGGGTTCCTCTTTCTCTACAGCCTCTCCAACATTTGCTATTACCTGTCTTGCTAATAATGGCTAATCGAACAGGTGTGAGGTGGTATCTCATTGCTGTTTTGATTTGCATTTCTCTAATAGCTAAAGAAGATGAGCATCTTTTCATATATCTGTTGGCCATTTGTATTTCTTCCTGGGAGAAGTGTCTATTCATATCCTCTTCCCATTTTTTTATTGGATTGTTTGTTTGTTGTTGAGTTTTATAAGTTCTTTGTATATTTTGGATATTAGGCCCTTATCTGAGCTGTTGTTTGAAAATATCATTTCCCATTTAGTTGGCTTTCTGTTTATTTTGTTATCAGTTTCTCTTGCTGAGCAAAAACTTCTTAGTCTGATGTAGTCCCATTCATTAATTTTTGCCTTCACTTCTCTTGCCATTGGAGTCAAATTCATAAAATGCTCTTTAAAACCCAGGTCCATGAGTTGAGTACCTATGTCTTCTTCTATGTACTTAATTGTTTCATGTCTTATGTTTAGATCTTTGATCCATTTTGAGTTAATTTTTGTACAGGGGGAGAGACTGTAGTCCAGTTTCATTCTTTTGCATGTGGCTTTCCAGTTTTCCCAGCACCATTTATTGAAGAGGCTTTCTTTTCTCCATTGTGTGTTGTTGGCCCCTTTATCAAAAATTATTTGACTATATATATGTGGTTTTATTTCTGGACTTTCTATTCTGTTCCATTGGTCTGAGTGTCTATTTTTCTGCCAATACCATGCTGTTTTGATTGTCGTGGCCCTATAATAGAGTTTGAAGTCAGGTATTGTAATGCCCCCAGCTTCATTCTTTTTCTTTAGGATTGCTTTGGCTATTCGGGTTTTTTTTTTTTTTTAATTTTTTTTTAAATTTTATTTATTCATTTTTAGAGAGGAGAGAGACAGAGAGAGAGAAGGGAGGAGGAGCTGGAAGCATCAACTCCCATATGTGCCTTGACCAGGCAAGCCCAGGGTTTCGAACCTGCGACCTCAGCATTTCCAGGTCGACGCTTTATCCACTGCGCCACCACAGGTCAGGCTATTCGGGGTTTTTTATAGTTCCATATAAATCTGATGATTTTTTGCTCTATTTCTTTAAAAAATGTCATTGGAAGTTTGATGAGAATTGCATTAAATTTGTATATTGCTTTGGGTAATATAGCCATCTTGATTATATTTATTCTTCCTAGCCAAGAACAAGGTATATTCTTCCATCTCATTATATCTTTTTCGATTTCCCTTAACAATGGTTTATAGTTTTCATTATATAAGTCCTTTATATTCTTTGTTATGTTTATTCCTAAGTATTT
The DNA here is from genome assembly GCF_036850765.1 of Saccopteryx bilineata. Lineage (NCBI taxonomy): Eukaryota > Metazoa > Chordata > Mammalia > Chiroptera > Emballonuridae > Saccopteryx > Saccopteryx bilineata. Next base: position 70,784,319 of record NC_089497.1, on the reverse strand, counting down.
TATTTTTTTTGTTGCAATCGTGAAGGGGATTATTCTTTTGAGTTCGTTCTCAATTGTTTCATTGTTGGCATATAGAAAGGCTATTGACTTCTGTATGTTAGTTTTGTATCCTGCGACCTTACTGTATTGGCTTATTGTTTCTAGTAGTCTTTTTGTGGATTCTTTGGGGTTTTTGATGTGTAGGATCATATCATCTGCAAAAAGTGATACCTTTACTTCTTCTTTTCCGATATGGATGCCTTTTATTTCTTTGTCACATCCAAAAAAAAGCAGGTGTAGCAATACTCATATCGGATAATGCTGACTACAAGACAGCAAAAGTACTCAGAGACAAAAATGGCCATTTCATAATGGCTAAGGGGACACTGAATCAAGAAGACATAACAATTCTTAATATATATGCACCAAACCAAGGAGCACCAAAATATATAAGACAGCTACTTATTGATCTTAAAACAAAAACTGACAAAAATACAATCATACTTGGAGACCTCAATACACCGCTGACGGCTCTAGATCGGTCATCCAAACAGAGAATCAACAAAGACATAGTGGCCTTAAACAAAACACTAGAGCACCTGGATATGATAGACATCTACAGGACATTTCATCCCAAAGTGACTGAGTATACATTTTTCTCCAGTGTACATGGATCATTCTCAAGGATTGACCATATGTTGGGCCACAAAAACAACATCAGCAAATTCAGAAAAATTGAAGTTGTACCAAGCATATTTTCTGATCATAAAGACTTGAAACTAGAATTCAACTGCAAAAAAGAGGAAAAAAATCCCACAAAAATGTGGAAACTAAACAACATACTTTTAAAAAATGAATGGGTCAAAGAAGAAATAAGTGCAGAGATCAAAAGATATATACAGACTAATGAAAATGACAATACGACATATCAGAATCTATGGGATGCAGCAAAAGCAGTGATAAGAGGGAAGTTCATATCACTTCAGGCATATATGAACAAACAAGAGAGAGCCCAAGTGAACCACTTAACTTCCCACCTTAAGGAACTAGAAAAAGAAGAACAAAGACAACCCAAAACCAGCCGAAGAAAGGAGATAATAAAAATCAGAGCAGAAATAAATGATTTAGAGAACAGAAAAACTATAGAAAAAATTAATAGAACAAGGAGCTGGTTCTTTGAAAAGATCAACAAAATTGACAAACCCTTGGCAAGACTTACCAAGGAAAAAAGAGAAAGAACTCATATAAACAAAATCCAAAATGAAAGAGGAGAAATCACCACGGACACCGTAGCTATACAAAGAATTATTGTAGAATACTATGAAAAACTTTATGCCACTAAATTCAACAACCTAGAAGAAATGGATAAATTCCTAGAACAATACAACCTTCCTAGACTGAGTCAAGAAGAAGCAGAAAGCCTAAACAGACCTATCAGTAGAGAAGAAATAGAAAAAACCATTAAAAACCTCCCCAAAAATAAAAGTCCAGGCCCTGACGGCTATACCAGCGAATTTTATCAAACATTCAAAGAAGACTTGGTTCCTATTCTACTCAAAGTCTTCCAAAAAATTGAAGAAGAAGCAATACTTCCAAACACATTTTATGAGGCCAACATAACCCTCATACCAAAACCAGGCAAGGATGGCATAAAAAAAAGAAAACTACAGACCAATATCTCTAATGAATACAGATGCTAAAATACTAAACAAAATACTAGCAAATCGAATACAACAACATATTAAAAAAATAATACATCATGATCAAGTGGGATTCATCCCAGAATCTCAAGGATGGTTCAACATATGTAAAACGGTTAACATAATACACCATATCAACAAAACAAAGAACAAAAACCACATGATCTTATCAATAGACGCAGAAAAGGCTTTTGATAAAATACAACACAATTTATGTTTAAGACTCTCAACAAAATGGGTATAGAAGGAAAATATCTCAACATGATAAACCATCAGCTAACATCATATTAAATGGCACAAAACTGAAGGCTTTTCCCCTTAAATCAGGAACAAGACAGGGTTGTCCACTCTCTCCACTCTTATTTAATGTGGTACTAGAGGTTCTAGCCAGAGCAATCAAATAAGACAAAGAAATAAAAGATTCTGCTTTTTTTTGTTTCTTGGCCAGGAACCTTCTTGAACCTGAAAGTCTTGTTAGAAGACATGGCAAAGAAGAGTCAACTGCACGCACCATGATGGCTGAAAAAGAGAAAGGTAGAAAATTCTTACAATTCAATCGTAGAAGGACAAATAGTTCAATGGGCAAAATATTTAAGGGGACATTTCTTTAAAGAAGATATATGAATTGCCAGTAGACATATGAAAAGATGTTCATCACTAGTCATTAGAAAAATGTAAATCAAAACCACAATGAGATACTTACTTTACACCCACTAGAATGGATATAATAAGACAGACAATAGCAAGAGTTGTCAAGATGTGAAACAATTAAAATCCTTGCACATTGCTACAGGGAATGTAAAATAGTACAGTCACTTTGCAAAATAGTTGGGCAGTTTCTCAGAATGGAAAGCATAAAGTTACTTATATGAGCCAGCAATTTCATTCCTACGTGTGTATACCCAAGAGAAATAAAATGTATATCCACATAAAAATTTGTATACAAATGTTTATAATAGCTTTATTTATAATATCCAAAAGATGGAAATAATCCAAATGTTGTTCCCATCAAAGGAAAATGAATAAATGTGATATATCCAAATAATGAAATATTATTTGGCCATAAACAGGAATAAAACATTGACATATGTTACAACATACATGAGCCTTGAAAATATTATGCTAAATCAAAAAAGCCAGTTAGGCCCTGGCCAGTTGGCTCAGCGGTAGAGCGTTGGCCTGGCGTGCAGGGGACCCGGGTTCAATTCCTGGCCAGGGCACATAGGAGAAGCGCCCATTTGCTTCTCCACCCCCCCACCCTTCCTCTCTGTCTCTCTCTTCCCCTCCCGCAACCAAGGCTCTATTGGAGCAAAGATGGCCCGGGAGCTGGGGATGGCTCCTTGGCCTCTGCCCCAGGCGCTAGAGTGGCTCTGGTCGTGGCAGAGCGACGCCCCGGAGGGGCAGAGCATTGCCCCCTGGTGGGCAGAGCATCGCCCCTGGTGGGCGTGCCAGGTGGATCCCAGTAGGGCGCATGCGGGAGTCTGTCTGACTGTCTCTCCCCGTTTCCAGCTTCAGAAAAATACAAAAAAAAAAAGGCAGTTAGAAGATCACATAGTATATGATCCCATTTATATGATCTGTCAAGAATAACCTGTGGAGGCAGACAGTAGAACAGTGGTCCCCTAGGGCTGGGGGTATGGGTGGGAGTGATTTCAAATGGGCATGAAGTTTCTTTGAAGGGGATGAAAATGTCCTACAATTAGATATTTTTATTATACATATATATGACTAGAATTATAGACCCCAGCATTCAACTGACAGACACATAATGTGAAGGGTTACCAACACACATGGCTGGAGTGAAAGTCAACAATATTGTTTTGGCACCGTGCTTTTCAGATATTTTTTTCTTTTTGATTTTATTTTTTTACAATTAGATTTTGGTGATGTTTACACAGCTCTGTGACTAAAAACCATTGAATTAGACACTTAAGTCAGGTGAATTTTATGGCATGTAACTATAATACCTCAATAAAGCTGGGTTGTTGTTTTTTAAGAAAAAATGTATCAAAGCATACAACAGTAATGAATCTCAAGATAATTTCTGAGTGAAGGAAACCAGAGAAAAACAAGTACACATTGTACGATTCCAGTTCTATAAAGTTGTAGGAAATGCAAGCTGACTGGTGAAACAGATTCACTACAGCAGGAATAGCCACAGCCCATATTTTCTTGCATAGTGACACACAAATACTGCAGGACTTAAGGAAATGACACTTTGTGATGCTACCTTACTAAAAAGATGTGCTCAATAAAGAATTGTCTGTATGGTGCCAGGGAATTCAAGTAGTGGGCAGGTAAATGGCTAAATCTTTGAAGACAGAGGAAAGGCATTTAAAAGCAAAGAAGAGCTGCTGTTGCAGCCAGACCTGTCCTTGCAGGAAAATAAACCCTCTGGGAGTCAGTGGCTCAGCCCCATTGCCAAGATGCAACTAGGAAACAGTGTCATCTTTTGCCCCCACGTGGACACCTTTAAAACTGCAGCCCTGCCTCCTGCTGGGTAGCCTGGGAGGGCTGGAAGTCAACCTGGAGGTCACCTCCATCCCTTCGTTGTTTTTTTGGAAAAAGGTCTCTGGCTTTGCACAGACCGCAAAGTAATGTGTATTTCTAGATTTCCCTGGGTGACTCTGGAATTGTGACTTGTATGATCTAAAATCTTGAGTCATAGTTAAATGGGAGATAACTGGGTCCTATGTCATCACTGCATTCAATATACCCTCCTCCTTGCAAGAAGCAATGAGCACAGGAGAAACATCATCAGTGTGGGAGGCCCTCAGGCCTGTGTCCAGCCAGGACACTGAGAAGGTGCTCAGCCTCTCTGACCCTCGGTGTTCTCACCAATAAAGCTTCAGTTTACTTCAAGGAGCTGGCAAGATAGCATAGGGCAGGGGCTGCAAACTCAAAGGCCTTCAGGGCCAAGCAAGCCTCTGGGGTCTGGGAAACTGGAGAGTACGGCCCCTTTCTTAAGAGAACATTCCCTAGTTTGTTCCAGCTCTTTGAAGCAGAAATATGTGTGGCCAATTTTTAAATATATTGTACAGTCCAAGCAAAAGGTATTTATGGTTTTTACCTCTCAACCTCTGATGTGTGTGAAGTGGTGATTGGTAATGGTGGTAATTTCTGGGGGGGCAGCTTCTCAGGACCACCCCTTAGCAGGCAGTGACAGTAGCAACATTCTTGGTCATGATGTGCCCAGCTCTATAGATCCAGGTGCTGTTGACACAGCGACCAGCAAGAAAAGAGTCCCTAGCTCCGTGGGCTTTGACAGTGTGAGCTGCGGGTTTCACACGGTGATCTCATTTAAACCTCCCACATCTGTAAGGTATGATTCCCTGCGCTGGAGTCAGGAAGGTGATGTGCCGATGCTGCAGGTTTGCCCACCCATCATGTCTCCAGCCTTGGTCCTGCTGCGGGCTCCAGCCTTCCTCCCAGGAAGATGTATTCTCCAAAATCACCTAGAAGTAACACTTTTAATGCCTAATTTCTACTTCGCATCTAAATTGCCACATTATATACATTTTTCTAAATGGTTTGGTGGTCTGCACTTAACCACTTTAACCACTAAGGATTTTTACTAGGTTGTTTTTTAATGTGCTGAATCTCAGTCCACATTTTTCAAAAATCATCTAGGCTTCCTGGAAGTCACTGGCTTTCATCCCCCTTGCAATCATCAGCCTCCCCACCCCCGCCAACATCAGCACTTATGGCCTCATTACCACCAAAATGCCCTTGTATCTGAATGCTGTTGACTCCATGTACACAGAGTGAGATCGATAGATCTTCATGTAAGAGCTTTTCCCCAAAGCACCCTAGATTCTTGTGACTAGGCAATTGGGAGAGCCAGCCAGCCCACCATGAGGTGTGAACACAGGGCAGGATCAGAAAGACCAAGGGTTTGGAGAAAAAAACTCAATGTTTGTTGACGTCACAAAACCCTTGGGTTCAGCAGATTCCAGCTACTCATTGTAGCAGACTTGAATTTGTAAGCCACAAACTTGGGCGTGTAGCATTTATGAATCTTTAGCATTTCTGAACTTGTCTTGTTGTATCGGAATAGCTAGAAACAGACGTTTTGGCACACAATTAAGCAGCCAAATTAAAGTCTTTATTCTAAAGCCAGCCAGTGACTGCAAGGAGACCTGAGTCATTGAAATCATGCAGCCCGAACACAGTTTGAAGTCAGCTTTGAAGGAGAAAATTACAGACTGATTGGGGAATAGGGAGGAGAGGAAGCATTGCAGTAAAACAAAGCAGTGAAACAAGATCTTTTACAATGTTTATCTATAAGATTAATTCAGGGAGGAGCATTCTGGGAACATCTGCAACCTTGCGGAACTATCCCAAGGCTACAGCCTGGAAAACCAGCCTCAAGGCCAGGGGTAGAGAGTCTTTTAGAAAAAAATGTAAGTTCTGCTGAAAGTCTCTTTGTTTTAGAGAAAGTAAGTTCTGCTAAAAGTTACTTATGCTAAGGGCCTTTCTTTTCTACATTTCAGTCTCATGCCCTATCATCTTACTCTGGTGACACTCGATGTGCTTGCAGTGGCCTTGAGACCTACCATACCTCTGAATGCATGCCGGCCACCAAGACCTCCTCACTGTTCCTTGAATAAACGGAGCCACACACCTCAGGGCCTTTGCACTGGCTGTTCCTTATACCCGGAACAGGCTTCCCCTAGATATTTGCGGGCCTCACACTTTTTCTCTTCACTCAAGTTTCTGATTAACTGTCTCATTATCAGAAAGGGCATCTCCGCTCACCCTATTTAAAGTAACATGCATTATCGCTGACATTATATAATACACTTGTTTGGTTGTCGCCTGTCTCTCTCCACTGGAATATTAGCGCCTGAGAGCAGGAACTTTGTTTTGGTGGTGGATGCGAAGTCCTGGCCCCTGGAATTACACCTAGCATACAGCAGGTGCTCCATAAGTACTTGTTGCATTGTTTCAGGAATGCTCACCCCATTACTGTCTTCATTAATGTCTTTATGTCTCAACAGAACAAAGTCAAATGTATACAGTACTTTCTTTTTCAGAGTTTCCACAGTGGCCATTTTCCCATTTCTGGGAAAATGCAACATACCATCACGAAACACTTTGATAATTAAAAACTCTAGCATTTCTGGCCCTGGCCGGTTGGCTCAGCGGTAGAGCGTCGGCCTGGCGTGCGGGGGACCTGGGTTCGATTCCCGGCCAGGGCACACAGGAGAGGCGCCCATTTGCTTCTCCACCCCCCACCCCCTCCTTCCTCTCTGTTTCTCTCTTCCCCTCCTGCAGCCAAGGTTCCACTGGAGCAAGGATGGCCCGGGCGCTGGGGATGGCTCCTTGGCCTCTGCCCCAGGCGCTAGAGTGGCTCTGGGCGCAACAGAGCGACACCCCGGAGGGGCAGAGCATCACCCCCTGGTGGGCCTGCCGGGTGGATCCCGGTCGGGCGCATGCGGGAGTCTGTCTGACTGTCTCTCCCCGTTTCCAGATTCAGAAAAGTACAAAAAAATAAATAATAATAATTTAAAAAAATAAAATAAAATAAACAAAAAACAAAAAAAACTCTAGCGTTTCTACCCAGACAGTTTTCATCACTATCTCAGGCTCTTTGACTATTTCTGGCTGTGGCCCATGTTTCTGGGAAATTACTCTAAAGGGTCATCTGATCTTATTACTATGATTTTATTATGAAAGAGTAGAATTTCACTGGAAAAAGTTCAGTCTATCTAAGTTCAGACTCATAGATTGCTTCGTGCCATCAGATTTCACCCTTGAGTGTCTGCAGTGGATAAGCAGGGGTGTGCCAACCTCCTCTCCCCATCACCCTGCGTGGTCCTTGCCCAGGTCCACCCCTTCCAAACCTGTGTTCTTCAAGCATGGCCCTGACTTGTGAGGCATGGGTGAGTGATGAAATTAATAGAGTGGGATGAAATTAACAGTGTTTTAAGAAAAAATAGAAGAGAATAGAAAATATTGAAAATGGTTTTATTTTGACAATGGAATATAGTTCAAAATGTTTGGAAGTACTGTTCTGGCCTATATAGGTTGAAAAAAGTTTTAGTATTATTTAGCTGTCTTCAGAATATTCTAGAAGGTAGGGGGTTGACACTCCTGGTCTCACAGTGGGCTTGTGCTGGGTTGTAGAAAATTGTCAATTCTCTGTAAGACATTCCCAGCAGTGGGCACATCTGTTTCTTTAACACTATCCGTCTCGTGAGGCGCTGAGAACTACACAGACTCTTTGTACAAATGCTCTGTCCAAACCCCTGCACCCAGAGACCTGCCAACCCGAGCACGGCTGCTGGCAGCCTGAGGCTACATCCCCCCTCATGAGTTTCCCCCAGAAAAAGCTCAGGGCTGTCAGAAGAGTTTACCGTTTGCTCTCACCAGGATCTGATGATAGGCCCTTGACTCCCTTTCTTAGAACATTTACTAAGAAAGTCTTAGAATTGTAAACCTACCTCTGTTATTATCTTTGAAATATAGATGCATGTCTCGCCTGTAGCCCAGGAGTCTTTCTGAAGGACCTGAAAGCCATTCTTTTGAAATGTAACCATCAGGAAGGATGGGGCCTCTGTCAGCCAGTCTCTGGGGACAGACAGAATCCTACCTTTATGGCTGGCCGCTAGCAGGCAAGCTGGCCTAAGTACATTTACTGACCAACGCTTTGCTGTTTTTCACTTCCCTGACTCTTCCTAAGCCCCCTGCTCGCTCCCCTCCCTGCTCCCTCATTCTCCCTTCAAAGCACCCAGTCAGCTCTGCACAAATCAGAGCTCTGCTTTCCCTACTGTCAGGAATTACTGAGTGAAATCTGTGTTCACCACTTGAATGCCCGCCTTAGTTCATCTTTGACAGCATGCAAACACAAGCGCACACATGCACGCGTGCGTGCACACCCACACCCCCCCCCCCCAAGGACAGACACTGCGTCTCGGGGGCAATGGAATCGTGTTCTCATCACTCAGAGCCTTGTCCTGTCTGGGCTGCTTTCCCGAATCATCTCTAAGTTACCAGGAAAATCCGACCTAACTGTTCCAGCCTGCTCTGTGAAGTCCTTTGGGAAATTAAGCGAAGGGTCATGTACAGGCCTCTTTCCTTCTAGGGACAAGAGTTGGAACTGAGATCCAACTCTGTCCCCACTGGGAGTTTCTTCCTCTATTGCTGAACTTGGAGGAACTGAGTTAGTTTTGCTAAGGAAGCAGGAAAATTTCCTTTTAAAAAAGTTCCTAAAGAATTTGTAGCCAGGAAGCCCTGGCCGGTTGGCTCAGTGGTAGAGCGTCGGCCTGGCGCGCAGGAGTCCCCGGTTCGATTCCCGGCCAGGGCACACAGGAGAAGCGCCCATCTGCTTCTCCACCCCTCCCTCTCTCCTTCCTCTCTGTCTCTCTCTTCCCCTCCTGCAGCCAAGGCTCCATTGGAGCAAAGTTGGCCCGGGCGCTGGGGATGGCTCTATGGCCTCTGCCTCAGGCACTAGAATGGCTCTGGTTGCAACAGAGCAACACCCCAGATGGGCAGAGCATTGCCCCCTGGTGGGCATGCCGGGTGGATCCTGGTTGGGTGCGTGTAGGAGTCTGTCTGACTGCCTTCCCATTTCCAACTTCAGAAAAATACAAAAAAAAAAAAAAAAAAAGAATTTGTAGCCAGGAAGTCGTATGTCATTTTTTGCTCTGTCTCCAAACCTCTGAAGGTAGGAGACCCTGGAAGCAGTATGGTGCTGGGTAGCTAGAGGTCAAGACAACAGAGGGCAATGAGGTTTCTATGTTGGGAGACCCCAGGGGAGGCAGCAGGTTAGGGAACTAGGCAGGTGATCAGAGAGGGGTCAGGCATGGGTGTCAAGGGAGCCTGATTTCATGCAGAAATCAATGACAAAGGAGACATCTGAGCAGATGCCAGAAGGAAAGGAAAATCCTTACGTGATCACATCAAACACAGAAGAAAGCCAAATTGATTGGTATACCAGGGAGGCGGATCTGGGCAGCGTGGGGCTGGGTGGAGCCTGTTTTGAATTAGACTCCAGCACTGAGGGTCTTTAACCATGGTGGCATAAAGGCACAGAAAATGTGACATGGCCCAGAAGTGGTAGGGGAGAACTGAGACCCATATAAAGGTCGAATACCCAGTGAGAGAGGGCTAGGCTGGTCTAGGGCAGGGGTCTCCAAACTTTTTACACAGGGGGCCAGTTCACTGTCCCTCAGACCATTGGAGGGCTGCCAAATACAGTGGTCCTCTCACTGACCACCAATGAAAGAGGTGCCCCTTCCAGAAGTGCAGTGGAGGCTGGATAAATGGCTTCAGGGGGCCGCATTGCGGCCCGCGGGCCGTAGTTTGGGGACGCCTGGTAGGGGATGCCACTCACCTGCAGAGAGCACCAGGAACAGGAGAGGAGCCCCGAAAGCTGGCCAGATGCCAGGCCCAGCCAGGCTACCCAGGCATCAGATTCCACTTAGATCCAGCAGGAAACTGCAGGGCTCAGCAGTGAAACTAGGTCAAAACTCCACTTTTGACCCACCCCAGCTGGTACACTGACTGTCTGATCTATGGCCCAAGATTCACCCCAGAACACTCCCCACCCATGAGATGGGGCACTGCTTCTCAAGGTCTTCCACACAGAATCTGTGCAAAGGAGCAAAAACCTCTATTTTTAAGGAGACCCAGGTGGAATGATCTAAAGCAATTCAGGTGATTCTGTATTTCCTTAAAGCCTCAGGTGTTCTTTTTTGATTGCATAGGAACTTTTCATCATAATCCAAAACAAACTAAACTGATGACAGGTTTTCCAGTGGTTGAGAACCACAGCTCTGTCTCCTATGCTAAATTCCTGCTGTCTGATTTAAGAAGCACAGGTCAGATAAGGCTTCTGAGACAGCATGGTGATGTTGGTTGGCTGAGGCAGGGATGAGAGGTCAGACCAGAAATTAGGAAGCTAGAAGGGAGCCCCTGGAACAGGAGGTAAGGCCAAGCAGAACGGGAGTCACCAGTTTGCAAATGAACTGGTAAAAGCTTGCTCAGAGAGGCAATGATGGGTCAAGGAGAGAAAAGCTGTCTATTTTTTGTCATTCTATAAACCAAATCTAATCAATCTAATTTCATGAATTTATTTAAACCCTCTTGAACTAACTGAAATGTTCTAAATTTCCAACTCCTAAACTAATTTCTGTTCAGATACCACTTACTCATATCAACCAAAACATACAAAAAAATTCACCTAGTAATTGTATACGATATATTTTTATCCATTCCAAACACATTTTAAGATACCACTTACTCATATCAACCAAAATATACAAAAAAAATCACCTAGTAATTGTATACAATATATTTTATCCATTCCAAACACATTTTATTATAAATAAAAACTTACATATTTATCAAAAAACAATATCCTTTAAAAAAATACAAACTCATGTAACCAAAATACTTAAAAGGATTCAGTTAACAAAGTGTTGACTATTTTTACCTATGAATACGAAAATATAACCTGTTAAAAGTGGTTTTACATTAGACATATTTGAAATACTATAGATCAGATATTAAGAGACAAAATTATTTCACTACCCCAAGTTAGAATTTTATACAAGAAATTCCAGTGGCGTTTACCCAGTTTGAAAATTCTTTTGAGTACTTTTTCTTTTTCAAAATTAAGTAAGATAAGTAACAACAGTACCTCAAGGACATTTATAAATAGCTAAGCTACACTTTTCACAGCTATAAGCAAAGGGTATTTGCATTTCCCTGAGAGCATAGTTTGCTTTGGGTTCAAGGGTAGTGTGTTTGTGTGTGTGTGTGTGTGTGTGTGTGTGTGTGTGTGTGAACATTTTTCCCCCTAAAAGCTACAGACTGGCAGCTTGAAGTGTAGAACTTTTGATCATCTTATCAGGTATAGCTGCCCACTATTGCATGCCATCATCAAGAATCCCTATATCTTGAGAGCCAGGCACCTGAGATTTTCACCTCAAGTCACCTGCATATATGCTGATATAAACATTACACAGAATTCTTTCTTTGTCTTCATTTAGGTGTTCTGAACTAGTCCTGAAACTTGGCTCCCACGTTTAGAACCAGGCTTATAACGCAGAGTTCCTAAACCTTCAATTTCCTAGCAGGGTTGACCCGCCGAGAGGCTCAGAACTTGCTGACTTCTCTTATTTAAGGACTGCATGACGGAGTGTTCTCTTTCTGAGGGCAGGTTCTTTGTGTACAGCTGTGCTGCTGTCACTGGATATCTGCTTTGGAGTTCGTCCCTGAAACTATATTTGGTATATGACTGATTTCTTCTGTAGCCCATAAATAGTTTCGGAAGGCGATCGCAAAGACAGACACACACGTAAGCAGCGGCATTGCTGACCTAAGGCCACCGCTTTCCAGAGGGACCACTTGGAAGGACGATACAGGCTTGGGTGCAGCCTCATAACTTTACATACATCTAATTTTTTGCAAACTTGATGAAAAGAAAAATTAAAATATTGACAAGTGGCCCATTTATCTCTTTGGGGTTTTTTGTTTGTTTTTGTGGCAAAGACAGAGAGAGGGACAGATAGGGACAGACAGGAAGGGAGAGAGATGAGAAGCATCAATTCTTCATTGCAGCACCTTGGATGTTCATTCATTGCTTTCTCATATGTGCCTTGATGGGGGGGGGGGGGTACAGCAGAGCAAGTGACCTCTTTCTCAAGCCAGCAACCTTGGGTCAAGCTGGTGAGCAGTGCAAGCCAGATGAGCCCATGCTCAAGCCGGCAACCTCGAGGTTTCGAACCTGGGTCCTCTGCACATCCCAGCCCGACGCTCTATCCACTGCACTACCGTCTGGTCAGTCCCATTTATCTTGGTATTGAGTATCTCCATGGTGGGGATTTGTCTTATTCATTGGTGTCCCTAAGGCTTGACAAACCTAAAGAACTTCTTGAATATTTGCTGAATTGAACTAGATTAAATTGAGAGCTTTGTTAAGCTTATTATTGCTCATGAGTAAGTGATATATATGTTCTAAATTTCCACAAATATGTTTGTATTTTCCCATCTTACTTTTGTAGCAGGGAGCTGAGCCCTCGGGCACAGAGCTTCTCACGCACCAACGTGCCCTTGTATTTGTCCTCAATAATCTAAGCATAAACAAATCTCACTTGTAAGCTTCCAAGTCTTTCTTATCTGCTTTGAATTTTAGCTTCTTCTAACCATAACTTTTCTATGAAATTAAATTCACTATTAATTCTAATTCTCAAACTGCTGAGAAGTACAAGCACGATATAGGCCACATCTGACATGAAATAACACTCTGCAAAGAGATTTGAAATCATATGATGAAAATAAAGCACATTGGGTAATGCAGTTACTATGTTGTTACCATTGTTGTTGCTTTTTAAATGCAGCACATGAAACAGGATCTCTTAATCTGTTTCCCCAATTTGGGGATTAGCATGAATTTCCAGTGAGCTCATTTGAAAGCCCTAGCACTTAGAGGGAAGGACAGACTCTGTTCTTTGAGTCAAAATTGTGCCAGGCTGATCCAAAAACCAAAGAGAAGGGCTTAAAGGGACCCAGAAAACTAAGGTTTCAGGAGGGGGGGGTGTCTCAGGAACACAGACCCAAATCGCTGTCTAAAAAGTGGGGTGAAACCATGGAGAAGACTGGCAGTGCTACAGTGGCCAGCAGTCTGTTAGGATGTTTACATCTTTTCTCTGGGAACCTTCTCTCCATGGCAATACATCAGTTAGATATTAAGAGGCCAGCGCACTGGACTGTGCGGAAGATACAATTCTGTGGTAGTGACAGTGCTAGACCCTAAATGGGCCCCCTGTGATCACAAAAAGATAAAGACTTTGATGGGAGAACAGAACACAAGTTTTTTGTTTGTTTGTTTTTATGTCTTTCAGAGGGAACAGGCCTTCCAAGTCTCATCTCCCAGACCTTTGAGACTCTCTTAAAAGGAGCCCAAAGCTCCAACACCAAGGAATCCAGATGGTTTAATGATAAGGGGAAAATATTTAGTGAATCCTTGAGCAAACTTGTCAGAACAACAACAGTAAAAAAAAAAAAAAAAAAGCCAGTGTTTTGGTTTTGGTTTTGTTTCCTGCTGAGAGAGAGACAGTGTGGCGGACAGGGCCCTGACTTTGAAGTGGAGAGACCTGGGTTTAGACTCCTGGCTTTGCAACATGCAGTCTGAGAGGCCTGGGGCACACCATTTAACCTCTCTGAAATTTGGTTTCTTCACTTGTAAAACCGAAGTGATAATATCCAGCCACCAGGTCATTGTGACAGTTCTGTGAATTAATACACAAAAGCGCGGGCACCACACCTAGCACAGGGAACAAGTGTCCTAGATGTTAACACTCTTCTCTCCTGAGGTAGGTCACACAGACGTCCCTGCTGCTCTCAAGTGTCCCAGAGCTGTGGCTTCCAAGGAGCCCCTGGGGGAAGCCAAGGGGATTCCTTGATGTCTGGTTAGCCTGCTGCGTGTAGCGGCGGGGATGTGGTGACCGGTGCGGAGGGGCCCCGGGCCGCGCGGTGCGGCTCCCGGTGTGACTCCGCCCTCCCTCCCGCAGTCAGACCGACACCGCTCCCGGCACGATCCTGCGGATGTGGGTGTACGACTTCCTGATGGTGACGCTGCCGTGGTGAGACACCCCCCGGGGCAGGACGCACTCCTCGGTCAGTTTCTGGGCCTCCGGGTCCCAGCACAGCACCGTGGCGATGACCTCGTTCTTCTCGTCCCGCCCCCCGGTGATGTAGAGCCGGTTGTTGCAGGGCGCGATGCCGCAGCTGGCCCTCTCGTGGCTGAGCTGCGTCACCAGGCACCAGCTGTCCTCCAGCGGGCTGTAGGCGTACAGCGCTCTCATGGCCCCACCTGAAGACGAAGGGAAACACGCTGGGCGTCTCACTATTTTTCTGGTTTTCTTCCCCTTTAACCACCAAAACCCTACTTCTGATTAGGTCAAGTCTACCATCTTGCCAAGAGAAAGGAGATGCATGGCTCTCTAAAAACACAGCGTGGGTCACTAGGGACAGGACGTGCTGGGACATGTAGATCGTCTATTAAGTTCTGCAGGTGTTAATCAGGTTCCAAGCGACATCTGGCTTCACCTGGCTGCCAGAACGCACCCCAAGACTGCCCCCTGAAGAAATACCACCTGGTGCATCAGGTGGACTCTGCTCATAACCACAGCTCTGCCACCTATTGATCTGTAGCCCCCAGCACGTGATTATAAAACGTCAGAAGGACCACGAGCTGAAGTAACTGGCAGAAGGCCTGGCACATAGAAGCCATCAGTACGTGACAGTAACCGGAGATGGTAGCCCCTCTTTGAAACTGGTCATGACCTAGGACACCAGCCCAACTTACTCATCTGGAGATTAGACCATCAAGCAGAGTCACAAGCTTGACCATAAACACACATGAAACCTGAAATAAGGGAGAGGTTTTTTTCTCCCCTTAGTCTGTTCTCATATTTTACTTCTCTGATTAGCTCTCACTTGCTGAAATTATTAATTTTGAGCATCTCCTTTATCAGTAATTCTCAATCTTGGCTGCACATTAGAGTCACCTGAACATTAAAAACACTAGTGCTGTTGCCAACATCCTCTTTCCTATTCTGATTTCATCGGTCTGAAGTGAGGCCCAGCCACCCATACTCTTGTAACAAGCTCCCAAAGTGAGCCTAATGAGCAGTCAGGATTGAGAGCCATCATCCTTAACAGTTACATGCCAGCCGTGGTCCAGCTGGCCAGGCTTTTCTCCTGCAAAACCGCAACTTTTCAGAGCCCCTGAAGCAAGTAGGGAGAATAAAATTCACATGAACACAAAATTAGAAATAATAAAGCTACTATTTATTTGGCACGCATCATACTTTGCACATATCAGTATCTATACATTTTCTGGCAACAACTTCTGTCTCCTCCCCCGGGCCCCAGGGGCGATCTGCTTTGTATGTCTCCTTCATGAGGCCTATTTTCTGCCTGCAGGACTGCAAGGGAAATCCCACCTAAGCCTGGACCCTACCATCCTCTCTTCCTTTTCAATCAGGAATGTGTGAGTTCCCAGGAGGGCTTTGTCTGATCTACCTGCATGGCTGCATTGGTAGGGGCGACCTCAGATCAATATCAGGCCACTTGCTCACTTACCAACAACGTAGATGCGGTCCCGGAAACTCACTGCATTGATGCATTTAGCCTCCACTGGCATGGGTGACTTTAAACTCCACTTATTGGCTGAAGGGTCGTAACACTGAGTCTTGTCCGTGGCCAGTTTCCCATTGGGCCCTCCCCCAATCACGTAGAGCTTCTTCTTATGGCTGGTGGCTGCGAAAGAACTGACATGGACCAGGAGGGGCGCCGCCTGCAGAGGCCCAGGCCCAGGAGAAGCTGTTAGTTACCTTGCCCAGATCACTGCAGGTGGCTCGCAGGACACAGGCCAGGAGCCAGGGGCACCAGCCTGGGCATCCTTCGCCTGAAGTCACCAGGCCTGTAGCCTGATGCCCCAGGGGACACAGAGAGCATGAAGCACAAACCCCGCTCCCCACCCAGGCTCCAGGCAGCTGTTGGATGTTTCCAGCCTGCTTCTCCCAGAGTTCAGTTACCAGATGAGAAGGGGTATTGACAGAAATAAGTGTTTCTACAGATGAAAACAGCCACAGTTGAAGAAAAATGCTTTTTCAAATGTGCATATTCATATTCATTCATGTGTTTATTCACTCAAAAATTACTCACTATATACCAGCCATTGTCCTTGGTACTTAAAATATCAGGAAGAAAAACTGGTAAAAGGGTTTCAGGTAGCCACAGGTAAGCAGACTCTCCCACTTTGGGGTGATATGCAGATTTGTGCTTCCACCCTGTGAACCCCAGGGCACTAAAAGGGACCTCCGAGAGTTCCTTGCCCAAGAGGACATGACCCTCTTGGTCCATGGAGCAACCACAAATGCCAAGTAACGAGACTTGCCAAACTGAGAAGATCTTAGGTACGCCCCCCCTTCCCACCATCAACATGGAGGGCTCCCTATTGGCACTTTTCAGGTGGCAGGTCTTGGAAGATGCCATGAGGACCTGGCTACCCTTGCTGTGCCTGAAGTGACTGTGCTTCGTCCTCCCTAGAGCTGGCTCATACTCTGACATATGATCTGATGAGGAGAAAGAAAATGTGAAAATGGGAATAGCCTGGAAATACCAGGAAATGAGATTGCTTTAACTTTAAAAAAATATATTGTGATAAGAACATTTAGCGAGGTCTACCCTCTAAACAAAATTTTAAGTACACGATACAGTACTGTTATGTAGAGCACAGTGTTGTAGTCGATCTCCAGAGCTTATCCATCTTTATGACCATTGATTAGCAATGCCTTACCTTTGCCTGAGTGTGCAAAGGTAAGACATTGCTAATCAATGGTCATACATGTCCCAGCACGTACATACTAGAGTTTGCATTGTTAAACTCTTGCATGCAGGTGTATAAATAATTATTCATTCATAGGCAAATAAAAAGGGGTTGACTTCTAAACACTACCCAATGGCTCTGCGTTCAACAAACAGTGTATTAAAGGGATCCCTGCCTGTCTTGTGTTGAGAAGACAAGGGCAGATGGCATCTGAAGACACAGAGACTACGGGCCAAGACATGCACCCAAGTTAGGACCAAGCTTCCTCTCCACAACTGGGGTTCTGGCCAGGATAAGACAGGTGACAACAGAGCTTGTGGGGAGTCATTCCTGTGACCTGACCGGCAATGCTAAAGCAATGGCTGCTATGAGGAGGGGAGCTCAGAGCCACCAGAATGTTCTCAGTGGGAGCTGAGTGATCAGAAAGTCAGCCACATACTAACATCGACATATACTAATTTTTTTAAGCAATAATACAAACAGATTTATTTATAGAAATAATCTCCTATACCTCTGACCAGCAGTTGTGGAAGGGGTCGTAGGTCTCCACATTGTTGATTCTTTGCAAGCCATCAAAACCTCCGATTACAAAGACCTTGCCACCCAACACCACCATCTTATGCCTCCAGCGGCCGATGTTCAAATATTCAATTTGAATCCATTTGTTGATTGAAGAATTGTATTTCCAAACATCGTGCTGTGTTTCTTTGCCACCTAGAAGAGATACAGAACATTTTAAAAACCATTAGATGAGTCAGAAATACATCTTCTCCCAAAATTTCCCACAGGTCCATACATGTGAAATCTCCAGGCTAGCCCCTTAAGAAAAGAGAAACGAAACCTGAAGGTGTGTGTGTGGTCTATTTGGGAAGACAGAGCCAATACCGGCGAACAGGGAGAGACAGTGTAAGGCCAGGGTGAATAACTCTTCAGCCTGTGTCCAGTGTCACTTCTGTGCAGTGCGAGTTCAGGGAAGAGGTGAGCTTCAGGGAGGTGGGACCACATCCTCCTGGGAAGGTGGGGCCGGCAGGAGCCTGGACTCCGCGTTTGTGCAACTACGAGGTGGGATGTAAGGCAGGACGGGTAAGGCTGGACTTTTGCAGGCAACGATGGTAGGGCCTTCCTTGACCAGCAGGCAAATTAAGAAGCAGCTTAAGTTCTATGTATCTTTCTTTATTTTAAAAAATGCAAAGAAATTTTTAAAAATTGTCTTGTTTTATATCTATATTAAAAATATAAGTGGAATTTGTTCTGTTTTAAAATAATATTTATTATAAAAGAAGTGAGCTGGTAAATTATTTTTTTCAAGACAACTCTCTTAATAAAAACAAAATAAATAATTCAGTTAGGAAGAGAGGACAAGACAAAGGAGAACTGTCTTTTTTGGTGACTTGAATCAGATATTTTAACAACCTTGTTTCTGTTTCTTCATCAGCACAGAGTACCAACTACTTAAGAAAAAGCTGTACTTTTCATTCTTATTAATGTGCCCGAGTGCCTAGTGTGGCAGTGACTGTCACCAATGGTGCTCCGTATCACGGGCCGGCATTTCCCGAGGATGGCGCCCGGCAGTGGGTTTCCTAGGTCGAGGTGTGCATATACTGACTTGTTAGAGCTGCTGCCAAAGGGCCCCTAAGACCCCTGGTTGGCCTATCCCCACACCCAGCCCGGTGGATGTATGGAGGGGTTTGGGGATTGTTTTGGGGATTTGTTGTTGTTTGTTGTTTTACAGGCTAATGGAAAAAAATAATGTCACAGTTGGGTTTTCCCTGGCCACCAGGGAGACTGAGCTTTTTCCCCTGCTGTGACTTTTTCGTTCATTTACTTTAATCATTTTTTTCTTTGGGTTGCGTGCCTTTTAGAGACCTTTATTTACTTAAAACACTGTGATATTGGTCCCATTTAGATAGTGTCAACAGTTATTAAATAGCTATAAACCTTCAAAGAAATGTACGCCAATTTTATTTAAAAGAAAAAAAATAACCTCTACGATTTTTACTTCAGGACATTAAAGAAAGCCTGATTCACTGGGCAGGCATATCGTGTGCATAGACAAGAAGACATGTTATTGGAAAGATGTCAACTTTCCAGATCAATCTATTTATTCGGTGCTTTCAGGACTGTTCAGGGAACTTAGCAGGATTATTCTAAATTTCATTTGGAAGAGTCAATTTGGAAAAACTACTGAGAAACTTCTGAAAAAGAAGAAGGAAAAAGGAGGCTTTCCCTAGCAAATATCAAAATATCCTCAAAGCTATGATAAAAAAACAACAAAACAAATAATGTGGTGCTGCATCAGATGACAAAACTTATGAATGAAAGACAAGAGTAAAGAAACAGACTAGAGCCTGACCAGGCGGTGGCGCAGTGGATAGAGCGTCAGACTGGGATGCAGAGGACCCAGGTTCGAGACCCCGAGGTTGCGAGCTTGAGCGCAGGCTCATCTGGTTTGAGCAAAAGCCCACCAGCTTGAACCCAACCAAGGTCACTGGCTCCAGCAAGGGGTTACTTGGTCTGCTGAAAGCCCGCGGTCAAGGCACATATGAGAAAGCAATCAATGAACAACTAAGATGTTGCAACGTGCAATGGAAAACTAATGATTGATGCTTCTCATCTCTCTCCATTCCTGTCTGTCTGTCCCTGTCTATCCCTCTCTCTGACTCACTCCCTGTCTCTGTAAAAAAAAAAAAGAAACAGACTATTAGACATAGAGGTAATTAAATAAATGGTATTAGAACGCTTTCTTTAGAGAAAAATTAAGATAGATCCCTATTTCACACCACCCTGAAATAAATCTCAAGTGTAAATGCTATAAAAGTAACTGAAGAATATATAGGAGAAGATGTTAATAATCTTGGGGTGAGGAGGGACTTTCTAAACAAGAGTTAAAACTCAGAATCATACAAGAAAGTTACTATATAAAATACAAATCAAAGTTAAAAGACAACTACAGCCTGGGAGAAAATATTTACACTACAAATGGCACAGGCCATATGATAAGAGCTCCAAAAATGTAATAAAAAAAAGATAAAAGCCAATAGAAAAACAAAGAGTGTGAACATATAATTAAAAAAATAAATATAGTTAGCTAATAAATAATTGAAAATATGCTCAGCCTCATTAATGATCCGAGTGTAAATTTAAGCATTCTAGAATATTGAATATGTAATTGATAATAAGAAATAACAAAAAAAAATGTTAGCAAGGATGTAGAAATGGCCACTGCTATTCATCATTGGTTGAACTATAAATTGGTACAAACTTTTTAATTTAGCAATATCTACAAGAATTCTAAATTCAAACAGCTTATGACCACTTCCAGGAATCTCTCCAATTAGCTACACAAGTTCATAAACATACATGCATAAGAGTGCCTATTGTAGCATTTTTTTTAACTAGGAAAATAAAAGCTGAAAACAATCATGGTTCATTTATTCAACAGACTGCCCTGCAGCTGGTGAAAAGAATAATTATAATGAAAATGACACTAATGATGGCTAACTGTTAAGCACTCACCGTGTGCTTGGGAGTGTGCTGTGCTTTACATGTATTATGTCACTTAACACATAGGATAGATCCATCGTACCAACATGCAATGAGATGGAAAATGTATTGGGAACTGAAGTGCAAGCTTCTGTTGATTTAATTGTGTATAACAAACATGCTTTCATGTATTGCTTGTATCATTTTTTAAAGAGACGACAACAAATTTAAGAGAGAGGAAGGACAAGTTGTAGAATAATGCGCAGTGGATGTGGTAAAGACTGTTGTTACCAACCCTGTCTTTTCCTCCTGGGCACGTGATTAAAGTACATTCTCCAGCCTATCTTCAGGGGGTGGGGGTGCAGGGAGGGCATGTGACTCCTCCTCGTGTCCAGGTTAAGGCTGTTATGAGCAGGTGTGCCTTATCAACTCATTCAGTGTCTCTCTCTTTTTGAAATGAAGGCAATGTATAGAAAACAGCATCACAAAATGGAAGAAGCCTAGGTCCCTGAATGACTGTGTGGAGCGACCCTCACTTTACTGTTATGGTAATTTGCTGAGATTTAGGGCTTGTTACAGAAGCTGGTATTACTTACTCTAAGACAACATAAAACTATTTTTAATTAAATAATAGGACTGTAATGACACAGAGAAACTGCCACATTTTACTTTATATTATTTGAATCTTCTACAACAATTAAAATGTATTTCTACAAAATGAAAGAAAGTTATAACCTAATCTATGATATTAATATAGCCAAAGGAGAACTGACCTGCCTGTGATTATGGAGGAAGCCAGCTCTGGGACGTAGTTTTTCTCAAAATAAGTGCAGATTAGAGAACCTTCCAGAGAGGAGAAAGGATACCTGTCTCCTCCCTTGCAGCCCCAAGAGGAGCTGAGTGGCTTTTTTTTTCTCCATTTTTCCAAAGCTGGAAACGGGGAGGCAGTCAGACTCCCGCATGTGCCCGACCAGGATCCACCTGGCATACCCACCAGGGGGCGATGCTCTGCCCACCAGGGGGCGATGCTCTGTCGCATCCAGAGCCATTCTAGCACCTGAGGCAGCTGAGTGGCTTTTGATGTCATGGGAAGAACATGGGACTCAGAGAACCTGGGTTGCACTCCTGCCTGACATTTACCAGTGTGTGACTTTAGGTATATTCCGTAACCTTTCTGAACTGAATTTTCTCTATTTGTAACCTAAGTCACCTACCTTATAGAGTTGATGTAAGAAACAAATCACTAAATGCTACCAAGTTGTAAATTCATCTACTGAGTTATATAAAGGTGGTAGAAACTATGTAATTTAATAAATATTTATTGAGCATTTACTATGGTAGCCAGGCACAGTGCTAGGTTGCCGGGAACAGTGTTGATTGTCATAGAATTGAAGGACTAGTGGTTGACAGGCATAAAGTAATTGCAAATAATTAATCAAACTATTTAGAAATGAGAAGTGAAAAAGTACTGGGTGCTACTGAAGTGTCTGTATGACCTCCTAAACTTGGGGGTCAGGTTTGGGAGAGGAGTGGACATTTTATGGATTACTGCATTCCCAGTGCGAAGCTTGTGTACTGTGCAGACACAAAATAAGTTGTAACATCACTTCCTCTGTTCCTTTTCCACGAAGGACTCACCTCTGCCTGCTGCCCCAGGTCCTCAGACAATACTGCTCACAGGTTAGTGTTCGTAAGTACTAGTGTGTTTTCCAAGATAAGACCACCTGAGCTCCCAGTTTCCACATCCTGACCCAGTCAGAGCTAGATCACTGCCATTTACACTCATTCTTCTAGGAAGGTTGCCTGCTCTCACTCAGGAAAATACGGTACGTAGTGCCACTGGGGGCTTGCTTTGGCATCACGTGGCTCCTGCTTACCTGAGATGTAGACCTCATTTTTTAATGTCACGCATGCAAACTCCACCCACTTCTTATTCTCACTCTCCAGCTCATGCTCCGTCATCGGGAGCTTGGCCACCTCCAGGCGGCTGCGCCTCAGGGGGTCCAGGCAGGTTACCTCCGCCACGAACCGTTCATCCTTCGTGCAGCCGCCAATGATCATGAACACCTCAGACTGGAACTCATGCATCCTGGGCTTGGTGCGCTCTGAAATGATCTGGAAAACCAATGGGAATACAGAAAGGCAGGATGGCACAGTGGTTCAGAGCAGGGCCCGGTTTCCAACTCTGCCATTATATGACCAAGTGGCTTCACTTCCTTGAGTTTCAGTTTCATCATGTGTAAATTAGAGATTTTAGTGATAACTGCCTCACATGTTCATTGTGAGGATTAAATATGATCATAGATGTAGTATATTTGGTCCCGAACCTGGTGTATATATAATAGGTGCTCAGTAAAGGTTATCTGTTGTTGTTTTTGTTGCCATTTTAAGAAATCCAAGTCTGTTTACTATCAAATATACTTCTTGCTTCTCTCTTCCTGCCTGATCTGAAGGCTTGAATCCTGGAATTTCATTTCTGGCCACCTTCTACTCCCACCTCATTTCAATATCTTGATGATATCCAGACTTTGCTCACTACTAAACTTCTTCTGGAAAAGAGATCCTGACAGTAGGCACAACCGAGTAGCCAGGAACTTAGGAGAAGAAAACCAAAGGGAGCAGGGCATGGCCAGGTAGTTTGGGGGGCTGGCTTTCAACATCAAGCATATGACCCTTCAGAGCCTTGAACTAGCAAAGAAATCCACACCATGGCCTGGTCTGTGATGGTGCAATTGGATAAAGCATCAACCTGGAATGCTGGGGTCACCGGTTTGAAACCCTGGGTTTGCCCAGTCAAGGCATATACAAGAAGCAACTACTACTATGAGTTGATGCTTCCTGCTCTTCCCCCCTTTCTTGTTCTCCTTTCTCTAAAATCAATAAATAAAATCTTTTACAAAGAAGAAAGGAAGGAAGGAAAGAAGGAAGGGAGGGAGGGAGGAAAAGAAAGAAGAAAGAGAGAGAAAGAAAGAAAGAAAGAAAGAAAGAAAGAAAGAAAGAAAGAAAGAAAGAAAGAAAGAAAGAAAGAGAGAGAGAGAGGAGGGGGTGGGGAGGGAAAGAGGGAGGAAGGAGGGAGGGAGGAAACAAGGGAGGAAGGAAGGCAGGGAGGAAGGAAGGAAGGAAGGAAGGAAGGAAGGAAGGAAGGAAGGAAGGAAGGAAGGAAGAAATCCACACCATGGATGTTTGGACCCAGGTTAAAAAAGCAGAGGTACGGAGTCAAATACACCACAGTTTGGTCCTGGTTCTACCACCTATGGCTTTGTGAGCATACAGAAGCGATATAATCTCTGTGAATGCTTGTAATCATTTCTATGCCATTGGGTCTTGGTATAGAGCAAGGTGGTCCCTGGAAATTTAGGAGGCAATTTTCTCTGCCCAAAAGACCTCTCCTAATGAAGGCGACAGCGACCATTCCTAAATTAAATATAGATTGGCATTTGTTTTAGAATTCTAAAATGTCCCACTGTCATCACCTTCATGAACTGAGAGGAGGGACAAGGTTAAGAGGGAGAGATAATGATAAGACAGGAAGGGTTAAATTTTAGGAAAAAAGGTAAGTGAGTTCCGTGAGTAGCCTCCATACTTGCACTACTGTCATCAGGAATAAACCCGAGATCATGCAAGCAGTGAGCAGACAGGGAGTTTCAGGGAATCAACTGGCAATGAGACCTCAACTAGGGGTCACAGTGGTTGGCTGGTTCAGTTACCCAGACAACAAAATGGGAATGAGAAAGTACCTTGAGCTGTATTTGGGGCAACGGGGCAACAGTGAAGAGAGATATCAGCCTCAGACAAAGAAAATGCTTGATTGTGGGAGACAGAGCACAGTAAAGGATCTGAGAGAATGAGAATAGTCTTCATTTGTGCGGCATTTCCCGTGTGCCTGACACTGCTAAGCAAATCTCATTCATTATCTTATTTAACTTTTAAAACAGTTCCAGCAGTTGGTAGGTATTATCTCCACGTTGCCCGTCGGAACTGAGCATTAGAGCAGCTGAGGAGCCCAAGGTCACAATGTAGGTAAATTTTGCAGTCAAGACTAAAGCCAAAATCCTCCTGATGGCAAGCCCAATGTCCCGCCACTGGAGACTCTTCCAGATACCAAAAGTCTCTCTCCTCCTAAATCCAAAGTTTGTAGTCCCACTCCCCAACCCCTCAACCCACTGCAAATACAAAAGGCAGAGCAGATATTTTATAGCAGCACTTTTTCAGAAGACATAGTGGAGACATTTTATATCAGAGGAATGCCTTCATCACCTGCATTTCAGACTTGTGAGATGGAAAGCGGAAACAAAAATAGTCAGAATATTGGAAGTAGAGTTGATCAAGATTCTGAACTTTAAATGCTTAACTGAAAGGAGCTGCAGAAACTGACATTTGTCTTCAAGTGTATGAGGATTTTGATTCCCAGTAATGAGCCACCTGCTAGCGACCCACATACCCAGCATGAGATATGACCTATGTTTTTGCCTGGACTTCCTCCATGAGTCTATCCATCACCCTTCATTTGCTTAGTATGCTGTCTCCTCTGACAGACATACGTTTGGCAAAGCAGAGACTATTTTGTAGTGACTGGTATTATGTCTGGCATATAGTTACTGCTCAGGATTTATTTGTAGAAAGAATAATAAAATGAAAGCATAACATATTAAAATATATGGGATGCTGTTAAAGTAGTACTTAAGGAGAAATTTATAGTACTAATGACAATATGGGGGATGTCTCAAATCAGTGATCTCCACTTCTACCTTAAGAAACTAGAAAAAGAAAAAAGAAAATTAAACCTAAAAGAAGAAAGAAAGAAAATAATCAAGATCAGAGCAGAAATAAGTGAAGTAGAAAACATAAAAGCAATAGAGAAAATCAAATTAAACCAGAAGCTTGTTCTTCGAGAGAATCAATACAATTGATAAACCTCTAACCTGACTGATCAGAAAAAAAAGAGGTGATATAAATTACCAATATCTGGAATGAGAGATGTGAGTGATATCATTACAGATTCTACAGATATTTAA
Source organism: Saccopteryx bilineata (assembly GCF_036850765.1). Lineage (NCBI taxonomy): Eukaryota > Metazoa > Chordata > Mammalia > Chiroptera > Emballonuridae > Saccopteryx > Saccopteryx bilineata. Next base: position 70,758,796 of record NC_089497.1, on the reverse strand, counting down.
AGGATAATAAAGGGATATTGTGAACAACATTAAATCAACAAATTTAGTAACTCCTATGAAATGAAAAAGTTCTTTAAAAAATACAAACTACTAAAGTTAATTTTAGAAGAAATAGATAACCTGAATAGCCCTATATCTATTAAAGAAACAATTTGTAGTTTTAAAACCTCACACACAAAAAACTCCTGGTTCTAATAGCATCACGGGTAAATTCTACCAAATATTTAAGAATATATTTGGAGGGTGAGTGAGTGACAATGAATCTGAGAACAACACAGAACTAAAAAGGACACACAAGGAAAGGAGGCTCCTGAAGGGCTTCACGCAGGTCCTTTCTAAGCCACTTTTGGCTAAGATATCTACTAATGACCTAATGAGGAAGGCTTGGTAGCCAATCCCAAAACTACTGTATAGTGGTGATGTGTGGGTTTCATGTGTATAAACTTAACTGTCCCTAGATCATTACTTTCTGGTTGTTTTATTTCTCTCTACTAAGCCTAATCTTGTCTTTATATAGTAATGAATAAAATATTTCTTCCACTGTTAAGGAGAACCAGGTAGATTCAAATGATATGTGTATTTACCATCTTGGTAAACTCCAAGCAATTCCAAACCTTGCTTTCCAAATCCAGTTTTTTCTGCTATTTTTCAGACTTTAGAGACCTAGTATTTAAACTTCTCCATTCTAAATGTACAATTTTAGATAACTATTATATATTTGTTGGTAAGATTTTTCTGAAAATAGGCCATAAAATATAAAGAATAGTTTCTATCCAAGGATCAGCAGTGAAGGACCATTTATTCATTCAACAAACACTTATCAGTCACTTACTATATACTAGGGAATCTCCTAAAGTCTGGAGATGAAAATTCCAATGCAATGTACTTTATACCATAACAAGCTCCCAACCAAGAGATATTCACAGATGAGGAATTCATTGGTTAACATGTAGCAGTCAGTGTCATAATACAGCACTGCATCAGGTGCTATGAGAATGAGAGAGGCTTTTGGAAATGATACCTGAACTGAGGCGATTTTTTTGTTTTGTTTTGTTTGTTTTTATTAATTTTAGAGACAGAAGAAGGAGGAAGGAGAGAGAGAGAGAGAGAGAAACATTGATCTGTTCCTGTATGTGCCCTTACTAGAGATCAAACCAGCAACCTCTGCAATTCTGGACGATGCTCTAAGCAAAGGAGCTATCCGGCCAGGGTGCCTGAACTGAGTTTTGAAGCAGGAGCTGAAGTTAACTAGATAAAGAAGAGGAAAAAAGCATGTAAATGGCACCTGCACTAGCCTGGAGGCTGAAAAAGCAGGTCCACTTTGGGGGAATCACAAGCAGTGCTTTTGGGCTCTAGCAGAAGAAAGGGGTTGCAGATAGCACTGAGAAGCGGGCAGAGGGTGAACACAGGAGGCCAGGCTCGGGAGCAAGGGCAGGAAATGCGGGCTGTATCCTGAGAGTGGCCGGGAGCCAGTGAAGAAGGTGAACCTAAGGGAGAAATGACGAGGCTTGAATTTTACATCAGCTAGTGAATGAACTGGATAGAGGCCAGGCTGGGTGCAGGAAGGTGAGTTTTGAGGAAATTTCATCAGAAATTCAGGGAGGAAATAATGGAGTCTGAATTAAGGGAACATCAGGTTCCCCAGAGAGGACAAGAGAAGAGCAGCATCCCATGGAACGGCGACTGGGCAGGGCACATTTTGTCCACATGTGTGCCACCCCGACCCACCTCCTGCCCTCACACAACTGGGAGGAAGAGGGACGTGCCAGGCACGAGGTGAGGTGCTCTCTGTGTCTCAGCTGATCCTCTGAGCACGTCTACCAGGCATTATCACCCCCATTTTATAGAGCAGAAATCCAGGGTTCCCGGACCTGCCTGCCTCTGACTATAAGCAGTGTAGCATCTTCTCCATGCCGCCGTAAGGGTTTGCCAGCCAGCCTCACCTATTTCTCTAAGCCCTACTCACCCCTTCACTCTGCTGGTTAACTGCAACGCCTCTCATCTCACCTCATTGCCAGAAAGGTGGTACATCCTGGCTTCCTGGAGCAGTGGGAAGACCTCCGGGCACTGCCTGATGAGAGGATCGGCCTCCACCATCTCCACAAAGTACCACGGGTCCAGAAGCGGCAGGCGCACGTGCTCCAGGATGTAGGGCAGCAAGCAGAGCCGTTCTGGCTGTTTGTGCCGGACCCAGCTCATTACCGTCTCAAACACCTGAGCCTCCTCCGTCACATAAAGGTCATCGCTCTTCAAGATGTGGTACAGAGTGTCCACGGGAAGCTCAAGGAACTCCTCGGCATTCAGAATCTGCACAAAGTTTTGGATGATGTAATTTTGAACCTGCTTCTTTAGACTGTCCAAGGAGTGTGTGTCTGCCAGCCTCAGTATGCCAACACAGTTTTCTGGGTTCAAGGCTTCTGTGAGGAAGCTGGCGCAGGCATCCACCATCCGCAGGAACTAGGAGAACAGCAGGACAACAAAGAAAACCGGAAAATGATCAGTCCACAAAGAGGCTTATCAGTGAACTGTGTGTGGTAGCAAAAAACTAGAAACAACTGAACTGACCAACAATAAGGAACTAGCTAAACAAATAAAACTACATTTATATTTTGAGAGCTCTATAGTCATTTAGAAAACATGTCGCAGAAAATGTTAAATGGCATAGAAAATTTTATATAATTCTTTTTTTTTTAATTTTTCCGAAGTTAGAAGCAAGGAGGCAGAGAGACCCCCACATGCACCCGAACAGGATCCACCGGGCACGCCCACCAGGGGGCGATGCTCTGCCCATCTGGGGTGTTGCTCTGTTGAGGCCAGAGCCATTCTAGTGCCTGAGGCAGAGGTCATGGAGTTGTCCTCAGTGCCCGGGCCAACTTTGCTCCAATGGAGCCTAGGCTGCGGGAGGGGAAGAGAGAGACAGAGAGGAAGGAGAGAGGAAGGGGTGGAGACGCGGATGGGCGCTTCTCCTGTGCGCCCTGGCCGGGAATCAAATCTGGGACTTCCACACGCCACGTGGACACTCTACCGCTGAGCCAACCGGCCAGGGCCTATATAATTCTTTAAGTGAAAAATCTGTCCGTGGACTCTGATCAAGCCTTTAAATGTAATTAGCAACTACAGGAAATACAGTTGTGGGGGTTGGGGTGCTGACCTCCCGCACAGATGAAAATTCGCCTATAACTACGTATAGTGGAAAGAGGAACATGTCAAATGTCACCATAGAAAGATCAGCAAAATACAGACTGTGGGAAACTCTACAGAACGAACAGTTTAGTTTCCTCATCAAATACATCACAAGGGAAGCGGGGCAGGGAAAGAGCCCAAGGATGAAAAGAGATTGAAGAGACATGTCAACCTTTCACAAAGTAAGAATCTTATTTAGATCCCTGGTTGAAAAAGTAATAATTTTAAAAGCCAGGAATTAGTGCAATGACTAATGTTTGGTGATATGAGCAATTATTATAATTTTAAGTGTGATAATTAATGATATGGCTATGTTTAAAAAAGAATCTCACCTTTTAGAGATATGTACTGAAATACTTGCAGATGAAATGAAAAAACACTTCACAAAATGACATGTATATTATGATACTATTTTTATAAAGAAAAGGCACATAGAATATAGGCCTAGCAAAAAGACTGAAGGACTATATTAATCTCTCTGTGTATCTGAAACCATAGGACTAATTAGGCTGCAGTAACAAACAGCCTCCAAATCTCAGGGGCTTACAACGATAAATGTGCTTTCTCACTCACATTAGGTCCTTCATTGGGATCTTCAGTCAATGACCAGGAATGATGGAAAAGCCCTTAGCTTAGATATTCTAGTCTTGTGACAGAAGGAGAAAAAATATGGCTCTTAAAACTTTTATTCAGAGGTAGTGCATGCCATTCATTCCCGTGCACCACTGAACTGACCAGAGTAGGGTTTTGTTTTTTTTTTTCTGAAGCTGGAAACGGGAGAGACAGTCAGACAGACTCCCGCATGCGCCCGACCGGGATCCACCCGGCACGCCCACCAGGGTCCACACTCTGCCCACCAGGGGGCGATGCTCTGCCCCTCTGGGGCGTTGCTCTGCCGCGACCAGAGCCACTCTAGCGCCTGGGGCAGAGGCCAAGGAGCCATCCCCAGCACCTGGGCCATCTTTGCTCCAATGGAGCCTTGGCTGTGGGAGAGGAAGAGAGAGACAGAGAGAAAGGGGGGGGGGGTGGAGAAGCAAATGGGCACTTCTCCTATGTGCCCTGGCCGGGAATCGAACCCGGGTCCCCCGCACGCCAGACTGATGCTGTACCGCTGAGCCAACCGGCCAGGGCCCTGACCAGAGTAGGTTTTGTGGTAACATCTGTTGTCAAGGAAAAGGTAATCTGCCCACAGAAACTGGCTCCATAGTGATGGACAGGGACTATAGGTACTATATAAATAATATAAGAATTTAAAATTTATTTTATTTATATACTTTTTAAATCCTCTAAAGTGAATAAGTAACCCTACTGTAATGAAAATTAATTTGTAAAATTGATTGGTTTTCATGCCTTATTTTTCAATTATCATTATCCTCATAATATGAACCCCTTATGCATATATAGCATTTTACAGCTACAGAGAACTGTCATATCCATTACGTTATTTAATATTCATTTTACAAATGAGGTGTCTCAGATGCATCATTTCATTTCTATTCAGTGCTCTCTGGAAGTCGGTTTGAACAAGTCTAATCTCCTATTTCTTCCCCTGTCTACTGGGCCCCTTATAGGGTCACGTTCTCCGAGTTCTTGAGTTGATCAATTAACAGAGGATTGGACAGAGGGGGCCTGGCGGGGAGGGCTTGTCTGAAGATGGTGAAGGTATAGACGGTGGGCCTGCCCTGGGCAAGGCCTAGTGACACTGTGCGGACGGCAAGGCAATGGGGCCCGATGGGGGGTGGGCTCCGGCACAGGACCGGTCTTAGAGTGGACCACGTTGACTTAGGCTTGGCCCTTCTCTCCAGAGCAACCTAGGGGACACACATTCTTGATTTTTTTGGATCAGTTCCAATTGCAAATATCATCGTTCCATGTCACACCACACTTTCCACCCAGGAGGTCAGAAACCATCGGCTGAGGGTCGAAACGATGTGGGCGCAGCCTGCCTCTGCCTCCGCCGCCCTGCCAGCCAGCCCCACCACCTGCAGGTCTGCTCCTCGCATGAGCAGCTGTGGAAACGGTTGAGACTGAGAATTCTAACATCTGTTCAGTTGTCCACAGATTTCAGTTCAAAAAACAAAACTGCACAACCGAGACCAAGCCTTGCTGAGCCCTCAGAACCTATAACCAGAGCCCTTGTGGTCCTGCCCACAGAGACATCTACGAGGGCTGCAGGCGAACTCGCTTATGTGGTAGACTCCAGAGCAAAACAGCAGACACACCACGTCAGTGTCTGCGTGGGAGGAAGATGATATGAAAACCAAATTGATTTTCTAAATATGTAGACTGTCTCTGGGAGGCCACCTAAGAACCTAGTAACAACGATGGCCTCTGGGGAAGGGACCTGGTGGCTGGGCTCAGGGTAAAGAGGAAGAATTACTTTTCATGGTTTACCTTTTTTGCACCCCCTTGAATTGCGTGACATGAGGAGAAATTTTCTGTTTAAAATAAAGTAAGCTTAGGCCCTGGCCGGTTGGCTCAGCGGTAGAGCGTCGGCCTAGCGTGCGGAGGACCCGGGTTCGATTCCCGGCCAGGGCACACAGGAGAAGCGCCCATTTGCTTCTCCACCCCTCCGCCGCGCCTTCCTCTCTGTCTCTCTCTTCCCCTCCCGCAGCCAAGGCTCCATTGGAGCAAAGATGGCCCGGGCGCTGGGGATGGCTCTGTGGCCTCTGCCTCAGGCACTAGAGTGGCTCTGGTCGCAACATGGCGACGCCCAGGATGGGCAGAGCATCGCCCCCTGGTGGGCAGAGCGTCGCCCCTGGTGGGCGTGCCGGGTGGATCCCGGTCGGGCGCATGCGGGAGTCTGTCTGACTGTCTCTCCCTGTTTCCAGCTTCAGAAAAAAAACAAACAAACAAACAAAAAAAAAAATAAATAAATAAAATAAAATAAAGTAAGCTTCTCATGAATAGAGGAAACACTAGAAGGGGACACATAAAAAATGCGACCAGTGTCTTAAATGGGGTTTTATCACGCTATTCATTTGTTTTTAGAGTTTTCTGTATAGACCAAGTTTTCTATACTGAGCATGAAGCTGCTTTTAAATCAGAAAAATGAAATAAATGCTGTCTTGCAATTTTCAAGTTCACAGTAAGAAAATAAAAAAGTAAAAGAATAACATAAAGAGAACCTAAAATGCATCAGCCCCTTTATATTAACTAGGTCATTTCATCATCACAACATTATAAAGTAGATATGTATTATCATTCCTGCCTTATAGATGAGAACAGATTCAGAGCAGTGCAGTCACTTCCCGAGAGACTTATAACTAAGAAGCGGAGTTAAAACTTGAAACAGTCTTATCTGATCCCAGAAATGCATGTTTTTCCATTTTTCCAAGCTGCCTCTAGTCAGTTAGTGTGTACACAGGACAGTGGCTTTGCAGATGCCAAACAGAATTTGCACACCTCTCCGGAGAGCTCGGCTGATCTGATCCGCCCAGATGCAGGAAGGCCTGGCCAACAAGACCCAGTGTCTGCCCCCGCTTGGTGATCATTGATGAGCAAAGAAGGAAACCATGAAAAAGAATCAAATCAAGTGCCAGAGTTCACATTTGTTAGAAGCGTGATCCAGCCGTGTCTCTCTGCACTCAGACACCTACTTCATCCACCCATTCATTTCCCAAATGCGTGCTGAGCATCAGTTATGTGCTAGGCCCTCGGCTAGTGCTGGGGGGACAGGGGTGAGCAGAAAGAGACGCAGAGCCTGTGCTCACTAGAGCTGACAGTCCGGTGGGGGAGGCAGGTAGTAATCAAACAAAAATGACAACTGCGATAAAGGCTATGGAACAATGTTCAGTGATTTCACTGCCTGAAACTGAAGAAAGTCCTACTCCTACCTTCCAACCGTTCACAACCTGTCTCTGCACTGTTACCACGACTCTCCTGCTGCAAACCCTCCACAGACCTGTCTGCCCACCTCTCCCAACATCCTAAGCTTGCCCGTCCCAGTGCCTTTCTATGACCATGATTCCCGCGGCGTGGGCCAGCTTCTCCCTCAGCACTAGTTGTGAAAATCCTGATCTCTTGAACCAGGCACGTTTGATTCCAGAGCCACCCCACAGAAACGACTCAGGGTAGCTCCCCTCTGACACGGTGGGCACCGCTACGTTTACCATGACCATCACTTATCTCCACAGGGCTATTTTCTTCATTCAGAGTTGTTAAATCTAGGACCAGTGAACGGGCTCCAGAGAGTCTGTGAACCCCTACAATTATATGCAAACATTTATTTGCACATGTGCCTTTTTTTGGGAACTAAGTTTGCAAAAGACACTGTGAATTGCTCTCTAGTATTCATCTACCTAAGGACAAAGCCTACACAAGAGGGAGAGCCAGGCTGAGAGAAAACCAGAGACTCTGAAAGCCTTCCCTGCCTCTGGGCATTTTTAATTTGAGATCAATAGTTGTTTAAGAGGGAAAATGGAAGGAAAAGGAATTCATTCACTTATTTATGAATTCCTTCTCAAAAGATACTCTTCCTTCTTCATTTCTCCAATCGCCCAACATGGAGTCAGTTTCCCCATCCTCTGTAATCCACTGGGCAACTCACTCACCCCTCTTGTGGAGTCCCAATTACATTTCTGCCTGTACCATGGGCAGGCATCTCAAGGACAGGGTCTAGGTCATACTTGTGTTGTTACTTCCAGCAGCACCTAGCACAAGCTCTGGCAAAACAAGGGACAGGAGGAAAGGAGAGAGAGGAAGAAAATATTTTTCAGATGCCTACTATGTATGAACATCTCTGCTAGAGACTTTCCCCTCCATTATTTTATTTAATGAATAAATTTTATATTTTAGCAAATATATTTTAACAAGTAATGAGACAGATATTAGTATTACCATTTGTACAGAGATGGAAATAGAGAATCCAGAGTTAAGCATGCCCTGGCCAGTGGCACAGCAGATAGTGTCATCCCTGAACACCAAAGTCATCAGTTTGATCCTGGGGTCACTGGCTTAACTCCTGAGATTGCCAGTTTGTGCCTCTGTCAGGGCACATAGGAGAAGCAATCAATGGCACAACTAAGTGGATCAACAACTTGATGCTTCTCTCTTTCTTTCTCTCCCACCTTCCTCTCAAAAAAAGTTAAGCATGTTGCCCAAGGTCCTGGTCACACAGTACATGGTAGAGCTGATACTGAGATCACAGCTAGCTAACTCTTCTCACTGGGCATTACACTGCCTTTGTAACCTGTTGCGTTGTTGAGTTAACACAATTCCAGGGAAGTCTGAAGAGGCCTTATGAGGACAAGGGTGAGTGGGAATCTCCAAGTTGCCTATGTCTGCCCCCCAAAATGTGCCTCCATGAAAACTTTTGAATGTGAGGGATGTCATCATGTAATCCTAACCAATGGCTGGGAAACTGCTGATGAGCAAGGCAGTTGAGGGAACAAGAAATTGCTTTATTTAAAAAAAATTTTTTTTGTTTCTTCATATTCAAGAATATTTAATACTTTAGGGTAAATGTTCTGCCTCCACTTGTCCCAATGGCACATGAACTTGTTTATTAAAGCTGAACAATGACAGCCTAATGGCAACAGACAACCAACTTCCTGTTTGGGAAACATGTGAGCAAAAGGTTACAGCCAGGCACCTGATTCTCAAACAGGGAGTCTAAAAATACCATCAAAAGAAAACCACTTGAGACATGGCTGCAGTTCCCACGAGAAGTGTCTGCTTCAGAGAAGATGCCCCTGCTCCCCAGCTCCGTACCCTCCTCTGCTTCCTTTCCCGCTCTCGAGAAGCAGGGTCCTCAGGGGTGACCAGTGGACTTCCACATCTCCCCAGGGGGCCTTTCAAATCCACTCCCGAATAACCGAAGTACTATTTTGGTCCATAGGGTCTATAAAGACATTGATATTCTTACTCTTAAGCCCCAACAAATCAGTGTATGTGAAGAGTTTGTAAGTTGTATTTTAATAAAACTCAAATGTATTTGAAACTGTTTCTGAATTCATTGTAGATTTTTTGTCACTAGTTTTCTTCTTAGACAATAGCTACTAAAAGTTGTTCTCCTGGCAGTTCTGCAATGGTACTAAGGAGGGGTCTTCATACTTAAAAACTGTAAATTATCACCTGTCCTAAACTTCCATCCTTGCCCCTTCCCTCTCTCAGGTGGTATGCTACCCCAGACTCTGTCAGAATGTCTCCCCCACACCCAGGACGTCCTCTACTCCCTCAAGATTTTCAGGCCTTGGTCTAGACTTGGCTGAGAGGTCTTCTGGTTTCTGGAAACTATATGGGGTGTTAGGCAGAAAAGGCTGAAGCTAAGACCTGCCAACGATCTGCTCACTCGGCCGCCTGAGTGGGGAGTGTGCCCCAGATGTGGGAGAACTGAGGCAATTACAGAGGTGAACTGACCCAGAAGTGGAATCAGAGGGAAAGAAAAGGGCAGCATTCAAGGTGGTAGCCAGTTTGGTCACGATTCAGGCAGCAGACAAGACAGCCCCTGAGTTTCCAGAGAACATACTGGAGGCCCCAACAGAACACAATCAAAGATGTGTTTGACCTGCTCTAAGATTCAAGGGGCAAGTGGCACAGCTGGGGCGAAGTGACTCAGCCCAGGGACAGGGTGAAGGCCAGGAAGGGGCACCACTGTGAGGATTAAATGGGTTATGAATCTGGGACATGGTTGACACTCAGGATATGGAGTGTGTGTGTGTGTGTGTGTGTGTGTGAGTGAATGTGTGCGCGTGCCTGCGTGCGTGGGTGCACATGTATGCGTGTGGGAGTGGTGCACAGAAGCAACTATCTAAGCAGAATCCAGGTCCTGAGAAGCGGGTCCATCAATGCAGACAGCTGCAGCTGGTAGCGTAGCAGGTGGAGAAGGTAGGAACCTTTGTCTTTACTTACAATTTTTTCCTACTTGGAACACATTTTCCCCCATCCAACTGCCACTTACTGAAATCCTCCCCATTCTGTGAAGTCCAGCTCAATGTTACCTCCTTCAGAGCCAGAACTTTTCTCAGCCCCTACATTCTGCACCGGTTGCCCTCTGGGTTAGAAGCTCATCGGGAATCCTTGTTTTTGAGGCTGTAGGGGTGGTGGATGGAGTCAGGTGGATGGAGCCAGAAGTTTTAGGCTTAGGTCCCAGACCATAGCTCGACCACTTGATGAGCTGAATATTCTCTGTGCCAGTTTTCTCATCTGAAAAGTCTTGACAATAATAAAACCAACTTGAAAGCTCATTTTGCAGTTACTACTGGGCTTTCCACTCATAGAAATATTGTCAACTTCAGACGTGTTCATGTAGAGCAGTGGTCAGCAAACTCTTTAGTCAACAGAGCCAAATATCAACAGTACAACGATTGAAATTTTTTTTGAGAGCCAAATTTTTTAAACTTAAATTATATAAGTAGGTATATCCCTTATCGAGGTAGTGACCACACTTTTTTGTGGAAGAGCCACACTCAAGGGGCCAAAGAGCCGCATGTGGCTCACGAGCTGCGGTTTGCCAACCAGGGCTAGGGGAAAAAAAATAGAACAAGATGCTACATAAATGTGATCTATATTTATAATTTTCAAATCTTTTCCCCCTGATATTTTCTCACAAAGTACCCTGAACACAGAGGATACTTAGTAATTTGTGGTAGTTGGGTAGCAGTAAAAAGCACGCTCGGGTAGCAATATGGATTGTCATTACAACTAAAACCACCATCCGCTTCCTGCATTCCACACCTACGGGCACCAGCCGGGCGCTCCGGCCGAGTCACCAGGGAAGGACACGGTGGGGCAGACGGCAGAAGGCAACCTCAACTTTGAGTTTCTAAACACACTTTCAGAACTTGTAAGGGAAATAGTTTTGAAATACCAATTAGTGGTAATAACTGGGCTCTTTGAGCTCCAAAAGCCAGAATCCTAAGGAATCTAGGCATAAAGTTAATGCCAAAACAGTAGAAGCAGCAGATTGGGAGGAGACAAAAACTCCCATACTTGGAAGAGAGGAGAAAGAGTCTGGCAGTAGCGTGAAAGCCAGTGTGGGACCCTGACATGATGTCTGTCTCCCAATTCAGGCCAAACTCCAGAGTTAGGGGGATGCTGGAAGCCCCTTAAGGGCTGTGGATCTCAGGACAAAAGACTATGTTTTCAGCGCGGAGCAATCAGGAATGCAGCAGGCCAGTACAGCAGCAGCAGAGGAGAAACTGGAGTGTGCTGTTTCTAGACAAAGGGGGCCTATGGTAGTTGCTCTGAGTTTCCTATGGTTCCAGATTAGCACAATAGATTAAGTGGAATTTTCTTGTGTGTCCCTGAGAGTGGCTCAGAGTAGCTGAGAGGATGGGCAGACCTGAAGAAGCTTTGCAAAGAACAAAGAGAATGCCAAAGGACTGATGGCCAGAACCAGGTGAGACTAGGGACTTTCAGGTGATGCCGATGGGGAGGGGCCAATGACCAGAGAGAGACCAATGGGAACACAGATGCTCAGGCGTGAACCAATGACAAAAAGGATCATGGTAAGCCTGGGCCAAACGCCTCTTTCTAGGATGCCCGGGCACTGTGTAAATGCCCCCTGGAACTATATAAGCAACCCAAATCCTGAATTGATCAAGTTTTCCTGAAGTGAGATGTTATTAAGTTAACTACAATTTCTACCAGAGGGAAAGTTCAAGACAAAGGTTGAGTTCAATGTTAGAAACATATCAGGTTAAATAAAAAATATTTTTGCATACTTGAGTTTGTAGCCTGAGATTTGGACCCTCTATACTAATTAGAACTCAGGAACAATATGAAATTCAAAACTAGGCTAAGCTAGTCCGTGGTGAGAGAGACCAGAGTAGTAGTTCCCCTCGGACTGGTGCAGCTTGGGGACAGGCTGGGATGCCAGAATGTTCTAGACTGGGGTGGTGGTTACATGGTTGTCTACACATGTAAAAAGTCATCAAACTGTACACTTAAGATGTCTGCATTTTACTGAATGTACGTTATACCTAAAAATAAAAGAGGAGCAAACATTGAGATTAAACACAGACAAGTAAAGTTAACAGAAACACTGTGGGCAGCGGAGGGCTCACTGTGGGGACACCTGGTGGTCCCAAGTGTCCCAGGTTCCCCAGAGGGAATTGGGCATAAGGGTAGCAGCTGTGCCAGCCCTTCCTCCTGACACACTCTCACAAAGCACCACTGGTTCCCAGAACCTCGCACGGGGCAGCCATCTCTGAAGACGCGGGAGGCCCCAGCTGGGACCAGGATCCTGGCTTGTTTCAGGCCTCGCTCTGAGGGATGGTTTATGCAGTGGAGAACACATGGGCCACAGTGAGCAGACAGGTGTTCATTCAGGTTCTTGTCTTGCCAGCCATGAAACCTGGAGCTTTTAACTTAATATTGCTGAATCTTATTTTTCTCATCTATGAATTGAGGGGTAAAAATACACTGCTCACAAAAATTAGGGGATATTTAAAAATGAATATGAAGCAATGAAAAAAAGAAGCATTTGTGTTTTTTTTTTTATTAAACAAAAACATCAGAAAAGCAAACGACAAGTCAAAGAAAGTTGTTCAATTATTCAAATGAAATGCAAAACCAACTTTTATTTCATTGGTGAAAATGCACTGTACAAAAGGCTGAAAGTACTGGAGCATCTGCACATCCCTTGGCCCCCTAATTTTTGTGAGCAGTGTACCTACCTCATGTTAAATAAGATAATACAGGCCAAGAGTTGTCACAGAATGAATGCTCTAAAAAGGGCAACTGTTACTGTTAGGTGAACTCAGGAGTTTAACTTTGATTTTTTTAAGGCTCATAGTAGCCATATAGCAACAAAGTTGGTTGACAAAGAGTGTATGGGGGAGGCCCTGGCCGGTTGGCTCAGCGGTAGAGCGTCGGCCTAGCGTGCGGGGGACCCAGGTTCGATTCCTGGCCAGGGCACATAGGAGAAGTGCCCATTTGCTTCTCCATCCCCCCCTCCTTCCTCTCTGTCTCTCTCTTCCCCTCCCGCAGCCAAGGCTCCATTGGAGCAAAGATGGCCCGGGCGCTGGGGATGGCTCCTTGGCCTCTGCCCCAGGCACTAGAGTGGCTCTGGTCGCGGCAGAGCGATGCCCCGGAGGGGCAGAGCATCGCCCCTGGTGGGAGTGCCAGGTGGATCCCTGTCGGGCGCATGCGGGAGTCTGTCTGACTGTCTCTCCCCGTTTCCAGCTTAAAAATGAAAAAAAAAAAAAGAATGTATGGGGGAGAGGGTGCATCAGACAGTCAGCAGGTTGATTCTGTCTTGATAATGGTTAAGAAATAGCTGGACTGGTTTTCTTGCCTAAATCAACTGGCTATTCCAATGTTGAGTAAATATAATCTATGGGTCCCTGTCAATGACAACAGAAGTTCATCTCTACCTCACAGTAATGAGACCTACTTTTTGCTAGGTGTCTGACACTTGATAGGTACATACTTAAAAATGAAGCAATTATTAGGATTAGCCTGTGGACTATTTCCTCCTCTACTAGCCAATGAGGTTTCCAAGAGCCAGGATTGGGCTTCTCAGTGTCCTCTTAAAGGAGTTCAGGCAATTTTTGTTGGGGTCATTATTAGTTTCTTAGGTAGTCTTCATATTCGGCAAGTAATGAATAACAACACAAGTATGCATTGATTCAACAAATATCTACACAATACAATGCACAGAACACATGTTATAGACTTGAGCACCTCAAACCTGTACAATTTGTTAGTGTCAAACCAATAAATTCAATTAAAAAAATTTTAAATATGTATTCACTGTATTCCAGGTATTGAGGGAGCCAAGAAGCCAACACAGGCCATCAAGTCAGCCACTGAGCCCATAGCTACTTCATCCTGACAGGTCTCATCATCGTTCATCCTGTCATTAGCAAAAGAAATACGAACATGAGCACTGCCAGGACCTTCACCAAAGCCTCTACAAACTCTAAAGCCTCCACAAACTGCCACCATATGAAAGTCACGTCCCCACTTGGGAGGTGTTGTGAGGGGCCACACGAGTCTTTGCAGGCCCGGGCCAGACAAGCAGCATCCCACTCCTGCATCCTTCTCTTCTCTCATGTTCACTCTTGGGACTCAGCCTGATCTCTGTTCTTCTGAGCTCCCTTTTCTAGCCAGCTGTTCTGTATCTTAGGGGTCTTTCTCCTTCAGGACTAAACGTAGGCTGAGTACGCTCTCCCTGACCTCACATGTTCTTGTTGCCCTGAAGATAAGCTCAAAAGCCTTTCTCCTTTTATGAGTTTTTAAGAGTAAAAATGAAAGTAACAAATATGGCAAAGTTCCTCAAGATAGAAAAGTCCTACCAAGTTCTTGCAGTCCTTGTCCCACGTCTGTAGTTTCTGACTACCTTGCTTATTTAGGGCTCTGAAGCCTGAAGGTCCAGTTAAGGCAAGAAGGCCCTGTGCTTCTCTGGAGTCCCTGTTAGGAGACATTTATCTCAAAATCCCTGCCTCAAATGTGAACAGGTCACTTTGGCCTTTCCCCTTTGGCGCTTCTGGTACTTTTACCTTTCCAAAAACTACTTAGAAAATATGTTTCTCCCTATAGTAGGCCAATAAGTCATGGCCAGGTTACTGAAAAATTCCTCGAGTGGGAAGATCATTCAGCACCTGCCACACTGAAAGATTCTTCCTAAAAGAAAGAAACTGCCCCACTCTTGCCATAGCTGATCGGCTCAGCGGGCCCTTGGCCCAGGCCCATCAGTCTGTTCACAGGCCAGCAACTCAAGAAGTCATCTAGCATGACAAGCTCTTTCTAAATAGCAATCGTGATGACTGGCTAGGTCAATAGACTCCTCTCTTTCTGAACTGGGAGAGAAGCAATCAATGCGTAACAGAGAGACTAGCAGAAAAGGAGGGAGAGCCGGAGTCACATCAAAGGTGTGGATATTAAGAAAGCTTCATACTGGATGGGTCAAGAACACCAAGACCATCGATTCCCGTTGATTGCAATCCCACGACAGGAGAATCAGCTTCTGTGAATGTCATAAAGTAACAAGATAAAATGCCAACTCTAACACACTTTTCTCCACCTGTAATTCTGAGTTAATTTTTAAAAACCCTCACAGGCTAGTTCTTCGAATTATTGATGTGTCATATGACTGTGATTAAACAACACTTTAAATCATGGTTTCTTATCATCTTAATCTAAGAATAAAAAGATTTAAGGTTGGTTTAGGGAAATGGCCCCACAGTTCAGTGTCAGCTCAGTTTATCCAAGACAAAAACTGTCCAAAGTAAGGTAAAAATTAACTCACAAATGATGGGAAGAAACTTCTATTTAACATCTTCTATTCAACACCAGGTACTGTACAAATATCGCCTCATTTAATCCTCATAATAACTCTCCCTGAAAGGTAGGTATCATTATCATTCTAATTTTGCAAATCAGAAAGAGAAGCTAAAAAAATATATAAGTAACATGTCCACAGCCACACAGCAAACAAGTGACTGAATTGAGATTTAACTCCAGAGTCTGGTGAGCCTAAAGGCGATGCTCTTTCCACTGCGCCACTCTGCCTTATGAAAGATAGTTAGAGATAACGAGCATACTTTACGTCTAAAGAGATCCCCAACAATATATGCAGCCATTGAAAGAACAGGGCAACTCTACATATACTGACCTATAACAAACAATCTCCAATATATACCGTGAAGCCAAAAAAAAAAACAAGATGTGAAATCAAGTGTATAGTGTGCCAACATCTGTGTTTCAAGAATGGAGGCAATGTGTACAAGTGGTGTAGGCACACACATGGCATGGAGGACGGTGAGACTGGCTACAGTGGAGAAATGCTTCACTGTTTCCTCTTTTGTGTTTCTGAATGGGGAACGGGGGTAGGTTCCAAAACAATAATTAATTTTAAAAACCGTAAAGTCATTTCAACAACCTATGAACTTCTCTGTCCCTTATGGTACCTGTAAGCATGAAAATATTCCCGGTTTTCTGTCTGACACTTCAAAGCCAATAACTAGAAGCAAGAGATATCAGGAGTGAGTTAAGTGGACACCCAGAAACCCACAGCACTTTTCTCTTATTTTCAGAAAAATTAATACTTACAGGAAAGTGAATAAAATGGCCATGGAGAGAAACTTATTGTTTTTTGCCTAGAATGTGAACAAGATTTGGAAAACTGGGAAGTGAGAGATTCCCAGAAAAGGGGAATCAACAATGAGAGAGTTTGCTCTATCTCTAATCTATCTCTGTTCTCTTACATTCTCTCTGTCTCATTAAATCTAAACTCACCACATGGGAGAGAATGAAAAGAAGAAGATAAAATAAATTTATAGCAAAATAATTTCCAGATATATTAAAGATTTAAGTAGCAAATCTGTAGATGTAACAATACTAAATGAAATTATAAGTGATTAAGTATATAATCAAGAAGTGGGGAAGATCTTTTTTAAAATGCACACCAACGGCATAAATTATCAAAGACCCCTGGCCAAGTAGCTCAGTTGGTTAGAGCGTCATCCAGATACACCAAGGTTGTGAGTTCAATTCCCAGTCAGGGAACAGACAAGAGTCAACCAATGAATGCATAAATAAGTGGAACAACAAATAGATGTTTCACTCTCTCTCTCTCTCTCTCAAATTAAAAAAAAAATCAACAGGAAAACAATCAATAGATTTGTCTCAATACTAATTTTAAACTTTTCTACATAAAAAAGTTATAATTAAAATTGTGAGTTAAGTGATCCATGGAAAATATTTGCAATGTTATTACAAAAGATTACAGTGTTTACTACCTAAAGAGTTTTCACAGCCTCTTGAAGACTAACCCAAAACTGAAAGGAGAACAAGAAACAGAAGCATGAACTCCATCCTCAGTGAAATCAGGAGACACCAGTAACCCCAAACCACAGAATATGGAGACTGGTAACTGACTTTGTTGAAAGGAAAGGTCATACTAAGTGCCTACAGAGGAACAAGTTTGTCCCTTAGAACCCAAATAAGCAGGAATATAAAAGTCCCAAGGAACCAGGAAGGCCAGAAGGTAGGGGCTGATAACAAGATGTTAAGCCTCCTGGACCTCCTCTTCTCCTCTTGCTGTCTAACAACTCCCACCCTCATTCCCAATGCAGAAGGAGACTCATCCTCTGGAGGAACCACATTGGAGAGGTTCTAGACTCAGGAACACCAGAAACTAAGGACAACACATGAGAACATCTTAAAAGAAGGTTAAGTAAAAATTTGCACACACACTTACATACCTAGTCTAGAATACATGCAGCTGTCTTACAATCCCTAGGCAAGAGACTGAAGGTCCTTATCTGGAGAAACTGAACAATCCTAAGAACAGTCTGACAGCTATTGACATTTGGTATCTCCATTTTAAAAAATTGGGAGGGTCCTGGCTGGTGGTGTAGTGGGTAGAGTGTTGCCCCAGAACACTGAGGTCATTGGCTCAGCCCAGGGCTGCTGCCCCTGAGGGCTCTGGCTCAAGTCCTGATCAGGGCGCATATGAGAAGCAATCAATAGCACAACTAAAGTGGAACAACCAGTTGATGCTTCTCTCTCTCTCCCTTCCTCTCTCATACTCTTTCTAGCTCTTTCTTCTCTTTCTCTCTCTCTCTCTCTCTTCCCCCACCCCACTTTTTTTTTCTCAAAAAACAAAACAACAAAAAACTGGCAGATCACCTGATAACCCTGATAAAACTCTTTAGACCACTAGCCTTTCATCCTGCTCCAATCCTGCTCCATGTGCAGCTTCCAACCAGCATTCTAAGCCTTCAATCTTAAAGATGACTAAACAGCCAAGGGTCAAAATCAGGCGTCCCCAGACTATGATTCACGGGCCACATGCGGCCCCCTGAGGCCATTTATCCAGCCCCCACTGCACTTCCGGAAGGGGCACCATTTCATTGGTGGTCAGTGAGAGGAGCACTGTATGTGGCAGCCCTCCAACGGTCTGAGGGACAGTGAACTGACCCCCTGTGTAAAAAGTTTGGGGACCCCTAATCAAAATTATCCAAAAGGCATTTGAGGAAACCCTCTCTAGTGGTTGGTGCATCCATGTCATAATTCCCTAAACTGGTAAATACTACTTTATATGGCAAAAGAGTGTGATTAAGTTGAGGAACTTAGGAGAAGCTTATCTGGGTGGCTCCTAACAGCAATCACATGTATGTTTATAAAATACAGACACACAGAGAGGAGGGGCCAATGGGACCATGAATGCAGAGACGAGGGTGGCGCAGCCACAGGGAAGGGGTGCCAGCAGCCACCAGAAACTGGAAGAGGCAAAGAGCAGATTCTCCCCGAGAGCCTCCAAAAGGATTGCAGCCTTGCTGAATTTGAACTTCTGGCCTCCGGAACTGTAAGAGAATAAATTTCTATTGTTTTAAGGCACTCAGCTGGTGGTAATTTGTTATGGTAGCAATATAACAGAAAACTGATACACACTCTAAGACGAAAGTTGGAGACCTGAGCAGACAAGCAGAGTCAAGATATTCAAAAGAAAGAAAGCAGAAAAAAACTTTAAATATAATATCTTCAAAGAAGTTAAAGTAGAAATCTATTAAAACAAGAATTCTTGTAAACTAAGGCTATGTTAGCAGAATTTAAAAATTAACCAAAGAGTCTAAAGATTAAGTTGAAGAAAACCTATCTCCTCAGGCTATCATACAGGACTTCCATTCAGCCAGTGAGAAAAACAGGAGGCGTGGTTCCTAGCCCCAACGTTGTCATGTAAGGCACATAGTAAGTGTTCAATAAAATTTGTGTTCATCGAGCATCTACTTTGGTGTCAGACACTTGAAACAGTAATACCATTACTATTACTATTGTCAGTACTGGCCATTTTGGGAGAGTTGGTCCAGAGGGAGATGTTGCCTTTTAAGAGAAGGTTCAGAAAAAGCATAAAGGCTATAGTAGATAGAGGTCTCTCCATGACATGGGAGGAATTTCCCTGAAGTTAGATTGTTGGAGTAGCAGGTGGAGGGGATGACATGGGGGTGCTGAGCAAGAAGATGCTGAGCTCTCCTCCACTCAATGAGGGGAGTGTCCCTAACACTCAGTAAGCCTGAGTGTGTAAGCAGATAAGGACAGAGAGGGGAGAGAGGCTGGGTGTGTCAGTGGTAACTGACTTGGAGACACCACTAGGTAAGGTGTGACCCGCCCTGCTGGAAGCAATTTGCTCTGTATCTTTAAAGGTCCCTGAGGAAAATGAGACAATCACATTGGCTGACACTGCAGCAATCCATTACTCAGATTTCAACAGAACTGTTTCATGGTTGATTTTGCTCCATCTTCCCAATCTTTCTTCCTTGCTGGACATCATAATTCCTCACAGTTGCCAGCCTCAACAAGAATAATGTCATTGGCCATGGTCTTGATCCTTGACTCCTCATTTCCAGATGTTGTTTTCTGTTCCCCTCAATTTCTGACTTAGTGATGATCCAAGAGGATGCCACCACCTAAAGTCCCAAACCGTGTACAAGATCTGGCCTGTCTGTCTCTGGATTTATCATAAATACTATCATCTTCAGTGAGACAATCTCTGTTGTAACCCAATGTGTTGGGAGCCGATCCACTAATGCTGGGTAACTAGGTCACAGCAGAAGAAGATCCACAACTGCTGATTGACAAAGTCACAGCAAAAGAAGATCGATGGCTACTGGTTGATAGAGTCACCGCAGTGAAGACCAACGGCTGCGGGTTGACAAAGTCACCGCAAAGGAAAGGCATAACGATACTTCCCCCTTTGATCTTTTGAATTAATCTGGCCTTATATCCCCCCCTTTTTCTGGGTGTGTGCTATTATTTATGGCACAGGGATAATAGTACCGTGCTTTCCCTGTAGATTTGTAGTAATTTCTTTAGAAATGAGACAGAGGGTGTAAGTTCCACAGAAAAGCCTGTAAGCCCCTTGAACTGGGCTCATAAACATAAGAGGCTGGCCATGATATCCCTCATAAAGGGTTAAGTTTGTAGGAGAATTTCTTCTTATTAATCATGTTAGAAAGAATAAAGTTAGAACTTAACTAGTGTATGAATATAGTAAATGAATAAAGTTTAACTAGACATTAGAATCTTAGGTAAGGTGTAGTGGAGTGGCCCGTTGCGTGGCCTTGGATGGGAGCACAGCTAGCAAGTAAAGAATGTTTTGTTAAAAGACTTGTTTTGTGACTGAAGGCAGTTGCTGGGCTTTTCTCAGTAAAACATTCTCATGAGATTTTTGTATTTTCCAAGAATAAGGAGAGGAAAGTGGTGGGATTCATAGCAGCAATAGCAATTAATGCCTTCTGATATTATGTTGCTACTAGCTATCTTGCAGGTGCACTCTATGTATCTTTAAGTAAAAGTTACTCTTAATGCTATGTCAGTTTCTTAAATAGCAAGCCTTTTGTAGTCTTGTGAAAAAAGAATTAGGACACTACATGAACTCAAGGCTATTTGCCTGAGCAAGTGGTGGTCCTTTGCTAGTCCTTGATGATTTCATCTGCCATCTCTCTCTGCACCCTTGACTCACAACAACAGTAAAATAGAGTTATTAATTAGTACTAATCTTTTAGAAGTTTGTACCAATATTGTTATTACTATTCAAGTTATTGTATAACTGTACTTTGAATAACTTACCACCTGACTTGTAGCTTATAGATATGAATTAACTGTTATCTAGAAATATGTAACCATAGTGAAACTAAAACAATGATGTATTCAAAATGCCATGTGATTGTAACTTAGTGTGTGTGCAGAAAAAGTAAAGTTAGACCAGCCATAGGCAGAGATGCCTGGCAGTAAATGCTAACCAGAGAATAAAGAGAAAGAAAAGAATTCGGCTCTCTCACTCGATTCATGCCGACGCCGTCTCTTCCTGTGGGACCCCTGGATTCCCCCCGGGGCTGGACCCCGGCACCAATGCAACCAAGTTCAAAGTGTAATCTTAGACCTAGGCAAAGTTAGTAACTTGGGATAGGACCTCTGTGATAATTGTAGATACAACTGACATAATCTATGGGTCTAATATTCTATGAATTAAACATAATTATTATAATTGGACTGAAACATAGTCAAATGCCAACAATGAAACTTAGTCCTGAGGGCTCTCTGTCTCACCTTCTGTTATGCCCCTCATCAGGGGTACTCCTCTTTCCCACACACAGTAAAATGCTGAGCAGTCAAGGTTCGGCTTTCCCGAGAATCTAGGCACTCCTCCTCAAGAGATTGCGTGGTGTGGTGACAAGCACGTGGCCTCCTGGCTCAAAAAGCCCAGGACTCAAATTATAGCCTTGTTATTTATCCTCAATGTGCCTTACTTTCCCCAGCAGTGAAGTAGGGCAAAGCAACTTTCTCCCCAGGAAGTTAAGTCTATGAACTGGGACTTCAGCCCCAGGCTCATTAGGCTTCTAGAAATCAAGTCAGTGATCCTGGAGTCAGGACTGACTGTAAGTATGGGCACCAGGCTCCCCTGCTTTCATCTCACTCAGGTGTCACTGCCTCGTCTCACCAGCTCTCACAAAATTTCCAAAGAAGCATCTTCTGACTTTCAAGTAAGCACAGGCCCAGCTAATTGTGTGTGTGTGTGTTCCAGGTACCAGCCTGGGAGCCAGTCCAGGCAGGTCCCTGGGAGCCACGCATTCCCTGCTGCAGAGGAGGCCCTGGGCCTGCTTGGGCACACACCTGGAAGAGGTTAGCAGCCTCCAGGACCCGCTGGACGTTCTGCTTGGTGATCAGCGCCTTGCTGGTGTAGGTGTAGTCCAGGAGAGTGTGCATGGTCTCAGCATCGACCCCTTTGATGATGATCCTCTTCTCATACTTTTCCTTTAAATCATTGCAGAACATGGCCCTGGAAGAGCCACATGAATATGTGAGTCCTACTATGACCCTTAGTTCCAGGACTTTAAAGACCCCACCCCCTTCAGACCTGTCTGGCCCATGGAGCAGTTAAATGAAGTCATAAGGATGGGTTTTCAATCTGATAGGATTGGTGTCATTATCAGAAGAGGAAGAGAGTCCTCACAGAAACCGACCACGCTGGCACCAGGATCCTAGACTTCTATGCTTTAAAAACATGAGAACAGGTGCCATTATCTTCTGGTGACATCACTGAAACAGGAAGCTCCCTAAGTGGAGCCCCGGTGACAGAATGTACTTCTCAAAACTGGGACTTCCATCCCAACAAAGTGAGGATTATTCCGCTAAATCCTGTTCCTCCTCCTTTCCCCACACCTCCTCTTTATCTCTGGAAATCACTCGTCAGTTTCAAATTGCTTGACTAGCTGACCTTTGAACCTTTTGTTTTAGCCAATGAGATCTCTCTCGGGTTCTCTCTGTTCTTCTTGCTCTGTCTTTATCAACAGTAATCCTTCTACTCTTCTCTCCTCCCTCCTCTTCTCTCTTTCCTTCTCTCTTTCTCCTCACAGAATATGGTAATATGAAGAGAGAGAGAGAGAGAGAGAGAGAGAGCGCGCAGATGTGAATTCTGGAAAGTTAACAAATCCTCTGGAACCAGAGGAGCAGTGATGTCATTTGAACGGATGACCGATTTACTAGCCACCCTTTTCAGCCAGAAATGCTCTTGGTCAGAGGGGCACAGCACTGTCTGCAGAACCACACACCTTTCAAAGTGACAACACACAGAGCTCACATCGTTGCTTCCTCCTGATTCCATGGAGAACCCTGCCATCAAAGCGACCACACAATTCCTTCCTGGCCCAGCCTGTCTTCCTGGGAGGGGTTGGACAAGCTCGCTCTCTAAGCCTCCTTTGTTTGGGTTCTGAGAGCAGCCCAGCCCAAGAGAAACATAATGAGAGCCATATGTGCCATTTTCCATTTTCTAGTCATTTTATTTTTTAAAAGGTAAAACGATAAAATTAATTGTAATATGTTTTATTAACTCAATACACCTCAAATATTATCATTTCAACACGTGCTAAATTGTTTAAAATTATTAATGAGACCATTTACATTCCTTTTTTTCCACAATAAGTCTTCAAAATCCTTTATGTATATTATATACTTAAAATACATCTCAATTCAGACCAGCCATGACAGAAACGCTTGGTGGCTAGTGGCCGCTCTATTGGACAGTGCAGCTCTAAAGCTTCAGTCTTGAACTCTGGTGTTGGGTCACCGCATTGGCAATCATCTCAGGGGGTAAAGTGAATGTCACCCACATCAGTGACATGTACATGAATATATGAGAAACAGGACATTTAGTGGGAAAGGGTGGGCAGTGGTGAGTGAGTCAAATGAAGTTTCTTAAAACTGAGGCAACAGGCCCTGGCCGGTTGGCTCAGCGGTAGAGCCTCGGCCTGGCGTGCGGGGGGGACCCGGGTTCGATTCCCGGCCAGGGCACATAGGAGAAGCGCCCATTTGCTTCTCCACCCCCCCCCCTTCCTCTCTGTCTCTCTCTTCCCCTCCCGCAGCCAAGGCTCCATTGGAGCAAAGATGGCCCGGGCACTGGGGATGGCTCCTTGGCCTCTGCCCCAGGCACTGGAGTGGCTCTGGTCGCGGCAGAGCATCGCCCCCTGGTGGGCAGAGCATCGCCCCTGGTAGGCGTGCCAGGTGGATCCCGGTCAGGCGCATGGGGGAGTCTGTCTGACTGTCTCTCCCCGTTTCTAGCTTCAGAAAAATACAAAAAACAAAAACAAACAAACAAAAAAAAAACAAAACAAAAAAACTGAGGCAACATATCGCTAGAGTGCAATTTAAAAATGCTCCTTCACCTAGAATGTGATTTTAAGGTTAATGAAAGGTAAATTTTGTTGACTCTGTATAATCTCAAAAATTCCAATAAAAACTGGAAAAGTCTCATGAAGGGATGTCTCAAAGCTAAATAAATATGTAAATTGTCTAATTCAGTGCCTTGCACTTAGAAGGGCTCTTAAAGGAAGCCTGTCTGTTTCCCATGTGACACAATTACTGGAATCATTTGGACTCCTGATTGGACTGCCACCAGACACAGCTTCTGAATTCCATCCTGGAGTCAGTCACTGAACAAAATCCTCCCCAGCTAGCCCATACCTGACTGGGTGTCTGCAATCCCCTGAAGCCAACCTTTGTGAGCTAGTGATGTTCCGGGGTAGAGACCAAGTGAGACAGAAGTTGTATTTAGAATCATTTTAGTCTGATCCTGCGGGGAACCGCTGGCGAATACTCTCCTGGGCTGTTCCAGCAAGAGGCCCAGAAGCTGGGCTGTGATACTTTAGCCCCTGTCGCCAGTCTTAGCTGTGGGCCACCCCCCACCCCAGGAGGTGAAGGCTCAGCACTTGGGCTGTAATCTTTTACATTTATGTTTATAGTACTTTGTAGGGCAAACAACATTAATTCTTTGAATATCACACCCCTTTCAGAGGTGATAGACTGAAGTAGAAGCCAAGTAAATTGTCTAAGACCATACAGGTTGTCAACAATAAAATTGAGACCAGAACCAAGGACTTTGGGCTCTTAGTCTGGGACTCAACAGGGCATGAATTCAAGAAAATCAGCAGGAGTTCAAGGCCATCTTTAGGAGGTCAACTGAGTATTAGCACTGAATAAACCAGGCCAAGCTTTGCTTTCTGAGAACACACCTGGGTTAGTTATTACTAACCATTTACCCTGTAGCTTATATGTGAGATAAAAATTTTGGGCAATAAAAAAAATAGTTCTAGCCAGACACTGACCAATTCTCATGAGACTCTTGTAAAACAGAGGTAGCTATTAAAATCCTCATTTTTCATTAGAAGCAGTCTCACCACAGGGAACCAGTTGCCCAATACTTGAGCAGTGAATCAGCACAGACCCCAAAATAGCGCTTGAGTGAGTGAGTTTATCTCCCACAACAGCCATGGGCCCCAAACACTGCTGGGCCACAGTCCCCTCGCAGCTCTGCACGCCTCGCTCCTTAGCCCATTCCGGTCTGCTGGGATGTCTCCTCCTCCAAGCGGCCCTCGCTGACACTGCCTCCATCTAAATAGTCATTCTCTAATGTCTTTATTTCTTTTCTTTTCCTTCATAACCCTGTCATAACTTGAAATAATATTATGCATTTGCTTGTTAACTAGTTTAACAACTGTCTCTCCACTAGAATGTGAGCTGAGTGAGGACACGGGCACTTTGCTCACCACTGCGTCCCTGGCATTAGAACAGTGCCTGTAACCTAGTAGGGATTCGGTAACTATGTGGGAAGAAAAAGAATAAATGAATGAATGAATGAACAAACAAACTATAGAAATGATCCCTGAAAGTATAGTCTTTGAATGAATGAACAAACAAACGTATCTTTCCTAGCCCCTGGGTGTTTGCTTTTGACAGGAGTCTGCACCTCCAAAAACGAGCAAACACCATCTGAAGGATGAGACCGAGGAGGCCCGCCTCCTGTGCTCCCCACCCCCACAGAGAACTTGCATCACACCCTCTGTCCAAGGCCTGGATCTTGAAGAAGTCACACCCGCACTGGTACATTCTTACAACTTTGATGAGTTCTACATGATCCTGCAGTTCCTAAACGTCACTAATTCAGCCCTCCGGGCCTCCACACCTGGCTCTGCACTCTCTGCCTCCTGTACCTCTCACCCACCACAATCCTAACTCCTCTGCTTCAGTGAGATATTCTGGGTTGGAGTGGCTTTTAACATTGGTTGCAAACTGAACTACATTCTACTTAAGAATATGTGTCTTCATGTATACAATTGGTTAAAAAATTTTAAATTAATTAATGTGCTGCTCAATGAACACTATTGTTAACAAAGGGTTATTGGAGAGGGCGCTATGGGGAGGGGAGCAAGGGAGATATTGAGGGAAATATGGGGGGGATGCATTCGGGCCGACACTAGAATCTATGTAAACACAATAAATTAAAATCAATTAAAAAAAGGATTATTGGATATAAACCTAATGTGGCCAATCAAAGGGTATTTTACTGCAAAGAAATAAGTCAGCAGATGCAAGGTGACCCAGCCTAGAATGACATCACTGTTGATGACCCCCAGCACTTCTAAACTGAAAGCTGAGACAGTGACCTTTATAAAGCTCACTAAGCCCCCACTCAAACTTTGTTTGCAAACCAAAGTTTAAGAACAATTGAGCTAGAGAGAAGTCACATCAGTTCCCAACACAGGGGCCCCTGGGGTCATCCTGAGAACGAGGGGATTAGACAAAGGCCCAGGTCAAGGAAACAAACGATCGTGGACACAGGTGCCTGTGGAAGCCTCGCCTCCTTATGGATTGTTCCTTTTAGCTTCTGATACTCACTCCTCTTAGGACGTCATGAGACCTAGGGCCGCATCCCAAACTGGAAGGGGTGGAGGAGGGCCTTAGATGAAAGCAGACCTTGTCCTGGCTGCTTAAGTCTTTCTCTGGCTTAGCTGGGTGCACAGGACCCCTGCAGCTTATATTCAAATAACACAGTTCATTCGAGTTAGGAGATCTGAAATAAGATGTTGTGCCAAAGCCTTACTAGTGACAGCACGCAATTCTCTGTTCTTACCTGCTGTGCGTGTGTGCATCTCACACGCCCGAGGGTCTTTGCAGAGTAAAATCTAGGGGTTCATAACCATCTCTTTTTCCACTCCACAGGTAAGGAGAACAGAACTCGGCTATCCTGCTCCAGGGCCTGGAGTCGGCTCCTTTTACTCCCATCTGGTGGATGAGTCTCTGCTCTAAACCGAGAAAGGGGCTAGAACTCTAGGGCTGTGCCTACCTGACTCTAAACATCATCAGACCTCAAAAGAATTGCCTTCTGCCAAGCTCCTTGCCCAACTTCGCCATTCCTCAAGGATACGGCACATGCACCCTTTGGGGACCAGCACTACAGCCATGCTCCTATAGAACCAGAGTCCCTCCCAGCCCCACAGGCTCATGGCTAAGGCCTCAGCATGCCATATAACTCAGCCCATCCAAGTTTATGAGAGAAAGAAGGGCTTGTTCTATCCTGCAAGATCAGTCAGGCTAGAGCATCAATCACAGCAAAGCCTGTGGCTAGGATTCAGCAATGATTCAGTCATGAAGATATAATGGGCACTTCTCGTTTTTCCTGCCCAACATATGTCCTAATTGTTTTAGTAGGAGCACTCAGATTCTCCTTGGGGAGCTAACCCTCCTCCAATATCAGACTGGGAAGTTTGGATGGATCTAGCTCCACTTCTTAGACCAGAGATGAGCACAATCCAAGTCACGTGTTATAGCTCCCAAGCCAAAGCGACTGGTTCATGGAAGGGCACAGAAAGATGCTGGTCCAAGAGAAGCAATTTTAGAACTTTCTGTGTAATTATTGGGAAACATAAGCTCTCTTCCCCCTGGGATTGCTAAACTGGGATAAATAAAAATCTGGAGCTGCTCGCGATCTTCCTGCCTCCATGTGTGAGGACCCTCCCCCCATGTTCGGAAGAGAAATCAATACAGAGGTTAGTAGAGCTGAGAGATAAAGAGAGAAACTGAGTCCTGATGACATTACTTAAGTACAAGAATACAATTGAGCCTGACACTAACAGTCCTGGACTTTTTAATTACTATGTGAGCAGATAATTTTTTTTTAAATGCTTGAACTAGTTTGATCTGAGGATCTGTGATTTGCAATGCAGAATCCTGACAGACACACCTGACGAGAGAAACTCTGAATAACAAATGGGCCCAAATGCCAGAGATGATCCTCTAAAAAGCTCCAAGAAAAGAAATGTTAAAAGTACTCTCAACAGTGGCATACAAGGCCCTTCACAGTCTAGTCTGTCTCCTTCCCATCCCTTGAGTAGCTACCTTCAACAACTAGCAATTTCCAGCGTGTACCTCTGTTTACAACTTTACATGAACATTGCTGAGCTCCAGACAGGTCTTTCTTTATTCTTTCTTCCTTTCTTTTTTTTAATTTAAGTGAGAGGAGGGGAAATAGACAGACTCTCACATGCACCTCAACTGAAATCCACCTGGTGACCCTGTCTAGGGCCGATGCTCTGCCCATCTGGGGCCGATACTCAAAATCAAGCTGTTTTTAGCTCCTGAGGTGGAGGCTCCACAGAGCCATCCTCAGTGCCCAGGGCTGATGCACTTGAACCAATTGAGCCATGGCTGTGGGAAGGGAAGAGAGAGTAAGTGAAAACTGGGAGGAGGGAGAAACAGACGGTCGCTTCTCCTGTGTGCCTTGACCGGGAATTGGACCCAGGACTTCCACTTGCTGGATCAACACTCTACCACTTAGTCAACTGGCCAGGGTCCAGACAGGTCTTTCTGGGTACACTCTCTTGGGCCTATTTTTATTATAGTATGTCTTCTCCTCTAATAGATTCTTAAGCATCTGAAAGGCAAGGTTTGTATTTTATTTCTCTGTTAATTTTTATTTATTGGCCCACTGTAGACACTTAACGTTGGATGGATGGATGGATGGATGGATGGATGGATGGATGGATGGATGGAAGGAATGGATGGGATGAATGGAAAGATGGGTGGACAGGACACTACATAAGCAGAAAACTACACAAGCGGATTTGCTGATTTTGCCCCACACTCTCCAATCACACATTTCTCCTCTAGCTACCATGAGAATAAATAATGATGAGCTCCATACTGAGTGACCTGCAGTGAAGTGTATGTGTAGAGAACTGTACTATCTAATGCTTCTCTGCATCGGAACCCTAGGCCCAGGATGTTTCTCCTAGGTCGTACAGCCTGAGATTTTACATTACAAAAGATGGGGTTGCTCTTCACCTTAATTTGCTTTTGTGCATCTTCTACTTCCTTGCCAGAGATGAAACCTGGCTTCCCCCCAACAAATGCCACTTCCTTCACAACTCTCTTCAGTGATGTCTGGTCTGATTCTCACTTCCCACTGGGCAGGGAGCAAGGTCAGCATCGTGCTTACTGCCCACTGCCACATCCTGGCCAGGCTGTTGTCTCCTGGAGGCTCCTTGTCACCTTCTTTATTAATCCTTTTTCACCCCAAGACCCCATGGTGTCTTCCTTATGATTTCTTTGTCATTATCCAAAAGTCAAGGATCAGCCTCAGCTTAGAGATTTTTATGAGCATTCCCTGAATCTAACCACTTTGAAACATGTGAACTGGCACTATTCACCTCAAGTATTCAAATGTTGACACCTTCCCAGTCATAGAAGTTACCCTTACTGTGGTGCATGTGTTCCAGGCTCATCCCTCTGCCAGCTGCCACAGAGAACTCTGGGCTGCCAGGGCTGTTTTTCATCTAGAGGGAAAGGGGAAGAAGATAGGCAATCCTCTAGCCAGGGATGCAGAGAAGTTTTAAAGCAGGGGGTGAGGAAGCAGCCACCACAGATTGGCTTACTCAGGGCTGCTCAGGCCCCAGCAGAGTTGGGGCTGATATTCAGACCCTGCTAGGCTCACCATGCCTTGAACCATAGTGTGGACTGCAACAGTCCCCAGAGAAAGGTGCCTCTATTTCTAATTGGTCCTCCCAGACAAAACTTTTAACAATTTGAAAAGATATCACAGATTACTTCCCTGATTAAAAACTTTTCTGTGGTTTCCCACCGCCTATAAGATACATTTCAAACTCTTCATCTTGGGCCAACAAAATCTTTCTGACCCTACCCATCCCTTGGTTTTATGGGTCCACACAAATCCTTTACTCCAACTCTGCTCTTCTACCTATGGTTCCCATGCTTATGTTGCATGATACCTTCCCAGATGTGTTTCCTTTTGCCTGGAATGCTGTCCACCTTCTTCCCCTCAGTTAGTCTCTTCTGGCCAATGCTTACTCATCCTTTCCAACTCTGCTCAGCTATTACCTTTTAGGAAGCTTTCTCTGACTGCTTTCTCTCCGGTCTGATTCAAATAGCAGAGTTCTGTCATAGCACTTATCCCCTTACACTGAAACACTGACTTACCTGTTCTCCACCAAGTGACTGTGATTTCAAGGTCAAGCAGAAACCATAACTCATTCATCTTTGTAGACCTAGTGCTTAGCAAGAGTAAGAACTTGATAAATTTGTGTTAATTGAATGAATACATGAATGGATAGAGAAATGGAATTTCCCTAAGCCCACTCAACACTACAGTACCAAAAGCGACACTGCTTTGTGTTGCTCCCCCCACCCACCTATTTGCACCTTTTATGTGCCTCTCAATTATATGATCCAGTGTTTCTCAAATAAAGGCAGTGTTTCAACAAATCACTGGTGGTTCACTGAAGAAGTGTGGGAGGAGTGTAGGTTTTCATAATGATTACGAATTCTCCCCCTCCATCTCCAGCTCATTTGCAAATGAGACAGATATCTCCTGCCAACCCAACCTGGTATCCTGAGCTTCAAGGATACTGACAGTCACCTAGAATTTAGCTAACTTTCCTAATCTGCATTCTCTTTGTTGTGTGTGTGTGTGTGTGTGTGTGTGTGTGTGTGTCGTATCCATTAACTCCATCTTCCAGGAATTATTCACTGGACATCTGCCCCTCCCTTATACCCTCAATACCAAAATGCTCTTCATATCCAGCCCCTTGCAAGCCCAGGCTCACTTTACATACACATCATGATCTCTTGAATGCCAAGAGAAGTCAGCTCTTCCTTGTCCTTGGGTCTGAATCATTATTTGTAAAACTGCTGGTGGTTATTTTTTATAGCCCATCAGAAAGAATTATGATGCAACTTCTGGTTTGATGGTGTTTTAAGGTTATAGCAGTATCAGCACTCCTATAATTATTATGGCTTTAAAGCTTTCCACAAAAGTTTAATGGAATAAAAGAATGCCTACCCTTAGCTGCCGTACAGCATATAGGTTGCCTAAATCATATTCTTTCATAACAAGGTAGACTTATCTGTATACAGAAATGGCATCTCCAAAAGAATTTAAGATGGCTTTTACTAAAGCAGGAAAAATACAAAATAATAATGATAAAATACAAAATAATAATAACAAAAAATAAGAAGATAAGAAGTAATTAAAGTAGGAGAAGAATATAACACTGAAACCCAGGCTAAGAAAAGCCCATGCAATGATCTTCCTGACAGCCAAAGAAAAACAGAAGCACAACAAGTTGGCTAATAAAAGAAAATAAACCAGGATTTACTATCCCTCTTTAATGAATATTTATTTTTCTTTTGTCCAGTGCCTTCTCCTTCTGGGAAATTCTCTGGTTCAAGTGGCATACACATACACACCCTCAGTCTTTGGCTGAGGGTGGACTCCTAAACTGTAAACTGGGCTGATCATCGTGCTCCACCTTTCTGACACAGTGATTGGTCTAGGATTAGGTAATTGAATGGAACTGAGCCAATCAGAGTCTTTCCTGGGCTTTTCCAAACTGAAGCTAGCCCTTCAGTTTCTCTCTGGAACCAAAGTCTCAGAGCTGCCAACAGGCAAACTCCCAAACATGTGGCAGATCCATCTGAGAAATCCCACCTGTGAGATCAGTGGCGTGAAGGTAGAGAGAAAGCCTCCTGACTGTATTCAAGGCCCTGGTTCCTCTTCCCCCTGGGCTCTGCTGCATCCTGACCCTTCCTTTGACTTGGTTATGCGGCCAAATACCTTCCTCTTTCGCCTAAGTGATTTGACTTGAGTTCCTACCCCTACAACCAAAAGAATGCTGACTAACAGAAGATTGAGCAATGCGATAGTTGGTGGGCTCCAAGGCAGTTTTACCAAAAACACAGATGTTCTGCATAGGGCCAGCTCTTCCCATGGACTGTTTAATATTTCATATATTAGAATCTAGTTCTGAAAAGGCATTTTCTGCAGGGACAGTTACCTATCCATGTACTTGAGGCAGGGATAAAGTTCAGAACTTGATATGTTAATGATGAAAGTATTACTCTGTTGTATTTTAATTGAGAGAAAACTGCAACATTATACAAAACAGGAGAATAGATTTTCTGGTCTTAATTGAAAGATGATTCACATGCCCTAGACACAAGGAATGGAGATAACAAAAAAAACATTTTATTAAAAATTCAAAGGACCTGATTGCACTTCTACCCTGGGGCAGCAACTTCCACCAAGCAGAAATGTTTTAGGATTGGAAGGCAGATAAGGGATTATAGATCTATAGTACTTAAATATTAACCACTGTATTGGTTCTGCCAAAAGGAAAATATTAAAAGTATAAAATACAGAGCACAGCCCTGGCCAGTTGGCTCAGTGGTAGAGTGTGGGCCTGACATGTGGATGTCCTGGGTTCAAATCCCAGTCAAGGCACACAGGAGAAGTGATGATCTGCTTCTTTATCCCTCTCCCTTCTTCTTCCTCTCTCTCTCTCTTCACCTTCCACAGCCACGGCTTGATTGGTTCTAGCGCATGGGCCCTGGGCACTGAGGATGGCTCCGTGGAGCCTCTGCCTCAGGCATTAAAAATAGCTCAGTTGTAAGCATGGCCCCAGATGGGCAGAGCATTGGCCCCAGACAGGGGTTGCCAGGTGGACCCAGGTCAGGGTGTATGTGGGAATCTGTCTGTCTCCTCTCCTCTCACTTGGAAAAGAAGAAAATAAATAAATAAAATAAAATGCAGAGCCCAATGTTAGAAGTATCACCAATAAATAGTTCACTAAAGTTTGCCAGATACACTAACAGTGGCGGCAGCAATCCTCAACACCTCTACAATTATCTAGACCCAGGTGGCCTTAATTCATTCTTGTTTTCCTTCACACTCAGTCTACCACCTACCCTTGCTGGCTCCTTTTTAGGCACCTTATACATTATGGAGAAAAAAAAAGGATTACAACATGTACATACAGTTTAAGAATAACCTCTCACTCCCTTTCTGCCATCCAGTAGTTATAAATAGATTGTGCACACAATACTCTTTTAATTTCTGACCTCATGGTTGATTTTGGTACTGAGTCATCAAAATCCCCTCATTGTAGCCTCAGGGAACCAGACCCAGAGACTAAGGTACTGAGGTAGAAGGCAGGGGCCATGCCCAGGCAGGGATTTCAGCATTAGTCCAACAAAGGAGCTCACTATTGACTCAGACTAAGCCTGGAAGCTTTTATATTCCCACAGGAAGGGCCAGTAAGACTGAGAGAAGCCTGATGACCCCTCCCTTTATCACCATGACTCCCATCCCTCTGCCAACCCTGGAAATTACAACATGGTTGTTCTCACAGGTCAACATCATTATGGAGTGTGCCATATTCTTCAGTGAGAACCACTGATTTAAGTGGATATCCTTGGGGAGATGGGCACAGAATGCAGGATGAACGACCCCTTCCAGTGACTCCAATGTGAAGACGTGTCCAAGGCATAGCACAAATGACAGCTTTATTTGTAGTCTTATAAAAGACACTAGTAGTCTTAGAAAAAAATTTTTAATATTAATATGAATGTTAAATCTAAGTTTCCCTCAATTTTTCTGCCATGAAAATATTTGTACTCCTTGACATTCGGCTGTTTGACATTTAATGTATGTTATGAGCCACTTTTGAAGCTTTATTCACACTCACCCTTTTCTCAGTCTCAACTTTCAAATTTTCCCAACTTCCTCATTCCACTCAAAACTTTTAAATAGACCCTCAAAGGGAACTACATTGTCTGAGTTGCTAATATAGGCCCTGTTTACAGCCACATGTTTTCATATGCA
Organism: Saccopteryx bilineata; assembly: GCF_036850765.1. Lineage (NCBI taxonomy): Eukaryota > Metazoa > Chordata > Mammalia > Chiroptera > Emballonuridae > Saccopteryx > Saccopteryx bilineata. The sequence goes on along the minus strand of NC_089497.1, from coordinate 70,725,213 downwards.
GCTAGACAATAGCTGGGCAGCAAGTCCAGAGAACACATGCAGGATGATGGGAGGGAGGAAGATCTGAGGGGAAATGGAACGAGTGCATTGGACCACATGGAAGATTGTTATAGAGAGGTTTGTGAGTGAAAGATATCCCCAAAACAAATGGAAAAACTGAATTGTTAATGTCAGGAAAGGCAAAGGGTTTACAAAAAAGAGAAATGTAATCATATCACACAATTTGTCTCAACAGAAAACAATGTCTTCATGGACATAATGTAAACTCTTAATACAAATTTATCAAATAAATGTGATAACATTATATTGAGAGATTATAGAGAAAGTAAGTATATGGTAAGAGAGTTAGGTATAAGTGTTAAGTCTTTTTTTTTTTTTACAGGGACAGAGAGAGAGTCAGAGAGAGGGATAGGTAGGGATAGACAGACAGGAACGGAGAGAGATGAGAAGCATCAATCATTAGTTTTTCATTGTGACACTGTTGTTGTTCATTGATTGCTTTCTCATATGTGCCATGACCATGGGCCTTCAGCAGACTGAATGACCCCCCACTCGAGCCAGTGACCTTGGGTTCATGCTAATGAGTTTTTTGCTCAAGCCAGATGAGCCCGCGCTGAAGCTGGCAACCTGGGGGTCTCGAACCTTGGTCCTTCCGCATCCCAGTCTGACGCTCTATCCACTGCACCACCGCCTGGTCAGGCTAAGTGTTAAGTCTTTATCAGACATACTAGGAATTCATAAATGTCTAACACTAAGAAATCAAGAAAGCAATATAAGCATATTTTGTAGAAAAATAAATATAATATCAGAAGAAACAGCTAAACATTGAAAATGGTGGGCTCTGGTGAGCAAGACTGACAGGTAGAAGAGGTGAAGATAAATTTTTGTTTTTCATTATAAGCCTGTAAATACTATTTAACTCTGATAACAATTTTTGTGTAGTTCTTTGCTAAAAATAAATTTTAATTTTTAAAAATGTATATGAAAATTTGAAAGGCTATGAAGAGACAGTTCACAGAAAAAAACTGCAGAATTTATTTAAAATAAAAGAAATGTAAATTAAAACTAAATTGAGATACTGTTTCTCATCAATCACATTGGGAAAAATCCAAATGTGAGGCTATCCTCTTTTGGCAAAGGTGGGGGAAGTACAAAATGATTGACCCTCTATCCAGGAGAATCAGCCAATATCCACTAAAATTGCAGATGTACTTCTCTTTGACTCATTAAACCTTCCTCTAGAAATGCACCCAGACACTCTTGCATGCATATGAAATAACCTATATATAAGGTTACTCATTACAACACTGTTTATAAAAGTAAAAGATTTAAAACAATCCAAACGTCTATCAATTGGTGGCTGGTTAAATAAAGTTAATCACTTAGTGGAAAATGTTTATGTTTTCAATAAATAAAGATCTTTTAAAATCTACATAATTTTACAAGCAGCTTCCAGGCCCTCCAAAAGTTAGAAGGCTGTGTCGGAAGCCTCCAGACTGAGCCGACTCTCTGCCCTTCCAAAGTCTGAACATAAAGGGAACTTGACTCTCCGCCCTTTTCAAAATCTTAGAAACAAAGCAAGAATGGCGGTGAGGCAATGTCCGAGTCAGCATCAGTCTTAGGGACAAGTCCCTCTCGGTCACTTTGTTAACTGAGATCCTCAGCTTTGGTTCCTCATCTGTAAAGGGGGATAAAATTCCCTACCTCCCAGGGTTGTTGGGGGATAGTGTCTGTGACTCCGGGAGCACAGGGTCTGACTCACAATAAGTGCTCAACCACGGGTGTTATTAACAGTGGTACTGGGAAAAGGAATGCTGCCTCCAGGAGTAATTAATGTTGACGAGAGGAAGGAGGACAATCATCTTGGAAATACCAATATAAGAATCAGAAGTCACTGCTCTGAAGAAAAGAATAGGAGGAATTTCCCTTCATGACCAGACAGTTTTGGAAGAGGCTCTTCAGCCACCAGCAGAAACATGTGCAGCGTGTGGGTGCCTCCCGCTTCTCACTGCGGGAGGACAGGCAGGCACTTCTCCCTACCTGTCCTGCATGTATCCTACATCCGCAGATCGGAAGGACTGACCCACACAGTGTCTGCTTAGTGAGAAACCCGAGGGCCAGAGAAGCCAATGATGTCCTTGAGAGCACACAGCCAGGAGGAGCCAGCAACTAACAAAATTACTAATCGGTACATTTTATGAGAGCAGTTTTCCTGTGATTCAAAACAGAAAGAATGAGTCTAAAAGTGAGAACTCAGGACATTGAGCTAAGTTGACTTTCCTTCACTTCTGAATTGGGTTGTAATCAGTGTGGAAGCATATGGTGAATATTGGTGCAGTAAGTGATGTGTTTGTCACGTCAACCCGTCTTTATGGCTGTGCTTCACCTTTTATAAACTTCCTGTGGAAAGAAGCCCCAACTTTAGTAGCAGATGGTTCTGCAGTAAAAGTGAGGATTTCTAGAATGTGCCCAATCCCTGCTCCAGCAATGACTAGACATGTAATATTGGGTTTCCATTTCCTCATCTGTAAAAGGGCACATCAGCCACCTTCGTCATGCTGTTGTAAAAATAAAATCGGGTAACTATGTATGTCTGGCCCTTAGCAAGCACCACTTCCTACAAATCCAGACCTCCCTGGTCCTGTCTACATATGGGACCTAATCAGTTCCACAGCAACCTTCTGACCTGACTCTGAATTCCAAAACAAAATTCCCTCTGCACAGCTCAAATTAAAAAAGAAAACAAAAAGAAAGAATAAAAGAAAATACCTTCCATAATATTTACGTAGGTAAATATATAGTTTTTAATTTCCTCAGCCAGAATCAAGAGTTCATAAGAATCTCATTGTGAAGAATTATAAGGGTATTTTTAAAAATTCTCCAAATACCCTCTTCACCCACATTTCCCTTGGGGACCGGTTCATCCTGGAGCATGCTGGATTCAGCTGTTTTCACTGAGTTCCTGAGCCTCCCACATTCCTGCTGCAGGTGTTTGCTCATTGTTCAGTGGTTCTTAGCCACACCAAGCAGAATGAGGTGCTGAATTTCAATAAAGATATAGTGAGCATCTACTATATGTTAGGCAGCGTGGAAGACTTCTTCCCTCTCGTAGTTAATTCTCACACAATCCTGAGAGGTAATCATTATTGTTCCCATCTTACAGATGAGAAAACAGAAATTTAGAGCACTGAATGACTTGCATAAAAGCTCAGGGTCAGGAAGGGGCAGAGTGTGATGGAGCCTAGGCCCCCCTAGCTAGTTGTAACTACGAGCCTTCAGCTTGTAAAGCACCTTTGTAACGGCTTTGCCTTCCCACCCACTCCTCAGCACAACAGAAACTCCTCATTTTCAGCAAGTCATTTGATAACTCCAGAAGAGCAGCCACATCCTTTTCTCTCGGTGAATAAAAGACAACATCGTGTTTCCAACACACTAATCAGACCAAAGGGAAAAATCCCCCATGACTATAGTAATTTTCCACCCTTTGGAACAAGGACATATCACACAGAAGATTTACTATAATATATAAATATTGCTTTTAACTAATACCAATCTCTCTTTAATATGGTTTAAATCCTAAAATTTAAGGTTGAACAGCTTCCTTTCTTGCATCTTGAATAGACACACAAGCCTACATAGATATACAAACCATAATGCAACAGGCAACTAGCTAGATTGGGCTGTCCCATCAACACAGAGATTCCTGACAACTTGCACCCAATATGAGTGCTGTCTTAGGCATGCTGACCTGAAATAGTTGCTGGCTGCAGCAAGAACCACGCGGTGGCAGGAGAATTCCTGAATGTCCACACACAAGATGACATCTGTCAGAGCGTTTTCCACTCGGAGGGTCTCCAGGCCATTCTGCAGAATTAAGGACAGTCCCGTGTCGTCAAATTTGACCTTGTCCCCATTTAAGATTTCTATCAGGTCTCCCCTTTTCTGGGAGGGTTCATCTGTGGGAGCTGCCAGAGGTCCTTCCAAGCTCTTCTCTACCACATCGTCCATAGTCCAGGCACCCCTTGGTCCTGCCATCAACACGCAGACTGAAGGAGAGTCTAAGTTTCAAACAGGTCACATTGCAGAAGCGGAGCGGATTTCCTGCGCAGGGCCCTGCACTTATCACCAGCTGTCACTCACAGAGAACAGGAAGTCTTGCACTTTCTCATCCTGTTACTACAAATGCCAGTGACTTCCATTCTTCTTCTTTCTGTGAATATTCACAAGGTTGGACATCAGTTAGAAGGGGTGTGTAGCAAGGGGCTCTGGGAGAGAAGGGGCGGCTTCTCAGAGTCTGCTATGAGTGCCGCCCAGTTATTTTAGTCCACCTCCCCCCTCACATCCGTGAGCAGGAAGCCTCCTGTTCTGGTGATTAAATTTGTACTCCTGGTGCTTCTATAACTGAAGCTGTCAGTGATGGGATGGGTAGGGAGCATTCTACAATCCTCCCCTCCAGCTTCCCAGGAGTCTGAGGCCCACGATGAGCACCCACAGAGTCCCTTGGGAACCCTTATTTCTTGCGTTCTCATTTCTCTCAGCACTGCATATCTTCAGTCTTTGTCTTTCTCCCTGCTCAGGGGAAAACAACGCCATGGCCAATATTTATGTTCTCTACCCCCTTCCCAAAATGTTTGTTGTTTTAGATATGAGAGCAGAGAAGAAATGGGCTCTAAGACTCCATCCCCAGGGTCTTCTCTCTTAAGAAGGTGAATTAGGGCAGGTCTTTGGATTGCCCCAGCGAGTCTCAGATTGGCCTGGTCTTACCCAGCATCTCGTCAGGCATCTAGCGGTGGATCATGAAGTATTTGCACTACTCTGCATATCTCCCTTAAATAGCAATAACTACCTTTTACTACTAAATTTTCACTATATCTTAAGACAATTTTAGAAATTAATGTATTTGAATCTTTGTAACAACCCACTGGGGGTAGAAATGACTTTTCTCATTTCACAGCTAAGGACACTGAAGCTCTGTTCCGCTGAGTGGCAGGGCCCCGTTCCATGGGGCTCCAAAGCCGGTCTATCCTCCACCACCATCAGGCTCTCAGAGCTGTAACATCATGTTGACCCGAACTCCTGAGTCTCCCAGAGAGGACCGCAGGGCTTGCCTGCCACGGCTGCACCATCCGGAGGCCTTGCCAAGGTGGCCTCCGCTGTCTCATTCCTGCCCTCACTCGCCTTCTAGGAGCAGGGAAGACTACCAATCCTCCTGATCAACGGGCGTCCTGATCCTCTCGCTGTCCTGGCCAGTGGGGACTGAGCCTCTCCAGGCGTCCCAATTCTGCCTCAGTTCTTCTCTCCCACAGGTGTTTGTTCTTAAAATCAAGGTCTTCGATATTCCCCCAAACTTGTTCTTTCTCTAGAGATCTGTCGATCAAGATGTTTTGGGCTTCAATAACAGAAGGTCTCTGAGTATAAGAGAGGTGTGGAGTCCCAGGTTGATCCAGAAGCTTAAAAATGCATGAGGCACAAGATTTTCCATCTTTCCATTCTGTCACCCTCAGTGTGATGGAGGTTCCCTCGTGGTTACATTATAGCTGCCACAGCACCAAACACTATGTCTTAATAGAACCTTAAGCCAATATCAAGAAGTAAAAGAGCAGATCTTCTCTCCTCCATCCCCCTGTTTTCATCAGAGAAAAAATATTTCCTAAAATCCCTATCAGATTTCTAGGTCACTTGTCTACTTCACATCAGCACCAGGAACTACTATACCACAAGACCATGATTGGCTTGAACCAAACTTGATCCATCCACTGAGACTAGCCTACTTTCTCCAAGATTGAATAGCTGAACAAAATCCAGGCCTGTTAGCACAGAAGAGGGGTGTGCACTTAACCTCCTGTGCCTGCCACAAAGGTATGCACCATGTCAACCCCCCTGCAGGCCTTGGCTGGGAGGAACGCAAGTTGTGAACAACATTGGCCATATTCATATCCACCCTGACCAGCCCAACTAAAACAAAATTAAAAATAAAACTCAATTATTTATGCCCTGGCCAGTTGGCTCAGCGGTAGAGTGTCGGCCTGGCGTGCGGGGGACCCAGGTTCGATTCCCGGCCAGGGCACATAGGAGAAGCGTCCATTTGCTTCTCCACCCCCCCTTCCTCTCTGTCTCTCTCTTCCCCTCCTGCAGCCAAGGCTCCATTGGAGCAAAGATGGCCTGGGCGCTGGGGATGGCTCCTTGGCCTCTGCCCCAGGCACTAGAGTGGCTCTGATCGCAGCAGAGTGACGCCCCGGAGGGGCAGAGCATCGCCCCCTGGTGGGCAGAGCGTTGCTCCTGGTGGGCGTGCCGAGTGGATCCCGGTCGGGCACATGCGGGAGTCTGTCTGTCTCTCCCCGTTTCCAGCTTCAGAAAAAAAATACAAAAAAAACCCCTCAATTATTTATGATGAATCTTGGTCACTAAGTTCTCTTAGTATTTTCCATATACCATCCAAGCCCACCCATCCCATCCCCTGACACAAGCAGTTAACTGTTAACTTCCCCACAACTTTCCGTTTTCCTAGTAAGCAAGCACACATCTCTTGTATGATACTCCCTGCAATTATATTTTAGTGCAAAGGTAAAAAACACAATTGGATAGGCAATTATGTCAACTGGATATGCTCCAAGATTCAGCATGAACAGGTATATATATTCTTTATAGCTACAGTCAGAACACTTGTTCGGTGAAAGATTTATTTTTCCTACCAGGCAACAAAACGTACAAGCCACTGGCAAAAGTTTTAGTACTGAGAAAACAATTTAATTATATCTTTCTAAGCTAGTTGGTTTTATGATGGTTATAAGGAATAGATTCTGTCCCCATGCAAGTGGGTAGCTTCACTCAAGGAAAATCTCAGTTCCGAAGGACACAGATGGCCCCTCTAACTCCGGCCAACTGTCTTCTCTAAGTCAAGTAATAGTGATAGAAACAGGTCTTAAATCAGCTACAGAAGAAGAAACACTGTTCCCTCATGTTATTGCTACAAAATTATCTTTTATTGAGCATAAACTCTTATGTTCCAGGAACTATGAGAGGCACTTTATGAACTCTAATGCACTTAACCTTCCCACTGATCCAGTGCAGTTAAGTACTGCGATTTCCATTTCAGAAACATGAAAGAGGCCCTGGCCGGTTGGCTCAGCGGTAGAGCGTCGGCCTAGCGTGCGGAGGACCCGGGTTCGATTCCCGGCCAGGGCACACAGGAGAAGCGTCCATTTGCTTCTCCACCCCTCCGCCGCGCTTTCCTCTCTGTCTCTCTCTTCCCCTCCCGCAGCCAAGGCTCCATTGGAGCAAAGATGGCCCGGGCGCTGGGGATGGCTCTGTGGCCTCTGCCTCAGGCGCTAGAGTGGCTCTGGTCGCAACATGGCGACGCCCAGGATGGGCAGAGCAACGCCCCCCTGGTGGGCAGAGCATCGCCCCTGGTGGGCAGAGCATCGCCCCTGGTGGGCGTGCCGGGTGGATCCCGGTCGGGCGCATGCGGGAGTCTGTCTGACTGTCTCTCCCTGTTTCCAGCTTCAGAAAAATGGAAAAGAAAAAAAAAAACACATAAAAAAAAACAAAAAAAAAGAAACATGAAAGAAGATCAGGTCACACAATTGTCAGACGAAATTTCAGTGTCACGCCATAGTCCCTTCGCCCACCCTGGAGTTCACCCACAGACAGTTCTCATACACTCCAAAAGCATCGCTCTGGCTGACAGCATTGTCCGGCTACAAGAAGACATCAGCTCACCAGAAGTGCTGGAGAGTGAATGCCCCGAGAGTGACCTTCACCTCAGGACCAGGAGTCGGTAGAAAAATGGGCTAGCTTCCTTGTCTCTTGGTGGAACAATGAAGTGTGTTCTGTACCGTCTGTTGGAGGACTCCCAGAGCGCTGAGCTCCAGTTGCCCATCATAGTGACCTGCTCATCCTCTAGGGGTCTCCTGACCTTTCCGTCTCACTTCCCACCCCACTGTGTCATCTCCCAAAGAAACTGCTTGCACCATCATTGTCTTAAAGTCTGCTTGGGGGCGAGGTGGGGAGTGTAAATTAAAACACATAGCCACTGAGGGCAGAATCAAAATTTGAACTCAGGTCTGGCGAACTCTAAAACCCGTGCTTTCTACTTTCCACTGTTCTTCTGTGACCCCAACAGAATCCCAGTTCCAAACAGGCTTTCCCAGAAACATTCCAAGGCAACTGTGACCTGATCCATCATAGTGAGAGGATTCTACCCACTTCCACTACCTAGCCAACGTCCAGTCAGCTCCGGCCCCGCTCTTTGCTGCACATCTTGATGCTCAAGGGCCTGATTCATCACTGACAGTAGGACTTCCCAAAGCCAACTAGACCATTGCCTGCCTTTGTAGGGCACAGTCACAATTGCAATGGCACCAAAGCATCACAAGCTGTCCTTCCAGTGGCTCTGGGCCTCTGCCTACCACGTTTACCAGGGCACACTGCCCTCCACACCACCACTGCTAACAGCCCACCGCTCTCTCCCGGAGAGGAGGAGCCTGGACAGGGCTGCCACCAATTCTTTCTTTTCTTTTCTTTTCTTTTACAGCAAGTAAAGCAAGAATTTATTGGCCGTGCAGAAACACACTCAGAAAGGACTAAACAAGCAAAGAATAAGGGGCCTTGCCGACAGGTTCAGGGGGTCAGCCCAGGACCAGCTGCCACTGCCCATTGCTCCCTGGTTACAAGTTGTTGAGTAAACAAATGGTTTTTTTAGGTTTGCTTGCTTGTATTGTTGTAAAGTAACATTCTGCTGGGTTTATGTAGAGACACCAAGTCCAAGTGAATTTTTAAGGAGTTTTATTAAAGGAGGAGATTTATTAATATGCCGGCTGCATATGGCTAACACAGGGCGTAGCTGACCCAAATTGTGTTGTCCAGGCTAAATCCCTGAGGCAGGTTATATACCTTTGATCACACAGGTTGGCGGGAAAAGGGGGGGTTATGACATAATTATTATTAAGCTTATAACATTCGTCTATAGGATTTATAAAAAATATTTCTAAATATTAAAACTTATAAGATAACATAATAGCAAAAAATGTTTTTCGTATTAAAAGATATTTCTAAATCTTTCAGTGTTTATCTGCTATTAAAGGTACATACATTAACTATACGCCTTCGAGAGGGAGGGGAGCCCACAGGGCGCCAGGGGTAAGCGTTTGTGAACGGCCCATTAAAGAAAGAAAGAAAGGGAAAGGGAAGGCTTCTTAATCTCTCCTCCCTTCCCCCTCCCTGCACCTGGTTAGGTGTGTATTCTCTTCCTCACAGGTGCAGGGGAAGGGAGGGAATTCAAGTTTTCTTTTTACTTCCATTCAAAACCTAGCACAAAATCTTTCTATTTACAATATAATGCTGTCGTCTATCTGAGTTGATGCAAATCACACACAGTATAAAATCATATTTACAAAATCTCTCTATATGCTTAGCCCAAATTATAAAATGCCCTTTAATTTTCCTAGTAAAAGGGGGTTTCCTACACAGTATGTCTCTGCAAGCCAGAAAAACTCCCTCATTTCTCTTCCCTCACTCCCTACAGAAAGGAGAGGGCAAAAAACCTGACTCTTTTTCCTAAAATATTAATATTAATTTTTAAATTCTTTGGTACCTTACCATATTCCTCACTGGTTTTATATCCTGAGTCAAATTTTTTACTTATTTTAACGAGGTGCATGAGGCTGTTGAGTAGAAATATTAGCCTATAATATGTAACAGATACTTAACAGACAGACTTAATGTTTTTATTAATAGTAATACAGTCCATTGAAGAAACAAATGTTATTAATTTTTTATAAACTGTACAATTTTTCTGTAATTTATATAAAATTAACTGGCTTTTATAACAATATTTTTAGTCAGAATTTTTAATTTTAAAAAGTTTAACCTTCAGTGACAACTTAGCTGGCTGCTGGAGAGCAGCAAGCTGCTAAAGGCATGCCGAGAGTGGGGGTGCACTGCCAGAAGTCTTGGGTGCCTATGTGCCCACTGGTCCTTCTGCCGCGGGGTGTGAGCGGCTGGATGGCAAAGCACTGGGCCAGCAGCTGCTGTATCCAGAAGGGCATGGAGCATGCCCAGAAGAGCAGCACAATGTCCAGGATGAGGTGCAGCACTCTGGCGTTGGGGCCGCTGCGTCTGTGGGAAGGAGGCCTGCTGCGACAGTCAATAAGCCCAGGCCAGGTGCACGCAGAGCAGTCCAATGACCACGCCAGGTTCTACAATGCTGGTCCTAAAGAGCAGTGTCAGGCAGGCACGGTAGGTGCTTTGGCTCCCAGCCAGCAGGCAGAGGCTTTTGTGTTCCGTGTGGGCCAGCTGGATAACCAGCATCATGGGCAGTACCAGTAGCAGCACCAGCAGCCACATGCCAAACACCAGGCTGACAACATAGACATACATAGAGGCTGAGGTTCGCAGTAAGTGGCAAGCTTGGGCCAGTTTGTAGCCACAGGTGGGGAGGAGGGACCCTCACTCCCCAGTGCAAATGCTGAGGGAGGCCTGCTGCCTCACGCTGGACTTGAGGCTGGGGTGTGTTGTGGCAGGGGCATCTGTGGTTGACAAGCTTGTTTTTGGTCACTACGCAGCAGGTCGAGCTCCCGCAACTGCACTTCTGCAAAAGCTTTACCTTGCCCTGCACTGAGGAAACAACAGAGGGCCGAACTCTGTAATGCCGGGTCCTGGTCATTGCCGCCCTTGCGTCTAGCTGTCAGTCAGGAATACGCGGAGGCTCTGTTTCCATGCTGGATCAAAAGGAAGGCAGGATTGAAGAGAAGACAGTGTTGTTGGTGCTGGAGGGGTGAAAGGGGGTGTATCTCATTTTAAGGAGGGCTACTTCTCACCAGTTTCAAAAACAAATTTGGTTAAAGTTTCCTTTACGATTTGATTCATGTGTTCTACCTGCCCTGAACCTTTGGGGCCTGTAGACACAATGTAATTTTGAATTAGTTTTTAATTAATATTGAGTTCCTTTCCTACTAGCTGTGAGATTTTAGATACAAATGCAGGCCCATCATTAGAATGGGCAAGCTAAATTTGGAAAGAATTTCATATAGCAATTTCTCAATAACTGTTATTGTGGTCTCATTTTAGTAGAAAAAACTTCTACCTACTTGTTAATTACTTTAGTAAAATTTATTTTTAAATATTTATCTGGGAAAGTTCCTTTTTCCCTTTTTTTTTTTTTTTTTACTATTTCTTTACTTTGTTTACTATTTATTTGTGCACAGATTAAACACTCAGACATCATGCCTTCTGTAATAGATTCTAAGTCTGGCTTTTTTAGTTATTCCTTTCCTGTTGGCAAAATCTTTTTAATTGGTTGTGAATAAACCTTTGGCAACAAGGGTTTTAGTAAAGTTATTAAAATTTCCTAAAAACCCCACTGGTTCTAGGTAGCATCTTCAGCTGTTTGGTTGTTCTTGAGTTTCTAGGGAGTCCTCCTCTTTTGGTGTCCTGGTTAGTGGATAAAGCTCACTATTTCAGGGGAGCAGGCTCCAGTATTGTTGGGGTTAGGGTTTGAGCCTCACTTTGTTAGTTCCTAAGCCTTCTCCTTCTGACCCCTCTTAGACTGCTCCTGTCTCAGGTTGTCCCTGCTGTCAGGGATTTTACCCGTCCTTGACTAACCAGCCATCTCTAAGGGCCAGACAGGGTTATGTGATCGAGGGAGGAGCAGTGTCCTTTCCGAAATGCTTAGTTTTATTTACTTATTATTTTTAGCAGCCGATGATGCTATTCTTTTAAAATTTATAACTTTTTTTTTTTTTTAATTTTTAGAGCTGATTGTTATGTAAAGGCTAAGTTGACTGCCTCAGTATCTTTTCTGATCCTGGCTAACAGAAACTGGTGGAAAGTATTCAAACTTGCCTCGCTTCTTTGGTTTTTAGAATTCTACTTAAGCTAGGCAACTAGAAACATTTTTTTGAGATGTTCTCGATTGTCTAACAGTCCTGTTAGGGTTTGAGGCTTTCCTGATAAAGGGAATTCTGAGTTTTCTAATTCTATAGGTCATTTGGGAAAAAGAGATTTAAACTATTTCCTACTATATTTATGTCTTATATTCTAACAATTTAGTTATAATCATTAGTTGAAATGACTAATAAATTTTATATTTTATTTAATTACAATTTTTTTTATATTTTAAGAAAATACATCTTATTTATGCTCTAATTTTATGCACCCTAATAGATAATGTCTAAAAAGATTAAGAGAAACAGATTTTTGTTTATATTTTTTAGCCCTTTTAATCTGGGCTCAATTTAAATGTTTTTTATTATCACAATTAATTAATTATTTTTTTAACTTATTATGTTGAGAATTTTACTGTTAAGCTAATTAATAGTAATATTTGTTACTCTGGGTTTGGTGAGCCAACATTAAACAATACTGTTTCAAAAATGATAATAAACTAAATATTATATAAAAATATATTAAATATTTCCTAATATTTAAACTAAGATTTCAACATTATAGGGCTATGAAATAATAAATAAAAATAATTAATAAAAGACCTTTGAAATAATATATATATTTTTAACATAGAAAATATTTTTTTTTATAATTTTTCACATACTAGTGGAGGATAATAAGCTATTATTCCTAACCCAGTGGTTGGAAAACTTATTTGTTAATAGAGCCAAATATTAACAGTATAACAATTGACATTTCCTTTGAGAGCCAAATTTTCAAACTTAAACTAGATAGGTAGGCACATGTCCCATCGAGGCAGCACCTGCGCATTGCACTCTGCGGGGGAGCCATACTCAAGGGGCCAAAAAGCCGCATGTGGTCTGCGAGCCGCGCTCCCGACCAGGGTTTCAATGAAGGGCCTGAGTGACTTTCAAGTCCTACGGGAAAGGGTAGGGGGAAGAGGCAGCCGGTGGGCCTGTCCCTGACGATTTATTATTTATTCTCTTTCGTGGAGCTGTAATTTATTTTAAGAAACTAATAATTAACAAGGTTTACACCTGTGGTTTGTTATTTTCTAAACATTTCTACCTGGCCCTTCTTGCACAACCGGAGGCTGGCTGAACCCTAGCCTGGCCGTGCACTGGGGCGGCGGGGCTCGAATCTCCGTGCTGGGGTGTGCTGAGGAGAGGGGGGGGGGATAAGGCAGGAACGGGGAGGGGGGGGCGAGCAGCGGGCCTGAGCTCGCCTCCGCCTCCACCTCGTTGTTCCTCACAATGCGCAACCCAGCTTGGCTTCTTACTTTTTTTTTTTTTTTTTTTTTTTTTACCTATATCGCTTACTTGCTGCTTTTTTCCCCCAGAGGCTGGAGAAACACTTCCAGGGGCGTATTCTTTATTATAATATGCGCATTGATTCTTTTCTAGCAGCATCTTAATTCTTTCTCTTAAATCCCCTTTTTGTCCTAAATGCAAATCTGGCCAGACTAGGAAGACGTAGTGCCCTTTCTGTATCAAGCATGCTTTTAGCCACTGTGGCAGATTCATTGTTAAGTTTAGCCATTGGTCAATGTATGAAAACTGGTCAGGGTGGCCTGGACCCTCAGATATGATGTTCCAGACTTCCCTCACCAGCCGAGGATTAAAAGTCCCCGCAGATGACCAGCCAACCCCAAAGGTGGGCCATTCTGATTTACAGAGAGCGTGAAGTCTTCTTTTTGACTATTTAATTCCATACCCTCGATTGTCTCCATAAGTTTTTTGAAAATGCTTTAGGAGACACCTAAGGGGGTCTTTTGTGTATTGGGCCCTCCTCCCATATTTCATAGCTAAAGCTACCGATTTACAAAATTGAAACTGTCCAGGAGAATGCAAGAGTCTGCATACCAATAAAAGCAAGAAAGATAAGTCACAGATTATAACTAGTACTCAGAATAAAGGATGTTTGACTATAGAGGTGTCAATTATTACACAAAACAAGAGGTAGGAGCCAACAGAAGAGAATAATTTCTTCAGGGGAGAAGTCAGACACAGTGCCCTGAAGCCAGAGGTCTTAGATCCAAGAAAAGAGAAGTAGTGGGTCTGGGAAGAAAGGCCCAAACCATGAAATGTCATGAGAGATTTCTTGGACACATAAAAAGAATTTATAGCACAGACAATTTACTATTTAAGAATTTTTAACACTTTTATAAATTTTGTTAGTTTTATAATTTACGAGAGCCAGCAGACAGCCGCTAGCTCATATGAGGTTTACGAACTTCGCTTCACTTTTGCCTTCTGGTTTTAAGCCAGAGATTTCCAATTTTTGCATGCAAGAACTTAATTTCAGGCCTTAAAAACAGACACATTTAAACATTAAACAAAGGCTTTACATACACAAATCACAAATTAAGAAAGTTAAATGAGCATGCTTTACTTATTTTAATTAAAATTATATCAGAGATTTTCCTGACAAACAAAGAGACAAAACAGATTATTTGCTATTTAAGCACACAGCTCAATAGACAAAGGAAGGGTTTCCCGGTGAGAGCCTCTCAGGTGCCTGCTCAGCCACGTTCCTGGAACTCGGGCTCCGGCACCAGAGATACCTACTCACACACCAATCACTTAGGGGTTTTAGACAGAAACATTAAAAACAAAGACTGAGATCTCAGTAAACATAAAGGTGTCCCTGGAATCTGAAACAGGACTGATTAACTCAGTTCCTACTCAGGTTTCCTCCCAAGAGCACCACCAAATGTGGCACCACCAAATGTCCCCACTCAGGTCTTTTTCTTGAGAGTACAACTAGGTGTCCCCAGAAGTCTGAGACAGGACTGATCAACCTGGTTAACTCAGTCCCTACTAATCGTCCCTCCAGAGTACAACTAGATGTGTCCCAGAAAAGCCCAAAGTAGGACCCAAAACTCTCCCCTGAAGTCTCAGTCTTGGAGAGCCTATTGCATGAGTAAGATTGTGTCCAATCCCCATGCAATAGTCCTAGATTGACTAGTCACAAACAGTAAAAAAAAAAAAGATCTGCCTACCTACACACCTCCGGAGTCACAAACAGCAAAGCAGAAGATTTGCCTTACCTACATACCTTTGGAGGTCAGAATTTTACACTCCTGGATATCTCTGACAAATTGTCCAAATCGTCGAATTTGGGAACCAGAGGTGTCTGCCAGAGAACTGTCCAAACCCCACAGGAAAATGGGCAGCCCTAGCAACGTCTCAGGTGGCGCCTCTCCTCAAGATTCTAGCGGGGTCAGGCAGTCCCCCGGAGAGACCAGCCGATTCCGGTGTCTCTAGCCAGTGACATGGAACACCGGATCCTGGACGAGCCCCCAAATGTTGTAAAGTAACGTTCCGACGGGTTTATGTAGAGACACCAAGTCCAAATGAATTTTTAAGGAGTTTTATTAAAGGAGGAGATTTATTAATATGCTGGCCGCATATGACAAACACGAAGCATAGCTGACCCAAATCGTGTTATCCAGACTATATCCCTGAGGCAGGTTATATACCTTTGATCACACAGGTTGGTGGGAAAAGGAGGGGGGGGGGCAGGACATAATTAATTATTATTAAGCTTATAATTATTATTAAGCTTATAATTAAGCTATAGGATTTATAAAAAACATTTCTATATATTAAAACTTATAACACAATAGCGAATAATGTGTTTTTCATATTAAAAGATATTTCTAAATCTTTCAGTGTTTATCTGCTATTAGAGGTACATACATTAACTATACGCCTTCGAGAGGGAGGGGGAGCCCACATGGCGCCAGGGGTAAGCGTTTGTGAACGGCCCATTAAAGAAAGAAAGAAAGAAAGAAAGGGAAAGGAAAGGCTTCGCTTAATCTCTCTCCCCCTTCCCCCTCCCTGCTCCTGGTTAGGTGTGTATTCTCTTCCTCACAAGTGCAGGGGAAGGGAGGGAATTCAAGTTTTCTTTTTATTTCCATTCAAAACCTAGCACAAAATCTTTCTATTTACAATATAATGCTGTCATCTATCCTGAGTTGATGCAAATCACACACAGTATAAAATCATATTTACAAAATCTCTCTGTATGCTTAGCCCAAATATAAAATGCCCTTTAATTTTCCTAGTAAAAGGGGGTTTCCTACACAGTATGTCTCTGCAAGCCAGAAAAACTCCCTCATTCCTCTTCCCTCACTCCCTACAGAAAGGAGAGGGCAAAAAAACCTGACTCTTTTTCCTAAAATATTAATATTAATTTTTCAATTCTTTGGAACCTTACCACAGTATTGGGGCAGTGCCATATGTATAAATATAGTCTATGGAAGGCTTCAGGTGCTTGCCCTCAGGGCAGCCGATTGCAAGTTGTGGATTGCTTTCCTGCTTGGGGGGTGATTATTTGCTATTGTTTGATGGAGAAGGGGTTTCTTCTCCCAGCCGGTTTAGCTGGGGAGCGCTGGAGTCCAGAGGGTTAGATCTGGAGAAGTCCGGGTTGTGGAACCAGAGAAGAGAGACCAGAGATGGGGGTGGGGGGTTGAGGGGCTTGAGAGCCCTGATTGCTGCCAGGCCTGTGTGGCTGGGGACTGCTGATACTGGTGGGGTCCTAAGATGGAGAAAAGGAAAGGGTCTTCTCTACCTGCCATCACGAGACTTTAATAAACCAAATGGCCCACCATTTTCTGGCTCCACTGTTCCTTTATTGTCTGCCCAAATCCAATGGGAACCTATATGGCCATGGCCACTGGCCTTACACTAGTCTTATAGGGTTCCTCAGAACTCAGGAGAAAAGGAGAGGCAAGAAAACCTGGCCTAAGGGGAAGAAGAAGAGAAGGAGAGGAAAGGCCCGGAGTGCTCCCAGAGGGAGAGAGCATTGGGTCCTCTGTCCAAGGGCTTTTAAGGGTGGGGGTCTTAGGGGAGGTCCCAGGAGAAGATTTCAAGAGAATATTTATCAGCTCTCCAGGTGTGTGCTTTTAGGGTCCAGGTCTCCACTGATTGGTCAGTGCAGGGGATCATTAGTCATCACAGCTGGTCCTGATATCAGTCATGGCAGTGTCTGTCCTGTTTTGCTGCTTTTCTGGGCCTGGAGAGCTAGATCTATTTGATTCAGGTCAGAATCTCACTGTCCAAGGGGCTTAATGCTTAAAGGCTATTCTCCAGCCCCCTTGTTTACTCCCTTGCTACATGGGCCTAACTGCATGACCAGCAATTTGCTAGTGGAGGAAAGGTTACCCTAGGAGTGAGGTCCTTGTTCTCCCAGTTTTTCTCATTGCTGGGCCCCAGGGGCTTTCCACCCTAGTGATCTCTGTGCCTAGCCCATCATCCTGTGTTGGTGGCAGTGACAATGAAAATAGCACCGGATGTTAGACCAGTCGGGTCAGACCAGACCTTGGTTCAGCAACCTTGGTACTTGAGTTCTGGCTAAGAAAGAATTCAGAGCCAAAACTCAAACTACACTGCTCACAAAAATTAGGGGATCCGGGAACGTGCAGATACTCCAGTACTTTCAGCCTTTTGTACAGTGCATTTTCACCAATGAAATAAAAGTTGGTTTTTGCATCTCATTTGCATAATCAAACAACTTTCTTTGACTTGTCCTTTGCTTTTCTGATGTTCTTGTTTAATAAAAAAGAGAAATCAAATGCTTTTTTTTCATTGCTTCATATTCATTTTCTAATAGCACCTAATTTTTGTGAGCAGTATATAAGAGAAGGCATATTTAGAAAGTCACAGAGATGGAAGAAAGGGGCTTTAGCAAACAAGTTACAGAGGCAATGGGGGGGGGACCTTAAGAGAAAGAGAGAAACATGCCTGGGGAGACTGCAAGAAGGGAGGGGCAAGGCTAGGGCCACCACCAATTCACACAGGAGCCATTCTGCCCTACACAAGCCAGACAAGTTCTCTGTCCCTACACAGAAGTCTCTCCTGCCTGATTCACAGTCTGTGGGTGAGGGGACCATGAGAGATCACTTCTGCAGGATTTATAAAAGACAATTCAGGGAAGTGGCTGGATACAAGATAAAAATATTAAAAATGCTTCCCAGTATATCAACAAGAGCCAATTAAAAAATATAATGGAAAAATAATGCTATTCACAATGGTAATAAAGTATATGTAAATGCTTAGGAATAACTTTAGCAAGAAATGTAAGATAAACCTAACAAACTTTACTAAGAATTTTTTTAAAAGCTTAAATAAATTTACCAAATGGAAACAAAAGAATAAAAACTCTACTGTCATACACTCTCTCTCCATCCCAAACTTTAATCATTCTTCCACCAAATGTATTTTAAAAATTTACAATAATAAATAAATAAATAAAAGTATAGCCCTGATCGGTTGGTTCAATGGTACAGTGTTGGCCGGGCATGTGGATGTCCCGGGTTTGATTCCGGGTCAGGGCACACAGGAGAAACAATCATCTGCTTCTCCACTCCTACCCTCTCCCCCCACCCCACTCACACAGCCATGGCTTGACTGACTCAAAGGAGTTGGTCTCAGGAGCTGAGTATGGCTCCATGGCCTCCACCTCAGGCACTAAAATAAGGTTCCATTGCTGAGCAATGGAGCAACAGCCCAGATGGGCAGAGCATTGTCCCCCTAGTGGGCTTGCCCAGTGGATCCCAGTTAGGGCACATGCCAGAGTCTGTCTCTCTTTCTCCCCTCTTCTCAATAAAATTAAAAAAAGTATAGCATGTGCCACATGCATGAGTGAAGAGTTGAGCTGTATGGTGTGCCTTATAATAATTCACTAAGCTATCTACCATATTTCCCCAGGTATAAGACGCACCTTAATTTGGGGGCCCAAAATTTGAAGAAAAATGTATTACATAAAGTTATTGAACTCAAGTTTTATTCATCATAAAATTCATACTTCTTATCACTGTCAAAACTCTCATCCGTTAGCTTGTCCTCATCTGTGTCTGATGATGAATCACTCACTGTCTTCATATATTGCTTTGTCCTCAGTTCCATCTATGGCATTTGAAATGCCACAACCACTGTATAAGACGCACCCAGTTTTAGATCCCAAATTTTTTGAAGCAGGGTGCGTCTTATACATGGGGAACTATGTTATTTTTGTTTGTCATTTTCTATATCTATGCTTTGATAATAAAAAGATAACAGTTGCCTGGCCAGGCGGTGGCACAGTGGATAGAGCGTCAGACTGGGATGCGGAAGACCCAGGTTTGAGACCCCGAGGTTGCCAGTTTAAGCGCGGGCTCATCTGGCTTGAGCAAAAAGCTCACCAGCTTAGACCCAAGGTCGCTGGCTCGAGAAAGGGGTTATTCAGTCTGCTGAAGGCCCATGGTCAAGGCACATATGAGAAAGCAATCAATGAACAACTAAGGTGTCGCAATGCGCAACGAAAAACTAATGATTGATGCTTCTCATCTCTCCGTTCCTGTCTGTCTGTCCCTGTCTATCCCCCACTCTGACTCTCTCTCTGTCTCTGTAAAAAAATAAAATAAAATAAATTTAAAAATAATTAAAAGG
This sequence comes from Saccopteryx bilineata, assembly GCF_036850765.1. NCBI lineage: Eukaryota > Metazoa > Chordata > Mammalia > Chiroptera > Emballonuridae > Saccopteryx > Saccopteryx bilineata. Next base: position 70,705,876 of record NC_089497.1, on the reverse strand, counting down.
TAACAGTAATAGTAGTAACAATAGTCTCCATTTATTGAACATCTACTGGATGCAAGGGCGTTGCCAACCATTACCTCTTTTAATGCTTACAATAATCCTTTGAAGTAGGTGTCACTGTTCCTCAATTTAAGCCTGTGGAAACTGAGGTTATTAGAGGGTTAATGTCTTGTTAAGGTCACACACCTTCTATCTCATCTTCCTCTGCTTCCACTCAGCCCAAAGACATAAAGTTAAAATTCAAATCCCATTTGCTCTCCCCAAAGTCTGGTCCTTAATGGCTATAACATACTCTGTCACTTACATATTTTATCTCTAAATATGCTCAGAGTCTTCTTGTCTTTGAGATGTGTGCCTAGAGTGTCTGTCTCCTTATTTTCTTGAAGAAATGCTACACATTCAGATTACCGAACAATACTTAGGTTTTGTACCATTCTTGTGAATTAGAACCAAAAACATATGTAAATCCTAGACCAGGGTTTCCCAGCCTTTGCATTTCTAACATTTTAGACTGGATAATTCTTTGCTGGAGGAGAGGGCTGTCCTGTACATGGTAGACTGTTTAGCAGCATCCTCAGCCACTAACAACTACAATAGATACAAGTAGCATCTTCCCTCAGCTGTAATCATCAAAAATGTCTCCAGACTCTGCCAAATGTCCCCCAGGTGGCAAAATCACCCTGGTAGAGAAACATTGTCCTAGCTATATACCTGTTAAAAATGTTAAATTGTGATTATCTACAGTGGTAACATTAGTAATACTTCTTATATCCTTTTTGCTCTAATATACAGTGTGTCTGTAAAGTCATGGTGCACTTTTGACCGGTCACAGGAAAGCAACAAAAGATGATAGAAATGTGAAATCTGCACCAAATAAAAGGAAAACTCTCCCAGTTTCATACCTATTCAGTGCAGTTCGATGTGGGCTCCATTTGTTGCCCTACACACATCCAAATGATAGTGAAGTTCTTGCCACACACAGGTAAGGACGTCTGGTGTAACAGAGTGAATAATGTCTGTGATTCTATGTTTTAAGTAATTAATGTCATTGATACGTTCGATGTACACATGTTGCTTCACACAACCCCAAAAGTAAAAGTCTAAGGGCATCAGATCTGGGGATCGTGGTGGCCATGGCTTGACAGAACCCCTGCCTATCCACCGCCTTGGGAATGTTCTATCCAGAAACTCACGAACAATGGTGACGTAGTGTGGAGGAGCACCGTCCTGTTGAAAGATGACACCTTCTGGAAATTGTGGCACTGCATACAATTCCAATATGTCAAGATAGGACTTTGCCGTCACAGACTGCTCCTCAAAAAAAAAATGGGCCTATCACCTTATCATGCATCAGGCCACACCACACGTTCACTTTAGGGGTGTTACGTTCATATTCAACGTAGGCATGAGGATGTTCAGCAGCCCATATTCGGACGTTATGGAGATGAACATGTCCACAGATATGGAAGCCCCATCACTAAACACAATCTTCTGCAAAAGTCTTGCATCATTGTCGATCTCATGAAGCATATCTGTAGCAAACGCGCATCGTGTGGGTCTATCCGCTGGTTTGATAGCGTGCAACAGCCGCAATTTGTACCCCGTAAAACAGACATTTCTTTAACACTTTATGAACTGTAGTCTTGCTTAGGTGTAATTGTCGAGCACACGAACACACAGATTTTTTAGGGCTCCTTAGGTAGCTATCCCGTATAGCCTCTACAGACTCGTCACTGACTGACGGCCTACCAGAACGGGGTTTCCCCACCAAACTGCCGGTTTCCTTCAACTGCTTATCCCACCGAGTAATGTTATTCCTATGTGGTGGCACTTCGTTATAAACGCGCCAATATTCACGTTGCACTTTGGTCACGGATTTGAATTTAGCGAGCCACAGAACACACTGAACTTTCCTCTGTACCGTCCACATCTCAACTGGCATGGCTGTGGGCTGCTCCATTGTATACACAGTGTTACGTCATCTGCGCATGCACACATGCTGCCACATCATCCTACAGAAACTGGGAGGGTTTTCCTTTTATTTGGTGCAGATTTCACATTTCTATCATCTTTTGTTGCTTTCCTGTGACTGGTCAAAAGTGCACCATGACTTTATGCATACACTGTATATTTGAAATCTACTTATATTGTTTCTGGTTTGGGGGGAGGGTAGTGTTCTATTTTTCTTATTACAGAAGTAATAATGTTCACTGAAGATTTAGGAAATATAAAGCAAAACAAGAGTCTGACTGCCATTTCCCAGAAATAACCACCGTGTTGGGTTTTGTAAAAACAATACTAGCCATTTTCAATGGCACTAACTTCATGAAACTTCCTGATATCCATGGCTGTATATTCTCTTTCATTTTCTATCTTCTCACTTTTCTTAAGGCATGCTTCAATATTTCTTGACTATGTGGAGCGGATATTGCTTTCTAGATAATGAAGCCCTTGAGAGAAGGAAGGAGCCTCCTGTGTGTGAGGTGACCCACCATCCTAGTTTGCCCAGATTGAGGGGTTTCTCAGGATGCTGGACTTTCTGAGCTGAAACTGGGCCTCAGACAATTTGACCACCCTATTTCTTTGTCCTCCTGGGTGCCAAATACCTTGTCTGTCATAGGTGTTAAACAACATTTGCCCAATTAGTGTTGGAATAAGGAAATTAGTAATGTTGTACTTGGATGGAAATGAAAAAGGTCCTGTCTTCCCCTCATCTCATTCCCACCCCCTCTTTCCACACCTACATTTCCACTTCTTGAGTATTTTACCCAGCATCCTCTAAGCTGAGTTCTGTGTGCCTGGGAACGTATGCACAGGTCACATGTTGACAGTGTGTGGTTTCAGCCCTCTCAGTGTTGGAAGATAATTACCTATGAACATTTTCATGTCTCTGCATGCTATGGGCTTTCTGAGCAAAGAGCACTGGCTAAAGGGAGATTAAACAAAAAAACTTCTCTTGGAATTTAGAGATAGTGGCTTGCTCCAGGGACATTTAGGAACTTGTTTTCCCTTGAAGCTATTTGCTTCCACTGTGTGGTAGTCAAGGAAAAGTAGAGACTAGGACTGTCCACTTCTCTCCCCAGAGAAGATCAGTTTACGAATCCCAGAATCTCCCTCTCTCTCTCTCTCCCTCTCCCTCTCTCTCCCTCTCTCTCTCCCTCTCTCAGAGAGAATGGGCGGATGAGCACGTGGCCCAGTATAAGCTCTGAGCCTCCTCACTTCAGGGCTGCTCTCCTGTGGTGCAGCCCCATTGCACTCAGGGTAACGGCAGGCTCTCACCACGTTGCCCGTAGGGCTCGGGGTGCAGGAAACTGGTATGGGTGGTTTGTGTGTAATAAATGGTATTTTCTCTGATTCAGAGAACTCATGTTTCTTGTCATAAAAAAAATTAAATATATGTATAAATCTACAAGATGGGGCAAAAGTAGGTTTACAGTTGTCCCTACAGAAAACAATACAATAATTAATAAATATTAGTACAATAATAAAATCTGTTTTTCATACTCACAGCCATAAGCCTGCCTTTGCCCCACCCTGTATACATTAAACAGGTAGTTCAAGCTAACCTGATTTCTCCAGGATAAGGGACAAAAGAGGCATGGGAGGGCGGAACCAGCAGATAAAGCAAAGTAAGATTTGTGTCAGGGTCTAAACTCCACTAGGAGGACATGGGGTCCATACTTTCCTCTCTGCCTACACAATGTCTGTTCACCTTTCGTGGTGAAAGGCCTGCCCCCTCCGTAAAGCTGCCCCACACACCTAGATGGCAGAACCGATGCCCACGCTGCACTGCGTGCTTCTGTGCATTTGCTAAAGCACCGTGTTGTCATAACATGCCTGCTTGTCTGTCTCCCCCAGTAAGCTGTGAGCTCACTGAGGGCACAGCTGAGTTCTCCCAAGTAATATCTTGTATACCCCCTAGTCTGGCACAAGCAGAATTACATATGATTCAGTCAAGAAGGATGAGATAGGTCAGCGGATTTCCTGGCTGGACGGAAGGATACTCCGGAGCTGTAAGAAGGGGAGGAGACCTATTGCTGGCAGCAGGAGGAAGCACTCTGCCTTGTAGCCTGTTACTCACTTAGAAAGAGTTCCTGCTTGTAGAAGGGACATGCAGCTGGCTCAGGAGGACAAGGAGAATTTATAAGGACAGAAAAGGATGAGGGTACAGGCTTTCCAGGGAAAAGGGGTAGCGTATACACTCAGAGGTGAGGGGTAAAGGACCAATGAGTATTTGAAGAATGACAAACCATTGGGTATACCTGGAGCAAAAGTGTGTGGGTGCGGAGGGACTAGGGAAGAGAGGTGCAACAGCAAGAGCCCAGGCCAGCGAAGGGGCTTACACCCACACTCTGTGGCAGTGATGCTAAAACAAGAGCAGGGATCAGCATGATCAGGGCCCCAGATGTTCGGATTTGGTGGGTCTGGGGTGGGGTTGGAGAATTTGTCTTTCTTTCTTTCTTTTTTTTTTTTTAAGATTTTTATTTATTGATTTTAAGGTGGGGTGGAAAGAGTAGAAAGCATCAACTTCTCCTATGTGCCTTGACCAGGTAAGCCCAGGGTTTCAAACCGGCAACCTCAGCATTCCAGATCAATGCCTTATCCACTGTGCCACCACAGGTCAGGCGAGAATTTGTCTTTCTAATGAGTCTCAGATGACGCTGACGCTGCTAGCCCCAGGAGCATTCATTGAGAACAATTGTTATAATGTGAATCTCTCAGATGCTCGGCACATGTTGAGCAAAAGGAAAGAGAAGGACTCCGATACAGGACTGGAAAGGCCATCAAGTGGAGTGGAGAGAGGATGTCTCCAGTGAATCAAATAAAAGCCAACAGAAAGGAGTTACAGGCAAGGCATTTGCAGACCTGCGTGAAGGATTGTCAGATCAGTAAAGCCGTGCCAGGCTGGTCTACAAACACCTCAAACAACAGATCATGATACAACCCGAGAGAATTAAGTGACTTCCCCAAAGTGACACAACTAGTTAGCGGCCGAAACGGGACTACAGCTCGGGGCTTGCAGCTTCTGAATCAGCAGCTGATCCATCACCCAGAATGAAGGAGCATGATCAGGACATCAGGTGCACCTTACTCGTAAGTGGGGAGTAATTGGACTCTCCACCTGTACTTCAAACAAGAGTAGCTTTGCTTTCTCTCTGTGCCCATCTTCAGGCTCCAGGTAACACCTGACAGACCAGAGGACAGAGAGCCTGCAGCTCCAATCTCAGGTCAGCGTTCACCTGCGCTTCTCCAGCTCGTGGGTGCAGTGCCCCAGCCTCACCCACGCCCATCCTGCTCACCTGGTCTCTCTTCCTGCTTAATTCCAAGCTGCCCGATGCTCCTAGGCTGCTGCCCATCAAATGCCCAGCCCTGGGCTCCTCAGACCACCTCCTCTTACTAACCATGTCCCAGCATAAATAATAACAAAGGGACAAATGCTTTCACAAAAACAATGAGCTAGGGACCAGCCTCAATCAGAAACAGGAAGTTGGCAAGTTGCATGAAAAGGAGCACAGGCTGATGTAAGTAGGGAGACTGGAAACCAAAATCTGAATGCAGGGCCAGATCCCGGCCACCTATTTCATAACTGAATGTGGAGGGGATTGTTTTTAACAGATCTGTGCGAAGGCTCTGTTTTCTCTAATAAATCCACATACATTACATACATTTTTCATAGTGTGACTTTGCATTTTTAGTCCACATAATGAAAGGCTTGTCATATATGGGTTATAGTTCTTTAAAATTTTCTATTCAGGACTACCTAGCTGGTCCCTAAGCATCCCGCTGGAATGTCCTCTACTAATCTGAATTTAAGGAAAGTCAGGTGTTCCCCACATCCCCACCAGGTCTGAGCAATCTCTCTCTCTGAAATAATGTCCACAAAACAGGGAGTCAAAATTTGGAAGTGGCTTCTGGAAGGCAGCTCTGAGCCCAACCAAAGTTGTGTAAGCCCTTAGGTGACCCCAGGGGCCAGCAGAGGCAACTGATGGCAAAAGCAAAGATGGACCCACAACAAATGGTGAAATCAGAGAAGCTCATCCCAATACACCACACTACATCTCTTATATTTTTTAATATTAAAAAAAATAATGTTTGAGCCCTGGCCAGGTAGCTCAGCTGATGAGAGCTTTGTCTTGATACACCAAGGCTGCAGGTTCAAACACCGGTCAGGCCACATGCAAGAATAAGCCAATGAGTGCATAGATAAGTGGAACAAAAAATTGATGTTTCTCTCTCTTTCTCTAAAATCAATACATTAAATAAATAAATAATAACTTTTATTATCTGTTTCTCTGATTATAAACAACAATAAATTACTGTTGAAAACTTGGAAAATTCAGAAAAAGATCAAAGTTAACATTTGGTGCACTAAAATAGAGTGGTTCCAACTCTAGACACTCACGTACGTACATTTCCTCCCTGCTTCGAGTTTGGTGATATCGTGTTTTGGTTGAAATTGGCTGTCACCGAAGTATTTACACCATAGAAACTTGTAAACGCTACAGATCAGGCGTGGTGTGAAGGGAGGAGGGGTATGAAAAAGGTTACCACACACAACGGATATACCACATTTTTTTCTTTAGACTGTTGAGTTCCCGAGGCCATGTTGAATCTGGACCACCCTCCAGCTCTACTTAAAGCTGTACTGTGGGATTTCAGAGAAATTTTGCCTAAACTTTCCCTTTCTCAAGGCAGCTTGGTTGAGCTGCACAGGGCCACATGACCAAAGCCACAGTCACAGCCTAACTTGGTACCACCATTGAGCTTCTACACGTGCCCTGAGAGCAAATGCAGTTTTTTCATGCAGGGAATTTCCCAAAAGACACTAATTTTTTACCATTTAGCTCCATATAGCCTCTGCTCATTGTCTCATTATGGCTTCATATCCCAGTTTGCCTCTTGGCTAGGCCTGCTCAAGATATTAATGAATTCTCTTTTAGTGAATTCCAGGAATTTACAAAAATGACCAACACAAGGAAAAGAGGAGAGGCACCCACTACACACTATATGTTCTCTAGGCCTTTCAGAACACATGGAGTTGTTCACTTGGCCATATACATGCGGATCTATAACAAACATGATATTGTAGACATTAATGGGGTAGACAGTCCAAAAGGAATGCTCCACAAATGTTCCCCTGGCAAAACTGGACCAGCCTACAGTGTCGCCCAGCATGTCGCAGGCATTGCTGTCAACAGAAGTGAAGGTCAAGATTCTGGCGGCGAGGATTAATGCACGTATTGAGCACATTGAACACTCCAAGAACTGCCTAGCTTTTGGAAACATGTGTAGGAAAATGGTCAGGAAAGGAAGGCAGCCAAAGAGAAAGGTACCTGGATTCAACTGAAGCGCCAGCCTGCTCTGCTCAGAGGCGCTCGCCGTGTGAGAGCCCGTGGGGAGGAGCCTGAGCTGCCGGGACCCTGTCCCTGTGGATTCGTGATGTAGTAGGTAGAAAACAAATCAATGAAATACCTCTGGACTATGAAAAGAAAAAATATTAAGGACTCTGGTGGCAGTCCTTGGGTTTAGTGTTCATGGAAGAATGTTAGTCTGGGAAGAAGTTGGAGGTACAAGGCAAAAACTCCAGTCCTAGGAAAACAGTAATACCGACCATGGTACCCAGAGGACCAAGCACTAGAGATGGGCATAAGGTTAAAGCAAGGTCAGTTGATTATGGTTTATTGAAAGGATTTTACCAACAGGTCAATGCCTCAGTTTTTTGTTTTTTTTTATAAATAAAATTTTATTTTAATGGGGTGACATCAATAAATCAGGGTACATATATTCAAAGAAAACATTTCCAGGTTATCTTGTCATTTAGTTCTGTTGCATACTCATCACCCAAGGAGAGATTGTCCTCCGTCACCCTCTATCCAGTTCTCTCTGTACCCCTCCCCTTCCCCCTTTCCCTCCTTCCCTCCCCCAACCCCCCATAACCACCACACTCCTGTCCATGTCTCCTAGTCTCGTCCTTATGTCCCACCAATGTATAGAATCCTGCAGTTCTTGTTTTTCTCTGATTCACTTATCTCACTCCGCATAATGCTATCAAGATTCCACCATTCTGCTGTAAGTTATCTGATGTCATCATTTCTTCTAGCTGAATAGTATACCATGGTGTATATGTGCCCCATCTTCTTTATCCAGTCTTCTATTTTTTTTACAGTGATTAAAAGCCTTTAAGCAAACTCTTGGCCAATACAGCAAGAATCCATAAAAGAGTAGTGTCCTTAACATGTTCACCAAGTCCAAGTTGGCCCCATCACCATGCCAAATCCCTGAAAAATGCAACCCAACCACAGTTCAGTCTGTTAGGAGCTGTCACAGGGAGCAGGAGTCCAGGAAAAGTCCACATCCAGGAAAAGTCCGCGTGGCACTGGAGTTGTCACCATTCTATACTTTGCAGCTCATGTCCAAGTCCCAATGACCGCGCTTCTAGCTGGTAATGATTCAGGTAGAATGCCTCAGTTTCTTTATCTGTAAATTGCAATGTAAAAATAACATCTACCTCAATCTGTTGTGAAGAGGGGAAATGAGTGAATATATGTGAAGACCTAGGACAATGCTTGGCATATATTAAGCCCTATGTAAGCATTACCTTTCTGGACAAAAGAAAGTATGTGAACTTCAGTCTAAATCTGGCTTCTGGCTTCTGGCTTCAGACCAAAAACTCCTTCAGTACAATAATAGCCTTTGTTATAATCTGCAGGCTGTCTATTTTCCCATGTTATCTTGAATCATTCCAATATAGTTAGTGTAGAGGGGCCCACAGACCACTATCTCCCCAGAGAAATGAACATTCCCATCACTCTACCCTGTGCATCAGAAATATTGTATTATTCTACCAAAGTAACAACACTTCATAAGAGGATTTATCCATCTGGGAAATTCTTCCCAAAAGTAACCCAGGTTAGAGAGGCAATTTGAAAAATATATTAATATGTTACAGATACACGATTACTATAAAGAGTATTATTAAGTGTTCTCTATGCTTTCTCTTATTCTATTTCCTTTTGTCCTGATGACTTGATAAAATGGATCACTATCCTCTTTTTACAATTGAGGAAACCAAGGCTCAAGACTGCCTGGGGCAAGGCAGTTGGGTGCTTTGCCCCAGGTCACACAGGCTGTGTTGGGTATGTCAGTTATAGCAGTGGTCCCCAACCTTTTCTGGGCCACGGACCGGTTTAATGTCAGAAAGTATTTTCACGGACCGGCCTGTAGGGTGGGACAGATAAATGTATCACGTGACCGAGACAAGCATCAAGAGTGAGTCTTAGACAGATGTAACAGAGGGAATCTGGTCATTTTTTAAAAAATAAAACATCTTGCCCTGGCCGGTTGGCTCAGCGGTAGAGCATCGGCCTAGTGTGCGGAGGACCCGGGTTCGATTCCCGGCCAGGGCACACGGGAGAAGCGCCCATTTGCTTCTCCACCCCTCCGCTGCGCTTTCCTCTCTGTCTCTCTCTTCCCCTCCCGCAGCCAAGGCTCCATTGGAGCAAAGATGGCCCGGGCGCTGGGGATGGCTCTGTGGCCTCTGCCTCAGGCGCTAGAGTGGCTCTGGTCGCAACATGGCGACGCCCAGGATGGGCAGAGCATCGCCCCCTGGTGGGCAGAGCTTCGCCCCTGGTGGGCGTGCCGGGTGAATCCCGGTCGGGCGCATGCGGGAGTCTGTCTGACTGTCTCTCCCTGTTTCCAGCTTCAGAAAAATGAAAAAAAAAAAAATGGAAAAAAAAATAAAAATAAAACATCTTTCAGACTTAAATATAAATAAAATGGAAATAATGTAAGTTATTTATTCTTACTCTGCGGACCGGTACCAAATGGCCCACGGACCGGTACCGGTCTGCAGCCTGGGGGTTGGGGACCACTGAGTTATAGTATATGATTCGCCCATGCCCTATTCTAATGGAAAGTTCCCAGCCCACATCCCCTGTCCCCCAGGAAGTCATTTTTGGTACCACATGACTCCGCCATTCTCCCTTGTTAACGGGACTGGAGTGCGTGCTCCCATGCAAAGACCAGCAAGTGTATATAAAGAGATTAGTTCAAGGACAAATATGACTGGCTCAAAAAGATCACATAGGACAATTAGAGTCTTTCTCTCTCTATTTCTTATTTTAAATAAGAAATGCAAAGTTTGCCATTTGAGAGCAGAAATAGGACACAAAAGGATTCATCAAGAGACACCATAAAATAGAGTCAGAACCAGGCAAAGCCAAACTTCTGATAAGCAAAAACTCTAAGTAAGCAGAGGGACGTGGGATGTAAAAAGAGACTGAAGACAATATGTGGACGGTTAGTCCTGAGTCTGGTGGAGAACTGGGTATTGGGCAAACCAATGTGTTTCAAGTGTGTTTAGGTTTGCTTGCTTGTATTGGGGCAATGCCATAGTCTATGGAAGGCTGTGGGTGCTTGCCCTCAGGCCAGCAGCTTGTAAATTGTGAATTGCCTGACTGCTTGGGAGGGGCTACTGTTTGATGGAGAAGAGATTCCCCCCCCCCCACCCTGCCAGTTTTACTGGAGAGTGCAGAGAGAGAGAGAAAGTGCAGAGAGAGAAGGGTAGTGCTGAGAGGCTTGGGAGCCCTGCTGAGGCTGTGGGGACCTATGACTCCGGTAAAGCCAGAGAATGCGTCAGGGCTTTGGGAGCCCTGAGTGAGAGGGAAGCAGTCTTCCCGGCCTGTTTGCTCATTCACCATTACGAGACTTTAGTAAACAGAATGGCCCACCATTTTCTGGCTCCACAGTTCCTTTTCCCCCTGCCGAATTCAATGAGAACCTACATCTGCATGGCCACGGTGGTGGCCCCTGGCCATACACAGGGCCTCCTGCTGCTGAAGCCCTGAGGGTCTGGACCTGCTCCCAGGCTCTGGTCGGGGCTCTGCTCTTGGAGTTCACAGAGATTAATGCCTAGATCCCACTTTTCTTCAAGTAGCTTGATTGGGACTTTGTTTCTTATATCTGCAGGGACCTCACTGGAACAGAAACAGAGCAGTATTGTAAAGCGCACCTGTCTGACAACCCTCACACTAACCTCTGTGCTACCTTCTCTCCACAGACCAGAGAGGTTAGCAGGTCCAGAGAGGGGCCCTGAAAAAGGGTCAGATACCGTAACTGCAGGCAGTGCTAACTCAGTCTCTTATCCACGTCCAAATTGAAAATGACCTTTCCGAATGCAGAGTCAAAGAGCAAATTGGAAACAGCAAAAATTCTAAAGAGTGGGTTTTGTTAATAAGAACAGACCCCAAATGTTCACATATTGCTAAGAGGGGAGGAAGCTATGAAATGGTAGGTACGGAATGCTCTCATTTTTGCAAATATAAGTATATATAAGAGACTAGAAAAAGGCCCTCATTCACTCATCAAATGTTGAATGAATGTGTTCAAGGTGCTCAGGGTAAAGGGAGAGCAGAAAGCGGCACAGTTCCTGCCACCAAGGAGCTCTTGTCTAGTGAGGGGACCAACATGATCAGATAGTAACCAAGGCTATCGCCTGTAAGGAGTTTGGGGTCTGAAACCAGAAGCCAGACTTAGATTGAAATGCACACACTTTCTTTTCTCCAGAAAGGGTTTGAATCATAATGGCTAATGCTAACACTGCTATCATCCTAAGTGCTAGGGAGAAGACGTACTTGGTGGAGAACCTTTCCCAGGGGTCATTTTCCCTGGTTAGGAAGGTCTGCAGATGCCTCTATGGTGACAGAGTTGTGGGGGATGAGTACACAGAACCTACATGAAGAGTTATCCAGGCAGAGGCTATAGCAGGGGCCCAGCCGTGGGAGGGACCACAGCAAGTTCAAGGAACTGAAAGAAGGCGACGTGGTTGGAGTAACGAAAGTTGGGCAGAGAATGGTGTAGGATGGGGCCGGAGAGGTAGGCAGGGCCAAATCATGCAGGGCCGCATTGAGGCAGGTTAAGGAGTCTTATCTTTACCACTGAGACACTCGGGGAGCAAGTGAGGGTGGGGTTTGGACGATATCATCAAATTTTCACTTTGAAAATATCTGTTTCCAGATGGAGAACAAATCACCAAGGGCCAGCATGGATGAGCTAGAAGAGAAGGGGGCAGGTGTGGAACCTATCACAGTAGTCCGTCCAGATGGCAGGTGACAGCTGCATGGGTTGGGAAGTAGAGCTGGGGACAAAAACAGCAGAAGAGTTTGAAGCATACATGAAAGTTAAAATCAATAGGCTTTGGTGATATATTGCACACGGAATGGATTTTCATTCCATTTCTTCAGGAAGGAGAAGGAATAGCCTAGGTTTCCAGAGTGAATAGCTGGATGAATAGCAGTATCAACACTCTGATACAGGGAACACCAGAAAGGAAACAGAGGAAGAAGAGTATGGATTTATTACTGGTCTGAAACACTCAAAATACATGTGCTATCAGGTGAGATGTTTGATACAGTCTGAAGCTCAAAGAAATTTGTTTTGGAGATATTAATTGGTATATCAAAATTAAAAGTGTCTATTTCTGGATGATAAGCTTTTGTAAAATTTTTAGTAATAAACAATATATTTTATTAAATAGAGTCTTTAAAGAGTAAAATGTCCCCTGTGCTAGTAGCAAGGGAGAGCACTCAACTTCTCATAGCTGGAATTAGTGACCTCAACAAGAATGTCCCTAGAGTAGGAGAAAGCCCAATTAGCTTAATGCTAATGTCTCTTTGGCAATACCACATTCCTTTCCCATGAGTATACACAGATCTAGCTATTTTCTAAATTGTAACTTGGTGTCCTGGCCAGACAAATGCAATAGGAGTGAAACCCACAGTGCAGATAAATGGCCACATTTGGGATCCAGGTGTCTCCCTGATAACTGAGGCGTTTTAAGGAGCCCAGTAAACAGCAGCTTTCCTCTTCATCCTAGAGATGAACCAATTGATAAATAAAACAAAGAATCGGGTAGCACGAGGACCAAATACTTGCGTGTTAGCTAAATTGGAGAATCAAATTATGTAGTCAATAGATTATCCAACCAGTCATGGCAACAGTGAACCAGGGCTGGCCCCCACCTCCACCTCACAACCAGCGCGGCAAAGCAGAGAGCACTGGGCCATGCACACAGTTCCAATTTCCTAACTCACCAATCACCCTGAGGCACAATGGGAAATAAGGATGGAGAAAACTCAGGAGAGTAAGGCTAATGCAAGAAAACATCAGAAGTGGGAGGCAGCAGTCATATTCACCAAGACCCACTATGAGTTAATGCATTTAATGTCTGGTTTATAAATCAAACTCTCTCACATACAAGAAAACTATGCTGTCCCAGATACATTTGGATAGAGTCTGAGTTTCTGGTAAATAGTAACAAGTCACCACTAGCTGATTTTTAGCAGAAACTGAATTTATTTGCTCAATATTGGGTGTGTAATTCTTGTTTGGGTCCTAGATTTAAAAGGGAAAAACAATACCCATACTCATATTCATAGTAACATTATTCACAATCGTCAAAAAGTGGAAGCAACCTAAGAGTCCATTGACAGATGAATGAATAAACAAAATGAGGTTTACACAGAGAATAGAACATTATTCCACCTTAAAAAGGAAGGAAATCCTCTTGTATGCTACAACATGAGTAAATTTAAATACAATATGAATGAGGAAGACAAGCTAAGTAAAATAAGCCAGTCATTGAAAGATAAATGCTGGGTGATTCTACTTGGAGGCACCTAGAGCAGTCAAATTCATAGAGACAGAAAGTAAAATGGTGGCTGCCAGGGTGTGGGAAGAGGGGTAATGGGAAGCTACAGTTTAATGGATACAGAGTTTTACTTTTACAAGATGAGAGAAGTTCTGGAAATTGGTTGCACAACAATGTGCATATACTTTATTTTATTTTATTTTATTTATTTTAGCAAGAGAGAGAGAAGGACAGATAGGAACAGACAGACAGGCAGGGAGAGAAATGAGAAACATCAATCCTTCATTGCAGCACCTTAGCTGTTCATCGACTGCTTTCTCATATGTGCCTGGGGGGGGGGGCTCCAGCAGCAGAGTGAGCGACCCCTTGCTCAAGCCAGCGACCTCGGGGTTTCGAACCTGGGTTCTCAGCATCCCAAGCTGACACTCTTTATCTACTGTGCCACCACTCAGTCAGTCTGTGCATATACTTTAAATTACTGGACTCTACACTCAAAAATGGTTAGCTTGGTTAAAAAAAACAAACAGCAAAAACAGCTTAAAACGAAAAAGAGTTTTCTATTCAGTTTTGACACATCGGGAATATTGAGCACAGGGTATTCCAGGGTTCCAAATATATTAACATCAAATGTCACATGTTATAAAATACACTTAGAAGAAATGGTATTAAATATGAACTTGGGTTTGAAATAGAAAACTAATCAAAGTTGAGTCCTGGGATAGTTAAAATAATCTATGACATTTTCAGTTTATGTGTGGATTAATCTAGCATAAAATGAATTTAAAGGTTTGATTACATTGCTCAAAAAGTGGCTATAAAGGACATTTTAAGGACTAAGGAAAATTTGAATATGAACTATACTTGATCATATTATATAAAGATTAGATTTTTTTTTTCCATGTGATGATGGCATTGTGGTTGTATGAGGGGATATCCTTATACTCAGGGACACATGCTTTCTTAGAGGTGAAATGTCATTATACCAGCCACTTACTTTCAATGGTTCAGCAAAGAAAAATGTTTTATAGAAAGAAAGAGATAAAGAAAAGAATATATGAGAGCTCTTTACACTATTCTTCCATGTTTTAAATTTTAAATGTGTGGGGGATTTATGGGGAGCAAAATTCTCTAGCTTCGGGTCAGGATGTCTCTGTCCTCTTCCTCAAGTGGACAGTGTGGCAGCTCACAGCACTGACACCGTTAGTGCAGGGCACGGGACAGCACTGTGACACCGAAGCCACTGCTCCCAGGGTCTTAATCTTAGGACAACCTCCAACTGAGTAAATAAATCCAACAGGAGGTCATTTCTGGGTGAGCCAAGAGAATTAATGTATGAGCTTGATTGGCTGAGGATAAAACCGAGGCAGAGCATGGGGCAAGGGAGGTAGGCAGCGGGGACTTCCAATCAATCTCATTCTGAAACAACCAGGTGGCCTTTTTACCCTTAGGACACCTCATCCAGAGTGAAAAAATGTGATCAAGTCTGTTTGAATTTGCAAGCTACAAAATTTTAATATAACTTTAGATGGGGCATGAAAAACAATAAATTGGGTTAAAACAATCTACTTTTTTCACATCATCATTTCAAAAGAAGCCTTTCTGTTTATGGGGGTATCACCCAAATTATCCAGAGATTCCTAAATCAACCTAAATTGTTCTAGATTAACATACTAAAACCTGACACAGTAAATATAATCCAATAGCTTTGATTTTTTATGATCTTTAAAAATATGTAGAAACATTTGAGCACATATCAAAGTCATTGAAGAAGGACTTTCAGACAATATACAGTTTGGGTTAACCACACTGCTGCTCAGCATTGCGGTTTAAGTTCAAGTTTGATCAGTATTTATTAAATGCCAAACATGGGCCAGCCACAGTTCTGGACACCAGGGGAAAAAAGAAAATATTATTAAAACGTACCCTATGCAGCCAGTAGTCTAACCATAACATAGTTAATCATCATTTTAACCCTCCAGGTCCAAATACGGTAAGAGATATTGAGAGTGGCAGAGTGGCGGCACGTAAAACTCCTACTGAGTTCTGAAACTCATCGCTGCCTTGCGGATTGCCTCCTGTGAGGTGTGTGAGAAGGGGGAAGGTGTGTTAACCAACACAAGCTGAGAAATGAAAAACTAAGCATCACTTTCTCAGAGGGACAACTGAGATTCTCAGGGCTTGCACCTAGAGAAAGGACCCTAGTGCGGGGAGAGAGGAGATCCACACCCTATCCCCAGGGCCTGGGGTCCCTAGCTTGAGCAGGAAAGCACAAAACCATTGAAAAGGGCCAAACTCAGGAGTCAGAGCCGATTTTAATCCCAACTGGTGCATTTGTGGGTCATTTGCCTAACTTTGCCGATTCAGTTTCCTCATTTATAAGATGGATTATCCCTCTCATGGCATTGCTGTGGTTATTAAATGAGAGGTCATTATGAAAAACCCTTAGCACCATACCTGACATACAGTAGTGTTAAAAAAAAAAAAAGACTATTATTAAATAACGAAAGTTTCAAATTTTACTGAAAAAAAAGCAGAAACATAAATTCCCTCTAGAGATGAGAACTGTTTTGGTCACTGACTGACTGTCATGTAAATCAGTCTAGCCCTCTCAAAATAACCCACCTCAATGGAAAGTTATCTCTGTGACTAAATTGGACAGAGCGAGTTCCTTTCCCCAGGTTGCCGCCTTTCTCCACGGGCTCTGTCCTGGGCCACCAACGACAGGTCAAAGATTACTCTGACGATGCAGAGCTGAAAAAGCCCTTTTCCAAAATTTAAGTTCAAGTTTGATCAGTATTTATTAAATGCCCGACATGGGCCAGCCACAGTTCTGGACACCAGGGGACACGAGGTGATGAAATATCCCCCAGCTCTGCCCTCAAGGAGCTGCTGACCTCCTTCCTAATGAGGCCCCTGTGAACAGAAAGACTCTAAACAGAATGTGGGGCATGCAGACTGCTGTGAGAAAACAAGATACCCTGTAAGAAGCCTTGCCACCCAGTCTTCACAGATTAACCACATTTTATTCTTTTCTTCAGTTTAGTTCTTTTCCATAATAATTGAACACTCAGCTAATGGGCTTAAGCCCACCATACATTGAAGTGAGAAAACAAAATCCACCTCTCAGTTTGCTTAAAAGTTGCCATCTTTGTCACAATTGTGCTAAATTTTGGAGTCTTGCCTGTTAGAGGAAAGGTACCTACTACCACCTGGACCAGGTGGAGAGCCAGTGGCCACCGCTGTCGTGGCCATGCAGGTTCACACTGGATTCAGGCAGACGGTAAAAGAACTGTGGAGCCAGAGGATGGCGGGCCATTCCATTTATTAAAGTCTCCTAACCGTGGACGAGCAAACAGGCAGGGAAGACCACTTCTCTCTCTCCCATCTCAGGACCCCACCAGTCTCAGCACTCCCCAGCCAAACAGGCCAGGAGGAAATCAGGGCTCCCAAGTCCCGACTGGTCTCCGATTCCATAACCACAACTCATTCTCCGGTCTCACCCTCTGGACTCTCTCTCTGCTCTCTGTACTCTCCAGCAAAACAGGCTGTGGTAAAAAAAACAAAACAAAACAAAAAACCAACCTTCTCCAGCAAACAATAGCAATCCCCACTTCCCACAGCATGATCCACAATTTGCAATCTGCTGCCCTGAGGGCAAGCACACAGCCTTCCATAGGCTACACACACATGGTGCTGCCCCAATAATAGGGAGCAAACTAAAGAAAACATTTGTTTACCTAACGCCAGGCTATGCAGGAAAGGCTCTCTCTGCCACATTGGGGAGTAAAGACTTCAACAATTGTGAGAACAATTCAGTTCATAGCATCTGCTTCTGTCCCCCCAAATCCATGTCCTTATTGCATATAAAATACATTTATTCCATCCCAACAGCCCCAAGGTCTTCATTCATTCCAGCGTCAACTCTAAAGTCCAAATTGCCATCCGAGTATCTAAGTCAGATGTAGGTGGGACTAGAGCTATGGCACATCTTGAGGCAAAAATCCCTCTCCAGCTGTGAACTATGAAACCAGACAAGTTCTGTGCTTCCAAAACACAGTGGTGAGACAGGCAAAGGAGAGACATTCCCATTCCATGAGGGAAATATAGGAACGAAGGAAGGGGTGAAGGTCCCAAACAGGTCTCAAAGCTAGCAAGATATTAAGATATTAAGACTTGCAAATAGTCCTTTTTAGCTCAATGGCCTACCTTCCAGAGCCATGTGGGCAGCTGCCTCATTGCACAGCTCTGCCAGGCCAGGAGCAGCACATCTGTCCCCAAGGCTCCAGTTATTTTAACACAGAGAATGTAATATAGAGAATGTTTAACAATGTGATAAAAATAAATTGTTAACTAACTAAAAAGGCAAAAAGAACACTAGAGCTATCACAAAGGTAGCAACAGCAGGAAGCAGCACATAGGGCTGAGACAACATGAGGGAAAGGTTGGAATTATTGACTTTTAGAAGCTTACCGGAGAGTCCCAGTAAATTAGGACCCAGACTTCTGAAAAGGGGTGCCCACCAGCTGAGCCGGGGTCTCTGCAAGGATGCAATGAGGATGGCTTTGCAAGTTGGTAAAACCTCAAACTGGATTATTTACTAGGGCTGCCCTAACGAAGTACCACAGACTGGGTGACTTAACCAATAGAAATGTATTGTCTCACAGAGGCTAGAAGTCCAAAATCAAGGTGTCAGCTGGACCGGTTCCTTCTGAAGGCTGTGAGAGAAGCCTGCTCCCGGCCTCTGTGCTTGGCTCGTAGATGGTTGCCTTCTCCTTGTGTCTGCTCACCTTGTTTTCCCTCCATGCATATCTAGGTGTCCAAACATCCTTTTCCTACAAGGACATGAGTCATAATGGATTAGGGCCTACCCTAATGACCTCGCATTAACTTGATTACCTCTGTAAAGACCCTATCTCCAAATAAGGTCTCCTTCTGAAGGAGCAGTGGTTTGGACGACAGTATATGACTTTTAGGGGGACACAATTTAGCCCATAACAAACTGCTTCTGGAATGAACTGACTGCTGGAGTGAAGAAGCAACACTGATGGATGCTGATGACAGGAACAGGAAGCCAACCAGAAGTTAACCAGAAACAAAGAGGAAAAGTAAGTCCCCTCTTCCTGGTCTGGCCCTGAGAGCCCCCTCTAGTGCCCCTCATTGGCAGAGCCTAACGGGAAGCAGCCAGCAAAGAAAAACGGGGTGGTAGTGGCCCGGCCCGGCCTTACAAAGCAGAATGTGTAAGAGTGGGTCTGAAGCTGAGAGACAGTAGTTTACTAACTGGCACAGTTCTGAATAATGGTTAGTTATTCTTATTAATCATAAGCATCAGAAGTTTTATTTTCATTTTCCACACAGTTTTGTAAATAATAAGGGAAAGTTGCAATAAAATATTTAATCAAACAAGCATGCCAGCTGAGCTACTGGAACTGGCCTGGCTATCGGCCGGCTGGAGCATCCCCTTCTGTGCTGATGGGCACGCATTCGCTGAGACGTGACGTGGACACACGGCCTCCCAAACCTGTGGAAGGCTGATGTGTAACATGCGTGGTGTATAAGAAAACTGAACATTTATAAGGCAAGTTGTCAGCAAGTGTTGTCTCCATTTTATAGCTCAGGAGATAAAAGTTCAGAAGAGGTTGTTTGCCCAAGATTGTACAGCTTACATGTGATGGAGTATAGATTTAAACTGGGGTCTGATTCTCTCTGCCTCAGTTTCCTCATCTCTTAAATGACAATAAAAGTACCTACCCACGAGAGCTGTTATAAGGATTAAATGAGTTAATATCGGTGCTTAGGACACAACCTGGCATGTAGTAAGAAGAGCTCAACAAATGTTGACCAAGTCTGGGGCTTCTCCTATCAGAGCAGACTGTCCCATCACACGCGCTTGTCAAAACTGCGGCATACAGAGGATAGAACTGCAAAGAGTGGAGGTGGGTAGGAAACAGAATTCCTTTAAATCTTTTTTATCATAGTGTATTTGCTATCAGATCTTTCGGAGGGCAACCATCTCTTTGGACTCCCCAGAAACGACAAACAATTACTGAGCACCAGCCACATGGTAACTCCTGAGACGAAGAGAGCCCCATCTTCAGTGTCTCACTGTCTTCTTGAGGTCTTAGAAAGCAAGGACAACCCAGAATAAAGGCTATGATGGGAAACATCTTGTATGGGAGCCCACCACACGGAAACATGCTGTTGACTTGAGAAAGTTAGGGACAGCTTTCATGGAGGAAGTCACATTAAGTTAAAATCTGAAAGACAAGTAGAAGACTGGTAAGCATTTCCATCATAGGAAAGGACATGAGAAAAAGTCTAGGGGCAAAGGTACTCCAAGGACTGAAGGAAGTTGACCATGGCATGGAATTTGGGGTGGGCAACATACGAAGCTGGAGAGACATCCCCCCACACACACCTACGGCTTGTTCCTGAGGGTTATTTGAGCTATAGGACCCTGGACATTAAATGGAAGGAGTGTAGGACCACTGAAGGGTTATGAACAAGTGGGAGACAATCAGGTATGCATCTTAAGATCAGCTCTGGATGCTGCGTGGAGGATGGCTTGGAATGAGGGAAGAAGGGAGGTAGAGAAATCAGAAATCAAAGCTGTTACCTGCCAACAGGCCAAGTGAGAGATGATGAACATCTGAGATAGGGAAGTAGTCATAGGGATGAAGAAAAGTGAATGGATTCATGTAATATTTAAAAGGTAGAGCCAACAGGATTTGGTCATTGTTTGGAAGTAAGAAGAGAGGGGCAAGAAGAAGGAGAAAAGAGAAATAAAGGAAAACACCCAAGTTTCTACTTTGGGTAATTGGGTACATGGTGATATCCTTTACTAGTATGGGGCACAGGAGGCAAAGCAGGTTTAAGGAGGAAGACAGTGGGTTCAGGTTTAGGCTTAGCGTTAAGTTTCTAGTATACAAAGGTCCTTCAGAGGGAGATGACCTGTAGGTAATTGGATTCTCTGCCAACCATCACATTTTACTTCCCCACTTCAACAGGTGACCACAGTCCCACCTCTCCAAGCAACTCAGCTCCTATGGACCAACCAGTAAGTGCCTTAGTACCACCTGTGTCTAGAGTATTATTAGCTTCTCGTTTTAATAACCGATAAATTTAAACATGCTCCCCTAAAAAGTTCATCATAAGCAAGAACAGGATGTGGGCACACTCAACAGTTAATTATTTGTGTACTTTGGACTCTATTTTAAATGAGATGATTGTTATTCAATTGGTCAGTACTTCCTAAACCCAAATCAATTTTTTACTCTTTATTTTGCTACCACCAACCAGGACAGAGGGCCCTACTTTTTGTAATATCTTCCTGACTTATTTATTCTTCACAAAATTAAACACTAAGGAATGGAACACAAATTATGTGATTTTTTTTTTTATCCTTGAAGGGAAAATTCTAAGCTTCACAACATCCAATCAGATTTCTTAATCTGAGAATGTGGCTGGTTTAGAATTGGAAAACGTTATAGCTAAAACACTTAAATAAATGGTTGTTTTCAATACAGAAAACCCTGCATATAAGGGTCTTTCCAACAAATTTTGAACTGTGTTAGGAGAAAGATATTGAAGAGTAATTCTGGTTTCCTTTGCAATGGGTCAGGTAGCAGCTGCAGGGGAGGAAGCGGTGACATTTTTTCAGGTGTAGGCTTCTCCCAGATGGGAGCTACTTTCCATTAGAAGGAGTGGTGGTCACACCCAGGATGGAACCTGTAGTGGACTCACATCTGTGAAGACTTAACATAGGAAAGCCACCAACCACTGAATCCAAACAAACCATGTACTACATTGAAAGGAACTCAAAAAGGCCACTTCCTCCAGGAAGCCTTTGCTCATCCCACTCAGGCTGGGTTAGATGTGCCTCCCATTTGCTCACATAGAACCCTGAGCATCTCTGCCATGGCACTTGATACCCTTTATTGGAAATATCTGTTCCAGTGCCCATTCTTCCACTACACCAGTGTGCAATGTGAGCACAAAAACTGTGTTTCTGACATTTGCATCTCTCTAGTGTCAAGCAGAGTAGATAATAAAAATCTGATAAATAAAATAGTGAATGCCCTAAACACATGTTTCTCAGGCAACTCTATCATCAATAAAGATACTTTGATACTTAAATACAGATAAGCATAAAATTTTATTGACTCTTAGCTCTATTACTAATACCAAACCCAGCCCCTTGAAAAGCCCTCTTAAAGAAAGATTGTTTTAGATGTGCCCCCAAATAAATGTGGTTTCTCTTTGGTCAGCACTGTGAAGTTTGTCTTTTCTCCTCTGCTCTGACCTACCTCCACAGAGCACCATTCATGCATCCTTCAATTCAAATATATTTATCGAGTTACATTCTATGGCCGACATTGCACCCAAACTGGGTACGCAACATTGAACAAGATAGAACCAGGCCCGTGTGCTCGTGGAGCTTACAGTCTGGTGTCCCCTAGCACCTGCTCACCTCCAAAACCCCAAAGACCTGGAGGCTGTCACGTGGGCATAATACATTTTTATCTTTAAGCTCTTAAAAGTACAATACACTGATAAGGCATGACTTTGCTAATCCAGGAACCTGGAGGTTTGCCACCCAGAGTTAAATCACAAGTCCGCTAAAGTATTTTAATTATCTCAAGGCAACTGAGAACTAATCAGTCCACCGGGACCTATTCAGAGGCACACCCAAGTTTCCCTTGGCCACCCTCAGTGTGGTACCTGCGCAGGGATGTCCCACCCTGTTGCCATTTCAGCGTAGCCAAAGGGAGGCAAAGGGGTGTCCCCTTCATGTGGCATCATGTGGCATCATCTGCTGAGGCCTTTCAAATGTCTGCTTACAAGCCATCCTTGTGTGATTAGAGAGAGGCACCCACTCTGGGCAGGCAGATTTTAAAACGGCGCCGTTTCCCCCAGAGGATGCAGCCCCACTCAGGGGCGAGCTTCCGCGTGAGCAGAGCTGAAAGGCCCACGTTTCTGTCCCAAAGGCCACTCCGCAGAGTCCCACGCTGAGCCCTGCCACCAACTTGGGCCACGCGCTGGCTGCAAAATGCATTACTGCATTTTCATTACTTATATTTTAAGTCAGTGTTCAAACTAAAGAAACCAGTTTTCCTGGGAAATTACTAAACTACATGGAAATCCTTCCCTAAAATCCCAGCAGCAGCCACAGAAACTTTAAAGCATGAGTCAAGCTCTTTAAACTTTTTCCAAAGTCTCAATTTATTTCTGCCAAATAACTCTTCAAAAACTTGGGACTTCACTGAGCTCTGAGCAAGTCAGAGGTGGAAAACAAGCACAGCCTTCAGCTGTGTGCACCTCCCTGGACAGATATCGAGGCCAATGTTCCCATAAACTGTCACAGTCATATCACTAAGAAGTGCAGTCTCTCAGAGCTTAAGTTCCCAATAAGTCATTTTTCTCAAGTAGCAAGTCAACAAACCTCCTCATCCTAGCCACTCGTTACATCAGAACAAGCCACTCCCTCTGCACTCTGGGTTCAGCTATTTCCAAATATCTGAATCGGGTAATAGTTCAAAGCACAGGCATGAGGAAAAATGCATAATCTTAATCATTTCATTCATCACATCATTCAATAAACCTGACTTGAAATGTAGCCCCAATGTCAGCAGGGTAGCCCTGCTCCTTTAAGATCTAGATAAGACAGGTTCAAATCCCAGCTCCGGGTCATGTGGAAAGTCCAGGGCACCCAGGATTTCTGCAAATGGGAAAGGCAGGAGGGACTGTGTTCACAGTGCCTTCAGTTCTGGTCCCCAGCCTCCTGGAAGCCGGCTCTCCACTCTGCTGCCCTGGGCTGTCCCTTACCCGGGCTGTGGTCTGATTCACACGGGAATAGCCCTTCCACACGTGACCCTGTGAAGCAGCCATGGAAGCCAGGCTGCCAGGGGAGACATCCCAGGGCTGCCTCACAGCAGCTGACACTCATGCAGACAACCTGCTCTCAACAGGCCCCTCAGACAAGCAGCACTGGGCACATCCCACTGCCCACACCCAGCTGGGGCCACCCCAGCCTGGCTCATGCCTGGCCCTCCCTCTCCCCTCTTCTCTTTCCAGTCACCACCACCCTTAGGTCCAAATTCTCCTCACATTTTGAGATGAACCATTCAGCCTCTCCTTCCCGAGTCATCCCAGACCCAACTTGAAGCAAACCCTTCAAGGGGCTCAGCTGAATAAATAAATGGGTGGTTTGCTCTTTCAGCAGAGGCCTTGACTTTATAGTTGTTGTTGTTTTGTTTTGTTTTTAAACAACATTCAACATCCTCAAAGACAGCTGTGGTTTCAAAGAACCATTTTCTCTTACTTTTGCTTTTCTAATGAGTGGTGCAATAGAAGTCAGGCGTTTGAGCCTCCTTCTTCAGCTTGAATAAACAGTGGAAACCTTTTTACCCTTTTTTATTGCAGGTGTCTGGTTTATGGTAAGTGCACTCAACTTTTCCAAGCTTAGAATAAAGTTCTCAAATTATGAACTAGCAGGTGGTTTAGCCCTCCTTGTTTGTACACCTACTTAGGTTTAAAGACAAAAAGAGTTTTCGTTTAAAAGTTTGGTCAGGCCATGGCCCCAGATCTGACAGGCACCCCTTGGCTGGCACGCTCTGCATTGAGGAGCCTGTTTCCAGAGCGCTGCCTCACAGTGGCTCATGCCTGTCTGGACGTTCAGGGGTTACTCAAGGCAACGGGCTGGCCTTGTGCACTCTGGCTTTTTGGCTGACAGTCATTTTGCTGTTTCCTTCGATCCTTCTCTGCCATCTCCATTCACACATCACAAAGAGAAAAGGAGAAGATTCTAGTTTTCTTCATTTTCTGGAAAAAAATTAGAAAGAATACTCTCTTACCGTGTGTACACGCATACACTCACAAGTAGTATATGCTATATGTGTATGTCTGTATATAGACATTCTTTCTTAGACTCCTAGAGCTCACCACAGTAATACTCAGCCCTGACAGTACACTAGAATCATCTGAAGCATTTTTGAAAAAAGACTGATGCCTTGGCCCATCCATACAGATTGTATCTTTCTGTCTGGAGGTAAGGCTTGTATTTTCCTTTTTATTTTTATTTTTTATTGATTTGAGAGAGAGAGAGAAAGAGCAACTTGTTGTTCCACTTATTTATGCATTCATTGGTTGATTCTTGTGTGTGCAAGGATTGAAACCACAACCTTGGCATATCAGAATGACCATCTAACCTAGCCAGGATTGGCACCTGTATTTTTTTTTTTTGACAGACAGAGAGAGAGTCAGAGAGAGGAACAGATAGGGGTAGACAGACAGGAAGGGAGAGAGATGAGAAGCATCAATTCTTTTTTTGTTGCACCTTAGTTGTTCATTGATTGCTGTTGCAGTAATATAAGGTTATAGTAATTAAATATATAGAAATATAGAAAAAATATGGAAGATATAATATTAAAAGCAATTAAGGAAATTAAATAAAGTTATGCCATCTGGATAGGAATTAATATAGTGGGTACAGATGTGATAAACAGACTCTGCCTTCCAAGTAGGACCCAGTGAGTGTGTGTGTGAAGTTATACATAGATAAGATACAGTTTTATAGTCAGGGCAACCAATTATATGAGGAGTCTGATCAATGCCACACTTCCACAGCCCTAGGATCCGCAGGATTCCCCTTCCGCGTGGTTCCAGGCTTTGCCTTCCATCTGTGCACCCTGTGCAGGTAGTGTAACCCCTCACACCACCCCCAGAATTGCATAAGCCCCTCCGGGAAGGGAGGCTCCTTCACAACTTGCTGTTCACAGACTTCATTTGAACAGGGCTCCCTGACCCACTCCCTGGGCTTTATCCAGTTCTGATTGTGCTGCTGTTTGGGGGGGTGATTTTGATTCCCCACCCTGGCCACATGGGCTCAGGCTGCCTCAAGCAAACAGACCTCGCCCATCTGCCCTGCCTGTGACCCCGCTGCCCTGGCACCACTCCTAAAAGCAGAACTATCTCCAGTCCTGAGAGTGGCATCAGGCCACCAAGAATCCACAGTCCCAGGCCCAGGACTCCTGGCTCCTCCCTGGTTCCTTTGTCTCGGCAATGCCACGCCCCCAAGCTGCTGGCAGAACAGAGAAGGGGCCTCCAGCTTGTGTAGGCTGAGCACTGAGTGATGCCACAGCCCTGGCCCAGGGCCACTCCCTGCTCTGATTTGCTGGGGCATTTTCAGGCATGTTACCACAGCTGCTTAGCTTCTCTATGCTGTCTGTGCTTTCATGGCCGTGCCTCTCAGAAGAGGCAAAATGAGTGGTTTTGGTTCCCAGCCTGATGAAAATGATCGACCTCCAAAGACACATTCCCCAGGTGCTATGTGCTGCTGCTCCAACTATCTCTGGCAATGGTGAGCTCAAAGGGCAGAAATGGCCACAGCGAATAGTGCAGATGACAGAAAAGAGACTCTCTGAGACTCAAAGAGGTCATGTGATCGGGGAAAACACCTGTCTGTAAAGACAAGCAGAAATTCTCTTCCAGCCCTTTGCATGCTTGTTCTAATGAATCCAGGGAGGGGCAGGCCCAGTTTGAGGCAGCACCAGGGGAGGAGGCAACAGCTGTCACAGGGTAATAAATGTTAGTTAGGCAAAATGCCGAGGGAGCCGGGACATGACATGGGGTCAGGCAGGGTCAGGCAGTCCATGGACAAGCTCAAGCCTGTAAAATACCCATTTACTGCCAATAGAGGGATGGCCCATCTAAGCACTGTCCAAGGGCAAAACAGTCTAACTGTAGAGTGCTAACAAGTATTTCTTTATAGAACCCCACCAGCAGGTCATTCTGTCGCTACCAAGGGGAAGAATCTCTGCTTCTTGTTATCAGATGATTTAACTAAGAAATTCTTTTTCACCTGATCAGGCGGTTGCGCAGTGGATAGAGCGTCGGACTGGGATGCGGAAGGACCCAGGTTCGAGACCCCGAGGTTGCCAGCTTAAGTGTGGGCTCAACTGGTTTGAGCAAAAGCTCACCAGCTTGGACCCAAGGTCGCTGGCTTGAACAAGGGGTTACTCCATCTGCTGAAGGCCCACGGTCAAGGCACATATGAGAACGCAATCAATGAACAACTAAGGTGTCGCAACAAAAAACTGATGATTGATGCTTCTCATTTCTCTCCGTTCCTGTCTGTCTGTCCCTATCTATCCCTCTCTCTCTCTGTCTCTGTCTCAAAAATAAATAAATAAATAAATAAAATGACTATTTAAAAAAAAGAAATTATTTTTCCTACTTTGTGGCATATTGAATGGATAAATAGATAAATGCCGGGGTCCAGCCCCGGGGGGGGGGGGATCCAAGGGTCCCACAGGAAGAGACGGCGTCAGCACGAATCGAGTGAGAGAGCCGAATTTTTTTCTTTCTCTTTATTCTCTGGTTAGCATTTACTGCCAGGCATCTCTGCCAATGGCTGGTCTAACTTTACTTTATGCACACACACTAAGTTACAATCACATGGTATTTTGAATACATCATTGTTTTAGTTTCACTATGGTTACATATTTCCAGATAACAGTTAATTCATATCTATAAGCTACAAATCAGGTGGTAAGTCATTCAAAGTACAGTTATACAATAACTTGAATAGTAATAACAATATCGGTACAAACTTCTAAAAGATTAGTATTAATTAATAACTCTATTTTACTGTTGTTGTGAGTCAAGGGCGCAGAGAGAGATAGCAGACGAAATCATCAAGGACTAGCAAAGGACCACCGCTTGCTCAGGCAAATAGCCTTGAGTTCATGTAGTGTCCTAATTCTTTTTTCACAAGACTACAAAAGGCTTGCTATTTAAGAAACTGACATAACATTAAGAGTAACTTTTACTTAAAGATACATAGAGTGCACCTGCAAGATAGCTAGTAGCAACATAATATCAGAAGGCATTAATTGCTATTGCTGCTATGAATCCTACCACATTCCTCTCCTTATTCTTGGAAAATACAAAAATCTCATGAGAATGTTTTACTGAGAAAAGCCCAGCAACTGCCTTCAGTCACAAAACAAGTCTTTTAACAAAACATTCTTTACTTGCCAGCTGTGCTCCCATCCAAGGCCACGCAACAGGCCACTCCACTACACCTTACCTAAGATTCTAATGTCTAGTTAAACTTTATTCATTTACTATATTCATACACTAGTTAAGTTCTAACTTATTTCTTTCTAACATGATTAATAAGAAGAAATTCTCCTACAAACTTAACCCTTTATGAGGGATATCATGGCCAGCCTCTTATGTTTATGTATGATCCCAGTTCAAGGGGCTTACAGGCTTTTCTGTGGAACTTACACCTTCTGTCTCATTTCCAAAGAAATTACTACGAATCTACAGGGAAAGCACAGTACTATTTATCCCTGTGCCATAAATAATAGCACACACCCAGGAAAGGGGGGATATAAGGCCAGATTAATTCAAAAGGTCAAAGGGGGAAGTATCGTTGTGCCTTTCCTCTGCGGTGGCTTTGTCAACCCACAGCTATTAGTCTTCACTGTGGTGACTTTATCAACCAGCAGTCATTGGTCTTCTTCTGCTGTGACTTTGTCAACCAGCAGTTGTGGATCTTCTCCTGCTGTGACCTTGTTAGCCAGCATTAGTGGATCGGTTCCCGACAGATAAATAGATGAATGAATGAATGAATGAATGAAGAACGAATGAATGAATGAGAGAGAGAACAGGTAAATTACATAGAGAATAACAGGTGTATTACAAAGATAGCAATGTTTAAAGCCATCGTTTATTACCCTCCCTGAACTATCTCTGAAGACCACACTGACATTGAGTTTTAGGAAAGCCCTGATGAGGCTAGGGTTATGATCTTCCTAGACTGGTACCAATGGCAGGAGTCGTAACAAACGATTGCTGATAATAGCAATCATTTGCCAGAGAGATGCTATGTACCAAGCATTGTGACATATGCTGTAGTAGATAGGACTCTTGCATGTTCCATGCATGCTATTTTGAGAAGTGTTTTTTCGGGGAGTGGATGTGATAGTTGTTCCATAGTACATTTAGAGAAGTGTTTATAAACACTTCTAATAACAATGTTTATAAAAGTTGTACCTGCTTGGGATAAATAAAACAGTTTCTTTAAGTGAAAAAAAAACTGAACTCTTGCTGTTATGAGTAACAAAAGCCAACTCAAAGTGACACAAACATAAAAATAGATATTGTTACAGATATGAGGAGATCGCTTTGAACCTATGACCAGGAAATAAACTAGCAGACACTCTCTTTTTTTTAACATCTGATTTATTCTTTCTCTCAGACAGGCTCTTCTAGCTTCTCTATCCATGTGATGGAAAATATGGCTCATCTCTCGTGGCAAACAATTACCCCCCATGCCTGATGGGATATGTAAGATGTCATTGGTAAAGGGCTAGAAAACAAAACAGGCTTAAGAAACCCAATGACATGAAGAGGTCATTAACATCGTTTCATAGCCCTATAGTTTTTCATTTGTTGACTAAGAAGTTGAACTGGCCTAGACTGCCATTCCCCTGTTTAGACTTAACCTCTTTTTTTAAAAAAATAATTTTTATGAGTTTATCTGAGCCAAACTGAAGGCACTGCCAGGAAGCAAGATTTCCAATTCTTCTCTACTTAACCTCTTAAGTCATGTTTCAGCCTGCCACCTTATAACCCTCCTATTTCCTGATAACCTCCTGTCCACGGAATTAGGATTCCTTTCATTTCCAGCAGGGATCACAGGTGCTTCTAAGTCTTAAAATACACTAATGATTTGTTAAATGTCCCAACACCTTGACCAAATTCATGTGAGAGCAACTTCTTGTTTTCAAGCATATGGCTTCTCTAAAAGGCTCAGATCCTCCAAGATTTATAAAGATGGGAAGAGAAAAGTAAGACAGATTTTGAGTTTTATTATGCCTATGAAGTGTTTAGCATGCTGAGGTATAAGCTGAAACTCTCCCACCATAATGATAATGACATCATTTATTCGCTCTATCCACATATTCAACCCTTAAACCCAAACAACTTCACAAAGTAATTATTTCTTAGACGGAGAAACTAGGATTCAAAGAGCTTAAGCGACTTGCCCGAGATCATTAAGCCAGTAAGTGACAGAGATAGAATTAGAACCCAGATATCTCTGACCCCAAAGCCCATGTGTTTTCCACATGGCTGATCAAATAGCCATTGTCATCTATTGTTATTTACAACTTAAGTTTGTTTATGGAGGAGGAAGTGGAAGTTATAATGATAGGAGAGTATCCCAGAAATTCTCATCACTCTGTGACTCACAGCACCTCATTCAAGTCACCTTGGATCCTCTGTTAGTTGGGTGCACGCTAGCCATTTGCAGGCTTAGGAGGTCCAGTATAGGCAAGCACTCTGTCCCTGAGAAGGGAGGTCTTCCCCTGGGTCCTGTGCACTGAAGGGTTTGGGGCTCAGTGTAGCCATTACAGGTTCTAATGCTTACGGTGTTGCCCTTTCTGCCATTCTAGCAGGATTTTCTTGGGGAGGGGCTGCCCAAGCCTTAAGTAAGCTTCCTTCACTGTCATCTTATAACTGCAAAGAAGACACAACTAATTATTGCTCACATATGGGAGTTGATGCTCTACCTTCCCCGGTTTTCTCCCCAAGTAACACAGCGCAGTGGGGCATCCGTCCACTCAGTTAAAGGAAACCCCACTTTGAAGCAACATTTTTCCCTTCTGATTTCACTCTTTAGAGCTCTGTGGTTTCACTCTGGGCTCTTCTAACTCAAATACTCAGGGTTCCTCCAGAGGTTACTTACCTGTTGTTGGATGTTGCACTTTTTATTCATTCATTCACTGAGGATTTATTTAGCGTCTATTATCTACCAGATACTATTCTAGGTGCCAAAAATACTGGTGTGACCAAGACAAAAAGGTCTCTTTCTTCATGCAATTTACATCTTTTTTTTTAAGATTTTAATGTGTGGTGTTTTTGTTTTGTTTAGATTTTGTTTATTCATTTTTAGAGAGAAAGGAGAGAGAGAGCAAGAGAGAGAGAGAGAGAGAGAGAGAAAGGAGGGAGGAGCAGGAAGCATCAACTCCCATATGTGCCTTGACCAGGCAAGCCCAGGGTTTCAAACCGGCGACCTCAGCGTTCCAGGTCGACGCTTTACCCACTGCGCCACCACAGGTCAGACCGCAATTTACATCTTGGTAAAATAAATAAAAAATAAAATAAGTAAACAAATAGTAAGATCATTTCAATTTGTAATAAATGCTATGGGTAAAAGAAACAGGTGTTTAGAGAATAACAAAAAACTCCAAAGGAGCTACTTTAGAAAGGGTGCTCCTTCCCCAGGAGATGATATTTGAGCAGAGACCCGAGGCTGAGAAGAATCTAGCCTTATCAAAATTAGTGAAAGAGCATTCCAAGCAGAGGAAACCATAAGTGCAAAGTCCCTGAGGCAAGCAAGAGACTGGGCCATTCAAGAAAGAAAGGCTGCAACACAGTGAGAAAAAAGAGAATGGCCAATCAATATGAACTTTAAGAGGAAGACGAAACTAGGTCATGCAGGCTTTTGTAAGCCATGATTAAGAGTTTGAGGTTTATTTTAATTTATTGTATATGAAATAGGGAAATAAGAGGATTTCAGCAGAGCAGTGACATTATTAGATTTAAAGATTTAAAATTCACTCTGGCGATATAGAAAACAGACTAAACAGGAAAAGGGTGGAAGAAAGGAGACCAGAGAGTAGGGCTTGGCAGTCATGCAGGAAGACCTGATGGCGCCTTGAAGTGGGGGTGACAACAGAGATGCAAAGAAGTAGGACTAGAGATAGAGGCTTCATGTAGAACTGACAGGGCTTGATTATGGACCGGATGTAGGAGATGATGATAAGGGGAAAACCCAGAAAGACTCCTAAAGTTTGGGTTTAAGCAACTGGTTGCAAGGTGATGCTTTTTATTATCATAAGAATGAATTGGAGAAAAAAAGATAGTGGAGATGAGACAGGGGTATTTGAGGCACATTAAGGTGCCTATTAGGCTCAATAAGTGAAGTTGCTAGTACCAATTGGATTCATGATTCTTGGGCTCATAGAAAATATTTGAGCTAAAAATACACATTTGAAAGTCACCAGCATAGGGTGGGTCAAAGCTATAGAATGAAAAGGGATAACATATCAAGGAATTGTAGGAAAAAATGGGAGACTATTCAGGATAGGTGTTGGGGTACAACCTCATTTAGATGTTGGACAAAAGAGGGAAAAGCCAATCTTAAAGATACATTGAGCAAGAGGGATACACTTGGCCAAATCAGAAAACTATTTTATTCCCTTTCTTTACTACCTATTCAAACCATCCCCTAGATGCAACTGTTTGTTCTCTACTCCTCAAATAAAATAAGGGAAATTTTGTGACTTTTCTAGACATCCTTAAGTAATAAAAAGTCATTTAGTCATCACACACATGCACACAGAGTCCCATTTATAAATGGTCCAAGGTTAAAACTAGACTTCCAAATTCATGAAGAATTGAAGCTTCTCTCTCCCTCAGCTTGGGCAACCTCCAACCTGGCTGCCTCTAGGGTATAGTTGACTCTTTATTTCTCTTTCCTGAAGCATGCAGCCCCCTGCCCCCCTTATTTGGCTGCTTCTGGTTCCCCCAGGCTTGAAGCAGAGTGGAGAGGGAGGAATGATACGGGACAGGAACGATCTT
Organism: Saccopteryx bilineata; assembly: GCF_036850765.1. Lineage (NCBI taxonomy): Eukaryota > Metazoa > Chordata > Mammalia > Chiroptera > Emballonuridae > Saccopteryx > Saccopteryx bilineata. The sequence continues at coordinate 70,673,577 of NC_089497.1, read as the reverse complement.
ACTTGACTAGTCTGGTTATGAACTAAATGAGCTACGTGGCTTGGCTGGTATTTAGAACTTAAGTCTCTCATGGAACTATTTTATGGTTTTTCAGAGACTCTGCCACCTCAGGAAATCTTGCAACGGCAGATCCTTTGCTTTAAGTAAATGCATCTCCTAGGGCTGGTCACTTAAAACGCTTTCCGAACCACCTCAGAATCTGATGGATGTCTCCAGGGTTTGTCTGTGGTTTGTTTGTCTGTCTCCAAGCAGGCCTGTTGGGCAAGATCTAAGAAAACCCCATGCCTGCTCTCTGTGTGTACTACTACTTCAGGTGCATGGGAAGGACATATTCAAGCATCATTTCCCCAAACGCTGGGAAAGCAGCCATCCCAAAATAGCATTGCCTCTTTATGCTGCCATCAGAGGAACCAGTCGGCCACAGTGGACTCCAGTCCTCCATGCCCCACTCTCCAAGATGCTCCCGGAAGAGCCCCTCCCACTGAACTGACAGGGCAGAGCAAGTACCCACTGTTTCCTGACGCTGGAGGATTGCAGATCCTCTTAGGTCATTTTCTCTCCAGTCTCCTGTGCACTTTGGTCTCTTCAAAGTTCTTCATGGGCCAGAGTGTTTCATCAGCTAAGAGACATACAACCCTCTCTTAGCTGCTTTGTTTGCAAGTCCTGGCTAATCAGCTCATTCTTCACTTTAAATGTGAGAAATACTTGCTCTTATTGTGCTGGGAAGACAAAGCTAAAGACAGAATGTGATGAGTCTTGTTTTACAAATCTGTGCACCCAGAAAACCAGGAAAGAGCAACCAGAGGGAAAGGAACACCAGGAGAATGTGCCGCAAGAGAAGCTAAAGGGAGCTCAAGTAGTCAGGTGTGGCTAGAAGTGCAATGAGATGAAGGCAAAGAAATCCTCACTGGATTTGGCGCCTTGTGCAGTTTCATTTCAGTGTAGTGGTTTTCAAAAAAAATATTTTTTTCTTTTTTAATTTATAGATTTTAGAGAGGGGAGAAGGGAAAGGAGAGAGAGACAGAAACATTCATCTGTTTCTATATGTGCCCTGACCAGGGATAGAACCCACAACCTCTCATATAAGGACAGTGCTCTAAGCTACCCACCTAGGGCTCAGTGTAGTGTTGAGGACAAAAGTTTCATTGACATACTAGATATGAGAAGCAATCAATTTAAAAAAAAAAACTAAAGTGAAGCAACTACAAATTGATGCTTCTAGCCTCCCTCGCCCTCCCTTTCTGTCTCTCTCTCAAAAAAATTTTTTTTCACCAGATACTTCTCAAGAATCTGTTCTCTTCTTTGCAAGTAGAAACCTTATGGCCAGCTCCAGTGTAAACCTTGATTGGTCCAAGCAAACTCCTATCATCTATTGTCCTCTGGCAAGATTCATTTAAGAAGGGGCATGTGATACAATTCTGGACAACAAGATGTGAGGGAAAGTCTACTGAAGGATTTCCACAGAGGTGTCTTTTTTCTTAAAAAGAGACACAAGAAGCCTGACCAGGTGGTGGCGCAGTGGATAGAGCATCGGACTGGGATGCGGAAGGACCCAGGTTCGAGACCCCGAGGTCGCCAGCTTGAGCGCGGGCTCATCTGGCTTGAGCAAAGAGCTCACCAGCTTGGACCCAAGGTCGCTGGCTCCAGCAGGGGGTTACTCGGTCTGCTGAAGGCCCACGGTCAAGGCACATGTGAGAAAGCAATCAATGAACAACTAAGAAGTCGCAACGCGCACAACGAGAAACTGATGATTGATGCTTCTCATCTCTCTCCGTTCCTGTCTGTCTGTCCCTGTCTATCTCTGCCTCTTTAAAAAAAAAAAAAAAAAAAAAAAAGAGACACAAGAAGACGACAGCTCTTCTTTCATTGGCTACATCATTTGTGTGTGTGACACCTAGTTCTATGGAAAGGATCTTGGTACTAGCCTGAGGACAAAGTTAACACCAAAGAGGAGGGCAGGACCAAGAGAACTGTCACAAAGCAGAGCCAGGAGCCCACTCTACCTGTGGGGCTCATTATTATTTAATCTCATAAATCTCTATTTTATTTTATACAGTTAATTCAGAATTTTCTGTTATTTAATGCCAAAAGCATTCTAAATGTAAAGAGAAAGCTTAAGGGAGATAAAGAATTTGAGGGTGGAGTGTAGGTCACACTTCTGAGATGTTTTTTCTGGGAAGAGAGGCAGAGAAATGATCTGGCAGCTGAGGGGTATGAAGGATCTAGTGAAGACTATTGTAACGATGGGAGCCACTATAGCCAGTTTGTAAGTACAGCGGTACCTTGAGATACAAGCAGACCAACATACAATTTTTAAGATACAAGCTGCAACTTGGTCCGTATTTTTGTTCGAGATCTGAGTCGTGATTCAGTAAACTGCCACTAGTTGGCACGTTGGCTCACGGGTCCAGTATCGGCAGCACAACACCAGCATCTCGTTTTTCTCACGTGTTACCCACAGAATCAAGTCAAATCTCGTGAACTGTACTCTTTTTGCATTATTTTTGCATTTTTTACTAACTTCTTTTGTGTGCTATCATGGGGTTAAAGAAAGTGAGTATAAAGGACAGTGGTGAGAAAAAGAAGAGAATGATGTCAATAGAAGTAAAGCAAGAAATAATAGAAAAACATAAGCATGGTGTATGAGTGATTGAACTGGCAAGGCTGTACGACCACAATACATGTACAATTTGTACCATCCTTAAACAAAAGGATGCCATCAAAAGCACAAATCCAGTGAAAGGAACTACAATTCTGTTCCAATTAAGGACAAATATCCATGAAGAAATGTAGAAGCTTCTGTGAGATACAGGAAATACAGTGATGGAGACTGTAATATGTTGAAAAGGCACATATTATTTACAGCAACTTGAAGAAGAAAGAACCATCAACCTCAAAAGAGGCAGCAGAAGATATGTTTAAGGCAAGTCATGGCTGGTTTGAAAATTTCAAGAAGAGATCTGGCATCCACTCAGTGGTGAGGTATGGTGAAGCTGCGAGTGCTGACGTTAAGGCAGCTGAGGAGTACATCACTGCGCTTATCGTAAAGGAAGGCTACATCCCTCAACAAGTGTTCAACTGCGACGAAACAGGAATGTTTTGGAAAACAATTCCCCGGAGGACTTTCATCACAGCAGAGGAGAAGAAGCTGCCAGGCCATAAAGCCATGAAGGACCGTCTGACCCTTGTACTGTGTGCAAATGCCAGCAGTGACTATAAAGTAAAGCCACTGCTAGTGTATCATTCCGAAAATGCTCGAGCCTTTAACGCTAACAAGATACTTAAAGAAAAACTGCAGGTTATGTGGTGCGCCAATGCTAGGGCATGGGTTACGCAGCAGTTTTTTATTGAATGGGTAAATGTCATCTTTGGTCCTGCAGTGAAGAAATATCTTCAAGAAAATAAACCTCCGATGAAAGCATTACAAATCCTTGATAATGCTCCAGCCCACCCACCTGGTCTTGAAAATGACATTCTCAATGAGTTCAAATTCATGAAAGTCCTCTACCTCCCACCCAACATGACTTCAATCTTGCAACCTATGGATCAGCAGGTCATTTCCAACTTTAAAAAGCTTTACACAAAGTACTTGTTCCACCGCTGCTTTGAGGTGACTGAGAATACAATTCTAACCCTTCGAGAGTTTTGGAAAGATCACTACAACATCGTGATATGTTTACGCATAATTGACTTGGCATGGCAAGAGGTTACAAGAAGAATCTTGAACTCGGTATGGAAAAAGTTATGGCCTGATGTTGTTGCAGACAGGGACTTTGGAGGATTCGAACCAGAGACAGAGATTGAGGTAGAAGCGTTGGAGGAGATTGTGTCCCTAGGAAAGTCAATGGGTCTGGAGGTAGATGAGGGTGACGTAAAGAAGCTCATTGAGTAACATGAGGCGGAACTCTCAATTGAGGAGCTGAAGGAGCTACAGATGATGCAACATACGGAGCTTCTGCAATAGATTAGTAGTGAGGAGGAGATAGAGTCGGAGGAAGTGATTTCTACAAGTGAAATTAAAGACATGCTGGCAATGTGGAAGAAGCTTTCAAGTTTCATTGAAAAGAAACACCCAGAAAACGTTTCAACTGGTCGTGCTTCAGCACTTTCTAATAACACTTGTTTATCATATTTTCATAACATTTTAAAAGGCAGGCAAAAGCAAACCTCTTTGAATAGATTTTTATTCAAAAGTCCTGCAAGTGAAAGTGCCGAAAGTGCAGCCAAAAAGGAATAAACAGGTGATGATTAAATGAAAAATACGTAATGTTAAGCTTAGGTTAAGTTTAAAGTTAAGAAAGTGCATTTTTTTTACAATTAAGAATTTGTGGTTTCGTTTTATTTATTTATTTATTTTTAATAATTTTATTTTTTTAATGGGGCGACATCAATAAATCAGGTTACATATATTCAAAGATAACATATCCAGGTTATCTTGTCATTCAATTATGTTGCATACCCATCACCCAAAGTCAGATTGTCCTCTGTCACCTTCTATCTAGTTTTCTTTGTGCCCCTCCCTCTCCCTCTCCTCCCTCCCCCGCCCGTAACCACACTCTTATCAATGTCTCTTAGTCTCACTTTTATGTCCCACCTACGTATGGAATAATGCAGTTCCTGGTTTTTTCTGATTTACTTATTTCACTTCGTATAATGTTATCAAGATCCCATCATTTTGCTGTAAATGATCTGATGTCATCATTTCTTATGGCTGAGTAGTATTCCATAGTGTATGTGTGCCACATCTTCTTTATCCAGTCATCTATTGATGGGCTTTTTGGTTGTTTCCATGTCCTGGCCACTGTGAACAATGCTGCAATGAACATGGGGCTGCATGTGTCTTTACGTATCAAGGTTTCTGAGTTTTTGGGGTATATACCCAGTAGAGGGATTGCTGGGTCATAAAGTAGTTCTATTTTCAGTTTTTTGAGGAACCACCATACTTTCTTCCATAATGGTTGTACTACTTTACATTCCCACCAACAGTGGATGAGGGTTCCTTTTTCTCCACAGCCTCTCCAACATTTGCTATTACCTGTCTTGTTAATAATAGCTAATCTAACAGGTGTGAAGTGGTATCTCATTGCAGTTTTGATTTGCATTTCTCTAATAACTAAAGAAGATGAGCATCTCTTCATATACCTGTTGGCCATTTGTATTTCTTCCTGGGAGAAGTGTCTGTTCATGTCCTCTTCCCATTTTTTTATTGGATTGTTTGTTTGTTTGTTGTTGAGTTTTATGAGTTCTTTGTATATTTTGGATATTAGGCCCTTATCTGAGCTGTTGTTTGAAAATATCATTTCCCATTTAGTTGGCTGTCTGTTTATTTTGTTATCAGTTTCTCTTGCTGAGCAAAAACTTCTTAGTCTGATGTAGTCCCATTCATTAATTTTTGCCTTCACTTCTCTTGCCTTTGGAGTCAACTTCATAAAATGCTCTTTAAAACCCAGGTCCATGAGTTTGGTACCTATGTCTTCTTCTATGTACTTTATTGTTTCAGGTCTTATGTTTAGATCTTTGATCCATTTTGAGTTAATTTTAGTACAGGGGGACAAACTGTAGTCCAGTTTCATTCTTTTGCATGTGGCTTTTCAGTTTTCCCAGCACCATTTATTGAAGAGGCTTTCTTTTCTCCATTGTGTGTTGTTGGCCCCTTTATCAAAAATTATTTGACTATATATATGTGGTTTTATTTCTGGACTTTCTATTCTGTTCCATTGGTTGAATGTCTATTTTTTTCTGCCAATACCATGCTGTTTTGATTGTCATGGCCCTATAATATAGTTTGAAGTCAGGTATTGTAATGCCCCCAGCTTCATTCTTTAGGATTGCTTTGGCTATTCGGGGTTTTTTATAGTTTCATATAAATCTGATGATTTTTTGCTCCATTTCTTTAAAAAATGTCATTGGAATTTTGATGGGAATTGCATTAAATTAGTATATTGCTTTGGGTAATATGGCCATCTTAATTATATTTATTCTTCCTAACCAAGAACAAGGAATATTCTTCCATCTCATTATATCTTTTTCGATTTCCCTTAACAATGGTTTATAGTTTTCATTATATAAGTCCTTTACATTCTTTGTTATGTTTATTCCTAAGTATTTTGTTTTTTTCTGTTGCAATCATGAAGGGGATTATTCTTTTGAGCTCGGTCTCAAATGTTTCATTGTTGGCATATAGAAAGGCTATTGACTTCTGTATGTTAATTTTGTATCCTGCGACCTTACTGTATTGGCTTATTGTTTCTAGTAGTCTTTGTGGATTCTTTGGGGTTTTCGATGTATAGGATCATATCATCTGCAAAAAGTGATACCTTTACTTCTTCTTTTCCGATATGGATGCCTTTTATTTCTTTGTCTTGTCTGATTGCTCTGGCTAGAACCTCTAGTACCACATTAAATAAGAGTGGAGAGAGTGGACAACCCTGTCTTGTTCCTGATTTAAGGGGGAAAGCCTTCAGTTTAGTGCCATTTAATATGATGTTAGCTGATGGTTTATCATATACAGCCTTTATCATGTTGAGATATTTTCCTTCTATACCCATCTTGTTGAGAGTCTTAAACATAAAATTGTGTTGTATTTTATCGAAAGCCTTTTCTGTGTCTATTGATAAGATCATGAGGTTTTTGTTCTTTGTTTTATTGATATGGTGTATTACGTTAACCGTTTTACTTATGTTGAACCATCCTTGAGATTCTGGGATGAATCCCACTTGATCATGATGTATTATTTTTTTAATATGTTGTTGTATTTGATTTGCCAGTATTTTGTTTAGTATTTTAGCATCTGTATTCATTAGAGATATTGGTCTGTAGTTTTCTTTTTTTGTGCCATCCTTGCCTGGTTTTGGTATGAGGGTTATGTTGGCCTCATAAAATGTGTTTGGAAGTGTTGCTTCTTCTTCAATTTTTTGGAAGACTTTCAGTAGAATAGGAACCAAGTCTTTGAATGTTTAATAAAATTCGCTGGTATAGCCATCTGGGCCTGGACTTTTATTTTGGGAAAGGTTTTTAATGGTTTTTTCTATTTCTTCTCTACTAATAGGTCTGTTTAGGCTTTCCGCTCTTCTTGACTCAGTCTAGGAAGGTTGTATTGTTCTAGGAATTTATCCATTTCTTCTAGATTGTTGAATTTAGTGGCATAAAGTTTTTCATAGTATTCTACAATAATTCTTTGTATATCTACGGTGTCCATGGTGATTTCTCCTCTTTCATTTTGGATTTGTTTATATGAGTTCTTTCTCTTTTTTCCTTGGTAAGTCTTGCCAAGGGTTTGTCAATTTTGTTGATCTTTTCAAAGAACCAGCTCCTTGTTCTATTAATTGTTTCTATAGTTTTTCTGTTCTCTATTTCATTTATTTCTGCTCTGATTTTTATTATCTCCTTTCTTCGGCTGGTTTTGGGTTGTCTTTGTTCTTCTTTTTCTAGTTCCTTAAGGTGTGAAGTTAAGTGGTTCACTTGGGCTCTCTCTTGTTTGTTCATATATGCCTGAAGTGATATGAACTTCCCTCTTATCATTGCTTTTGCTGCATCCCAAAGATTCTGATACGTCGTATTGTCATTTTCATTTGTCTGTATATATCTTTTGACCTCTGCACTTATTTCTTCTTTGACCCATTCATTTTTTAAAAATATGTTGTTTAGTTTCCACATTTTTGTGGGATTTTTTTCCTCTTTTTTGCAGTTGAATTCTAGTTTCAAGGCTTTATGATCAGAAAATATGCTTGGTACAACTTCAATTTTTCTGAATTTGCTGATGTTGTTTTTGTGGCCCAACATATGGTCAATTCTTGAGAATGATCCATGTACACTGGAGAAAAATGTATACTCAGTCACTTTGGGATGAAATGTCCTGTAGATGTCTATCATATCCAGGTGCTCTAGTGTTTTGTTTAAGGCCACTATATCTTTGTTGATTCTCTGTTTGGATGACCGATCTAAAGCCATCAGCGGTGTATTGAGGTCTCCAGGTATGATTGTATTTTTGTCAGTTTTTATTTTAAGGTCAAAAAGTAGCTGTCTTATATATTTTGGTGCTCCTTGGTTTGGTGCATATATATTAAGAATTGTTATGTCTCCTTGATTCAGTGTCCCCTTAGCCATTATGAAATGGCCATTTTTGTCTCTGAGTACTTTTGCTGTCTTATAATCAGCATTATCAAATATGAGTATTGCTACGCCTGCTTTTTTTGGATGTTATTTGCTTGGAGTATTGTTTTCCAGCCTTTCACTTTGAATTTGTTTTTATCCTTGTTACTTAGATGAGTTTCTTGTAGGCAGCATACAGTTGGATTTTCTTTTTTAATCCATTCTGCTACTCTGTGCCTTTTTATTGGTGAGTTTAATTCGTTTACATTTAGTGTAATTATTGACACTTGTGAGTTCCCTATTGCCATTTTATAGATTGCTTTCTGTTAGTTTTGTGTCTTGTTTGATCCTTCTCTTTTGTTTTTCTATCTTTTGTTTTTATTTGGTTGTATTCCATACATCTTTCCTTTGTTGCTATCTTTTTTAAATCATGTGCTTCTGTGGTGGTTTTTTCAATGGTGATTACCTTTAGTAGTGAAAAGGATTCCTACCCTGTTTATTGTAGCGCAGTATTTTGTGAGTACTTTTGCACTCCATCGTCCTTTGCTACTGTTAATCTCCATCCTCTCTCTCCCTTTCTTTTTGTTGTTGTCACAGTTTAAATTTGGTTTTATTGTGTTCTTCTTGGAGCTTTTACTTGTGGCTTTGGTTTTTTTTTTTTTTTCTTTGTATGTGATTGGAGAACCCCCTTTAGTAATTCCTGGAGTGGGGATTTTCTGATGATAAATTCCCTCATCTTTTTTGAATCTGTGAATGTTTTTATTTCTCCTTCATATTTGAAGAATAGCTTTGATGGGTATAGTATTCATGGCTGAAAGTTCCTCTCTTTCAGGACTTTAAATATTGCGGTCCACTCTCTTCTAGCTTGTAGAGTTTCTGTTGAGAAATCTGATGATAATCTAATGGCCTTCCTTTATATGTTGTATTCTTCTTTTCCCTGGCTGCTTTGAGAATTTTTTCTTTGCCGTTGGTTTGTCCCAATTTCATTATGATGTGCTTTGGAGTAGGTTTGTTGGGGTTAAGAAAACTCAGAGTTCTGTTTGCTTCTTCAACTTGAGGCTTTAGTTCTTTCCACAGGCTTGGGAAGTTCTCATCTATTATTTGTTTGAGTATGTTCTCCATTCCATTTTCTCTCTCTTCTCTCTCTGATATACCTATTATTCTTATGTTATTCTTTTTGATGGAGTCAGATAATTCCTGTAGGGCTATCTCATTTTTTTAAATTTTTTTTTTTAATTCTTATTTATATATTTATTTATTTATTTTACAGAGAGAGAGTGAGTCAGAGAGAGGGATAGACAGGGACAGACAGACAGGAACGGAGAGAGATGAGAAGCATCAATCATTAGTTTTCCATTGCGCGTTGCAACACCTTAGTTGTTCATTGATTGCTTTCTCATATGTGCCTTGACCACGGGCCTTCAGCAGACTGAGTAACCCCTTGTTGGACTCAGTGACCTTTGGTTCAAGCTGGTAGGCTTTTGCTCAAACCAGATGAGCTCGCACTGAAGCTGGCGACCTTGGGGTCTCGAACCTGGGTCCTCTGCATCCCAGTCCGACGCTCTATCCACTGCGCCACCGCCTGGTCAGGCCATTTTTTTAAATTTTTGAGTCTCTTTCTTCTTCTCTCTGTTGTGCCTCAAGTTCCTTGTCTTCTATTTTACTAATCCTACCTTCTATCTGGCCTGTTCTATTAGCTAAGCTTGTTACCTCGTTTTTCAGCTCATGAATTGAGTTTTTCATCTCTGTTTGATTTGTTTTTATAGTTTCAATTTCCTTGGAAATATATTCTTTGTGTTCATTGAGTTGTTTTCTGAGCTCCTAAATTGTCTTTCTGTGTTTTCTTGTATATCTCTGAGTATTTTTAGGATTTCTATTTTAAATTCTCTGTCGTTTTACTCCAAGGTTTCCAATATATTAAATTTTTTCTCCATAGATTTTTCCTCATCTATCTGTGTTACCTCTCTTTCTTTTGTATCCATGATATTCGATTTTCTCTTCCTTAATGGCATCTGAGGGTGGTTTTGTTGATAGTATTAATGAGATTTAATAAAGAATAAAAAGTTTAAAAAAAATAAAAAATCTAAAAGAGTTGTTTTTTTAAAAAATTAATAATTAAATAAAGAAAAATAAAATAAAATTTAAATTTTAAAAAAAGGAAATTATTCCCCCCCCTTCCTATTTCCTCTCCTCTCCTCTCCCCTCTTTCTTGAGAAAATCTTGTGGTGACCTGTGAATTATATTGTACTAAATAGAACAAACAATGCCTGTAATGGAGGGCCTGAATTGGGGAGAAGTAATAAAGGGGCAAAGCCTGACCAGGTGGTGGCGCAGTGGATAGAGCGTCGGACTGGGATGCAGAAGGACCCAGGTTCGAGACCCCAAGGTTGCCAGCTTGAGCGCAGACTCATCTGGTTTGAGCAAACAGCTCACCAGCTTGGACCCAAGGTTGCTGGCTCCAGTTGCTGGCTCCAGCAGGGGGTTACTCGGTCTGCTGAAGGCCCACGGTCAAGGCACATGTGAGAAAGCAATCAATGAACAACTAAGAAGTCGCAACGCACAATGAGAAACTGATGATTGATGCTTCTCATCTCTCTCCGTTCCTGTCTGTCTGTCCCTGTCTATCTCTGCCTCTGAAAAAAAAAATAAATAAAAAGATTTCCTTCTTTAAAAAAATAAATAAATAAATAAAGGGGCAAAGAAAAAAAAAGGGGGTGTGGACCCACAAAAAGCAAATAAGGAAAAAATTTGGGTCAAGAATAAAATGATTTGCTTTTAGGTGTTGGTTGACTAAGAGTTATGATGAGAGGAATAAGAGGGAAACAGGAAAATGGGGGGACAAATTAAAAAATTACTATTGTATTTAGTGGAACAACAACTAGATAAAATGGAGAGCCAGGAATGGGAGCACTGCTAGTGAGTTAAAAAGGTGAAGTAAAAAAACCCGAAATGCCACAAACATAAGTTTGAGTCCCAGATAAGATCATTTGTTCACTATTGAGGTTTGAATGAGAGGAGACGTAAAGGAGAAAGGAAGAAACTAATATAGAGGGAGAAAAGAAAGAGAGAGAGAGAAAAAAAAGAGGGTACCACTAGAAAAAAGAGGAGAGAGAGAGAGAGAAAGTTAAGGGTTTTGGAGTGCAACCCTCATAGAGAGAAAGGAAGAGGAAAGAAAAGATAATGGGAGATGTAACACTTATGGGTAGTGTAGTTCAAGGAGAGGAGAGAGTAAGACCGGCAGAGAGTTAAACGACCAAATTGGAGGAGGAAAAAAAAAATCAAGAATGAAGATAAGAGAAACAAACGAACAAATATAATAAAATGGGATAGGTTATAAAGTCTGCAGATTATTCTTGATTTTGAGAAGTTATCTTCTTGCTTTTTCTTTTCTCTCCCTCTTCCTGGTCTGTGACTCTGTGCCCTGGGTTCTGCCCCTTTGGCACACTCAGGTAGAGGTTTGCAGTTGATAAGTCTCTATGGCGATGTCATGTATTGTGCTTCAGTCTCGTTGGCAGTCGAGGCTCATTAGCATTTTCCTTCCTCAATTATTAGCCTGATAATCCAGCTATGGGGTTGCTGCTGCCTCTGCCTGGATAGTAAGAGGCTCAAAGAGCTGGCAACTCCCTACTCTATTCCCACTCAGCACAGGGCTCTGGGTAAGGCTCAATCAGTCAGAGCTGCTAACATAATCAGGTGGGGTTTCCGCCCACTCAAAGACCTCTGGCTCTGCCACGCTGTATGGTAACACAGGCACCCACTCCTGAGGTGCTGGGAGGAATCTTTTGCCCACTCTCTGTGCTCACTGACCAGGATATCAGGCCGGCCGCCTCACCCTCTGAGTGAAATTCCCGCCCGCATGGAAAAGTTCCAGAGTTGGAATTGGCTCTTGCTCCCTCCCCGTGCGCGGCTTTTTCAGGGCGCTGGGGCAGCCCGGAGATTCTGCTTTCAGCCCACACAAAGGCCTCTGACTCTGCCTCTCTGTGGAGTAACACAGGCACCCACTCTCGGGGCTTTCAAAGGAATCTCTCACCCACTATCTGCACGTGCCGACTAGGAGATTGGGAAAAATGGCTGCCCCACTTGTCTTTCTTTGTCTGGGTTTGGCGCAAGTGTTACCTTGTATTGACTGGGTTGCCACAGGCACAGTTTTTCCTTGGCTTGGATCTCCGTGCCACAGCCTGGTTCGTCCGTTTGTGCCGCGGCCTGGATCTATTCACCCCCTTTGCCCGCCTTAGTTTCTATACTCTCAGTTCACAGTGAAAGCAGCCCTATTTAGGTTAGTGAGAAAGGCGGAGCATTTCTTACTCCCTATTTCCTTCGGGGTTTGATTATATATTTAGCCAGTTTTTCGCTCGACCATACCTTTGGGTGTATTGCAAAACATCTGGAGGCTCCAAGGATAGGTTTTTCTGTTTCTGGTTGAAGATCTTGTTGAGTTTTGGGGGAGATTTATTGGTATCGCTTTCTACCGCGCCATTACTCTGATGTCATCTTGTGGTTTCATTTTAAATAAAGAAAGTGCAGTTTTAATTTTGTTTAAAGTAAAGAAAATGCAGTTTTAGTTTACATTTGGTGTTAAGAAAGTGCAGTTTTAGTTTACGGGTCTATAGTACCTGCATCCCTTCCTCCCTCCCTCCTCCTCCGCCATTCACCTCCATTAGCTACACTCGTCTGTCTCCAAGGTAAGAATACAGTACTAAATAACACTTTTTTCTTTTAATTCATATATTATGTTATGCATTGGTAAAATATACATGTGTGTTTCTTAATTAAAAACATGTCTTTTTTATAATTTAGTATGATTTGGGAATGTTTCACAGGGCTGGAACAGATTAAACCTATTTCAGTTATTTTAAATGGGAGAAATTTGTTTGATATATGAGTTGACTGACTTACGAGCTCAGTTACAGAATGAATTAAACTCGAATCTCAAAGTACCACTGTAGATGGAAATGACTCTGTGGAAAGGGAAGAGGGCAAGTGCTGTGTGTTCAAGCATCTGCTTGCCACTTCACATAAATCTACTGCCTCTCCTGGGGTCTCCCCCACTGATCTTGCTGATGGTCTCACGAGGTAGAGCCACCAGTTCTCACACCATTGCTCTCATTGTCTGACTACAGCTACTTGCACGTTCCTTCCCTAGTTGCCGTTGGCAGCACTCTTTCAGCCATCTCTGAGCTCCTTCTTTGGAAAGGAAGCAATGACTGGTCCCTGCAAGGCTGATCTTTGTAGGACAAGGTCTGCTCCAAATAGGCTGGCAGAGGCCAGCTTTTTATTCTTCTGAAGTTCTGTCCAGGGAGACCCCAACCTTACCAATGTTGACTTCCCCTCACAAAGAAACACAAGCTACCCAAGCTACCCAGGAGATTAGCTTGCAGTTACCGGTTTACTGACTTAAGTTGAGCCTATACTTTTCTTTTCTTTTTATGTAAAGCAACAGAGAGAGAGAGAAACAGACAGGGACAGACAGACAGGAAGGGAGAAAGATAAAAAGCTGTTGTTGTGGCACTTTTAGTTGTGCATTGATTTCTTTCTTATATGTGCCCTTGACCCAAGAGCTCCAGCTGAGCCAGTGGACCCTTGCTGAAGCTAGTGACCTTGAGCTCAAGCCAGTGATCTTGGGGTCATGTCTATGATCCCATGCTCAAGCTGGTACCCTCACACTCAAGCTGGCAAGCCTGTACTCAGGCCGACGACCTTGGGCTTCGAACCTGGGTCCTCAGCACCCCAGGCTGATGCTCTACCCACTACGCCACCACCTGCTCAGGCTTGCTGAACCTACTCTTAAGCCCCACTTCACTTAGGGCTGTAGGTGGCTCAAATTAATGAAGCTTGGTGTTACTTGAAACTTTCCTTCCCTAACATTCTACTTCCTAATTATAATCACACAGAAGGAGATGAAGCCCTGTCTGTTGGAGTATGTAGCTCCTCTCTTTCAAGGTGGAAAGCCTGGCCCTAGTGGTAGGATTCAAATAATTTAACAACCCTAATGACCATTTATATTAAAAAACAATATACCAAAAGGTAGTTTATTATTTCATGCATTTAATACTTAAATAAGAACAATAAAAGAGGTATACAAAATGTTATATTTGTTTACTAAAGTAACAAATGCAAGGGAATTAAAAATAGTATTTCATCAAAGGTATAATGAGTTTTATAAAATGAATAAATAAATACTGCAAGCATAGTTCCATAAAATTTTTTTCACCTATGGACAGAATGAACATTCCTACAGGCACTTAAAATATACTGTTGTGCAGACGAACTTTAAAAAAGAGTAAGGAATGTAAATTTGTGATTTCCACATTGGGCGGCTGCCCAGGCACCTGCCTTAGAGAGAACTTTGGTTACAAGTGCCATTTTAACAACAGATTCACCAAACTCAGCAAAAAATTAGGTATTGGTTCTGCTGAACCGGCACGAACCGGCTGAATCCCACCTCTGCCTGGCCCCCAGTCAGCAGCTTTCTCCCTTTCCTAGCCGCCTGAAGTCACATGCCCATTCACTTAGACTACAGGGTCTTTCCCCAGGGGAACAGAAACACTCCGTCCCAGATGGGGCTTGAGCTTTATCACTCAATAGCTCAATGGTGATCCAAAGGGGCATTGCTATAAAGCATTTCCAGTAAAAATATTAAAACAGTGCAAAGGATCTAGTTAAGAATAATGTTGATTTGCCTTTCTATTGCTTCCTGCCCAGAGTAATGATTCGTTCTGCATTTCACTTCCCTTATTCATTTGGCAGTAAAACAAGATATGTAGCCTCAAATATTTAACACCCATGATATGAGATACAATTATCTACAGTCATATAGAAACACCTGGTAAAAGCAGACTACTGGGTTTCATTTCCTTATGAAATTTCAACAATTCGTTAATCAAAATACTGCAATTGACCAAAATATTTTAAATATCTAAAACCAGCTCACTGTGTTGATTAAATTCAAATTGATTAACTAGTTCTTGTTTTACCACATTTTCTTACTAATGCAATTTTGGCTAAAATACAGACTGTTTAAATAAGGAGAAATAAACCAGCCAAATACTCACTATTTAAAATCTCCACACTTGGAGTGGTGAACACACAAGGCAATATACTAATGATGTATTTATTATAGAATTGTACACCTGAAACCTGTATAATTTTATTAACCAATGTCACCCCAATAAATTCAGTAAAAATGTTTTAAAAATAAAAAAATCTCCACACTGGCCCTGGCCGGTTGGCTCAGCGGTAGAGCGTCGGCCTAGCGTACGGAGGACCCGGGTTCGATTCCCGGCCAGGGCACACAGGAGAAGCGCCCATTTGCTTCTCCACCCCTCCGCTGCGCTTTCCTCTCTGTCTCTCTCTTCCCCTCCCGCAGCCAAGGCTCCATTGGAGCAAAGATGGCCCGGGCGCTGGGCATGGCTCTGTGGCCTCTGCCTCAGGTGCTAGAGTGGCTCTGGTCGCAATATGGTGACGCCCAGGATGGGCAGAGCATCGCCCCCTGGTGGGCAGAGCATCGCCCCTGGTGGGCGTGCCGGGTGGATCCCGGTCGGGCGCATGCGGGAGTCTGTCTGACTGTCTCTCCCTGTTTCCAGCTTCAGAAAAATGAAAAGAAAAAAAAAATAAAAAATAAAAAATAAATAAATAAATCTCCACACTTACCTATATACACTAGGAATGAGATTTTCACTTGAAACAATAATTTAAACTAAGTCACACTTGACATTGTTAATGATTTTGGAGTAAAGCATTTTAATACTAAATTTATTTTTCTGTGCTTATGTTAAAGTCTGCACTTGTGCATACTTTCAGATTTAGTTCCCTCATATCCTTTTTTAGAATAAGGCAGTTATTAATTAATTGTA
The DNA here is from genome assembly GCF_036850765.1 of Saccopteryx bilineata. Lineage (NCBI taxonomy): Eukaryota > Metazoa > Chordata > Mammalia > Chiroptera > Emballonuridae > Saccopteryx > Saccopteryx bilineata. The sequence goes on along the minus strand of NC_089497.1, from coordinate 70,657,633 downwards.
TGATGAACTTTCTTTTTATGATGAGTCCTTGCAATGAACATCCACAGTATATGGTTGTTGATGACTCCTTTCGGGATTCTCCTCTGAGAACTGCCCTTTTCTGTGGGGGTAATTTCCATAGACATGGTCTCGTTAATTTTACTCTCTTGGGCACATTTAATTGGTCCAAAAATAAACTACTGGCCAAGCTGAGACAATCAGATTGCCTCTCGTGAAAATTTGGCAGTGGATTAGCCATTCTAGTCAGGTAGTAGGGTGAGCAGACATAAAAGTAAAGAAAAGCCCTGGCCGGTTGGCTCAGCGGTAGAGCGTTGGCCTAGCGTGCAGAGGACCCGGGTTCGATTCCCAGCCAGGGCACATAGGAGAAGCGCCCATTTGTTTCTCCACCCCTCCGCCGCGCTTTCCTCTCTGTCTCTCTCCCTCCCGCAGCCAAGGCTCCATTGGAGCAAAGATGGCCCGGGCGCTGGGCATGGCTCTGTGGCCTCTGCCTCAGGCGCTAGAGTGGCTCTGGTCACAATATGGCGACGCCCAGGATGGGCAGAGCATCGCCCCCTGGGGGGCAGAGCACCGCCCCTGGTGGGCGTGCCGGGTGGATCCCGGTAGGGCGCATGCGGGAGTCTGTCTGACTGTCTCTCCCTGTTTCCAGCTTCAGAAAAATGAAAAGAAAAAAAAAAAAAAAAAAAAGGAAAGAAAGAAAGAAGAAAATAAAGCACACCTCAGAGAGAAGAGAAATAAAAAACCATGGAGCCTCACAAAGAGAGGTAAGGAGGAATAGACAGCTTGGTTTCCAGTAGCTTTCTGGCACCCAACCTGGTGCCTCACGAGGCTCCCTCTAGATCTTTGGTTCTGTGAAACATCCTCTTGTGCCTCTTTTTAGCTTATGCAAATTTAAGTGAGTTTCTGGAACTTTGAATTAAATCTTCTCTAAAATGACAATGAGGCTCTTGGGGCCTATTAAAGTATGGACAACAACTGGCAACACTAACAATTTAAAATTTCCACAATCTATGCTTGCTGAATTCTAGAGTTTGATATTTGATGTGTTAAGCGCCTATATAGACTGTACTTTGTTTGATGGGTTAAGCACCTATGTAGACTGAACAATGCTTTAAAAATGTTTCTGACCATAATACAGAGTGATCTTTCCAAAATGGCATGAGAGTTTTCTACCACCCTCCCTCCAAAGAAACTGATTCTGACAACCATCCACAGACATGAGTGCCTTTGTAGAAGTCTAGACGGCCAGTGGAGAAGTTCCAGCACACTGTTAGAGAAAACAAAACAGAACAACAACAAAAAAAACAAGATACGATGTTAGATGCATTGAAGAAGATAAGAGGAAACAGTTTCACTTCACCTGTGTCACCTATTCCCAAGGAAGCACAACTCAGTGATCAATGCCAAGAGACACCTACTCAGCCTATGATTTCTTCCATGAGAGAAAGTAAGAGTATGAGTGAGCACACAGCTTCCCCAGCTATGCAAGATGCTGCCAAAGAGACCCACACCTTTCTCTCCCATCCAGAATACTGAGGGGTGTTGCCTGACCAGGGGAAGGAGGGAGGGTGTAGCTGCTAGAACAGCAGACAGGGCTCTTAGAAGAATTCAAAGGGCCAGAGATCCTGTGTCGTTGACTCTATTAGGAAGTCTACCCACGACCTGCTCCTTACCTGTAGATCTTTCGACTTCCCACAGGCACTCTCAATGCTCCACATACCTCACCCGAATACACTTCCAGCCTGTGGTTGGCTCCCTGTGCATTATGCCTTAGAGAGTAGAGAGAGGAAGCCTTTGCAGACAACTAGCATGCACAATGAGAAAGGTGGCCCAACTCTGCAGGATTTGTAAAACACAAACAAACAAACAAAAAAACCTTGAGCATTTAACACCACCTTAGGGAAAGCAAACTGGAGGCTATCAGTATTCAACCTTGCACTGCATGCAATCTTAATCCCACACATACACACAAACACACAGAAGAAGAAACGTAGAGCAGGCTTATCCATAGAAAATATTGAAGAAAGCTTCAATATCCTTAATAGGGCTGACAGAGGTAGTTCTCTCCCAAAGCCAATCAGTAAAGACTGAAGGAGGTGATTGCTTCAAGTACAAAGACAGCAATGCAAGACTTCAAGAAACATGAAAAATCAAGGAAACACAACACTACTAAAGAAACAATTATTTTCCAGTAACTGACCCCAAAGAAATGGAGAACTGTGATTTTTCACAATAAAGAATTCAAAATAGTTGTTTTAAAGATCAAGAAACTATAAGAAACATAGAAAGACAAGTCAACATAATCAGGAGAACAATACATGAACAAAATGAGAAGTTTAACAGAAAGATAGAAATTATAAAAGAGACCAAAAGGCAATTCCAGTGGTAAAGAGTACAATTAATAAAATGAAACTGACCAGTCAGTGGTGCAGTGGATAGAGCGTTGGACTGGGACTCAGAAAACCCAGGTTCAAAACCCCAAGGTTAGTGGCTTCAGCACAGGCTTAACTGGCTTGAACCCAGGCTCACCAGCTTGAGCACGGGGTTGCTGGCTTGAGCGTGGGATCATAGACATGACCCCATGGTCGCTGACTTGAGCCCAAAGGTCACTGGCTTGAAGCCCAACGTTGCTGGCTTTAGCACAAGGTCACTGGCTTGAGCAGGAGGCCACTGGCTCTGCTGTAGCCCCGTAGTCAAGGCACATATGAGAAAAGCAATCAATTAACACCTAAGGAGCCACAATGAAGAATTAATGCTTCTCATCTCTCTCCCTTCCTGTCTGTCCCTCTCTCTGTCTTTCTGTCTCTGTCACAAAAAATAAAATAAAATAAAATAAAATAAATAAAATGAAAAACATAAGAGAGAGCATACACAGCAGACTGGATCAAGTAGAAAGAATTTGTGAAGTAGAAAACAGGTACTTTTGCAGACAACAAAGTAAAAAATAATAAAAAAGTGTAAATAAAGCCTACGTGAACCTTGGGAAACCATTAAAAGAAATATTCCATGCATTATGGGGTCCCAGAAGAAAAAAGGGGTAAGGGAAAGAAAGCTCATTTAAATAGTTAATGACCCATAGCTTATAAAACCTGGGGGGAATTTTAGACATCCAAGTTTATAAAGAGCATAGGTCCCCTAAGTATTTAAACTCAAAAATGTCTAAGACATATTAAAATAAGCATTCTAAATCCAACAACAAAGAGAGAATTTTAAAAGCAACATGAGAAAAAAATTCGTCAGATATAAGGGAATTTCCATAAGGCTATCAGTGGATTTCTCAGCAGAAACCTTGAAGGCAGGGAGAGAGGGATGATATGTTCAAAGTCCTTAAAGAAAATAAACTGAGAACCAATATTATTTTAGCCATCAAAGTTGTCTTTCAGAAATAAAGGCGAGAAAAAGACTTTCTCAGAGAAGCAAAAGTTGAGTGAGGGTACCATCACTAAAACTTTCTTAACAAAAAATGCTAAAAGGATTTTTTCAAGTTGAAATGAAAAGACATTATTAGTAATGTGAAAACATAAAAATATACAACCCACTGGTTAAAGTAAGTATACAGTCAAATTTAGAATACTCTAATACTAAAATGTGATGTGTCAATCACTTTAATATAAGTGTTAAAGGACAAAAGTGTTAAAAATAACTATAACTACAATAATTTGTTAATGAATACATAATATAAAAAGATGTAAATTGTGACATTAAAAACCTAAAATGTAGCAGGAGGTAAATAAAAGAGTAGATTTTTCATATGTGATCAAAGTTAAGTTGTTATCAGCTTAAAATGGACTTATAGGATGTTTTATGTAAGCTTATAGGATGTTTTATGTAAGACTCATGGCAACCACAAAGCAAAAACCTATAGTAGATACAGAAAAGATAAAGAAATAAAAAGGATACCACTATAAAAATTATAAACTCACAAAGAGAGTCAGCAATAAAAGAAGAAAGGAACAAGATAATAAATCAGCCAAAACCAGTAAGGTAGCATTAGTAAGTCCTTACAGATCAATAGTTGCATTAAATGTAAATGAATTAAATTCTTCCATAAAAAAAGCATAAAATGCCTGAATGGATTTTTAAAACATAAAACCAAGATTCAACTACATTTATGCACCACTTAATAAAGGAATACATGGTACCTTGAGATACGAGTTTAATTCATTCTGTAACCAAGCTCGTAAGACAGTCAACTTGTATATCAAATTTCTCCCATTTAAAATAACTGAAATAGATTTAATCTGTTCCAGCCCTGTGAAACATCCCCAAACCATCCTAAATTATTAAAAAAGACATGTTTTTAATTAAGAAACACACCTGTGTACATTACCAATGCATAACAAAATATATAAAATAAAAGAAAAAAGTGTTATTTAGTACTGTATTCTTACCTTGGAGACAGACGAGTGTGGCTAATGGAGGTAAATGGCGGAGGAGGAGGGAGGGAGGAAGGGATGCAGGCACTATAGACACATAAACTAAAACTGCACTTTCTTAACACCAAATGTAAAATAAAACTGCATTTTCTTTAAACAAAACTAAAACTGCACTTTCTTTACTTAAAATGAAACCACAAATACTTAATTGTAAAAAAAAAAAAAGCACTTTCTTAACTTTAAACTTAACCTAAGCTTAACATTATGTATTTTTCATTTAATCATCACCTGTTTATGCCTTTTTGGCTGCACTTTTGGCACTTTCACTTGCAGGACTTTTGAATAAAAATCTATCCAAAGAGGTTTGCTTTTACCTGCCTTTTAAAATGTTACGGAAATGTGACAAACAAGTGTCATTAAAAAGTGCTGAAGCACGACCAGTTGAAATGTTTTCTGGGTGTTTCTTTTCAATGAAACTTAAAAGCTTCTTCCACATTGCCAGTATGTCTTTAATTTCACTTGTAGAAATCACTTCCTCCGACTCTACCTCCTCCTCACTACTAATCTATTGCAGAAGCTCCGTATGTTGCATCATCTGTAGCTCCTTCAGCTCCTCAGTTGAGAGTTCCTCCTCATGTTCCTCGACGAGCTCGTTTACATCACCCTCATCTACCTCCAGACCCATTGACTTTCCTAGGGACACAATCTCTTCTAATGCTTCTACCTCGGTCTCGGTCTCTGGTTCGAATCCTTCGAAGTCCCTGTCTGCAACAACATCAGGCTATGGCTTTTTTCATGCCAAGTTCAAGGTTCTTCTTGTAACCTCTTGCCATGCCAAGTCAATTATGCGTAAACATATCACGATGTTGTAGTGATCTTTCCAAAACTCTCGAAGGGTTAGAATTGTATTCTCAGTCACCTCAAAGTATTGGCAAAACAATGCTTTGTGTAAAGCTTTTTAAAGTTGGAAATGACCTGCTGATCCATAGGTTGCAAGATTGAAGTCGTGTTGGGTGGGAGGTAGAGGACTTTCATGAATTTGAACTCATCGAGAATGTCATCTTCAAGACCAGGTGGGTGGGCTGGAGCATTATCAAGGATTAGTAATGCTTTCGTCAGAGGTTTATTTTCTTTTTTTGTATTTTTCTGAAGCTGGAAACGGGGAGAGCCAGTCAGACAGACTCCCGCATGCGCCCGACCGGGATCCACCCTGCACGCCCACCAGGGGCGACGCTCTGTCCACCAGGGGGCGATGCTCTGCCCCTCTGGGGCGTCGCTTTCCCGCGACCAGAGCCACTCTAGCGCCTGGGGCAGAGGCCAAGAAGCCATCCCCAGCGCCCGGGCCATCTTTGCTCCAATGGAGCCTTGGCTGCAGGAGGGGAAGAGAGAGACAGAGAGGAAGGAGGGGAGGGGGGTGGAGAAGCAAATGGGCGCCTCTCCTATGTGCCCTGGCCGGGAATCGAACCCGGGTCCCCCGCATGCCAGGCCGACGCTCTACCGCTGAGCCAACCGGCCAGGGCCGGTTTATTTTCTTGAAGATATCTCTTCACTGCAGGACCAAAAACGACATTTACCCATTCAATAAAAAACTGCCGCATAACCCATGCTCTAGCATTGGCCCGCCACATAACCTGCAGTTTTTCTTTAAGAATCTTGTGAGTGTTAAAGGCTCGAGCATTTTTGGAATGATACAATAGCAGTGACTTTACTTTACAGTCACTGCTAGTATTTGCACACAGTACAAGGGTCATGCGGTCCTTCATGGCTTTATGGCCTGGCAGCTTCTTCTCCTCTACGGTGATGAAAGTCTTCCAGGGCACTATTTTCCAAAACAATCCTGTTTCATCACAGATAAACACTTGTTAGGGGATGTAGCCTTCCTTTGTGATAAGCGCAGTGATGTACTTCTCAGCTGCCTTAACGTCAGCACTCGCAGCTTCACCATGCCTCACCACGGAGTGGATGCCAGATCTCTTCTTGAAATTTTCAAACCAGCCATGACTTGCCTTAAACATATCTCTGCTGCTTTTTTTGAGGTTGATGGTTCTTTCTTCTTCAAGTCGCTGTATGTGCCTTTTCGCATATTACAGTCTCTGTCACTGTAACTCCTGCCAGCTCTTTCTCTTTCAGCCACACCAGCAGAAGTTTCTCCATTTCTTCATGGATATTTGTCCTTAATTGGGACATAATTGTAGTTCCTTTCACTGGATTTGCGCTTTTGGTGGCATCATTTTGTTTAAGGATGGTACAAATTGTAAATGTATTGTGGTCGTACAGCCTTGCCAGTTCAATCACTCGTACACCATGCTTATGTTTTTCTATTATTTCTTGCTTTACTTCTATTGACATCATTCTCTTCTTTTTCTCACCACTGTCCTTTATACTCACTTTCTTCAACCCCATGATAGCACACAAAAGAAGTTAGTAAAAAATGTAAAAATAATGCAAGAATGAGTACAGTGCACATGATTCTACTTGACTTGATTCTGTGGGTAACATGTGAGAAAGAATGAGATGCTGGTATTGTGCTGCTGATACTGGACCCGTGAGCCAATGCACCAACTAACGGCAGCTTCCCAAATCACAACTCAGATCTCGAAAAAAAAATACAGACCGAGTTGCAGTTTGCATGTTAAAAAAAAAAATCGTATGTTGATCAACTCGTATGTCAAGGTACCACTGTACATTCTGAGAAATGTGTGTTTAGGTGATTTTGTCATTGTGTGAACATCACATAGGGATTTGTTTACAGTTTTTTTTATAGTCTGGCCCTTCAACGGTCTGAGGGACAGTGAACTGGCCCCCTGTGTAAAAAGTTTGGGAACCCCTGGTATAACCTATTGCTTCTAGGTTACAAGCTTAGTCAGCATGCTACTGTATAAAACAACACAAAATTAAATCAAGCACAAGAGAAAATGATGCAGTACAATCCTGAAAAACCAATGGTTCAAAAAAATTTTTTTAAAGATATCAAAAAATAACTTACGGCCTGACCCGTGGTGGCACAGTGGATAAAGCATTGGCCTGGAACACTGAGGTCACCAGTTCGAAATCCTGGGCTTGCCTTGACGGTACATAAGGGAGTTGATGCTTCCTGCTCCTCCCTCCTTTTCTCTCTCTCTCTCTCTCTCTCTCTCTCTCTCTCTCTCTCTCCATCTCTCTGACTCTTTCCTATGAAATGAATGAATGAATAAATAAATAAATAAAACAAAACTTAAGGGACACGAGAACAGAGGCTCCATCTCCACACATGCTGCAGATGGCTTTTCCAGTCTACCTGAATCATTACCAGCTAGAAGCAGCGGTCATTGGGACTTGGACATGAGCTGCAAAGTATAGAATTGTGACAAAAATTCCAGTGCCATGCAGACTTTTCCTGGATGTGAACTTTTTCTAGACTCCTGCTCCTTGTGACAGCTCCTAATGGACTGAACTGGGGTTGGGTTGCATTTTTCAGGGATTTGGAATGGTGTTGGTGCCAACTTGGTCTTGATGAACATGTTAAGGACATTGCTCTTTTATGGATTCTTGTTGTATTGGCCAAGAGTTTTCTTAAAGGCTTTAATCACAGTAAAAAATAATTATATATATATATATATGACTAGATAAAGAAGATGTGGCACATATACACTATGGTATACCACTCAGCCATAAGAAATGATGACATCAGATCATCTACAACAAAATGGTGGGATCTTGATAACATTATACAGAGTGAAATAAGTAAATCAGAAAAAACCAAGAACTGCAGGATTCCATACATTGGTGGGACATAAAAACAAGACTAAGAGACATGGACAGGAGTGTGGTGGTTATGGGGGGGGGAGGGAAGGAGGGAGAGGGAAAGGGGAGGGGAGGGGCACAAAGAAAACTAGATAGAAGGTGACAATCTGACTTTGGGTGATGGGTATGCAACATAATTGAATGACAAGATAACCTGGACATGTTTTCTTTGAATATATGTACCCTGATTTATTGATGTCACCCCATTAACATTAATAAAAATTTATGTATATATAAAAAAACTTAAGGGACACAGCAACAGTAGTTCTTAGTGGAAAGTTTATAGTGTTAAATGCTAACATTAAGTAAAAGAAAATTGCCCTGGTCAGTCAGCCCAGTTAGTTAGAGTGTCACCTGTAACACCAAGGTTGCAGGTTCAATCCTCAGTCAGGGCACATACCAGAAGCAACCAAGGAATACACAACTAAGTGAAACAAAAAACGAATGCTTCCCCCTCCACCTTCTTCTCTGTGTCTCCACAATTCAATTAATTAAAAATAATAGTTTAAATGAGCAAATTTCTTTTAAAAAGAAAAAGAAATAAAAAGATTCAGAAAACCTAAATTTTATATCACAAGAACCTAAAAAAAGAGAAAAAGAAAAAACTATGCCCAAAGTTAGCAAAAGGAAGGGAATAACAAAGATCAGAGCAGATGTGAATTAAATAGAGACCAGAATAATAGAAAACATCAATAAAAGTAAGAATTCATTTTTTGAAAAGATAAATAAAATTGTCAATTTAGCTAATCTAACTAAGGAAAAAAAGAGAAGATTTTAATAAATAAAATCAGAAATAAAAGAGGGGATTGTGGGAGACAGGCTGTAAGCTGACAAAATGCTTTCAGCCTAGGCTAGGGCTTAGTTTAAGACTAAGCTCTTTCCCACCCTTTTAATACTAAGATCTTTTCAACATCCTTTTATTACTAAGATCTTCTCAACACCCTTCTCAAAACTAAGCTTTTCCCCACACCCTTAACTGTTGCATGATGTGGGGTGGTGTACTCTTATGAGGAATCCCATTTATGCCTCAGATAAGGGGCTTTGTATCAGAGACTTCCTTATTTGTATATTGGCTTAAAGGCTTTAATTGTCTACACTATATAATAAAGCAAGACCGAGGGCTCTCTCTCTCTGATCTTGCCATCAGCATTGCAGAGGCCTTCTGATCCCATCCTCTTTTCTTGGTGAGTCTGTTTTCTTAATTCCGCGCCATTCTCCCTCAGGACCTGGAATTACTAGCTGCCCTGGTTCATGGCAGGAGACATAACTAGTACCACCAACACAAAGGTTCAGAGAGACTACTATGAGTAATTACAGACCAATAAATCAGATAACCTAGAAAAAATGAATAAATGCTCAAAACATATAACCTACCAAGACTGAATACTGAAGAAACAAAAAATCTGAACAGACCAATAATAAGAATATTGAATCAATTATAAAAAAAACCTCCCCCGCAAAAAAATTCAGAACCAAACAGTTTCACTGGTGAATTCTAATAAACATTTAAAGAAGAATGAATGTCAGTCTTTCTCAAACTTTCCCCAAAAAATTGAAGAGGAGGGGACACATACTAACTTATTTTACCAGGCCAGCATTAACATGATACCAAAGACAGACGAGGACTGTACAGGAAAACTATAGGCCAATATCCCTAATGAATATAGATGCAAAAATCTCAGTAAAAAACTGCTAAACTTAATTCAACGGTACATTAAAAGGATCACATTATGATCAAATAAGATTTATCTCTGAGGTGCAAGGATGATTCAACATCCACAAATCAATTGATGTGACATACCATATTAATAAAATGAAAGTTAAAAATCAGATGATCATCTTAATAGATGTTGATAAAGCACTGACAAAATAGATGTTGATCCATTTGTGATTTTTTTTCTTCTTTTCCAAGTGAGAGGAGGGAACACTGGTTAACATAATTATACAGGTTTCAGGTACCCAATTCTACAACACATCTCCCTATACCATACTGTGTGTTAATCCCTACACCCAAGTCAAGTCTTGTGAACAGTTTTTGATTTCTAACTGGATTTATTATGGTCAGAGAACACTTTATGATTTCAAGCCTTTGAAATTTTGATGCTTTAAGACTCAGCATATGGTCAATTTTGATAAATGTTCCTTATGCACTTGAAGTGAATGTGCATTCTGTTGTTGGTGTGTATAATGATTTACACGTGTCAATTAGATTGTTTTGTTAATTATGTTGTTCAGCTCTTCTTTATATTTACTAATATTTTGTCTACTTGTTCTATCAGCTATTGAAGGAGCCATGTTAGTGTCCCACCATGACTGTGGATTCCCCTATTTCTCCTTTAGTTTTGTCAAATTTTTGTTTCATATACTTTGAAGCTATCTAATTGGGTGTAATAGGTGTAAAATTGTTGTATTCTCCTGAGGATTCACCTCTTTTAAACTATTAAATGTTTCTTTTTATTTTCAATAATGTTTCTTGCCTGAAAGTGTTCTTATCTGATATTGGTATAGCTGCATTAGTTTTCTTTTGATTAGCATTTGCATGATATATTTTTTAATTCTTTTACTTTTTTTAAAATTTTTCTTTTCCAAGTGAGAGGAAGGGAGATAGGCAGACAGACTCCCCCATGTGCCTAAACTGGGATTCACCTGGCAACCCTCATCTGGGGCTGATGCTCTGCCCATCTGGGGCCATGCTTGCAATGGAGCTAATGTTAGTGCCTGAGGTGGAGGCTCCACAGAGCCATCCTCAGGGCTCTGGACCGATGCTCTAGAACCAATCAAGCCATGGCTGTAGACGGGGAGTGGGGGGGAGGAGTGGAGAAGCATATGGTTGCTTTTCCTGTGAGCCCTGGCTGGGAATCGAACCTGGAACATCCACATGACAGGCCAATGCTCTACCTCTGAGCCAACTGGCCAGGGCCTCATTCATGATTTTTTTTAAGATTCTCAGGTGAATATAGAGGGAACATATATCAACATAACAAAGGTCATATATGAAAATCCCATTAGCATCACACTCAATAATGAAAAGCTAAAATCTTTTCCCCTAAGATCAGGAACAAGACAAGGATGCTCACTCTCACCACTTGTATTCAACATAGTACCGAAAGTCCTAGCTAGAACAATTAGACCAAAAAAAAAAAAGAAATTTAAAAAATAAATAAAAGGCATCCAAATTATAAAAGAAGTAAAACTGTCTTTATTTGTAGTTGACATGATATTATAAATAGAAAACCCTAAAGACTCCACTCAAAACCTCTTAGAACTAATAAACAAATTCAGTTAAGTTGCAGGATACAGTCAATATATAAAAATCACTTGAGTTTCTATAGTATACTCTAATAACAAACTATCAGAAAGAGAAATTAACACTCCCCTTTTATAATTGTATCAAAAAGAATAAAATACCTAAGAATAAATTTAACCAAGGAGGTGAAAGATCTGCACACTGAAAACTAATAAGACATTGAAGAAAGAAATTAAAGAAGCTTGGCATGTGACCAGGCCATGGCACAATGAATAGAGTGTCAGCCTGGGATATTGAGGACCCAGGTTCGAAACCCTATGGCTTGAATGTGGGATCATAGACATGACCCTATGGTCGCTGGCTTGAGCAAGGAGTCACTTGCTCGGCTGAAGCCCTCCAGTCAAGGCTGTCTCTGTCTGTCTCTCTCTTTCTTTTGCTAAAAAAATAAAAAAATAAAAGAAATTGAAAAAAAATAAAGAAATAAATGAAAATATATTCTGTGCTCATGGATTAAAAGAATTAATATTGGTAAACTGTCCACACTACCCAAAGCAATAGATGGATTCAATACATCGTCTCTATCAAGTTTCAGTGGCATTTTTACAGAAATAGAACAACCCTAAAAGTCACTATGACCCTGAATAGCCAAAGTAAGTCTGAGGAAGAAGAACAAAGCTGAAAGCATTACACTTCCTGGTTTCAAACTATAGTACAAAGCTATAGTAATCAAAACAGTATTGTGGTCTCTCTCTCTATCTCTCTTTCTTCCTTCCCTTTCTCTCCTCCCCATCACCCTCTCTCTAAGCACATGAGAATACAGCAGGGGTCCCCAAACTACGGCCCACGGGCTGCATGCGGCCCCCTAAGGCCATTTATCCGGCCCCCACCGCACTTCCGGAAGGGGCACCTCTTTCATTGGTGGTCAGTGAGAGGAGCATAGTTCCCATTGAAATACTGGTCAATTTGTTGATTTAAATTTACTTGTTCTTTATTTTAAATATTGTATTTGTTTCCATTTTGTTTTTTACTTTAAAATAAGATATGTGCAGTGTGCATAGGGATTTGTTCATAGTTTTTTTTATAGTCCAGCCCTCCAACGGTCTGAGGGACAGTGAACTGGGCCCCTGTGTAAAAAGTTTGGGGACCCCTGGAATACAGCAAGAGTGGCTACCTGAAAATGGCTCTTACCAGACACATAATCTATGGTCATCTTGATTTTGGGCTTCCCAGCCTCCAGAACTGTGAGGAGTAAATATTTATTGTTTAAAAAAACATATTGTGTTGGCATGAAAACAGAGAACAATGGAACAGAATCAAGAGCCTATAAATAAAAACCCATGTGTATACAGTCATCTAAGATTTTAAAAGGAATACTCATTAGTGAAAGGATAGTGTCTTCAATACGTGGTGTTGGAAAACTGCATATTCACATGCCAAAGAGTAAAACTGGACCCCTTTCTTATACCACTCACAAAAAATAACTTGAAGTTTATTTAAGACTTAAATATAAAACCTAATATCATAAAACATCTAGAAAATAACATAGGCAAAATCTTCTCAATATCGTTCTTGGAAAACTTTTTTTTGAAATGACACCAAAAACAAGCAACAAAAGCAAACTAAACAAGTGGATCTACTTCAAACTAAAATGATTCTGCACAGTAAAAGAATTAATTTTTAAAAATGAAAAGTTAACAAAATGGGAGAAAATATTAGTAAGTCATATATCTGATAAGGGTTAATATCCAAAAGATATAGGGAACTTACATAACATTATTCCAAAAAAGAAATACAAATGGCCAACATGTACATAAAAACATGCTCATCATTAGTAATCATCAGGGAAATGCAAGTAAAAACCACAATAAGATATCACCTCATACCTGTTAGAATGTCTATTGTCAAAAAGACAAGAGATAACAAGGTTACAAAGATGTGATGAAAAGAAAACCCTTGTACACCCTTGGTGGGAATGTAAATTGATATACTATAGTCACTATGGAAAATTGTATGGCAGATCCTCAAAAAATTAAAAATAGTGTTACCATATAATCCAGGAATCCCACTTTTGGGGATATATACCCAAAGGGAATGAAATCACTATCTTGAAGAGTTATATGTACCCCCATGTTTATTGTAGTATTATTTATAATAGCCAAGATGTAGAATCATCCCAAGTGTCCACTGATGAATAATTGGATAAAGAAAATGTATTATATAATATATACATATATTTAATATATGTATATATATACAATGACATGTTATTTAGCCATAAAAAGAGGGAAATCTGCCAATTGCAACAATATCAATGGAACTTGAGGGCATTGTACTAAGTGAAATAAGTCAAACTAAAACAAATACTATATGATCTCACTTATATGTGGACTCCAAAAGAGCCAAACTCACAGTAACAGAGAGTAGAAGAGTGGTTAAGGAGTAAGGGTAATAGAGAAATATTGTTCACTGGGTACAAACTTCCAGTTGTAAAGTAAGTTCTGGGAATGTAATGCATGACACAGTGGCCACAGTTTATTAATTCTGTATTGTATATTTGAAATTTGCTGAGAGTAGATCTTAAATGTTCTGACCACAAACACACATACACACACACACACACACACATACACACACACACACTATTTGAGGTGATAGATGTGTTAACTAACCTTGTGATAATCATTTCACAATACATATGTGTATCAAGTCATTACTTTGTACATCTTACACAATGTTATATGTCAATTATATCTCAATAAAGCTGGAAAATGTTTCTGGTCATAAAACAGTAAGAAACATAGTTTGTATCATGGCTCAGTTTATGCATAGGTATACATGAATATACTATTGAAACAAGTTCTTGTCATAATACCTGAACTAATGTGGTGGCTCAATAAATATTTGCTGAAATAATTACAAGAATAAATGAATGAAATACAGGAAACAAAAATAAGGCCATGAATGCTTATATTGAGTTTAGAAAAAGAAATAAAAAACATGAGTTTATTAAACTGAGTCATTACTATTTTTTTAAGATTTTATTTATTGATTTTACACATAGAGAAGGTCAAGGGGAACAAGAAGTAGTTGCTTCACTCTAGCTGTTCATTGGTTGCTTGTCATATGTGCCTTAACCAGGCAAGCCCAGGGTTTTGAACTGGCAACCTCAGTGTTCCAGGTCGGTGCTCTATCCACTGTACTACTACAGGCCAGGCCTAAGTCATAACTATTTTTTAAAATTTAAATAAAAAATAAAATAAATTACCAGTAACTTAAAACATAATGTTTAAAGCAAATAAAAAGATAGAATTTAAAATTATAGAAATAAAAACTGTAGAAATCATCAAATTTTAATTTTATAAAATATTTAGCAAAATTCAGTCATTGGCTGAATTTTATAAAAAAGTAAACTCACAAATGAGAAAGAAAACCTTATTTTAAATTAGAAAGAACTGTTACCTATATTCTATTATATGGAATAGTAAACAGGAAATTTATAAGTACATAGATATTAGTTTGCATAGTTTCTGTTAAGAAGTTTACTCTTACTCTTATCTTTATTCCTCTTTATAGAATGTGTCCTTTCCCCTCTGTTTTTAAGGCTGCTTTTAAGTTTTCTCCCTTTAATCACTGATTTTCAGCAATTTTATTATAATGTGCTGTAGTGTTGTTTTTTTGATATTTGTTCTGCTTAGCATTGATTGTGCATGGGTTTACAGTTTCCATCAAATCTGGAAATACTTTAGCCATTGTTTCTTCAAATATTTTTTCCTGTTTCACCTTTTAACCCTTCCTCACTTCTCTTTCTGGGCCTCGGTTACATGCTTGCTACACTGCCTATATTGTCCCACACTCTTATTATCATTTCTTATTTATATATTTTCAGGGCCTCATTTTGATTTTAAATTTGAATTGCTATGACTTCAGGTTCACTGGGTTTTTTCTTCTGCAGTACCATATCTGCTGTTAATCTCATTTACTATATTTTTCATTTCACATTTTTTTATCTCTATGAGTTCTATTTAAATTCAATTTAAATTTTTCATTTCTATCTTTTTTCCTGTACCTTCTTGAACATATCAGGTGTATTTATAAAAACTGTTTTAACATCTTTGTTTTCTCATTCCATCATCCCAATCATCATTGAGTCTGTTTCTATTGATTGACTTTTCTCTTGTTTATGAATCATATTTTCCCACTTCTTTGCATATCTGGTCATCTTTTTTATTGGATGCCTGACATTGTCAATTTTAAACTTGGGTGCTGGATTTTGTTGAATTTTCTCAATTAGTGTTAGATTTTGTGCTGGTGCACAGTTAAGTTACTAAGGATCACTTTGTTCCTTTCAAAGCTTCCTTTGAAGTAGAGCAGTCATTAATTTAGCCTATGGCTAATACAGCCTCACCACTAAGGAAATAAATGCCCCCTGAGATCTCTACCTGATGCCGTGAAAATTATGAGATCTTTCTACTCTGTTTCCTACAGCATAAACTCTTCTTATGTAAACTCCAGAAACTGTTTATTTTACTACTTTTTGGTGATTCTTTCCATGGCCTCAGTAGTTTCCTCTCACACATGTGCAGATCACTGAGCCAAAGACATAAGAATGTCTCTCTGTAAACACCCAGAGCTCTCGTTTATGCAACTTTCTCCTCTACTGTACTCTGCCCCACAAGTGCTGGCAGCATTAACCTCTCTGAACTCCAGTTTATGTTTTTAGCTCAGACAGTTCCTTCTCCCTGGCACTGAGACCATCCATGCAGTACACTGAGTCAAGTGTAAAACTTACTCATTTGTTTTTCTTTTCTCAAGGATCACAGGTAATTTTACCTGCTGTTAAAATTCCAAATACTGGTCCTGGCTGGTTTGCTCAATGGATAGAGCATTAGCCCGGCATATATATATCCCAGATTTGATTTCCAATCAAGGCACACAAGAGTGTTTCTCTCCCTCTCTTTCTTCCCCTTCTCTCCCTTTTCCCCTCCAGCAGCCAGTGAATGGATTGGTTCCAGCATTAGCAAGCGCTTGTTGGTCTGACAGTGTCAGCCTCATGTGCTAAAAATAGCTCAGTTGATTCAAGCATCAGCACTAGATGGGGTTTGCTAGGTGGACCTCAGTCAGGGCACACGTGGAAGTCTGTCTCTCTACATCCCCTCCTCTGACTTAAAATAAATAAATAAATATTCCAAAACTGTTGTGTATTTTTCCCAAGGTTCTAGCTGTTTAAGGCTATAAGGTAAATTTAGTTCGTATCATTTGATCATATCTAGAAGTAAAATAATCTCATTTCAATTAAAAACAAAAATTAGACAGGAATCACCCCCTTTTTTAAAAAGAAAGATCACTAATAAACATGGAAATTGTTATCAATCAGGACCAAAAAAAAGAAAAAATATTAAGATGACACTATTATGTATTTAGTAAATCCAAACAAACTGTACTGTCAAAATTATTGCTTGTCATGCATTGTAGTTCAGAGTAAAATTTTCCAGTCCTCAGCAAACAGAAAAGCTTGGGAAACCCATGTATATAAGCCAGTGAGATGATGGCCCACACTTCTGTGCCTATTTTTTTATCAACACTCAGTCATGAATTGGGATGGTGAATACAACATATAAATGATGTATTGTAAAATTATATACCAGAGGCCTGACCTGTGGTGGTGCGGTGGATAAAGCGTCAACCTGGAAATGCTGAGGTTACTGGTTTGAAGCCCTGGGCTTGTTTGGTCAAGGCACATATGGGAGTTTATGCTTCCTGCTCCTCCTCCCTTCTCTCTCTCTCTCTCTCTCTCTCTCCCTTCTTCCTCTCAAATGAATAAGTAAAATCTCTTAAAAATACATAAAAAATATATACCTGAAACCTATGTAATTTTATTAACCAATGTCACTTCAATAAATACAATAAAATTTTTTTAAAACACTTAGTCATGAAGTTACAATCATGCTGATCTCCTTCATTTCATTTTTTTTTCTTAAGTGAGAAGCGGGAGGCAGAAAGACAGACTCCTGCATGCGCCAACCAGAATCTACCCAGCAAACCCACTAGGGGGTGATGCTCTGCCCATCTGGGACCCTTACTCTGCTTCAATCAGAGCCAATTTTTAGCACTTGAGGCAAGGCCATGGAGCCATCCTCAGTGCCTGGGCCAACTTGCTCCAATGGAGCTTTGGCTGCAGGAGGGGAAGAGAGAGATGGAGAAAAGGGAGGGGGGAAGGGTGGAGAAGCAGATGGTCGCTTCTCTTGTGTACTCTGACTGGGAATAGAATTCAGGACATCCACAAGCTGGGCCAACACTCTACCTCTGAGCTAATCGGCCAGGGCTCTTACATTTCATTTTATTACCACTAATGATCTTTTATATCTTGTGTCTCCTATTTTTAAATTATAATTTTTCTTCATGTTTACTACAGAAAAAAGTTAGAACATACAGATAAATACAAATAGAATGAACATTCACCCAAATTTTAAATTTTATTTATTGATTGATTTTAGAAAGAGAAGGTGGCAGAGAGAAGGAGAAATATCGATTTGTTGTTTCACTTATTTATGCATTCTTTGGAATTGAACCCACAACCTTGTCATATGAGGAGGATGCTCTAGCCAACAGAGCTACCCAATCAGAGCCCATTCACCCAAAATTTAGATACAGATGGCAACTGATAACAACCAAAATACCATAAGGTATTTCAAAAAACTAAAACTCCGTAGTACATTTCAATAAAAAAACTAGCAATAATATGCATGAAAATTAATACAATCATAATTATGAAACTTGTTTGATGTGGGGTTAAAATCAGGGGAGGAGAATGACAAGTGAAATTGAATCAAATAGACTCAAAGTACCAAACCGTAAGCACCTATTATATAAAACAAGTTCCACATACAAAACATTACTTAAGAAACCTAGAGTCTTGAAATGACATCAGAATAATGGTGGTGTGAGAGATACTCCTGATCTCTCCCATTAAAATTTCAACTAATTGAACAACTAATGCAGCAAAGGAACCCAGTTGGGCTCTCAAAAACACCTGAAAGATCCATGCACAGAATGGACTAGAGGGTTCTTAACAATACCACTATCAAATGCCATCAAGGAAGAAGAAATTGAATACCATGGCTACACAAGACAGAGATGTAGTTCAGAAAGAAAATGAAAAATCTCCAGAAAAAAATCTCGAGCACATGGAAACCTTGGAGTTAAATGATAGAGAATTCAAAATTGAAGTTCTGAAAATACTGAACAGGATGCAAAAAGACACCAATAGGCAACTAAATGAGCTCAGAAAACAAAGTAATGAACAAAACTAACACCTTACCAAGGAGGTTAAAACTCTAAAAACAGAGATGAGAAACTCAATACTTGAACTGAAGACTGAGGTAGCAAGTTTAGCTAAGAGAACAAGCCAGATACAGGAAAGAATCAGTGACATCAAAGACAGGCTGCTAGAGATGTTACAGAGAGAAGAGACTCACAAATTTTAAAAACTTAGAAAGCTCTACAAGAGTTTTCTAACTCCATGAGAAAGAGCAATATTATAATAATGAGTATATCAGAAGAAGAGAGGGAGAAGGAAGTGGAGAGCCTATTCAAACAAATACTTGATGAAAATTTCCCAAACCTATGGAAAGAGTTAGAGCCTCAAATCCAAGAAGTAAACAGAACATGAGTTACCACAACCCAAACAAACCTACTCCAAAGCACATTGTAATAAAATTGTCAAAAATCAACAACAAAGAAAGAATCCTCAAGGCAGGTATGGAAAAGAGGAACATAACATATAAAGAAAGCCCATTCGGTTATCATCAGACTTCTTGGCAGAAAAACAACAAGCCAGAAGAGAGTGAACCTAAACATTCAAAGTACCGAAAGGGAGGAATTACCAGCCAAGATATTATGCCCTTCAAAGTTTTCCTTCAAATGTGAAGGAGAAATAAAAACTTTTACAGACATACAGAAGCTGAAGGAATTTATCACCAGAAAAACCCACCGCAAGAAATACTCAAAAGGATTACTTGACCAGATACAAAGAAAAAACAAATCAAAACCACATGTAAAAGCTCCAACAAGGTCACACTAAAAACAGGGATAATCTGTGATAAAAATAACATAAAAGGGTAAAGGATAAAGATCTGCAGTAGCAAAGAAGGATGGAGTGCAGAAGCACTCATAAGACAATAGACTCTTGTACATGTGAACATTTTTCTCTTAATAACTTAAAGGTAACCACCCACAAAAAAAGCACTTCTGAAACACACAGTTTAAAAAAAGAAGAAACAGAGGAGGGAAGTATGGAATACTACCAAACAAAAACAACTGACAGAAACAGAAAAGTAAAGAACCAAATAAGACACAGAGCTATCAGAAAACAAAACATAAAATGGCTATAGGAAATCCTCAAGTGGCAATAATTACCCTAAATGTAAATGGACAGAACTAACCAGTAAAAAGGCACAGAACAGCAGATTGGATCAAAAGGCAAAACCCAAATACATACTGCCTTCAAGAAACACATCTAAGCTGCAAGGACAAAAATAGATTCAAAGTGCCTGACCAGGTGGTGGCACAGCAGATGGAGCGTCGGACTGGGATGCGGAAGGACCCAGGTTCGAGACCCCAAGGTCACCAACTTGAGCGCGGGCTCATCTGGTTTGAGCAAAAGCTCACCAGCTTGGACCCAAGGTCGCTGGCTCCAGCAAGGGGTTACTTGGTCTGCTGAAGGCCCGCGGTCAAGGTACATATGAGAAAGCAATCAATGAACAACTAAGGTGTCGCAATGCGCAACAAAAAACTAATGATTGATGCTTCTCATCTCTCCATTCCTGTCTGTCTGTCCCTGTCTATCCCTCTCTCTGACTCTCTCTGTCTCCGTAAAAAAAAAAAAAAAAAAATAGATTCAAAGTGAAAGGGTAGAAAATTATTCTCCAAGCAAATAATATCCAAAGAAAAGCCAGTGTAGCCATACTCATATCTGACACTGCTGACTTCAAGACAGCAAAAGTAACCAGAGACAAAGATGGACATTTCATAATGATAAAGGGGACATTGTATCAAGAAGACATAACACTTCTTAATACATATGCACTCAACCAGGGTGCATCAAAATATGTAAGACATCTACTAACTGATCTAAAAATAGAAGCAGAAAAAACATGATTAGCCAGACCAGGTGGTTGTGCAGTGGATAGAGTGTCAGACTGGGATGCAGAGGATCCAGGTTCAAAACCCCAAGGTCACTGTCCTGAGCACTGGCTCATCCAGCTTAAGTATGGGCTCACCAGCTTGAGTGCTGAGTCGCTGGCTTGAGCATGGGATCATAGATATGACCTCATTGTCACTGGCTTGACCTTAAAGGTCATTGGCTTGAAGCCCAGGGTCACTGGCTTGAGCCCAAGGTTGCTGGCTTAAGCAAGGGGTCACTTGCTCTGCTGGAGCCTCTGGTCAAGGCACATATGAGAAAGCAATCAATGAACTACTAAGGAGCCAAAACGAAGAATTGATGCTTCTCATCTCTCTCCCTTCTTTTTGATCTGTCCCTATCTGGCCCTCTCTCTGTCTCTGTCACAAAAACAAACAAATAAACAAAAAAAAAAAAAAACATGATCACACTTGGAGATTTCAACACACCATTGATGGCTTTAGATAGATCATCCAAAGAAAATCAAGAAAGAAATATTGGCCTTAAACGGCACTCTGGACCAAATGGACATAATAGCCATTTTTAGGACATTTTATGCCAAAACATCAAGATTATAGATTTTTCTCCAGTGTGCATGGAACATTCTCAAGGGTAGACCATATGTTGGACTACAAAACTAACACCAACAAATTCAGGAAGATTAAAATTATACCAAGCATGTTTTCTAATCACAAGACTTTGAAATTAGAATTTAACTGTAAAAAGGAAATTTAAAAACCCACAAAATGTGAAAATTAAACAACATACTTCTAAAAAATGACTAGGTCAAAGAAGAAATAAAAACAGAAATCAAAAGATATATATATGGACAAATGAAAATGACAACACAACATATCAAAATTTCTGGGATGCAGCAAAAGCAATAATAAGTAGGAAGTTTATATCATTACAGGTTTATATCAAAGAACAAGAGAGATCTCAAGTAAAAAACCTAACATCACACCTTAAGGAACTAGGAAAAGAACAAAGGCAACCCAAAGTTAGCAGAAGAAAGGAAATAGTAAAAATTAGAGCAGAACTAAATTAAATAGAGAACAAAAAAACTATAGAAAAAATTAATACAACAAAGAGCTGGTTCTTTGAAAAGATTAATAAAAGTGACAAACCACTGGCTAGACTCACTAAGAAAAAAAAGGAAGGGCTCATATAAACAAAATCCAAAATGAAAGAGGAGAAATTACCACAGACATCATAGATATACAAAGAATCATAGTAGAATATTATGAAAGATTATATGCCACCAAATTCAACAACCTAAAGAAAATAGATAAATTCCTAGAATCATACAATCTTCCTAGACTGAGTCACAAAGAAGTGGAAAATCTAAATAGACCTATAAGCAGGGAGGAAATAGAAATAACTATCAAAACCTCCCCAAAAACAAAAGTCCAAGACCAGATGGCTACACTGGTGAATTCTACCAAACTTTCAAAAAAGATTTGGTACGTATCCTTCTCAAAGTCTTCCAAAAATAGAAGAAGAAGCAATACTCCCCAACACATTTTTTGAGTCCAACATAACCCTTATACCAAAACCTAGTAAGGACAACACAAAAAAAGAAAACTACAGACCAATATCTCTAATGAATACAGATGCAAAAATCCTAAACAAAATACCAGCAAATCGAATACAACAACACGTTAAAAAAAAAATACATCATGATCAAGTAGGAATCATTCCAGGAGCACAAGGATGGTTCAACATACAGAAATTGATTAATGTAATACACTACATCAACAAAACAAAGAGCAAAAATCATATGATTCTATCAATAGATGCAGAAAAGGCATTCGATAAAATACAACATCCCTTTATGTTTAAAACACTCAGTAAAATCAGAATAGAAAGAAAGTACCTCAACATAATAAAGACCATATACAGTAGGACAAACCACCAGCTAATATAATACTAAATGGTGAAAAAATAAAAGCTTTTCCTCTAAAATCAGGAACAAGATAAGGCTTCCCACTCTCTCCACTCTTATTCAACATAGTTCTGGAAGTTTTAGGCAGAGCGATCAGGCAAGAAAAAGAAATAAAAGGCATCCATGTCAGGAAAGAAGTAAAGGTATCACTTTTTGCAGATGATATGATCCTGTATATAGAAAACTACAAAGACTCCACTGAAAAACTATCAGAAATAATAAACCAATACAGTAAAATTGCAGGATACAAAATCAATATATAAAATTTCACTGATTTCCTATATGCCAATGATGAAACATTGGAAAATGAACTAAAAAAAAGCCCAAAAATAATTTCTTTTACAGTTGCAATGAAAAAAAAACAAAACCTAGGAATAAACAAAGGATGGGAAGGACCTATATACTGAAAACTACAAAACATTATTGAAAGAAATTGAAAGACACAATGAAATGAAAAAAATATTCTATGTTCATGGATTGGAAGAGTCAACACAGTTAAAATGGCCATATTACCCAAAGCAATATACAAATTTAATGCAATCTCCATCAAAATTCCAATGTCATTTTTTAAAGAAATAGAACAAAAATTACCAGGTTTGTATGGAACCACAAAAAAATCCTGAATAGCCAAAGAAATCCTGAGGAAAAAGAATAAAGCCAGAGTTATCACACTACCTGACTTCCAATTATACTATAGAGCCATGATAATCAAAGCATCATGGTACTGGCAGAAAAACATACATACATACCAATGAAATAGAATTAAGAGCCTAGAAGTAAAACCACATATATATGGACAAATCATCATTGACAAAGGAGCCAAAAACACACAATGAAGAAAAGAAAGTCTTTTCAATAAATAGTGCTGGGAAAACTGGAAAGCTACATGCAAAAGAATGAAACGACTACAGTTTGTCCCCCTGCACAAAAATTTATTCAAAATGAATCTAGACCTAAATATAAAATCTGAAACAATAAATTACATAGAAGAAAAAATAGGTACTAAGCTCAGGGACCTTGGCCATAGAGAACAATTTATGAATTTGACCCCTAAGGCAAGGGAAGTAAAGGCAAAAATAAATGAATGGGAGTAAGTCAAACTAAAAAGCTTCTGCACAGCAAAAGAAACTGACAACAAGACAAATAGGCAGACAACTGAATGGGAGATGATATTTGCAAACAACAGCTCCAATAAGGGGTTGATTTCCAAAATATATAAAGAACTCACAAAGATCAGCAACAAACTATCAAACAATCCAATTAAAAAATAGAAAGAGGACCTGAACAGACACTTCTCCCAAGAGGACATACAAATGGCCAACAGATATATGAAAAGATACTCATCTTCACTAGCTATTCAAGAAATGCAAATCAAAACTACAATGAGATACCCCCTCACACCTATTAGATTAGCTATTATCAACAAGACAGGTAATAACAAGTGTTGGAGAGGCTGTGGAGAAAAAGGAACCCTCATTCACTGCTGGTGGGAATGCAAATTAGTACATCCATTTTGGAAGAAATTATAGTAGTTCCTCAAAAAATTAAGAATAGAATTACCATATGACCCAGCAATCCCTCTACTGGGTGTCTACCCCAAAAACTTGAAAACATTGCTAAGTAAAGACATATGCACCCCATGTTCATTGCAGCATTATTCACAGTGGCCAAGACATGAAACAACCAAAATGTCCCTTGATAGAGGATTGAATAAAGAAAAAGCGGTACATATATACTATGGAATACTACTCAGCCATAAGAAATGATGACATAGGATCTTTTACAACAACATGGATGGACCTTGAGAACATTATACTGAGTGAAATAAGTAAATCAAAAAAAGCTAAGAACTGTAAGATTTCACACATAGTGGGATATAAAACTGAGACTTATGGACATAGATAAAAGTGAAGTGGTTGGGCGGAGGATGTGTAGGGGAAGATAGCGGGAGACGGAGTGGGAGGGAAGAGTGTAAAGAAGGACAAATATAAGGTGATGGAAAATGATTTGACTTTGGGTGATGGGTATATAACCCAATCAACAGTTCAAATGCTATAGAAATGTTTACCTGAAACCTATGTACTCTTACTGATCAATGTCACCTTGTTAAAGTTCATTTTCTAAATAAAAATTTAAAAAGTAAGAAATATAGACAAATGTGTTAAGTCTCTAAAACACACTGTTCACTATTTTAAGCTACAGGTGTGTGAAGTAACTAAATATTTTTTAATTTTTATTGTAGTGTATGGCAAATTTATAACCATTACAGGAAAATAAAACATTTTCTATATTAAGACAGATATATTTTACTTATAGATATACACACAAAACTTTAGTACAATGAAATGGATTAGAACCCTACCACAAATAATGTAGACTGGGAAAATGTATACAAGGCAAATGTGACTGGAAAAGCTCATAAAAAGTATGAAGATTTGAACTTCTTTTTTTTTTTTTTTGTATTTTTCTGAAGCTGGAAACGGGGAGAGACAGTCAGACAGACTCCCGCATGCGCCCCACCGGGACCCACCCGGCACGCCCACCAGGGGCAATGCTCTGCCCCTCTGGGGCGTCGCTCTGCCGTGACCAGAGCCACTCTAGCACCTGGGGCAGAGGCCAAGGAGCCATCCCCAGTGCCCGGGCCATCTTTGCTCCAACGGAGCCTCGTAGCCTCGGCTGCGAGAGGGGAAGAGAGAGACAGAGAGGAAGGAGAGGGGGAGGGGTGGAGAAGCAGATGGGCGCTTCTCCTGTGTGCCCTGGCCAGGAATCAAACCCAGGACTTCTGCACGCCAGGCCGACGCTCTACCACTGAGCCAACCGGCCAGGGATGAAGATTTGAATTTTATATAAAAGAGCAGGTCTCAGCACCACTACAACTTTAAATAATTTTAAAGTATAATTATTGACCAGGATTTGGAAATTAATACCCCCAAATATTGCATTTGTATTGCAAATTGGTCTGCTTTTTCTCAGCACAAGCTGACAGGCTACAAAGCTGTTCATGCTTTTGACCTAATTATTTTACTTCTAGAAATATACACCAAGGAAATTTGCATTCTGAGCAAAAGCTTTCATGGAGGTACTGTTTTTAAGTAGTTCAGACAAACCTAGAAACCTCAGAAACACCAAAAACTACAGCGACAGAAAATAATCAAACTAAGATGTTTCAATATGATGAAATACTATATACAATACAACAATATTTCATTTTAGCCATCTATTGAGCACTTGCTGTGTGTCAGGTACTGTGCTGGGTATCTTAAATATTCTATTTTGCATTTGCATTTCATTGCTTAATAGTTACTATCCTAGGTAGATATTTACAAATGGAGATATTAAGACTCAGAAAGGTTATGTAATGGGCTCAAGTTTGCAGTCAATAACAGCAGACAGAAAACCGAGGTGGCTGACTCCAAAACATTTCAAAAACTCTTCCCACTTTATCATGGTGTGGAATGCTCTAAGTAAGGCAAACCTCAAAGTTTGTAGAAAGAGTCAGAAGGCAAAACTTTGAGACCAAAGGATGCTATAATCAAAATAAAATTCTTTATTACTGCCCATATATAATAATCTTCACAGGAAGATTTGTAATATTGATCATAGTACAAACTTCCAATGCACCCTTTTTTAATACCCAACTACCAGTGTTTTGTTGATGTAATACCATTTTCAATCACTAGCTTTGTGTACTCTTGGCTCTCTCACCAAACGCTTTCTTTACACCTATTTTCTGCTTCCTTGGCACAAACCCTTCCTCTTCAGTCAGTCCCTACCAGTCTCCTGCCTCCTCCTATCTCTTCTACCCATCCTCCGCGCCTACACTCAGAAGAGGTATATCTATCTGCTGTGAATGGGACTGGAAATATCTTTCCAGAGTTGGGAAATGGAATACAGAACTGATGCCACCAGTGTTCCTGAAAGCTTACTCTGGAGAGTTGAACAGGGCAGAAAGATACTGAGGCGGGTGGATTGGGCAATTCCAGGGGACTTCTCTGACCAAGCCCCCTTCCCCAGACAGAGAGGCTGAAGCCTAATGCAGGAGCCATGCCAGGAGAGGCCAGAGGGAAATATAATTAATATGTAGCTTCAATGGTTTTTATTTTTACAAATTCTGAGATAAATACAGAAATACCAATTTGCCATTATGCAGTCACTAACCCAGTGGTTCTCAAACTTTTTGAAGTCGGGGCACATTTAACATCCTACAAATAATTGTAGGCTCACTATATACAAATTTCTGAGAAATATGTTAAAATAATTAAGTCAAATATTATAGAAAAAATATAAAGTCCAAGCGTGCTTTTATGGTAATTAAACAAAATAAATACGACAAAATTAAATTTATTCTGACATTAAAAAACAATTTTATTTTACATTTTTTGTTATGTTTTTTAGAATTTGTAAAAAAGAGGGGTTAAAGATAAAAAAACAACAGAAAAGTTATCTTTATATATATATATATAGATACATTCTTAGTAAGATTTAGTAAATTTGGCAGGTCCTGGTGCGGATGTGTTTTTTCATTCTTGTGTTTATGAGAAACATGAGCCTGATGTGTCCTAGTAATTTATTCAATGCTTGGGCATATATTTGAAAGGCAAACTCTCATTTCCTTGTCAATACATTGAAGAATTCCTCTCTTTTAATTCTCAATTGTGTTGAGTGCAGAAAACCCCCACCATACATAGCATGTTAACTTTACACCAAACAAAGGATAGAAGAAACTTGCTTCCAGTCTTTCCGGGGAACATGGAGGGTAGTGTAAATAATCCAGCACCACAGTTTAACAGCCTATTGCAACCTAATCAGGCAAGTGAGGTGGGGGTTGGGCAGACTGTCAGCTTACAGCCAATTCCCAACACCTCTGTCCCCCCAAAATCTAAACCCTGTTGGTTTTTTGGTCCCCAACAGGCATATATTTCTCTGGAATATGATAGGGTGCACCTGGAAATCTTCTAGGGCACACCAGTGCGCCCTGGCACACACTTCGAGAATCACTACTTAACCAGTAAAAGTGTTGCTGATGAAAAAAAAACAAAGTGTTGCTGATGAATTTAATTGCTTCATCAGTTCCTAAGAAGGAGCCTGGGATGTCTTTATTATATGGAAGGCATGAATTTAAAATGTAACTGGTGGGAGAGGAACTATAGGTTTTAAAAATGGTGTCATGTCTGACAATCATTTGGAAAAGCTTCAGATACACAACATTTTAGTGACTGAAAATGAAAGAGGAGAAAAAGAATCTACCTGCATTTACCTAGGACTGTCCAAAACAGGAGAGACACAGGACTTAGTGAATTCTAATCCCTAGATAAGCGCACCTTAGAGTGGAGGAGAAATTCTCCATTCTCTGTTATAGCTAGATGAAGCAATGGATGTGTGCGTGCACGCGCGCGCACACACACACACACACACACACACACACTGGACTGAACACAAGAGGTACAAGTTCAAACAGGAAATGGCTTTATTTGTCTCCTAACACTGCCCTTTAACTGCCTTGCCAGATCTCTTTTTTAGCTCCAGAACAATATTTCAGGAAGATCTTCAAGTTTTTCAGCTTTTGGTGATTATATGCAGTCTCACTTAGAGAACTTTTAAAAAGTCCACTCCATAGTAAACAAAAAGCTCATATTCCTTTCAATACTTCTCTCCATGCTGCAGGCTTGACCTGTAGCTGGGATCGACACTGGGTAAGAAGGCATATGTGGTCTGCAAGTTCACTCTTTCTCCATTCCATCCACCTCATCTTCTGGCTCTTCCAAGACTTGGTTACAGAAGGAAAGATCTTTTGCTTTGGCTGGCACAGTATGGGGTCTCTCTTGACTAACTTAGGTGTCCAATGTTAAAATGCTAGGTCTTTAGAGAGAAAGCATTTGTGGATTCCTCAGAGGCCCAGTGGCACCTTTGTAGTATATGGTTCCCCAATTTACATGATATCCTCTCTGGCTAATGTATTATGATCCACTCCGTCAGCTACTGAGCTCTGGGGGTGTATGTAATTTATACACCCCCTCCATTACTGAGGCAGACCACTTCCTCACACTATTGGAGTCCCAGCAGATAGCTCTCTGGGACAGGGCCCCATCAAGGCAGTGTGGCCAGGGAACACTCACGTTCATGCCCCACCAAAGTATTTCCCTCTCTCCTTATCACACCATTACAGTCTTCTCTAGCTTGTCTCCTACTTTCAGAAATCTCCAGATGGGAAGTAGACACCAGTGTCTATGTTTATTAAAACTACTCATGGCCCTGGCTGGTTGGCTCAGTGGTAGAGCACTGGCCTGGTGTGTGGAAGTCCAGGGTTCGATTCCCGGCCAGGGCACACAGGAGAGGCGCCCATCTGCTTCTCCACCCCTCCCCCTCTCCTTCCTCTCTGTCTCTCTCTCTTCCCCTCCCGCAGCCAAGGCTCCATTGAGCAGAGATGGCTCGGGCGCTGAGGATGGCTCTGTGGCCTCTGCCTCAGGTGCTAGAGTGGCTCTGGTTGCAACAGAGCGACACCCCGGATGGGCAGAGCGTCGCCCCTGGTGGGCATGCCGGGTGGATCCCGGTCTGGCGCATGCGGGAGTCTGTCTGACTGCCTCCCCGTTTCCAGCTTCAGAAAAATGCAGAAAAGGAAAAAAAAAACACTCATAGTCCTACTCACACCCTCTACCTCAAACTCCAGGGTCTAGATGTCAGGCTGCCAAAAAACTCTCTGAGTTCTCAACTCTGGCTCCATAAAGATGGTCTGTGATTCCTTGTCAGTTCATCACTTGGCCACATCACTCCATTCTCGGCAGACTGTGAAATGAGCTCCCTTGGAAATCCTAGTCTTCTATGAGGCTATAGGTAGTTGACAGAGGCTGAAAGTCACAAGAGCAGCTCTGTCATCTTTTAGGAAGCCCTGAAGATGTCTAACAACATCCTTTAGAAGAAGGAGAGGTACTTACCGTACTTATCACCAGCTTTGAGAATTTAGCTAAAATTCTGAGACGTCAGGAAAATCCCCTGGCTTATCTTCTTACATTAACAACAGCAATTCAGTTCTGTTTCTTGACATGGTTTCTGGTTCTTTGAGTGTTTTTTATTTGGGAAAATTCATTGAGCTGTGTGCTTATGCTTTGTGTACTTGTCTTTATATAGTTTATACTTGCACAAAAAGTTTGCTTACAAGAAAATTATCCTGAACCCCTGTGTGTTGGATTCTGTACCCAACATTTTACATATCTTATCTCATTTAATTAGGCTACCAATTATTTAGCAACTACAATATGTCAGCACTATGTTGTAAATATTCTTTTAATTTTTATTGTGATATATACCATATACACAGAATATACTCAGTTTAAGAAATAATTATAAAGTGAACATACATGTAAGCACTACTCAGCGCAAAAAAATATATATATTGCCAGCACCTCAGAATCCCCTCACAGATTTCCTCCTGAGCACAACCCCCTACAATATTCTTCATGCAAATTATTTAATTTAATCTTCACACAATCCTTGTAAATTATTATCTGGAGCTGCAAGCTGAAAAGTTCCCAGGTCTCACCTAGATCTATGACACATTTCAGTTCTGATAAGCCAGAGTGCAGACACATCACTAAGCACTTAGGACATTCAGTAAAGACCCCAAAAGAGTAACATATCACTAGGAGAAGGGTCACATCTCACTCGTCCTAGAGTAAAGGCTACTCTAGACCTATAAAAACAAAGCTTAAAAATAAGTGTCAAAGGGATAAAACTGATCTAATAATTCAATTGCCTTTCAGAACAGAGTTCAACATTCTTTAAAGGAAAAAGCAAAAATTCAACATTCAACAAATGTCAAAATGTCCAATTTAAAATTACAAGATAGTCTACGGCCATACCACCCTGAACACACCCGATCTCGTCTAATATTACAAGATATATAAAGAACCGGGGGGGGGGGGGGGAATAAACCATAATCAGGAGAAAATCAGTCAGTTAAAAATAAACCTAACCCTGGCCGGGTGGCTCAGTTGGATAGAGTGCCATCCTGATATGCCAGGGTTGTGAGTTCAATCCCCAGTCAGGGCATGTGCAGGAATCCACCAATGATTTCATGGACAAGTGGAAAACAAATTGATGTCACTCTCCCTTCCTCTCTCTCTAAAATCAATTTTAAATATTTTTTAAAAAACAAACCCAGAAATGACAAAGGTGATGGAATTACCAAAAATAAATGCTCAAACAACTATTATGGCTTTATTAAAGTATTTTTTTAATGAACATAATTCAGAGAGAAATGGAAGATATAAACAAGAACCAACTGGCAATTTTAGAGATGAAATATAATGTCTGAAATGTTTAAAATACTAAAAGGGATTAAGATTAGGCAGTGCAGAAGAAAAGATTAAGGATTAAAATTAGTCAGTGCAGAAGAAAAGATCAGTGACCTTCAAGACATAATGGATGCTATTTAAACTAAAGCACACAGAGAGAAAAAGGCTAAAAAAAAACAGTATCAGTGACATATAAGGTAATATCAGTGGTCTAACATATACATAATAAGAATACAAGATGAAGAAGTGTGAAGGGGGACAGAAAAAAATATTAATGAAAAATTGCTGAAATTTTCTAAATTTAATGAAAACTCTGAACCCACAATTCAAGAATTTCAAAACCCCATACAAATAAACACACATACACACACACACAGAGACAAAAAGGCATATTATAATCAAATTGCTGGGGGGGGCCAAGGAGTGATAAGAAAATATTAAAAACAGGCAAAGAAAATGTATTTCATTCAGAGATAAAATACAATAACACTGACTTTTCATTAGAAGCTATGTGAGCAATCTATAATATGCTGAAAGTTGAGAATAAGAAGGAGAATGAGAAGAAGGAGGAAGAGGAGGAAGGGAAAGAAAAGGAGGAGGAGGAGGAGGAGGAGGAGGAGGAGGAAGAAGAAGGGGTTGAGAAGAAAGAAAAAGAAAAAATCAACCTGGAATTCTGTACCCAGTGAAAATATCCTTCAAAAATGAGGTTAAATAAGACTCTTTTAGACCCCCCCAAAAAGTTGAGAGGATTTCCCACTGGTATACCTGTCATATAATACATGTTTTTTAAAAGTGCTTTAAGCAAAAGAAAAATTATAAATCTTGACTGGGTGGCTCAGTTGACAGAGCATCATCCCAGTGTACTGAAGTTGTGGGTTGGATCCCTAGTCAAGGCACATATGAGAATCTACCAATGAGTGTACAACTAAATGGAACACTAAGTGGAACAAGTTGATGCTTTTCTCTCTCCCTCTCCCTTCCCCTCATCTTCCTTTCTCTCTCTCTCTCTCTCTCTCTCAAATCAATGGGAAATATGTATATTTTAAGGAAAATTAAAAGAAAATATTTAAAAAGGAAAATTTCACCAAATGGAAACTTAGCTTGACATCAAGAATAGAGTGTGAAAAATGGTAAATATGAGTATTTTTTCTGCCATGTTTTAATTTTTATAGGATATAATTAACTATTAAATAAAAAATAAGGGCCCTGGCCGGTTGGCTCAGCGGTAGAGCATCGGCCTAGCGTGCGGAGGACCTGGGTTCGATTCCCGGCCAGGGCACACAGGAGAAGCGCCCATTTGCTTCTCCACCCCTCCGCTGCGCTTTCCTCTCTGTCTCTCTCTTCCCCTCCCACAGCCGAGGCTCCATTGGAGCAAAGATGGCCAGGGCGCTGGGGATGGCTCTGTGGCCTCTGCCCCAGGCACTAGAGTGGCTCTGGTCGCAACATGGCGATGCCCAGGATGGGCAGAGCATCGCCCCCTGGTGGGCAGAGCATAGCCCCTGGTGGGCGTGCCGGGTGGATCCCGGTCGGGCGCATGCAGGAGTCTGTCTGACTGTCTCTCCCTGTTTCCAGCTTCAGAAAAATGAAAAAAAAAATAATAATAAGGTTTTGTACAGTTGATAAGCTATTTAAAGTAAAATGCATGACAATAGCACAAATAACAAATAACTAAAAGGAAATAGTACACTGTTATGTTTCTTATATATGAAACAGTATGATATTATATAGCTTTATTAATTAGAGGTAGATGTTGTAAATCTTAGATAAAACACTTAAAAATAAGGCAAAGAAAAGAGGTATAGTATAGTAAGCCAATTGTGGAAATAAAATAATCAATTATTCAGAAAAGAAAGCAGGAAAATAGAAGCAAAGTAGATGAGACAGATGGGAAACTAATGGCATGTTAGGAGATTAAAACACAACTACATAAAAAATTACATTAAGTATAAATGATCTAGCCTAACCAGGCAGTAGTGCAGTGGATAGAGCATCGGCCTGGGATGCTGAGAACCCACGTTCGAACCCCAAAGTCTCTGGCTTGAGCAGGGGCTCATCTGACTTGAGTGCGGACTCACCAGCTTGAGTACAGGGTCGCCGGACTGAGCATGGGATCCTAGACATGACCCATGGTTGCAGGCTTGAGCCCAAAGGTTGCTGGCTTGAAGCCCAAGGTCGCTGGCTCGAGCAAGGGGTCACTCACTCTGCTGGAGCCCCCCCCCCCCGTCAAGGCACATATGAGAAAGCAGTCAATGAACAACTAAGGTGCCACAATGAAGAATTGATGCTTCTCATCTCTCTCCCTTTCAGCCTGTCTGTCCCCGTCTCTTTCTTTCACTAAAAAAAAAAAAAGTAAATGATCTAACATTCCACTTAAATGAAAGAGGTTATCGTACTCAATTAACAAAAGCAAGCCTCAATTGTATCTGCATAGAAGAAACTCAATAATATTAAGATATCAAATGATTATAAGTTCAAGGATGTATCTCAACAAAGCTATTTTTAAAAAATTGTAAAAGAACAAAGACACTATACCATAAAACACTAACCAAAAGAAAGCTGGACAATGAAATGTTTTAAAATCAGATTGTATTGATGATTGTACAATCTAAATATACTAAAAACCACTAACTTGGCCCTGGCCGGTTGGCTCAGCGGTAGAGCGTCAGCCTGGCGTACGGGGGACCCTGGTTCGATTCCCGGCCAGGGCACACAGGAGAAGCGCCCATTTGTTTCTCCACCCCCCCCCCTCCTTCCTCTCTGTCTCTCTCTTCCCCTCCCGCAGCTAAGGCTCCATTGGAGCAAAGATGGCCCGGGCGCTGGGGATGGCTCCTTGGCCTCTGCCCCAGGCGCTAGAGTGGCTCTGGTCGCAGCAGAGCGACGCCCCGGAGGGGCAGAGCATCGCCCCCTGGTGGGCAGAGCGTAGCCCCTGGTGGGCGTGCCGGGTGGATCCCGGTCGGGCGCATGCGGGAGTCTGTCTGACTGTCTCTCCCCGTTTCCAGTTTCAGAAAAATACCAAAAAAAACAACAACAACCACTGACTTGTACATAAGAGGTGACTGTGTAGTATGTGAGCATATATCAATAATCATGTTTTAAGACCCCTAGAATAGTTATATTAATATCAGACAGAGTGACTTTAGAACCTTAGAAAGTGGTAAAAAGGACCATTTCATAATGATAAAGCAATTAATTCAGCAAAAATACATAACAATCTTTGATGTGTCTGCACTAAATAATGTAGCTTCAAAATACATGAAGCAAAACTGATTGAACTGAAAGGAGAAACATAAATCTATAATTATATTTAGAGATATAAATATTTCTCACTCAATAATTTACAGAACAAGTAGACAAAAAAAGTCAGTAAAGACATCAAAGATTTGAACAACATTACTGATCAACTTAGCCTAATTGATATTTTGGAACACACCACTCAACAACAGAAGCTACCTCCTTTTCAACTGTACATGAAATAGTTACCAAGATATTCCGTATGTTGAACCACCAAACAAGAATGGGAGTGCTCCTGCTTTGAATTCTGTTGTTAATTCTGATCAAGCACACTAACCAGAAATTGAATCTTTAGTCCCTGCTCAGTTTCCCTGTACCTATAGTTCCTATGTTTTGCTATCTCCCTGGCACTAAATTCCTAGACTTGCCTAGACACTGGTCACAAGAACTTTCTCCCTTTACCTGCCCCACCTTCATGAGTCCCTACCCTCTGATTCCAGCTACCTAGGTTCATTTGTTCATTCAGTTAGCATTTATTGAGCACCTATTATGTACCAGGCACTGAGCTAGATGATGTAGTATATACAGCCATAAATAAGACAGACACAGTAACTTTTCCAAAGTAATTACAGTCTAGTGGGTGGTACAGACAAGTAATAAAACAATTACAGAATAATGTGGTAAGTCCTATAAACAAGCAAGTCCAGGGAGCTTTGAAGGTACAGATGATGGATACCTAATTTAGTCTCCAGGTTTGAGAAAGACTTTCTAGAGGTAATAAAATCAAGGTTGAGACCTGGAAGATGAGTAGGGGTTAGCCAGAAGAACAGGAATAATAGTACAATGTTCCTGGCCTCTCACTTTTTCTATTAAGTGAGAGGCAAGGAAGCAGAGAGACAGACTCCCACATACGCCCCATGAGGATCCACTTGGCAAGCCCCCTACCAGGAGATACTCTACCCACTTGGGGCTATTGCTTCATTGCTTAGCAACCAAGCTATTTTAGCACCTAAGGCAAGGCCATGGAGCCATCCTCAGTGCCCTGGACCACCTTGCTCTAACCAACCGAGCCATGGTTGCAAGAGAGAGTGAGAGAGAGGAGAAAGGGAGAGAGGGAGAAGGGAAAGGGGTGGAGAAGCAGATGGGTGCTTCTCCTGTGTGCCCTGACTGGGAATCAAATCTGGGACATCCACATGCTGGGCTGACACTCTACCACTGAGCCAACCTGCCAGGGCTGGCCAGCAGTTTTCAAAATGTGTTTCCAGACATGCAGCAGCAATATCAACTGAGAACTTGCTAGAAATGCAAGTTCATAGCTTCTTCCCCAACCTACAAAATCAGAAATTCTAAATGTGAGGTTCAGCAATATTTGTTTCCACAATCCTCCAGTCAATTCTAATGTGTAGTAAAGTCTGAGAATCTCTACTCTAGACTGACGAACAAGATGTACAAAGGTTTGGAGAGAATATGGCTTCCTTCACCCCGAAGTCACACTCATCAATTATGAGAATGATGATTTCAATGCTCACCTGAGATGGCAACACCATGCCTAGCTTAGTCCCTGTATAACAGAAAAATAGAACAGAGAAGGACTACATCTGTTTAGTACTAAGCCCTATATTTCATGTAGTTTTTTTCCTCTAATTTTCACTACATTTCTATCATGCCCATTTCACAGATATGAAAACTGAGGTTCAGAGATGTTAAGGTGTCCCAGTAGAGCCCAAGCTCTACGTCGATCAGGGATCCCAGATTTGACTTCCCCGTGCAGTGGGACATTCCTGCTTAACAGCAGTGCTGGCAGTCTCTTCGAGATTACTCTTGAGGCGGCTATGAGGATGCTACTTATCAGTGCCGACACCAACTGCCACCGGAGAAAAGACATGACAGACACACAAGTTAGTTGCAAGAATCACACAGGCAGTTTATTACTCACAAATCCTCTTGGCGTGCCTGGGTACAGCTTAAGGGGCCCTGTCGGTGTGCTCCTCTCGGCTGTCCTTGGTCAGAGCGGCGTGGAGACAGTCATCAACGTTGGAGTCTGGGCGACTACTGCAGCAGGGGGCCCTTCAGTTTTAGTACCTTTTCTGGCCGAGTCTTCTAACAGGTGTCAATCTGCAGGATTATCACCTCAAATCACCTTTTTGGAAGTTCCTTGCAGGGAACCCTTTTTATGTTAATCTACTGAAATGTTACATCAAGCCACTTTTAAGATGTTCCTAGGGAAGCTTCTTATTTATGTTAATTTACGGAGTTATGACATCAAGCCATTTCTAATCTATGTATAACTTCACACACACACTAATGGGGCCCTGCTCGAAAGTCAGAGTCTGTTTATCACATCTGCACCCACTATATTAATTCCTATCCAGATAGCATAACTTTATTTAATTTTCTTAATTGATTTTAATATTATATCTTAATTACCTTTATATTTATATTTTTCTATATTTCTATATATTTAATTACTATAACCATATATTACTGCAACATAAGGAATTTTGCCCAACCTCACTCAGCTAGTAAGTGCCAGAACTAGAATTGAACACAGTTTTCTCTCAGTCCCACACCTAAAGATTTTCCTAAGCCAGCCCATTGCTTCCAGGAAAATAAATTTCAAGTTTAAGAAATCAGGACAAGAGCAAAACATGGGCTGGCCTCTTAAGTGGACAGGAAAAGGACAGGAAAAAATCCCAATTTCTCCCCATCTTCCCTTCTCTCAGACTCTCCACTCCACAGAGAGATGACCAACAGGCAGAAGCAAGGAGAGCAATCTAAAAACAAAACAAAACCCTTATTAAAGCCTAATCAAAGTCTATGTTTCAGACGGAAGGCTTATCAGAAATAAATGCTATAATTATCTGGAAAGCAATTTGATTAGTATGTAACAAGAGCCTTCTGCTTTCAGATATTAATTGAACCACCTCTATACACAAAATATAATCATGAGAATAGTCACAATATATTATAAAGAAAAAAAGTCAGATAAAAATTATATATGTATTGGGATTCCAATCATGTTTAAAATGCTTAATAAAAAGATGAGAAGGGGCCCTGGCCAGTTGGCTCAGTGGTAGAGCGTCAGCCTGGTGTGCAGGAGTCCCGGGTTCGATTCCCGGCCAGGGCACACAGGAGAAGTGCCCATCTGCTTCTCCACCCCTGCCCCTCTCCTTCCTCTCTGTCTCTCTCTTCCCCTCCCGCAGCCAAGGCCCCATTGGAACAAAGTTGGCCTGGGAGCTGAGGATGGCTCCATGGCCTCTGCCTCAGGTGCTAGAATGGCTCTGCTTGCAACAGAGTGATGCCCCAGATGGGCAGAGCATTGCCTCCTGTTGGGCATGCCAGGTGACTGCCTCCCCATTTCCAACTTCAGAAAAATACAAAAAAAAAAATGAGAAGGGAATATACCAAAATGTTAAAATAGTTTCTTCCCCAACTAATACTCGCAAAACAGCCTAAATTTAAGGGAAAGATTCATGTACCAAGATGTTTTCTATAGTGTTTTAACAGCAAACCTCTAGAAGCAATTTAAATATCCAATATTTTGAAAAATGATAAATTATGGTTCAATCATATGATAGAATACATAACAATCATCAAAAGTGAAATTTTTAAAAATATTTTTGTCAAGACCTTAGCTCCAGCCTGCACCCAACTGTCTCCAGAGGCAGGGCCTAGACTAGACATCTTTTCAAAATGATGGTGAGAAGCAGGGGCACAGCGGACAAAAGTCAACCATCTCTGCTGGGGGTTTCCTGAGAAATGTGTTAAGAGTTCAAGTTCTAGCTTTCCTCTCCCAGGAATTTACCCTGCTGTGTTAGGGATTAAATATGGATCTAGGAAACCACAAATTAAATGGGGTTTAAACAGATTGAAACAGAAAGAAATTTTACTTAAATCTCACCTCCTGACCACTTACCTTCTGACACCCTGCACATCCTAGCCAGTGAGTTTCCTGTAGGTAGAGATGTGACCAATTCACCTCTGAATCCCTAAAGAGAGTATATTGTTTTCATTGTTGTCAGTCCTGATTTTATCAGTGGCTGCCCTTTGTTCTGCTGCTGGGGTCGGCTGTCTGCCAGCTCACAGATTAAATCTAGCCCACCATCTGCTTTGTAAGTGAAGTTTTAAAGGAATACACACATACATACACATAGAATTTCTATAACCATGAAAAGTATCATGATATATTATTAAGGAAAAAAGATAGGATAAAAATTATATATATACATATATAAATAATATATGTGATATAGTATATATATTATATATAATAAATATATAATTTATATATACCATGTGATTCCAATTATGTTTAAAATTCTTAATAAGAATGAAGAGGCTCTGGCCGGTTGGTTCAGCGGTAGAGCGTCAGCCTGGTGTGTGGAAGTCCCGGGTTTGATTCCCAGTCAGGGCACACAGGAGAAGTGCCCGTCTGCTTCTCCAACCTTCCTCCTTTCTTTCCTCTCTATCTCTCTCTTCCCTTCCTGCATCAAGGCTCCATTGGAGCAAAGTTGGCCTGGGCACTGAGGATGGCTCCATGGCCTCCGTCTCAGGTGCTAGAATGGCTCCAGCCACAACAGAGCAACACCCCAGATGGGCAGAGCATTGCCCCCTGGTGGGCATGCTGGGTGGATCCTGGTTGAGCGCATGCGGGAGTGTGTCTGACTGCCTCCCCTTTTCTCACTTCGGAAAAATACAAAAAAAAAAAAAAGAAAAGAGTAAAGAGAATGTACCAAAATGTTAAAATAGCTTCTCTGTTGTCTGATACCGCTGTCCTGTTATAATAACTACACCCACTCCACAGATGAAGATGCAGGAAGATTGCCTCTGGCGAGTGGACTTGTGGTGGCTTATTCCACTTTCTTATACTGTATTTTATGTTTTTTATTAATTTACCTTTGTTCTTATCCCAAGAGGTGGGAGGCAGGGTTCTGAAGGAAAAATCCAAAAACCATCCCTGAGGCTCAAATAAATTCCATCTGGGCAAAGACAGACTGCCATCTGTCATGGACCTCTGGGGAGTGAGGACACAGGTGGACACTGAGCTTCCCTGAGAGGGCTAGTCCCCTGCAGGCCTAGAAAGATGATTTTCTGGTCTATAAAATTTAATTTAAGATAAAGTTTTAAAACCTGAGCCATCCCTGATTAATTAAAATTAATTTCACAGTAAAAGCCTGATCCAGGGTCGCGGAGCTGTGACCTTACAGGGAAATTTGGAACTTTCCCTGGCGCTGTCTCAGCCCCCGCCTTCCATTTCTGCCTGTTCCCTCCTCTGGTTCAAAAGCTCCTGGTAAATCAGAGAACCCAGCTTCCTCTGCTTGTTTACTGATCTGAGACCTCTTAATGGCCACAGCTCGCCTGGATTCTGCCCGAGCCCCTTGGTGACCAGCCCTCAGCTTCCACCATGCCCCTGACTGCCTGCTCCCTGCCCTTGCTGGCCACCCACTCAGCCAGCACCCTCGCACTAGCTCTCAGCCCTGTCCTTAGCACACATAGAGCCACAACACTTTGTTAGTGAAGGTAGCCATCCAGAGGAGGAGTCACATTTTATTTCTGGTGGTGACATCAGCAGGAGGTTGAGTGGCCCATGGTAATAGTTAACAGCACAGAAACTAGCTCAGACAATTTGAGTGCTCTCTATTC
This sequence comes from Saccopteryx bilineata, assembly GCF_036850765.1. Classification (NCBI taxonomy): domain Eukaryota; kingdom Metazoa; phylum Chordata; class Mammalia; order Chiroptera; family Emballonuridae; genus Saccopteryx; species Saccopteryx bilineata. Next base: position 70,617,942 of record NC_089497.1, on the reverse strand, counting down.
TTGTTTCTATCTCTTTGTCCTTGCCACTGCCTCTCCTCTTCCACCATGCTTTGCTGTTACCATTAAATTTTATCTCAGAATCTCTGATTCTGAACAGAGCCAGACCCATCAATAGGACTTGAAGTGCCTCAGCTCCCGAGTGGTTCTCTAATGAGGCATGGGCACTTAAGAAGCGAGCAGAGGGAACTGTTCCCAGCAGCTCTGCACAGCTCAATGCCTTGAGGACTCTAAACTTGACCTCTCTCTAGGCCAGGGGTCGGGAACCTTTTTGGCTGAGAGAGCCATGAACGCCACATATTTTAAAATGTAATTCCGTGAGAGCCATACAACCCGTGTATGTTACGCATTATCCAATAAAAATTTGGTGTTGTCCTGGAGGACAGCTGTGATTGGCTCCAGCCACCCGCAACCATGAACATGAGCAGTAGGAAATGAATGGATTGTAATACATGAGAATGTTTTATATTTTTAACGTTATTATTTTTTTAAAGGATCTTATTTATTCATTTGAGAGAGGAAAGAGAGAGAGAGAGAGAGAGAGAGAAGGGAGACACAAGGGGGGAGGAGCAGGAAGCATCAATTCCCATATGTGCCTTTACCTGGCAAGCCCAGGGTTTTGAACCAGCGACCTCAGTGTTCCAGGTCGACGCTTTATCCACTGCACCACCACAGTGATAGAGAGAGGTCAAGTTTAGAGTCCTCAAGGCATTGAGCTGTGCAGAGCTGCTGGGAACAGTTCCCTCTGCTCGCTTCTTAAGTGCCCATGCCTCATTAGAGAACCACTCGGGAGCTGAGGCACTTCAAGTCCTATTGATGGGTCTGACTCTGTTCAGAATCAGAGATTCTGAGATAAAATTTAATGGTAACAGCAAAGCATGGTGGAAAAGGAGAGGCAGTGGCAAGGACAAAGAGATAGAAACAAGAATAGAGAGCACTCAAATTGTCTGAGCTAGTTTCTGTGCTGTTAACTATTACCAGGGGCCACTCAACCTCCACCAGAAATAAAATGTGACTCCTCCTCTGGATGGCTACCTTCACTAACAAAGTGTTGTGGCTCTATGTGTGCTAAGGACAGGGCCGAGAGCTAGTGCGAGGGTGCTGGCTGAGTGGGTGGCCAGCAAGGGCAGGGAGCAGGCAGTCAGGGGCATGGTGGAAGCTGAGGGCTGGTCACCAAGGGGCTCGGGCAGAATCCAGGCGAGCTGTGGCCATAAAGAGGTCTCAGATCAGTAAACAAGCAGAGGTCAGGCACGTTATTATTTCTTTTATTAAAGATTTGTCTGCAAGCCAGATTGGGCTCGCGAGCCATAGGTTCCCGACCCCAGCTCTAGGCTGGCTGCTAATTAACCTAACCTTACACTTCAAGGAAATTTTATTCCTGGGCAATTTGAGGTACCCGGACCAATAATTCAGTCTTCTATAAACTAGTCTTGAGACCTATTCCACCCTGAACCTGCTAATGAAATGGGAATGGCTTAGGCCCTGGCCGGTTGGCTTAGTGGTAGAGCATCAGCCTGGCATGCAGGAGTCCCAGGTTTGATTCTCGGCCAGGGCACACAGGAGAAGCGCCCATCTGCTTTTCCACCCCTCCCCCTCTCCTTCCTCTCTGTCTCTCTCTTCCCCTCCCGCAGCCAAGGCTCCATTGGAGCAAAGTTGGCCTGGGCACTGAGGGTGGCTCCATGGCCTCTGCCTCAGGCGCTAGAATGGCTCTGGTCGCAACAGAGCAATGCCCCAGAAGGGCAGAGCATCGCCCCCTGGTGGGCATGCTCGAGTCAGGCGCATGCAGGAGTCTGTCTGACTGCCTCCCTGTTTCCCGTAAGGACCAAGAGAAGATCAGAAAATAGGCAGGGCACTAATGGAACAGGGAACTTAAGGGTTACAGGCAGGTACTTCTCCTGTTCTGTTAGGAATAACATGCCCAAGGTCGTTTAAGAAGCAGAGACAGATAGGGACCCTGTGAGGCTGAGAAAAAAAAAAGAAAAGACAAACGTTTGCATTTTATTGGTTAAAAGACCCTTATCAGAAATTTATGTTTGGAATTCGCCAATGAGCTAGATCTCAGCCCCTGTTGCTATGCTATGTGCAGCCCCTTAGCAAATAGGTTACCACCACATTTGCTTCTGTATTATGCTTGCTTGCTTAGCTTATAAAAAGATTTAGCTGTGAGCGCTAGGGGCGATTCCCATCTGCAGCTCCTTGTGAGCACAGTGTCTCTGGACACCTCGAGAATTTGCCCCTGCACAGGTTAAACTGGCCAATAAAGTAACATCTAAACTCCTGAAAGTCTCCGACGTTTGTTCTCATACCCGGTGGATGCTACATTTACAACTTCAGAAAATACAAAAAAAAAAAAAAAAGAAAAGAAAGAAATGGGAATGGCTTGTAACCAAGCCTCCATCCTGAAACTTCAGGCAGCCTTGATCCCCTGCCTGGGTAGTAGTAATCCCTCCCCTTATCACTGGATGCCTGAAACACAGATAGTACTGAACCCTATATATACCATGTTTTGCCCAATACCTATGATAAAGTTTGATTTATAAATTAGGCACAGTAAATATTAACCAGTAATAACTGGTAATAAAGTAGAATACTTATAGCAATATACAGGAAGAAAAGTCATATATATATATGGTGTGTGTGTGTGTCTCTCTCTCTCAAAATATTTTATTGTACTGTCCTCTCCCATCTACTTGTGATGGTGGAGATGATAAAATACCTTATTAAATCTAGAACTTTCCCCTTTTCACCTAAAGGAAGCACTTTATGGTTTCTCTTTGGTTTACCTGGATTGCCAGCATCACTATTTTTGTGCTTTGGGACCATTACTAAGTAAAATAAGGGCCACTTAAACACAAGCAGTATGACACCTTGACAGGTAAGTGACTAACAGGTGGCAAGTGTACACAGTAGCATACACTGGATGAAGGGCTAACCCAGACCCCAGACAGATGAAGCAGGACAGTGCAAGAGGCTATTATGCTACAGGCTATCATTCTAGCGCCTGAGGCAGAGGCCACAGAGCCATCCTCAGTGCCCGGGCCAATTTTGCTCCAATGGAGCCTTGGCTGCGGGAGGGGAAGAGAGAGACAGAGAGGAAGGAGAGGGAGAGGGGTGGAGAAGCACTCAAGATGGTGAGCAATTTAAAATTTAAGGATTGTTTATTGAATTTTTATTCCAAGATTTTTTCATTTAATATTTTCAGGGCATGGTTGACCATAACTGAAGCCACAGAAAGCAAAACCACAGATAAGGGGAAACTACAGTTTATATGAAATATTTAAATACGCAGTCCTATGGATAGCATAATGACATTTGAATAATATTTTAATAAATAATTTATTTTAACCTTATTGCAAACTTCTCTTTAATAAAAAAATGAAAGCAAAGAATATAAAATAAAAGTAAAAGTAAAAATGTAAGGGAACACTAAAAGTAATTGTATGTTAAGAAATTTAAAAACGTCAGAAATAAATTTGTCCTGGGATTTACATCTGCAGAGTTGATAAGCCTAAATTATCTTCAGTGTGGGGACAAACATCTTTTTAGCATCTAAAACCCTAACTCATCTAAACATTTAGCAAAAACATGTAATGGAAGTTAGTTCCAACCTGCAGGTCAGTCTCTTTGGGACAGCCAAGATGGACGATCAAGACAGATCGGAGAGAAGAAAACGGAAAGTCACATAGTAAATGCTGATGTATCAAGAGCTTATTATGTTTAGCATTAACTCAAATATACAAACATATAAATAACATATATAGCTATAAATATACTATAAATATAGATATAAGCAATAAGATTAGAAGTATAGTGCTAACAGTAGCTATCTTTGCTTGGAAGACCATAGATGATACCCAATATCTGCTTTATCCTTTCTAAACTTTTTGACAGTCAGCATGTAACTCTTTTAAATTTGGGGTAAGGAAACCTTAAGAACTATTCATTTCTTCCTTTTAAAGCAAGTGATTATCTTTTTTAATTTTTTTATTTAATTAATTGTGTTTACATAGATTCTAGGGTCACCCCGAATGTACCCCCCTCCATTCTATTCCCCTCAACATCTCCCTTGCCCCACTCCCTACAACGCCCTCCCCCCTTCCCTTCAGGTTTATCCCATCCTCTCATCCCCTTTCCCTCTGTCCTCTTTTCCTCTGGTCCCTTTGATCCTTCCTCTGTCTCTATTCCATTCCTCATTTCACATTGTTCCTTGGATTCCTCAAATGAATGAGGTCATATGATATTTTTCTTTCTCTGCCTGGCTTATTTCACTCAATATAATAGTTTCCAGGTCCCTCCATATTGTTGCAAAAGGTAATATTTCCTTCTTTTTCATGGCCCCATAGTATTCCATTGTATATATGTACCACAGCTTTTTAATCCACTCGTCCACTGATGGACACTTGGGCTGTTTCCAGATCTTTGCTATTGTGAACAATGCTGCCATAAATATGGGGTTGCATTTCTTTTTTCCAGTTGGTGATATGGTGTCCTTGGGATATATTCCTATAAGTGGGATGGCTGGGTCAAAGGGCAGTTCCATTTCTAATTTTTTGAGGAATCACTAATCATTAGAGAAATGCAAATTAAAACCACAATGAGATACCACTTCATACCAATCAGAATGGTGCTCATCAACAAAACAACACCGGATAGGTGCTGGCGAGGATGTGGAGAAAGGGGAGCCCTCCTGCACTGCTGGTGGGAATGCAGACTGGTGTAGCCACTATGGAAAACAGTATGGAGCAAGTGATTATTAATGAGAAAGTAAAAGGGAGAGTGCAAGTCAGGAGTGTCATAAATCCCCTAGGGCATGTGGTTGTTTACTCCAAAAAGTTTCTGAGTTGGGAGCTAAAAATAGTAAGAGCTGGGAGCTGAATTTGGGGAGTCCCACAAGAAGGGCTGTAAACAAGGCAAAGGGAGGTTAAGCACTTGAGTGGAGTTTCTTGGAGGGAGGTGGGGTGGCTCGGGCTCTCATTAGGATTGGCACTGGGGCTGCGTGGGGAAAAGGCGCTCATCAGGGATCCAATTTGGAAAGGCTGTGTGGAGGGTGTTGTTTCAGGAGTGGGCAAGTTGTTTTAAAGGTACAGTGGGAGAATGGAGTTCAGTCTGAACCCAAGTAAGCAGCTGGGTCTTCCCAAACCTCATAAACCAATCAAGCAAGCTTTTCACTCCCAGAGCTAGAATCTGACTTCTGGGCATTTGTAGCCTCTTCACCCAATTTCTTCCTGAAGAATTATATGTGTCCCCATATAATGGTATGTCCTGATTAGGGTGCTTCTTAAACAAAAAGAACTTTTCCACTGAAGTCCTTTCCATCAAAAATTACACAGATTTCCTATGCTTCCAAAACCTGAAAGGCCTTTGGAAGTAGTTCTCCAATGCCCACGTGGGTGCAAGGTACCGTGCTTTTTTGAGATGAGGAAACTTGGACCCAGGGAGTTAGGCGCTTTGTCCAGGATGACTGAGTAACTTATGGCAGGGCTCCCAGGACCCCTCTTTTCTGTGTATTTTTTCCATTACCCCATAGTGCTCCTTGTTAAGCAAGAAGAATGGTTCTTTGCTAGAATACATCAGCTAGTGTTACCTCCTGTCATAATAGTATTTATTATATCTTGACAGAATAATACTCACCATTATGTTCTGACTAAATAACACTTAGCAACCATTTATTGAGGCCTATATGCTCTTTTATATGCCGTCATTTAATTTTCATTATCAGAAGGTATTATTACACTCTATTTTCAAACTAAGAAGCCAACCATCCAAGCAGTTAAATAAATCATCTACCATCACCCTTTCAGTGGTAGCAGAGCCAGGATGTGAACCAGTTCTTCAGATTCCAAATATATTTTCTTAATTCTCCATAAAGATATGCGGATGGGTGCATATAAGCAATGGGATATTATTCAGCCTTAAAAGAGAAGGAAATCCTACCATTTGCAGCACTGTGGATGAATCTAGAGGACATTACACCGAGTGAAATAAGCCAGACACAGAAAGACAAATACTGCATGATCTCACTTATAAGTGAATCTATAAAAAGTTGAAGCTATAGAAGCAGATAACAGAATGGTGGTGGTTGCCAGAGTAGTGGGAAAAATGGGAAGATGTTGGTCAAAGGGTACATAGTTTTGCAAGATGAGTAAGTTCTAGAAAACTAATGTACAACAATGTAACTGTTGGGCAGATAAAATATATTATGTTCATTTTGTTAAAGATGGCACTGCCCACGTGGAAGCCCATTGCCCAGGTGATATTAATGTGTGTTGGGGGTGGGCTGTGGGCAGGCAGGATTCTTGTATCTTGGGGTTTGGTTTTAGGACTAAGCTTTTCCCACCCTTTTTGATGTAGGGTAGTGCACTCTCATGAGGAATCCCATCATGCCTCAGATAAGTGACTTTGTATTAGAGACTTCCTTGTTTGTATATTGGATTAAAGGTTTTGATTTCTATACTATAAAGTGGGGCAGACTGGGAGCTTGCTCTCTCTTGGTTCCTGAGATTAGCATTAGAGGAGAGAGCAGAGAAAAGAGCAGAGAGAGGCCATGTGGAGGAGGCCAGGAGAAGCAGCCAAGATGGTGGAGTGTTGAAGGAGAAGCCAGTTTGTGCAGAGTTTGTGCAGAGAGAAGGAGATGGGGAACAGAGATGAATAAGGCTGGTGAGCTAGAAATCTTTGATTCTAGGAAACTCGGATAAGTCAGTAGCTTTGTGAGCACTGAGTGAGTGGGTTTTGGAGCCCAGTGTGTGTTTTTACTTGCTCACCGGGTGCAAGCTAGGATTAAAGGTGATAGCTCACCAGTTCTTGGCTCCATTGTTTCATTACTGTCTGTTCGAGTCTAATGCGAACCTGCATGGGCCAGGTGGCTGTGATTGTGGCCATGGATACTGGCCTTACAGTAATTATACTTAACAATACTTTATTGTATACTTGGGATATGCTAACAGGGTAGATCTTAAGTGATCTCACCACATCAAAAAAGAAGAAAATAATAACTATCTGAGGTGATAGATATGTTAATTAGCTGGATTGTTATCATCATTTAACAATGTATATGCATATCAAATTGTACACTTTAAATTTATACAATTTTTTAAAATTTTTATTAATTTTAATTTATTGTGTTAACATGGATTCAAGTGTCCCACTCAGTATAACATCCTCAACCCCTATCCCTTGTCCCCCATTACACCCCCTTTACCCTCCTCCCCTCTGGGATTTGCTGTCCTATTATCTGTATCTCTGTGTTATGTATATGTAATTTCACTAATCCCTTCACCTTCTCTGACCCCATCCCCTCATCCCCCTTCCCTCTGACAGCTGTCCCTCTGCTCCCTGTAACCCTGCCTCTGTCTCTATTCCATTCCTCAGTTCACCTTGTTCATTAGATTCCACATATAAGTGAGACCATATGATATTTGTCTTTCTCTGCCTGGCTTATTTCACTTAGCATAATAGTCTCCAGGTCCATCCATGCCATCACAAATGGTAAGATTTCCTTATACAATTTTTAATTGTCAATAAAAAATTTTAAATAAATAAATAAAAATACCTTGACCACTTTGACTGGAATGTCATGTTTGAAAGAGACATTCAAAGACTTGGATGTCACCGGAAAGCTTAGTTTTTTTTTAAAGGAAACGTATTCAGAAAGTCACAGAGGTAGAAAAAATGGGCTTTGGCAGACAAGTCACAGAGGTAGAAGATGGGAGCTGAAGAGAAAAAAGAGAAATGCTCCTGGAAGAAGGAAGAGAAGGAGGGGAGGAAGAAAACGTGGGTTTGCTCTGAGGAAGGAGAGCAAGCTGGTTCCCCATCCTCAGGGCTTTGAAGGCTGGAGAGCTTGGGGGTCCCAGGGGAGGGTCTCAATGGAATATTCATCAGCTCCCCAGGTGTGTCCTCTCAAGGTTGTGGTCTCCGCTGATTAGTTGGCCTCAGGGCAGGGGGTCCTTAATCATTGCAGCTTGTCTGGCTTTGCTGATTTTCTGGGCCTGGAGCTGAAACACAGCTGAGGCCTGGCCTATCATCCTTGCTTTGGGGTTGTCACCAGAAAGCTTAAGGAATTAAGATTAATTTTGAAAGTCAATAAAAGCCCCTTAGAAGAACAGCCTGGCACCTTGCTTACACGGTTCACAGTGGTCTTCCTGGTAAGGAACGAGGTTGCTTTCCTGGGAGATGGCAAAGGAACCTCAAGACACTCAAGGTGTAGGGCCAGTGTTCGTCGCTGTGGCCAGGCAGGTTCTCACTGGGTTCGGGCAGACAGTAAAGGAACAGTGCAGCCAGAAAATGGTGGCCATTCCATTTATTAAAGTCTCGTGAAGGCAGATGAGCAAACAGGCAGGGAAGACTGCCTGCCTCTCACTCAGGGCTCCCAAAGCCCTGAGCATTCTCCACTCTCCTGGACTCACAGGCCCCACCAGCCTTAGCCCCTCCCCACCTTCTCTTGCACTCTCCAGCAAAACAGGCTTGGGGGGGGACCCCTTCTCCAGCAAACAATAGCAAACAATTGCTGCTCCCAAACAGGAAGGCAATCTGCAATTTGCTATCTGCCGCCCTGAGGACAAGCACCCAAAGTCTTTCATAGACTATACACACATGGTGCTGCCCCAATACAAGCAGCAAGCTTAAAAAACATTTGTTTACCCAACATTCCACCCCTTTTGCTCCCTTCACAATCTATACCACAGGTATCCCTGTGCTAGGAATGAGATACGTTACAGTGTGTCCGTAAAGTCATGGTGCACTTTTGACCGGTCACAGGAAAGCAACAAAAGACCATAGAAATGTGAAATCTGCACCAAATAACAGGAAAACTCTCCCAGTTTCATACCTATTCAGTGCAGTTCGATGTGGGCTCATGCATAGATTTTTAGGGCTCCTTTAGGTAGCTATCCCGTATAGCCTCTACAGACTCGTCACTGACTGATGGCCTACCAGATCAGGGTTTCTACACCAAACTGCCGGTTTCCTTCAACTGCTTATCCCACCAAGTAATGTTATTCCTATATGGTGGCGCTTCATTATAAACGCTCCGATGTTCACGTTGCACTTTGGTCATGGATTTGAATTTAGCGAGCCACAGAACACACTGAACTTTCCTCTGTACCGTCCACATCTTGACTGGCATGGCCCTGGGCTGCTCCGCTGTATACACGGTGTTATGTCATCATCTGCGCATGCGCACATGCTGCCACATCATCCTATGCAAACTGGGAGAGTTTTTCTTTTATTTCATGCAGATTTCACATTTCTATCCTCTTTTGTTGCTTTCCTGTGACCGGTCAAAAGTGCACCATGACTTTACGGACACACTGTATATAAACAAACAAACTATAGTAACAGCACAAGTTATACAACTGCAACAATTACAAAGGTGCCCTTCACAATGTCTCCCTGAGCACTCTGCCCAAGGTGCAAACTGGAGGCCCATCTCTAACCCTCTACTCCACAGTAGGTGGGAGGGCCTCGGAGCTGTGTCCATGGAAACCTTAAAGTGTTCTTGGTGTGTATATGCAACTGCATAGGAGCTGCCAGTGAAGGAGGGCCTCCACCGGAGCGGCACCCCCTCCATCAGGGTCTCTCATAAGGTCCAAAGGTGGCATGTCCGTCCAACATGGGAGCTGGTGCCCCCCTTTGGCTGCAGTCCAAGAGTCAGTCCATGATAGACAGCCCAGCTGTCTGTGCAAATCACCAAGGTAAAGGTCCATTACAGGTAATTAGGTTCACAAAGGGCCTCAGGCCTCCCCCCTCATCCCTGCCATCACTGCAGCTCTGAAGGCGATGCCCCAAGGAGGAGCATGTGGCAACAGTGGCCAACCTCTCCATCTCTGCTACAGAGAGCATGATGCCGTCCATCCTATGCCCCACAATTGCAGCAAGCCTATCAGGGGCTCAGAAGGTACTCTTTGCTGCTGGGTTTTTACCTTTTGGAAGGCCACTGGCCAGGCTCTGAGGCTGTGGACGGCAGCTTCAGCCCAAGACTCCTCATCCTTAAAAGAGGAGCTGGAACTGCCTGTTCCCTCCAACTCAGAACCACTCCACCAGCACAGCTCCATCTTCAGCTCCTGCAGCTGCTGGCTCTTGGCCTGAAGCTGAACCCACAATTGTTTTTCCAACAACTGCCACTGCCAACGTTCAACTTCCAGGGCAAACTGCAACTCACAGACCTGTAGATCACTCCAGTTCCAGGCTCCCTCAGTGCTCAGCAGCTCTCAAACCCAGTCAGCCTCCTTTTCTAGCACTCGCTCCAGTTCAAGCCATTGCTGGTCTCAGCCTTTAGCCGGACCTGCAGTTCTCAGACCTGCAGCTCTTCATGAAGGTTTTGACCTCAGGCAGCCTCTCTCAGAGAACTCTCGGTTTCCTCTCACAGGGCTGTAAAAAACAGCCAGCCCACAGTCCCCAAATGGAGAGCCATGGGGAACCATACACTGGAGAGCAATGACCAGTCCTCTACCCACTCCTCCAGGGTGATGGCGGCACCATACTGATCTGATCTGAATCCTGCCGACTATGCCAGATGTAATGCCAGTGGCCGTGACCACGGCCATGCACATGCAGGTTCTCATTGGATTCGGGCGGACAGTTAAGGAACAGTGGAGCCAGAAAACAGTGAACCATTCCATTTATTAAAGTCTTGTAAAGGCAGACAAGCAAACAGGCAGGGAAGACTGCTTGCCTCTCACTCAGGGCTCCCAAACCCCTGACTCATTCTCTGGACTCTCCTGGACTCACAGGTCCCCATCAGTCTTAGCACCTCTTTCTCTCTGCAATCTCCAGCAAAACAGGCTGAGAGGGAGGGGGACCCTTCTACAGCAAATAATCACCTCTCCCAAGGAGGAAGGCAATCTGCAATTTGCTATCCGCCACCCTGAGGGCAAGCACCCGCAGCCTGCCACAGACTACACACACAAGGTGCTGCCCCAATACAAGCAAGCAAACCTAAAAACATTTGTTTACCCAACACTAGAGAATTTTAAACCTGAAGAATCCACCAAAATCTTTAGGTGTTGCTTGCAAAGGCTGATGGAAACTATGCAGCTTGACTTTGTAGCTTTTTTTTTTTTTTTATTGATTTTAGAGAAAGGAGTGGGAGAGAGAGAGAGAGAGAGAGAGAGAGAGCAGGAGAAACATCGATTTGTTGTTCCACCCATTCATGCATTCATTGGTTGGTTCTTTTTTTTTTTTTTTTATTTCAGAGACAGAGAGAGAGTCAGAGAGAGGGACAGACAGACAGGAACAGAGAGAGATGAGAAGCATCAATCATCAGTTTTTCGTTGTGACACCTTAGTTGTTCATTGATTGCTTTCTCATATGTGCCTTGACTGCGGGCCTTCAGCAGACCAAGTAACCCCTTGCTCGAGCCAGCAACCTTGGGTCCAAGCTGGTGAGCTTTTGCTCAAACCAGTTGAGCCCGCGCTCAAGCTGGCGACCTCGGGGTCTCGAACCTGGGTCCTTCCGCATCCCAGTCCGACGCTCTATCCACTGCGCCACTGCCTGGTCAGGCTTGACTTTGTAGCCTTAAGAAGCTCATTAAAGTTCAATCTGGGTCCTGGCTGGATGGTTCAGTGGGTAGAGTGTCAGCCCAGCCTGCAGACATCCTGGGTTCAATCTCTGGTCAGGGCACCCAGGGGAAGCCACCATCTACTTCTCTCCCCACCCTCTCTCTCTTCTCTTTCTCTTCCCCTTCTGCAGTCAATGGCTGGGTTTGAGTATCAGCCTCAGGCGCTGAAGATAGCTCAGTTGATTGGAACATTAGCACCAGATAGGGGTTGCTGGGTGGATCCCAGTCAGGACACATACAGGAGTCTGTCTCTCTATCCCTGTTCCTCTCACTTAAAAAAAAGTTAAAAAAAAAAAAAAAAGTTCAATCTGGAGATTCCTTATGAAATTTCAGCAAAGCAGATTTAAGAGAGCCTATATAATCAATTGCTATTCTTATTGTGTTTATGCAAATAATCAGGTTCAATGCATTGAAACCAGACTAATGAAATAAATTAATTCATCTTAATTTTGCTGTCATTTTGTGTGTGTGTGTGTGTGTGTGTGTGTGTGTGTGACAGAGACAGAGAGCAGGACAAACAGATAGAAAGGGAGAGAGATGAGAAACATCAATTCTTTGTGCGGCTCCAACTAAGTTTATTGATTGTTTTCTCATATGTGCTTTGACGGGGTGGGGGGACTACAGCAGAGCAAGGGACCCCTTGCTCAAGCCAGAAACCTTGGGCTCAAGCCAGCGATCTTGGGCTCTGAGCCAGTGACCTTTGGGCTCAAGCCAGTGACCATGGGGTCATGTCTGTGATCCCACTCTAAAGCCAGTGACCCTGCGCTCAACTGGTGAACCCACGCTCAAGCCAGATGAGCCCCAGCTCAAGTTGGGTTTTTGAACCTGGGTCCTCCATGTCCCAATTCAACACTCTATTCACTGTGCCACCGCCTGGTCAGGCTAATTTGGCTGTCTTTAATGAAAATAAGGGTGATTTTAGAGAGAAAAATTGTGTTTCAAGAGAACTATAATACACAATTGTGGATATTAGATTCTAGTTGTTAGTTGACTTTATTTTTATTTTTTACTTTTTGTAAAGCCAGAAGCCACGGCCAGGGCTAACATCACAGCAGCCCGGCCATGCAGGTTCGCATTGGATTCGGACAGTCGGTAAAGAAACCATGGAGCCAAAAACTGGTGGGCCATAGTCTTTAATCTAGCTTGCACCCGGCGGGCAAGTAAAAATACACACTGGGCTCCAAAACCCAGTCACATTCAGTGCTCACAAAACTACTGATTTATCCGAGTTTCCTAGAATCAAAGGTTTCTAGCTCAACCAGCCTTATTCTCCTCAGTTCCCCATCTCCTTCCTTATCCCAGATACAAACTCTGCACAAACTGGCATCTCACTCAGCACTCCACCATCTTGGCTGCTTCTCCTGGCCTCCTCCACGTGGCCTTTCTCTGCTCTCCTCTGCTCTCTCTCTTCTAATACTAGTCTCAGGAACCAAGCGAGACAAACTCCCACTCCGTTCCCATTTTATAGTGTAGAAATCTAAACCCTTAATCCAATATACATAATAGGGAAGTCTCTAATACAGAATCACTTCTCTGAGGCATGACAGGATTGTACCACCCCACATCAAAAAGGGTGGGACAGGCTTAATCCCAAAACCAAGCCTCAGGCTACAACAATTCTCAACACACATTAATATCACCTGGGCAACGGCCTCCTCGTGTTATCTTTAACAAAGTGAGCATAATACATTTTATCTGCCCAACACTTTTCATTGAAATTTTGGGGGTAATATTGGTTAATAAAATTGTACAGATTTCAAGTGCACAATTCCACAACATATCACCTCTATTGTGTGTTCCCCATTTCAAGTCTATCTCCCTCCATCGCCATCTATTTGATATTCAATAGATACATGAATTTACCAGGAATTCCAACTGCCCTTTTGATGTTCTGCTTATCTGTCAGACCTCTCACCCTTACTCACTGGACCTGAGACAGAGGAATTCCAAGAAGCTGGCAAGCTGCCCCAAGGAGGAGCATTCCGGACATACCAGGACTTGTGATTCAACACCCACTTTCTCGAGACTCTCCCTTTACCCTATAAAATTCATCCTCCCAGCTTGTTCTGGTGTCCTTCTCCTCAGAGAAGTGGCCGGCAGGGTTCCTGTCTTCCTTTCAATAAAGCCTGTTATTCTGGTCTTTTCTGACTCCCATGGATTCCAACACTATCCTCCCTCAACCCTTCTCCACTTTCTCTCCCGCCTCCCTGTCCCTCCTGCAATCCCCACACTAGTGTCTGTGTTTATAAGTTTTTATTCTTTGCTTAATCCTTTCAGCTTTTTCACACAGTCCCCTAGCCCCACTCCCTTCTGACAGCTGTCAGCTTGTTCTTTGTATCTATCAATCTATTTCTATTTTGTTAGTTTATTTTGTTCACTAGATTCTACATATGTGACATCATATGGTATTTGTCCTTCTCTGCCTGGCTTATTTCACTTAGCGTAAGATTCTCCAGGTATATCCATGCTGTTCAAAAGGTAATTTTTTTTCTTTTTTATAGCTGAGTAGAATTCCATTGTGTAAATGTACCACAGTTTTTTTATCCACTCATCAACTGATAGGCACTTGTGCTATTTCCAAATCTTGGCTATTGTAAATAATGCTGCAGTGAACATAGGTTGCATATATTTTTTTCAAATAAGTGTTTCAGGTTTCTTTAGATATATTCCCAGAGTTGGAATTACTGGGTCATAAGGCCATTTTATTTTTTAATTTTTTGAAGTAACTCCATACTGCTTTTCACAGTGGCTGCACCATCTGCATTCCCACCAACAGTGCACCAAGGTTCCTTTTTCTTCACATCCTCGCCAGCACTTGTTTGTTAATTTATTGATGATAGCCATTCTGACAGGTATGAGGTGATAACTCATTTAATTTGTATTTCTCTGATTAGTGACATTGAGCATCTTTTCATATGTCTATTGGCCACCTGTGTCTTCTTTGGAGAAGTGTCTATTCAGGTCCTTTGCCTGTTTCTTTTGTTTGTTTGTTTATTGTTTTTTGCTTTTTTTATGTTTTTTTTTTCCTTTGTTTTTGTTTTTTTTTTCTTTTCTTCTTTATTTGCCTGTTTATTAATGGGATTGTTTGGGGATTTTTTTTTTTTTTGAGTTTTGAGTTTTATAAATTCCTTGTAAATTTTGGACATTAAGCCCTTATCTGTTGGGGACCAAAATATAAACAGGGTGTTTTTACAATCTAGATACCTTGGGGACAGAGGTGCTGGGCCTAACCCCCCACCTCAACTGCCTAGTTAACAAAGAGCTATACCTGATTCTTGCTTGTTCCACCCATGTTCTCCAGAAGAGGCTGGAAGCTAGTTTCTTATTGGTATAAAGTTAGATTTGAATGGTATGGTGGAGGTGGTCTTTGAGTTGTCTTGGAAACAATTGATTTGCTAATGAACCACGTTTTTCCCCCTGAATAAAGGCTGATGCGCTTTTGGGAGCAGCCATGTTACAGCTCAGGAACAGTAGAGACTGTTCTCTGTGCTGTCCTTTCAAACCCATCTGTATGTATATATCTTTAAGTCTCTGTCTATCATTTATTTAATTCCATACCTTTTTCCATTCGAAGACCCTGTAATAGACTCGTCGTGGCTGGGCCGCGACACTTATCAAATGTATTGGCAAATATGTTCTCCCATTCAGTGGGTTGTCTTCTCATTTTGTTGATGGTTTCCTTTGCTGTGCAAAAACTTTTTAGTTTGATGTAGTCCCATTTGTTTATTTTTTCTTTTGTTTCCCTTGCCCAAGGTGATTTATCAAAAAAATATTGCTACTAGAAATATCTAAGGCCTGACCAGGTGGTGGCATAGTAGATAGAGCATCAACCTGGGACACTAAAAACCCAGGTTCAAAACCCCACAGTTGCCAGTTTGAGTGTGGGCTCATTGGCTTATGCGTGGGATCATAGATATGGCCCAAGATCACTGCCTTGAGCAAGGGGTCACTGACTTGGCTGGAGCCCACCCCTGTCAAGGCACATATGAGAAAGCAATCAATGAAAACTAAAATGACTCAACTATGAGTTGATGCTTCTCATCTCTCTCCCTTCCTGTCTGTCTGTGTCTGTCTGTCTGTCTGTCTCTCTCTCTCTCTGCCTCTGTTTTCTTACAGAATTTTTATGGTTTCAAGTCTAACATTTAAGTCTTTAATCCATTTTGAGTTTATTCTTGTGTATCTTGTATAAAGGCGGTCCAGTTTCTTTTTTTTTTTTTTGTATGTATGTATCTGTCCAATTTTCCTAACAACACTTATTGAATAGACTGTCACTACCCCACTGTATGTTCTTGCCTCCTTTGTCAAATATGAATTGACTATCCATTGGCATGGATTGATTTCTGAGCTCTCTATTCTGTTCCATTGATCTTTATGCCTGTTTTTATGCCAATAACATACTGTTTGATTACTATTGCCTTATAGTATAGTTTACTATCAGGTAGTGTGATTCCTCCAACTCTGTTCTTCTTTCTTAAGATCTCTGTTGCTGTTTGGGGGGTTTTGTGGTTTCATGTAAATTTTTAGGATATTTGTTCCAGTTCTGTAAAATACAACATTGGTATCTGGAAAGGAATTGCATTGAATCTATAGGTTGCTTTGGGTGGTATGGGCATTTTAATGTTGTTAATTCTTCCTATCCATGAGCACAGTATATGTTTTCACTTATTTGTATCTTCCTGTTTTTTTCTTCAGTGTCTTATAATTGTCCAAGTACAAGTCTTTTTCATCCTTGGTTAAATTTATTCCTAGGTATCTTATTCTTTTTGAAGCAATTATAAATGGGATTGTTTTCTTAGTTTCCCTTTCTGATTATTTTTATTGGTGTATAAAAAAGCAACTGAGCCTGACCAGGCGGTGGCACAGTGAATAGAGTGTCGGACTGAGATGCGGAAGACCCAGGTTCGAGACCCGGAGGTCACCAGCTTGAGCGCGGGCTCATCTAGTTTGAGCAAAAGCCCACCAGCTTGAACCCAAGGTCGCTGGCTCTAGCAAGGGGTTACTTGGTCTGCTGAAGGCCCGCGGTCAAGGCACATGAGAAAGCAATCAATGAACAACTAAGGTGTTTCAACGCGCAATGAAAAACTAATGATTGATGTTTCTCATCTCTCTCCGTTCCTGTCTATCCCTCTCTCTGACTCACTCTCTGTCTATGTTTAAAAAAAAAAAAAAAAGGCAACTGATTTCTGGATATTTATTTTGTTTCCTGATACTTTACTAAATTCATTTATCAGTTCTAGTAGCTTTTGCTGAAATCTATAGGGTTCTATATATACAGTATTATGTCATCTGAAAATAATGACAGCTTTGCTTTTTTCTTTTCAATTTGGATGCCTTTTATTTCTTCTTCTTATCAGATTGCTGTGGCTAAGACTTCCAGTACTGTGTTGAATAGGAGTGGTGAAAGCAAACATCTCTGTCTTGTTCTCAATCTTAAGGGAAATGCTTATAGTTTGTGCCTATTGAGTATGATGTTGACTGTGGGTTTGTCATATATGGCCTTTATTATGTTGCAGTATGTTCCCTCTACTATATTCCCATTTTGCTAAGAGTTTTTATCATAAATGAGGTCTGGATTTTATCTAATGCTTTTCTGCATCTATTGATATGATTATGTGGTTTTTATCCTTCATTTTGTTTATGTGCTTTATCATGTTAATTGATTTGTGGATATGGAGCCAACCTTGCATCCCTGAAATAAATCCCACTTGATAATGGTGTATGATCTTTTTAATGTATTGCTGATCCAGTTTGCTAATATTTTGTTGAGCATTTTAACATTTATGTTCATGAGGGATATTGACCTATAATTTTCTTTGTAGTGTTTTTATCTGGTTTTGGAATTAAGATAATACTAGCCTTGTAAAATGATCTTGAGAGTCTTTCCTCCTCTTGTATTTTTTGGAAAAGTTTGATAAGGATAAGTGTTAGTTTTCTTTGAATGTTTGGTAGAATTCATCTGCGAAGCCATTCGGTCCAGGACTTTTGTTTGAAGTTTGTTTGTTTGTTATTACTGCTTCAATTTCACTAGTAATAATCTGTCTACTCCAATTCTCTGATTTTTCCTGTTTTAGTTTTGAAAGACTGTATGTTTCTAGGAATTTATCCATTTCATCCAGAATGTCCAATTTGTTGGAATGTAGTTACTTATAATATTTTTTTACTATCTTTTGTATTTCTTTGATATCAGTTTTTACTTCCTCCTTTTCATTTCTGACTTTATTTGGGTCCTCTCTCTTTTTTTCTTGATAAATCTGGTTAAAGATTTGTCAATCTGGTTTATCTTTTCAAAGAACCAACTCTTGATTTCATTGATCTTTAGTATTTTTTTTATATTCTATTCTATTTCTTTCCACTCTGATCTTTATTATTTCCTTCCTTCTACTCACTTTGGGTTTTGTTTGTAGTTCTTTTTCAAGTTTCTTTCTTTTTTTTATTTATTTTTTATTTTTTGTATTTTTCTGAAGTTGGAAATGGGGAGGCAGTCAGACAGACTCCCACATGTGCCCGACCGGGATCCACCCAGCACGCCCACCAGGGGGCGATGCTCTGCCCATATGGGGCATTGCTCTGTTGCAACCAGAGCCATTCTAGCACCTGAGGCAGAGGCCACAAAGCCATCCTCAGTGCCCGGGTCAACTTTGCTCCAATGGAGCCTTGGCTGCAGGAGGGGAAGAGAGAGACAGAGAGGAAGGAGAGGGGAAGGGGTGGAGAAGCAGATGGACACTTCTCCTGTGTGCCCTGGCCAGGAATCAAACCTGGGACTCCTGCACACTCTACCACTGAGCCAACTGGCCAGGGCCAAGTTCCTTTCATTATAGAGTTAGGTTGTTTACTTGAGATTTTTCTTGTTTCCTGAGGTAGGCTTATATTGCTATAAATTTCCCTCTTAGCATTGCTTTCACTGTGTCTGATAGAATTGGGCTACTGTGTCCTCATTTTCACCTGTTTCAAGGTATCTTTTTATTTCTTCCTTGATCTCATTGTTAACCTATTTGGTGTTTAGTAACATATTATTTAGCCTCCATGTCTTTGTGCATTTCTTTTCTTGAGATTGACTTCTAGTTTCATACCATTATAATCAAAGAGATGTTTGATATGATTTCAATCTTCTTAAATTTTTTGAGACTTAGTTTGTGTCCTAACATGTTAGAATATGTTTCATGCCCACTTGAAAGGAATGTATATTCTGCTGCTTTGAAATTAAATGCCCTGAAGATATCAATTAAATCCAGCTGACCTGGTGTGTCACTTAAGGCCACCATTTCCTTGTTGATTTTCTGTCTGGAAGTTCTATCTATTGATGTCAGTGGGGTGTTAAGGTCCCCTACTATGACTGCATTGTTGTTGACATTTCCCTGTATGTCCATCAAGATTTGCATAGATGCGCCAATGTTAAATACATGTTTACAGGGGTTATATCCTCTTGTTGCATTGTTCCCTTTATCATTATGTAGCGTTCTTTGTCTCTTACTATAGCCTTTGTTTTAAAGTCTGTTTTGTCAGATACAAGTATTACCACTCCACCTTTTTCCTCATTTTCATTTGCATAAAATATCTTTTTCCATTCCTTTACTTTTAATTTGTGTGTTGGTACCAAGCTTCTTTAGCTTTTTCTTGTCTAGGAAGCTCTTTATCACTCTTTGAATTTTAAATAACAGCCTTGCTGGTTCAAGTAGTCTTAATTGTAGGTCCTTGCTTTTTATCACTTTGAATATTTCCTGCCAATCCCTTCTGGCCTGAGATATTTCTGTTGAGAAATCAGCTGACAGTCTTTCAAAAACTCCCTTATAGGTAACTAACTGCTTTTCTCTTGCTACTTTTAAGCTTCTCTCTTTGTCTTTAACCTTTGCCATTTTACACATGCTGTGTCTATGTGGGGGCCTCTGCTCCCCAGACCCTCCATCACAGCTGCGACTGCCACCAACTCTCACCTGGCCTCATTAATTGACCTTAAAGTTTTATTTTTCACATATAAACTAAACTTGATCCTGAATCTTTCTAGTTTTCTTAAATATTTGGCAACAACCCTCTGAACTAATGTATCATTTTTCTCCTATGCTTTGACTTAGAATTATCGAGATGTAGAACTGGTATTTTTCTGAGTCTTGCAGTTGCAAGTTGCAGCTAAAGGACAGTACATAAACTTGAAAATATTATCACAACAGCTCACATGTAAACAATCTCAGTGACTGATGTTATGTAAGCCATGCAGAATTTACCTGAGCACCCGATGACAGCAGTCCAGGAGAATCTATCAGATTCTCACTGTCTGTCTTCATTCCAGCAAAGGAAGCTTTGAGCCTTACATTTAAAAATCTTCTTGACTGACAGCCTTACAGACTCAGCAGCAACTGGTTTATAATTTGCTCTGATCATTAACTTTCATTTTTTCTTTTTGTTTTCATAGACATACCTCTTGTTAATACCTGATTGCTTGCTTACACAACAAAGGCCTCACTTTGAGAGCCCATCTGCATCACTGCCTCCTGAAATAAGGCTCACCATTTAACTAATTTGACTTAGTCTCAGGACCAAATGATTGGATCAATGAAATATGGAGCAATCTACCAACTTAGCTTTTAAAATGTAAAACTTTATTACTTAAAGTTTCAAGGGTGGGACTGAAGGGACCACAGCTTTGCCATCCTGAAGCTGTCTTTTTGGGATATTGATTTTAATATGTTCATTAAGAAACAAAACTCAGAGAGAGTCTTTGACCCTCCCTCCTTTCCTGCCCAAGAGATTCAGACAGAGAAACCTGCTTCAGGAAGAGGATTTTAAGATGTTCTTCTTAGCTTAATTAGAATTAAAGATGGTAAACAAGATGGCTTCAGGCAAGCACCTGTTAGCCCAGATGCCCACTATGTCCCATTGGTTTTGTGTCACCCAGCAAAAATTTGCTGGCCATGGCCATATAGGTTCCCTGTCATCCTCAACTACCTGTAAATCTCCCTATCTCACTTTTGAAATCTTATACCCTGCCCCCTTTTTCTCCTTTGCCCAAAATGTCTTATATATACCCAAAGTTGCCTCCCAGTCTTTGTAATTTTCATGGATTTTTCATGCTTATGTGAATTCCCCGTGAACATGTATTAAAACTTTAATTTTTTAGCCTGACCAGGCGGCACAGTGGATAGAGCGTCAGACTGAGATGCAGAGGACCCAGGTTCGAGACCCTGAGGTCGCCAGCTTGAGCGCGGGCTCATCTGGTTTGAGCAAAATTCCACCAGCTTGATCCCAAGGCCGCTGGCTCCAGCAAGGGGTTACTCAGTCAGCTGAAGGCCCGCGGTCAAGGCACATATGAGAAAGCAATCAATGAACAACTAAGGTGTTGCAACACGCAATGAAAAACTAATGATTGATGCTTCTTATCTCTCTCCATTTCTGTCTGTCTGTCCCTGTCTATCCCTCTCTCTGACTCACTCTGTCTCTGTAAAAATAAATAAATAAATAAATAAATAAATAAAAATTAATTAATTAAAAAAACTTGAATTTTTTTCCTGTTAAAAAAATTAAAAAGATGCCATTGGTGGGGCTGGTCTTTCCAAGAGCTGTATCTTCATTATAGTAAATTTGGTATTCCTTAAAGTTCTCTCATTAGGGAAATTGTTCTTCAATTAAAATAACATTTATAGGCAAAGAAAGAAGCTCACAGACACAGCCAACAGTATGAAGATTACAAAAGGGAAAGGGGGGTGGAGGGAGGGGGATAAACGGTGATGAAAGAAGACCTGACTTGGAGTGCGTAATACACAACACTACAGATTATGTATTATAGAATTATATACCTAAAGCCTATATACTTTTATTAATCAATATCACCTTAATAAATTTAATTAAAACTTTTTGAAATAAAATAACATTTTAAAAATAGCATTTAAAGCAGTTTGACATTTTATAAGAACTGAGTTTTTTGTGTGTGTGACAGAGACAGAGAGAGAAACAGGGACAGACAGGAAGGGAGAGAGATGAGAAGCATCAATTCTTCATAGCGGCACTTTAGTTGTTCATTGATTACTTTCTCATAGGTACCTTGACGGGGTGGGGGCAGAGGGGAACACTACAGCAGAACCAGTGACCCCTTGCTCAAACCACTGACCTTGAGCTCAAGCCAGCGACCATGGGGTCATGTCTATGATCCCACACTCAAGCCAGCGACCCCTCACTCAAGCTGGTGAGCCCGTACTGAAGCCAGATGAGCCCACGCTCAACCTGGCAACCTTGAGGTTTTGAGCCTGGGTCCTCTGTGTCCCAGTCTGAAACACTATACACTGCGCCACCGCCTGGTCAGGCAAGAACTGAATTTCTCAATCATGTTAATTGTAAACACCTCTGTAGAGTTACCAGGACAAGGGTTGTTACCTTGGATTTTTTTTTTAAATTTTATTTATTCATTTTAGAGAGGAGAGAGAAAGGGAGAGAGAGAGACAGAGAGGGAGACAGAGAGGAGAGAGAGACAGAGAGAGAAGGTGGGGAGGAGCTGGAAGCATCAACTCCCATATGTGCCTTGACCAGGCAAGCCCAGGGTTTTGAACCGGCAACCTCAGCATTTCCAGGTTGACGCTTTATCCACTGCGCCACCACAGGTCAGGCGGAATTTTTTTTTTGATTGATTGATTTTTAGAGAGAGAAAGAGAGGAACAGCAAGAGAGAGAGAGAGAAACATTGATTTGCTGTTCCACTTATTTGTGCATTCATTGGTCAACTCCTGCATGTGTGCCCTGACTGGGGATCGAATCCACAACCTTGGAGTATCAGGACGACACTCCAAACAACTGAGCTACCTGGTCAGGATCCATATTTGTTCTTACTTCACTTGCATGTGCAAAGTATTACTATGATGTATTACTATAATATGGTAATGCTTTGCACACTCAAATGAAAAGCAAAAGAATGCACAGTGAAATTTTTATGAGAACTTCAAGGAAACATCTTACATACTCCCTGTGTTCGTTTGTTTTATTTTCCATTAATATGGCAATCTTCAAAAAGCATTACAAAACATCAACTCTGGCTTTTGAATTAAGAAATAAAAAGGAAGGTGCCCTCCAATTTCCTACCAGCCTTTGGGACAAAGATCATTCAAAGTTCATCCTGAAAAGCATCTAAATTTAGGTATTTGCTGCCGGAGCAAAACCTTCACGTACTACTAATAGAAGCAGGCAGGCTTTCCAAAGAATGTCAGGCATGTGTTTGCAATCCTGTCCCAAGCAGGATCAAGAGTATCTGGCCCTGTGTGCTCATGACCTGGGGCCTCGCTGTTTTATAGGCCAGTCACAAAGAGATCTGGCGCTGGAAGCAAAGAAAGTTGTACAATAGTGAGCAGGGGTGCTTTTTAAAATCACATTAATCAGGCAACTGTTTTTTAAAACATAGCTGTGCAGAGTTTTGTTTTGTTTCTTTAAGTATCAAAAGTTAACTGAAAAAAACAGGTCTACCTCAACCCCCACGTATTATTAGTCCCATGGTCAGGAAACCATGGCTTAAGCTCATTTATGTGGCCATTGTGTGTAAATATTTTATCTGATTCTCACTTTTTTTTTTATATATTACAAGTGCCCACCAGAAAAGACAAAAGAATTAGAGGTCAGGACCAGTGGGTAGGATTCAGCGGATTCGCACTATTCAGCAGAACTGATATCTAATTTTTTGTTGAGTTCAGGGAACCGGTTGTTAAAATGGCACTTGTAATCAGGATCCTCTCTAAGGTGGGCACCTGGGCAGCCACCCAATGTGGAAATCACAAATTTACATTCCTTACTCTTTTTTAATGTCCATCTGCACAACAGCGTATTCTAAGCACCCATAGTAATAATGTTCATTCCGTTCATAGGTAAAAATAATTGCAAGTGAGGACAATAATCAAGAAGCAATATGGAAATATTTTAAATAACAGTTTTATTGTTTTTGTCAGGTATTATTTAATAATATTTCATTAATATTTTTAAATGCTTTCTTATAATCCAGTTTTTTGTACTTTTATTGTTCTTACTTAAGTATTAAATGCATGCAATAATAAACTACCTTTTGGTATGTTTTTTTTTTTTTTTTTTTTTTTTTATTTATTCATTTTAGAGAGGAGAGAGAAAGGAAGAGAGAAAGACAGAGAGAGCGGAGAGAGCGGGGAGGAGCTGGAGGCATCAACTCCCATATGTGCCTTGACCAGGCAAGCCCAGGGTTTCAAACCGGCGACCTCGGCATTTCCAGGTCGACGCTTTATCCACTGCGCCACCACAGGTCAGGCCATGTTTTTTTTTTTTTAACTTAAAATGGTCATTAGGGCAGAGAACCCTTCTTAAATTATTTGGATCCCACCCCTGGTCAGGACCCTAGTGAGTATTCAGAAAGGCTGGCTTTGTTTTCTAAGTTTCTAAATCACTTCATTCCTTCAGACTCATTTTTCAAATCTAGATAATAGAGGTCATATGCCTTTTTTACTCTTTCTTTCCTTACCCTTTCAACTTCTGTTTTCTTCTTTTTTTTTTTTTAAGTGAGGGGAGGGGAGACAGACAGACTATCACATATACCCTGACTAGGATCCCCCCAGGAACCCCCATTTGGGGCTTATTCTTGAAACAAGTGAACCACTGGCTGCAGGAGGAGAAGAGGGGGAAAAGAAAGAGAGAAGGGAGAGAGGGAGAAGAGAAGCAGATGGTTGTTTCTCATATATGCCCTGACCAGGGATCGAACCCAGGACGTCTGTACACCAGGCTGATGCTTTATTCACTGAGTCAACCCACCAAGGCCATCCTTTTAATTTTTTTAGTTTATTAACCCTCTCATGTAAAACCTGCACAATCACCAGAGAAAGTCACTGAAGAATCTTTACTCCTTCTGTATCCAATCTCCAGTTCACCTTTTGCAGCACCAACATTGGCCTCTGTAGTCTCCCTGACTTTTCCATTCTGTTCTTCCATTCCTTTCTCCATTTTCTTGAGGGCTTCTTCTCATACAGGCCAGATCTTGCAAGTCTGTGCTTGGGTTCGTTTTTCTTTGTGTAACCCAAAGATTTACAAATCATGCCAAAGCCGGTGTTCTTGCCACCACAAAAATGGGTTCTGAATTCAAATACAAAAATGACATATGGTGTGGTCTTATCCACTTTGGCTAGTTTTTACTGAATTTTTGTCTTAGGTACTGTTGCTTCTCAGGGTCAAGGCCAATGTCAATGACCATTTATTTTCATTGAAGTACCCTTTTGGCCCTGACCTTTCTGGTCCCATTAGTTACTGTGTCATTCATGATGGCAGCCAATCTTCAAGGGTACAATAATAATAGTAATTATTTTGCTTTGTAGTGAGCACTTACTATATCCCTGGCACTATAGATCTATTTTTTCTTATTTAATTTTCATAGTTCTTTGAGGTAAGTGTTTTTAATCCTCATTTTGACAGATGAGAAAACTGAGAAATATTAAGTAATTCACTCAAGGATACTTTTCCATTCCAAAGCCCCTTAGGAAACACTTAGATTTAAAGTCTTTATAGGGAGTCCAAGGACATGACTGTTGAAGTGCTAAGCTGATGAGGTGAGGCGGTGAAAGATGACGTAGCACAAATTAAGGCAGTCCCTGGACTCTCAGTGTGTGAGCGCTGCTCTGAAATCTGCATTAGAACTTCTGGAAAGTTGCGCTGTTGAAAATCAGTGCTTCAGACAGAACACTTGATGATAGTAAAATGCTCTCTCACTCCATCTTGTTCGAGCCTGGTTTGTTCCCATGGCCTTCAGGTAAATAGCCCCTTGCATATACACACACTAATCATTAGAGGAATTTTGCTTGTGGCTTGAGTTTTAAAACAGCTCCTTGCCAGAAAATATCTGAAGGAGACGAGGGAAGTGTATATTGTTTAACAAGGATTTGTAAGACCCTCATGACCAGACTTACATCCACAAGGGTCAACAGACTGAGAAAAATCTTCCTCAGACCTGTGTGGGTGCCCAGATGTCTCCAGGTGCCCCTCCCACTTCTCAACCCTTTACATTGAGATAAAAGAGGCCTGAACTCTGTACTTTCTTAAGATGAATTTGAGACACAATAATAAGTCTCCCATCTTCTTGATTGGCACCTTCTAGATCAATAAGCCTTTTCTTCCTCCAAACTCTGACATTTTGAGTTTTGGCCTTTCAAAGCATCAGGCCGATGGACTTTGAACCAGTAACACCAGAATCAAGTGAGCTTACTAAAGTGAGACTTCTTGGTCTGGAGGTTGGTGTGCCAGCCTCAACAGACAGTTTCTTAAGAAACTGAATGAGGTTTTTAAAAAACAAGAGATGTCTGCAGCAGATATTCTTGGACAGGTCCAGCCCTTTTATACGTGCTAAAGGATTCCCAGGAGGGCTCTTGATCAAGAGAAAGGGAGCCACGACGGTAAAGACACACTCTCGGATACTGCAGGCATTTGGAGGGGGAGTAGTGCCAGGTACAGCATAAGAAGATCAAGTTGGAATTAGTACACACTTCTTAAATGTCAGGGGGTGGCAAGAAACGAAAGATGAAGTCAAAGTACGCCATTACTAGCAGCAGGAGTTTTATATGCACTCAGCTATCTGAGGGGCAGACCGCCGAGCAGTGCTAGGAGTGGGAATATGGTTATTTTTAAAACTGGTCTAAGCTTGTGACCAGATGCCATGAGCAGAAGACATTTTCCATATGTGTTCATACCTGAGCGGTTCTGCACAAGTCGTGTGAAAAGGTATTATGAGGTGTTCCTTGGAGAATCAGGCCTACCCTACCTAGAGCACTCAGGGCAGGAGTAATTTATGACAAAATATCAGGTTTCCTCTGCGACCAGATGCACCTCTTGAATTCTCACTCCTGGGGAAGTCATTAAGAAGAAAAGAAGGTAAAATCAGATGTCCTTGGGGACAGAAGAATAAAGGGAAGTGCAGGGACTGGTGTCACAGTCCAGGGAGGATGCAGGGGCCCCTCAGCTCCCTGCTGTCAGAGCCTGGGTTCACGGTGATGGTCACCCCCCCTTCTCTGTATCCACTGGGGCAGATATAGGCATAAACAGGGGTCGGTGGTCACTGAGGCACCAAGTCCTGGCATCTCATGAACTTCAGTCTGTGAAGGATCGTTTCGAGAACAAAGCAAGGATTGCCATCACACCTACCCTCCCAGAGAGAAAGCTCATTTTTGTTTCAGTTGTGAAGAAAAACACCTTGTGGCAGAGTGTACATCTGAGGGGAAAGCTCAGGGATGGCGAGAGGGAGCTCACTCTCCAGGTCAGGGGTCCCCAAACTTTTTACACAGGGGGCCAGTTCACTGTCCCTCAGACCATTGGAGGGCCGGACTATAAAAAAAACTATGAACAAATCCCTATGCACAGTGCACATATCTAATTTTAAAGTAAAAAAACAAAATGGGAACAAATACAATATTTAAAATAAAGAACAAGTAAATTTAAATCAACAAACTGACCAGTATTTCAATGGGAACTATGGGCCTGCTTTTGGCTAATGAGATGGTCAATGTGCTCCTCTCACTGACCACCAATGAAAGAGGTGCCCCTTCAGGAAGTGTGGCAGGGGCCGGATAAATGGCCTCAGGGGGCCGCATGCGGCCCATGGGCCAGTAGTTTGGGGACCCCTGCTCCAGGTGGTAGAAGACTTCCCTCTTTTCCCAGCTCTCAAAATGAAAATTTTCCCAGCTACATCTTTCCTGTTGAATCCTAATGCTGCTAGGGTTAACCCTAAGTTTTAACTGGCCTAGTGCAGACAGTGATTGAGCGGGTGGGGTGGGAGTTACAACCCAGAGGGGCAGTTCAGACCTTTCCTGGTAACTAACTACAAAGCCAGGGAGAGGCAGACTTCTCTGCATCCACAAGGGCTTCAGAGCTGAGTCACTCTACCTCGCTCACTGGAGGAAGGGCGGGGTGGGTCTCAGCCTGGGAGACTCAGGTGCCATGAGAAGTAAAGAACTGTGTTTCCTCTCCCCTTCACTCAGACTGAGGGTTGTTGTGTAACAGACTCACTGAGACATTAAATATGTCTGTAGAGGAATAGAGGTTGGGGAAGGGATAATTTGCTATTTTTGAAATTCTCTGTTTTCTGAAGATTGGAACCCTCTTGTTTGGAAGGTGGTGAGTATAAATATGGAAATTACTGAAAAAGAGATGGGGTTGGGCTGGGGGATTGTCTAGGAAGAATATGGCCGAGATCATAGAAAGAGAAGAAACCCAAGCTTGTGGCTGGAGAGAGGCCCAGAAAATTGGGTGCCTAGCGAGAAAAGAGGAGTAGCCGAGGTGAGGGAACAAATGTCTAAAGGGAGTTGTTGCAGTTTTGTGGTATGGGATGCTATGTAATTCTCTCTTTGCAAAACTTTCAGTAAAATCTCCATTCGTCGGTGTTTTGCAGCTGGGATTTGTTGTGAGGGAGGAACTCAAAGACCTGAGCCCAGAGCTGGTCAAAGGGCCCAGCTGCATTCAGGGGCTGGGTATAAACACAATGCCAAGAGTCTAAAGAACACTGGTGAGCATGACTTCATGGTAGGTGGGAGAGAGGAGAGAATCAGAGAAGGTCTCACAGGAGAGGTGGTAGCAGAGATGAGCCTTAAAAGAGGACCAACCTTTCTACTACAATTGAAAACAGGGGAACTTCAAGTGCTAGAGGCCAAGAGAAGTAGGGAGGTGTCACAGTGTTTGGTTTGTTTATAGAGGAGTAACTTTCTGCATGGGTAAGAAGAGCAGGCTGGAGAGAAAATAAAAAGAATGGCCAGAGGAACAATGGACGTTTAGCAACCTTAAACCTTAGTGACTGTCACGTGTGCTCTGGAGAGCACAGCAAGGACTGTCATGTGCAACCTGCAAGAAGATGGAATATGTAAAGATATTCTTATATTCCTGAAAGCAGAGGTTCCCCCACTCCAAGTACTGGCTTCCTTCAAATGACCAGGCCAGTGTGAATTGTAAAAGCCACCAAAATAAATCCCATTACAGCTTCATCTCACTGTTTCAGAAGATCCCCCTGGACTTGACAGCTGTGCTGAGAAAGAGGCTGCTACCTCACTGTGACGCTGACTCGTGGGACGCATGGAACTTCCACGGCCCCTCAGCATTCCTGTAACCACTCGTGCTCTGGCCGCCTGAGGACTCTCACATCCACCAGGAGGCCTCTGGCTGAGTCCAGGTCTGCCTGTTCCATTGTCCCCTCCTTCCCTTCCTCTCTCAGATGTGTGATTGATGATCCTGTACCAATCTGCCCCAAGACTGTCTGAGGACATTATCACAGGGCTGAGTCCCAGTGGAGTCCCAGGAAGTCTGGTGGCATTTTTTTCTTTTCTCAGGTCCTCTTAACCTCAAGAAGTAGAAACCATTCCATCAGTTTACAGATACACAAAGAACACCTACTAGGTGCACTTTATTTTTTTTAACGTTTATTTTATTGATTTTAGAGAGAGAGGGGGAGACAGGAACATCGATCTGTTTCTGTATTTGTCCTGACTGGAGATGGAACCTGCAATCTCCGTGCTTTGGGACAGTGCTCTAACCCAGTGATTGTCAACCTTTTTTGAGCCGCAGCACATTTTTTACATTTACAAAATCCTGGGGCACATCCCCTACCAAAATGACACTCTAACACAGTACATATTATACATATAGTTAATAATATAGTTTCTAAATGTATTTATACTCACTTAGTGTGAAACCTGGGCCTGTTTCGATGAACACAAAAGGAATATCCTGGCAGGAATGGTAGACACACACGAAGCTCTTCCTCAACAGTTCTCAGTCTCTCTCTGTTTTTAGATTTTATCGCAGTCAAGCTTGAGAAGCTCAGCTCACATAGATATGTGGTTGAAAACAGGAGCAATGTCAAAATAGCTTTGTTGGCCAGAATGGGGAACTCCTTGGCAACAGATAACCAAAAACTGTCCAAAGGAAGGTCAGCAAACTTTAGCTTTAAAGTTAGATAACATTGTGATGCATTGTATATCACACTCTGTGGGAACCTCTTTTATTTCTTTTTTTTTTACAGAGACAGAGAGTGAGTCAGAGAGAGGGATAGACAGGAACAGACAGACAGGAACGAAGAGAGATGAGAAGCATCAATCATTAGTTTTTCATTGCGCCTTGCAACACCTTAGTTGTTCATTGTTTGCTTTCTCATATGTGCCTTGACCGCAGGCCTTCAGCAGACCAAGTAACCCCTTGCTGGAGCCAGCGACCTTGGGTTCAAGCTCGTGGGATTTTGCTCAAACCAGATGAGCCTGCACTCAAGCTGGTGACGACAGGGTCTCGAACCTGGGTCCTTTGCATCCCAGTCCGACGCTCTATCCACTGCGCCACCGCCTGGTCAGGCTGCAGGGGCCTCTTTTAAAAAGAAAAAGGTCAAATATCTGTATACACCATCAGGATAGACATAACCAGCTGAGGCTGAGGCTTCATCTAGTGGTGGCAACATTTACCTCCAGTCCTGACCAGGATTAGAAATCGGGACCATGGGGAGGAGTAGCAGCTTCAACTACTCCCTGCAGCCACACAATGACAAGTGCACGGCATCCAGAGCGGGGAGCTTCCTGGGTGTGGATAAGAGGTGGCCTACTATTGGTTCATCGCTAGTGGTCGGGATGAATCCTAGAAGGTGATTGGTCAGTGAGCGTTCCCTGTGCCTCCACTCTTCCTGTCGCTGATAGCTGGAAGAATTGTGAGGGGAATGTTTATGTTCGGATGGAGGCGGCTGGTGGCGAGCCGGATAAATAGCCTCCCACGGGCCGTATCTGGCACATGGGGCCATAGTTTGGGGACCCATGTTTAATTTCCCCACAGCACACCTGACCATGTCTCACGGCACACTGGTTGAAAAACACTGTTCTAACCAACCAAGCTATCCAGTCAGGGCTGGGTGTGCTATTTATTATATAAAATGAGTAAGACATGATCCCTGACCTCAAGGATACTTAGTTGGGAAAAGCATGTAAATAAACATGGACAATTAGTGTGATGACTGCTCAGAAGGCGAAAAGGACAGATTGCTGTGGAAAGACAGAGGGAAATACCTAGTCCAGAGAAAAGTGGGAAGTAAAAGAGGGTCACCCAGGAGGGAGGACCTACAGCTGACTCCTGGAAGGAAGAACAAGGACTAGTCTAGTGAATGGAGTGGAGGGAAGAAGAGACACAGGGGGCAGGGTATAAATGGGAATGGCCTGAAGACACAGAGAGTGAGTCCTTGAGCATCTGTGGGTCATTTATTGAGACTGGTTTTTAGGCTGCAGAAACAGATTCTAAGGTGCATCAGGCAGGAACTGTATGCCCTGCCAGTGAATAGAGACTTTATCAAGGCTGTGAGAACCCACCAGTGCTCACTTGCCTCCTTATTCCTGAAAAAACAAAAAGCCATACAAGAGAGGAAATTATATGCTGTTTGACTCAGCATTGAATAACAAACACATTAAATAATTATTTAACTAGAAATGATAAGATTGGAAAGATGGAAGACAGGAATGGTAACTGCCTTAATAGAAAATAGCCTGCCCTGGCTGGATAGCTCACTTGGTTGGAGCATCTTCCCGAAGCACAGAGGTTGCTGGTTCCATCTCCAGTCAAGGCACATATAGGAACAGATGGATGTTCCTGTCTGTCTGTCTCTCTCTTCCTCTTTGTCTGAAATCAGTCAATAATTCTCCCCCCAACCCCAAGCGAGAAGTGGAGGGGAGGCAGACATGTGCCAGGCCAGGATTCACCTGGCATGCCCACCAGGGAAGTTGCTTGGCTGCAATCGGAGCCATTCTAGCACCTGAGGCAGAGGCCATGGAGCCATCCTCAGCGCCCGGGTCAACTTTGCTCCAGTGGAGCCTTGGCTGAGGGAGGGAAAGAGATAGATAGAGAGAAAGGAGAGGGGGAAGGGTGGAGAAGCAGATGGCGCTTCTCCTGTGTGCCCTGGCCAGGAATCAAACCTGGGACTTCCACACGCTGGGCCAATGCTCTACCACTGAGCCAACCAGCCAGGGCCAATAATCTTTTTATTTTATAAAAAGAAAATAGCCCTATGCTATATGTAAATAGAGATTAAGTGCCAGAATAATTCAAATAGTTGAAAGTGGCTGCTTTTGGAGAATCAGGAAGGGGGAGGGTGGGAGATGGGACTGTTGTTGCACTACTGACCTTGTAATATTTAACCTTTTAATAAACTATAAGATAACTGATACCTACATTACTATAAATACAGTTTTTTTAATGTATGTGTGAACCCCTGCTTCACTATTTAATAACTGAGTAACATGGGGTTGACTTTATCCTCTCTTTGGTTTAGCTTCTTCACCTGTAAAATGGGATAATATCTCACTGAGATATTACGTGGATTAACGAATATATATAAATTGCCTAGCACTGAGTCTGGAGCTCAGTAGGAACTCAATAAATCGCAGGCATTTTCATTTTTAAAACGAGATGAAAAAGAAGTGTAAGGAGCATGTTTCAGAGGCCTGGACACCGGTCTTTGATATTATATATATATATATACACACACACACACACACACACACACACACCCCTCTGGTCACTGCAACACAATCCCTTATTTAAAAAGGCATGAATACTCTATTCATAAAGAATAGAAGAGAGAGAAGTTTTAATTCTGATATCAAAAACCAAAAGCTAGTTAAATGTTTGAAACTCATTTTCTCAAGAATGGGATGTTATTCCCATCCTTGAGAAAAAAAAAACTGCAGAAATAAAAAAGACTATATAATGTCCTTCTGTGAATTTATCTGCCTTGGAAAACGTGGATTTGCAACAACTTTGATTTGCTTGTATGTCTTTAAAAAATGGTAACCTAGGATTTAATACAGGCAACAGTAACAGATATACATAGAGGGTTTCCCTGCACCAGACGTCTAGCGACCAAGGTTCTAGCCCCTTTCTCAGGGGCTCAGATTTCACAATTGACAATCAATGGTTCAAATTTAAAAGGTCTCTAAAGCCTGGTCCCAAACTCGAATGTTCTGCGAATTCATGGAAATATGCTTTTGCCTTGTATGTGACAGTGAACATCCCATTCAGGTTTCTCTCTAGCCTTCTAAAACGGGTGCATTTCTTGAACCTGTCTCTGGTTTAAAGTATGTCCGAATCAGCAGCCCCTGGAAGCGGTGTCGTCACGCTCCCACCCGATTATCTCTCTATAGAGGGTAACCCAAGTTGTCTCCTCGGTCTCCCCCCCAAGTAAGAACTACATCTCCCAGGATGCCACGAGGCTGGGGAGCCCACTCGGATTGGCCAAGGGTCGGTGATGCTCAGTGTTTTGGCCCAAACGGTCACATGTTTCCTTTGTTGTGAGCTGCGGCAGACTTGTGGCTCCAGGAGACTCTGGGGCTGGAAGGAACGCTGCGCCGCCAGCCGCTAAAGGACCGCGGGAGTAGCCGCTGCTGGCCCTGTTCAGCATTCGCCGAGAGGTACCCGCGGATGACAGCTCCGGGACCGGCCGAAAGGCGAGGAACCGGCCAGAGCCGGGGGCGGAGGGGCGACCGAGGTCACGACCACGGGGTGTCTGCCTGCAGGAGGGAAGCCAGCAGCGGCGGCCTCTCGGAGCCAGACCGGGGAGGGGTGGGGGTGGGGGCTCTGAGCAAAGTGCCGTTAGGGCTGCAGGGCCCCTGCCCAAAGCGAGGGGTCCGCAGGGCTTCCCTGGGAGCCTCCAGCCCCAGCTCGGTAACGACAGCCCTGAAGGGAGGGCACCCCCGCCTCCTGGCACTGCCGCCCCGGAACCGCGGCGCTGCGGACGCGCCCAGCGGGGGGCGGGTTGGCGGGGGCATGGCCGCGGCTGGGGGTAGCAGGTGCGGGTCTCCCGTCGCCTCGGGGGCGGGAGCAGCTGGCGAACGGGGCTGCAGAGACGGGTGCCTCGTGTTGTCGATGGGCTTCGAACGGGGCGCTGCTCTGCTTTTTTAACCGAAGGAACACTAGAGTGTGAAGGCCTCACGAGCCTTCTCGTTTGGTGGGGGCGACCGCTGTCTGTCGGGGAGGAGTGGCGGGGCCAAGGTGGGTCCCCAGACTACGAGCTAGAGAAGCCCCGTCTAAGCGGTTGCGAAATGTGTTCGGCACTGTCACCTGACAGTTTTACCCCCGCCCCCACCCCCTTCCCGCGAGTCTTTGTTTACCAAGGATCGCTGCCGGCCCTGGCGGGGAGGCCGGGCCGGGGAGCGACAGCCCCTGGGGAGTCGTGGCGGGCGGGGTTGCGGGCGTCCCGCCGGCCGAGTCCCCGCCTAACCTCCCCACCTTCCTACCACTCCAGGACTCGGTTTCTTAATTTAGTTCCTATTGTCCCCGCCCCCCCAAGTTCTGGACATTCCGTGCGAAGACTGTTAATGCGGTCCGTATTGGGCGCCTGCGGCGGCTTGCGGGGCGGCACCCGCGAGGCCAGTTCTGAGTGTTTATTGGCGGCTGCCTCGTCGCTAAGTGGTCGTGCCGGGCAGTTCGTCCCGCCCCGCTGAAGGTGATCTGGAGGACGCGCGAGGGCGCGCGCCCTGGGCTCTCCGGCAGCTGCGGCCCGAGCGGAGCCGGCGGCGCGCGCTTCCGCGCGGAAGGAACCACGCGGGGCCCGGTGAGCTTTGCGGCTTCTGCCAGAACCTTGGGCCAGTTCTGTGCCTGCAGGGGACCGCAGTCTCGGCCCGGAAAATTAGCCCGGTTTAAGTGATGTTGTCTTAACTGCCAGAATGGAAGGAATGAAGTCCTCTTGCGACTTTGTGAACAAAGTTTAAATAGCTAAGTAAGGACAGTAACGCCAGATTTTAGGGTTCCTTTCACCCTTGAGGCGGTGACGGTGCACAGCTCGTTAGGTGGATCTTAATCACTTGCACTCTTGAACAGCTTTTTAAAGAAAATTATGTCTTAATATTTGTAGCTACAGGCTATCTAGGGCCACCAGCTGAGGTTGATTTTTATTAGGTACGTAAAATAGATTTAAAATCTGCCTGATGTTGACCAAAATACCGAATTCTGAAAAACAAGATATCCTTTGAGGCTATCCTCCTAAAAGTTAAAAGATTCTTTTATGCCTCATTTTAGATGAGTTGTTTTCTTTGTTTGGGGAATTATAGCTTACTCTTCTCTGTATTCATCTCCGTGGTAATTCAAAATAGGCAAGGACGAATGGCGAATGTCTTGTTTTAAGGTGACTGTAATAAAACCTACAAAAACAATCCTTTTAGCCATATTGTGTTGAAGATGCAGCTTTCCTGATCTCATGAGGAGATCGTGGAAATAGAGTGCTTAGGTTTTATCAGGTTTTCTTTTCCTGTAAATCTGTAGGAATTTATCCAAAAAATGTATTTCTGTAGAATGTTGATTGAGCCACCTGGGTGAAGCAGGAATTAAATATAAACAGTTCTCATTGGTTATGCGATCAAACAAAGTGGAGATGATGACTACACCAGACTGAGCAGTTTCTGTGATCCCAAACTGCCTCATCATGAGTGCATTCATGGCTTTTTAAATAAGTACAATATGCAAACCTTTAAAATATTATATATGTGTACAACCACCATTCAAAAGGCTACTTATCCAGACAAAGCCCGTGACTTAGACTCTAAACAGGAAGAAGAAATAATATTCTGAGTTAGATTTTAAAAGTCAT
Source organism: Saccopteryx bilineata (assembly GCF_036850765.1). NCBI lineage: Eukaryota > Metazoa > Chordata > Mammalia > Chiroptera > Emballonuridae > Saccopteryx > Saccopteryx bilineata. The sequence continues at coordinate 70,582,829 of NC_089497.1, read as the reverse complement.
GATTTCACTCTAATGTGGGATATAAAGTAAACTCATAGTCACAGACAAAAAAGTATATTGGTTACCAGAGGGAGGGGGTAGGGAGTGGTGCAGGGTAAAGGGAGCCAAAGATATGGTAAGTAAAGGTGATTTGACGTTCAGTTTTGGGAACACAATGCAATATACAAATCATGTATCACAGAAGTGTACACTTGAAAGCTATATGATCCTAATAACCAGTGTCACCCCAATAAATTTAATAAAAATAAATAGATAAAATGAGAATGAATAGGGGCTATCAGCTTTAATTTAAACTTTTCTGGCTTTTGTCCAAGTTGCTAAAACCTTAATGTTTTCAAAAAACTTTGTTTTAACTTTCTTGTTTTCTGTTCTTTCATTAAAACCCAAAGGTCAATCCTGTATAAAATAAATACCATTTATTAAATAAGCAATTGCAGCTATTTTTGTAATACTTTCCAAGACCCTATTCTATTAAAGACAGTAGCTAAACTAACTTTTTTTAATTAAAGACTTTGTCACTCTGCCTAAATTCACATAAGGGGTACAGTTTTTCAGAATTTGGCACATATTAAATTCTACTAAATTCGTATTTAAACTAGACTTTATTCAGTGGTTCTGAAAGTTATTTTTGTAAGTAATTTGTGTCACTATTAAGGTAGATAAAAATCACTTGACTCACAAACACTTGTATACATAGAGAAGTCATCTAAAATACTGGATCTCAAACTTGTTCAAGTGGCGAAGCACCAATAGTGTCCTTGTAGATTTAATTACTTCTAGTAAGAGAACCAAAAACAATTTCACTAACAGAAAGCATAACTATAATATATATCTATAGGTCTTTCAATTTTAAAATAAAGCAATACGTTAAAAACCTAAAAGAAACATGTTTACAGGAAGTTAAATTTAGTCAAGTCTAGTAAGAAGCATGAGTAGGCTCAGTAGGACAGCTTAATACCAGCTATGATGTCTGATGATTAACAGATTTACTTTTCTTCCTTTTGGGACTATTCGTAGCCAAAAGTTTTAAGGCAAGAGAGAAACACTCAGTGGAGAAATTCAATTTTTTGGTTCTGTGGTTTGGGAAATGATAGTGTAATATATATATTTTAGTTATAAAACCATATGGTTTAGTCTGATATTATTTAAGCACTCCTATATGTTTCATCATCAGTTACCTCTTTCATTAATCAAAGTTATAATGTATTAACCATTTGAGGTTCTAGTAAATAAAGGATAATCACTAGTTGCTATAATTCTAGACAAAGACACTTAAGGTTTTTGTTGGCTTTTAATGTCTTTAGTTGGTTCTTGTTGGTTCCATTAAGAAATTATTATAGAAATGGGTCCGGGCTGGTTAGCTCAGTCAGTTGGAGCCTTGTGCTGAAACACCAAGGTTGCTGGTTCAATCCCCAGTCAGGGTACATACCGGAAGCGACCAAATACACATCTAAGAGGAACAAGTGAATGCTTCGCCTTCCCCTCCTTTCCTTTCTTTGTCTCTTTAAAATCAATCAATTAAAAACAAGAAATTAGAAATGTAGAAAATAGGCTCGCAGACTGGATATTAAATATTGCATTGTAAAATTTGGTTCAGGAGCCACTGCTCCAATAGTAAAGCCTTAAATTGAAAATTTAAGAGTATAAATTTACAATTTTAAAAAGGGATCATTAAATATGATGGTTCAGCCTGACTAGGCGCTGGTGTAGTGGATAGAGCATCCTACTGGGACACAGAGGACCCAGGTTCAAAATTCCCAGGGTGGTGGCTTGAGCTGGGCTCATGTGGCTTGAGTGCGGGTTTACCAGCTTGAGCCTGGGGTCACTGGCTTGAGCATGGGGTCATAGACATGACCCAAGGTCGCTGGCTTGACAAGGGGTCACTTGCTCTGCTGTAGGCAACCTCACCACTCCCATCAAGACACATATGAGAAAGTAATCAATGAACAACTAGGGTGCCACAACAAAGAATTAATGCTTCTCATCTCTCTCCCTTCCTATCTGTCCCTATCTGTCCCTCTCTCTGTCCCAAAATAAACAAATAAGGTGGTTCAAATAAATAAATTAGCTTTTGAAAAACTAGAGTAAAAATATCTGAAACTTAAAAAAATTTCTTGGTTTTACATAGTACTATGTTAAATATAATTTTCTAGGTATTTTAAAATGGATTTATTATATTGCAGTTGTCTTTTTTCTTCTTTTGAGTTACTGTGTATCTTTAAAGATAAAACTCTTCTTGGTTAGTCTTTGTATTGTTTCTGTTACACTGTTCTTCACTCAAGATTTTGAGAAAATAAAGGATCGTAACATGTGGCAATTCAACTGCACGTTGTAGGGACCATGTTAGTCAAAATGTTGTCAGTTTCCTTTGCTTTCTGGTATTTATTAGTCTTTAAAAGGCCCTAATTAACTTATGTTATCTTTAAGGCTGATTATAACTTTTTTTGTATAGAATTCCTGCATTCTAAAGGAAAAATAAGTTTGGTTGCAGTACAGCTACACTCTTTATTAGTTCAGATGGTATATATATTCTTTGGACTTTGCATACTGACTTCCTTCTATCCCTTGCCCTTACAGCCGAGTAGGTTGGTAAGTATTAGTTAAAAAATACTAGGAAATGCCCAAGTGAATTGCCTTACCTTCTATTCTTTAAGGCAAGCGACTTTCAACCTTTTTCATTGCATGGCACACATAAACTAATTACTAAAATTCTGCAGCACACCAAAAAATATATTTTTGCTGATGTGACCCAAAAAAATAGTTATAATTTGATTCATTCACACCAGATAGCTATTGTTAGATTGGCTGTTGTCAGGGGTTTTTTTCCCCTAAGGAAAAGAGATCAGTACCCCTGACCAAATAGTTAGGTATTGCATGTTTTAAAAATTCTTGTGGCACACTGGTTGAAAGTTGCTGCCTTAAGGTATAATTCTAGAGCAGATATTCATGAAGGAATATATTCCAGTCTGCATCTGTGTTTTCTGCTAGACCAGGGGTCGGGAACCTATGTCTCGCGAGCCAGATGTGGCTCTTTTGATGGCTGCATCTGGCTCGCAGACAGATCTTTAATAAAAAAAAATAATAGCGTTAAAAATATAAAACAGGCCCTGGCCGGTTGGCTCAGTGGTAGAGCGTCGGCCTGGTGTGCAGAGGTCCCGGGTTCGGTTCCCAGCCAGGGCACACAGGGGAAGCGCCCATCTGCTTCTTAAACCCCCCCCTCTCCTTTCTCTCTGTCTCTCTCTTCCCCTCCTGCAGCCGGGGCTCCATTGGAGCAAAGATGGCCCAGGCGCTGGGATGGCTCCTTGGCCTCTGCCCCAGGCGCTAGAGTGGCTCTGGTCGCGACAGTGGGACACCCCAGAGGGGCAGAGCATCGGTGGGCGTGCCGGGTGGATCCCGGTCGGGCGCATGCGGGAGTCTGTCTGACTGTCTCTCCCCGTTTCTAGCTTCAGAAAAATACCAAAAAAATATATATATATATATATACATATATATATATATATATATAAAAATAAAAAACATTCTCATGTATTACAATCCATTCATTTCCTACCACTCCTGTTCATGGTTGTGGGTGGCTAGAGCCAATCACAGCTGTCCTCCGGAACAGCACCAAATTTTTATTGGATAATGCGTAATGTACACGGGTCGTTGTATGGCTCTCATGGAATTACATTTTAAAATATGTGGCGTTCATGGCTCTCTCAGCCAAAAAGGTTCCCAACCCCTGTGCTAGACAAACACAGAGAATTTGAATCTATTTTGATATCAATCTTGGAGTTCTTGTTTGAGTCCTACCTTAGCCAATCCCACAGTCTAAAATTGGATCTCAATCCAGTATTTGCAACCTCAGTGCCAGGCAGAGAGTAGGCTTTCTATAAATGTTTCTTGAATTGACCTGAATCCCTGTTTTGGCTCAGAATCATACTGTCAATTGGGAAGAAGCACTTAGCTACTTCATAGCTATCCTAAACTCTTAACGAGGATTAAAAATCCCCATATTTGACCAAGTTGAAATATTCTTTACCAAAAGTACACACAAATTAGACTGAATTCTACAAGTAAGGAAAACATGCAAGATAACATTCACCTCACAGTCATTACATAATCAGGATATAAAGATGTGTGTTTGTGTACATTGTAGGAAAAAATCAGTAACTTGGTCTTCAGAATTTTTGAGTTCTCTTTATAGTACCTGGGCCAGAAACCGGAACCCTTTGTGTTTAAATACTATTGTTATTCTGTGCACAAGTTTAAAGTGCAAGTATTTTCTCTCAAGCAGTCCTCTCCTACCCTTCCACCAAAAAAAGGAAAAAGAGTTATGCTGAATTAGTTGGTTTTATAGGTACTACATCTATATAAGGTTCAGCAAAGCAGAAGAATTACGCATTTATATATGAAAATATTAAAAATAATAGTTTGATAAGTTGGGAGATTCATATAGATAATCAACAACTATGGATTAAAAATGAGGTCCTGACTGGTTGGCTCAGGGGTAGAGCGTCGCCCTGGCGTGCAGGAGTCCCGGGTTCGATTCCTGGCCAGGGCACACAGGAGAAGCGCCCATCTGCTTCTCCACCTCTCCCCCTCTCCTTTCTCTCTGTCTCTCTCTTCCCCTCCCGCAGCCAAGGCTCCATTGGAGCAAAGTTGGCCCAGGCACTAAGGATGGCTCTGTGGCCTCTGCCTCAGGTGCTAGAATGGCTCTGGTTGCAACAGAGCAACGCCCCCTGGTGGGCATGCCGGGTGGATCCTGGTCGGGCACATGTGGGAGTCTGACTGCCTCCCTGTTTCCAACTTCAGAAAAATACCCCCCCCTAAAATTTTTTTTCCTGAAATTGATTCTATGGTTATATAATACATAGTGACTAAACTGCTTTTGGCAGTCTTGATAAACTAACTCAGAATTATTTATTGACTCAAACTTAGATGTAGTATCAATTACCAAACATTCTTCAAATATCCAATGCAGAATTATCACAGGATATATATTTTTCTCATCTCAGTGCCACTATTAGCTTGTTGTTGATGTATTTACTCATCTTTATCTCAGGAAACTTTTCTGCAGGATAAAACTGTCAATAAGTTGATAAGTAATGAAACTAATTTGTATGTAAAATAGCATAAATTATTATTACTTTGCTTTACAGAATTATTCAGTAATGATTTTCTATGCAAAAGTAAACTTCCAGATGGAAACAAATCTACTAAAAATATTTTATATAATACCAACTATATATGAAGTGATTTGTATCTGATTTATATGTTGGTGTTCTCCATTTATTTTAGGTGTGGAAATTAAAACAACGCAAATATTTTGAGGCTTTGATCAAGCAAATGCTAAAAAGGTATTACATTTATAATATTTATAAACTAAACGTTGTTTAAAAATTTAAACCATTTTACTTTCTTTAACCAAGGGTCACAAGTCAGTCACAGTTACAGGGAACAATTGTATCCTCAGGATCATAAAGGAAGGCAGTGTGACACTCATTTTTGTTTCCAAATAAAGTATTTACTTGCTCCTTCCTCAGTCTCTCTTGGACATTTTTCTCCAGTCTTAGAGACATTAAAATAACTTACCTCCACTCATTTTTCTGGGACATAAACCAAAAACATGTCGTTTTCAATCTACTTAACAATCAGAAACTAGATCTACAACATTTAGGAGGTTGGCAGTTAAAAGTAAACCCTAGAGTACCCTTAATAAAAGGATCTTCTGTTAAGAGAAATCTTCCGTTCAGGTGCAGTGGAGCTCCTGGAATGAAGCTCCTGAAGAAGTGGTAGAGAAAAAGAAAGAGTTACCCCTGACCAGGTGGTGGTGCAGTGAGTAGAGTGTTGGACTGGGACGCAGAGGACCCAGGTTTGAAACCCCGAGGTCACCTGCTTGAGCACAGGCTCACCAGCTTGAGCTCAGGGTCGCCGGCTTGAGCCCAAGGTCACTGGCTCGAGCAAGGGGTTACTTAGTCTGCTGTAGCCCCCCAGTCAAGGCACATATGAGAGAGCAATCACTGAACAACTAAGGTGCCACAATGAAGAATTGATGCTTCTCATCTCTCTCCCTTCCTGACTCTCTGTCCCTATCTGTCCTTCTTTCTGACTCTAGTTACTAGGTTTTCTAGACACATCATGTGACTTTGGCAATCAGTCATTACGTGACAGTCTGAACACCCTTCCATCTACTAACTTATCTAGATATAACTCTCAGTAATTATATAATATTTTCTTGGAACAAACATATTCCTCTTATTTTGTCCAGAGATGCCTACTTAGTTGTTTACTTTTTCCATTACTAGTTAAAAGACTTGATTTGTGTAAAATGGGGGGAAAAAGGCTAGTAAGTTACATCTGTAGGCCCAAAAGATAAACTTTGAAAGCATCTCATATTTCTAACACCCTCCTGTGCAAATCTTACACCCACCGTCATCAATAGGAAGTTTATATTTCATGCATTGCAGAGATTGGTTAATGGGTGATTTCTCAGAAAGTCCAGAGAAAGTGAGGATGTCCAGAAAACCAAGCCAAAGCTGCTAGGCAGGAAGCAGACTTAAGAAATAATCTCTCTTGGCCTGACCTGTGGTGGCGCAGTGGATAAAGCGTCGACCTGGAATGCTGAGGTCGCCGGTTCAAAACCCTGGGCTTGCCTGGTCAAGGCACATATGGGAGTTGATGCTTCCTGCTCCTCCCTCCCCCTTCTCTCTCTCTCTCTCTCTCTCTCATTCTCTCTCCTCTCTAAAAATTAATAAAAGTAAAAAAAAAAGAAGAAGAAGAAATAGTCTCTCTTGGCCCTGGCCGGTTGGCTCAGTGGTAGAGCATCGGCCTGGTGTGCAGGAGTCCTGGGTTTGATTCCTGGCCAGGGCACACAAGAGAGGCGCCCATCTGCTTCTCCTCCCCTCGCCCTCTCCTTCCTCTCTGTCTCTCTCTTCCCCTCCCACAGCCAAGGCTCCATTGGAGCAAAGTTGGCCCGGGCGCTGAGGATGGCTCCATGGCCTCTGCCTCAGGCACTAGAAAGGCTCTGGTTGCAACAGAGCAACACCCCAGATGGGCAGAGCATCGCCCCCTGGTGGGTATGCCGGGTGGATCCCGGTTGGGGGCATGCGGGAGTCTGTCTGACTGCCTTCCCATTTCCAACTTCAGAAAAATACAAAAAAAAAAAAAGAAAGAAAGAAAGAAAGAAAGAAAGAAAGAAAGAAAGAAAGAAAGAAAGAAAGAAAGAAAGAAAGAAATAGTCTCTCTTACAAACAAAGCAGTAAACAGTATCTTGTTGCTGTTAAATACTTTATAATAGCAGGTGATTTGATATTTGTTCTAATCCAGGACTCCCAGTTTTATGTTGGGTAAAGGAAATGGAGGAATTCTTATGGTCAATAATTAAGGAACCAACTATGAGAATAAGAGGCAGAAAATTTTATAAAAAGACAGCCTAAACTCGTATAAAGTTATTTTTTTATTTTGAGAGTACATTTATTAAAGTTGGGGACAGTGAAACAAGGAAGGGGTTAGGACAAAAGAAGCAATAGGAGAGAGCCTAGGCAGGCTCTCTAGAAATGTTAAAAGAAAGAAATGAGCTTAGTGGAGCTGCTTTGACTCCGAAATAAAAGTCAGTGACAGCAGTGAGCCAGGGCGGGGCTGCTATTGGCTCACTGGAAAGTCAGAGAAAAGGGGGCCTTGGAGACAGGATCAGGTGCTTAGCCTGGGACAAGCAGCTGCTTGCTGCCCAGTGCTCTCCTGGTTGCAAGTTTTGTGGGGCCCCTTAGAGTTTAGGAGATGCGGGCCTCAGAGGAAAGAAGAGGCAGAAGGGGAAAGGCGTGGTGGTGTTCCTCAGGATAGCCTGCAAGCTTTAGTCAGCCTTATATTACGCTACCCCCAAATTTATCAGGGACAGTAAGATACCAGATTAACAAATACCAGAAACAGTAAGAGTATTGAAGATAGGCACAGAATGTCTTTTCATTTACATAGGAAAACTTGTCTCTTTTATCCAAAAGGGAGATTCTGTTATAAATACTGCTGCAATGAACATAGGGTTTATATGTCTTTTCAAATTGATATTTCGGATTTCTTCAGGTAAATACCTAGCAATGCAATTGCTGGATCATGTGATAGTTTTATTTTTAATTTTTTGAGGAACTGTATGCTGTGTTCTATAATGTTAAGCTTTCTTTATGCTACTAGAGGTAGGCATGGATATCTGACTGTTGAAATTTTTCAAGAAGAAGCTGGGACCTTTAGAAGTGATTGTGTATGAGATTCTGAGGGCATAGGAATAGATAGGAGTTACTCTGAGTGCTCTTAAGCCAATTACAAATATGTTTTGGATCATACTATCAATTTAAGATGTGAAAAGCGAATAGAAGAAGAACCACCTTAAAAATTAAAATTTAAGAGGAAGGGGGGAAGGGAGATGTTGAGGGGAATGGGAGGGGTTACATTCCAGGCGATACTAGAATCTATGTAAACTCAATAAGTTAAATAAATTAAAATAAAATAAAATTTAAGAGAATTGATAGTTATAACTCAGTGCCTCAACCCATTAGTTACCTATTCATTGTCACTTCTGAGGGAGGTTTAAAAACAAATTACTGCCCTGGCTGGTTGGCTCAGTGGTAGAGTATCGGCCTGGCATGCAGGAGTCCTGGATTCGATTCCCAGCTGGGGCACACAGGAGAAGCGCCCATCTGCTTCTCCACCCTTCCCCTCTCCTTCCTCTCTGTCTCTCTGTTCCCCTCCCACAGCCAAGGCTCCATTGGAGCCAAGTTGGCCCGGGCGCTGAGGATGGCTCCATGGCCTCTGCCTCAGGCGCTAGAATGGCTCTGGTTGTGACAGAGCAACGCCCCAGATGGGCAGAGCATCGCCCCCTGGTGGGCATGCTGGGTGGATCCCAGTTGGGCACATGTGGAAGTCTGTTTGACTGCCTCCCCATTTCCAACTTCAGAAAAAAATTTAAAAAATAAAAATAAATTACTTTTATTTATAGTGGAAATTTAGGAGAAAATAGAGAAAAACAAAATAAATAAACCACTTAACATTTCGGCATATGTACCTCCTTTTTTATTTTATTTTATTTATTTATTTATTTATTTATATTTTTCTGAAGCTGGAAACGGGGAGAGACAGTCAGACTCCCGCATGCGCCCGACCAGGATCCACCCGGCACGCCCACCAGGGGCGACGCTCTGCCCACCAGGGGGCGATGCTCTGCCCCTCCGGAGGGAGCGTCTCTAGCGCCTGGGGCAGAGGCCAAGGAGCCATCCCCAGCACCCGGGCCATCTTTGCTCCAATGGAGCCTTGGCTACGGGAGGAGAAGAGAGAGACAGAGAGGAAGGAGAGGGGGCGGGGGTGGAGAAGCAAATGGGCGCTTCTCCTATGTGCCCTGGCCGGGAATCGAACCCGGGTCCCCCGCACACCAGGCCGACGCTCTATCCTTTTTTCTATCTCTGGATGGACTGCTACATTAATTTTTATATTTTCTTACCTTTTTTTTTTTTTTTTTTAGATAGGAGAGAGTAGAGAGAGAAAGGGCAGAAGGAGCAGGAAGCATCAATTCGTAGTAGTTGCTTCTCGTGTGTGCCTTGACTGGGCAAACTCAGGGTTTCAAACTGGCACCATCATTCCAGGTCGATGCTTTATCCACTGCTCCACCACAGGTTTAGCATATGTTTTATGATCTGCTTTTTACTATCTTTTTAATACTTTCCCGTGTCATTAAATAGCCTATAATTTTTAATGTCTGCATAGATTGTATTCCATCCTGAAGATGTACTTTGGTTTAAATATCCCCCTATTAATGGGGCATTTAGATTGTTTTAAGCATTTTTTATTAAAATAGCATTGAAAATCTCTAGAGATAAATCTTTCCACATATTCTGATTATTTCCTTATGGTTGCTAGAAAGGGACTTGCTGTTAAACAATATGTATATTTTTAAAGGCCATTGATAGATATAACTGAACTCTCTAGCAACACTATATTAAGATAATATACACTTATGTTAGGATTCTAACTGTAGTCAGATTCTGTGTCTTACAGTATTCTGACTTAACTCTATAGTCAGTGGATGAAACCTGGTTGTGTAAAAGTGGAGACAGAAGGTTATTACATTACAAAGTACATGGTATCCGTGCAGCTTGGGAGGGCTTAAGGAGTACTATTGCAGATTACCTCTAAAGTTCTAATTGTGCAAATGCAATTTTTATTTATCAGTTGTTCTTAAAACGAAATAGTGCTCTATACCCTAAATCAGTGGTCCCCAACCTTTTTTGGGCCACGGACCAACCTTTAGGGTGGGACGGATAAATGTATCGTGACCAAGACAAGCGTCAAGATTGAGTCTTAGACGGATGTAACAGAGGGAATCTGGTCATTTTTTAAAAATAAAACATTGTTCAGACTTAAATATAAATAAAACGGAAATAATGGAAGTTATTTATTCTTTCTCTGCGGACCGGTACCAAATGGCCCATGGACCAGTACCGGTCCGCGGCCCGGGGGTTGGGGACCACTGCTCTACATGAAATATATTCTGCAGTTCTATTGTAGTGTTACATCAAAATGAAATTACATTATTTGAATACTTTTTTTTTTACTTACTGAAATGTCTTCACTTTTTTTTTTTTTTTTTTACTTTTAGCCACATAAAGAAGATCTCTAACAGTCATTTCTCAGCGATTATATAGTCAACTGATGTAACAATGGTCTTAATATTGGGACGAAGACTAAACAGAGAGGATCTAGGGGTGCGTGATTCCCCAGCAACTAAGCGTAAAATTTTTGAAATGGACCCTAAATCTCTGACAGGCCATGAGTTTTTTGACTTCTCTTCAGGATCATCCCATGCTGAAAACATACTCCAGATATTTAACGAATTCCGAGATAGCCGCTTATTCACAGATGTTATCATTTGTGTGGAAGGAAAAGAATTTCCCTGCCATCGAGCTGTCCTCTCAGCCTGTAGTAGCTACTTCAGAGCCATGTTTTGTAATGACCACAGAGAAAGCCGAGAAATGTTGGTTGAAATCAACGGTATTTTAGCTGAAGCTATGGAATGTTTCTTGCAGTATGTTTATACTGGAAAGGTAAAGATCACTACAGAGAACGTACAGTATCTCTTTGAAACATCAAGCCTCTTTCAGATCAGTGTTCTCCGTGATGCATGTGCCAAGTTCTTGGAGGAGCAACTTGATCCTTGTAATTGCTTAGGAATCCAGCGCTTTGCTGATACACACTCACTCAAAACGCTCTTCACCAAATGCAAGAATTTTGCGTTACAGACTTTTGAGGATGTGTCCCAGCATGAAGAATTTCTTGAGCTTGACAAAGATGAACTTATTGATTATATCTGTAGTGATGAACTTGTTATTAGTAAAGAGGAGATGGTTTTTGAAGCTGTCATGCGTTGGGTCTATCGTGCTGTTGATCTGAGAAGACCGTTATTACATGAGCTCTTGACACATGTGAGACTCCCTCTGTTGCATCCCAACTACTTTGTTCAAACAGTTGAGGTGGACCAATTGATCCAGAATTCTCCTGAGTGTTATCAGTTGTTGCATGAAGCAAGACGGTACCACATACTTGGGAATGAAATGATGTCCCCAAGGACTAGGCCAAGAAGGTGAGAAGACTGTTTACAAATTAACTATAATATAATTAACAAAAGTCTTTGATTTTCAAGTAATTGCCATGTAGTATTTTATATGTATTGTTTACATATAGATTTGTATAATTTAGATTTGTTTTGGATTATGTAAATCAGTAGAATGTCTCTCTCCTTGAGGACTAGATTCAACAGTAACATTCTGTGTTACTGTTCTGAGCTATCAGAGAGTGTTGCAAAGGCTCTTTGCAAATGTGCACATATCAACATATTTCTGCTAATTTCTCATAAGTTTTATAGGGTCCCAAAGCATTCCACTTTTCTTTCCAGAGAGTTTGGATATAAAGGAACTAAAGACTTTGGTAGTCTCTAGCAAACAACATGAAATATAGAGGTGAAGTAAGTAAGCTCATGTACATTGAGTGGATTCTCAGATGTAAAACCTAAGCTTCAGATCTTTCTTATTGCCACAGTTACTATATTTCTTTATTTTTTTCTTTTTTACAGGGACAGAGAGAGAATCAGAGGGAAGGATAGATAGGGACAGACAGACAGGAACGGAGAGAGATGAGAAGCATCAATCATGAGTTTTTCATTGCAACACCTTAGTTGTTCATTGATTGCTTTCTCATATGTGCCTTGACCGCGGGCCTTCAGCAGACCAAGTAACCCCTTGCTTGAGCCAGCAATCTTGGGTCCAAGCTGGTGAGCTTTTTGCTCAAACCAGATGAGCCCGCACTCAAGCTGGCCACCTCGAGGTCTCGAACCTGGGTCCTCCACGTCCCAGTCCGTCGGTCTATCCACTGTGCCACTGCCTGGTCAGGCCACAGTTACTATATTTAATGTGAATCTCAATTAAAAAATTTTTTCTGATTATAAAAATTACATCATTATACAGAATTTGGAAAATTTATGTTAAGCAGTAGGAATTCAATTAAGTATTGTACTGTTATTTATACATTACTTCTATAAAATACATACAGATTTTTAACTCATAAACTATAGAACAATAATCTCCATGCCTTAACAATAGAAGGAATAATATTATACAGTTCATCCCTCCCATATCTGCAAGTGAGAAACCCAACCTCAGATCAATATTTGGGAGGGGATCCCCAGAAAATTCCAAAAAGCAAAATTTGAATTTGCCACACACCAAGCACAACACTGTATCCACATGAATGTAGTGATGTGTAGGCATACCATGTTGTAGCCAGTGTGCAAATACTACACCATTTTGTATAAGGGACTTGAGCATCCATGGGTTTTGCCCACAGGGGTCCTGGAACCAATCCCACATTAATACCTAGGAATAGATATATTTGACTGTGAATAAACAAGAAATGGCTATTGTGAGAAATATGACAGTAAAGAATCATTTCAATAACTTTTCTAACAAAGCTAAGTTTGGAGTTTTTCTTTCATTGAAATAAAATATTGTGAGAAATATGACAGTAAAGAATCATTTCAGTAACTTTTCTAACAAAGCTAAGTTTGGAGTTTTTCTTTCATTGAAATAAAAAAACACAAAATTTACCATCTTAACCATATTTAATTATACCGGTCAGTAGTGTTAATACATTCACATTGCTGTGAAACTAGTGTTTGTTTATATTTCCCCATACCATCTCCACCTTTCCTATGAATTTACTATAGTATAGCTCTCAAACCACAAATTTTTTTATTTTATTTTTTATATTTTATTTTTCAATTATAGTTTATATTCAATATTATTTTGTATTAGATTCAGGTATGTAACATAGTGATTAGACAGTCATATACTTTACAAAGTGTCGTCCCCACCCCCCGATGTTTCCATTGCCCACCTGGCACCATATGTAGTTAGTTATCACAATATTACTGACTGTATTCCCTGGGCTATACTGTACATCCTCGTGACTATTTTGTCACTACTAATTTATACTTTTTAACCCCTACCCCCTTCCCCTCTGGCAACCGTGAGTCTGTTCTCTCTGAATCTGTTTCAATATTGTTTATCAAACCACATTTTTAACTTTTATTTTGATTATTATCGTTTTGGAATATGATTAAAATTCAGCATATTGCGAGATAGCATGTCTAAAACCCACAAGTTTAGATACAGCAAGATTTAGTCTGTTTCCCCCTATGTAAAATGAGAATGATGATAAACAGTACTTTACAGGTTTTGTCACCAAAACTATTACATGCAGTAATCCTTAAGCTCCTCAGCATAGACAGTGCTTAAACGAAAGCAGCCCACCTGGGCTCTCACCTGTTTCTCCTTCTGTCCTAGGCCCTTCCTTGGTTCACCGCCCCCAGCTGTAATAAACTTACTCTCAAAATCTAAAACAAAATATGTGCTTAAAAATTATTAGCTGTTCGTTGGACTAGGATGCAAAGGACCCAGGTTCAAGACCCCGAGGTCGCCAGCTTGAGCGTGGGCTCATCTGGTTTGTGCAAGAGCCCACCAGCTTGAACCCAGGGTCGCTGGCTCCAGCAGGGGGTTACTCGGTCTGCTGAAGGCCCACAGTCAGGGCACGTATGAGAGAGCAATCAATGAACAACTAAGGTGTCGCAACAAAAAACTAGTGATTGGTGCTTCTCATCTCTCTCCGTTCCTGTCTGTTTGTCCCTGTCTATCCCTCTCTCTGACTCACTCTCTGTCTCTGTAAAAAATAAATAAAATTTTAAAAAAATTATTAGCTATTATTATTTAAATAGTATATTGTAGGCTGACCCATTTTAAGAAAACTCCCACACACAAAAAATTTAAAAATAAGAAAACTCCCAGTACTTGACAGTCCAAACTTTTATAAACTGAATACAAAAGTAACTATTATTACAAAAAAATTAATATTTCTTGTATTAGAGTTACAGTACATTTTTTCTTCAATGTCAGCTTATGTTAATTATATTTCAATAAAACCAGAAAAAATGAGCTACCTAAATTTGTTTGTTTGTTTTTAAGTGAGAGGAAGGGAGATAGACTCCCGCATGTGCCCTACTGGGGTCCACCCAGCAGCCCCTATGTGTGGCTGGTGTTCGAATCAGCTGAGCTACCTCAGCACCTAAGGCTGACACTTGAACCAACTGAGCCATCCTCAGTGCCTGGGCCAACACTCAAACCAGTTGAGCCACTGGCTGTGGGAAGGGAAGAGGGAGAAAAGGGAGAAAGGGAAGGAAAGAGGGAGAGAAGGGAGAAAGGGAAGGAAAGAGGGAGAGAAGGGGAAAGGGAGTGGAAGAGAAGCAGATGGTCACTTCTCCTGTGTGCCCTGACCAGGGATCAAACCTAGGATGTCCACACACCAGGCTGATGCTCTATCCACTGAGACAACCAGCCAGGGCTGAGTTTTTAAAAGTAATTGTTTTATAGAAAAGGAATATAAAATATTTTACTTTTAGTCATTTAACGAAGCACAAAAAATATATATAATTTTATTCTATAAATGTACTGACTATTTCTAAGTTCCTTTTCTTTTTTTGAGGACTGTCAAGAGAGACTACAGTTCTTAAATGTATTAATAAAACTAAACAGCTTTGGGGCTATTCCAGAACTTTTCTATTTATTTATTTATTTATTCATTTTAGAGGGGAGGGGGGGAGAGGGAGAGAGAGTGAGAAGTGGGGGAGGAGCAGAAAGCATCAACTCCCATATGTGCCTTGACCGGGCAAGCCCAGGGTTTTGAACCGGCGACCTCAGCATTTCCAGGTCAACGCTTTATCCACTGTGCCCCCACAGGTCAGGCCAGAACTTTTCTAGATACACAGTATCCCTCCGAGGAAAATCATGCATTTTTCCAAAGAGAGTCCCCTTGTAGCAAAAGAATGTTTTTGGGGTCAAATAGGGCTTATAATACCTATCCTGCCTATCTGATGGTATTAAAATAGGGACTAAGGGATATATATTATAAAATCAAAATAAGTCATTTATATTAATATTATTTATAAAGATATGACCTGAATGAAATCAGATTACAGTCTAAGGGTAATTAGGTTAGAAAATAAATACTCCTTGATTCACTTAACTATTTTACTTATAAAAATTTACTTCAATTTTTAGGAGAACCAATCTGTTTTATACAGTGAAATACATCCATATGTAAGATTACCGTATCACCCTTCTTTAGGAGGCAAGTAGAAAAAAAACTATAATTATACTGAATTTACAGACTACTATAAATGTAATAGCAGATACTTATTTTATGTAGGCATTATGTAAGAAATGTAAAGAGGAATCTTTTATTTTTACAACTCTGCAGTCAACTTCTGTCCTTATATTCTGTCTTTCACTTATTTGTTACTGCATGTTAGTACCAATCACTAGGAATTTCATTATCTGAACAATGTGTATTATTTGTACAGGTTCTCATCTTTCTGAGAAACTCCAAACTTCTTTGAAAAAGGAGTGATGTCTCCACTTCTTCAACTGCAGTTCACTCCTCTGACTTCTGCTCCAGTTACTCTACTGAAACTCCTCTCAATCAGGTCATCACTGACCTTCTATTTGTTATTTGTTAGACACCTCTTTTCAGTCTCTATCCAGCTGGATCTCTCTTTAGGATTTGACATATTAATTCCTTTAATCACTCTTGAAACTCCTCTAGCTTACGGAGTACCATTTTCCTCATGGTCCTCTTATTTCTCCAGCTGTTCTTTTCCAATTTGATGGTTCTCTGTCTAGTCTTGGGAATGTTGCTAGTTCCTTCGGCTCACATCTCTTTGTCTTGCCTTATACACCAGGTGATCTCATCTGTTCTCATGGTTTTAATTACCATACATTGCTAGTGACTATCAAACCTATATCTACAGCCTCGACTTTTTCTTTCATTCGTTCATTCACTGTTTCTTTTTTAAAAATTATATGTATATATATATACACACACATATACATATACACATATATATGTATATGTATTATTTTATGTGAGGATGCATCTTTTTAAAAAAGGCAAAATAACATCATACTTAAAGTTAATAATTCTCTAATATTATCTATATCCCAGTCATATTAATACTTACCCAAACTATTCTTTAATGAACCTGGATCCAATCCAGGACCATTTATTGCATCTGGTTATTTCCATAAAGTCTTTCTGTTTTGTGGTTCTGACTTATTGATGGGAAAGTTGTCCAGAAAAATATTCCACCGTCTGTGTTAGTCTGATTATTTCCCAATGGTGTCACTTGGCTGCATTTAGTTATACAGTATTTCTGGAAACTGGAAGTTTGGCTCTGCAAGCTTCAGCTTAATGGAAACCAGTTAAATATTTGTGATTAGAGTTCATCCTAGGTAATGTGTCATATTAGGAGATATAGGACATCTGGTTGTCTTACCACTAGTGATGCAGAGATTAACTCCAGATTAGCATGATGACAGTTTCCACTACTGAGCAGTGAGGTTATACTCCACATCCTCCAATATTTCTTTAATGTTTATCCTGTGCTAAGTCCTCCAGAGCTCAACACATACTGGATGTTATTTACATATATATATATATATATACACACACACACACACTTACATGTTTCTTCCAAAAATGCACCGAAGAGCCTGAATGTTTTGATAATCTGCACTGCCAGTTGTAAACGGTTGGGTGCATGGAAAGAAATCAGTGGAGACCAACCACAGAAAGAACAAAGTTTAGGAATAGTAATTGTCTTTTTCTTAATATATATTATACAACTTTAAATCTCATACTAATACATCCAATTTTTTTTGTTTGTTTGTTTGTTTGGTTTTTTACAGAGACGGAGAGAGAGTCAGAGAGAGGGATAGATAGGGACAGACAGACAGGAAAGGAGAGATGAGAAGCATCAATCATTAGTTTTTCGTTGCGCATTGCAACACCTTAGTTGTTCATTGATTGCTCTCTCATATGTGCCCTGATCGCAGGCCTTCAGCAGACTGAGTAACCCCTTGCTTGAGCCAGTGACCTTGGGTCCAAGCTGGTGAGCTTTTGCTCAAACCAGATGAGCCTGCGCTCAAGCTGGCGACCCTGGGGTCTCGAACCTGGGTCCTCGGCATCCCAGTCTGACGCTCTATCCACTGTGCCACCGCCTAGTCAGGCTATTATTTTTAATAATCACCAAGTCTAAGCATCATGATGAGTTTAGGGTACTGGCTTCAGAAACAGACAGGCCTGCATTAGACTCTGACTCTATACAACTAATTAAGGCCATGACGTTGGGCAAGGCACTTTAACTTCACTATGTATCAGTTTTCTTATCTGTAAAATGAGCATAAAACTACCTGCCTTATAATACTGTTTTGAGGATTAGAGATACCATATGAAAGAATACATAACCTAGCATTTGACACAAAAAGACAATAAAAATTATTGCTGATTTCATGAAGAAAATAATCAAAATACTTTTTTTTTTTTCCTGAAGCTGGAAACGGGGAGAGACAGACAGACTCCCGCATGCTCCCGACCGGGATCCACCCGGCACGCCCACCAGGGGCGATGCTCTGCCCACCAGGGGGCGATGCTCTGCCCCTCTGGGACGTCGCCCTGCTGCGACCAGAGCCACTCTAGCGCCTGGGGCAGAAGCCAGGGAGCCATCCCCAGCGCCCGGGCCATCTTTGCTCCAATGGAGCCTTGGCTGCGGGAGGGGAAGAGAGAGACAGAGAGGAAGGAGGGGGTGGGGGTGGAGAAGCAAATGTGCGCTTCTCCTATGTGCCCTGGCCTGGAATCGAACCCGAGTCCCCCACATGCCAGGCCGACGCTCTACCACTGAGCCAACCGGCCAGGGCCTCAAAATACATTTTAAATCCATGCTATATTTTTACCAAATAAGAAATATGATTTGAGAGGCAGAAATGCTTGCTATCATATGGTTCATTGTAAGCATATATTGTTCATATCTAAGGGGGAGAAAAGCGATGCTCTTTGCCATAGGCCATTGAGCAATAGATAGCTATGAGTTAATAAGTTCCTACCTCTTGTCTAATAATCAGTTACCATATAATGAATATAGGAATTGAACTGCTGTAATGAAAACAAGGCTCAAGTTCTTGTTAGAAACCAGTTGAAAAAACTAAGGTAAAGGTTTATGGGGTTTTTCTTAGTTTTTTCTTGATTTTTTTTTTTTTAAGAAATAATGTTTTAATGGAAATGGACTCCTAGATACAGAGAACACATCCATAGTTAACCAGAAGGAAGAGGAGCTGGGGGGACTGGATAAAAAACGGTGAAGAGATCGAGTACAAATTAGTAGCTACAAAATAGCCATGGGATGTAAAGTACAGCACAGGGAATAGAGTGAGTAATATTGTAACAACTGTGTATGGGGCCAGGTGGGTGCTGGAAATATCGGGGGAACACTTTGTAGAGTAGATGATTGTCTAACCCAGGGGTCGGGAACCTATGGCTCACGAGCTAGATGTGGCTCTTTTGATGACTGCATCTGGCTCACAGACAAATCATTAATAAAAAAAATAATATTAAAAATATAGCCCTGGCCGGTTGGCTCAGAGGTAGAGCGTCGGCCTAGCGTGCGGAGGACCCGGGTTCGATTCCGGCCAGGGCACACAGGAGAAGCGCCCATTTGCTTCTCCACCCCTCCGCTGCGCTTTCCTCTCTGTCTCTCTCCTCCCCTCCTGCAGCCGAGGCTCCATTGGAGCAAAGATGGCCCGGGCGCTGGGGATGGCTCTGTGGCCTCTGCCTCAGGCGCTAGAGTGGCTCTGGTCGCAACATGGCGACGCCCAGGGTGGGCAGAGCATCGCCCCCTGGTGGGCAGAGCGTCGCCCCTGGTGGGCGTGCCGGGTGGATCCCGGTCGGGCGCATGCGGGAGTCTGTCTGACTGTCTCTCCGTTTCCAGCTTCAGAAAAATGAAAAAAAAAAAAAAAAAAAAAAAAAAAAAAAATATATATATATATATATATATATATATATATATATATATATATATAAACATTCTCATGTATTACAATCCATTCATTTCCTACTGCTCATGTTCATGGTTGCGGGTGGTTGGAGCCAATTATAGCTGTCCTCCGGGACAACACTAAATTTTTATTGGATAATGCGTAATGTACACGGGCCGTTGCATGGCTCCCACGGCATTACATTTTAAAATATGTGGTGTTCATGGTTCTCTCAGCCAAAAAGTTTCCCGACCCCTGGTCTAACTGCTATACTGTACACCTGAAACTAATACAAAATAATACTGAATTTAAAAAATGAAAGTGTTACCTGACCAGGTGGTGGCGCAGTGGATAAAGCGTCGGACTGGGATGCGGAGGACCCAGGTTCGAGACCCCGAGGTCGCCAGCTTGACTGCAGGCTCATCTGGTTTGAGCAAAGCTCCCCAGCTTGGACCCAAGGTCCCTGGCTTGAGCAAAGGATTACTCGGTCTGCTGTAGCCCCACGGTCAAGGCACATATGAGAGAGCAATCAATGAACAACTAAGGTGTCACAACGAAAAAGTAATGATTGATGCTTCTCTCTCCTTTCCTGTCTGTCTGTCCCTATCTATCCCTCTCTTTGACTCTCTCTGTTTAAAAAAAGAAAGTGTTTTAAAATTAATAAATACCTTCATTCCTTATTTTATAGGTGATAAAACTTAGGTACAATTAAGTAAACCAACTTGTTCTTGTCACAAAGTTACTTAGTGGCAGAGACCAAGGCTAAAAGTTTTTGTTCTGAATTTTTGTGTTAGTCCCTCTTAAGAACATTATTCTACTATATTATAGGATACGTGTTTCTAATTCTTGTTAATTCATTGTTATTTTGAGCTCAAACATTTTTACATAAAAGTATATATTGTAAATCTCCTTCTACCTGCCCTTTGATATATAAATTGTCCCCAAAGTATACCTCATTTACCAGATTTTTGAACTCTTTTTAGAAATATTCTTTGCATATATACACCTCACCAGTGGTGGCACAGTGGATAGAGCATAGACACAGAATGCTGAGGTCCCCAGTTCAAAACCTGGAGATCTCCAACTTGAGCACAGGTTCATCAGCTTGAGTGCAGGGTCGCTGGCTTGAGTGTGGGATTATCAACATGATCCCAAGGTTGCTGGCCTGAACCACAAGGTTGCTGGCTTGAGGTAAAGTTGCTGGCTTGAACAAGGGGTCACTGGCTCAGCTTGAACCCCCCAGTCAAGGCACATATGAGAAGCAATCATTGAAAAACTAAAGTGAAGCAACTATGAGTTGATGCTTCTCATTTCTCTCCTCCCTCTCATATCTCTCAAAAAAATTTTGCATATATAGAAGTGTGTGTGCATATTGTGCATATATATATACACACACATACCTTTCCACTTTAGTTTATACAGGACTACAGTTTTGGACCTTGTTTTTTATCACTTAGAAATATCTCAGCAATTGTTCTACATCAGCACATAAAAGATTCTTGTGTTTAATTTATTTTTACTTTTTGTTATATATATTTTCAAATTAATTTTTTGAAAGCTGTATTTTATTCTTTTCTTTTCTTTTTTTTTTTTTTTTTTGGTGTTTTTTCTGAAGTTGGAAACAGGGAGGCAGTCAGACAGACTCCTGCATGCACCCGACTGGGATCCACCCGGCATGCCCACCAGGGGGTGATGCTCTGTTGTGACCAGAGCCATTCTAGCACCTGAGGCAGAGGCCGCGGAGCCATCCTCAGCGCCCAGGCCAACTTTGCTCCAGTGGAGCCTCAGCTGCGGGAGGGGAAGAGAGAGACAGAGAGGAAGGAGAGGGGGAGGGGTGGAGAAGCAGATGGGTGCTTCTCCTGTGTGCCCTGGCCGGGAATCGAACCCAGGACCCCTGCACGCCAGGCTGATGCTCTACCACTGAGCCAACCGGCCAGGGCCATATTCTTTTTTTTTTTTAATTAAGTAAGTGGCAGGGAGGCAGAGACAGACTCCTGCATGCACCCTGACTAGGATCCACCTAGCAAGCCCCCAACCAGGCAATGCTCTGCCCATCTGGGCCACTGCTCTGTTGCTCGGCAACCGAGCTATTTTAGTACCTGAAGTGAGGCCATGGAGCCATCCTCAGTGCCCGAGGCCAACTTTGCTCGAGTCATTCGAGCCATGGCTATGGGAGGGGAAGAGATAGAGAGATAGAGAGGGGAGGGGAGGGGTAGAGAAGCAGATGGTCACTTCTCCTGTGTGCCCTGACCAGGAATCAAACTCTGGTGCTTCCATACGCCAGGCCAACAATCTACCGCTGAGCCAACCAGCCAGAGCTTATTCACCTCCTAATGTGATGGACTTTTAGGTTTCTAGATTTTGCCATTGCAGAGAATGCTCAGTAAATATTCTTGTGCATATGTCTGCATACACTGGAATTAATAACTTGAATTAACTAGAAATGGAATTGCTGAGTCATCAGATAATGTGCTTTTTTTAATTTTGGTAGATACTGTAAAATTGTCTTCCAAGCTGTACTTCAACCAAAAATATGAAAGTCTGTTTCTCCACTCCTTTGCCAACATATCATAATATTAGGGGTTTTTTTGTTGTTTTTTAATTTTATTTATTTGTTTATTTTTTTACAGAGACAGAGAGCGAGTCAGAGAGAGGGATAGATAGGGACAGACAGACAGGAACGGAGAGAGATGAGAAGCATCAATCATTAGTTTTTCATTGCACATTGCGACACCTTAGTTGTTCATTAATTGCTCTCTCATATGTGCCTTGACCGCGGGCCTTCAGCAGACCACGTAACCCCTCGCCGGAGCCAGCGACCTTGGGTGCAAGCTGGTGGGCTTTTGCTCTAACAAGATAAGCCCGCGCTCAAGCTGGCGACCACAGGGTCTCGAACCTGGGTCCTCTGCATCCCAGTCCGACGCTCTATCCACTGCGCCACCACCTGGTCAGGCTATAATATTAGTTTTTGTAAATCTTTGCTACTCTGGAAAGTGAAAACCATATCTGACCATTTTAATTTGCATTTCTTTTTAATTATTGACAACTGAGCATCTTTTCCTGAATTTGAAAACTTGTTTTTCTGCAGTCCATTGAGCTATAATGTATCAAATTTCTGATTGTGAGTAATTGAAGCTAGCTGACCAGTTGAAGCATAAAAGGGAAATGTATAAATGGGTACAGGAGTCATTATCTTTTAGAAACTACGGGCAGAATTCAACAGGACCTCAGAAGAAGCCTGAAACAGCCTGCTGAAAAGCAATCAGAGACCAATCTGTGAGCTTTGTCTCCTCTTGTCCCTGCTTTTCTCTGCGTGTCCACATTATTCTCTCACTAATCTGACTAAACATAGCCACCCATGAGTTTTAGGTTTCTACATTACAAGTTCAGTCACTCCGAGAGACTGAACCTCTCTCTCTCTTGTGGAGAGAGAATCTCTGGTTAAGCCTGACAACATTCTCTGGCCCATTAACTTACGGCCATGGAAGCAGGATCATGTAGTAAAGTGTGACGACTGCAAGTCTAGTCACATGCTAGGTGGAGCAGAAGACCCAGTAGTGGCTGTTAATAGTGAAGTGATTTTTTTTCCTTTGTTTTTTCTTTACTTGGGACAAAGAGGAGAAGAGTAATTTATTTTAATTGGAGAAAATTTAGATCATGAGATCAGCAAAGATATAACCCATATTCCTATTTGCAAAAGGAAACACTGTAACATTTTACTTTATTTTTCCCTTTTATTCTCTGAATTTGTTATTAGTATTACTTATTTTACAGAGTTGTAATCCATCTCATAGTCTGCTTTTATCACTCAATATATATGGTAAACATATTTCTATGATTTGAAATCTACTACAATATACCATGACTGTTCCCCTGCATTTGAACTCTTCCTGATTTGTTTACCATTAAATGACACAGACAACAGTGTGGGGGTTGCAGGAGGTGCAGAGAGGTGGAGGAGGTAGAGGACAGATGCTGATGAAGGGAGACTCAACTTGGGGTGGTGAACACAGTGCTATTAATACACAGATGTTTGGGGGAATTGTGCACCTGAAAGCTGTATAATTTTATTAACTAATGTCACCCCAATAAATTCAATGAAAAGTAAAAATAAATAAGAAAAAAGAAAAAAGACAACTAGAATCTAATATTCACAACTATATATTATAGTTTTTTTGAAACACAATTTTTTAAAAATCACCCTCATTTTAATCAAAGCTAGCCAAATTAAGACTAATTTACTTCATAAGTCTGGTTTCAGTCAGTTGAGCCTAGTTATTTGCATAAACACAAGAATAGCAATTGATTATATAGGCTGTCTTAAATCTGCTTTGCTGATTTCATAAGGAATCTCCAGATTGAACTTTAATCAGACTCTCAAGGCTAAGAAGCCACACCACATAGTTCCCTTCAGCCTTTGCCTGCAACACCTAGAGCCTTGAGTGAATTTCTCAGACTTAAGATCCCTCAAACTGTCTAGAGCAGTGGTCCCCAACCCCCAGGCCGCGGACCGGTACCGGTCCGTGGGCCATTTGGTACCGGTCCACAGAAAAAGAATAAATAACTTACATTATTTTCGTTTTATTTATATTTAAGTCTGAACGATGTTTTATTTTTAAAAAATGACCAGATTCCCTCTGTTACATCCAAGACTCACTCTTGACGCTTGTCTCGGTCACGTGATACATTTATCCGTCCCACCCTAAAGGCTGGTCCGTGAAAATATTTTCTGACGTTAAACCGGTCCGTGGCCCAAAAAAGGTTGAGGACCACTGGTCTAGAGGATGTTTCTTTGCAATCTCCCAGGAAAGCAACCTCCACTCCTTACCAGGAAAGACCGCTGTGAACCATGAAAGTAAGATAGCAACCAGGCTGTTTTCCTAAGGGGCTTTTATTGGTTCAAAGTCGATCTTAATTCCTTAAAACTTTCTGGTGAGGACCCCAAAGCAAGGATGATTAGGCCAGGCCTCAGCTGTGTTTCAGCTTCAGGTCCAGAAAATCAGCAAATTAAGGACCCCCTGCCTGGGGCTAACCAACCAGTAGAGACCACAACCTTGAACTGATGAATATTCTATTGAGATCCTCCTCTGGGACCTCCCTTAAAATCTCCCCCTGTAAAAAGCCCTTTTTAATCTACTATTAATTGTACCTTGTGTACAGCTTTTTATCTTGCTTTTTTCTTTTAACATTATTTGTTTGAAACTTTGTTAACATTTTTAGTGACTGCCCAACATTTTGAGTTGAATTACCTAAATTTAAGTTTTAAAAAATTATTTTAAAAAATATTTTCTGTACATATACAGCCATGTGTTGCTTAACAACAGAGATACGTTCTGAGAAATGCCTCTATGTGATTTCATACATAGAGTTGTGCAGATATCATAGAGTACACTTACAGAAACCTAGGTGATGGAGCCCACTGCACACCTAGGCTGTATGGCAAAGCCTGTTGCTTCACGGCTGCAAGCCTCTGCAGCCTGTTACTGCACAAAACAGCTTGAGATGATATCAGACAGGAGAAAATGAAATCAAGAGGCACACAAGCCCTGGCCTGTTGGCTCAGTGGTAGAACATCGGCCTCACTTGTAGAAGTCCTGTGTTCGATTCCCAGTCAGCACACAGGAGAAGCAACCATCTGCTTCTCCACCTCTCCCTTTTCTCCCCCCATCTCTTTCTCTCTATTCTCCCACAGCCATGGCTTGATTGGCTTCAGTGAGTTAGCCTCAGGTGCTAAGGATGGCTCCATGGCCTCACCTCACTCCCTAAAAAATGGCTCCGGTTGCCCCATATGGGCAGAGTATCGCCCCCTAGGGGCCTTGTCGGGTGGATCCCAATCAGGGTGCATGGGAGTCTATCTCTGCCTCCCTTCCGCTCAGTAAAATAAAAAAAAGAGAGAGAGACACACACACACACACACTACAAAAAACGTATGAGGCTGCTGTGGGTGTAACACGCCACACTTTTATAGCAAGGTTTTTTTATAAGTAGACAGAGTACACTCTAAAATTAAAAGTATAGTATAGTAAATACATAAACAGTAATTTATTATCATTATTAAGTATTATGCATTGTATATAATTCTATGTGCTTTTAGACTGCTGGTAGTGCAGTAAGTTTGTTTATACCAGCATTACCACAAACACATGAGTAACACATTGCACTACAACTTTATGATGGCTATGATGTCACTAAGTGATAGGAATTTTTCAGCTCCATTATAATCTTATAAGACCACCTTCTATCTGGAGTCTGTTGTTGACCAAAATGATGGCATTATATATATCATGTAACTGTACTCTTCTAAAGGGTATTATATTAGATTATACTATGAAGTATTTTTCTTTAGAATTAGCAATCTAATTTAAAACAAAATAAAACAAAACAAAAATAGCCCAACTAGGTGGTGGCAAAATGGATAGAGTGTCTACCTGAGACACTGAGTTCCCAGGTTCAAAACCCCAAGGTCGCCAGCTTCAGTGCAGGCTCACCAGCTTGAGCACAGAGTCACTGGCTTGAGTGTGGGATTATAGACATGACCCCATGGTCACTGGCTTGCGCCCTAAGGTTGCTGGCTTGAAGCCCAAGGTCACTGTTTGAGCAAGGGGTCACTAGCTCATATAGAGCTCCCTGGTCAAGGTACATATGAGAAGCAGTCAATGAACAACTAAAGTGCTGCAACTATGAGTTGATGCTTCTCATTTCTCTCCCTTCTTGTCACTGTTTCTGACTCTCTCTCACTTAAAAAAAAATCACCATTTTCCTACACTTAGAAAAAGTGCATTATCTTATCTTGTGGTTATGCATGTCTGAAAGGCTGCAAAACCGCATTTGAAAGTCATCCTTAATATTACCAGGGTTCCAATTGAGTTAGGTAGGATCTTTGGACTGTTTTACAATTTCTAAGGCAAAACTCAAAAGAAAAAAATGTCCGTAGGAATTTTCTGTGGAAAAAAAATGATATCACTAAATTCCTTGTAATGTTCTCAAAGTAATATTTGGCAGCCCGTATTATTTGGTGCATGCTAAGAGAATAAACTTAACTGTTTATAATACTGTTTACTTTATGATAATAGCATGTTTCTAGGGTCTTAAACAATCTTCAGTATATATTAATGTGTCATTTATTCATTCTTATAATAATGACTTTAGGTCAACTGGCTATTCTGAGGTGATTGTTGTTGTTGGGGGCTGTGAACGAGTTGGAGGATTTAATCTTCCGTACACTGAGTGCTATGATCCTGTGACAGGAGAATGGAAGTCTTTGGCTAAGCTTCCAGAATTTACCAAATCAGAGTATGCAGTCTGTGCTCTACGGAATGACATTCTTGTTTCAGGTAAATAAAGAATTATTATAGTAGCTACTTTTAATTTGAACATATCTTGGCTGTTTTAAATGATAACAGTGTCTCAAAAGAAAACAGTGAAATTGGATATGCCTACTTCAGAGAGATCAGTTCATACAATAAATAAAACCAAGAATGCCTTTTTGCTATAACTACAGTATCTATGGTCTGAAGTCTGTTAATTGGTTAAGTAATTGTACCAGCTTTGCTGGTTGCTATATTACTACATACTGAACAATATAACAACATATACTTTATTTTGTACAAGATATGCCTTTTTAAAAATGGGTAATTTTTAAATTTTTTTTCTTTAAAAATAATTCTTTGGGTGCTTCTGATGAAATCTTCTAAATTAACAATCTATATACATTTGTAAAATTCATAGTCTGCATTTTATTATTTGAGGCCTGTAGTTACTTGTCAAGATAACAGTTTGCAAAGTTTACCTCTATTCTGTAGAACTATTTCCATTAAGCTTTAAGAGGGTCCTTGTTTCATTTATTGAACTGAATTTTTAAAATTCTTGGAATGGGTGAATAAAGCCCATATTTGTATTATCTATGCCTTGGGCATAGATCCTTTGGAGATATATATATACATTATTATATGTACATTGTTTTGCATTTAAAGGTGGAAGAATCAATGGCCGTGATGTATGGATTTATAATTCACAGTTAAATATTTGGATCAGAGTTGCTTCTCTAAATAAAGGCAGATGGCGTCACAAAATGGCTGTCCTCCTTGGTAAAGTAAGAGAAACCACTGTTTATTACTATTGCTGATACATTTCCAAAGTCAATACCACATGAATTCTTCATTTTACTCACCCTCTGGGTATTTTGAATTCAAATTGTATTTCCTTCCATTTCAAACCTCAATAGATAAACTGAAGATATAAACAATTTGACACTGTACTTCTGAATGGATATTTTGTTCTCCCAATTTGGAATTTGTGGCAGTACAGCACATTCTCTTTTCATGCACCATTGGAATCTAAATGCCTAAGAAACGCTGGAAAATAAAGGCATTACATCAAGTACAAAAACAAGCCAATGTCTGATACACGCAGTCTTTCCTTTTACTGACTTTGGCAGTCAGGCAGAGATATATTTATGGAGGGTGATGCTATTTTATCTTCTTTATTTGTACAAGCGGGAACAAAACTAAAATGTGTTAAGATAAACTAACCAACATATTTTAAAGAAAAACTTGTTATTGACTGCAGTTAATAAGTATTATAAAAAATATGTAATTTGGATCTGAACCATTAGCTGTTTATAGGAACTTGAGAATCACTTGTAGACCAGTGGTTTCCAAACTTTTAAAAAGCAACTACACTCTCCTTTTTAAAATTAAATCTAATACGAAAATCCTTTCCATAAAACATAAAAAGACAGCAGTTATACTAGGAGCTAGCTTAGGCTCTTGAGCTTTTCCCTGCCTTCATCTCTGTCAGCTCCCCAAAGCCACCTCGGATTAACGAGCAGTCTGCGGAACGGCAGCACACTTGCTCGTACGTGTACTTCTGACTGGTCCCTCGGGGGACCCCTTTCCAAAACAATTGCTACTTCTTAGGTCCTCCTGCGGAGATGTTTCAGAGCTACCAATGAGAAAACAGAACTGTTCTAATTTAGAACAGAGGTGCTACCAGGGACCCTTCCCACTCAGCCTCTCACCAGTCTTCTTCTCCACTCCCATCCCCACAGAAGTCTTGAAATGTCTCTACAGTAGAACGCCAGAGCTTCTCAAAGCACAGTTGGAAATCTACTGTTAATTACTAAGGATTTCTTTTTGATTCCTAAGGATATTGATTTAGTGTGCTGTGCTGTCAGTGAAATAACGAGGACCTTGACAGAGAGATGTAAGGGAAATAAAATATGGGGAGAGTATTTTCTTTTTTCTTTTTCCTTTCTCCTTTTTCCAAGTGAGAGGAGAGGGATAGAAAGACAGACTCCTGCATGCACCCCAACCGGGATCCACCCAGCAACCCTGTCTGGGGCCGATGCTCTGCCCATCTGGGGCCATGCTCTCAACCGAGCTATTTTTAACCCCTGAGGTAGAGCCTCCTGAGCTAATCCTCAGTGCCCAGAGCTATCCTCAGTGCCCGGGTGGATGCGCTCCAATTGAGCCAATGGCTGTGGGAGGGAAAGAGTAGAGGGAGAAGGGTAGAGAAGCAGATGGGCGCTTCTCCTGTGTGCCCTGACCGGGAATCAAACTCAGGACATCCGCACTTCAGGCTGACGCTCTACCATTGAGCCAACTGGCCAGGGCCGAGAGGAATATTTTCTAAAACCACTGGTTGGCAGCACTTACTCCATTATATATAGTTTTGGTAGCTATGCCTCAAGAATGACAAAGTATTAGGGAAAAGGACTGCTAAAATAAGGGATTGGAAAGAGAATAGGTCTGACTAAAAATATTATGATTATTTAGCCTGGACAAACAAAAGTAATGAAAATTATGTCTCAAATATGGATTGTTGAGCACAGATTTCTTTGACAAATATTAGTGTACTTGACTTGAAGGTACCCAAAACTTGGAACCACTAAATCAAGAAATACTAAAAGGAATCCTTTCTGTCTTACACAGCAAGTACTCAATCCATGAAAAACATTATACTAAAATTTATAATATAGGCTGAATTCATACTTATGATTATTTAAATTTATAAATGCTCTCTGTAAAAGAACCCTAGGATGGCCTGACCAGGTGGTGGCGCAGTGGATAGAGCGTCGGACTGGGATGCAGAAGGACCCAGGTTCGAGACCCCAAGGTCGCCAGCTTGAGCGTGGGCTCATCTGTCTTGAGCAAAAAAGCTCACCAGCTTGGACCCAAGGTCTCTGGCTCTAGCAAGGGGTTACTCGGTATGCTGAAGGCCCGCGGTCAAGGCATATATGAGAAAGCAATCAATGAACAACTAAGAAGTCACAACGCACAACGAGAAACTAATGATTGATGCTTCTCATCTCTCTTTCCGTTCCTGTCTGTCCCTGTCTATCTCTGCCTATGTAAAAAAAAAAAAAAAAAGAACCCTAGGATGATTTGGAATATAGAATCTTAGCACAAGAAGGAATCTTACAGAATTCATAATGTAATTCTTTCAATTCATAAAGAAACTGAATCCAAAGAGATCAGTCACTTGTCCAAGGTTATAAGGGAAGTGATAAAGCAGGCGAAAGCTCAGATTTTCTTAAGCCAGAGGCCTTTTACCTTGATGCTCACAGCATGTATTTTTAATATATGTATGTAGGGGAAATTAGGACTGCATCTCAGAGAGGATAAATTGCCTGAGGTCTTACATTGGCTGGCTGCTTCTCCTGATGTAAAAGCCTGTTTTAATTGCTACAGTGTACTACAGTTTCCATACCCCTTCTAACTGCATAACCTTGAGTAAGTTACTTACCCTCTATGAGCTGCATGGTGTTAGGAGAACAAAGTTACCAACAGATTATTTTAACACCATGTAAGACAAGCAGGATAAAAATGACATTGACTGCTGTGGAAATTTGAAGGACCAGAGAAAGATAAATTGTGGACAGACTTTGAATGATAATATATAACATTTGGCCTTGACCCTTAGAAATTCATTGTTGAACTATTATTAAAAGTTGTTGGTGAGGTGTTTTAGTAAAATTAATCTGTGGTTTAGAGCAGAAGATTTATTGAGAGGTATGAAATGATGTGGGCCCTCAGGAAGAAAAGTGACAATGGGAAACAAAAGGAAGGGACAAATGTAGAAATACTGTAAAAGAAGACTCAATAGGTCTTATTACATACAGCTAGTGCTCGACTTACGACCACGATTGGTTCCCACAGACCGGTCATAACACGGTTTGGTTGTAAGTTGAGTAGGCTATATGTACAGTACTGTGAAATGATGTTATAAAAATCTTTAAGTCATATTTTATCATAATTTTCTTTCATTATTGTTATATATCATAATTTTCTTTGTTCATTTTATGCCATTTGTATCGTCTCTACACCATTTTGTTTCTTATTTTTACATTCGTCAGGTTTAAGTAAAACACTGCATTACCAGTACAACTGGTTTAATATTTGCAAAGACAATTTCCTCTTGGTAGACATCTTGGGAGGGGTGTGATGAAAAATATCCAAGATATAAAACACAAATTGCTGTACCGAGTCTGGAATAACAGTTGAAATGGTGCACGCGGAGATGGTAGTGCTGCTGGAAGCTGGTCCACACTGTCGTACGCCCAGCTGGGCAACGCTTGCACTGCCAGACACAGAGCAGTCGTGGCTAGCGATGTGGTCCTAAAGTCGAATGGTCGTAAGTTGCATAGGTTGTAAGTGGATCAATATTTGTATATATAGTTAACTAGATGTGGAGGAACAGTTGATGATGACTATCCTTTAAAAGAACCATGGATGTTGAACTGCTGGAGAGCTCCTTTAGTTAAAAGTGCTTTGTATGTGTCTCATGATGTTTAATGGACTATTCTGCTTATAAGTCACATAAAAAATATTAATTTGCCCTATCTTCCTCATATTTGTGAAAAAATGTATTTGAAAGCCTCTTGAGATATATATATATAGTATGGAGTTCATTTATATGTCAGGTACTTTTCTAGACACTTGCAGAGACTTAAAAGAGGAATAAGATAGGCACTGCCTCCAAAGATCTCAATCTGGTAATCCTTACCTAATATTTTAGTTTCATAGCTTTATTACCTAATCATAATCTAATACTTTCATCACTCATGGGTGTGACATTTAAGCTAAATCATGTAATTCTCGGCTTGAGCAGTGTCCCTAAGGAGGTGAAGATTTGGTCTTAAGGGAGTTAAAAAGATTGTTTCATATATCTGGCACAGATATACAAGTAGTACATAAACAGATGCACAATTATCTGTGATATTAAATTTTCATTGGTGGGGGCTATTATGAAAAAAAAGTCTGTAAAGACTCCTTGTGGTAAGAGGGCAATAACTTTTTTAAAGTTTCAGAAGCTGGGCTAAATATATTGCAATTACAATTATCAAGTGCTCTTTAAAGGGGAAAGATCACTTATTCTCTAGCCAACTAGTTATAAATTTAGGTTTTGATAATTACGCTTTTTTCCTTGTATTTTATATATAGGTATATGTTGTTGGAGGCTATGATGGGCAGAACAGACTTAGCAGCGTGGAATGTTACGATTCCTTTTCAAATCGATGGACTGAGGTTGCTCCCCTTAAGGAAGCCGTGAGTTCTCCTGCTGTGACCAGCTGTGTAGGCAAATTGTTTGTGATTGGTGGAGGACCTGATGATAATACTTGTTCTGACAAGGTAAGCCATGTTCTTTCACAGAAACTGCCAGTGCTATATTCAAGAAGAGAAATACAGAGATTTCTCAAGGAGGTAATGAGACCCATTAGAGTGAGAGGTCTTTTAAAAATTGGTATTTCAGGCCCTGGCCGGTTGGCTCAGTGGTAGAGTGTCAGCCTGGCATGCAGGAGTCCCGGGTTCGATTCCTGGCCAGGGCACACAGGAGAAGCGCCCATCTGCTTCTCCACCCCTCCCCCTCTCCTTCCTCTCTGTCTCTCTCTTCCCCTCCGGCAGCCAAGGCTCCATTGGAGCACAGTTGGCCGGGGCGCTGAGGTATTTCATACTTCTGGGGGAAAACATTGAATTTCCAGTTAGTTAAGTGATCCTGATATATCTAACAATTTGCTGTAAAAAGCATATTTTGATCTTTTTGTTATGAGACTAATCTCAATGTTGAGATCTTGTACTAAATAAGTTGTTTTAAACCTTTTTCTGCTGTACTGTACAGAATTGAAAAATTATTCACACAAAACACAGTTGGGAAGTGAATTAGCAGAGGATAAGACACAATAACTAATTCTACTGCTTCGGACTGGGTCATTTTCTGCATATGTTAAAGTATTTTTTAGAACAAACACAGGAAAAGAAGCCTCTGTACTATGAATAGAGGATGGGTCAGAGTTGCTGCCTGTCCTTGATCTCCTCGGACAAAGGAACCTCTGCACCCTGACGTCTCAGACACATCATGTTATCCTGGGAACCAGCTTCTGTTGCCTAATTGGTTTAGCAGTAGTTAACTGAATTTTGTCAATTTATTTTTCTAAATTAACTTGATACAACGTGGTCACAAGTTACATACTTAAAATGCATTAATTCAGAATTTGTGGAAATGAAAGTATACTGAATTGAGGTTTACTTGTGTTCTTTTGAAGAAAAGA
This sequence comes from Saccopteryx bilineata, assembly GCF_036850765.1. Classification (NCBI taxonomy): domain Eukaryota; kingdom Metazoa; phylum Chordata; class Mammalia; order Chiroptera; family Emballonuridae; genus Saccopteryx; species Saccopteryx bilineata. The sequence goes on along the minus strand of NC_089497.1, from coordinate 70,549,844 downwards.
CTCCCTAAAAGTGAAAAGAAATTATATTCAGATTGAAGCATAGTTATGCTGTATAACAGAATTTTTTTTTAAATCTAAACATGTTAGCTATTCATCCTGGAAGCAATCTGTGTTTATTACTTTACTAGAAAGCCCAGCGGTCATACGAAATGACCGCTGTTCTAGATATTATAAATTGTAATTAAAATGATTTGTGCAAAGGTGTCTGCTAATTCAAACTGAATTACCCAGGGCAGGCGGCAAAGACGCCCCTTTGTTTAGTGCCCCACGGGGTTTCCCCCTTCTACTTGCTTAATTGCTTAAAGTAGAATGCAATGAAGGAAACCACTGGCGGTACATTTCTTATTAAGAGCCACCGCTAGCTCAATAAATAAAGGTGATTTAAATAATAAAATGTTAATTCACATGTCAAAGATCTCTTTGTACACAACATTTCTTGTGTAGATCTTTCCATCATTTTTAAGCTCGCCTTGCAGAAGACCATCAATTATTTTTAATTTTACGTCCATTCTTTCACGAACTCTTGAAACAGCAACATAAAGTTGACCGTGTCCAAATGCAGGCTCAGGTAAAAAAAATGCCAACACGCTTAAGCGTTTGGCCCTGAGACTTATTGATGGTCATAGCAAAGGCAAGTTTTACAGGAAATTGTCTACGTCTCAATTGAAACGGCAACCCTGTTTGAGATGGAGCCAAATCAATTCTTGGAATGACACGTATTTCACCTTTAGAGGAGCCAAAGACTTAGCTATTATGACATTATTATTTTTTTTTATTTATTTACCCATTTTTAGAGAGGAGAGGGAGAGACAGAGAGAGAGAGAGAGAGAGAGGAGAGACAGAGAGAGAGAAGGGGGGAGGAGCTGGAAGCATCAACTCCCATATGTGCCTTGACCAGGCAAGCCCAGGGTTTCGAACCGGCGACCTCAACATTTCCAGGTCGACGCTTTATCCCACTGTGCCACCACAGGTCAGGCCGACATTATTTTTCAATTGGAGAACCTCTAGTCTTGTACCATTGCAAAGACCCCTTCTGGTGTTAATATTTCTTTTTTTTTTTTTTTTTTTTTTAATTTTTCTGAAGCTGGAAACGGAGAGACAGTCAGACAGACTCCCGCATGCGCCCGACCGGGATCCACCCGGCACGCCCACCAGGGGCGATGCTCTGCCCACCAGGGGGCGATGCTCTGCCCATCCTGGGCATCGCCATGTTGCGACCAGAGCCACTCTAGCGCCTGAGGCAGAGGCCACAGAGCCATCCCCAGCGCCCGGGCCATCTTTGCTCCAATGGAGCCTTGGCTGAGGGAGGGGAAGAGAGAGACAGAGAGGGAAAGTGCGGCGGAGGGGTGGAGAAGCAAATGGGCGCTTCTCCTGTGTGCCCTGGCCGGGAATCGAACCCGGGTCCTCCGCACGCTAGGCCGACGCTCTACCGCTGAGCCAACCGGCCAGGGCTGGTGTTAATATTTCTTAACAGCATAATAATTGCTGCAATCTTTAACCTTAATTTGTGAGGTGGCATGCCAGAAGGCAGGACTATTTGAATGCCGTGGCAACTTCACCCCATTGGCTAGTACAGTTACGCAAGCAACCAAAAAGCTATCGGCAACAAACAGACACTTAAGCCACATATAATAAAGATTCTGCTTGATAACAAACTTACATTTCTTTGGAGAAGTTCATAATTCAGACAGTTCACTATCAATCTAACCTCCCTTCATTCTGTGAATGGGTTTTGACTTTTAATCACATTGCTATATATTGGTAGATTTTTTATTATTAAGCAAATTTACATGTTTGTTTAGAAATTTTAATTAAATATTTCTATATATTGCTAGGTTCAATCTTATGATCCAGAAACCAATTCTTGGCTACTTCGTGCAGCTATCCCAATTGCCAAGAGGTGTATAACAGCTGTATCCTTAAACAACCTGATATATGTTGCTGGTGGACTGACCAAGGCCATATACTGTTATGACCCAGTTGAGGATTACTGGATGCATGTACAGAATACATTCAGCCGGCAGGTAAGAACATAAAACAATTCAAAAGTAAAATGAATCTAGTAGGAGGGACCAAGTACGTGACCATTATAAATATACTGTAATTTCAATATTAAAATATTTCATGTGTGCTTGAACTATTTCATACTTTTTTTAAACTCCACATAGGCTCTGGCCGGTTGGCTCAGTGTATGGATGTCCTGGGTTTGATTCCCAGTCAGGGCACACAGAAGAAGCGACCATCTACTTTTCCACTCCTCCCTCTTCTTTCTCTCTCTCTCCCTCTTTCTCTCTCTCTCTCTCTCTCAATCTCAATCTCTCCCTCTCCTCTCCTTCTCTTTTTCCCTCTCACTCTCTCTCTCCTCTCTTTCCCTCTCTCTCTCTCTCCCCCTCCTTCCTCCCTCTCTTTCTTTCCCACAGCCATGGCTCAATTGGTTCGAGCACATCGACCCTGGGCACTAAGGATGGCTCTGCAGAGCCTCTACCTCAGTCACTAAAAAGAGCTCAGTTGTGAGCATGGCCCCAGTGAGCAGAACATCAGCCCCAGATGGGGGTTGCCGGGTGGATCCCAGTCAAGGTGCATGCAGGAGTTTGTCTCTCCCATCCAAGTACTAACCAGGCCCGACCCTAGGAGTTTGTCTCTCTATCTCCCCTCCTCTCACTTGGAAAAGAAGAAGAAGAAAAACCCAAAAACTCCACATATATTATACCTGTTTTGAATTCCTTCCAAGGAATTGTTATATTCAAAGAACTTCTTACCATCCATGGTGAAGTAGTTATTGCACTTGAGTTGTTGATTTCTTAATCCCTTTACCTTTTTTCAGAATCCTGCTCTAGTCCCTATCACTCTCTCTTACGTATTTCATAAGATAAGAAATGTTGCCTGACCAGGCAGTGGCGCAAGGGATAGAGCGTCAGACTGGGATACAGAGGACCCAGGTTCGAGACCCCGAGGTCGCCAGCTTGAGCACAGACTCATCTGGTTTGAACAAGGCTCGCCAGCTTGAGCCCAAGGTTACTGGCTCGAGCAAGGGGTCACTCGGTCTGCTGTAGCCCCCCAGTCAAGACACATATGAGAAAGCAATCAACTGAACAACTGAGGTGCCACAACAAAGAACTGATTCTTCTCATCTGTCTCCCTCTCTGTCTGTCCCTATCTGTCCCTCTCTCTGATCTCTCTGTCTATTGCAAGAATTAAAATAAATAAATAAATCTGTTTCAAAAAAAACAAAAAAAAAGATAAGAAATGTTCCCAAACTGGTTTTTTCTTTCTCTGGTTAGAAGCTAGTTTGTTGTTTGTTTATAGAAAATGGCTATGCTCAGGTTTTCATTCACACACTCCTGCCTGAATCTTCCTACTACCTCTCCACCCCTACTTCCAAAAAAGGCCTTCCCTCAGCCTTTTGATTCATGTCTCTACTCTACTTTCTTATACCAATAAAATAACATGATGGTTCTGATGTTGGAAATCGGGCTCAACCACAGGTCATTACTAATAGTCTCCCAGTCTCATTCATGTTCTCTTATTTTTTTCTATCCAACCTTAAATAAGAGTTTTCTTCAAGCCTCTTTCCCCTGCCCTCTTCACAGTTCATACTCTAATCCTGAGCGGTCTCCTCTGCCATCCTCCATTGGTGACATAGAGTCTGTTTCTCTGTCAAAGCCTCTCCTGTGCTGCAGACTCAACTTTCCAACCACTTCTTTTTCATGGGTGTTCTTTCCCACGCCTGCCTTTTCTGTTGCCAAATAAGCTAGTTTCTCCCTTATGCTCAGAAAACTTCTTACACCAGATATGTGAATTTTCCCCACATCACTTACTTCTTCACAGTCTGGGTGTCTTACAATTCAGTTCAGTTCTGACACTATCTACCTGGAGTTAGTGTTGGATTCCACAAGTTAAGGGCTCAGTTCCACCAGATTGTCCCTGCTTCAACTGCCAATCACAAGTTCCAGGTTGTCCCGGGTATTTCAGACCTACCAGCTTTAAATCAAGGTTGCCACAACCCCTCCTCAGGTTTGATAATGTGTTTGAACAGCTCACAGAACTCAAGGTAACTTTTATGCCTCCCGGTTTATTATGTATATGAGATGTTAAAAAGGATACAGAGGAACAGCCAGGCGAAGAGGTGTGTAGAGTGAGGTCTGGAAGGGTCTCCAGCGCAGGAGCTTCTGTCCTTGGGCTGCTGAGGCCACCACCCTCCCCACACAGATGTGTTCAGCAGTCTGGAAGCTCGCCAGACCCCACACTCCGGGGACCCTGTAGGCACGGCCAGTGACTAATGCAGTTTCCAGCCCGGCTCCCCTCTCCAGGGGGTGGGGGTGCAGCTGAAAGTTCCAAGCTTCTAATCATGGCTTTATCTTTCCCACCCAGGAAATTCCAAGGAATTTAGAAGTTCTGTGTCAGAAATCAGAGGCAGAGACAAATATATACATTTCTTATTATTTCATAGCTAGAAACTTAATTTCTTAGGTTTTCCTAACTTTTATTTTTATACTGAATCAGCCTGTCAGTTCTTTGTCCTCAGAATTTCTTCTATTTTTCTTTTCATTCCTATTGTCCTTGCTTTTGTTCAAATTTTTATCAGGTTTTACCTAAACTAAAACAATAATGATCTAGTGTTCCTTTCCCTGATGTCTTGCTTCTCTAACCCATTTTACCACAGTTATTTTACAATAATTGTAGTCTCTCCTCTAATTGGAAACCTACAGAATAAAATCCAGGATTTTCCTACTTCCTTCTAGGTCTTCTGTTGGCTCACCTCTGTTTGCCTTCTCAGCTTCACCTTCTGCAGCTGTGTCCCAGTTGTATTAGTATCCGGTACTTGCATTCACTATTGATATATATAGATCTTATGTGTCCTTGCCGTGGTTCATACTGTCCTCTTAGCCCCTCATGCCTTTTCTGCCTTCCCTGCTTATAATTACACTGATCTTTCGGGCACTGTGTTAGAACAAACTGTTACCCTGCTCAGAGTCGGTCTCTCTCTCTCTCTCTCTCTCTTTCCTGCTCTGTCATTGCATTTACCTTTCGTATGACACTCATATATTCATTCCCTTATAGGTATAAATGTTTATTTCTATACTGAAATTCAGTCTTGAGGATACTATTTTTCCTAACTCATCTTTTGTGTATCTAGTATCTATTGGTGCTCAGTAAATATTTATTGAATAAGTAAACAAATGAGAGATTGAAGCAACAGAGGGCCCTAATTGTAAGACAATCTTACTGCAAGATACATGAGATATAGACTGCAAGGACAATCAATAGGATTTGTGTATGACACAATTTTTCTAAAGTTGTTGACATTGAGGTAGCGTCTCCAATTAGTAATGTATTTGGAGTAACATTGCCTCAACTGATGAGGGGGCAAAATAGGATCTTTAGCTTCATGGTACAGAGGGAATATATTCTTCTATCCCTTTTCTATCACGCTTAAGTAAAATGAATGCCATATTTCTAGCTCAGTAGCTTCTGGAAAGGACAATTCAACTCTGTTGAGGTAAGATGTGCCCTACCTCATAAAAACTCAAATTATGGTCATATTCACCCATGAAACAAGTGTTCACACTTACTCTAAATTTTTAAATCAAAGCTATTTTTATTGGTTTATTACAGTGAGTGTTTTTAAATGTACTACATTTTCACTAAGAATTACTCTTCATTTAGGGCTTGGCTATACTGTATAAAATGCAAATAAACCTTAGGAAGAGAATTGCCAGCATATGGCATAATGCAGGGCATACAGTGATCATGTTCTTAACTAAAGGATTGAGAAAAACAACAGGGTACATATGACGTATTTTCTCTAACTAAACAGTTATTTTCCTTCAGAAATTTCAGGGAAAAAACATTTAGATCAGAAATATATTAAGTCTGTTAAAACAAAGACAAATCATTTGAGTTCAGGTTTGGTATTCTGTATCAAATCTCTTGAAGCAAAAAATACTGAGATTTCTGGAATTATCTTTTCTTCCTGATCTGTTCGTATTACTAGTACTTTTAAATATATCAATGCATTCATTATTGATAGGCAAATTTTGGACATCTTTAAGTGTTTTGTTACCCTTTTAATTCTCATCAATGAAAAAGGATAAATCAACTAATTTCATGGTAGACATTTATTTGAGACCAAGGCTATGTTTTCTTGAATGCTTACAATCCTGAATGATAAAAATGAACTTTTTTTTTACTTTTATTTTTTTACAGTCTAAGTAGCCCAAGCCTTTTTCTCTGTCTCTCACCATTCCCGTGCTTCTTGACTTTGCATAATTCCTAAAAGCCATAACTTGTTTTTAAACATGTTTGCATTTTTAAAAATGGATTTATTGGGTGACACTGGTTAACATAACTACACAGGTTTCAGGTGCCCACTTCTGCAGCACAGCTCTCCACACCGTACTGTGTGTTCACCCCTTACCAAGTCAAGTCTTCTTCCACCACCGTTTATCCCTACATTACCCTCCGCCTTACTGCCCCCTGGCATCACCACCTGTGTTCGGGGTCCGTCAGTTCTTTTCTGTCCTCTTTTGTTTGGTCCCTCAACCTCCCTCGCTCAGCCCCTCTGCCCCTCATAGCTGTCAGTCTGCTCTCTGTGTATGAGTCTGTTAAACATTTTTGCATTTTAACTTTCATCAAAAACATTCTTTAAAAAATTTTTTAAGTCAATGATGATTCTTTTTATCTTTCTTCAGTAGACCGAGTATTTAAAGTGTCACAGGATAATAAATGAAATCTGATTCTTTTTCTTTAATGTTGTTTTGTTTTTGTTTTTGTATTTTTCTGAAGTTGGAAATGGGGAGACAGAGAGACAGACTCCCACATGCGCCCGACCGGGATCCACCCGGCATGCCCACCAGGGGGCGATGCTCTGCCCATCTGGGGCGTTGCTCTGTTGCAACCAGAGCCATTCTAGCACCTGAGGCAGAGGCCACAGAGCCATCCCCAGCACTCGGGCCAACTTTGCTCCAGTGGGGCCGTGGTTGCCGGAGGGGAAGAGAGACACAGAGAGGAAGGAGAGGGGGAAGGGTGGAGAAGCAGATGGGCGCTTCTCCTGTGTGCCCTGGCCGGGAATCGAACCCAGGACTCCTGCACGCCAGGCCGACACTGAGCCAACCGGCCAGGGCTCTTTAATGTTTTTAAGCATAAGCACTGTACAAAATAATAAGAAGAGAGTTATGGGGTTTTTTATAATACTACGATTGTGTTTCATTTTAATCTTGAAAAATAACTTCATGTTCTGATGTTATTTTTCTTACTAGCTGCCATTACTCTTGTAATACTTATATAGTAAAATAAATTCTATATCTGTAATAAGTAATTCTCCAATATAAAAGGATAACTGTTTCAGGGTTGCTTGCTTCATTTAATTCTGAGCATTATTATCTGAAATGATGTTAATAATAAGATCCTATGACTATATAGTTTAAGAATCATCATCAAAGTGACTGTAAGATTTAATTGTGTGGGGTATTTTGTACCTGAAAACTAAGGATGTTGTTATTGTTTGTTTTATTGAGAACTTTTAGAATTTGTGGAAAGAGCTTTTTGTACTTTAGGTGAAAAATGTTATAGTTTGATATATAGTTGCTACAATTCATGGTTTAGGTATTCTAGATAAAAGTTTGTCATTCACTACTGATAATCAAGGAAGTCATGCTGGGTATATATGAACTCTGATATAGGCATTTTTAAGTACTCATTAATTTTAGACCCAAGGATACTACCCTCTATCATATAAGTATACCAAGGTTTTATTTTTTTCTGTAAGAGTAGAATTTATATATTTGTGACAGATTTGGTCAAGTAAAAAATGTTTATTGCTCTCATTGGTAGAATCCATCTCGTTGTTTAAGTGGAAACAGGATAGCTAATATGCAATAACTTTCTCAATTAAAGTAAGTGTAAATAGAAGAATCTTTGATCTGCAGCATAACCAGTTTATGCAATAGTGAGAATTTTAGTATAATTTCTTTCTTTGAAGAAGCACTCTTCAAAGAATATTTGTTTTATATAATTATTATTGACAGAGATGAGGACAGTTTAGCTAAGAATTCTATTATGTGGAAAAGTAACTGTAAAATGTTATTGGGAATTTCTGTGTCTCAGCCAAGGCCCCTAATAACAGTGCTTTGTTAATTTAATTATAATTCTTTGTTATTAATTTAACTTGTGGGTAATTCTATATAATGAATAATGTTCCTAATCTTTGGTCATAATATAGCCACTCTCAATAATAAAGGACCTTCCTGTAACAAGCAGGCCAAGCTCTTCACAGATATTTTCTTTCATTATCATTAAGTTAAAACATTTCTCTCAGTCCCCTATCCTCGCTTCACCTCCTCCCACACAACTTGGCCCCAATTACTGACATATATTCTGTCTTAACACTTACTTCACCCATGCAAAATGAGCACTCACACACAGAGCAGGACTTCGGCATAAGGGAACTTATTTCATGTGTTCTTTTATTGGCTATGGTAAAGCATGTCGTCTTTTACTTTTCGGCTTGCTGCCAAATCTCTTACCTTCAACAGTTAATTTTTGTTTGTTTTTTATTTGGTGAAACAGGAAAACTGTGGTATGTCTGTGTGTAATGGTAAAATATATATCCTGGGAGGAAGGCGAGAAAACGGAGAAGCCACAGACACTATTCTCTGTTACGACCCTGCAACAAGCATCATCACAGGGGTAGCTGCAATGCCCCGGCCCGTGTCCTACCATGGCTGTGTGACTATTCACAGATACAATGAGAAATGCTATAAACTCTAAAGCCAGGACACTTCACCCAAGAAGCCACACCAATCCAAGATGAGAGATCTTAAAAGCTCCTACGTGGGAACCTGGCATATCTCCTTTGTGCCATATGCACAAAAAGTAAAAATAATAACAGTGGTGCCTTTCTACCCAAAGTATCAATCTTTCAAACTGTAATAAAGCCTTCTTGTCATTGGAAAAGAAAAAGGTTTTGGTTGTTGTTGAAAGTAATAGTGGTGTTGCTTGGGCTTTGAAAATGTACCTTTGTATGTATTTGTAAGAAACCCATGTGGAATAGGAAATAATGTCTGTCTGTATACCTTTCAGGAATTTGTGAATGGTCTCTTCATTTATGTGTGTTTATCTGCAAGACTGTATATTCCTTATTTTGTCACATATATGTAGAAAATTGCATGTCTTAAGGCTTCATTTAGGTTGAATTACATAATTCTTAGAATACATTCTAAGAAGGAAAAATTTTTAAATTTTTTGTTACTAAAAATATATTATCCAAACTGAATGATTTTATTGAAAGGTTTTCTTTCTATAATTAATGAGAATATGATAATTTGAGTAAAACACTGAATTATTCATTCTTAAAATTGCCATCTTATATTAAACATTTTTGGGAAGAGTTTGGGTAGGAGATAGAAAGGCAGATGCCGTTGAAATAACAGGTTAATTCCTAAAAAAAAATGATTTAAGATCCATTGAAGGAAAAGTGGCTCACTGTGGCTCACATGAATATTTAGGGATTATCTAAATCCTCCAAGGAACCTCCTTTTCGTGACCCTGGCAAAGGAGTTGAAATACATTTTTGCAATATTTTCTTGTGAAAAACAGGGACAGATTTTCTCCCTAGCCCAGTAGGGTTTGACCTCATTAATATGGTGCTGTGGATGAAGACTTCTTTCCTGGTTAAACTACTTCATGTGAACAGCTAAAAATCCTGGGAGCCTTTAAGGGAAAAACCAGGGACCACCTAGCTCAGTGGGTCTGTTTTTCTTTTAAAATTAACTGTCTAAATAAACTAACAGTGATAGTCTTCAAGAAATCTTTCATTTGATACCATAGTGTAAAATTCGATCAATATTCTCAAGCTTCTATACCACAAATTGCCTTTGTCTAGGTTTTTCAACTCCAGTTTATAAAGCTTACTAGTTTTCAGAGGTGAATTTAAAAGTTCTAAGACAAACGGAATAGCAGGAACTACAGCATAAGTGGCTGTTCTTACTGGGTGGACTGACCATTTATTTACATTGTGGGGATGTTCTAGGTAGCCTGCTGTATTTCAGCTTCCCAGGCACTGTGTCCTCTCATTATAATTAATATACTCCTTGTCACATGTGATTATAGTGTCACCACTGTAGTAATCAAAACCTTAATGTTAATAAACTATATTTTTTATCCTAGAATGATAACAGATTTCAAATAAACTATTCAGCATCAACTTGAATGCTTAGCCGGAATCTGAATTCTAAGGAAAACTCTAAAAAACTTAGAAATTTTTAGGGAACTTTTACTTTTCAAATTATAATTTTTAATGATATATACCTTCTTATGGTAATTATCAGAGCAATTAAAATTATTTCATGTCATTTTTAGTGCAAAGACAATTATATGTACAATTAGGATACTTGTTTTAGTTTTTGAGTAAACATCTACTTTTGCATTGTACCTTTTATGTAGGTAATGGAATCTGTTTAGTTCAGAAATTCCTTGCAGTAAATGAGATAATACATGAGAAGAGTGTCAATGCTAAGGATTATACAAGTGATATTTGTTATTTCCTGTTTATTTGTAAGATCTTGCCCATTCATAAATACAGACATTTCACATAAAAAGTATCTTCTCAAGGTAACTTGTATTCTAGTACTTTTGTCTATTGTAAAAGTATATTAACTGTTGTATCTTGTTATTATTTTTAATGTCCATGTGTTCGTATAATAATTTGAAATGAAATTCAATAGAAAAGGATTTGTTTAAACATAGACCTTATGCCAGTAGTTTAATTTTTTTCTCTACATAATTTAAAACTGCATAAATAAAGTAGGCCACCAAGAAATTAGCTTGACTAGTAAGAAATTAACTATTTTTAAAGTTACCAAAATATTTTAATTTTCTTTAATTATTTATCTTCCTTTACTGGTTTTTGGTAAATAATGGTGTTAGCATTGATAAGATAAAAAAAATTAGGATAGAATTGCTATATCAAAAGGGATATATCAACCAAACTGGTGTCAGAATATATTCATACTGTCATCACATAGTTGACAGATTTTCTTTTGATAGGTAATGCTCATATAAGCCTTTGGGTTTGTATGTATGCATTCACATGTGTATATATGTAGATACTTACTATGGTTATGTGCACACGTATATGCAAACACCAAGAAATGTATCAGTTGTAATGATCAGAAAAAAAGCACATAAGTTAACATATTAATTGACCTTATTAAGTTCAGTTTCAGAAGGTTTTTTATTTGGTCATTTCTAGAATACTTTTTTACATATGAGAGTACATGATGAATATTAGCATGATGACTTATATACAGTCAGAATCTGTATAACACATATAGTTTTGCAAGATCATAAAACATAAAAATTGGAGGTGGAGATGTGTTTGCTAAACCCACTCAGTGGGAAAGGGAATGGAAGGGTATGTTTTGTGGATTAACAGAGAAGTAATTTGTTTTTTCATGAACTTAAATCTTTTCCATGTGTTTCTATGTGTGAGTGAACGATAAAGTGGTCTGGTTTTTACCACAGAAGACCTTCCTTTTCTACTCGAATCTTCCCACTGACTTTACTGCACAGGTAGGAAATGTTTGCCTATTGGGTTTTAAGTAACTTTTTTTTTTCTGGATGACTGAAATGTAGGTATTTACTCCATTTAAACCAAGTGTTAAGAAAAATGCTGTAAATACTCAGGGAGGGTATTAAGTTATCATTTTTGCTTATTGGGGGGTGGGGGTTGAAGTGCCATAATTAACCTTAATGATTCTAGAGTAAATTTAATTTGATAAAGGGACTTCACACGGTGGTGGTTGAACATTCATTCTTTTATATTTAGAAAGATGAAAATGTTTTGTGGACTAATACATTTTCTCCTGGTGAATATGAATTGTTTATGTATCTCTGCTGTCAAATACCTTTTCTGAAACTCAGGAAAGACAAAGGTTCAATTATACTACTTTTGTCAACATGCAAACCAGGTGTGCTTTGTTTTTTTCCTGTTGTCTGGAGATGGCAATAGATTTGTTTTCATTGCTGTGAGAACCTACCCATAAAAGGAGAGGGGTTGAATTGTTTGTGTGCCTGTTGTGTCTTGAGATTTGTATGTGGAAGAAGACATCTACTCCTGACTATTGTCAAAGAGGAAAGATTGCTATTTCCGTGGTGCCAGGTGATGAGATAGTGCTTACAAAAGGCTTCCTGTGGACTGCCTTTATTTCAGTAAACTCAAGACATCAGTTAACCTCAGCATAATTTTGGCCTTATTAGAATTTGTTGTGCATTATTTAAAAAGCCAGGTTTACATCACCTCATCCCATTATTCTTTTTAGTTAAATACTTATATTCACCATACCATATAGCCAGGATGGGCCAATTTGGTTGACCTTTAAAACACTAGGTTTTTGCTAGGTAACTCTACGTATTGTCATCTCTGATGCTAGGCACCAGAAACCACTTGAGCCAGGAGTGTGAACTGATTATTCCGGAGACATTCTCAGCATACTCCAAACATTTTTAAATGTTTTACATTTGTGTTATTGCCTAGGTAATAAGTTCACTTAGTGATGATCATCATAAACAATTTTTTTAAACAGCAATAGTCATAATTTATTTTATCTGTTGTTCCAAAGAAGAATTTTTAATATTTTAAAGGTAACGTCATCTGAATCTGTGCCTTAGGTTCGCTAGTGCTATTCCAACATTTTCAATCTAAATAAAACTTTCTTAGAAAAGCTTCATATTTGTTTCCTATAAGTAAATAAACCTCCTAAATTTTTTATCATGTCAGTCCTGGTTAAATTTTTTTTAGAGACAGATTAAGGAAGAGAGACAGAGAGAAGATAGTGAGAAGCATCAACTCATAGTTGCTTCACTTTAGTTGTGCATTGATTGCTTCTCGTATGTGTGTGCCTTGACCGAGGGGTTCAAGCTGAGCCAGTGACCCCCTGTTCAAGCCCAGGTCAATGCTCTGTCCACTGCACCACCACTGGTCAGGCAGTCCTGTTTAAATTTTTTAATTAATTTAACCGCCCAAGTGTGTGGTTGATTGGGCGAATGAGAATGATAAGAAAGGTTGTTGGGTGTTTGAAGTTTTATTATTATTTGGGGGGTGTTGGGGTTTTTTTTGGTTTTGCTACCAAGGTGCTTTAAAGATATTGAGAAAAACATCTGTCTTACACTGACTAACAGCTCTTGTAAACATTTACAATATCTACATCTAATGTCAAAAAAGGAAATCTTATTTTTGTTTCATTACGTACTTTTTTTTTCCTCTACAGACTTTCCAATTAACTTTCTTGGAAAAGTTCTTACTCTTCCCTTTCCCATCACCTCTCCCATGGTTTATATAAATTTTTCTTGAGAGCTTCTGGAGCTATCTGAGACAACACAATTACAGGGTTGAACAAAAGTATAATATGCTTTAGAAGTTGAACAAAAGTATAATATGCTTTAGAATTTGTACAGACCTGTGGTGGCCAAATGTCATCTGCCTTCAATTAGAGGTTCCAGAGTTTTCACAGTGGAAAGAAAAAAAAAAGGCTTTGTATTTCCTTGTTCTCTATTCAGTTGTAGCACGTTGATACTTATATGTTTTGTTTATATAGTACATACTTTATGCATAGTATTTTAAAAAAGATATCTAATAAGATGTCTAACCATTATTACTTGACTATATGGTTGTATTAAATTTTGTCTACCAAAAATATGTAGTTCTGTTTTATTTGAAATATATACAAGTGGTTGTGTGGAAAAGGCACATATTAAATCATAAAGTAACTAGAAGGATAGCTTATATTTTGAAAACCGTGGAGAGTGGGGAAAGACAGGAGCCTCTTATACTTTAAATTTTCTCTTTAAAAAACCACCTGTGTTGCCTGGCCTGTAGTGGCACAAAGCATCACCCAGAAATGAGGTCACCAGTTTGAAGCCCTGGGCTTGCCCAGTCAAGAAACATACAACAAGCAATCTGTGAACTAAAGTGAGGCGACTTATGAGTTGATACTTCTTGCTCCACTCCCTCTCCTCTGTAAAATCTATAAATAAAATCTTTAAAACACACACACACACACACACACCTGTAGGCCTGGCCAGTGGTGCAGTGGATAGAGCACCATCCCAGAGTTCCAGGGTCGCCAGCTTGACTTCAAGGTCACTGGTTCAAGCCCCAGAACAGCACATATGAGAAGCAATCAATAACACAACTAAGTGGAACAAGTTGATGACTCTCAAAAAAAGAAGGGAGGGAGGGAGGAAAGGAAAAGAAAAGAAAGGAAGGGAGGGAAAAATAAAAACCCTGTACTCGTGTATGGAATAACGGGGAAATGGGCTAGCCCTGCTTTATACTTCTCTGCTGTTTATTAACTTAATGGAGGCAGATAATCAAAAGGGTCAGTTTCCTCCTAATTATGTTGGGGTCTTTTTTTTCCTTTTATTAAATTTTGGCGTGACACTGGTTAAAAGTAATACAGGTTTCAGATGCACAATTCTACAACACATCATCTGTACACTGCACTGTGTGGTCACCACCGCAAGTCAAATCTTTTTCCATATGTTGGGCCCTTATAAATTTTCGTGTTTTTATAATATTTGACATCTTTGGGGGAAGTTGCTGGCTGGAGAAGAACTGCCCCTCCCACAACTAGTTAATTTCTAGAGACAGTAAACAACTTGTCAGTGAGCCCACCTTTCATATATAAACCAACTAATCCCTTGTCCACACCCACAACCACCTCTAATTCACACACCAAGCCAGTTTCTCCTGCCCTAAATCATCCTGGGGTAGGTCCCACACAACTAAAAATAGCTCTTAGGCCCCAAAGCCCACCAGAATTATTCAAACTAGCCAACACTAAGCCGTTACCCTGCCCTGCTGTGACTTTCCCTCGGAAACCCAGTAAAGGGCTGGCCTGTGCTCCCCCTCATACCTTCCTGGCTCTTGACTGACACTGCTACTTCCCTGTGGCCTTGCTTGGCACGCCATGCCTTCTGTTTCTAGGGGATCTATGAGTAACAAACTGTTAATGGCATTGACTTCTTGTCAATCACCTTTATTAGTTAAAACTCACATATCACTTGTTCATTTTCATATTGTGATAACATGATTGACACAGAGGTGCTTAATGTTTTAATGAATAAAAACACCAATTCAGTTTTTTGTAGTTATACAACCTGTTCAAAATAGACCTTAAAACAGGACTTTTGAGTCCAAGTTTGATAAACGTAATAAATAGTATAAATGTACTATAAGCAAGAGGAATTGGTCCAAAGGATCAAGGCTTTGACCCCTCATATCTTTTTAGTCAGAGAAAATGTGGTAAACAGAAGCATCTTGTCCAAATGGAAGGAGGGGAGAGATTTTTTTTTTTTAATTAAGTGAGAGGCAGGGAAGCAGAATCCCACATGTGCCCAAACTGGATCCACCCAGCAACCCCTGTCTGGGGCTGCTGCTCCGTTGCTCAGCAACTGAGCTATTTTAGTGCCTATGTCAAGGCAATGGAGCCATCCTCAGCGCCCAAGGCCAACTTGCTCATTTGAGCCATGGCTGCAGGAGGGGAAGACAGAGAGGGGGAGAGAGAGAGAGAGAGAGAGAGAGAGAGAGGAGGGGAGGGGAGGATGGTCACTTCTCTGTGCCTGTGCCCTGACCGGGAATCGAACTCCATACTTCCACACACTAGGCCAATGCTCTACCACTGAGCCAATCAACCAGGGTCTTTTCTTTTTTTGAGAGAATTTTTAAAAATCGTATTAACTCCCCATGTACAGAGGCTGCCAGTCTGCTCTGTGGTCAGGGCACACACAGGAACAGATTCAGGGGGGGGAGTCAGCCAGTTCGCACCAGTTCGGTAGAACTGATACCTAATTTTTTGTTGAGCTTGGCAAACTGGTTGTTAAAATGACACTTGTAATCAGGGTTCTCTCTGGGGGGGGGGGGCACATGGGCAGCCGCCCAGTGTGGAAATCACAAATTTATACTCCTTACTCATTTTTAACATTCATCTGTGCATTCTAAGCACCCATCGTAGTGTTCATTCCGTCCACAGGTGAAAAACATTTGACGGAACTATGCTTTTAATATTTATTTATTCATTTCGTAAAACTCATTATACCTTTGATGAAATACTACATTTTAACCCCATTGTGTTTGTTACTTCAGTAAACAAACATATAACATACAGAGAAAAAGTGCCAAACAACCAGGGGGTGACAAGCTGTCATTTGTTTCAGCTTTGTGTTACACCCAAAGTTCCCCGAGATATTCTGAGCGTGCTGGTGTTCCCCCCGAACAGTGAGGCCAATAGGAAGCTAGGACACAATGGACGGATAGAAATACAGACTTTAAGGATTATCTTATCGCCAGTGGTGGGATTCAGCTGGTTCTCACCAGTTCAGCAGAACCGATAACTAATTTTTTTAGTTTGGCGAACCAGTTGTTAAAATGGCACTTGTAATCAGGGTTCTCTCTAAGGTATTATTTAATATTTTTTCATTAATATTTTAAAACTTTCTTATAACATAATCTAGTTTTGTATACCTCTTTTATTGTTTTTATTTAAGTATTAAATGCATGGAATAATAAACTATCTTTCGGTATATTGTTTTTTATACTTAAAACAGTCATTAGAGCAGAGGACCTATTGTTAAATTATTTGATTCCCACCAGTGAACTGATTTCAGAGAGAGAGGAAAGGAGAGAGAAATCCCACCACTGAACAGATTGATGTTTCTCTCTCTCTCTCCATTACTCTCTCTCTAAAATCAATCAATCAATAAAATTTTTTAATTGTATTTACTCATATAACATACATACTGCATTCTACTGAGATTTGGTGGGTGATGTGCCAAAGACGGTAAGACTATAGGAGTTTAGTGTCCCCAAGTGGGTAAATAGGAAACAACAGAATGCAATCCTTCTCCAAGAAGCTCTCTAGCATGTTGTGGCAGCCCTGGAAATGAGCCTGACTGATCTTCAAGTACATGGAGCATAACTGGCCAATTAATGCCCCAGCTGCTGGCTTTGGAATCCATCTTGCGTTTGAGCTGAGACCACATCTCCCACCAGCTGCTTCCAGCCAGTGACCTGTGACCAGGTTTTGAGGTCAGAACTGTGTTCAACTGCCAACTTCAGCATTGAACAGGCAGAGATCCTAAGGCACACCACTTCCTGGAAATGGGTTTCTTCTGATGGTGGTTTTGACTCCTGGACTCCCCTTCTGTTTTATAGAGCCTTCATTAGGCAACATGGCAATGTGGGATGCTTCTATCCAACCTTCTTTCCTTTTCTCCTTAATCTATTTTTGGGATCTAATGGGCCTCCCAGCCTTCTCTGTCTCTCTCCTTCCATATTTTCCCTCCCAGAGCCTTTCCTGGAACTTTTTTTTTTTTTTGTATTTTTCTGAGGTTGGAAACGGGGAGGCAGTCAGACAGACTCCCGCATGCGCCCGACCGGGATCCACCCGGCATGCCCACCAGGGGGCGATGCTCTGCCCATCTGGGGCGTCGCTCTGCCACAATTAGAGCCATTCTAGCACCTGAGGCAGAGGCCACACAGCCATCCTCAGCACCCGGGCAAACTTTGCTCCAATGGAGCCTTGGCTGAAGGAGGGGAAGAGCGAGACAGAGAGGAAGAAGAGGGGGAGGGGTGGAGAAGCAGATGGGCTCTTCTCCTGTGTGCCCTGGCCGGGAATCGAACCCGGGACTCCCGCATGCCAGGCCGACGCTCTACCACTGAGCCAACTGGCCAGGGCCTCCTGGAACATTTTTATTAAAATCCTTGAATGTTTGATCTTATCTTGGCATCTGCTGCTCAGAGGACACAGGGCTCGCACATATGGGAACTCAAGAAAAAAAACTTTCACTGGGAATCATTGCCCTAATGATAAAGTTAGCACTGTGGAGCCTTCCATTAAACCTAGCTTTCTGAAAAGTTTTAGTTGTTACACGTAGACTAGGCTTGGTGGCAACATAATGGGAAAATAGGTTTTGAGGTCAGAACTGTGTTCAACTGCCAACTTCAGCATTTAATACCTGTGTGTTTTGGGGGTAAGATATTTAACCTTTCTGCCTGACCAGGCAATGGTGCAGTTGATGGAGCATCATCAATCTGGGATGCTGAGGACCTAGGTTTGAAATCCCAAGGTCATCTGCTTGAGTGCAGGCTCATCTGACTTGAGCATGAGCTCACCAGCTTGAGCACGGGGTCACAGACTTGAGCATGGGATCATACACATGACCCTGTGGTCACTGGCTTGAGCCTACAGGCTCTGCCTTAAAGCCCAAGGTCGCTAGCTTAAGTATGAGGTCACTGGCTTGGCTGAAGCTCCCGGTCAAGGCACCTATGAGAAAGCAATCAATAAACAACTGAAGTGCCGCAACAACAAGTTGATGCTTTTCATCTCTCTCCCTTCCTGTTTTTCCCTGCCTGTCCCTCCCTCCCTCTTTCTCTCTCGAAAAAAAGATACTTAACCTTTTTTTTTTCTTTTTTTTTTTGTATTTTTCTGAAGCTGGAAACGGGGAGAGACAGTCAGACTCCCGCATGCACCCGACCGGGATCCACCTGGCACGTCCACCAGGGGGCGACGCTCTGCCACCAGGGGGCGACGCTCTGCCCACCATGGGGCGATGCTCTGCCCCTCCGGGGCGTCGCTCTGTTGCGACCAGAGCCACTCCAGCACCTGGGGCAGAGGCCAAGGAGCCATCCCCAGCGCCCAGGCCATCTTTGCTCCAATGGAGCCTTGCTGCGGGAGGGGAAGAGAGAGACAGAAAGGAAGGAGAGGGGGAGGGGTGGAGAAGCAGATGGCGCTTCTCCTGTGTGCCCTGGCCAGGAATCGAACCCGGGACCTCTACACGCCAGGCCGATGCTCTACCACTGAACCAACCGGCCAGGGCGATATTTAACCTTTTTGAGCTTCAGTTTCCCCTCTCACCACTTAGGCTTGTTGTGGTGATTCAATTAGAATGTAAAAGCACTTGGCACTGGTGCTTAATTAGGATTATAGTCATTAACAGCTTAAAGATTTCATTCATTTATTTGGCAAACATTGGAATTCTTATTTTATTTGATTGATTGATTAGGAAAAGAGAGAGAGAAACATCGATTTGTTGTTCCATTCATGCACCCATGGGTTGATTCCTGTATGGATCCTGACTAGTGATTAAACCCAAAACCTTGGCTTATTGGGAGAATGTTCTAACCAATTGAGCCACCAGGCCAGGGCAAACATTACAATTCTTAATGTGGTCCAGGCAGAATGTTTCCTGCTGGAAGTGCAATAATGAATGTGACTGATGGCAGAAGCAGACACGTGAACAGACAAATTCTAGTGTGATAGAGTAAGTTCAAGGCATTCCAGGTGCCAAGAACTGTGTAAATGGGAATAAAGAATCCCCCCTTTTAGACTAAAGAGATTTTTATGGTCTCCTCTTTCTGATTGTTACCAAGCACTGGGCAAGGTCTGTGGGATTAACACATCAGATGAGACAGGCCCTCCTCCAGAAGCTTTCTGTCAAGAGAGGAAATATTTAACAATCAGGAAAGGGCTGCTTGCTAAGACTTGAAAATCACATTCCACTAATGTCTCAGTTTGTTGCATTTTTCACTTCTGAACTTGTGGCTTCCTTATTCCTACCATTCACAATGTTGTTTATTAGCAAATTTAAGATCTAATAGTCTTGCTTTTTGATTTTGTTACCAGACCAAAGTCTGCATGCCCAGCACTTCAAAAGGCCAAAACTCAAAACGTCAGGGTTTGGAATAAGGAAAGGTTTATTGATGGAGAAGTCACCAACTGAGAAGATGGGAGAAAGATTTAGTGGTGCCTCAAGTCTATCTTGACCACTGAACGAGGCAAAGGGTTTTTAAGGGGGTTAGGGGACACAGGAATGCAGAAGTGCTAGTGGAGCAAGTTTTAATTCAAAGACCTTGGAACTTGGCCATTTATGGTAAAGGGACATTAACACCAGATTTTCCTGGACAATGGACCCTTGGCTTGTGAAAGTGTCCCCATGTTCAAGTTCCGGTTATGTATGTCTTTTAGTTCCAGGGGGGCAGGGGGTAGTGAGGAACTTTGGTTTCTGGTGCAGCTGGAGGTCAAAGTTCTCTCATCCGTTCATGCCCTGGCTGCATGACTTGCACTGTTGGTCTACTGTCTTTGAATACAACTCAGTATCTCATTAAACAGGAGAGGACCAGTTAGAGCTGGTTGTATGGTTATAATTTCTGCCATTATCCTGGGTCATTTTAGCATATAGGACCCATCCCTTTGGTCTAGGCTTGTACTATTTTGACTTCTAGCCAACAGACTTCCACCCCAATTCATTCCAGTAACACACAAGTGCAAAGCCTTAGATCAGTTCATCACTCAGGATTAGATTACTCTTCTTATGACACCTTAGACTCTAATGCCTTGTTGTCTTTTGCCACAGTCCTTTCCTTCTATCTCTCATTCCATGACTTTTTAAAAAACAATCCTCCCTTTTATTGAAATTAATTTTAGAGAGATAGAGAAAGAAAAAGGGAGAGAAAAAGAGAGGCATTCACTTGTTTCACTTAGTTGTACATTCATTGGTTGTTTTCTGTGTGTACCCTGACATAAGGTTGAACCCACAACCTTGGTATTTTGGGACGATGCTCTAACCAACTGAGCTAACTGGCCAGGGCTCCATGATTTTCCTTGTGACCTTATTCAGAGCTCCAATCTTCTAACATCTCTTCATGCAGGCCCCTAGATTACCCAATATCCCTTCACAGGCCCCTAGTTTACCTACATTCCATGATTATAATAGCATTCCAACCCGTAACCAGCATGCAAAATTTCCTCACCCCTTTGACCTCCCATTCTACTTACTCTTCTACTGTTGACATGTGTATCAATACAATTGTTGGCTTTCTATGATCCTTCTCCCAAGCTATTGAGACTGGTAGAAAAAATCAATTAGCTGCAAACTGATACCTCAAAAATTTTGTGATCTACAACCACAACAAGGCAAGATATTCCTGCCAAGCCTTCAATGTATATCTCTCCTTTTCCCTTTCTTCCACAACAACTCACTCACCTTGCCCCTGGAGTACTCCACTGTCTTCTCTTTTGTTCTCAGCAGTTGATCTTGCCTTCTCCTTCAGAGACTTAAAGGACATGATGTAGAATTTCTCTCAATATTTATTTCCTAACCTCTCCCTTCCCCCTGATTTAAGTGTCCCTTCTCCATCTAAACCAGTGGTAGTCACCCTGGTCCCTACCGCCCACTAGTGGGTGTTCCAGCTTTCATGGTGGGCGGTAGCGGAGCAACCAAAGTATAAATAAAAAGATTTAACTATAGTAAGTTGTTCTATAAAGATTTATTCTGCCAAACTTAGCGAAAATCTGACATAAAGTACTTGGTAAGTAATTATTATATGCTTTAACTTGCTGTAACTCTGCTTTATAAATTTTATAAAGTAAAGTTACTTCCCTACTCTATAAATCACCATTACTGTGGAAGCGGTGCGCAGTTAGAAAATTTTACTACTGACAGAGATACAAAAGTGGGTGGTAGGTATAAAAAGGTTGACTACCCCGATCTAAACTCTGAATCATCCTCACCTGGCATGTAGGGACTTCCTTATACCTCCTTCTCTGATTTTCAACCTCTCTCTATGAATGTTTCCCTGTAGCCTCTCCCATCTTTGTTTTTTTTTAATTTAATTAATTTTTTTATTTAGTGAGAGCAGGGAAGGCAGAGACAGACTTCCACATGCACCCAACCCGGATCCACCTAGCAAGACCATTAGGGGGCAATGCTCTGCCCATCTGGGGCCCTTGCTCTGTTGCAACTGAAGCCATTTTTTTAGCACCTGAGGCAGAGGCCATGGAGCCATCCTCAGCACCTGGAGCCAACTTGCTCTAATCAAACCATGGCTACAAGAGGGGAGGAGAAGAGAGAGATCAATAGAGAGAAAGAAGCGAGATGGGGATGGGTGGAGAAGCAGATGGGCACTTCTCCTGTGCCCTGGCTGAAAATCAAGCCCTGGACATCTATACGCCAGGCTGATGCTCTACCATGAGCCAAATGGCCAGGGCCAATTTTTTAATTTATTGATTTTACAGAAAGAAGAAGGCAGAGAGGGAGAGAGGGAAACATTGATTTGTTGTTCCACTCATTCATGCATTCATTGGTTGATTCCTGCCTGTGCCCTGACCAAAATCAAGCCCCCAACCTTGGGTATCTGAACAATGCTCTAACCAACTGCACTCCCCCACCAGGGCACCTCCCCCATTTTTAAAATACTTCCTGCAGCTTTTAGTTCTCTTCTAATTCCACCCACATTTTTAAAAGTCTTTTCTTTGCCTCACTTTTATTTATTTATTTACTTACTTACTTACTTATTTGAAGGACAGAGAGAGAGAGAAGAAGGGACAGAGATGAGAAGCATCAGCACATAGTTGCAGCACTTTAGTTGTTTATTGATTACTTCTCATGCATGCTTAGATGGGAAGTGGAAATGGGAGTTCAAGCCAGCAATAATGATGGTCCCATGCTCATGCCCGCGACCCCATGCTCAATCTGGCAAGCCTGCACTCAAGCCAGATGAGCTTGTGCTCAAGCTAGCAAGCTTGGGGTTTCAAACCTGAAATCTCAGCGTCCCAGGTCAATGCTCTATCAACTGTGCCACCACCGGTCAGGTTGGCTTACTTCTTTTAACATTGGTTAGGGAGAAGACAAGATGGCGCTGGAGTAGGCGGACGTACCAACATCTACCTCCCAGAACCAAAGTGGATTACAAACTAATTTTAAGAACTATCATCTGGAAAAACCAACTTTGGACTAAACTAAAAGGACTCTTCAACCAAGGAACACTGAAGAAGCCACACTGAGACTGCTTAGTGTATCCCAATGTTCTCTTTACCAAGCCACAGTCGCAGAGCTCCAGGGAAAAGCAACCTGGTCTCATCTCTCCAGGCAGAGGAGAACAGAAGCTCCATATCCACACATGCTGCAGATGGCTTTTCCAGTCTACCTGAATCATTACCAGCTAGAAGCAGCGGTCATTGGGACTTGGACGTGAGCTGCAAAGTATAGAATTGTGACAACAATTCCAGTGCCATGCAAACTTTTCCTGGACGTGGACTTTTCCTGGACTCCTGCTCCTTGTGACAGCTCCTAACAGACTGAACTGGGGTTGGGTTGCATTTTTCAGGGATTTGGCATGGTGTTGGGGCCAACTTGGACTTGGTGAACATGTTAAGGACACTACTCTTTTATGGATTCTTGCTGTACTGGCCAAGAGTTTGCTTAAAGGCTTTAATCACTGTAAAAAAAAATAGAAGACTAGATAAAGAATATGTGGCACATATACACCATGGTATACTATTCAACCATAAGGAATGATGACATCGGATCACTTACAACAAAATGGTGGGATCTTGATAACATTATACGGAGTGAAATAAGTAAATCAGAAAAAAACAAGAACTGCAGGATTCTATACATTGGTGGGACATAAAAACGAGACTAAGAGACATGGACAAGAGTGTGGTGGTTACGGGGGGCAGGGGGAGGGAAGGAGAGAGAGGGGGAGGGGGAGAGGCACAAAGAAAACTAGATAGAAGGTGACGGAGGACAATCTCTCTTTGGGTGATGGGTATTGAATGACAAGATAACCTGGACATGTTTTCTTTGAATATATGTACCCTGATTTATTGATGTCACCCCATTAAAATAAAAATTTATTTATAAAAAAACCCCAAACATTGGTTAAAAGTCTATATCCTTTTTATCCTAACTCTATCTCCCGGATCTGGCAAAATGCTTGGCACAGAGTAGGCAATGAGTATTTATTTGCCTAAGAACAACTCTAAGAAACAGAAGGAGTGTGTTGAAACAAAAAAGGAACAGGGAAATTATAAAGCCTCCCAAGCCCTCTAAGATTCCTGGTTTGGCGCACAGCTACTCCCTCTCCTGTTATGCTAAGTGGAAGTCCTCATAGATTGCTGCCCAAGCTTTATTCCTGTCTTACTCTGCCACTGCTCTCCCTGACCCCTGTTGGTACCCCTACCCCACATCTGCAATAATCCCATTTTTATCAAAATGTATGTAAGTGGGTTAATTAGATTATATATGAATTATATGTCAATAAAGCTGTGATATTTTAAAAGCTATGTATAAAGCCTTTTCTTCAAGAAACCCATCCTACCCAAAGTTACTATCAGAACCAGAGTTGTCAGTGAAAAAGAACACAGGTTCTTTCCTGTTTCCAGTGTGTAATTTTCATCCTTGAAGCCTATAGAGACAATAGGACTTTGCCCTGCTCAGGATTTCCTTACATGGACAGGGAGACAGACCTAGGGATAGATGACTGCAATACTGTGTGTGAAGATCTGTAATAGGGAGACAGTCATATAGTAGAGCAAGCACAGATTATGAAGCCAGATGGCCTTAGGTTTGAATCCCAGCTCTGCTATTACTTGCCTCCACTTCCTCTCATAAATTGTAGGCCATAATGATGATCCATGAGACTGTTGGAGAAATCAAAGAAAATACTGTCATCAAAGTGCCTTGGACAAGGCCCTGCACAGCAATGCTTCTTTTTATTTTGATTTTTTTTTAGAGAGAGAGGATGAGGGAAAGAGAGAGAGGGAGAGAGATTGAGAGAAACACTGACCTATTGCTCCACTCATTTAGGCATTGAGTCTTGTGCCCCGATCAGAGATCAAAAACTCGACCCCAGTGTGTCCGGATGATGCTCTACCAACTGAGCCACCCGGCCATGGCCCAGCAGTGCTTCTCACACTTCAGTAAGCACTAGAACCATCTGCGAGTCCTGTTTAGTTAGTTGCAGATTCTGGTTCAGGAGCTCTGAGGTTGGGCCACGATTCTGCATTTCTTTTCTTTTTTTTTTTTTTTTTTTTTTTTTTGTATTTTTCTGAAGCTGGAAACGGGGAGAGACAGTCAGACAGACTCCCGCATGCGCCCGACCGGGATCCACCCGGCACGCCCACCAGGGGCGACGCTCTGCCCACCAGGGGGCGATGCTCTCTCCCTCCCGGGGCGTCTCTCTGCCTCAACCAGAGCCACTCTAGCGCCTGGGGCAGAGGCCAAGGAGCCATCCCCAGCGCCCGGGCCATCTTTGCTCCAACGGAGCCTTGGCTGCGGGAGGGGAAGAGAGAGACAGAGAGGAAGGGGGGAGGGGGTGGAGAAGCAAATGGGCGCTTCTCCTGTGTGCCCTGGCCGGGAATCGAACCCGGGTCCCCCCGCACGCCAGGCCAACGCTCTATCGCTGAGCCAACCGGCCAGGGCCTGATTCTGCATTTCTAACAAGCTCCCAGGTGATGTCTCTACTGTTGGTTGAGGACCACAGTTTAAATAGCAAAACTATGAAGTGCCAAAGGAGTGTAGAAGAGAAAGCAGTAAATTAATTCTTCAGGAGAAAGGAAGGCAGGTGCTTCCTTGAAGAATTGGAAGGGAGTTTGCAAGGAAGAAGAAGGGAGACCTGCATTCTAGGGAGGGGGAAGAGAATGAATTAAGACCTTGACTTCACATAAAAGTGGAAGCTGACTTTGGAAATATCAAAGAAATGTAGTGAACAGCAGCCAGAAACTAGGAAGGTGAATAGTAAATTATCTTAAATTTGATGTTAATGAGTTTTAATTATAGCCTAAGCCAGTGGTTCTTAAAATGTGGTCCCTGATCAGTATCATCCCCAAACTTGTTAGAAATGCATATTTTAGGACCCACCCAAACCTACTGACTCAGAAACTCTGGAGGAGGGATCCAGCAATCTGTGGGGGTTTTTTGTGTGTGTGGTTTTTTTTTTTTATTTTTCTGAGGTTGGAAATGGGGAGGCAGTCAGACAGACTCCCGCATGCGCCCGACCGGGATCCACCCGGCATGCCCACCAGGGGGCGATGCTCTGCCCATCTGGGGCGTTGCTCTGCTGCAACCAGAGCCATTCTAGCGCCTGAGGCAGAGGCCACGGAGCCATCCTCAGCACCCGGGCCAACTTTGCTCCAGTGGAGCCTTGGCTGCGGGAGGGGAAGAGAGAGACAGAGAGGAAGGAGAGGGGGAGGGGTGGAGAAGCAGATGGGCGCTTCTCCTGTGTGCCCTGGCAGGGAATCGAACCCGGGACTCCTGCAGCCAGGCCAATGCTCTACCACTGAGCCAACCGGCCAGGGCCGAGCAATCTGTGTTTGAACAAGACCTTCAGGTAATGCTGATGAACTGTAAAGTCTGAGAACCACAGGTCTTCGAAGAGGCACTGGGCATGGAGCAATGTGAGGTGTTTTAAATAGTAGAACAAGGTGACCAGACTTGTGTTGTAGAAAGTTGACTGTTGCCGTTGAGACGCATTAGAAGGAGAGAGTAGGCAGGCAGCACAGCCAATTAGGAGGAGAGGCCAGGAAACCAGGTAAGAGAGGGTGGGCGCCTGACCTGAAAAGAATTTAGAAAATGGACTCAGTAACATCTGGAGACTAACTGGATGTGATCTGTGAGAGTAGATTCGCAGTGGAAGATTCCAAAGACTATCTCAGATACCAGAATGGGTGGTGAAGCTGCTGACCAAAATAGGTAAGAAAGGAGGAAAAATAAGTTTTGAATGGGAAAAATGAGTTTAATTGTGGATAGGCTGAAGCTGCTTCAGGGCCATGCAAGGGAAAATGTCTTAAAGGCACTTGAAAATAACAGTCCAGGTTCAGGAAAGAGGCCCAAATTCAATGGTATAGATTTGGAACTCACAGGTACGTAAGGGGCAGTTGAAGCTGTGTACAGGAAAAAAATTATTCAAGAAATAAGAACAGACCAAGAACAGAGGACCTAGAAACTTCAGAATTTAGGCATTAGCTGAGAAGAAGGAGGCTGGGATAGAAACCGAGAAAGAACAATCACAGAAGTTGAGGAGACTAAGGAAAGAAACACATTGAAGAACTCGCGTGTCATACAGGAAGGTGCTTGTCTGCAATAACAGAAAGCCTGGAGATAAATAAATGAATAAATGAATGAATAAATAAATAAATAAATAAATAAATAATAGTTTTCTTACACAGCAAGTTGGCAGTCCAAGCCTGGGACAAAACTCAATACTGTCATTAAAGTCCCAGGCTCCTGCTTTCTCTCTGCCCCACCATTTTTAACATGTTGGTTTGTAATCTAATGGTTGAAGGATGGATGCTGTACCCTCAGGCATCACAACCAAATTCAAGGGCACAGAGGGGCAAAGGCAGGACTAGTTACAATCCTCCACTTTCTTTGGGAGGCTCTCTTTTTATTCACTGAACTCATGGTTTTATCTTCTTGGCTAGAATTGAGCCACATGGTCACTCCTGGCTGCAAGGAAGGACAGGAAAATGAGTGTTTAACTTTCCAGCTTCTATAGAAGAGGTTAGGGATGGGAGGGTTGGAAATGGATATGAAGTCTGCTACACTTCTGTGTATGTCAAGTAAAAAAGGAGAGTTATAAGAAGAAGAAGAGAGGACTGGCTGGATAGCTGGATTGGTTAGAGCGTCATCCCAAAGCACAGAGGTTGCCGGTTCAATCCTGGTCAGGGCACATACAGGAACAGATTGATGTTTCTGTTTCTCTCTCTCTCTCTCTTTCTTCCTCTCACTCTAAAAAAATCAATAAAATAACCATTTAAATAAAAAGAAGAAGAAGACAGATGAGCCCTGGCTGGGTGGCTCAGTGTATAAAGCATCCTGGTGCACTTTGGTTGTGTGTTTAATCCCTGCTTAGGGCATGTACAACAAGCAATCAATGAGTGCACAACTAAATGGAAAAACTAAATAGAACAAGTTGATGCTTCTCTCTATCTTTCTCCCTTTCTCTCTCAAATCAATGAAAAAAAGAAAAAGAGAGATGGGGGTGATGAAAATAGGAGAGAAGGGCACAGCTACTTATCCCTATGTTGTTACATAAATAAATATTTTATACAAAGTATAAATGTCAACACTGTACAAACAATTACAATTAAGGGATCAAAAAAAGTTTTCCCAGCTATTATACCCCATATTATTATTTGTATTTTGTTTTGTTTTTACTTTAAACAGACTACTTGCACTCAGGGTCATGAAGACCCAACATCTTGCTACACAGAAACTCTGTCTACTCAAATTCTCCACTTGGTCTTATCTATTTTTTTTATTTATTTTTTTTGGTCTTATCTATAATGAATAGAAAATAAAGCAACAGGGAAAATTCCCTGATAGCTTCCCCTTCTTTGGTTTCTTTTATAATGTGAACAGTGAACAGTTCTCCAGGCACATTTAAGACTGTTCTGACATTATTGCTACTCAGCTGGGGAACCCCAAATCTGGATGAGTTTACTCTAACATATGAATAAGGCATTTTACAAGCATAGGAGAAACATAATGGTCAAAGGATCAGTTTGAAGATGTTTAGACTAAAATAGTACACACATGATATGTCTTACTGGCAAAGTCAATTTATAGAAGAATGTTCATCCCAGTTAAAAGCACCTGTTCACTTACATTGGAGGAATCTGAGAATTGATTACAGGACAACAATCTGCCTTTGGCTGCCCCATTGTGAAGGCAGAATACAATTCCTAACATCAGAGTCTACAGGCTAGCACTCTGGGCAGTAATTGATTTTTAAAGCTGATATATGCAGCATTATTTGTTTTGGCTCAGTTTAGGCCACCAGAGGTCTCTTATTTTATTTGGGAATGAAGGCTATTTACAGTCAGGATTGAACCTCTTGACTAAGGACATTTGGGGGCAGTTCTAGAATATATGGGCCATTAACTAGGAAGCCAGGAAAAGATCATGATAAAAGCTAGCAGAGGATAATGCAAGCAAATACCATCAAAGAAATTAAAGAATATAAAAAATTCTATCAATAAATAAATAAGCTGAGTACTAGGGTTATTATTTATCTTTCATAACAGAGAACTGTAGTGTGGAAGTCCAATTTAAAAACAATTTAATGAAAATATCTCAGTATTGTATTAACTGGACACCTAAAAGCTGATTACATATATAACAAAATGTAACCAAATTAAAATCGAAAGTCTTTAGTTTTTTTAAAGTACTTTAACTAATTTTAGAGAGAAAGAGAAAGAGAAAGAGAGAGAGACATTGATTTGTTTTTCTACTTATTCATGCATCCATCAGTTGATTCTTGTATGTGCCCTGACTGGGGATCGAACCCACAACTTGGTGTATCAGGAAGATGCACTAACTAACTGGAAAAAATCTTTGGTTTTTAAAAATTTGACCCAGGGCCCTGGCCGGGTTGTCCAGTTGGTTAGTGCATCTTCCTGATACACCAAGGTTGTGGGTTCGATCCCCAGTCAGGGCGCATACAAGAATCAATCAATGGCCTGGCCTGTGGTGGCACAGTGGATAAAGTGTCAACCTGGAATGCTGAGGTCACCTGTTCTAAACCCTGGACTTGGCAGTCAAAGCACTTATGGGAGGCAACTACTACAAGTTGTTAATCCTTCTCATTCCTCACCCCCTTTCTCTCTCTCTTTCTTTTTCTCTCTCTCTCTCCTCTCTCTAAAGAAATCAATTTAAAAATTATTTTAAAAAGACTTTAAAAAAATCAGCCAATGAGTGTATAAATAAGTGGAACAACATGGTTGATGTTTCCCTTTCTCTCTCTCCGTCTCTAAAATCAATAAAAAAGAAAAATGAAACAAAAAATTTGACTTAGAAGTTTTGGGTTTTTTTTTTTGACGATTTCATTTATTTATTTTAGAGAGGGGAGAGAGAAGGGAGGGAGGAACAGGAAGCATCAACTCCCATATGTGCCTTGGCCAGGCAAGCTGGGGGTTTCAAACCAGTGACCTTAAGTGTGTTAGGTCAATGTTTTATCCACTGCGCCCCCACAGGTCAGGCCCACGAGTTTAAGTAAAACTAACTTTGTACATTCCCCTTTTTACATTGTCTAAGTTCCACCGGAAACTATTCATATTACAGTGGAAATTTTATATTTATTTTACCTTCCTTTACAAGTAATGTTCAGACATTTTTAGTTTATGACAAGAGGCCTTTTATTTTATTTTATTTTTTTAGGCCTTTTATTTTAATAACTGTATTAATACACGTTTTTACTATGCACATTTCTGTACAAATTTTGTGTGGACATATGCTTTCATTTTCTTCAGATATTTGCCTAGGAGCTAACTGCTGGGTCACAAAGTGTTACATCCCTTACATTCCCATCAGCAGTTAATCAGCAGTGTATGAGAGGTCCATTTCTCCACATCTAGCAGCTTTGTTTTTTTTATGAAACTGGATAGGGAAAAAAACAGGGGTTCTATGGGAAGTAACCTCATGGGATGATTTTTCATAAATTCCTAACTGGGTAGGTCATGGTGGGTAGTCATGCCCCAGGCATAGAATTTCTTTAGTGAAAGGTTTGAAACAGCCATTGTGCATTTAGGTACCAACCCTCGAGAGAGCACATAATCTTGTTCATTATCCTGTAATCCCACCCCCACTTTGTTTCTCCCACCTTCTTTATACCCCTTTTAAAGTTTCCAATGGATAAAAGAAACTGTAGAACTTATTCTGCGAAGCATTCGAGGTCTTGCTCCCCAGCATGTCCTCAGTTTGGCTCAAATAAACCCATGCCCTGGGCGAGGAAAGGTTAGCCTGGGGGTGAGGTCCTTGTTTGCCCAGTTTTGCCCTTGACTAGGCACTCTCCCCGCTGACCTTCTGGGCCTGGCCCATCGCCTTGCTCTGCTAATACCTGCCTAACTCCTTGCCACACTGCCAGAGTGGAATCTGGTTTTTACCAAAATCCAAATAAGCCTACCAAATGTTTGGCTTTTTGTCTGGACCTTATTAGGGACAATCATTTATTTTTAACTTCCTGAATGTAATCGCCAGGCACTAACTGCTTTAACAGTGTGCTTGGGGCTGTAAATAAAACATTTTACAAGTCTAATTAGTATCTGCATGCTGGTAAGGGAATCCCATTACCTTAAGGGCCCTAGGAGTCCAGCTCCTCTTAATCCCAGGAAGGGGGTTGGCTTTCCCAGCGAGGAGGCCGGGACACCTGGGGCCTAGGAATCTCTGGTCGGTTTAGCAACAGTTTTCTGTCTGAGCTGCTTTCCCTGTCCACTGAGGCCGAGCTTTGGGGTCACCCCCTTCTCAGGCTTCCTGTTTCTCAGCTGCAGGCTGTCTGCCAGTGTGAGGCCCCTCTAAACTACTGGCTCCTTTTCCTGGGTCATTGTCAACACTCCTGGAAACTTCTTAATTAACTTCAATACTAGTTGCTTTCCTTTCATCAATATTGTACTTATAACAGCAACCCCCCACCATACTCCACTCCTCTCCACCCCACCCCCTTCCACCTCTTGTGATTGTACTGGTGAGTGATGCTTGAGGAGGCCTGGCCAAGGAGGGGTCTGAAATCCAACCTCAAGCCACTTACTCGCTGTGTGCCCCACACAGGAATTTGTCCGCCCTAAAGGATGGGGTGATTTTTTTCTCATTTGACTTAGTAGGGGCCAGCCTCCTTCCTTTCCCTTCCCAGTCTCCTCCCAATTCATTACCAAGTTTCTTCATATTTTCTCCCCAATTGTTAAATCCATCCACGTCCCTCCATCCCCACCTTCCCGTGTAAGCCACCCTCATTTTTCACCTGGGCAACTCAAATTGCTTTCCAGGTGTCTGGCTGCTTCTTTGTGCATATACCCTTCCAGTCGTTCCTCAGCCATTTGCCAGGATAAGTGATGATTTTTGTTTTTGTTTTTGTTTTATTTTTCAAGTGAGAGGAGGAGAAATAGAGAGACAGACTCTCGCATGTGTCCCGACTGGGATCCACCAGGATACCTCCATCTGGAGCTGATGCTCTGCCCATCTGGGGCCATGCTCATAACCAAGCTATTTTTAGCACCTGAGGTGGAGG
Source organism: Saccopteryx bilineata (assembly GCF_036850765.1). Lineage (NCBI taxonomy): Eukaryota > Metazoa > Chordata > Mammalia > Chiroptera > Emballonuridae > Saccopteryx > Saccopteryx bilineata. The sequence goes on along the minus strand of NC_089497.1, from coordinate 70,518,001 downwards.
CTCCACAGAGCCCTCTTCAGCACCTGGGCTATGTGCTCTAATCAATCAATGGAGCCACTGCTGTGGGAAGGGAGGGGAGAAAGAAAAAGTAAAAAGGGGAGAGGGAGGGAGAGGGTGGAGAAGCAGATGGTGCTTCTCCTGTGTGCCCTGACTGGGAATCGAACCTGGGACATCCACACACCAGGTTGATGCTCTACCACTGAGTGAATTGGCCAGGGCCAGTGATTTTTTTTTTTTTTTTTGAGAGGAAATTGAATACATTCACTCCCTACTTAAAACCCCTGATGACTTCCTGTTGTTCTTGCAATGAAGATCAAAATCTTTACACTACCTCCTGTGTGATCTTGCTCCTAACTCTCAGCCCCATCCCTAGCCACTCTGCTCTTGCTTAAGTTACCCTGGACTTCTCTAACCTTCTCTTAGGCTTTACCTTAACCCAACAGCTCCAACTGCTTCAGGTTTCATTTAATATTTTTTCAGGGAGGACTTTTCTACTTCCCCATTAAATTTGGTCCCCCTTATGCTATGCTTTCTCAGCACCCTTCTCACTTCCTTCCAGAGCTTATCTCTGTTATTAAAAGGGACACATTGCATGCATATGTGTAAAAATCTGTAGCTATGTTATTTTTCTTTAAATAATGCAAACTTTCTCATAGGTTCTAATTCCTATCAGGGACTAAGCTAACTTTATTTTTTTAATTTTTTTTCTTTATTCATTTTTAGAGAGGAGAGAGAGAGGGAGAGAGAGAGACAGAGAGAGAGAAGGGGGGAGGAGCTGGAAGCATCAACTCCCATATGTGCCTTGACCAGGAAAGCCCAGGGTTTCGAACCGGCGACCTCAGCATTTCCAGGTCGACACGTTATCCACTGCACCACCACAGGTCAGGCTGGACTAAGCTAACTTTAAACTTGCTGATTAGAGTTATCTGGGCTTGCCCTGGCCGGTTGGTTCAGTGGTAGAATGTCGGTACCACGTGTGGAAGTCTCAGGTTCGATTCCCCGGTCAGGGCACACAAGAGAGATGACCATCTGCCTCTTCACTCTTCTTTCTCTTTCTCTTTCTCTTTCTCTTTTTCTTTCTCTTCCCCTGTCTCTTTCTCTCTCTCTTTCCCTCCCACTGCCATGGCTCGATTGACTCAAGCAAGTTAGCCTGGGACACTGAGGATGGCTCCATGGCCTCTGCCTCAGGTGCTAAAAATGGGCTCTGGTTACAATGGAGCAACGGCCCCAGATGGGCAGAGCATTATCCCCTAGTGGGCTTGCCTGGTGGATGCTGGTTGGAACGCATGTGGGAATCTGTCTTTCTGCCTCCCCTCCTCTCACTAAAATAAAGATAAATACAGCGGTAGAGAGTCGGCCTAGCGTGTGGAGGACCGGGGTTCGATTCCCGCCAGGGCGCATAGGAGAAGCGCCCATTTGCTTCTCCACCCCCACCCCCTCCTTCCTCTCTGTCTCTCTCTTCCCCTCCTGCAGCCAAGGCTCCATTGGAGCAAAGATGGCCCAGGCGCTGGGGATGGCTCCTTGGCCTCTGCCTCAGGCGCTAGAGTGGCTCTGGTCGCAACATGGCGACGCCCAGGTTGGGCAGAGCATCGCCCTCCTGGTGGGCAGAGCGTCACCCCTGGTGGGCGTGCCGGGTGGATCCCGGTCGGGTGCATGTGGGAGTCTGTCTGACTGTCTCTCCCTGTTTCTAGCTTCAGAAAAATGAAAAAAGAAGAAAAAAAAAAGATAAATAAATAAATAAATAAAGTTATCAGGGCTTTTTTAAAATTTTTAACTGGTTTTAGAGAGAGAAAGGAAAGGAGAGAGAGAAACATCAATTTGTTGTTCCACTTCCTTATGCATTCATTGCTTGATTCTTGTATAAGCCTTGACTGGGAATCAAACGCATAACCTTGGTGTATTGGGATGATGCTTTAACCAACTAAACTACATGGCCAAAGTTTATCTGATCTTAAGCAGTCTCATTTGGAGTACATATTCAGTCAATTTGAAGTTGCAGCCCTGTCAGAACTAACCCCCCATAAGATGGCCTGTGGGATCAAAGGGAAACTTCAAGGAAGTGGCAGAGCTGGGGGCTATAACCTGGGTCCTCACTGGCTTCTGCTCCCTAGTCACTCCTGGTCACCATGGCCCTGCTGACATCAGCTGCTGAGCTCGCTGACTGGCCAGCTCACGATCTATTGTTTCAGCACCTTAGGAGTCTGGCATCTTATCTTCCTACCCTCACTCCTCTATTCCTGCTTCACTCCACAGCTGGCTTGGGAGCATTTCTACCCCTGCTGGAGTCTTCAGCTTTGTCCACCATTGGGGTCTTAGCCACATTCTCCAGCCATTCCTCACCAATCAGTCTGCCCTTGCCTTTGGTTTAGGATCAGCTGGGCCCTGGCACAGTGCTCATTGGTCTGTCCATGGCTCTCACGCATGCTACTTTCTGCCCACCTGGCAGGGAGCATATAGAGAAGGCTAGGTTTCCAGTATGCCATGTGCAAGTTGTGGACACCCAGCACAATTTTCTCGGACTCCTCCCCCTCCCCAATGCCCAATGCTCCTTTCTGCTCCTAAGCCCTTCTCACTTTAAGACTTCTGCCAGAATCCAGCAGCCTTCTGCACCGGGCCGGGGAAAGGGGACTTCCAACCCCATCCCCTACCCCCTGCTTAATGGGATGCCTCTGGGCCTCTGTCTCAGGTTAGACCCCAAAAGTAGGGGAACACTGACACACTCATACCAACCTCTTAACCTACTTCTATCTCAGTGAAAAAATTTTTTTTAATTTATTGATCTTAGAGAGAGAAAGAGATAGAAGCATTGATTTGTTTCTGACAGGGGATTGAAACAGTAACCTTTGCATATTGGGATGACGTTCTGGCCAACAGAGCTATCTGACTAGGGCTCCATGAAATTCATTTTTATCTCTCCAATTCCTCTATCAGTCATAGTTTAAAGCTCCGGGAAGCCTTTCCTGGCATTTCACATAAGACTGAGGGTAAATTTCACAAGGACAGGAACTGTTTGGTTCATTTCCTTTTTTTTTATTTTTAATTTTTCTGAAGTGAGAAGTGGGGAGGCACAGAGACAGACTCCTGCATGCACCCGACCGGGATCCACCCGGCAAGCCCACTACAGGGCAATGCTTTGCCCATCTGGGCTGTTGCTCTGTTGCAACTAGAGCCATTCTAGCGCCTGAGGCAAAGGCCATGGAGCCATCCTCAGTGCCCGAGCCAACTTTGCTCCAATGGAGCCTTGGCTGTGGGAGGGGAAGAGAGAGATAGAGAAGGGGAAGGGTGGAGAAGCAGATGGGTGCTTCTCCTGTGTGTCCTGGCCAGGAACTGAAGCCGGGACTTCCACACACCGGGCCGATGCTCTACCACTGAGCCAACTGGCCAAAGTCACTGTTTGGTTCATTTCTGATTTTTAGTACCTAATATAGGGCTTGGCACACAGTGCCAAAACACAGAATAGAAATGCAATAAAAATTTGCTGAACAAGTATTGTTAATCGGGGTTATATCTAACAGACATAAATCCCTGGATTCTCTTACCATGCAGGACTTTGGAGTCAGTTCCTGGCCCTTTTATTCATTTATTCAACAAATACGTTTGAGTTCATACTAAGTGCAATGCATTGGCTTGCTATTGGAGATAAAATGTAAATCTTTTAAAACATTTTTATTAAATATTAAATACATCCAAAAAGTTGATAAAATATGTAAAGTTTATTTCTTTGTAGTTTACTTATTGATTTTAGAAAGAGGAAGGGAGAGATAGGAACATCAGTCTGTTCTTGTATGCGCCTTGATGGGGACTTGAACTCACAACCTTTGTGTGTTGGGGAGAACGCTGTAACCAACGGAGCTATTCAGCCAGGGCAAAATATGTAATGCTTAAAACAATTACAAAGTAAATCCTCTGTAAACCTACCACATGTCTCCTGTAGTAAATCTTTATATGTGAGGAGAACAGATCAAAAGGGGACAGAAACAGATCCTTAGAGACCAGTTGGAAGGTGAGAGCAGTCTTGAGCAGAGAGATAAAGGAGTCTGGGGCAGGGTGGTATAGGGCAAGGGAAAGGGCAGGGTGGGCTCAAGAGATATTTAGGAAGAAAACTGGACTTGATGGATTGTCACTCACTAGTTGTGTGACTCGCCTTTTCCGAGCTTCTGTTTCTGCATCTGTGAGGCAGGCTGGGAGTAACTGCATAGTTATCTGTACTCCTAGCACATAGCACAAAGCTGGTACAAGATGATAGGCAAAGAATCATAACCACTGTTGTTAATGCTGTATTGTGTAAGCTTCATAAATATTTGCAGAATGAATATTCTGTCAAACTTGGGGCTGGAACACTCCGTTTCCTTCTAGGAAGGGAAACAATAAATGATGGTGACTACCATAAGCGATGCCCATACTCCCCAGGAAAAGGGGCCACTCGGGTCTGGACTAGGGTCTGGGCCAGGGCCAGCCCCGCTCGGCCCCGCCCACATTCCACTGAGCTCCGCCTCCTGGCCGCGCGCGACCCCGCCGCCGCCGCGCGCGCCCCGCCCCGCCCCTGCTGGTGACGTGCGGGGCAGAAGGGGCCGGGCGGGGTGCAGTGAGCCTTGTGCTTCCGCGGGCTCTGGGGTCGCTGGGGCTTCGTGGCCAGCGGGAGCTTCGCGGGGTTTTGCTCGCTCCCTCACCTCCCCGGTGCTGTCGGGCGGCGTCCCACGCGGCCTGCGTTTCAGACGGGACCAGGGTGAGGGTGAGTGTTGGCGGGAGCGGGATGGGACCGGCCGGGAGCGCGCTCTGCTCTCCGGGGCCTTGTCTGGGCGGGGGTGGCGCGGGCACGTGCGCGCCCCTGCCTTACTCAGCTGGCTGCTGCCCCAGGTGCGGAGAAGGGGGAGGCGGCGGGTGAGTGCAGGGAGGAGAGGATCGGAGGGAGGAGGCTGGATCCAGGGCGAGTGTGTACCTCGGAGGAGTCTCCAAAGCGGGAACCCGGAATTTGTGTATATGCGTGGTCGGGGGGCGTCCTTTTCTAAGGGGCGCAGCGCTCGCTGAGGGGTGGGGGTGGGGGTCCCGTGAGCCCCAGTGGCCGGAGCTTTCAGGTTGTTAGCGGTTAGTTGGTGGTCTGTAATGGGGTTGGAGATGAGGATTGGCCCCAGCACTAGCAAGTTGTGGGTTTACCAAAAAGAATCTTGGAATCTCCCTCCAACCTGTCGCCATTCCTACCGTCCGCTTCCTGCGTGAAGGATGAGTAGAGTTTAGAAAGGATATTCCAGGGTTGGTATTCGAGTTAAAGCAAAAGAGATGTGAGAGTGCAGCGTTGGAGTGGAAAGCTTGGGAAAGTGAGTAGTTGGAAGAAAGGCTGGTTTGGTGGATTGTGGCCAGATTGCAGAAGACAATGAGCTTTATATCATAACATTTTTTATACTGTTACAACTGTAATTGTTACAAAATATAAAGTAAAGGAGGGAAATATCACCAGTAATCCTTAGAGTTTGATATATGTTTGCTAGTATTTTCATCTAAGTTTATAACAATTAGAGATTACCTACAATTTTCTGTTTCCTTTTCTGATTAGCATGTAAAATGCGATGTAATAAGTAATATTTAGCAATATCATTTCCTCTTTTTTTTAACTTTAAAAAAATTTATTTGTTTTTATTCATTTTGGAGAGGAGAAGAAAGAGAGAGAGAGAGAGAGAAAGAAAGGTGGAAGAGCAGGAAGCATCAACTCCCATGTGCCTTGACCAGAGAAGGGCAGGGTTTTGAACTGGCAACCTCAGTGTTCCAGGTCGATGCTTTATCCAGTGCGCCACCATAGGTCAGGCTCATTTCCTCTTTCTTAATAAGCAAGTAGCAGGTATTCCTCATAGGAAAATTTAAAAATTCAGACAAGCAGAATGAGGAAAAGTAGGCATACTTTCCCTGCCTACAGATATTAACATTGATTGTACCTTTTTGGCTTTGTATATTCTTTCAAAGATAGGAGCAGATGATGCCCTGATTAGGAATTTAGTTATTATGGGAATTCTTTGAAGGTTTTAAGTAGGTAAGGATCATAATATGACTGCTACGGGAAGACCAGTTACAATGCTGTTTGCAATGTCTTGAACTAGGTCCATGACAATGGAGGTAGAGAAAGGTAGAAAGATTTAAAAAATATTTTGGAGGAAGAATGAATAAGACTTGGGAATGTATTGATTAGGGAAAGAGAGAAGTCATTGCTTATCAATATTTGTTTTGAACAACTACAAATAGATGGTGCTTTTTACTGAGAAGAATTTTAAATTTGAGATACATGTTAGGTATGAAGTCTGTATGTTGAGGAGGCAGTTGGATGTACAGGCTTGGAACTCACAACAGAGAGAGCCTAGAGCTGGAGATAAAAATTTGGGAGGGGTCTGTTAAACAGGTGATACCAAAGTTTTGGGACTCTATGGGATTACTTAGGGAGAAAGAGAATAGATAGTGAAAATTGAGGCTCAGGCACTTCCATAGTTTGAGGTCTGGTGGACTCCACCAGGTGGAGGAAGAAGATTGAGCACAGAACAGAAACAGCCAATGAGGTAAGAGAAAAAGCAGGAGATTGATATTACTGAATCCAAAAGAGATACATTTCTGGAAGATGGAGAATTGGTCCTTTTATCGGCATTTCTAAGATGTTTGGTAAGATGCTCAGTTGGATTTGGCATTGTGGAGCTTATTGGTTTTGGACATTGGTAGTACTATCCCGAGTTCTAGAAGTGGAAGGTGAAAAAGCAGAGTGGAATAACTGAATGGGATGTGAGGAAGTAAAGACAGTGAGTGTGAATTAGAAAACAGTTCCGCTTCTTCAAGATACCTTTTTTCCCTCTACCCCAAAACTAAATTTATAGGTGAAAAATTGATGGCTTGTTTATTTTTCCATTCCTTGATTACTAATATAGTTGAAGATTTTTTTGCCTGACCTGTGTGGTGCAGTGGATAAAGCATTGATCTGGAACACTGAAGCCGTAGGTTTGAAACCCTGGGCTTGCCTGGCCAAGGCACATATATGGTGGTTGATACATCCTGCTCCCTCCACCTTCTTTCTCTCTCTTCTCTCTAAAGTGAATAAGTAAAACCTTTTTTAAAAAAGATTTTTTTTCACATTTGTTGACCATTTGTGAAATTGTTTCTATCCTCTGCGCTTCTTTATTTATAAAAAACAAACAATTTTCTAATTTGTTGAGTTCTTTAGATAGTAGCTGACATAGTAGAATCATATAATACAATATTTGTCTCTTTGTGACTGGCTTGTTTCACTTAGTATAGCAACCTCTGGGTTCACCCAGATTGTAGCATGTGTCATAATTTCCTTTTTAAGGCTGAACAGTATTCCACTGTATGTCTATATTTTATTCAGCATTCATTGGTTGTTGTGAATAATCCTTCTAAGAATGTGGTGCGCATATACCATACTATCTGTAGATATCTGTTCAAAGCCCTGCTTTCAGTTCTTTTGCATATATACCCAGAAGTGGAATTGCTGGATAACACAGTAATTCCTTTTTTTTTTTTTTTTTAGGAATTGCCACACTATTTTCTATAGCAGCTGGACCATTTTTCATTCTGACCAGCAAGCACAAGAGTTAATTTCTCCACATCTTCACCAACATTTGTTTTCTGTTTAATAGTAACCATCCTAATGGGTATCAGGTGATATATTGTTGCAGTTTGTTTGTTTTTTCTTCTTTTCCAAGTGAAAGGAGGGGAGATAGACAGACTCCTGCATACACCCTGACCCACCAACGGGGATCAACCTGGCAACCCCTGTCTGGGGCCATGCTCACAACCAGGCTATTTTTAGCATCTGTGGCAGAAGCTCCACTGAGCCCTCCTCAGTGCCAGGGGCCAATGCACTTGAACCAGTTGGGCCATGGCTGCAGGAGGGGAAGAGAAGAGGTGAGGGTGAGGGGTAGAGAAGCAAATGGTTGCTTCTCATGTGTGTTCTGACCAGGAATCGACCCCGGGACATCACACACTGGGCCAGTGCTCTAGCACTGAGCCAACGGGCCAGGGCCATTATAGTTTTGATTTGCACTTTACTAATGTTAGTGATGTTAAACAACTTTTCATGTGTTTATTGGCCATTTGAATATGTTCTTTGGAAAAATCTATTCAAGTCCTTTGCCTGTTTTTAAATTGGGTTGTTTCTTGTTGCACTTTAAGAGTTCTCTCTATATTCTGGAAATTAATCCATTTTTAGGTACATGATTTGCAAATATTTTCTCTCATTTTCAGTATTATCTTTTTACTCTGTTGATAGTACCTTTCGATGCACAAAATTTTTAAGTTTTCATGAAGTCTAATTTGTCTATTTTTCTTTTGTTACCTGTGCCTTAATGGCCATATTCAAGAAAGCATTGCCAAATCCAATGTCATGACACTTTTGTCTTATATTTTCTTCTATGCATTTTGTTGTTTTGTCTTACATTAAGGTCCTAGATCCATTTTTTATTTTATTTTTTTTTAGATCCATTTTTTAAAAGGTGAAAGATTTATATGATCTGAAGAGAAACCAGAGCATCCTAGATACATTTTTTATAATGCTGTTTTTTTAAAAATTTATTCATTTTAGAGGAGACAGAGAGATAGAGGTAGAGAGAGAGAAAGAGAGAGAGAGAGAGAGAGAGAAGGGGGAGGAGCAGGAAGCATCAACTCCCATGTGTGCCTTGACTGGGAAAGCCCAGGGTTTTAAACCGGCGACCTCAGTGTTCCAGGTCTGTGCTTTATCCACTGCACCACCACAGGCCAGGCAGGTCCTAGATCCATTTTAAATTAATTTTTGTATATGGTGTTAGATAAAGGTCTGATTTCATTCTTTTGCCTGTGGATATCCAATTTTTCCAGCATCATTTGTTGAAAAGACCATTCTTTCCCCCATTGAATGGCCTTGGCAACCTTGTCAAAAATTATTTGATCATATATTCAAAGGCTTATTTCTGGTCTCTCTGCTCTGTTCCATTGGCCTCTAGATTTGTCTTTATTCCGATACCAAACTCTTGATTACTGTAGCTTTGTAGGAAGTTTTAAAATCAGGAAGTGTAAGTATTCCATTTTTATTCTTTTTCGTGATTGTTTTTGTTATTTAGAGCCCCTTGAAATTCCATGTGAATTTAGGATAGGCATTTCTATTTATGCAAAAATGTTATTGAAATTTTGATAGGGATTGCATTGAATATGTAGATGACTTTGGGTAGTATTGACATTTTAACAAAAATCTTCTAATCTATGAACATGAGATGTATTTCCATTTATTTATATCTTTTTTTATTTAGAAATTGAATTTAATGGGGTGACTGATCAGTAAAAGTATATAGGTTTCAGGCAAACATTTCTATAGCATTTGAACTGTTGTGTTTATGTCTCTTTTTTTTTTTTTTTTTTTTTTGTGCAACAGAAACAAAGAGAAGGGCAGATAGGGACAGACAGGCAGAAAGGGAGAGAGATGAGAAGTATCAATTCTTCGTTGTGACTCCTTAAGTTGTTCATTGATTGCTTTCTCATTTGTGCTTTAATGGGGATGGGGCTGTGGGCCAAAGTGGAGCGAGTGACCCCTTGCTCAAGTCACTGACCTTTGGGCTCAAGCCAGAGACCGTGGGGTCATGTCTGTGATCCCACGTTGAAGCCAGTGACCTCAGGATTTCCAGTCTGGATCCTCTGGGTCCCAGTCCAATGCTCCATCCTCTGTGCCACTGCCGGGCCAGGCTCTAATTTCTTTTTCCTTTAATTTCTTTCAGAACTATTTCATAGTTTTAATTGTATAAGTCTTCAATTCCTTAGTTAAATTAATCCCTCAGTATTCCTCCCTCCCTCCCTCCCTCCCTCCCTCCCTCCCTCCCTTCCAGAGAAGGGTGAGTGGGGGGGGGCAGGTAGCATCAACTCACAGTAGTTGCTTCTTTTACATGCCTTTATCCAGCAAGCCCTGAGTTTCAAACTGGTGACCTCAGCATTTCCAGGTCAACGCTTTATCCACTGCACCACCACAGGTCGGCACCTTAGTTATTATAATTTTTTAATTTTTAAAGTTGATTTTAGAGAAGGAGGAAGGGGAGAGTGAGAGAAAGAAACATTGATTTATTGTTCCACTTATTTATGCATTCATTGGTTAATTATTTTTTATTTTGTATTTTTCCGAAGTGAAAAGTGGGGAGCGGCAGACAGACTCCTGCATGCGCCCAGCCGGGATCCACCCGGCATGCCCACCAGGAGGCGATGCTCTGCCCATCTGGGGCATTGCTCTGCTTCAACTGGAGCCATTCTAGTGCCTGAGGTGGAGGCCATGGAGCCATCCTCAGTGCCCGGGCTATCTTTTTGCTCCAGTGGAGCCTTGGCTGAAGGAGGGGAAGAGATAGACAGAGAGAAAGGAGAGTGGGAAGGGTGGAGAAGCAGATGGGCACTTCTCCTGTGCGCCCTGGCCGGGAATTGAACCTGGGACTTCCACACGCTGGGCCGATGATCTTCTGCTGAGCCAACTGGCCAGGGCCATTGGTTGATTCTTGTATGTGCCCTGACTGGGGATCAAACTCACAACCTTGGCATATGGGGATGATTCTCTAACAAACAGAGCTTCCCAGCCATTGCCCTTTCATTCTTTTTTCTACACTGCTGCCAAATGAAGAGTGGGGGGGTCCATTCACTTTTACCTCCTAGAAAACAAGACTTGTGAAGCATATTGTTTCTATATCATCTGTTCTGTGGGTATAAGGGAAAAAAAAGTTTTTGACAGCTGGAGTGCTCTTCATGGATGAGTTGGAATTTAATTTGATTCTTAAAGGATGGAATAGCATTTTAGTAATGGAGAGAAGGCAGAAGTGAAATATTAATCCGTTAGAAGGTAATTGTTAGATGTTCAGTCATGTGAACTTTGGTGACTGCAGACAAGGAGAGGTAGAACTAGTTCTCCTAAGCAAGAATTGTTTATTCTGCTTATCTGAAAAGTGACCGAGGGTTTTAGATATTTTGGTGATTTTTATCTATTTTGTTTTTAAAAAGTTTATTTGAGGTTGTATACTTCTATTGAGATATAATTCACATAATGTAAAATTCACTGTTTTAAAGTGTACAAAGTATAGTCACAAGGTTATACAACCATTACTATCTAATTATGTAACTTTTCCATCACCCTAGAAGGAAACCTTGTATCTTTTAGCAGTCAATCCCAGTTCTCCTCTCTCCTTATCCCCTGGGGACCACTTTTTTTGTCTATAGATTTTGTTTGTGGACATTTCTTTCTTTCTTTTTTTTTTTTGTTTTTTGTATTTTTCTGAAGCTGGAAACGGGGAGGTAGTCAGACAGTCTCCCGCATGCGCCTGACTGGGATCCACCCGGCACACCCACCAGGGGGCGATGCTCCGCCCATCCAGGGCATAGCTCTGTTGCAACCAGAGCCATTCCAGCACCTGAGGCAGAGGCCATGGAGCCATCCCCAGTGCCCAGGACAACTTTGCTCCAGTGGAGCCTTGGCTGCGGGAGAGGAAGAGAGAGACAGAGAGAAAAGAGAGGGGGAGGGGTGGAGAAGCAGACGGGCGCCTCTCCTGTGTGCCCTGGCCGGGAATTGAACCCAGGACTCCTGCACGTCAGGCCAACGCTCTACCACTGAGCCAACCGGCCAGGGCCTGTGGACATTTCATATAGATAGAATTAACATGTGACCTTTTGTATCTGGCTTCTTTAACTTAGCATGATTTATTCAGAGTTCACCTGTGTATCAGTAGTTCATTCTTTTTTACTGCTTAATAATATTCCATGGTATGAATTTACCACATATTATTTATACAGTCATCAGTTGGTAGACATTTGGATTGTTTCTACTTTTTCACTATTATGAATAATGCTATTATGAATATTCATATGCTAATTTTTGCATGGATATATATATTTTTTCATTTCTCTTAGATATATACCTGGGAGTGGAATTGCTGGTTTTATACAGTAATTCTGTGTTTAAGTTTTTGAAGAGCTGCCAAAATGTTATCCACCATGGCTGCAGCATTTTACATTTCCACCAACAGTGTATGAGGGTTACCGCTGTGTATTCTGTATACATTTTTGGCAGACTCTGTTATATTTAATAGTGTGTTTAAACATCTTTATTAAGGATAATAGGCATATCACAAACTACATATATTAAAGCTTACAGTTTGATAAGTTTTAGCATACACACCTGTGAAACCATCACTACAATGAAGATAGTAAATATATATATCATCCCCGAAATATATTTTTCCCCCCAATTTTTCTTATGCCCCTTGGTAATCCTTCTCTCCCCTCCCCTGTCTTTTCTCCTTCCCGTGGCAGCCACTGATCAGCTTCCTGTCACTGTAGACTAGTTTGCATTTTATATAAATGGAATCATTGTAATATATACTTTTTTTCTAAGCTGGCTTTTACTCATCACCATTTTGAGATTAATTCATGTTGCATATATCAGTTTCTTTTCATTAATGAGTAATAGTCTGTTGTATGGGTATATCACAATTTGTTTATCCATTCACCTGTTAACGAACATTTTAGGTTGTTTCCAATTTCTGACTATCACAAATAAAGTGGCTGTGAACATTTGTGTACAAGTTTTTATGGATATATGCTTTTATTTTCTCTTGGGTAAATACTTCGGAGTAGACTGACTTAGTCATATGGTAAGGTATGTTTAACTGCTTAAGAAACCGCCAGACTGTTTTCCCAAATGGTTGTCCTGTTTCACACTCCCACCTGCAGTGCATGAGAATTCCAGTTGTTCTATACTCCGTTCTTTTTAACATATAGAGAAGTAAGAAGAAAACAAAATAGCATAAAGACACCTACAATCTATCATGTTGTTCTTTTTGGCATGATTAGAAAATTCAGGCCCTGGCCGGTTGGCTCAGTGGTAGAGCGTTGGCCTGGCATGCAGGAGTCCCGGGTTCAATTCCTGGCCAGGGCACACAGAAGAAGCGCCCATCTGCTTCTCCACCCCTCCCCCTCTCCTTCCTCTCTGTCTCTCTCTTCCCCTCCAAGGCTCCATTGGAGCAAAGTTGGCCAGGGCGCTGAGGATGGCTCTGTGGCCTCTGCCTCAGGCGCTAGAATGGCTCTGGTTGCAGCAGAGCGACGCCCCAGATGGGCAGAGCATCGCCCCCTGGTGGGCATGTCAGGTGGATCCCGGTCGGCGCATGTGGGAGTCTGTCTGACTGCCTTCCCGTTTCCAGCTTCGGAAAAATACCAAAAAAAAAAAAAAAAATTTAATTAAAAAGAAAAAAGAAAATTTAAACATTATAGTCAGGAATAAAATGTTAAAGCAAAATCACTTCCCAGGGGCAATTATTGTTAATTGTTTTTGGTCTTATAGAAAAATTTAAACTGCCAGCATCTCCTTTGTCTCTTTTCTTCCCCAGTTTGCAACAAAAGGAATCAAAGTATATATACTGTTCTGTACCTTGCTCTCTTCACTTTACAATTTTTTTACACTTTTAATTGATTTTTAGAGAGAGAAACTGATTTGTTCCACTTAATCTGTTCATTCATTGGTTGATTCTTATGTATGCCCTGACTGGGGATCAAACCCACAACCTTGGCACACTGGGGTGACACTAACCAACTGAGCTGTCTGGCCAGGGCTTATTTTACAATTTATTTCATAGGTATTTTTATATTAGCACATTTAAAAATATTTAGTTACTGACTTGAGAGAGAGAGGAAAGGAGAGAGAGAAAGAAAGAAACCAGTCTGTTACTGTACATGTCCCAAGTGGGGTCCGAACCTACAACCTTTGTGTATTGGGACTGTGCACAACCTACTGAGTTATCTGGCCAGGGATATCAGCACATTTTTAAATGGTTGTATTACAGTCTTACAGTAGTACAGTCTGTTTTGCTATAAGAAAATAAAAAATTGTTCAATGCAGCTTAATGTAATAGGGAATTGAGTATAATGTGAAGTTCACATTTTTTTTAATGAATCTGTTTCCGTTTTATTTGTTCTGTTCTTTAGATTTCACATGTAAGTGAAATCATATGCTATTTGTCTTTCTCTGGGTGCCATGTCACTTAGCATAACACCCTTTAGGTCCATGTATACTGTCAGAAATGTTAAGATTTTATTCTTTTTTATGGTCAAGTAATATTCCAGTGTGTGTGTGTGTGTGTGTGTGTGTGATTGTGTATATCAGTCTTTTTTATCCACTAGTCCAGTGGTTCTCAAACTTTTTGAAGTTGGGGCACATTTAAAATCCTACAAATAATTGTAGGCGCACTATATACAAATTTCTGAGAAATATGTTATAATAATTAAGTCAAATATTAAAGAAAAAATACGAAGTCCAAGCATGCTTTCATGGTAATTAAATGGAATAAATATGACAAAATTAAATTTATTTATTTATTTTTTTTATAATAATTTTATTTTTTTAATGGGGTGACATCAATAAATCAGGATACATATATTCAAAGATAACAAGTCCAGGTTATCTTGTCGTTGAATTATGTTGCATACCCATCACCCAAAGTCAGATTGTCCTCTGTCACCTTCTATCTAGTTTTCTTTGTGCCCCTCCCCCTTTCCCTCTCCCATTCCCCCCTCCCCCCCCTAACCACCACACTCTTATCATTGTCTCTTAGTTTCACTTTTATGTCCCACCTACGTATGGAATAATACAGTTCCTGTTTTTTCTGATTTACTTATTTCGCTTCGTATCATGTTATCAAGATCCCACCATTTTGCTGTAAATGTTCCGATGTCATCATTTCTTATGGCTGAGTAGTATTCCATAGTGTATATGTGCCACATCTTCTTTATCCAGTCATCTATTGATGGGCTTTTTGGTTGTTTCCATGTCCTGGCCACTGTGAACAATGCTGCAATAAACATGGGGCTGCATGTGTCTTTACGTATCAATGTTTCTGAGTTTTGGGGATATATACCCAGTAGAGGGATTGCTGGGTCATAAGGTAGTTCTATTTTCAGTTTTTTGAAGAACCACCATACTTTCTTCCATAACGGTTGTACTACTTTACATTCCCACCAACAGTGGATGAGGGTTCCTTTTTCTCCACAGCCTCTCCAACATTTGCTATTACCTGTCTTGCTAATAATAGCTAATCGAACAGGTGTGAGGTGGTATCTCATTGCCGTTTTGATTTGCATTTCTCTAATAGCTAAAGAAGATGAGCATCTCTTCATATACCTGTTGGCCATTTGTATCTCTTCCTGGGAGAAGTGTCTGTTCATGTCCTCTTCCCATTTTTTTTATTGGATTGTTTGTTTGTTGTTGAGTTTTATAAGTTCTTTGTATATTTTGGATATTAGGCCCTTATCTGAGCTGTTGTTTGAAAATATCATTTCCCATTTAGTTGGCTTTCTGTTTATTTTGTTAACAATTTCTCTTGCTGAGCAAAAACTTCTTAGTCTGATGTAGTCCCATTCATTAATTTTTGCCTTCACTTCTCTTGCCTGTGGAGTCAAATTCATAAAATGCTCTTTAAAACCCAGGTCCATGAGTTGAGTACCTATGTCTTCTTCTATGTACTTAATTGTTTCAGGTCTTATGTTTAGATCTTTGATCCATTTTGAGTTAATTTTTGTACAGGGGGAGAGACTGTAGTCCAGTTTCATTCTTTTGCATGTGGCTTTCCAGTTTTCCCAGCACCATTTATTGAAGAGGCTTTCTTTTCTCCTTTGTGTGTTGTTGGCCCCTTTATCAAAAATTATTTGACTATATATATGTGGTTTTATTTCTGGACTTTCTATTCTGTTGCATTGGTCTGAGTGTCTATTTTTCTGCCAATACCATGCTGTTTTGATTGTCGTGGCCCTATAATAGAGTTTGAAGTCAGGTATTGTAATGCCCCCAGCTTCATTCTTTTTCTTTAGGATTGCTTTGGCTATTCGGGGTTTTTTATAGTTCCATATAAATCTGATGATTTTTTGCTCTATTTCTTTAAAAAATGTCATTGGAAGTTTGATGGGAATTGCATTAAATTTGTATATTGCTTTGGGTAATATAGCCATCTTGATTATATTTATTCTTCCTAGCCAAGAACAATGTATATTCTCCCATCTCATTATATCTTTTTCGATTTCCCTTAACAGTGGTTTATAGTTTTCATTATATAAGTCCTTTACATTCTTTGTTATGTTTATTCCTAAGTATTTTATTTTTTTTTGTTGCAATCGTGAAGGGGATTATTCTTTTGAGTTCGTTCTCAATTGTTTCATTGTTGGCATATAGAAAGGCTATTGACTTCTGTATGTTAATTTTGTATCCTGCGACCTTACTGTATTGGCTTATTGTTTCTAGTAGTCTTTTTGTGGATTCTTTGGGGTTTTCGATGTATAGGATCATATCATCTGCAAAATGTGATACCTTTAATTCTTCTTTTCCAATATGGATGCCTTTTATTTCTTTGTCTTGTCTGATTGCTCTGGCTAGAACCTCTAGTACCACATTAAATAAGAGTGGAGAGAGTGGACAACCCTGTCTTGTTCCTGATTTAAGGGGGAAAGCCTTCAGTTTAGTGCCATTTAATATGATGTTAGCTGATGGTTTATCATATATGGCCTTTATCATGTTGAGATATTTTCCTTCTATACCCATTTTGTTGAGAGTCTTAAACATAAAATTGTGTTGTATTTTATCAAAAGCCTTTTCTGCGTCTATTGATAAGATCATGTGGTTTTTGTTCTTTGTTTTGTTGATATGGTGTATTATGTTAACCGTTTTACGTATGTTGAACCATCCTTGAGATTCTGGGATGAATCCCACTTGATCATGATGTATTATTTTTTTAATATGTTGTTGTATTCGATTTGCTAGTATTTTGTTTAGTATTTTAGCATCTGTATTCATTAGAGATATTGGTCTGTAGTTTTCTTTTTTTGTGCCATCCTTGCCTGGTTTTAGTATGAGGGTTATGTTGGCCTCATAAAATGTGTTTGGAAGTATTGCTTCTTCTTCAATTTTTTGGAAGACTTTCAGTAGAACAGGAACCAAGTCTTCTTTGAATGTTTGATGAAATTCGCTGGTATAGCCGTCAGGACCTGGACTTTTATTTTTGGGGAGGTTTTTAATGGTTTTTTCTATTTCTTCTCTACTAATAGGTCTGTTTAGGCTTTCTGCTTCTTCTTGACTCAGTCTAGGAAGGTTGTATTGTTCTAGGAATTTATCCATTTCTTCTAGGTTGTTGAATTTAGTGGCATAAAGTTTTTCATAGTATTCTACAATAATTCTTTGTATATCTACGGTGTCCATGGTGATTTCTCCTCTTTCATTTTGGATTTTGTTTATATGAGTTCTTTCTCTTTTTTCCGTGGTAAGTCTTGCCAAGGGTTTGTCAATTTTGTTGATCTTTTCAAAGAACCAGCTCCTTGTTCTATTAATTTTTTCTATAGTTTTTCTGTTCTCTGTTTCATTTATTTCTGCTCTGATTTTTATTATCTCCTTTCTTCGGCTGGTTTTGGGTTTTCTTTGTTCTTCTTTTTCTAGTTCCTTAAGGTGTGAAGTTAAGTGGTTCACTTGGGCTCTCGTTTGTTCATATATGCCTGAAGTGATATGAACTTCCCTCTTATCACTGCTTTTGCTGCATCCCATAGATTCTGATATGTCATATTGTCATTTTCATTAGTCTGTATATATCTTTTGATCTCTGCACTTATTCTTTCTTTGATCCATTCATTTTTTAAAAGTATGTTGTTTAGTTTCCACATTTTTGTGGGATTTTTTTTCCTCTTTTTTGCAGTTGAATTCTAGTTTCAAGGCTTTATGATCAGAAAATATGCTTGGTACAACTTCGATTTTTCTGAATTTGCTGATGTTGTTTTTGTGGCCCAACATATGGTCATTTCTTGAGAATGATCCATGTACACTGGAGAAAAATGTATACTCAGTCACTTTGGGATGAAATGTCCTGTATATGTCTATCATATCCAGGTGCTCTAGTGTTTTGTTTAAGGCCACTATGTCTTTATTGAGTCTCTGTTTGGATGACCGATCTAGAGCCGTCAACGGTGTATTGAGGTCTCCAAGTATGATTGTATTTTTGTCAGTTTTTGTTTTAAGATCAATAAGTAGCTGTCTTATATATTTTGGTGCTCCTTGGTTTGGTGCATATATATTAAGAATTGTTATGTCTTCTTGATTCAGTGTCCCCTTAGCCATTATGAAATGGCCATTTTTGTCTCTGAGTACTTTTCCTGTCTTGTAGTCAGCATTATCCGATATGAGTATTGCTACACCTGATTTTTTTTGGATGTTATTTGCTTGGAATATTGTTTTCCAGCCTTTCACTTTGAATTTGTTTTTATCCTTGTTACTTAGATGAGTTTCCTGTAGGCAGCATACAGTTGGATTTTCTTTTTTAATCCATTCTGCTACTCTGTGCCTTTTTATTGGTGAGTTTAATCCGTTTACATTTAGTGTAATTATTGACACTTGTGAGTTCCCTATTGCCATTTTATAGATTGCTTTCTGTTAGTTTTGTGTCTTGTTTGATCCTTCTCTTTCGTTTTTCTATCTTTTGTTTTTATTTGGTTGTATTCCATACATCTTTCCTCTGTTGCTATCCTTTGTATCTCATGTGCTTCTGTGGTGGTTTTTACAATGGTGGTTACCTTTGAGTAATGAAAAGGGTCCCTACCCTGTTCATTGTAGCGAACTATTTTGTGAGCACTTTTGCACTCCATCGTCCTTTGCTACTGTTAATCTCCATCTTCTCCCCCGCTTTCTCTTTGTTGTTGTCACAGTTTAAATTTGGTTTTATTGTGTTCTTGGAGCTTTTATTTGTGGCTCTGTTTTTTTTTTGTTCTTTGTATCTGATTGGAGAACCCCCTTTAGTAATTCCTGGAGTGGGGGTTTTCTGATGATAAATTCCCTCATCTTTTCTGTATCTGTGAATGTTTTTATTTCTCCTTCATATTTGAAGGATAGCTTTGATGGGTATAGTATTCATGGCTGAAAGTTCCTCTCTTTCAGGACTTTAAATATTGGGGTCCACTCTCTTCTAGCTTGTAGAGTTTCTGCTGAGAAATCTGATGATAATCTAATGGGCCTTCCTTTATATGTTGTATTTTTCTTTTCCCTGGCTGCCTTGAGAATTTTTTCTTTGCTGTTGGTTTGTGTCAATTTCATTATGATATGCCTTGGAGTAGGTTTGTTGGGGTTAAGAAAACTCGGAGTTCTGTTTGCTTCTTGAACTTGAGGCTTTAGTTCTTTCCACAGGCTTGGGAAGTTCTCATCTATTATTTGTTTGAGTATGTTCTCCATTCCATTTTCTCTCTCTTCTCCCTCTGATATACCTATTATTCTTATGGTATTCTTTTTGATGGAGTCAGATAATTCTTGTAGGGCTATCTCATTTTTTTAAATTTTTGAGTCTCTTTCTTCTTCTCTCTGTTGTGCCTCAAGTTGCTTGTCTTCTATTTCACTAATCCTCTCTTCTATCTGACCTGTTCTATTAGCTAAGCTTGTTACTTCATTTTTCAGCTCGTGTATTGAGTTTTTCATCTCTGTTTGATTTGTTTTTATAGTTTCAATTTCCTTGGACATATATTCTTTGTGTTCATTGAGTTGTTTTCTGAGCTCCCTAAATTGCCTTTCTGTGTTTTCTTGTATATCTCGGAGGATTTTTAGGATTTCTATCTTGAATTCTCTGTCATTTAGCTCCAAGGTTTCCAAATATTAAATTTTTTCTTCATAGATTTTTCCTCATCTAGCTGTGTTACCTCTCTTTCTTTTGTATCCATGATATTCGATTTTCTCTTCCTTAATGGCATCTGAGAGTGGTTTTGTTGATAGTATTAATGAGATTTAATAAAGAATAAAAAGTTAAAAAAATTAAAAATTGAAAAGAGTTGGTTTTTAAAAAAAATTAATAATGAAATAAAGAAAAATAAAATAAAATAAAAATTTTAAAAAAAGGAAATTATTCCCCCCCCTCCTTTTTTCCTCTCCTCTCTTCTCCCCTCTTTCTTGAGAAAATCTTGTGGTGAACTGTGAATTATAACAAACAATGACTGTAATGGAGGGCCTGAATTGGGGAAAAGTAATAAAGGGGCAAAAAAAAAAAAAAAAAGGAAAAGAATAAAGAAGGGTGTATGGACCACAAAAAGCAAATAAGGAAAAAATTTGGGTCAAGAATAAAATGATTTGCTTTTAGGTGTTGGTTGACTAAGAGTTATGATGAGAGGAATAAGAGGAAAACAGAAAAATGGGGGGACAAATTAAAAAATTACTATTGTATTTAGTGGAACAAGAACTAGATAAAATGGAGAGCCAGGGATGGGAGCACTGCTAGTGAGTTAAAAAGGTGAAGTAAAAACCCCCCAAAATGCCACAAACATAAGTTTGAGTCCCAGATAAGATAATTTGTTTGTAATTGAGGTTTGAATGAGAGGAGATGTAAAGGAGAAAGGAAGAAACTAATATAGAGGGAGAAAAGAAAGAGAGAGAGAGAAAGAAAGAGGGAATCACTAAAAGAAGAAAAAAGAAAAAAGAGGAGAGAGAGAGAGAGAGAGAGTTAAGGGTTTTGGAGTGCAACCCTCATAGAGAGAAAGGAAGAGGAGAGAAAAGATAATGGGAGATGTAACACTTATGGGTAGTGTAGTTCAAGGAGAGGAGAGAGTAAGACCGGCAGAGAGTTAATCAGCCAAATTGGAGGAGGAAAAAAAATCAAGAATGAAGATAAGAGAAACAAACGAACAAATATAATAAAATGGGATAGGTTATAAAGTCTGCAGATTATTCTTGATTTTGAGAGGTTATCTTCTTGCTTTTTCTTTTCTCTCCCTCTTCCTGGTCGGTGACTCTGTACCCCGGGTTCTGCCCCTTTGGCATGCTCAGGTAGATGTTTGCAGTTGATAAGTCTCTATGGCGATGTCATGTATTGTGCTTTAGTCTCGTTGGCAGTCAAGGCTCATTAGCATTTATAGGCTCTGACAGTGAGAGAGTCCGTGTTCCTGGAGCCTTTCTCCTAGTCTTTCCTTCCTCAATTAGTAGCCTGATAATCCAGCTATGGTGTTGCTGCTGCCTCTTCCTGGATAGTAAGAGGCTCAAAGAGCTGGCAACTTCCCACTCTATTTCCAGTCAGCACAGGGCTCTGGGAAAGGCTCAGTCAGTCAGTGCTGCTAGCATAATCAGGCGGGGTTTCCACCCACTCAAAGACCTCTGGCTCTGCCACTCTGTCCGGTAACACAGGCGGGCGCCCACTTCCGGGGCGCTTGGAGGAAACTCACTCACTATATGCGTGCGCAGACCAGGATATCCGGCCAGCAGTCTCACGCTCTGAGTGAAACCCCCAACCGCATGGAAAAGTTGCAGCGTTGGAATTGGCTCTCGCTCCGTCCCCATGCACGGCTTTTGCAAGGCGCTGGGGCGGCCCGAGATTCCGCTTTGGCCCACACAAAGGCCCCTGACTCTGCCCCTCTGTGTGATAACACGGGCGCGCACTGCCGAGGCACTTGGAGGAATCTCTCGCTCACTTATCTGCACGCGCAGACCTGGATATGAGGCCGGCCGCTTTTCCCTCTGAGTGAATCCCCTACCAGCACGGAAAAGTTCCACTGTTGGAATTAGTTCTCGCTCCTTCCCGTGCACGGCTTTCCCAGGGCGCTGGGGCTGCCCAGAGATTCCGCTTTCGGCCCACAGAAAGGCCTCTGACTCTGCCTCTCTGTGGGGTAACATGGGCACCCACTCCCGGGGCTTAGGAAGAAATCTCTCGCCCACTATCTGCGCGCTGACCAGGAGATCAGGTAAAATGGCTGCCCCACCTGTCTTTCTTTGTTTGGGTTTGGCGCGAGTGTTAGCTTGTATTGCCCGGGTTGCCACAGCATCAGTTTTTCCTCGGCTTGGATCTCCGTGCCACAGCCTGGTTCAGCCGTTTGTGCCGTGGCCTGGATCTATTCACCCCCTTTGCCGGCCTCAATTTCTATATTCACGGATCCCAGAGAAAGCTGCCCTGTTTAGGTTAGTGAGGAAGGTGGAGCATTTCTTACTCCCTAATTCCTTCGGGGTTTGGTTATATATTTAGCCAATTTTTCGCTCGATCATACCTTTGGGTGTATTGCGAAACATCTGGAGGCTCCAAGGATAGGTTTTTCTGTTTCTGGTTGAAGATCTTGTTGAGTTTTGGGGGAGATTTATTGGTATCGCTTCCTACCCTGCCATTACTCTGACGTCATTTAAATTAAATTTATTTTGACATTAAAAACACTTTTATGTTACATTTTTTGAGTTATGCTTTTAAGAATTTATAAAAAGGGGTTAAAAAATAAAAGAATGACAATAAAGGCATCTTTTTATATATAGATACATTCTTAGTAAGATTTAGTAAATTTGGCAGGTCCCGGCATGAATGTGTTAAGTGTTTTCATTCTTGTGTTTATGAGAAACATGAGCCTGATGTGTCCTAGTAATTTCTTCAATGTTTGGGCATATATTTGAAAGGCAAACTCATTTCCTTGTCAATACATTGAAGAATTCCTCTCTTTTTACTCTTAATTGTGTTGAGTGCAGAAAACCCCCACCATACTTTACACCAGGGGTCGGGAACCTGTGGCTTGTGAGCCAGATGTGGCTCTTTTGATGGCTGCATCTGGCTCACAGACAAATCTTTAATATAAAAAAAATAACCTTAAAAATGTAAAACATTCTCATGTATTACAATTCATTCACTTCCTACTGCTCACGTTCATGGTTGCGGGTGGCTGGAGCCAATCACAGCTATCCTCCGGGACAACATCAAATTTTTATTGGATAATGTGTAACGTACACGGGTTGTTGTATGACGCTCATGGAATTACATTTTAAAATATGTGGCGTTCGTTCATGGCTCTCTCAGCCAAAAAGTTTCCCGACCCCTGCTTTACACCAAACAAAGGATAGAAGAAACTTGCCTCCAGTCTTTCCAGGGAACATGGGGGGTAGTGTAAACAATCCAGCACCACAGCTTAATAGCCTTTTGCAACTTAATCACGCAAGTGAGGTGGGGGCTTGGGCAGACTGTCAGCTTACAGCCAATTCCCCACACCTCTGTCCCCCAAAAATCTAAACTCCAAAAACCCTGTTGGTTTTTTGGTCCCCAACAGGCACATATTTGTCTGGAATACGATAGGGAGCACCTGGAAATCTTCTAGGGCGCACCAGTGCACCCTGGCGCACTCTTTTGAAAACCACTGCACTAGTCTATTGATGGGCACTTGGGTTGCTTCCATATCTTGACTTTTGTAAATAACACTGTAGGAAGTTCACATTTCTTATGCGTGATTTTGTATGCAAGAACTGCGAGGTAGATGCAGAAAACTGCCCTGCCGAACTGAGCCTCGGAAAGAACTCACAGACTACACACAGGCAAACACCTCCAACACCTTCCAGTGATCTCCATTTACTGATATGTTATGAGCCATACCCATCCACATCTGGTGTTACAGCTTTATTTCTTTATTAATTGAATTTATTGGGATGACATTGGTTTCAAAACCATACAGGTCTCAAGTGCACAACTCAGTAGTAAAACGCCACCTGCACCCTGCATCGAGCCTGGTGTCAGAGCTTTTGTCGCCTTCAGGTTACCCTCTTTCTGCCACTGGATGGTGACGCACAAGCGGCAGACTTGCAGCGCCTACCACCACAGCACTTGAGATCTTTTGTCAAGGTCAAGTGCCATGTTTATTGGGGCATTTATGTATTTAACCATTTCTAATGCATAAAACTACTACCATTATAATTAGATCCCCTTTTTTATGTCATTGGTAAAATTTTTGAGTGTTGTACTTCTAAACTTCTTTTCCCTCATAAACCTGGTGATTTTCATGATACAATTTTACACAGTATGATATTTTTAGAAATGCATATGTCACATTATACCAACATACATAATTGTTTTTTAATTTTTAAAGTTTTGTTTTTAAAAATAGTGGTGTACATCATATATACTAAAGAGCAGTGGTCCCCAACCCCTGGGCCATGGACCAGTACCAGTCTGTGGGCCATTTGGTACTGGTCCACAGAGAAAGAATAAATAACTTACATTATTTTCGTTTTATTTATATTTAAGTCTGAATGATGTTTATTTATTTATTTATTTATTTATTGTATTTTTCTGAAGCTGGAAACGGGGAGAGACAGACAGACTCCCGCATGTGCCCGACCGGGATGCACCCGGCACGTCCACCGGGGGCTACGCTCTGCCCACCAGGGGGCGATGCTCTGCCCCTCTGGGGCGTCGCTCTGTTGCGACCAGAGCCATTCTAGTGCCTGGGGCAGAGGCCAAGGAGCCATTCCCAGTGCCCGGGCCATCTTTGCTCCAATGGAGCCTCTGCTGCGGGAGGGAAAGAGAGAGAGTGGAAGGAGAGGGGGAGGAGTGGAGAAGCAGATGGGTACTTCTACTGTGTGCCCTGGCCAGGAATCGAACCCAGGACCTCTGCACGCCAGGCCAACGCTCTACCACTGAGCCAACCGGCCAGGGCCTATGTTTTATTTTTTAAAAATGACCAGATTCCCTCTGTTACATCGTCTAAGATTCACTCTTTTTTTTTATTTATTTATTTATTTATTTATTTTTAACAGAGACAGAGAGAATCAGAGAGAGGGATAGACAGGGACAGACAGACAGGAATGGAGAGATGAGAAGCATCAATCATTAGTTTTTCGTTGCGCATTGTGACACCCTAGTTGTTCATTGATTGCTTTCTCATATGTGCCTTGACCGTGGGCCTTCAGCAGACCGAGTAACCCCTTGCTTGAGCCAGCAACCTTGGGTCCAAGTTGGTGAGCTTTTGCTCAAACCAGGTGAGCCCACGTTCAAGCTGGCAACCTCGGGGTCTCGAACCTGGGTCCTCGGCATCCCAGTCCAATGCTCCATCCACTGCGCCACCGCCTGGTCAGGCTAAGATTCACTCTTGATGCTTGTCTCGTAAGTTCGACAATTATATTAAAAAATATCGCAGTTTTTACGCCGGTCGCATAATTTTATTTTGTGCATTTATCCGTCTCACCCTAAAGGCTGGTTCATGAAAATATTTTCTGACATTAAACTGGTCCGTGGCCCTAAAAAGGTTGGGGACCACTGCTAAAGAGCACCTAAATCAGGAAATATGTTTTAAAGAATAATAGGAGGCCCTGGCCCATTGGCTCAGTGGTATAGCATCGGCCTGGCATGCGGGAGTCCCGGGTTTGATTCCCGGCCAGGGCACACCAGAGAAGCACCCATCTGCTTCTCCACCCCTCCCCCTCTCCTTCCTCTCTGTCTCTCTCTTCCCCTCCTGCAGCCAAGGCTCCATTGGAGCAAAGTTGGCCCAGGCGCTGAGGATGGCTCTGTGGCCTCTCCCTCAGGTGCTAGAATGGTCTGGCTGCAGCAGAGCGATGCCCCGGATGGGCAGAGCATCACCCCCTGGTGGGCGTGCCGGGTGGATCCCGGTCAGGCGTATGCAGGAGTCTGTCTGACTACCTCCCCGTTTCCAGCTTCATAAAAACACAAAAACCAAAAAAAGAATAGTAGGAAAACAATAAATGCCACCCCACCTACAAGATAGGAAATTACTAATACTTTTGAATTTACTTCTACTCCCCTCACTGATCATTTTATACTGTCTTGAATATCTGAAATATTCCAAGAAAAATTAAATTTAAAAGTATTAAAAATCTGTACTCCCTTCCCCCAAATAGTCTTCTGAAAGAATGTCGATTCCCTGGCTGACGGCCCTTCCGGTGCACACACTGCACACACACACACACACACACGTGGGAAGGTATAATTTGTAAATACAGTGGTACCTTGAGATATGAGTTTAATTTGTTCTGTAACCGAGCACATAAATCAGTCAACTCGTATATCAAACAAATTTCTCCCATTTAAAATAACTGAAATAGATTTAATCTGCTCCAGCCCTGTGAAACATCCCCAAACCACCCTACCTTATGAAAAAGACATGTTTTTAATTAAGAAACACATGTATACTTTACCAATGCATAACAAAATATATGAAATAAAAGAAAAAAGTGTTATTTAGTACTGTATTCTTACCTTAGAGAGAGACGAGTGTGGCTAACCGAGGTGAATGGTGGGAGGAAGGGATGCAGGCACTGTAGAACATAAACTAAAACTGCACTTTCTTAACACTAAATGTAAACTAAAACTGCATTTCCTTTACTTTAAACAAAACTAAAACTGCATTTTCTTTACTTAAAATGAAACCTTAAAAACTTAATTGTAAAAAAAATGCACTTTTTTAACTTTAAACTTAACATTACATATTTTTCATTTAATCATCACCTGTTTTTGCCGTTTTGGCTGCACTTTCTGCATTTTCACTTGCAGGACTTTTGAATAAAAATCTATCCAAAGAGGCTTTTGCCTGCCTTTTAAAATGTTACGGAAATGTGACAAACAAGTGTTATTAGAAAGTGCTGAAGCATAACCAGTTGAAACGTTTTCTGGGTGTTTCTTTTCAATGAAACTTGAAGCTTCTCCCACATCGCCAGCATGTCTTTAATTTCACTTGTAGAAATCACTTCCTCCGACTCTATCTCCCCCTCACTACTAATCTCTTGCAGAAGCTCCGTATGTTGCATCATCTGTAGCTCCTTCAACTCCTCAGTTGAGAGTTCCTCCTCATGTTCCTCGACGAGCTCGTTTAGGTCACCCTCATCTACCTCCAGACCCATTTTCTTTCCGAGGGACACAATCTTCTCCAACGCTTCTATCTCGGTCTCAGTCTCTGGTTCGAATCCTTCAAAGTCCCTGTCTGCAGCAACATCAGGCTATGGCTTTTTTGCATGCTGAGTTCAAGGTTCATCTTATAATCTCTTGCCATGCCAAGTCAATAATGTGTAAACATATCACGATGTTGTAGTGATCTTTCCAAAACTCTCGAAGGGTTAGAATTGTATTCTCAGTCACCTCAAAGCAGCGGCGGAACAAGTGCTTTGTGTAAAGCTTTTTAAAGTTGGAAATGACCTGCTGATCCATAGGTTGCAAGATTGAAGTCATGTTGGGTGGGAGGTAGAGGACTTTCATGAATTTGAACTCATCGAGAATGTCATCTTCAAGACCAGGTGGGTGGGCTGGAGCATTATCAAGGATTAGTAATGCTTTCATCGAGAGTTTATTTTCTTGAAGATATTTCTTCACTGCAGGACCAAAGACGAGATTTATCCATTCAATAAAAAACTGCTGCGTAACCCATGCCCTAGCATTGGCGCGCCACATAACCTGCAGTTTTTCTTTAAGAATCTTGTGAGTCTTAAAGGCTCGAGGATTTTCGGAATGATACACTAGCAGTGGCTTTACTTTACAGTCATCGCTAGTATTTGCACATAATGCAAGGGTCAGAGGGCCCTTCATGGGTTTATGGCCTGGCAGCTTCTTCTCTTCTGCGGTGATGAAAGTCCTCTGGGGCATTGTTTTCCAAAACAATCCTGTTTCATCATAGTTGAACACTTGTTAGGGGATGTAGCCTTCCTTTGCGATAAGTGCAGCAAAACGTGATGTACTCCTCAGCTGCCTTAAGGTCAGCACTCGCAGCTTCACCATGCCTCACCACCGAGTGGATGCTAGATCTCTTCTTGAAATTTTCAAACCAGCTGTGACTTGCCTTAAACATATCTTCTGCTGCCTCTTTTGAGGTTGATGGTTCTTTCTTCTTCAAGTTGCTGTAAATAATACGTGCCTTTTCGCATATTACATTCTCTGTCATTGTATCAGGAGATAGTTGGCACGTTGGTGCACAGGTCCAGTATCGGCAGCACAGCTCTTTCTCTTTCACCCATAACAGCAGAAACTTCTCCATTTCTTCATAGATATTTGTCCTAATTGGGACAGAATTGTAGTTCCTTTCACTGGATTTGTGCTTTTGATGTGCTTTTGATGTGCTTTTGATCCTTTTGTTTAAGGATGGTACAAATTGTACATGTATTGTGGTCATACAGCCTTGCCAGTTCAATCACTCGTACACCATGCTTATGTTTTTCTATTATTTCTTGCTTTACTTCTATCGACATCATTCTCCTCTTCTCACCACTGTCCTTTACACTCACTTTCTTAGGCCCCACGATAGCACACAAAAAAAGTTAGTAAAAAATGCAAAATGATGCAAGAATGAGTGCAGCGCATGAGATTCAACCTGATTCTGCAGGTAACACATGGGAAGGAACAAGATGCTGGTGTTGTGCTGCTGATACTGCACCTGTGCGCCAACGTGCCAACTAGCGGCAACTTCCGGAATCACAACTCCTATTTTGGAATTTCGCTTGGATCTCGAACAAAAATATAGACCGAGTCACAGCTCGTATCTTATAAAATTCATATGTCAGTCTGCTCGTATCTCAAGGTATCACTGTACATTTATGTTTAAGATTCATGTGTATTGGGTTTTTCATTGTTATTTTTTACAACATTGTTGAGATCTAATTCATATACTGTAAAATTCACTCTTTTTTTAAGTTTATTTATTTATAGAGAGGGATAGATAGGGACAGACAGGAACAGAGAGATGAGAAGTATCAATCATCAGTTTTTTGTTGCGACACCTTAGCTGTTCATTGATTGCTTTCTCATATGTTCCTTGACCCTGGGGCTACCGCAGACCGAGTAACCCCTTGCTCTAGCCAGTGACCTTGGGTCCAAGCTGGTGAGCTTTTTGCTCAAACCAGATGAGTCCGCGCTCAAGCTGGCGACCTTGAGGTCTCGAACCTGGGTCCTTCCACATTCCAGTCCCATGCTCTATCCACTGCGCCACTGCCTGGTCAGGCTAAAATTCACTCTTGTAAGACATAAGATTCAGTCTTTTTAATACTGTATTCACAAAATTATATAACCATCATTATATGTAAATTCCAGAAAATTTTCATCTATGGGTAGGCTTTTGTTGTTGATGGGCACATTGTCTTGATTAGGTAGTAGTGTTAAAGAAAAAACAATTTCCTAAGAAATTTAAAAATGTCTTAGACTTTAAGGTGTTTGTTTCCTTTTTATACCCTTAGCTCCAGATAGAAAGGTATAGGAATTAACCTCATGAGATTTATTGTCAGTTTGAAACTCTAGTGAAAAATCCCTATTTAGTTAAGTGTGCAAAATTTGTCTCAATTTATATATTTTCAGTGACTTTGTCCAAGAGTTTGACACCGTCTTGATCTGGTCTGGTTCTTTCTTTCCTTTCCAAAGTGGATATGTAAACAAGTTTTGTTTCATTTTTGCTTTTCTTGGAAAGAAAACATATGGCTTCACAAATGAATAACAGGATTGTCATAGGAGTCAGAACTAGTGGTGGGATTCAGCCAGTTCGCACTGGTTTGGCAGAACCTACCTAATTTTTTGTTGAGTTCAGCGAACTGGTTGTTAAAATCGCACTTGTAATCAGGGTTCTCTCTTTGGTGGGCACCTGGGCAGCCACCCAATGTGGAAATCACAAATTTACATTTCTCGCTCTTTTTTAATGTTCATCTGCGCAATGGCATATTCTAAGTGCCTGTAGTCATGTTCATTCCATCTATGGGTAAAAAAAATTGCAAGTGAGGATGCCAATTAAGAAGCAATATGGGGCCCTGGCCGGTTGGCTCAGCGGTAGAGCGTCGGCCTGGCATGTGGGGGACCCGGGTTCGATTCCCAGCCAGGGCACATAGGAGAAGCGCCCATTTGCTTTTCCACCCCTCCCCCTCTCCTTCCTCCCTGTCTCTCTCTGCCCCTCCCGCAGCTGAGGCTCCATTGTAGCAAAGACGGCCCAGGCGCTGGGGATGGCTCCTTGGCCTCTGCCCCAGGCGCTAGAGTGGCTCTGGTTGCGACAGAGCGATGCCCCAGAGGGGCAGAGCATCGCCCCCTGGTGGGCAGAGCGTTGCCCCCTGGTGGGCATGCCGGGTGGATCCCGGTCGGGCGCATGCGGGAGTCTGTCTGACTGTCTCTCCCCGTTTCCAGCTTCAGAGAAATACCAAAAAAAAAAAAAAAAAAAAAGGAAGCAATATGGAAATATCTTAAATAATAGTTTAATTATTTTTTGTCAGGTATTATTTAATATTTTTTGTTAATATTTTAAAACTCTTATAATTAGTTTTGCATGCCTCTTATATTGTTCTTATTTAACTATTAAGTGTATGAAATAATAAATTGCCTTTCGGGGCCCTGGCTGGTTGGCTCAGTGGTAGAGCGTCGGCCTGGCGTGCAGGATTCCTGGGTTCGATTCCCCGCCAGGGCACACAGGAGAAGCGCCCATCTGCTTCTCCACCCCTCCCCCTCTCCTTCCTCTCTGTCTCTCTCTTCCCCTCCCGCAGCCAGGGCTCCATTGGAGCAAAGTTGGCCCAGGTGCTGAGGATGGCTCTGTGGCCTCTGCCTCAGGTGCTAGGATGGCTCTGGTTGCAACAGAGCATCGCCCCAGATGAGCAGAGCATCGCCCCCTGGTGGGCATGCCGGGTGGATCCCAGTTGGGCGCATGCGGGAGTCTTTCTGACTGCCTCCCTGTTTCCAACTTCAGAAAAATACAAAAAAATAAATAAATTGCCTTTCGGTTTATCTTTTTTTTTATATACTTGAAACAGTCATTAGAGCAGAGAATCAACCCAGTTGTTAAATTATTTGAATCCCACCACTGGTCAGAACTATCATTTTAGATGATTCCAGTGATCTTTGTCTGAACGGGGCTTGAAGGAAGTCACTGGAAGATTAGATGGCCTCCCTTTTTTAAACCTTAGAATTTACTCGAAATATGTATGACAAAACCCTTAAACATCCCTGGTTCACTCTGTCTAGACTAAATATGGTGAAGTGATGGGGTAAAGGAAGGGTGATACTCACCACGGCCAGCTCTCTAGCTGCTACACTGGCGAGTAGGAGCAAGGGCATAGAGAATCTATAATAGAATAGCTTTTTTATTCTAAACTCTTTTTCATACTGTTACTCTGTGAGATTAGAGACCGAGTACTGGCCTGACTGGATCCTGAGGCTGACCTTATAGAGCAACTTGTATTTGATCTTAAGCAGTTTTATTTATAACAGGGAAGTAGGTGTTTTGACCTGGTAGTAGATAATACTTAAATAATGAAACAAAACTTTTTGAGCCCAGCTGTCTAGCTTTTTCATTTTGCTCAGCTCTTTACATGTCATGTTGGGAATGGCCTACTTCAGTCTGATGCTGATGACCAACCTCTCTGTCAGCTTCTCATTATTCTGGTCCTGTGTAAAATTGTGATTTTTTTTTTTACTTTAAAGCACTATTTTTTTTTAATCCAGATGAGTTGAAGAAACATTGATTATGTTGACCAACAAGTGAAAGCATATTCAAACAATTTTGTGTATAAGACATGGCTCAGGCTTGACCCGGCGGTGGCTCAGTGGATAGAGCATCAGCCTGGGATGCTAAGGACCCAGGCTCGAAACTCAGAGGTCACTGGCTTGAGTGCAGGCCCATCTAGCTTGAGCCTGGGCTCACCAGCTTGAGTGCGGGCTCATAGACATGACCCCATGGTTGTTGTCTTGAGCCCAAAAGTCTCTGGCTTGAAGCTTAAGGTTGCTGGCTTGAGCAAGGGGTCACTGGCTTGGCTGGAGCCCCACGGTCAAGGCACATATGAGACGCAATCAATGAACAACTAAAGTGCTGCAACGAAGAATTGATGCTTCCCATCTCTTTCCATTCCTGTCTGTCCCTGTCTCTCTCCCTCTCTTTTTCGCTTAAAAAAAAAAAAAAAAAAAGACACGACTTAGGATAATTAGGATAGAGGTTTTGTCAGTACCAACTTTAATGAAAATCAGTGCAGAATCTTTAGATTTCCCTTAATTTAAATATTTCCTATGATAGGTCAGTTCACATAGCTTGTAGTGTGAAAAATAAGCATCATTTTGGGGAGATTAACTGTATACATGTTATCTGTATCAGTGGGAAATGATAGTTTTATGAGTAATCTTCAAATAGAGGAAAAAATTAAATTTGACATTGAAATATATTTTTATTTTGATTGGACTTCTTTACGCATAATGATTTTCCTCAGTATAATATTGAAATGGATATAAATTCTTAGAGTACACATTGAGCAGCCCTTGGGAAGCCTAGATAGTGTTGAGGTAAAACCTGCTGCTATTTAAAAAAATTTTTTTATTTATTCAATTTAGAGGAGATGGGGAGAGAGAGAGAGAGAGAGAAAAAGAGAGAGAAGGGGGGAGAAGCAGGAAGCATTAACTCCCATATGTGCCTTGACCAGGCAAGCCCAGGGTTTTGAACCGGCGACCTCAGTGTTCCAGGTTGATGCTTGATCCACTGCGCCACCACAGGTCAGGCATCTGCTGCTATTTTTAATTCACAAAATACAGGGGTCAAAAACAAAATGCAGGGGTTGGCAGAAGTAGGTTTACAATTCATATGGAAAATAATACAGTAATTAATCATCAATATAAGAACAAATTTTTACATACAACTGTACAAATTATTGTCTAATTCAGGAAATGGATCCTATATATTTGGATTACTGAGAGTCAGTTGCATTACTGTATTTCTAAAGGTCCAACATGTGCTGTGCAAATTACCTTGCTTCGCCAATAATTGATTACTGCTGGCAGTAACACCTTCTAGTTATGATGTGCTATTCTTTTTAATACCGTGCTAGGTAAGATTTGTATCTTATTCACAAATAAAAGACTAGTCTGTCATTTTCTCTCAGGATGCCTTTGACCACATCTCCATCGATTTAGATGTATTATGTCCTCATTATTAATTTTTCAAGTCTGTTATTTTAATTTCCTTTCTGAGGCAGGAATTAATTTAGAATATCATATTAGCCCTATCATAGTGAGTTTTTGTGTTTAATTTTTTTAGGATTAGAGACTATGGCTGTAACATTTTTACATTTTGTAACTATTGACACTTTCTTTATATCTTACTATATGCATTAATTTAAATGAAGGTTTATAAATATTTCAAATGGATTATTCTATGCTGGATTCAGAGTTACATGCATCTGTTAAAGCTGGCTTGTTAATTATATTTGTATCATTTCAATTTTTATCTGTTGTCTTGCTCTTTTAAATTTCTGAGAGAAATGTGTTCAAATTATATTGTGATTGATTTTCTTAAATTTTCCTTGTCTTTTTGGTTTGTGTGTGTGTGTGTGTGTGTGTGTGTGTGTGTATATATATATATATTTTTTTTTTTTTTATTTTTTTTTTTGGTATTTTTCCGAGGCCAGAAATGGGGAGGCAGTCAGACAGACTCCCGCATGCGCCCAACCGGGATCCACCTGGCACGCCCACCAGGGGGCGATGCCCTGCCCATGTGGGGCGTCACTCTATTGCGACCAGAGCCATTCTAGCGCCTGAGGCAGAGGCCACAGAGCCATCCTCAGTGCCTGGGCCAACTTTGCTCCACTGGAGCCTCAGCTGCGGGAGGGGAAGAGAGAGACAGAGAGGAAGGAGAGGGGGAGGGGTGGAGAAGCAGATGGGCGCTTCTCCTGTGTGCCTTGGCAGGGAATCGAACCCAGGACTCCTGCACGCCAGGCCGACATTCTACCACTGAGCCAACCGGCCAGGGCTGGTTTGTATATTTTGACACTGTGTTGCTTGGGGTATAGTTTATGACCTATCTTTGTGATTGTGTCTTTTAATGGTAGCAGTCTCAATTATATTGTTTTTTTGCCTTAAATTATTGTTATTAATCTTGTCATGCCTGCTGTCTTTTGTGTTTGCATGTGTCTGTGTATAACTTTGCATACATTTAGCCATAGTGCTTTTGAAGGTGTACAGTATGAACAAGTAGATTTATAAAGATAGCATTGTGGAAAGCATGATGAAAGCTAGTGTAAGCTAGTAGTCATATTCCCTGTGGGTGGTATTTTGGCATGTCTTTTAGTTGTCCATTAATTTATTCAGCACAGTTTATTGAGTGCTTACAGAAAGTTTGTAGGAGGGAAATGGGAAAGCTGTATTGGATGGTGTGATCAGGGAAGGCTTTCTCTAATGAGGAGGTAAGCATTTGATTTGGGATCTGGTAAAGCTAACCTAGGGAAGAGCATTCCAGAGAGAACAGGCCTTAAATCCAAAAACCCTAAAGAAAGATTGAGATGTATTTGAAGAACAGAAAGAAAATCAGTGTGTCTGGATGTTTGTCATTAAGAATGGAGAGGGAGGCAGGACCCAATTTATGTAAGATCTTTTTAAATTTAATTTATTGATTGATTTTAGAGCAAAAAGAAGGGGAAGAGAGAAGGACAGAAACATTGATCTGTGCCCTGAGCCAGGGACTGAACCCGAAACCTTGGCATATCGAGATGACGTTCTAACCAGCTGAGCTGCTGGCCAGGGTTCATGTAAGATCTTGTAGGTCATGTTAGGAGAGTGGTTTTATTTTAAGTGTTATGGGAAGCCATTGAAGATCTCAAGCAGGGAATTGGTATGATCAGTAAGTATTTTTATAGTTTTTTTCTGAATTGAGGTACAGTGAAATACACAGATTTTAAGTGTATGTATGGTTGGGTGAGTTTTCACGATTGCATATTACCCATGTAACCCACACCCTGATGAAGACATCCCCAGAAGCATCCTTATTCGTCTTCCCTGTCAGTCTTCACCACCAGCACCCCACTGCTATTCTCTTTTCATTCACCATAGATAAATTTGTCTGTTTTAGAACTTTGTATGAGTGGAATCATTTTCTCTACTCTTGTATCTGTCTTCTTTTACTTACCTTAATGATTTTGAGATTCAGTCCTGTTGTTGCTCGGATGAGGAGTTCATTAGGTATACCACCGTTTGTTTACCCATTGTGTTTTGGCTTTTGTAGATATTTTTGAAATGTCTCTGGCTAATAGAGGAGAATGGATTATAGATTCTCTCAGATATTTGATAAAGGAACACTGGTTGTCTTCACAAAAAAAGTGAAAATAATTTTGTTTGAAATGAAGACTAGGAACAGTGCCAAAAAAATCATTATGAGCATTTTAGGAACATTTGTCTGAATTGAAAGTGATTGTGCTGCTCCTCCTCATTCCCCCTTTCCATCTGATGGGAAAAGGTGTCTTGAATGAGAGCACAGAATTCAGGTTCTAATGAGATTCAGATGTTATGAGGATCATAGGATTTTATATTGAGAAGACACCTCACATAGTATACATAGCAGATTTTTCAGGCACTTAACCCAGTTTTACTCCTTCCTTCCAGAACTGGCCACATCTTGTAAGATGTGTCTGCAAGAGAGGGTTCTAGGTTTTATTTTTTATTTTTATATATTGATTTGAGAGAGAGGGAAGGAGAGAGAGAGAAACAGTGGTTTATTGCTTCACTTATTTATGCATTCATTGGTTGACCCTTGCGTGTGTCCTGCCTGGGGATGGAGCCTGCAAGCTGGCCCTGTTGGCACTGTGCTCTCATCAGTGGAGCCGCCCAGCCAGGGCTCTAGGTTTTCTCTGACATGGGAACTAAAACCTTTTACTAAGGATTTCTAGTGACTATATATTACATAAGTTTTGTGTCTTTAAATTTTTTTCATCTATTGATTTTAGAGAGAGAGAAGGAGGGAGAGAGAGAAACATCGATTTGTTGTTCCACTTACTTATGCATTCATTGCTTGACTCTTGTATGTGCCCTGACCTGCAGCCTTGGTGTATCAGGATGGCACTCTGCTTAACTTAAACTACCTTGCCAGAGCTGTATTTTTATATGTAATGTTTTAGAGATTGTTTTTCTTTTAAGGTTTATTTCAAAGTGTAGAATATTAAAAGGTTTTTTGCTTTTGGTCTTTAACCTTTTTCAAAAACTCAAGACTCATTTTATGTTACTTGAATGGGTGTAAATGCAGGCTAGTTTTCTTTCTTATGTTGTACATGACAGGAAATTTATAATTTTTTTTGCTTAAGTTTTTTAATTGAAAAATGAATATTTTTTGAGGTTAAGTGAACATTTACTATATATGATGAAGCTGTTTCAGTGTGATAAAAATGTTATTACAGGAATCAGCATTACATATATTTCTGTATTTGGGTTGGTTTCCTGGGGAGTAGAAAATCCTTTCTCACAGACAAATACTAACAGCAACAGATTTTTTTAATGGTTCACAATACCATCTCAGTATTCTTTTTAATTTTATCTGGTTCAAACCTGTTTCAGGTTTGAATCTGGCAGTATCCGATAACTGCTCACATTTCCTTTTCATAAATCTTGAAGCCAGACAAAAAGAATCCAAAACTTAATATTACCATGGGTCATTTGTTACACATTCAGTTCGCTTATTTACTACATCATGATGATAGCGTGCTTAGGCAGATGTGCCCAGCCTTAGCTAGCATACGCTTGAATGTCGCACGTGTGTATACTTTAGTATTCTTCCTGGACTGAAGCAAACCTGAATTATTTAAGCGTTATAAGTACAAGCCTCAATCTTCCCAAACATATTTATCAGAAGCTCAAGTTTGTGCCCAAAGATGACAGCAGAAGCTTGCCTATAGAGGCTGCATAAAATGGGAATTACCTTGGCAGAAACGGTAACTCATTGGTGGTTTACCTGCCCAACCCCCTCCACCACCAAGTTCTTCCCTTTTTTTATCTTCTGTTCTCCTAGTTGTTTTTGTTTGTTTGTTTTGTATTTTTCTGAAGTTGGAAACGGGGAGGCAGACAGACTCCCGCATGCGCCCGACCAGGATCCACCTGGCACGCCCACCAGGGGGTGATGCTCTGCCCATCTGGGGCGTTGCTCTGTTGAAACCAGAGCCATTCTAGCGCCTGAGGCAGAGGCCAAGGAGCCATCCTCAGTGCCCGGGCCAACTTTTGTTCCAATGGAGCCTTGACTGCGGGAGGGGAAGAGAGAGACAGAGAGGAAGGAGGGGGGGGTGGAGAAGCAGATGGGCACCTCTCCTGTGTGCCCTGGCCGGGAATTGAACCCGGGACTTCTGCATGCCAGGCCGATGCTCTACCACTGAGCCAACTGGCCAGGGCCTGTTCTCCTAGTTTTAAAGCAAAAGTTAAAAGAGAGTTTTCACTTTATCACTTTAAGTAAGGGTGAAATAAAATACTGTTTTCTTCAGGGATTCCCAGTCTTTCTGGGGAAGAGCCACTGTCATTCTTGAGATTACTTGAGGGGGTGGTGGGAAGAGATTATGTGGGTTATGAGGTCCATGGAATGGATGAGTGAAGATGATGCTGAACTTACTCAGATTTCATGTATGAAATCCCATACAACTCTTGGCCAACTGCAGAGACAGGTGGTTACTGAGGAATTAAGGCGCAGAGACAGATTTGGAGATCTGCCCAGATGTCTGCCTCTGATTTTAGGTTTATCTGAGAGTAAGGGTATTGTTGTTTTTTCTTATCTACATTAAGGAAAAAGAAATGAGGTTTATTGATTTTTGTTTAACAAAACAACCAAACCTGGCCAGTGGCTCAGTGGATAGAGTGTTGGCCTGCTGTATGGACATCCCAGGTTCAATTCCCAGTCAGGGCAAACAAGAGAAGCTACCATTTGCTTCTCCCCCGTGCCCCCTCTACCCCTCTTTCCTTCCTGCAGCCAGTGGCTTGATTGGTTCAAGCATGACCTCAGATAATGAGGATAGCTCCATTGATTTGAGCATCAGCCCCAGATGGGGGTTGCCCGGTGGATCCCGGTCAGGGTGCATGCAGGAAGGAGTCTGTCTCACTGTCTCCCATCCTCTCACCAAAAAATCCAACAAAAAAAAACCCAAATAAAAAATGTATTCATGTAAGTTCCCCAAAATTTTTGGGGGGCTAACTAAGACTAGTTGCCAACCAAATGCTGAAGGTAGGACTTGACTCTCACTTTTTATAAGCTTTAAAAACAAGAAATAATAATTGAATTCAGGGTCTCTACAAAAATACTCACTTATATTCTGAATTAGAGCAGGTAGGTAATGATGATGAATAAACATTAAATGGCTTGATTAAGTATGTTTATTAATGCTGAAGGTTTTTAGAGCATTTTAAAGCTTAGGGTATTACACAAGATAACAGTTATAGAAAGAATGTTCTCGTAAATCCAGGATTACATATGGGTATGTCATTACAGGCATCCTTCTTCCAGCTGGGTCAGTGAGTCTCTGGGCGGGAGAGAGAACTGGACTGAGCTGAGAGGCTCTTAAATGGTTGGTTCTGTTTTAACTTTGAGGGAATAAAAAATAAATATTTTTGAGTTAACATTTCATTTTTATTAATTTTATTCTAAAACTTTGTAATTCCCTAATAAATAAGCATTACATTTTTGCCTTTGGTTAGGTACATAGTCTCTGTTAGTGATAAAGCAGAGGTTTGGAAATCAGAAAACTCCTCTTGTCTTTTCTGTGTCATAGCTGAATGCTGTATGTATGGGGCAACTCATGTAACCATCCTGGGCCAGTTCATACTCGCTGCCCAATAAGGGAACCACTAGCCACGGATGGTTATTGAGCCTTTGAAATGTGGCTAGTCCAGACTGAGATGTGCTCTAAATTTAAAATGCACACTGGATTATAAAGACTTAATACAAAGATATGAATGTAAATTTTTTTTTTGCTTATTTGTTTATATTGATTACATTGTTGGAACAATAATATTTGGCTTTATTGATTAAATAAACTATTATTAGAATTAATTTTACCCATTATTTTTTCCTCTTTTAAATGTGGCCACTTGAAAATATTAAATTTGTGTTCACATTATATTTCTTTTGGACAGTGCTGGTCTAGACAGCATACCCTACACTGATTCATGAAATATTAATAAGTGCTTAATGAAACCGCTTTTGGAAGAGGAACAGTGTCTAGTAGAACTTTTGCAATGATATAATTGTGCTTTTGGCTTTGGAAGGGATGTGTACATATTTACACAGATTTTTAAGTGTCAGTATTTTCTTTTTTCCTTCTTTTGATACGTATCAGCCTTGTTAATTTCCCATTACCACAGCTGAAGGCAAAAAAAGAACATGGTTTAGTATAATACAGTCAGGTAGGAATTAGCACATACAGTGAGGTTGAAAATTCTAGAGAAATAAATATTGGAAGAAGAAAGCACAGCAGCTTCACAAAACATTCTTGGATGTGGCTACCCTGCCCCACAACCCCATTTGCAATCACCTCTAGTTTATGACAAAATTATCTTGAAGTTTATAGTAGTAGTATCCTACCAGTTTTTGCCAAGAGTAAATTATCAGTAAATTTCTGTGAGCCAATATTATTTTTTTAAAGAGAGGTATTTTTTTTCACACTATGTGTTAGTATTCTTTTTCAGTGTTTTCTTTGTATGTGTGTACACATATATGTAAGTGTAGTATCAAGCTGTGTTGTTAATTGTTTATTATTGCTTCACAGTGAAGAACAGATGTCATCATGTCTGGAATCAAGCGAACAATCAAAGAAACTGACCCTGATTATGAGGATGTATCCGTGGCCCTTCCAAATAAGCGGCATAAAGCAATTGAGAACTCAGGTAGGAATTCACCTGCCTTAGGAAATTGCTTATTTGTTAGCACGTATGACTGCCTGTGAGAGTTACAGGAGCTAAAATGAAATGCATTTTCACTGTTGTGTATAATTCAGAGCTTTG
Source organism: Saccopteryx bilineata (assembly GCF_036850765.1). Taxonomy (NCBI): domain Eukaryota; kingdom Metazoa; phylum Chordata; class Mammalia; order Chiroptera; family Emballonuridae; genus Saccopteryx; species Saccopteryx bilineata. Next base: position 70,478,549 of record NC_089497.1, on the reverse strand, counting down.
TGAGAGGGATTAACTCAGTAAGCTATGTGGCATAAGAAGAAAGAAACAGGTAGTGAAACATCAGTAATGAGACAGGCTGTAAGTTTTAGCTATTGTTGTATGTTACGTGTAATAGTCTTATGATATGTGGTCTACAGTGTGATATCTTGTGAGATGACTATAGGTGGTACTTGGATTCAGGTTTTTTATATTTCAATAATTTTTTTTTTTTTCCTGAAGCTGGAAACGGGGAGAGACAGACAGATTCCCGCATGCGCCTGACCGGGATCCACCCGGCACGCCCACCAGGGGCGACACTCTGCCCACCAGGGGGCGATGCTCTGCCCCTCCGGGGCGTCACTGTGCCGCGACCAGAGCCACTCTAGCGCCTGGGGCAGAGGCCAAGGAGCCATCCCCAGTGCCCAGGCCATCCTTGCTCCAATGGAGCCTTGGCTGCGGGAGGGGAAGAGAGAGACAGAGAGGAAGGAGGGGGTGGGGGTGGAGAAGCAAATGGGCGCTTCTCCTATGTGCCCTGGCCGGGAATCGAACCCGGGTCCCCCGCACGCCAGGTCGACGCTCTACCGCTGAGCCAACCGGCCAGGACCTCAGGTTTTTTATATTAATAGTTATATATTATTTTAATGTCTTAGGATGATGGTTTCATGAGACTTGTAGTTTCATAACTTCTGTTTTTAAGGATAAAGTTTAAATTATTTTAAAATATTACTTAATAGTTTTGGGGTTTTTTTGTGACAGAGAGACAGAGATGGACAGACAGGGACAGAAAGACAGGAAGGGAGCGGGATGAGAAGCATTAATCCTTAGTTGTTCATTGATTGCTTTCTCATATGTGCCTTGACTGGGGGCTACAGCAGATCGAGTGACCCCTTGCTCAAGCCAGCGACCTTGAGCTCAAGCTGGCGAGCCTTGCTCAAACCAGATGAGCCTGTGCTCAAGCCACGACCTTGGGGTTTTGAACCTGGGTCCTCTGCATCCCAGTCTGATGCTCTGTCTACTGTACCACCGCTTGGTCAGGCTTATTTAATTGTTTTAATTAGATGTTTCACATGGTTCTCTGGTGTGATAGGTATCTTGAAGGTGATGTGTGAAGGATGGGAATTTGGGAAACATTGATCTAGTTTACCCCTGCACATAGGGCTAGTAGTGACTCAGGAGCATTAAATTACTTGCTCAAGGTCATATAATTAGCTGAAGAGCAGATTATCTATTATGTGTCTGTAATTTCCCAGAATGTTTCAAGCTATCTAAAAAAAATGGTGCTAAATTTGAGTTTTTAAAACAAATTATTACTGAAATTTATTTTTCATTTAAATAATAAATCTATAGAAATTAATACTTATAGCTGAGTAAGGAAGGCATCAGTCATAGAAAAGGTGTTGTGCCTGCAGTGATGCAGTGGATAGAGTGTCAGTGAGGATGCAGAGGACCCAAGTTTGAAACCCTGAGGTCACCAGCTTGAGTGCGGGCTCACCAGCTTGAGCTCAGGGTTGCTGGCTTGAGCCCAAAGGTCGCTGGCTTGAGCCCAAGGTTGCTGGCTTGAGCAAGGGGTCACTTGCTGTGCTATAGCCCCCTCCCCCCGATCAAGGCACATACGAGAAAGCAGTCAATGAATAACTAAGTTGCTGCAACAAAGAATTGATGCTTCTCATCTTTATCCCTTCCTGTCTGTCCCTATCTGTCCCTCTCTTTGTCTCTCTCTCTGTTACAAAAAAAAAAAAAAAAGGTGCCGCTGCTATGCAAAGATGAGGACTCCTAGAGTTTAACTTAAAGAAAAGTCCTGTTTTTCTAAGTGCAATCAAATCATACTGACCCCTGCCCCGAAGTCTCTGTGGACTGAATATTATCAAGTGGTAATTCCAAATAGTGAAAACATTTCAGTGCAACTTTCCCCCCATTCAGTTGTAATTTTATTTACAAGGAAATGTATCCTTTCAGAAACAAGCCAAATAAACATGAAAGAATTATAAAACTCAAATGTATCACATGGCATGACTTTTTAAAAACAAAAACAAGCCTGACCTGTGGTGGCGCAGTGGATAATGCATCGACCTGGAAATGCTGAGGTCGCCGGTTCAAAACCCTGAGCTTGCCTGGTGAAGGCACATATGGGAGTTGATGCTTCCAGCTCCTCCCGCCTTCTCTCTCTCTCTCTCCCTCTCTCTCTCCTCTTTAAAAATGAATAAAGAAAAAAAGAAAAAAACAAAAACAAAAACAAGAATAGGAAAAACTGAATGTATTAATAAACATCATAATTTTAGTTTAATTCTAATTTAATTTCCCAGATACTCAGCAGGCACAGTTTTTTTGTTATTGAGTCACAATTTGCTATCCTTTCTATTGGTGTCCATATTCTACCCAATTCCCAATCATATTTTTATTTTTCAAAATTTTTCTCGCTAAGTATATTTGGTAGGATGCTTTCCTTTGCTTATATATCGGTATATATAATTTTTTTTGTATTTTTCTGAAGTTGGAAATGGGGAGGCAGTCAGATAGACTCCCGCATGTGCCCGACCGGGATCCACCTGGCACGCCCACCAGGGGGCGATGCTCTGCCCATCTGGGGCATTGATCTGTTGCAACTAGAGCCATTCTAGCGCCTGAGGCAGAGGCCATAGAGCCATCCTCAGTGCCCGGGCCAACTTTGCTCCAATGGAGTCTTGGCTGTGGGAGGGGAAGAGAAAGACAGGGAGAAAGGAGAGGGGGAGGGGTAGAGAAGCAGATGGGCGCTTCTCCTGTGTGCCCTGGCCGGAAATCAAACCCGGGACTCCTGCACACCAGGCCAACACTCTACCACTGAGCCAACCGGCCAGGGCTGCTTATATTGTTTTGTTTTGTTTGTTGTCTGTTTTGTTTTTACTCATTTCATGAAAGATAATTTAGAAGAGTTTCTTTTTGAGAAGCTTAAGATTAAAAAAAATCCAGCAATGATTATCGTCTCTAAGGAAACGTTTAGTCTCTCCTAAGTGTACCTGCTGGTTTCAGTATACAAGGTTCATGTCAGTGCTGGTCAGCCTGGTCCCTACTGCCCACTAGTGGGCGTTCCAGCTTTCATGGTGGGCAGTAGCGGAGCAACCAAAGTATAAATAAAAAGATTTAACTAATGTAGGTTGTTTTACAAAGATTAATTCTGCCAAACTTAGCAAAAATCCAACATAAAGTACTTGGTAAGTAATTATTATGTGCTTTAACTTGCTGTCACTCAGCTTTATAAATTTTATAAAGTAAAGTTACTTTCCTACTTTACAAATCACCAGTACTGTGGAACTGGTGGGAGGTTAGAAAATTTTACTACTAACAGAGATACAAAAGTGGGTGGTAGGTATAAAAAGGTTGACTACCCCTGGTTTATGTAAAGAAGGATAAATACAACAATACTAGAAAATATTTTTTACCTCAAGTATGAGAAAAATTGGTCATTTGCCTCTATGCAGAGATATCTACAAGAACGTTTTATACCATTACTTGTTTTAAATTGCGAGTCCAATGGCATATTTTATGGGAAGAAAGTGACCTGAGTAATCAAAGAGTGACAATTTTCTCTGCAGATTTACATAATACTCCAAGGCATGAATGGTGATTTTTTTCAACTTACAAATATAGTATCAGTTTGTAAAATCTTAGGTTGTTCAAGTAGTAATTTGGTTCTTTTTTTTCCCCCTTGTATTAAGCTACATTTTATATCGTAATTTTTTTTTTTAAATGAGAGGAGGAGATAATGACACTGATTCCCACATGTGCCTAGACTGGGATCCACTAAGCAACCCCCATCTGGGGATGATGCTGGCATCAGCGGAGCTATTTTTGGTGCCTGAGTCTGATGTGCTTGGACCAGTGGGGTTATCCTCAGCACCTGCAGCCCAAGCTTGAACCAATCAAGTCACTGGTTGCGAGAGGGGAAGAGGGAGAAAGGGGAAGAGGGAGGAGGAGAGAAGCAAATGGTCACTTTCATGTGTGCCCTAACTGGGAACTGAACCTGGGACATCCATATGCTGGCTGGCACTCTCATCCACTGAGCCAGACAGCCAGGGGCAGATTGTGTTGCATATAACTTTGAGTAGTCATCATCTGAATTCTGTCACTGTAAGAGGAATTTTTTTCTTTTGAATTCTTTCTTTACTCATTCCTTTGTGTGGTTGTGATCAGAAACAGCTCAACTGCTTGGTAGATTCTACTCTACAGAAGGAAACTTCCTGCATTCTTATGAACGGCTCTCATATTACTGCTCTAGTTAACTTTTTACTTTCTCCTAAGTCACCAAATGTTTCTTTCAGAATCTTCATGGGTTTCTTTTTAAATTTTGTTTTTTGTAATTTTATTTTGATATAATTTCAAAGAGGAAAGTTGCAAGAAGTGCCCCTATGTGTTTTATTAAAATTAATTATCAATTGTTTACATTTCACCTCATTTGGTTTATCATTCTCTCTCACCTCCAAGTTTGAGTGTGCACACATACAAATGCACACATGCATGTGTGTACATGCATACAGATATATATGCAGATCATTCTTTCTAAATCATTGGAAAATAAATTGGACACATGTAAACACTTCTGTGTATTTCCTAAGGACATTCTCTATTAAGCACAGTACAATTATCAAAAGCAGGAAATTTTATCTTTTATCTATTACAAGATCTAATTTGTGGTCCATATCCAAGTTTCACCAGTTACCCCAGTATTGTATTTTATAACTATGTCTCCATCTCCAGGATCCTGTCCAGGATCACACAGTGCATTTATATAGTTGTCCTATCTCTGTAGTCGCTTTAAATCTCCTAAAACTTTCTTTGACTTTAATATTTGAATTATACAGGCCAGTTACTTTGTAGAATGTCCTTCAGTTTAGGGTTGTCTGATGTCACTGTGATTAGATACAACTTTTTTTTTTTTTTTTTCATTTTTCTGAAGCTGGAAACAGGGAGAGACAGTCAGACAGACTCCCGCATGCGCCCGACCGGGATCCTCCCGGCACGCCCACCAGGGGCGATGCTCTGCCCACCAGGGGGCGATGCTCTGCCTATCCTGGGCGTCGCCATGTTGCGACCAGAGCCACTCTAGTGCCTGGGGCAGAGGCCACAGAGCCATCCCCAGCGCCCGGGCCATCTTTGCTCCAATGGAGCCTCGGCTGCGGGAGGGGAAGAGAGAGACAGAGAGGGAAAGCGCGGCGGAGGGGTGGAGAAGCAAATGGGCGCTTCTCCTGTGTGCCCTGGCCGGGAATCGAACCCGGGTCCTCCGCACGCTAGGCCGACGCTCTACCGCTGAGCCAACCGGCCAGGGCACAACTTTTTGGCAGAAATACCACATAGTGAGGTAGTCTTCTCAATGCATATCAGAAAATCCATGAGGTCAGTTTGCCCCAGTATTAGTGGTGGTAACTTTTCATCGTTGGTGCAGGTGTGGCCAGTAGGTTTCTCCATTTCAGAGGTACTGTTTCCTGGGCTCTTCTTTGTTTGTTGACTTAAATCAAGAGAAGCACTGATTAATTAGGTCATGTGTTCCTTCTGCAGCTCGAGATGCTGCTGTGCAGAAGATTGAGACTATTATCAAGGAACAATTTGCACTTGAAATGAAGAATAAGGAACATGAAATTGAAGTCATTGACCAGGTATAATAATGATAAGTTAAAAAAAACAAAGCTATTGAAAAAAATATATATATAACGACTTGAAAAAAACCTATTGAGATAGAATCATGATTTATTTTTGTCGTTTGTTGTTATTTTTAAAAAGAGCTTTTTCATGTTTAGAAAAAAAAATTTTTTTGCAGGAAAAGGTAAAAAAATTATCTAAAATTTTACCCCCAAAAATAATTCCCCTTTGCTTTCATGCTCAAACTTTATATTAATTAAAAAAAAATTTTCCCATTGATTTGAGAGAGAGAATTATCAACTTGTTGTTCCATTTAATTGTACACTTATTGATTGCTTCTTGTATGTGCCCCGAGTAGGGATTGAACCTGTGACCTCAGTGCATTAGGACAAAGCTTTATCCACTGAGCAACCCTACCAGGGCCTTTATTTTTTTTTTAACTATTTTTAAAATTGATCTTAGAAAAAAGCATTGATTTGTTGTTCTACTCTTGATGCAGTTGTTGGTTGACTCTTGTATATGTGCCCAGACCGGGGGTGGGTGGAGGGGTGTGGAACCTGCAACCTAGGCACAGCACCATGATGCATTAAACAGCTAAGCTAACCAGCCAGGGCCTTGTGCTCCCGTCTTTGTGCACATTTCAGTGATTATGCATGGGCATACATACTATTAACATGTATATACTCTTGAAGAAACACTGGCTTTTGTCACGCTTTCAGATCCTTTGCCAGTTCAGATAGGTGGAAAATGGTCATTTTGATTTGTCTTTGATTATTAGAGAGGTTGAGCTTTTTTTGGTCATTTGCATTTCTTATTTTATGAATTATTTTTATATCCTGTCATTGCCATTTTTAAAAGTAATGAGTTATATTTGTTTTTAGCGACTAATTGAGGCAAGGAGGATGATGGATAAACTGCGTGCCTGCATTGTTGCAAACTACTATGCTTCTGCGGGTCTTCTCAAAGTCTCCGAGGTAAGTTTTCCTCATGCAGTCCTTTCCAGCCACCCACCTTTGTTGTGGACAGGGGAGTTAGTGTTGATGTGAATTCTGGCTTTGGAAACATTTCTTATATTGACCTTTAGAATTCAGCAAGTTAGCCTCCTTTTCTGGGAATGTGCACAACTTACTGTGTTCAACCATAAGCCTCTCTTTAATCATACCTCTCTACATTGTTAACAAGCCTAAGTAACTTTTTTTCCCTTAATCCTTCTCCTACAAATATTTATCAGTGTTGTTAGGCTTTGCAGATAGGAAAATAACTTGCCTTATTTCTCTTTATTTGATTATGGTTGGCTTTGGATTGACTCACTTTCTTCTGACCTTTTACTGCTAATAAATAGCCATTTTTTGTTTCAGTAGATCTGCCCTCTTCAAGAAGCCCTGATATTCCCCCTTACTTTTTGTGAAAAATTTCAAATACACAAAAAAAAGTTACAATAAGCACTTGTTAATGTATCACCTAGATTCAGCAATTTTAACATTTTGTTGCCATATTTGCTTTATCTACTTTGTTTTTTTCTAAAACATTTGAAAATAAATTCCAGGCATCATGACACTTCACCTCTAATGTATCTCCTAAAGGCCATTCTTCTCTGTAGTCATAATACCTAAGAGAAGGATGATTCATTAATGTTATCTGTTAGTCAGTCCATATTCAAGTTTTCCAGTTGTCCCCAAAAGCTCTTTTTTTGGAACAAGTATCTAATCAAGGTTAATGGCTACATTTCGCTATTTTGTTTCTCTAGTTTCATTTTATCTGGACTTGTTCTCTGCCCCCCCCCACACACACACAAATACACACGCGCACACACACTAATTTGTGGTCCATATCCAAGTTTCACCAGTTATCCCAGTATTGTATTTTATAACTATGTCTCCATCTCCAGGATCCTGTCCAGGATCACACAGTGCATTTATATAGTTGTCCTATCTCTGTAGTCGCTTTAAATCTCCTAAAACTTTCTTTGACTTTAATATTTGAATTATACAGGCCAGTTACTTTGTAGAATGTCCTTCAGTTTAGGGTTGTCTGATGTCACTGTGATTAGATACAACTTTTTGGCAGAAATACCACATAGTGAGGTAGTCTTCTCAATGCATATCAGAAAATCCATGAGGTCAGTTTGCCCCAGTATTAGTGGTGGTAACTTTTCATCGTTGGTGCAGGTGTGGCCAGTAGGTTTCTCCATTTCAGAGGTACTGTTTCCTGGGTTCTTCTTTGTTTGCTGACTTAAATCAAGAGAAGCACTGATTAATTAGGTCATGTGTTCCTTCTGTAGCTCGAGATGCTGCCCCCATCACCCCACCCCAGTATTGACTTATTTGAAGAGACCAAACCATTTATCTTGTAGAATATCCCACACTTTGAATTTATTTTTTTCCCTCGGATTATTCCTTCATTCTTTCTATTCTTCTGTAAACTGGAAGTCAAGTCTAAAGTTAGATTAAGGTGGCCCTGGCCGGTTGGCTAAGTGGTAGAGCATCAGCCCGGCGTGTGATGTCCTGGGTTTGATTCCCGATCGGGGCACACAGGAGAAGGGCATGTCTGCTTCTCCATCCTGCCCCCTCTCGCTTCTCTCTCTCTTTCACTCTCTATTCCCCTTCTTCTCCTGCAGTCGTGGCTTGATTGGAGCGAGTTGGCCCTGGGCATTGAGTATGGCTTCATGACCTCTGCCTCGTGCTAAGAAGAGCTCGGTTGCTGAGCAACGGAGCAATGCCCCAGATGGGCAGAGCATCGCTCCTTAGTGGGCTTGCTGGGTGGATCTCGATTCGGGCGCATGTGGAAGTCTGTCTCTGTCTCCCTTCCTTCCACTGAATAACAAAAAAAAAAAGATTAAGGTAAAATCTTTTTTTTTAATTTTTTTATTTTTCTGAAGTGAGAAACAAAGGGGAGGCGGACAGACTCCCGCATGCGCCTGACCAGGATCCACCCAGCCAGCCCACTAAGGGGGCAATGCTCTGCCCATCTGGGGCGTTACTCCACTGCAATCAGAGCCATTCTAGTGCCTGAGGCAGAGACCACAGAGCCATCCTCAGCACCCGGGCCAACTTTGCTTCAATGGAGCCTTGGCTGCTGTAAGGGAAGAGAGAGAGAAGAAGGAGAGGGGAAAGGGTGGAGAAGCAGATGGGCGCTTCTCCTGTGTGCCCTGGCCGGGAAGCGAATCCAGGACTCCTGCACGCCAGGCTGATGCTCTACCACTGAGCAAGGTTAAATCTTTCCAGCAGTAATACTTTATAGGCGAAGCTAGATACCTTCTGTTGTTTCGCATCAGGAGACATAATAGTCATGTTGTCCTGCTGTTATAAGTACTGTAATCATTTGGTTACTGTTCATTTAGCTAGATTGCTGCAGTTATAGAGGGTGGAAATAAGATTGAATGGAAATGGAAAGGATGGTTTAACATTTTGATAATTTCAGCATAACTTTGTTTTCCTATTTTTTTTCCAGTTAGAATTCGGTAGCTCTTCTTTTGGACAGTGCTGGCTTGTGAGCATGGGGATTGGTAGGATGGCATGCTGCTTTGCATCATTCCCTGTGGTTTTCACAGATAAAAGGTGCCTTTCATGTTTAGGCTTTCGTGTCATCTTGTGGAGCTGTAGGGTACCTGGTATTGGTTGTCTTAGAGAAATCTGGAGTATTATTTAATTTTATTTTATTACTATTTTTTAAATTTTTATTTATTTTTAGAGAAGGGAGGGAGGGAAAGAAACAGAGAGAGAAATAGAGAGAGAGAGCGAAGGGGGGAAGAGCAGACAGTATCAACTCCCATATGTGCCTTGACCAGGCAATCCCAGGGTTTCGAACCAGTGACCTCAGCGTTCTAGGTCAACGTTTTATCCACTGAACCACCACAGGTCAGGCTGAGTTTAATTTTAGATGGTAGGTAGGTATTTCTCCTGTTATAGGAGTTTCCATAAAACATGAATCTGAACTACTTTTCTGGAGCTACCATAATGAATTACTACAAGTTTCGTTGACTTTAAACAACAGGAATTTATTGTCATAGAAGACCAGGAAGGATTCTCCCTAAGAGCCCTCCTAGCTGTCTCCTAGCTTGTGGTGGTTGCTGGCAGTGCGTGGTGTCCCTTGTTTTATAGCTGCATCACTCTGATTTCTGCCTCTGTCTGCTCAGGGATGTTTTCCCTCTGCGTATCCTCGCATTCTCTGTTCAGGTTTTCCTCTTGAAAGCACACTAGGCATTGTATTTGGTCATCTTAACTTGAGTACATCTGCAAAGATTCCATTTCCAAATAAAGTCACATTCACAGGTTTAGAGTTGACATGAATTTTTGAGAGACACTATTTAACTCAGGGCAGATTTTGATGTCATCTGTTATGTGGCTTAAAAATGGATTCAACAAGATGGTCATCGTTTTCTAGTGGTTGTGTGATGTAGGACTGTAGCTACTCCGAATAGTTGGTCATTCATTTAATGTTTATTCCTTTTTCTTTCTTTTTTTACTATTAGCAGTTTCGAATTGTGCTATTTTATGGTCTAGAAATACACTGATTTTTATCTTGTTATATTCTGATTAGGATATATTCAAGGATATTAGGTATACTTTTGTTTATTATGATCTGCAATTTAATTATTTTTAAGTTTGTTGTAACAAAATACATTTATAGCTCTAAAAGATACTTTAATTATTGAAATTCAACAACTTTATTTGTTTGACTCTGAAACACTAGTCTCTGGCTCTTTTTTTCTTTCTAAAAGTTATTTAAATAGCACATTTTTGGTTTTTTTTTTTCTTTTTTGGTTAAAGATTTTATTTATTGATTTTACAGAGACAAGAGGGAGGGGATTTGAGAAGTAGCTGCTTCCCTCTAGTTGTTCATTGGTTGTTTTGTCATATGTGCCTTGACCTGGCAAGCTCAGGGTTTTGAACTGGAGACCTCAGCATTTCAGGTTAGTGCTCTATCCACTGTGCCACTGCAGGTCAGGCAATAGCACAGTTTTGAAAAGCTGGGTTCCCTAGGAAGGTAGCTTTACAGTGTTACACCTTATATAACAGAACACACTGTATTTCCTTTGCAGGTAACAAAATAGAGAAAAATACTCTAGGATTCAATTCTGAATTGAGGGCAAACTTTATGTCAATATTAATCATTTAAAAGCATTATATACAGTTCCACATTTTCCTCTTATGTGAGAACCATTTAACAAATGCATATATTTTTTATCTTTATATTAATTATAGGCCCTGGCTGGTTGGATCAGCAGTAGAGCGTCGGCCCAGTGTGTGGAAGTCCCAGGTTTGATTCCCGGTCGGGGCACACAGGATAAATGACCATCTGCTTCTCCCTCTTCCCCCTCCCCCTTCTCTCTCTCTCTCTCTTTCTCTCTTTCTATTTCCCTCCTGCAGCACGGCTTTAATGGTTGAACAGGTTGGCCCTGGGTGCTGAGGATGGCTCCATGGACTTGCCTCAGGTGCTAAAATAGCTCAGTTGCTGAGCAACGGAGCAGTGGCCCCAAATGGGCAGAGTATATCCTGGTAGGGAGCTTGCCAAGTGGATCCCGGTCAGGGCTCATGTGGGAGCCTGTCACTCTGCCTCCTCTACTTCTCACTTAATAAAAATTAAAAAATATATATATTAATTACAGGAATGTTTTTTTCAGAGCTGTTGTGTTTATGTAAAGCAATGGAAACTTTTTTAAAAATGTTTTTTATTTTTAATGAGAGGAAGGAAGGCAGAGAGACAGGCTCCTGCATGTGCACTGACTGGGATCCACCTGCTAAGCCCACTAGGGGGCGATACTCTGCACATCTGGGGCCTTTGCTCCATTGCTCAGCAACAGAGCCAGTTTTTAGCGCCTGAGGCAGAGGCCTTGGAGCCATCCTCAGCACCCAAGGCCAACTCACTTGAACCAATGAAGCCATGGCTGTGGGAGGAGATTGGGGGGTGCAGAAGCAAGTGGTTGCTTCTCCTGTGTGCCCTGACCAGGAATCAAACCTGGGGCATCCACACGTCAGGGTGATGCTCTACCACTGAACCAACCAGCCAGGGCCTGAAACTTTTTTTTTTCTTTCTTTTCTTTTCTTTTTTTTTATTATTTTATTATTTTTTTAAATGGGGAGAGACAGACAGACTCCCGCATGCGCCCGACCGGGATCCACCCAGCACGCCCACCAGGGGGCAACGCTCTGCCCACCAGGGGGCGACGCTCCACCCCTCCGGGGCATCGTCCTGCCGAGACCAGAGCCACTCTAGCGCCTGGGGCAGAGGCCAAGGAGCTATCCCCAGCACCCGGGTCATCCTTGCTCCAATGGAGCCCCGGCCGCGGGAGGGGAAGAGAGAGACAAAGAGGAAGGAGGGGGGGGTGGAGAAGCAAATGGGCGCCTCTCCTATGTGCCCTGGCCGGGAATCGAACCCAGGTCCCCCGCACGCTAGGCCGACGCTCTACCGCTGAGCCAACCGGCCAGGGCCTGAAACTTCTTTTTTAAGACAAATTTTGCTTTCTATATGTTACTATATATTTACCTTTATTTTTCATTTACCTTCAGAGGACTTGTATACTTAGCTTTTGGTGTTAGGACCTTTGCATAGTTATTTAGCACTCTCATTTTGTTTGTTCAGGAGTTTAGACTTCATTTTATGGGTGTGGAGAGATTTTGAAAAATTTTAAGCATTATTCTGAAATAAATAAGGGTTTTGGAAAGATAAAAATTTTACCTATTTTTGTTGAATTTGATTTAAGTTTTTTTTATTGCTGTCATTTTTTTTAGGGATCAAAGACATGTGATACAATGGTTTTTAATCATCCTGCTATCAAGAAATTTTTGGAATCACCATCAAGATCATCATCTCCTGCTAATCAGAGATCAGAAACACCATCAGCCAATCATTCTGAAAGTGATTCTTTATCTCAACACAATGACTTCTTATCTGACAAAGACAATAACAGCAATATGGATATAGAGGAAAGATTCTCAAATAACATGGAACAGAGACCAAGTCGAAATACTGGAAGGGTATGGTTGGATGGATGGGAGAGACAATGGAGAAGGGAACTAGGATTTCTCAGAATATGCACATGTTATTTCCGTTAACCTTCATAGGAACCCTGGGAAATAAGTCAATTATATCCCTGTTAGAGATGGGGAAAATGAGTCTCAATGAGATCAAGTTATTTTAATCTTAAGTATCAGAACTGAGAGCTAAACTTATGTCTTTCTGATTTTAAAGTTCAGGGTTCCTGTGCATGGCATAGCTCCAGTGCTATTCACATAGATGTGGAAGAAACCTGGAGGAGTTGGCAGGGCTGTGCCCTTGCCCGAGGTCTTTCCACTTGGCATGCTTGTTCTCAAGAGCAGTAATTCTTCAATATTTTCCTCTGTGAAACTTTATATTCTGAGATGCTTTGATAACTAGAGGAAATTTGATGAATAATAAATAGAATTAAAACCATTTATTGCTCTCTGAACTTCTTGGTATAATATGTGGCTGTAGATATGAGACCAATTGTTTTTCTCAGCCAGGTATTCTGTAATAAAGGATATTCTCAAACATTAAGGATTTTATTTATTTATTTATTCATTTATTTTTAGCAAGAGAGAGAGACAGGGACAGACAAGAAGGGAGAGAAATGAGAAGCATCAGCTCATAGTTGCAGCACTTCAGTTGTTCATTGATTGCTTCTCATATGTGCCTTGAATGGGGGACTTCAGCTGAGCCAGTGACCCTTTGCTCAAGCCAACAACCTTGGACTCAAGCCAGCGACCATGGGCTCATGTCTATGATCCCGTGCTTAAGCTGGTGAGCCTACACTCAAGCCAGCAACCTTGGGGTTTTGAACCTGGGACCTCAGAATCTCAGGCTGATGCTCTATCCATTGCACCGCCACCTGGTTAGGCAGATTTGATTTATTTTTAATAAAAATGAAATTAAAATTCTTTTCTGATTACAAATTCATGTGTTCATTGCTAACAATTTTAAACTACAGAAAAGGAAGAATGAATAGAAAAATTATAACGCCTCCACTCAAAAATCAGAACTGTTAATGTTTGGATTTACTTGTCTTTTTCATTATTATTTCTGGGAAAATATTATGTATGTTTTTCTTTTTTTTAAACAGAGACAGAGAGAGTCAGAGAGAGGGATAGATAGGGATAGACAGATAGGAACAGAGAGAGATGAGAAGCATCAATCATTAGTTTTTCGTTGTGACACTTTAGTTGTTCATTGATTGCTTTCTCATATGAGCCTTGACCGTGGGCCTTCAGCAGACCGAGTAACCCCTTGCTCAAGCCAGCGACCTTGGGCTCAAGCTGATGAGCCTTGCTCAAACCAGATGAGCCTGTGCTCAAGCTGGTGACCTCGGGGTCTCGAACCTGCGTCCTCCGCATCCCAGTCCGGCGCTCTATCCGCTGTGCCACTGCCTGGTCAAGCTGTATGTTTTTCTTTTTATAATTTAAAAAACATTAGGTTGTGTTGGTCATAGGATTTGCAAATTTATCATCTTTTATGTAATATACATGCCCATGTTTATGTAACAGATATTTAGTACTTACTGTGTTGCACATACTTTTCTAAAAACTGTACAAAACAATTGTGTGAGGTAGAAACTTTGATCATCTTTATAGGTAAGGAAATTGAGACAGAAGTTAAATAATTACCCAAAATTACACATTGAGTAAATGGAAGAACTGGGATTTAAATAAACCTGGCATCTTTCTCCATAATCAAACTTTAAATTTCCCATTGTATTTATATTCTCATTGAAAATATTTTGATAGTATAGAAAGTTGAAAAGAAAGTAAATTCCATTGAGCATTTTCCCCATTCCAATTTCCCAGAGGTTTACCATTGCAATAGTTTCTTATGTATTCTCCACATTCTGTTTGCATATACAAAGCAGATGTGGATACCTATTAAGAACATACACACAGACATGTGGAATTATAGTGTATATACCTTTTGTCTCAACCAGTGCAAAAATTATAATAAAATTGTTCTTTTGTGCTCTGAGGTGCCACAAAGCCAGAGAATTCTGTAATTAAAAGAAATCTGTTAATTCCATTCATACCTTGAATGATTTTGCAGTTTCTGGAAATTGTCCAAATTGAAAATGAAAATTATGATTTCTTTCAGGATGCTTCTAGTATTACTGGCTCCCATAAAACAGAGCAACGGAATGCTGATCTTACAGGAGATGAGACTTCACGACTTTTCATAAAGAAAACAATAGTAGTGGGCAATGTGTCCAAGTAAGTAGCAAGTTGAATTGTCTTGTTTTCAGTTATCCATTTATGTTAATGTAACTCTTATCACAGTATTACAGTAGATAGAGGGCTCAGGGATTCTATTTCACAAAGTTAGTTGTTTTGTTTTGTTTTTAAAGATTTTATTCATTTTAGAGAGGAGAGAAAAAGGGGGGGGGAGGGGGAGAGGAGCAGAAAACATCAACTCCCATACATGCTTGAGCAGGCAAGGCTGGGGTTTTGAACCGGAAACCTCAGCAATTCCAGGTTGACACTTTATCCACTGCGCCACCACAGGTCAGGCTTCTCAGTTGTTTTAAAAGTAAACTAGGTCTAGAAAATTGAGATTCTGCCTTAGTGTGTCAGCTGATCTTTGACAGAGTAAAATTGTGCTTGGTGAAAATTTCTAAGACATGAGCTTTTATACAAATAGTGTGTTTCAGCAAGCATGTAAGTGTGGATAAGTTTGGAGGAACCTTTGATTCTTTTGAAAAGTGTTTAGTTCATCAAACTGAAATGTTTTTAATATGTAGCAAATGGTTGCAGAGCAGGTCTTGAGGACAGAAGTCCTCCAAGTTAAAGAGCTGTCTCTTTAACAGTATGATCTTATGCTACATGTGGGACTGTTTAACATTTTTGGCAAGAATCTAGGAATGGTTAAAGATATAAATATCACTGGAGAACAAAATTTTTGTTTCATCCACAAAAACACTTGTTCTTAACCTAATTCGAGTGTGCTGATCTCAAATCTGACATTAGTTTTTCTCTGTAAGCTACAGTTTTTCCGCAATTCAAGATTTTAGGTTTTCATCTTATTGTAAAATTTTCAACATTTAGTTTAACATAATGAAGTAGAATGTCTTCTTGGGCATCATCTTTGTGAAAATATAATAATTTATATAATGCAGTAAATACACTAATACACTAAAAGATATGATTACATCATAATTTGTCTACAATTTTGAAATAGAACATATTAAAACACTATTTTATTCATAAAATTTGCACAAAACTTATTTAAATTCTATTCAGGCAAAAATTTGTGTTTGTAGCTCTTGCGTTTGTGTACCTTGTTGACAACAATCTCGTTTGATGCTCCAGCAGTAGTCTGCTCATCACTAACAGATCCAAGATTTTCGGGAAACTTATCAAGGTGACTGTTCAGGAAGTGAATCTTTTTTTTCTTTTGACAGAGACAGAGTCAGAGAGGGGAACAGATAGGGACAGACAGACAGAAAGGGAGAGAGATGAGAAGCATTAATTCTTCGTTGCGGCACCTTAGTTGTTCATTGATTGCTTTCTCATATGTGCCTTGACCAGGAGGGCTACAATAGAGCGAATGACCTCTTGCTGAAGCCAGCAGCCTTGGGTACAAGCTGGTGAGCTTTGCTCAAACCAGATGAGCCTACGCTCAAGCTGGTGACTTCTAGGTTTCGAACCTGGATCCTCCGTGTCCCAGTCCGATGCTCTATCTATTGCGCCACCGCCTGGTCAGGCCAGGAAGTGAATCTTAATGCTCATGTTACATCCAATGTCACGGAAAGCCAACAGCATCCTTTGAACCAGAAGTTCATAGTTTTCTGCTTTTTTGTTGCCAAGGAAGTTCTTTGTAACTGCCACAAAAGACTGCCATGCTGCTTTCTCCTTCTTATTCATCTTTCTGGCAAATTCTTCGTCACGTATGAGGGTTCAAATTTGAGGTCCATCGAATACACCTGCTTTTATCTTCTCAAAAGACAAGGCAGGAAAAGCAGAAATAATATGTTGAAAGCATTCACTTTCTCTATTCAGAGCCTGAACAAACTGCTTCATTAAGCCAAGTTTGATGTGAAGTGGGGGGAAAATGATTCTGTCTCGATTAACTACAGGTTCATTCACAATAGTTTGCATTCCTACTTCCAGAGCTTCACGTTTCAGCCACTCCTTCTGTGTCCAGTGTTTCTCCTGAGCTTGGCTGTCCCGTAAACATAGAAAGCAAGGATACTTTGTGAAACCTCTCTGTTGTCCTAGCAGGAAATTTACCATTTTAAGATCCACATAAATGATCCAGTTATGCTCCTCATACTTCAGAAAGTCGAGGACAATTTTTATGTCATTATAATCTTCTCGCAGATGAGTTGAATAACCAGTTGGAACCGCTGCATAAACATTACCGTTGTGTAAGAGAAAACATTTCAGACTCCGTTTAGAGCTGTCAAGAAATAGCCGCCATTCTGTTGGACTGTAAGTGGTAACACCTAGTTGGCTGAGAAGACTACTGATATGACAGTAAACAAAGTGTCTTCGGAATAAAGTCCACAAAAATTTGATCACACTTCCTGAAATGGGATACTTTAGCTGACCAGTGAAGTACATTCTTTTCTTGAAGCCTGGAGGCTAATAACTCAGCTGCTTTCTTTGATAGGCCCAAATCTCTTACCAAGTCATTCAATTTGGGTTGGCTAAACTGATGAGGGGTTAATGACTGCTTGGCATCAGAAGAAGACCCTTCAGATTCTACAACCATTTCCTCATGCATCTTATCAAAATACACTTGATCACCATGTTCACTTTCTTCGTCCTTATATAAGAAATAAAACCATTGAAAACTGGAATCGGGAGTGTCTCAGGCTGTGGGATAGGTCGTATTGCTGAAGGAATATTAGGATATGCGATCATACGCCGTTTTTTCTTGCTGATGCCCTT
Source organism: Saccopteryx bilineata (assembly GCF_036850765.1). Classification (NCBI taxonomy): domain Eukaryota; kingdom Metazoa; phylum Chordata; class Mammalia; order Chiroptera; family Emballonuridae; genus Saccopteryx; species Saccopteryx bilineata. The sequence goes on along the minus strand of NC_089497.1, from coordinate 70,461,069 downwards.
TGTATGGATCAGACAGAAATAATAGTCACTGCTGTGGTCCTTAGGTTCACGCCAAACCATGGAAATACCGAAAGGCGTTCCTTTGCGTTTTCCTTTTGTCCAGTCACGAAGCATTTCCTCACAATCATGACACACAATATGAGGAGCCCAATTCTTGTCTTGATCGCTAAGGGGAACGTGAAAATAGGCAATATATGCACGTGTCACAAATGCTGAAATATTGCACCTTTGACGTTGAAGTAACAGCCACATATATAACAGAAAGTGTCAGTATTATTCTTACATTTATGCCTACTCGAAGAAGCTATGATTCAATCTTAAAATAAGAAGGTGTTTTTATCAGATGATAATTTTTTACATTTAAAAACAACTACAATTATGTAAAAGTGATGTTTGTAAAACATTAATTGCCTTGTGGTTATGTTCAATCCAAGAGTCATTGCCCTTTAACTCCAATTTAAAAACCAATGCATGCCATTAACTATAACAAAAAGAAATTAAAATTGCATAAAAACTAGAGCATGCACCAAAAACGGATTTCAGATTTGGAATCAGCGATGCAGAAATATATAAAAACAGTTCTAAAACCTCATGCAACAGAAAATTAAAAAAAAAAAAATTGTTCCCCAGTGTATTCCACTAATGTAAAATGTTGTTTCCTGCCTGACCAGTGATGGTGCAGTGAATTGAGTGTTGACCCAGAAGGCTGAGGTCGGCAGTGTGAAACTCAGTCTCTGATTCGAGCCCAGGGTTACTGCCTTGAGATCAGGGTTGTCAGTTTGAGCATGGGGTCACTAGCTTAACTCTCGAGTTGTGGACACAATCCTGAGGTTGCCTGCTTGAGCCCAAGGTCACTGGTTTGATCCCCAGTCAAGGCACATATGAAAAGCAATCAGTGCACAACTAAGTGGAGCAATGAGTTGAATCCCCCCCTCCTCTTCCTCCCCTCCCTCCTTGTCCCTCCCTCCCTCTCTTCCTTTCCTTCTCTTTCTCCCTTTCCCTCTCATTTGACAACATTTGACATAACTCAACATTTATTTGTGATAACTCTTCATGTCAGACTTGGAATTAGCTAATTCAGATAAAGAATATCTTCAGAAAAATTACAGCAGATATACTCATTGGTAAACTTAGAAGTCTTCCCTTCAGAATTAGAAACAAGACAAGAGATGTTTGGTTTCATTACTTCAACATTGGTCTTGGAGATACTAATTAATGTAGTCAGACTTAAAAACTTAAAAAGTATATGGATTAGAAAATAAGAAACAAGCCTGACCTGTGGTGGCGCAGTGGATAAAGCGTCGACCTGGAAATGCTGAGGTTGCCAGTTCGAAACCCTGGGCTTGCCTGGTCAAGGCACATGTGGGAGTTGATGCTTCCTGCTCCTCCCCCCTTCTCTCTCTCTGTTTCTCTCTCCTCTCTCTCTCTCTCCCTCTCTCTCTCTCTCCCTCTCTCCTTTCTAAAATGAATAAATAAAAAAAAAAGAAGAAACAAAATGTTGTTAACAGATATTAATGTCTACATAGAAAAATCTAAAACAATTTTTGATAGTTTTAGAGTTAATGAGAGAACTTAGTAAGGTTGATTATAATATCAATATGCAGAAGTCAGTTGTTTCTGTGTAACAGCCACAAAATTAGAAAACATGATTAAAAAAAATATATATATATATTTACTATAGCAGTAGATATATAATAAATTAAAGGCCCTGGCCGGTTGTCTCAGCGGTAGAGCGTCGGCCTGGCATGTGGAAGTCCTGAGTTCAATTCCCGGTCAGGGTACACAGGAGAAGCGCCCATCTGCTTCTCCACCCCTCCCCCTCTCCTTCCTCTCTATCTCTCTCTTCCCCTCCTGTAGCCAAGGCTCCTTTGGAGCAGGGTTGGCCCAAGCACTGAGGATGGCTCCATGGCCTCCACCTCAGGCGCTAGAATGGCTCTGGCTGAAACAGAGGAACGCCGAGGGTCTGAGCATCGCCTCCTGGTGGGCATGCCGGGTGGATCCCGGTCAGGTGCATGTGGGAGTCTCTCTGACTGCCTCCCCGCTTCTAACTTCGGGGGTGGGGGAATAAATAAATAAATAAAAATAAATAAAGACATGCTAGCCTTACATGAAGTATTATAAAAACTTTATTAAAAGACATGAAAGAACTAAAGAGTGTAGTTTACCATTTTCATGGATAGATATAAAGATATCACTTCTCTTCATATTGATAATTCTGATTAAAATCCCAGCGAGTTCATGAAACTCACAGGCTGGTCTTTATACTGTATATGGAATAGTAAAGACTGGATGAGAATACTGCTGAAGAAGACCAAGGTTAGGCAGTTTGGCCCACTGCAGTACTAAGGATAACCATAGGCATAGATGATTGTATAGAGAGCCATGACCGCCTGACCGGGTGGTGGTGCAGTGGATAGAGCATCAGACTGGGATGCGGAAAACCCAGGTTCGAAACTCCGAGGTCGCCAGCTTGAGCGAGGGCTCATTTGGTTTGAGCAAAAAGCTCACCAGCTTGAGCCCAAGCTTGCTGGCTCGAGCAAGGGGTTACTCAGTCTGCTGAAGGCCCATGGTTAAGGCATGTATGAGAAAGCAATCAATGAACAATTAAAGTGTTGTAACATACAACAAAAACTGATTGATGCTTCTCATCTCTCCGTTCCTGTCCATCTGTCCCTGTCTATCCCTCTCTCTGACTCTCTCTCTGTAAAAAAAAAAAAAAAAAAAGAAAGCCATGACCATATTTTTCCAACAGATAAAGGGGCCTCATGAAATAAAAATAGAACTGCAAAATGGAGCACTAAAGATACTGGTTTTACCATGAGCAGAACTTAAGGGAATGGCTTGTTTTGATTTTTAAAAGACCAAACCAGTTGCAAAATTCTTGGTTGGCAAAGAATGAGAGCCAGAAGAGTCCAAAGTTCCAGCACCCAAAACCTGCATGAAATCAGAAAGTCTAGAAGATTCCTAATCCACCAATAAAGTTTGCCAGTTTGTTTCTACACCATGTACCCACTTGGCAGGAAAAGCAAGGTTGTTTTCTTTTTTTATATAACTCCATAGTGATAATCAGAAAATGAAACAAACTTTGGGGAATGCCCTTAGACCAAAAAGAAAATACATACATATATTTTTTAGAAAAAAAATTATATTATAAATATACATTATATATATTTACATATGTAATATATATTATTTAAAACAAAAAGATTAACTGCAAATACTCACTTTGGTTAGATATAGCTGTTGAATTTTGCTACAGTTTTAATTTTTTTGATTAAAATTTTTTCAGCTTTGGGGTATAATTGACAAAAATGTAAGATATTTAAAGTGTACATTGTGATCATTTGCTATATGTATACATTTTGAAAGGGTTCCTCTGATCAAGTTAATTCACACACCTATCATCATCTCACATAGTGATCCTTTCTTTGTGTGTGAGAACATTTAAGTTCTGTTAGCAAGTGTCAGTTATATAATATAATGTTATCAACTATATTCACCATGTTATGCATTAGATCCTAAGTTACAGCTGAAAGTTAGTACCCTCTTATCAGTCACTCTGTATTTTCCCCGCCCTCTGCCCTGGCAACCTTTATTTTTGTGTTAGTGGCAGGTGATTTCTTGTATTTCTAATGATAGTCATTCTACCAGGTGTGAGGTAATGACGCACCGTGGTTTTTTGTTGTTTTTTAAAAAAAATTTTTTTTTAGATTTTATTTATTCATTATAGAGAGGGGGGAGAGAGAGAGAGAAAAGGGGGGGAGCAGGAAGCATCAACTCCCATATGTGCCTTGACCAGGCAAGCCCAGGGTTTCGAACCAGCAACCTCAGAGTTTCCAGGTTGACGCTTTATCCACTGTGCCACCACAGGTCAGGCTGAACTATGGTTTTGATAAGCATTTTCCTGATTGGTGATGTTGACCACCTTTTCATGTACTGCTGACCGTTTGTATGTCTGTTCAGTTCCCCCATATTTAAGTAGGATTTTTTTTTTTTGCTATTGAACTGTGTGAGTCCTTATTTTGAATATTAACCCCTTATTAGATATTATTTGAAAACATTTTTCCCATTTTGTAAGTTGCTTTTTCATTTTGTTGCTGATTTCCTTTCCTGTATAGAAGCTTTTTACTTCAGTGAAGCCTGACCTGTTTAGTTTTGCTTTTGTTGTCAAATTAGAAAAGTAATTTCCCAGACCATTGTCAAGGAACTTACTCCCTATATTTTCTTTTAGAAGTTTTTTTGTTTATTTTAGGTCTTAAATTTAAGTCATGAATCAATCATGGGTTGATTTTTGTATGTGGTGTAGATTGGATTTCATTCTTTTGCATATGGCTGTCCAGTTTTCTTGACACCATGTTTTGAGACTTTCTTTCCCCCCGTGTATATCTTAGCTCCTTTGTCATAAATCAGGTGACCATGTATGCATGGTTATTTTTCTGGACTTTATTCTCTTTCGCTTGTGTATCTGTTGTTTTGTTTTGTTTTGTTTTACAGAGACAGAGAGTCAGAGAGAGGGATAGATAGGGACAGAGAGACAGGAATGGAGAGAGATGAGAAGCATCAATCATCAGTTTTTCGTTGTTACACCTTAGTTGTTCATTGATTGCTCTCTCATATGAGCCTCGACCGCGGGCCTTCAGCAGACCAAGTAACCCCCTTGCTTGAGCCAGCGACCTTGGCTCCAAGCTGGTGAGCCTTGCCCAAACCAGATGAGCCTGTGCTCAAGCTGGCAACCTTGGGGTCTCGAACCTGGGTCCTCCGCATCCCAGTCTGACGCTCCATCCACTGCGCCACTGCCTGGTCAGGCTGTGTATCTGTTTTTATGTCAGCACTATCCTGTTTTGATTAGTATAGTTTTGTAATATAGTTTGAAATCATTCAGAGGGATGCCTCCAGCTTTGTTCTTTTTTCCATACAAATTTTAGGAATTTTTTTCCTATTTTTGTGAAAAATACCCTTGGAATTTTGATAGAGATTTCATTGAATCTGTAGATCTCTTTGGGTAGTGTGGACATTTTAACAATATTCATTTTTCCAATCCATGAACATAGAATATCTTTAAATTTATTTGTGTCTTCAGTATTTTTTCATCAATGTGTTACAGTTTTCAGTGTACAGGTCTTTCACCTCCTTGGTTAAAATTTGTTGCTAAGTATTTTAATGTTTTTGATGCTATTATAAATGTAATTGAGTTTCTCATTCTGATACATTACTGTTGTATAGAAACACAACTGATTTTTTATGTTGATTTTAAATCCTATAACTTTACTGAATTTGTTTATTCTAACAGTTTAGGGTTTTCTATATATAATATCACATTATATGCAAATGGAGACAGTTATACTTCTTGGTCTCTGATTTGGATGCCTTTTTTTCTTGTCAGATTGCTCTTCTAGTACTTCCAGTACTGTGTTGAATAAAAGTGATGAGAGTGGGCATCCTGTCTTGTTCTTGATGTTAGAGGAAAGCTGTGGGCTTGTTGTATATGGCCACTATTATGTTGAGGTGTGTTTTCTCTACACCTATTTTTCTGAGAGTTTTTTTATCATGAATGGATATTGAATTTTGTAATATGCCTTTTCAGCATCTATTAAGATAATCATGATTTTCATCTTTCATTTCATTAATGTAGTATATCACACTGATGGATTCATGGCTGTTAAACCATCCTTGCATGCTTGGAATGAATCCCATTTGATCATAGCGTATGTACTTTTAATGTAGTGTTGAATTTTGTTTGCTAATATTTTGTTGAGGATTTTTATATCTATGTTTGTCAGGGATGTTGGCCTGTAATTTTCTTTTCTTGTCGTATCCTTGTTTGGCTTTGGTATCAGGCTGACGCTGGCTTTGTAAGATGAGTTTCTAGGTGCTCCCTCCTCATCTTTTTGGAAGCATGTGAGAAGCATTGGTATCAATTCTTCCTTAAGTGTTTGGTAGAATTTACCTTTAAGCCAGCGGTTCTCAACCTGTGGGTTGCGACCCTGGTGGAGGTCCAACGACCAAAACACAGGGGTCGCCTAAAGCCATTGGAAAATATGTATCGCGATCCACAGGTTGAGAACTGCTGCTTTAAGCCATCTGGTCCTAGAATTATCTTTATTGGGTGGTTTTTGATTACTGATTTACTCTCCTTATTAGTAATTATTCTGTTTCAATTTTCTATTACTTCTTGAGTCAGTCTTGCTAGGGTATATGTTTCTAGGAATTTATTCATTTTTTCTAGGTTGTCTGATATTTTGGCATATAATTGTTCTTAGTCTCTTATGATTCACTGTGTTTGTGTGGTATCAGTTGCAACATCTGCTCTTTCACTTATTTTTTTATTTATTAAAGTCCTCTCTTTTTCTTGGTAAGTGGAGTGAAAGGTTTTTCTATATAGTTTATCTTTTCAAAAAACAGCTCCTAGTTTCTTTTATCTTTTATTCTTTTAGTCTCCTATGATCTTTGTTATTTTCTTCCTTTTACTAACAGGGCTTAGTTTGTTTTACTTTTTCTAGTTCCTTGATGTGTAAAGTTAGATTGTTTATTTGAAATCTTTCTCTTAAAGTAAGCTTTTATTGGTATAAACTTCCTTCTTAGCACTGCTTTTGCTGCATCTCTTAAATTTTGGTGTGCTGTGTTTTCATTTTCAGTTGTCTCAAGATACTTTTTTATTTCTCTTTAGATTTCTTCTTGACCTAGGAGTGATTGAACAGTAGCATGCTGTTTAATATCCTCCACATATTTGTGAATTTTTCAGTTTTATTTTTGTAATATATTTTAATCTTGTTTTAAGTAGGTATTAATTGTTTTGGTAGGTTTTTGAAGGAAAAAAAGAATTCAGTTTTTTTTTCCTTCTCCTCCAGGTATATACCACCTGATAAGAGAGAAGAAAATGACCAGTCAACCCATAAGTGGATGGTGTATGTCCGAGGATCTCGTAGAGAACCCAGCATTAATCATTTTGTCAAGAAAGTTTGGTTCTTCCTTCATCCTAGCTATAAACCAAATGACCTTGTGGAAGTTAGGTAAGCATGCTTGAGTTATTTAACCTAAGAAGGACAGATTTACTGAAGTGGAAGAAAAGTGATTTAACTTGAAGACACTCCCTTGAAACTCTTGTGTTATTAATAATTTGCTCAGCTTTTGCTTTAGTCACAATGTCTTGTAGCTGTGGTTCCCTTTCCAATTACTCTCACTTAATAGGCACTGTGTGCTCTGTCAGGCTGTGAACCGTATGAATTATATTAGCTAATTCTGTTCTGCTCTGGAAATAGCTAAACTAGTTTATATGGAGAAAGATAAATAATAAAAGGTTATATTTTTATGAATATAAGAATATAACATAATTCAACATAGGATTTTAGTATTATAGAAATATTTAATGTTGAAAATTCCTCATGATCTTACCCTTTCAGAAGTAGCCCCCAATGGTGTATTTTCTATATATACATTAACCTAGTATAGTTACTCTTTGTTGTTGTTACTATTATTATTAACCTCACAAAGATAGAATGGTTTTATATATATAAATATACTATTCTGGAATTTGTTGTATTAATTGTAGTCTTTATGTCTTTATATGAAGTTACATATCACATATGCAGTAGTTGTATGAATGGTTGGTTATCTGGGAAATATCTTACATCCTCAGCTCTCTTCAGAACATGCCATCTACTCCTGACTCTTTTTTTTTTGTATTTTTCCGAAGTGAGAAGTGGGGGTGGGGGGGTGTCAGACAGACTCGTGCATGAGCCCTGCCGGGATCCACCCCGCATGCCAACCAGGGGGTAATTCTCAGCCCCTTTGGGGCGTTCCTTCGCTGCAATCAGAGCCATTCTGGCACCAGAGTCGGAGGCCATGGAGCCATCCTCAGCGCCCAGGCTAACTTTGCTCCAATGGAGTTTTGGCTGTGGGAGGGGAAGAGAGAGACAGAGAGGAAGGAGAGGGGAAAGGGTGGAGAAGCAGATGGGTGCTTTTACTATGTGTCCTGGCCCCCTGGCCAGGAATCAAACCCGGGACTTTCACACGCTGGGCCGACGCTCTACCGCTGAGCCAACCGGCCAGGGCCTACTCTTGAGTATTAAATAAAACATGGCTATCTCCTGAGAACACCACTTCTCCTGAGAACCACTTTCAAGTAGCAGCTGTTTTTTCTCACATTCCATGTACCATTGGATTTGGGGTGGGGTACATGTCTTTCTTGCTCATATTTGTGGTTTCCATATTACCTTTTCTCGACTGCCTAAAAATTTTTTTAAAAAAACCTCAGCTTTTTTTTTTTTTTTTTTTTGCATTTTTCTGAAGCTGGAAACAGGGAGAGACAGTCAGACAGACTCCCGCATGCGCCCAACCGGGATCCACCCGGCACGCCCACCATGGGGCGACGCTCTGCCCACCAGGAGGCGATGCTCTGCCCATCCTGGGCATCGCCATGTTGCGACCAGAGCCACTCTAGCGCCTGGGGCAGAGGCCACAGAGCCATCCCCAGCGCCCGGGCCATCTTTTGCTCCAATGGAGCCTTGGCTGCGGGAGGGGAAGAGAGGGACAGAGAGGAAGGCGCGGCGGAGGGGTGGAGAAGCAAATGGGCGCTTCTCCTATGTGCCCTGGCCGGGAATCGAACCCGGGTCCTCCGCACGCTAGGCCGACGCTCTACCGCTGAGCCAACCGGCCAGGGCCAAAACCTCAGCTTTTTTGAAGCACCCTACGACCTGCTGCTCCTCTCTGTTGCAGGCATCTACTGATTTTCCATTCACTCCCCACTCTCAGTTTTAGCACTGAGCATACAGATTTTCTGTCAGTACTCTTGCTATTCTTTTTTTTTTTAAATATGTTTTAAATTTTTTGGTCTTTTTGAGAGAGAAAGAAACAATTGACTTGTTTTTCACTTGTTCCACTTACTCATGCGTTCATTAGTTGGTTTTTGTTTGTGCTCTGACTGGGATTGATCCCACAACCCTGGTGTATCGGGTTACACTCTGACCAGCTGAGCTACCCGGCCAAGGCCCCTCATCATTCTTAAGGGTTTTGACGTGCGTGCGTATAGACAATTCATTCAAAACCCTGGTCTCTCAGTTCATTGATTTTCTCTTTAATTATAAGAGTATGCTTATGATTATATCTTAGAATCTAAGCTGAATAAGAGGAGAAAGAAATTATACAAGAGCAGTAATGGGTAGTGAAAACTGGTATGGGCAAGAAATGAAAGTCCCAGTGAGGTTAAAGAATAGGAGTTGATGGTCTATCGCCTGTCTACCCAGGAGAATCAGTCAATGTTGTAGTTTTCCATTGCAAATAAGACTTTTTTCCTTTTACTGTTTATAAGACTTTTTTTTTATTTTCTTGACGTATTTCACTGGATAGGCCCTCAGAAAAGTATTGATATCCTGATTTAGAGTTTAATTGATAAAGGAGCAATTTTATTCTTAGCCTCTCAAGTGTTAGTGTTGGAAAGACTTTGTTTGTGATTTGGTTTAAATATATATGTGATTCATAAAACCTTTCAGAAATACCCAATACAACTCAGCTTGCCTGTCTTACACTTGTTTTCTCTGCCAGGAATACCATCTTCCTATTGTCTGTCTGTATATACACATGCATGCACGCACATATGTCTGTGTATACATGCACACACAGTATGCCTGTCTTTCTAAGGGTCTGCCCTTTGTCCTTCAGTACATAACACAGAGTTTACTTCCTTAGTGAATACTTTTTTGCCCTACTTTTTCCTAGAGATTAAATTATAGTAAATGAATATTTACTTGATTTATTGGGATATTAACAATGTGTTTTAGTTTAAGAGAGTTGATAGACCAGTTGGCTCAGTGGTAGAGCATTGGCCTGGCATGTGAAAGTCCCAGGATCGATTCCTGGTCAGGGCACACAGGAGAAGTGACCATATGCTTCTCCACCCTTCTCCTCCTGTAGCCATGGCTCAATTAGAGCAAGTTGGCCCTGGATGCTGAGTATGGCTCCATGACTTCCACCTCAGGCAATAAAAAATGGCTCTGGTTGCAATGGAGCAAGGGCCCCGTATGGGCAGAGCATCGCCCCCTAGCGGGCTTGCTGGGTGGATCCTGCTCAGGACGCATGTGGGGAGTCAGCCTCTGCCTCCCTTACTCTCACTAAAATTTAAAAAAAAAATCTGATAGAGTAATAATATTTTCTGAGTTTAGGTAGCCTGACTCCAAATTAGCCCAGTGTTCTAATACAGATATTTTAATGAATTTGGTAAGAAATAGATGAGTTTAAAAAGTGCTGTGTCTATAAAAATGTAAATAATAAAAAGAACATGTCTCATTGTCCAGATCAGCAAGAAATTCCTTTATGTGGTAAAAAAAAAAAAAAATAAGCACACTGTCTTAGTAAAATACTTCATTTAATATAAATCATGTGAATTGGTTAAAATATTTTAATCATATTATTATTGAAGTTAAATATCTGATTTACAAAAAGGATTAAAAACTCATTACATTAGCCTGACAGGTGGTGGCACAGTGAATAGCACATCGGCCTGGGATGCTGAGGATCCAGGTTCGAAACCCTGAGGTTGCCAACCTGAACACGGGCTCATCCAACTTGAGTGTGGGCTCACCGGCTTGAGCATGGAATCACTGGCTTGAGTGTGGGACATGACTCCATTGTCGCAGGCTTGAGCCCAAAGGTTGCTGACTTGAAGCCCAAGGTCGCTGGCTTGAGCAAGGGGTCACTTGCTCTGTTGGAGCCCCCAGTCAAGGCACATATGAGAAAGCAATCATTGAACAGCTAAGGTGCCACAACGAAGAATTGATGCTTCTCATCGCTCTCTCCCTTCCTATTCATCTGTCCCTGTCTGTCTGTCTGTCTCTCTATCTCTATCTCTCTGTGTCTCTCACTAAAAAAAAACAACAAAAACTCATCATATTAAACCCTTAATACTTAATGATGCAAACCAATGCTTGTTATGTTTCTTCTTGTTATTATTTTTTAATTATTTCTCATTTCCCCCCCAAGAATTGGAATTTTTAAAACACTGATTTTCTGTAAGTTGTAAAAAAGTATCATGTAATAATATATGAAATGGTATTTACTAAGAAATCTTTACTAATCTGCAGGTAAAGGTATGCTTAATCACACTTAACAGGATGTATTTTAACAGTCTGAGGAAATGCAAGGAAAAGATCATATTGTGTAGCGCCTTTTAAATTTCTCTTTCATTTTACTCATCTGGAGTATTTTCTGTATATAGTAAATGAACTTCATTTTGCGAAATGTATGCAATTTGACATCAGTGAACTAGCCACCTTTCTGCTTTTGTCTATCTATTCACTAGAGTTGAACTTATGTACATAAATTGGGGAACACAGCTTATTTACTATGTCTGTAGTTAGTGAAGTTCAGTGTATATCCAGTATAATTGCTGAATATTACAAAATGAATTATGCTGTCCATTTAGCTTTACTGGACTTTAAGTGACCAGGCTTATCAATAGCATTTCATTTACTTAGTCTCTTTCTGAGTCCACCATGCCTCTAGGCCCCACTGTTCTGGCTTTGGATCTGTTTTCGAACTCCTATTATAAGTCCACCTTCTTATTGGACCCAAGGCCTGTCGTTTTTGGTGGTTGTTATTATTAATTCATTAGTTAGTTAATGAATTAATTAATTTTGACAACCATGCAGGGATCTGAACAGCAGGCCTATCTTTTCATTTCTGTCTGAATCTTTACCAACATCATGGCTGCTTCTCTTATCAGCTCAGCTGGTGTTCAGTTTGGTTTCTTTTACCCAAGGCATTCTAGTTTGCTTTGCTCTGTTTTCCCTCTGGTTTATAGTGCAGCTGTTGCTCTTTGTCCTTACCAGGGTACTTTCACGCTCAGGGAGTTTTCCTGTCTTGGGCTCTCCTAGCCTCTGGCTCTGTGCGTCATTCAGGTATCTGCTGGAAGACTCCTCTCAGGCCCTGTTCTTGGACGCTGCCTTTCTGAGTTCATGTCCTGCCATAGTTTTCCAAAAGCACACTCCACCAAAATGCTTTCTCATTGCATTTGGCATCCTCTCTCATTACAATAACTCCAAGCCAGTGATTCACAATGGACATTTTCATTTTAAAGCATTCTCTCTTTCCCCCACTAACTTACACCATATTATTTTTGAGTACACGAAGGGCTCACAATTAAATTTTTAAATTTTATGTTACAGAAAATTCCAAACATATACAAAAGCTGAGTATATTGAACTCTCATGTACCCAGCACCAATTATTAACACTTTGCAAGTCATTTTTTCATCAATTTTTCTTTTTTCTTTCCTTTGCCAATTATGTTTTGACTGAAAACTCTTTGGTCCAGAGAGCATTCACACATATCCCTCTCTATCCTCTAAAATCATAGTCACTATGAGGGGAAGACCATACTGAAAACATGGGATCACGTTAAGTCCTCTCAGCAGATATGTCCAAATAAATTGTCACTTGCAAATTGAATATTCCTGATTTATCTCATTTTTGCCAGAGTGGAGCAGTAAACAGGAGTGTCTGGGGTAGGGAAGCTATACTTCATAGCCTGTGTCTGTCAAGTAGAAATAAGGATTTTGACTCTAATATTGTGACAGCCATCAAATCACTTTAGTTCTTTGTGAAAATAATGACATTGGATTATATGGTATAAGTGTCTTAGCTCTAAGTAAATAGTAATTGAAAATTTAATGTAGATTTTGGGTTGAACTTTTATAATTGATCATTTTAACATAATGTAGCATATTGATTTAACTTCAAATGAGGAAACGTAAATGATAGAGGATGTGAATTTCTAACTTATTCGTTATGAGAAAACTTTTTCTCTAGAATGATTACACATGCATGAATGTGTTGATATCTGCTTTCCTCTAGAGAGCCCCCTTTCCACCTGACCAGAAGAGGCTGGGGTGAGTTTCCTGTCAGAGTTCAAGTTCACTTTAAGGACAGCCAGAACAAGCGGATAGATATCATTCATAATCTGAAGGTATTGGAATGAAATATTGCTCCTGGGAAATGAAGTATATCATTCACCTGTTACTTCAAATAATAGGTTAGGGCTTCTGAAAGAAGCGGCCAGGTGAAGGATAGTAGAAGCAAGGAACATCTTTTTTTTTTTTTCCCTGAAGCTGGAAACGGGATAGACAGTCAGACAGACTTCCGCATGCGCCCGACTGGGATCCACCCGGCACGCCCACCAGGGGGACGCTCTGCCCACCAGGGGCGATGCTCTGCCCCTCCGGGGGCTCTGTTGTGACCAGAGCCACTCTAGCGCCCCTGGGGCAGAAGCCAAGGAGCCATTCCCAGCTCCTGGGCCATCTTTGCTCCAATGGAGCCTCGCTGCGGGAGGGGAAGAGAGAGACAGAGAGGAAGGAGAGGGAGAGGGGTGGAGAAGCAGATGGGCGCTTCTCCTGTGTGCCCTGGCTGGGAATCAAACCCGGGACTTCTGCACGCCAGGCCGATGCTCTACCACTGAGCCAACCGGCCAGGGCTGGAACATCTTTTTGAGTGTGTTATGCTCTCTGCTATAACACTCCTTTATCCTCTGAGGGTTGGGGGAAGGATTGCTTTACAGTTGAATGAATGTTCTTTAAAAAGATGAGCTAGTCAGATCATCTGAACACTTGAACCTCTATCCCGAGCTCACTGTTATTGTTACCTGGGGCTAATGTTTTTTGTTGTTAATTTTTCTATTGATTTGAAAGAGAAAGGGGGAGGGAGGGAGAGAGAGAGGCAGATAGAGCATCAACTCGTCTCTTTGAGTTGCTCCATTTAATTGTATATTTATCGATTGTCTCTCACATGTGCCCTGACCAACTGGAGGTTGAACCTGTGGCCTCTGGCGTGTGGGGATAATGCTTTATCCACTGAGACACCCAGCCATGGCCGGCTAATCTTTTTAAAAAATATTTACTTATTTTTCTGTAAAATGAGGCAAATACAGGAAGTCCTCAAATCATATTTTGTTCAAAGTCATTATAATGATGAGATGTCATAGGAACTTCTGTTTATATTAGCTTATAGTCAATTTCGTTATACTATGTTTCGCTTAAAGTCACAGAACCTATCAATGACCCTAAGTAAGGAGTTACTATAAAAAGCAGTGTCTGTTATCTCATAAAGATAAACAATATATTTGTTCTCTAAGAGTAAAGACTGAAATGAACATATTTTAGAAAATACAGTGTGTCCGTAAAGTCATGGTGCACTTTTGACCGGTCACAGGAAAGCAACAAAAGACCATAGAAATGTGAAATCTGCACCAAATAAAAGGAAAACTCTCCCAGTTTCATACCTATTCAGTGCAGTTCGATGTGGGCTCACACACAGATTTTTTAGGGCTCCTTAGGTAGCTATCCCATATAGCCTCTACAGACTCGTCACTGGCTGATGGCCTACCAGAATGGGGTTTCTCCACCAAACTGCCGGTTTCCTTCAACTGCTTATCCCACCGAGTAATGTTATTCCTATGTGGTGGCACTTCATTATAAACGCGCCGATGTTCACGTTGCACTTTGGTCACGGATTTGAATTTAGCGAGCCACAGAACACACTGAACTTTCCTCTGTACTGTCCACATCTCGACTGGCATGGCCGTGGGCTGCTGTACACCGTGTATACACGGTGTTAACGTCATCATCTGCGCATGCGTACATGCTGCCACATCATCCTGCAGAAACTGGGAGGGTTTTCCTTTTATTTGGTGCAGATTTCACATTTCTATCATCTTTTGTTGCTTTTCTGTGACTGGTCAAAAGTGCACCATGACTTTACAGACACACTGTATAAAGTACTGTACAAGGTTGTAATATTTTTTATTGGTGTTGTCAGAATCCTTTGCCGATATATTTACATGGTTTGTTATGAAGCTATTATAAATTATATTTTACAAAGTGTTTCTACGCCTGGGGAAAAATTACCATTATATATAGTAAGTAGAAAGCACAGAGTATAAAACTGTATAGTATGAGGTTAAACCATGATTTGAAAAAAAATACAAAGAAAGTATACCAACATGTTGGCATACATAACTGAAGTAATGATATTGTGGGCTATTTCCCCTGCTGTTTTAAGTTTTTTTCCAGTTTTACATAATAAACATTTGACTTTCATAGTTGGAAGACATAGCATTTTTATTTTTAATTTTTTACAGGGACAGAGAGAGAGTCAGAGAGAGGGATAGATAGGGACAGACAGACAGGAATGGAGAGAGATGAGAAGCATCAATCATTAGTTTTTCCTTGCGACACCTTAGTTGTTCATTGATTGCTTTCTCATATGTGCCTTGACCGTGGGCCTTCAGCAGACTGAGTAACCCCTTGCTCGAGCCAATGACCTTGGGTCCAAGCTGGTGAGCTTCGCTCAAACCAGATGAGTCAGCGCTCAAGCTGGCAACCTCGGGGTCTTGAACCTGGGTCCTCTGCATCCCAGTCCGACGCGCTATCCATTGCGCCACCGCCTGGTCAGGCAACATAGCATTTTTTTAATGTTCCTCTTGGCCATCTCTGCAGTAGTCATGTATACATTTCCTAATATCGAACTTATCCCAAAGCACCCTTAAAATGGCTTACTACATAGTTCCCATTAATGACTCCTAAAATTGAACTAAACAAGTCTGGGTTCATCTGCAGAATTCTTTGTTCCCTTTGTTCTACAAATGCACCTTTTCAACTTCAAGGCATGCTGAAATCTGCCCTCCATTATTTGTTCTGCAACCATTGTAAAATAGCACCGCTTCATGTGCAAATTATCTTCTAGAAATTACTGTCAGACTAGATTTTTTTATGAGCTGAGAGAATAACTCAAACCAAATAAAGAACATACAGTCACTTCTACTTTGTTCAGTGGGGCAGAATATGCTCCCACTTACTTAGAGGAATGTCTAAATTAGTTTTGCTTTCCTTTGATCTTATGTTAAGCACGCATGTACCTTCTCATATTGCACTGGACCCAGCCCTTATTCCTAGGATAAAGGAAGTTGTTTGCATAGTTTTTGTACATATTGTAATGTTCAAATCACTTAGAGTTCCTGGTAGAAGATTGAGACACAGATAGTATTTTAAAATGATGAATTTAAAGCATTTCTTGTCAGGTTTTTGGAAAACTTAATTTTACTATTTATTATGTATCAATTGGCCTTGAGATCTTAAAACATCTGTATTGTGCCCATATGAATGATTTTTATTTGTACTGGAGTATCATTTTCCCTGTTATTTCCTTGTTAACCCTCAGAGCCATCTTTGGTTTTCCCTTCTTTGTTCTAAATATTCATTCAGTTGCATACCATTCTTTCTTCATAATCTTCTATTCTACCTTTTTACTGTCTCCTGATTGGCTTATTTTATTTTATTTTATTTTATTAGCAAGGAAGGTGGATAGAGAGAGATGAAACGTATCAACTCGTAGGTGCTTCATTTTAGTTGTTCATTGATTGCTTCTCATACATGTCTTGACCCGGGGGGGTGCAGGGGGAGCTCAGGCTGAGCCAATGACACATTGCTCAAGCTGGCAAGCCTGCACTCAAGCTGAATGAGCCCATGCTCAAGCTAGCAACCTCAGGGTTTCAAACACGGGACCTCAGCATTGCACATGTTGTGCAATGGACCAGTGGTGGACACTCGAACCACTGCGCCACCACCGGCCAGGCCTAATTAGCTTCTTTAATTCTAATCTATCCTTTTCCCCTCTGTTCATTCTGCACACCACCATTAGTCTTCCTAAACTAGGAGAACAGTTATGCTATTTCTCTCTGAGAAACCTTGATTGAATTCCTGTCATTCAAGTTCAGACACCCCTGCCTACTAGTCAGAGCCCTTCACAGTTTGACTCAACACACTGCCCCTGAATTACCACACAGGAGTCCCTGTACGAGCACCTGCTCCAGCCACGTCGGTCTGTCCATCGTGGAAGTGCCGTGGCCTCCCTGTGATTTCTCTCATGCTCTCTCCCTCCTGGATCGCCTGTTTGGAATTTATTCATTCTTCAAGTTCCAGTAACTTTTCTTGGCTAGTTAATCCGGTATATTCTGAATTTTGTAGTACATAACAATCTTATTTGACACTATAATAGTTATATTAAATACTAAATAGTCTAAGTGTTAGATAAAATTTAAAGTTCCCTGAATGTATGAAATATCTGTATCCTGCATCCCCGGCAGGTAGTCATTGAAGCTCTTCTCACCATCACTGTGGAGCCCAGCAACTCCTGAAAGAGCCTATTTATTCACTTAGTAAAGAGCTGTTTGAAACTTTTTTTATAAATTTACCTAAAACTGCCTTTTTAAAAAACCTTGATCTTATTTGTGCTAGTTTGATTTCTGGAATAGCACAGAACAGGACTTTTTTTGTTTTATAAGAACCCTAAAAATGTTTAATGATAGCATTTATGACTCTCAGTCATTTCTTTTCCAGGCAAAACCTGCTCTTGTAGCATTTCTTTCTGTCTTTCTTTCTTTTTTTTTTTTTTGAGAGAGAGGCAGGGAGAGCGAACCAGACAGAAACATTGAGCTGCTCCTGTGGGGGCCCTGACTGGGGAGTCGAACCGGCAACCTCTGTGCTCCAGCTTGACACTCCAAACAACTAAGCTCTCTGGCCAGGGCTTAATTTATATATATTTTGAGACAGAAAGAGTGGGGTAAGGGAGGAGGGAAGCATTCATCTGTTGTTCCACTCATTCATGCATTCATTGGTTGCTTCCGGTCTGTGCCCAGACAGGGGATCAAATATAACCTTGTTATTTTGGGACGATACTCTTAACCAGCTGAGCTAACTGACCAGGCCTCTTGTAGCATTTTGTGTAGCCTGTGTTTTCCAGTTCCTCTTGTCATTTAATAACAGTTCTGTTTTATGAATGTCTCCTGGAAATTGTTGTCCCAAGAATGAAACAGGCCAATGCAGGATAGAAGCTACATTATTTCTATGCACTGGAGAATATGAAAATGATGTAGCTGAAAATATTTTACATAGTCTTTGTAAACATCATTAAATGGCTGCATGATACTGCATTTCCCCATGTATAAGACGTGCCCTTTTTCAAAAAATTTGGGGTCTAAAAACTGGGTGTGTCTTATATAGTGGTTGTAGCTCTTTTTACTTGCATTTTCTGCTTTTTTACCCTTCTTGATTTTTTTACTTACATTTCCTGATTTTTTGGGCTTGTTGTCTTTGCTCTCATTGTTTCACATTCATTAGCGATATATTACAGCAGATTACATTTTGCCACATTCTGCCTTGAAATGGTTCAGAAAAATTTTTCGTACAGTGCTGAATTCAAGTTAAAAGTGATCCAGGTTGCAAAAGCGAATGGAAATTGTGCTGCTGACCATAAGTTTGGCTCTCCTCCGACTGAGAAATCAATCAAGACTGGCTACGGGAAGGAGAAACCCTACTGAAAACACCACGGCAGAAGAAGGCCATGAGAGGCAAGTCAGCACAATGGCCTGATTTAGAGAGGGAATTGAAGTTATGGATTGAAGAGCAAAGGGCAATTGGAATTCCTGTGTCCACAAAGATGGTTCAGCATGAGGCAAGAAGAATTGCTGATGAAAGAGAAGTTACTGATTTCAAAGGAGGACACAATTGGTGCTTCAGGTTCATGAAAGGGAATGGACTAAGCATGCGTACACGCACCAGACTTGCCCAAAAGATGCCTGAAAGCTGTGAGCAGAAGGTCCTTGAATTTCATCATTTTGTCATTCAATGTCAGAAGACACATCAGTTTGAGTTGGGACAGATTGCAAATGTGGATGAAGTCCCCCTTCAATTTGATGTCTCAACTAACAGAACTGTTGCTAAGAAGGGGGTGAAAACTGTAACTGTGAAGACAAGTGGACATGAAAAGAGCCATTATACAGCTGTTCTAGCTTGTTGTGCCAGTTGGACCAAGCTGCCTCCTATACTGATTTTCAAACACAAAACAATGCCTAAAGCAGACATTCCTCGAGGAGTGATTGTCCATGTTCATGACAAGGGTTGGATGGATCAGGATGGGATGAAGATCTGGTCTGAGAAAGTTTGGAGAAGGGGACCAGGTGGGCTCTTACACAAACCTGCCCCATTGGTGCTTGATCAGTTCAGGGCACATATAACAAAAAACACAAAGGAGATTGCTGCAGAGCAAAAAATAAAACTTGCCTTCATACCTGGAGGCTTCACACCCCAGCTCCAACCACTTCATGTCAGCATTAACAAACCCTTCCAAGCTGCTGTGAGAGACGAATGGGACCAGTGGATGAAGTCTTCTGAGGACAATTTGACACCAGCAGGAAGAGTCAAGGAACCAACTATTGGAGAAGTTTGTACCTGGGTGAAAGGATCATCCTGGGATAATATCAAGATTGAGATCGTTGTCAAGTCATATAAAAAGTGTGGCATTTCAAATGCCATAGATGGAACTGAGGACAATGTGATATATGAAGACAGTGATTCAACATCAGACACAGGTGAGGACAAGCTAATGAATGGGAGTTTTGACAGTGATGAGGAGTTATATGAATTTTATGATGAATAAAACGAGTTCAATAACTTTATGTAATATATATATTTTTTCAAATTTCAGACCCCAAAATTGAGGTGTGTCTTATACATGGGTATGTCTTGTACATGGGGGAATATGGCACTTCATAAATTGATAGTTGATGGTTTACTTCTTAAGCATGTCTCTATTGCTGGATGTTTATATTGCTTTTATTTTTTGTGGTTATTAATAATGCTGTAGTAAACATCTTTTTGTGTAAAACTTCTACCACTCTTAGATTGTCCTTAGAATGGATTATTGAAGTTTATAGTTTTGACCTGACCTGTGGTTCAGTGGATAAAGCATCGACCTGGAATGCTGAGGTTGCTGATTTGAAACCCTGGGAGGGCCCGGTCAAGGCCCATATGGGAGTTGATGCTTCCTGCTCCTCCCCCCTTCTCTCTCTCTCTCTCTCTCTCTCTCTTCCTCTCTCTTCTCTAAGATGAATAACTAAAGTTCTTAAAAAAAATAATTAAAAAATAGAAATCTTTTTTTAAAAAGTATATAGTTTTATTAAAAGTATAATGACTACCTATATATCTGAGGTTGTTTGTATTAATTTTACTCAATTTTTCTGAATATTAAGAGAGTTTTTCTTGAAGTGATGAATTGATACTTTATATTATGAAAAATTAGGTCCTATAATATAAGACTTGTGGTAGAAGAGGTTTTTGCTAATACTGTACCCTAAGATTTATAAGTAAGCATGATGAAACTGAACTCTTTCTTTTTTGTCTTTTGATAGCTGGATAGAACTTATACTGGCTTGCAGACTCTTGGAGCAGAGACGGTAGGTTTTTTTCCTACAATTTTATTTGGGAACAAACAGACTGAAAATTGATTTTTGTTTTTATTTTATTTTTTGTATTTTTCTGAAGTTGGAAACGGAGGCAGTCAGACAGACTCCCACATGCGCCCAATCGGGATCAACCCGGCATGCCCACCAGGGGGCGATGCTCTGCCCATCTGGGGTGTCACTCTGTTGCAACCAGAGCCATTCTAGCACCTGAGGCAGAGGCCAAGGAGCCATCCTCAGCGCCCGGGCCAACTTTGCTCCAGTGGAGCCTTGGCTGCGGGAGGGGAAGAGAGAGACAGAGAGGAAGGAGAGGGGGAGGGGTGGAGAAGCAGATGGGCTTCTCCTGTGTACCCTGGCTGGCAATCGAACCCAGGACTCCTGCACGCCAGGCCAATGCTCTACCACTGAGCCAACTGGCCAGGGCCTGATTTTTGTTTTTAGTTAGAAAAAAATGAGTGCTAAATTTTAAAAACCATTCATATCCCCTTTTTGTTTATTTTTTTTAGATGCAATAAAATACATGTAAAATGTACTGTTTTTAAGTGTATGGCTAAAATATTATTAAATATATTCACATTTTGTGTAGTCATTGCTATCGTCCTCTCAGAAAACTAAAACTAACCATTTACAATAAATCTCCATTCTCCTCTGCCCCCAGCTCCTGGCAGCTACCCTTCTACTCTCTATCTGTATGAGTTGGACTACTCTAGATATAGTATAAGTGGAGTCATACAGTGTTTGTTTTTTCGTAACTGGTATATTTCACTTAGCACATTCTCAAGGTTCAACCATGTTGTAGCATGTATCAGACTTTCTTTCCAAAAAAGTCTGAATAATGTTCCATTTATACACATTTTGTTTATCCATTTATCTGTCAGTGAGCACTCAGTTGCTTACATTGTTTGGCTATTGTGAATAATGCTGCAAAGAATTATATTTGAGTATATTTGTTCAAGTCCCTGCTTTTAATTCTTTTGGATAAATATCCAGAAATGAGATTGCTGGATAATACTGTAATTCTGTTTTTAATTTTTTGAGGAACTGCCACTCTGTTTTCCTTAGCAGCACCGTTTTACATTCCCACCAACAGGGCAGTGCTAAGGGTTCTAATTCTCCCGCACTTGTTTGTCTTTTTGATTGTAGCCATCCTGATGGGTGTGCGGTGGTGTTTCATTGGGGTTTCGTTTGCATTTTCCTAATGGTTAATGATGTTGAGCATCTTTGCATATGTTTATTGGCCATTTGTATGTCTTCTTTGGAGAAATGTCTTCAGATCTTTTACTCATTTTTGCATCAGCTTGTTATTTTTGTTGTTGAGTTTGAGTCTCTAATCAGATATGTGATTCACAAATATTTTCTATTATATGGGTTACTTTTTTACTCTCTTAATTCTGTTCTTTGAGTCACAAAAATTTTTAGTTTTGACATAGTTTAGTTTTTCTTTTGTGCCTGTTTTTTGTGTCATATTTGCAAAATCATTACCAAGTACAATGTCGTGAAGCTGTGCCCCTATATTTTCTTTTAAGAGTTTTATTGTTTTTAGGTCTTATGTTAGGCCTTTGAGTTAATTTTTATGTTAGGCCCATTTTGAGTTAATTTTTGTATATGGTGTGAGGTGAAGAGCCACTTTTATTCTAATGGATGTGGATTTCCAGTTTTCTCAGCAACGTTTTGTTGAAAGACTCCTTTTCACAATGAATGATCTTGGCATCCTTGTCAAGATAATTTGACCATATATGGGAGAGTGTATTCTATATTCTAGTCCAACAATCTGTATATCTTTCCCTAATGCCAGGATCACACTTTTAATTACCATAGTGAGGCACTGGTCTGGGTAGTGAGGAGACAGTTCTGTACAAGATAGCTACTATTCTCAAGAGTTATATTCTTGGTCTGTTGAGAATGGAAAGAAGGTATACTGTAAGCATAAAAGCAAATAAGGATTCATTTACAAATAAATGCTATAAAGAAGAGAGTAGGTGGGGGACAGGAGAGTTGCTTTATCTAGGTTGGTTAGGAAAGACCTTTCTGAGAAGATGACGTTTGATTGAGACCTACTGGTGAGAAAGAGACAGACATGGTACGATTTGGGGGAAGAGTGTTGTAAAGCATTTAAGCAACAAATGAAAAGACCCCAGTTTTATGATTGGTTTTACTAAATTATCTATTAAGCCAGAATATATTTTTGGATAATCCTTTAGGTTCTCAGATTGAAATTGTCTTTGAAGTATGGTGGAAATGATTTGTCAGCTCTCTTAGAGGACCATGTTCTTAGAAGGTTTGGGGCTTTCTGGGACATTGATGATGAACTCATGAGCCCAGTTATTGCCCGGTTTTGTAGGTAGTGGATGTTGAGCTCCACCGGCATTCTCTTGGGGAAGACTCCATTTATCCTCAGTCCTCCGAGTCAGACATCTCTGATGCCCCACCATCTTTGCCTTTGACCATTCCAGCCCCAGTGAAAGCTTCCTCACCAATAAAGCAGTCACATGAGCCAGTACCTGATACCTCTGTGGAGAAAGGTAATATATTTTTTCTTGTATGGAAATGTATTTTTCCTTATATGGAGGAGTCATTCTGGGGCATTCCTTTCTCTCATATTTGTATAATATTGACATTGAACTGCTGCTCCCTTCAGAGACAGAGTATATGGAAATTTTCCATAAGCAGGCATGCTGCCTCTACTACATATACATAGCCCTGTTATCCAACAACCCAAATGCATACTCTTCTCAGAAAATATTTTTTTAAGTTCTACTAGCATTTTATAGAACTCAAAACTCATTATAAAGCATCAATTTAAAAAAAAAATAGAAATTACCTTTATTTTTTATGGCTATATTGCTTATTTTGTAGATTCAACAAAAAGCTGTACTCTTTCTTTCTAGGACATACCTGAATAAATCAGTGTTACAAACTGGACTATACCACAGATCTCACTTAAGTGTGACAAATTGCTTATTAAGGAATAGGCCCTGTTCTTCCCATGTTACAGAATAGAGCAAAACTTCCAATTAATAGTACTGAATTGGAACACGACGTCACAAGCTTGTATGTGCCTTAGGGAAGGTGACTTGAGCACCTCTCAGTTTTAGCTGAGCCGGGAGAAACAGCCTCTTCCACAGTGAGGTGCAGTAGCCGGCCGGAGGGCGACCCTACCTCCTCCTTTCACCTGAACGAGTGAGCCAGATACTGTTTCCTGTGAGGGGGTGATTCCTTAACAAAAACATTATTTCTGACTTTGCATATAAATGTGGGATTTTGTAATACAAACTTTTAAAAACCATTTTTTCTGTTAAATATCTTTTGCCTCTTGAGGTTTCTTTTTCCAACAGGTAACTCAGAGATAAGCAAGGCTTCTCGGTCCAGCTTAGGGGACTTCCATCATCACAGTTAAAATCAAGCAGACAAAAACAGTTGCATTTTTAAGTTGTGTCAGTCTTTGTCACTAATGGAAAAACTGCTTCTCATTGGTCTCAACATGGGGAAACTGTAAACAACCATCTGATAACAGCACTGTGATGTGATTGTGTCCAGCGTTATCACTGTCATAGAGCATAGATCTTAATGTCTCTTTTCAACCTATTGTTGCATTATAGCCTTTTACTAAATATTATATATAGTGAATTATAACTAATTCAGTGAGTTACAATTCTTTTCATTTAGTAGACATTAATTAAAGATACCATGTATTTTAAGCTATGCTATGATTATATGTAGTAAATACAGAAATATATTGAATTTTGCCAGGTTTTGAGGTGGAAGAAAATTATGCTTTTTCCTGGAGTTAGAAAGCATTACATTTTTCTTCTTTTATGATTATGGTGGTTTTATCTAAGAAATTACTGGTCTCGTTCCCAATTGTGTGAACAAGAAACTTAAATAACCATTCTTATTTAAAATAGAAGATGATTCATAAATAAATGTTTTAGGTATTTAAGTGTTCACTTATGTAACTTACAATAAGAAATAAAATAGGTTCTAAATGGTATTAGTTTAATCTCTTAGCCTACATTATAATATGGTATTAATATTTTAACTTTTATAAAATGCTCTTTATGGGCATTTAATAAGACATGACACAGATTAAGTGAATACTTTCTTTTGTGTTTTTTCTCTTCTCTAATTTGAACAGTTTTTCAATTCCTATATAAAAAAATGGGAGACCATAGTGAGCTTATTTACTTTTTATATTATCTAGAGCAGTGGTCCCCAACCCCTGGGCCAGGCCATTTGGTACTGGTCTGCAGAGAAAGAATAAATAACTTACATTATTTCCATTTTATTTATATTTAAGTCTGAACGATGTTTTTTTTTGTTTTTTTTTTATTTTATTTTATTTATTTTTTTATAGTGACAGAGAGAGAGAGTCAGAGAGAGGGATAGATAGGGACAGACAGACAGGAACGGAGAGATATGAGAAGCATCAATCATTAGTTTTTTGTTGCGACACCTTAGTTGTTCATTGATTGCTTTCTCATATTTGCCTTGACCGTGGGCCTTCAGCAGACCGAGTAACCCCTTGCTTGAGCCAGCGACCTTGGGTCCAAGCTGGTGAGCTTTTTTGCTCAAGCCAGATGAACCCGTGCTCAAGCTGGAGACCTCTGGAGTCTCGAACCTGGGTCTTCCGCATCCCAATCTGATGCTCTATCCACTGCGCCACCGCCTGGTCAGGCCGATGTTTTGTTTTTAAAAAATGACCAGATTTCCTGTTACATCCGTCTAAGACTCACTCTTGATGCTTATCTCGGTCACGTGATACATTTATCCGTCCCACCCTAAAGGCCAGTCTGTGAAAATATTTTCTGACATTAAACTGGTCTGTGGCCCAAAAAAGGTTGCGAACCACTGATCTATAGTATATAATATGTTTTCTAACTTTTAAGAAGAAGCATTTTAACAAAATACGATTCTATGCATAGATTTGCTAAAAAACATGACAGCCGGCTCCAAATGGGGTCCCTTATGCCAAGCCTTATGTTTCCACACTGAAACTTAATGTGATTACAGTTTTGGCCTCTCCCCAGAAATGCAATCTTAAACCAGTCGATCAAGAGTCCTCAGGCAATCTGCCTAGTAGGCCCCTCCCCTCCCCTAAAGGAAAGTGACCTTACCACAACCAACTTGCTTTTTGTCCTATAACTTGCTGTTCCTGCTCCTTACTGCCTCTGAAAGTCCTTCATTTTTTTCATCTGTTGGGAGTTCCTTTCTTTTCTGCTAGATTAAATCCTGCTTGATTCATGAATCATTGAATAAAGTCAATAAAATCTTTAAAGTTTACTCAGTTGAAATTTGTTTTTTAAAGCACTATCCAGTACTGTGGGTTGTGTTTATTTTACTGCTAGTAAATGGATTAAAGGGTTGTTGAAATGACAAGGGATTTTATTGTTTTATTTTTCCTCCACAGTGGTAAGATTTTATTATTTCAAAGTGATCGATGACTTTTTATTTGCCTGTTTCATTTCAAGCAGGATTCCCAGCCAACGCTGAGACTGAGAGACCCACGACATTTTATTCTTTGCCATCTTCATTGGAACGAACGCCCACCAAAATGACAGCATCCCAGAAAGTTATGTTTTGTTCTCATGGCAATTCAGCTTTTCAGCCAATAGCATCAAGCTGCAAGATTGTGCCACAGAATCAGGCTCCCAATCCTGAGTCCCCTGGGAAATCCTTTCAGCCTATCACCATGAGCTGCAAGATTGTTTCAGGTATACAGATGATGTGTGTGAAATTGATAGGCATAAAAGCTGTTGGAACCTGGCAAGGTAGCTTGGTTGCTTGGAGTGTCATCCCAATACACAAAGGTTGCATGCTGGATCCCTGTCAGGGTACATGCAGAAACAGATTAGTATTTCTGTCTGTCTCTCTCTCTTTCTCTAAAAATCAATCAATCAATATTTTTTAAAAAGTTGTCAAGACTGACCAGGCAGTGGCACAGTGGATAGAACATTGGCCTGGGATGCTGAGGACCCAGGTTCAAAACCCCGAGGTCACCGGCTTGAGCACAGGTACATCCAGCTTGAGCGCGGGGTTGCTAGCATGAGCGTGGGAACGTAGACATGACCCCATGATTGCTGGCTTGAGCCCAACGGTTGCTGACTTGAAGCCCAAGTCACTGGCTTAAGCCCAAGAGGATCACTGAATGGTCTGGAGCCCTCCCGGTCAAGGCACCAATGAGAAAGCAATCAATAGCCTGACCTGTGGTGGCACATGGATGGATTGTCAACCTGGAATGCTGAGGTTGCTGGTTTGAAACCCTAGGTTTGCCTGGTCAAGGCACATAAAGGAGTTGATGCTTCCTGCTCCTCACCTCATTCTCTCTCTCTCTCTCTCTCTCTCTCTCTCTCTCTCTTTCTCCCCCCCTCAATAAAATAAATAATTAAAAAAAAAGAAAGCAATCAATGAACAATTAAGGTGCCACAACTATGAACTGATACTTCCTATCTCTCTTCCTTCCTATCTGTGTCTCTCTCTCTTTCTCATTCTTTTGATTTAAAAAAAGAAAAAAGTTGCCCACCCAGTTGATGGCACAGTGGATAGAGCATTAGACTGGGATGCAGAGGACCCAGGTTCAAAACCCAGGGTCACTGTCTTGAGCATGGGCTCATCTGGTTTGAGCACAGGCTCACCAGCTTGAGCGTGGGGTCGCTGGCTTGAGCATGATGGGGTCATAGGCATGACCCCATGGTCGCTGACTTGAGCCCAAAGGTCACTGGCTTGAAGCTCAAGGTTGCTGGCTTGAGCAAGGGGTCACTTGCTCTGCTGTAGCCCCCTGGTCAAGGCACATATGAGAAAGCAATCAATGAACAACTAAGGTGCTGCTAGGAAGAATACATGCTTCTCATCTCTCTCCTTCCCTTCCTGTCTCTGTCTTAATCTGTTCCTCTCTGACTCTCTCTCTCTCTGTCAAAAAAAAAGTGGCCTGACCAGGTGGTGGTGCAGTGGATAGAGCGTTGGACTGGATGTAGAGGACCCAGGTTCGAGACCCCGAGGTCGCCAGCTTGAGCGCGGGCTCGTCTGGTTTGAGCAAAAG
The DNA here is from genome assembly GCF_036850765.1 of Saccopteryx bilineata. NCBI lineage: Eukaryota > Metazoa > Chordata > Mammalia > Chiroptera > Emballonuridae > Saccopteryx > Saccopteryx bilineata. Next base: position 70,433,753 of record NC_089497.1, on the reverse strand, counting down.
CTCACAAGCTTCAGCCCAGGGTCGCTGGCTTGAGCAAAGGGTTACTCAGTCTACTGAAGACCCGCAGTCAAGGCACATATGAGAAAGCAGTCAATGAACAACTAAGATGTCGCAATATGCAATGAAAAACTAATAATTGATGCTTCTCATCTCTCCATTCCTGTCTGTCTGTCCCTGTCTATCCCTCTCTCTGACTCTCTCTGTCAATGTTAAAAAAATGAAAAAAAAGACCTAAAGCAAAGGTATCAAAAGCAAAAACAAAAAGCCATCTATATGGAAACAATTTTTGTGTGAGGCAAACGAAATTCAAAGAGGTCAAATTTTCATTTCCTAGAATCAGCACAGGTAAAATGTTTGTTAGGCTTTTGGTTAAATTTAAAGTGAGTTATATATGGAAACCAGAGCAACTAGTAATAGAAAAAAAATTGGGACCTTTAGGTTTGGAGTTGAAATATCTTTTATGCTCTCTAACCATGAGAGAAAAGTTATTCATTCCTATTATCAGTAGATAGTTCACTTTCAGCAAGGTCAACTGTCCATTGCCTCCTGAGTTTCACATTTGCATTAGGTAAACTTTTAGTAAGAATATGCTTTATGGCCCTGGCCGGTTGGTTCAGTGGTAGAGCATCGGCCTGACGTGCAGGAGTCCCGGGTTCAATTCCCAGCCAGGGCACACAGGAGAAGCGTCCATCTGCTTCTCCACCCCTCCCCTCTCCTTCCTCTCTGTCTCTCTCTTCCCCTCCCACAGCCGGGGCTCCATTGGAGCAAAGTTGGCCCGGGCGCTGAGGATGGCTCTATGATCTCTGCCTCAGGCACTAGAATGGCTCTGGATGCAACAGAGAGAAGCCCCAGATGGGCAGAGCATCACGCCCTGGTGGTCATGCCAGGTGGATCCTGGTCGGGCTCATGCAGGAGTCTGTCTGACTGTCTCCCCGTTTCCAACTTCAGAAAAAACAAACAAACAGGCCCTGGCCGGTTGGCTCAGTGGTAGAGCGTCAGCCTGGCATGCAAAAGTCCCGGGTTCAATTCCCGGCCAGGGCACACAGGAGAAGCACCCATCTGCTTCTCCACCCCTCCCCCTCTCTTTCCTCGCTGTCTCTCTCTTCCCCTCCCGCAGCTGAGGCTCCATTGGAGCAAAGATGGCCCGGTCGCTGGGGATGGCTCTATGGCCTCTGCCTCAGGCGCTGGAGTGGCTCTGGTCGCAACAGAGCGACACCCCGGATGGGCAGAGCGTTGCCCCCTGGTGGGCGTGCCAGGTGGATCCCGGTCGGGCGCATGCGGGAGTCTGTCTGACTGTCTCCCCGTTTCCAGCTTCAGAAAAATACAAAAAAAAAAAAAAAACCCAAACAAACAAAAAGAATATGCTTTATGGTTTTGCCATACCACCTTAGAAAAGTGAGTCAGTAAAACTGATTAGGTACTCAGAGGTGTCTATATAATACTTAAAGGAAGGGGGATAAAAGGGTGTCTGTGGTGTAATGAAAACTAAGCAGAAATATGATCCAAGTCTTCAAAAACGATGAGAAGTAAAGAGTGAGTGCCTACCGGTTAGAAGCACTTAGAAACTTGCTGCTTCAGAGGTGGAAAGGGCAGTGTATAAATTCATTTGAAGTTTAGAGAAACTCATGATGGCAAATTTGATCAATAGGAGACATTAGCAGGGGTCCCCAAACTACGGCCCCCTGAGGCCATTTATCCGGCCCCCGCCGCACTTCCGGAAGGGGCACCTCTTTCATTGGTGGTCAGTGAGAGGAGCGTAGTTCCCATTGAAATACTGGTCAGTTTGTTGATTTAAATTTACTTGTTCTTTATTTTAAATATTTTATTTGTTCCCATTTTGTTTTTTTACTTTAAAATAAGATATGTGCAGTGTGCATAGGAATTTGTTCAGTTTTTTTTATAGTCCGGCCCTCCAACGGTCTGAGGGACAGTGAACTGGCCTCCTGTGTAAAAAGTTTGGGGACCCCTGCATTAGAGAATATGTTAGTGGTACATTTGGTGACCTTTGAGCATATTCTTTGGGAAGAAGAATCTCTGGATTGTGGCTGTGACACAGTATGGACAGAGACTTTTGTCTTGGGTGGATGAATTTCTTATTTTCCTATTGGAAATTAATTGCTAATGAAGACTCCTGGTTCCTAAGTCTGGCTGTTCACTTACTAACATCCTCACTAATTTTAACATCTTTGAGTATATAACCTGTATTCTAACAACCTGCCTAAGTTGTTAAGAGATGTCATAACTAGGGATTCAGTATTTCACACTGTTACGTAAAACATTGCTTTTTGAACTTAACCTGCCTGCAGGGGAACTTGTGAAAATACAGATTTATATTCAGTGGGTCTTAGTAGGACCTCAGAGTCTGTTTCTAACAAGTTCCCCAGTGGTGCTGCTGTCCGTGCTGGTCTGCAGATAAGGCTGTAGGGAGTGGAACGCGCTGGTCTCTGGCCTCAGCTGCCTGCCGCTGCCGCTCAGCTCCTGCGACAAGCAGCCTCCTTCGCGTCTCCCTGTCTCTCACCTTTGCCTGGCAGCTCTGCCCTCTGTCACTATCTTCCAGCACCTTCTTAAATGGGTTGAATATATCTATTTTGTTTAGTTTATTTTTTTCTCTTTTTAATTAATAAAGGTTCCCCTATATCAACGCCAAGTCCATCACCATTGCCTCGAACCCCAACTTCCACTCCAGTCCATGCGAAGCAAGGCCCTGCCGGCTCTGTTCTTAGTAACCCTTATGTTCTCATGGACAAGCCAGGGCAGGTTCTTGGAGCCGCCACCCCCACCACAGGTGTGTGTCTGATCAGTGTTGATGCGATCCAGAACATCTGGTCTTTCTCAAGGATGAGATCCTAGCGTGACTTCGTAGCCATATACAGGGAGAGGGAATTCTCCATCCATAAACAGGAGGAGGGACATAGCAGAGTAACTCCAGTGCTGTGACTCTGAGGGAAGATTTTAGAAAGCTCTAGTTTTAGAAATTTACTTAAGTTTTCTTTTTAGTTTCTAAAGATTAAAAGTGAGTCATTACAAATTTTTCCAAAAAATAAAAAGACAAAGTTGATTTTATTTCATTTGGAAAACTCTTTTGGGGGGAGGGGGGCTGTGAGCAATGTGGCTGTTAACTTTATCAGATTAAGCTTTAGTACAAGAATAACTGTGAGCCATGTGTATTTCACCCCAGTCAAATAAAAGTCATCTTTACTTTTCTGTGAACAAGATAAACGTTGCGTGTGGAAGGAATAGCGTGCCTGACCATTATAAAAAGAAGCCGCTGCTAGGCAGAATAAGAAGGCTTGGGATTCACCGTAGTTGTCATCATAATCTCATGTAACTGAAGACTGCTTTTGGGGCTTTTTTTTTTTAAGTTTTTTCACTAAATTGTTTTATTTATTCCCTTCAATTAAACTCTTTGAACACACGTTACTAAGTGTAAACTCCCCCATAGTTTTCACTTTTGAATAAGAGAAATAGTGAAAAGAGAAAAGAAATAAGAGAGATGACTATAAGGTAATGAATAACTTTTTTTACAAATACTTTTTTAACCCCATGAATGTGTGTTGGGCCTTTCCAAGTAGGATTTTGAAAAAGTTGGTTCCTTTAACAGTGATTGTAATTGTGGAACTAATTAAAAAAAAATGCTGCTTTCAGAAATTACCTGATAATCTTTTAAATATACTTAGGGATGCCTAATACGTGTCCTTTGAGGATGTTTAGTTTCAGCAATCAGGCAAATGTCTTTGCAATTTTGGTAAATGGGTAGGTAATCAGATACCATTTTTGGTCTTGACTTGTTTTAACTGTAGCTAATGTAACTTATTTTATCAGACTCTAAAGGCAGTTATACAGATGGAATATAAAATGTTTGATGTTGGCAGTATTTTCAAATAGATGTAACCTTCTAGTAAAACTACTTTGAAGGAGCTAGCATTCACTTGAACACATAGGTTTTGGCACATTGTTAAATAACCAATACCGTTATGTTAAAGTGTCCTTTTATGTAACTAGCAGAGTTTATATGTCTACTTGCTTTACTTACACTTTTACACCTCCTTACTAGCTGCTTGTCCCTTTTCAGGTTAGTGAAGTGGTCAATGTGGTAGGATAAATCCTCAAGTGTTTTTTCTATAGCAATTTCAGGCTTGTAAGTTTTCAGTCCATAAAAATGATAAATAATGGGAAAAGGGGAGGGTGGTAGAAAATGCTTTAAAATTCCATTTTGCAAATTTTATTTTGTTTATACTGTACTTTTTAATCTCTCTTGCTTACAGGAAGTCCTACAAACAAGCTCTCTAGTGCCTCTCAGGCCTCCCAAGGGACAGGCTCCCCTATTCCTAAAATTCATGGAAGTAGTTTTGTAACATCTACTGTCAAGGTAACACTATTGCATTATTGCACTTTGCTAGTTTCAAAGACTGTGTTTGAGTTGAACAGTAAGTTGTCGGTTGATACTGCAAATTTCATAAAGTACAACTTCAGTCTAGTAAGCGTCTTAAAGATCATCTTACTCCAGACTCTCCACCTTACCTTGATCTTTTCTTAGTGCAGAAAATGTTCCTCCGCACCCTGTCAGTTGGCTGCCCAGTATCTGCTTGCAATCTTACTGTGATAAGGTGGCCTATTTTGGGGTGGGAGGGCATAACAGCTTTGTTATAAAATTTTCCTTATAAAAATATGCTTTTGATACTTCATTTCTTTTTTCCTATTCTTTTTTGCACCAACAGGAGTAACTGTATTTCCTTATTTCCTTTTCCATTTGGTTACTTAAAAATAATCCTTTCCACAATTTTTTTTCTTCATTTTTCAGGGTAGTAAATCCTTTGAAATTTGAAATTCTAAATTTAATTATCTGACTTGTTCAGATGAAAGTGTTAGCTATCTGCTCATTGTTTAGCAAAGACAATTCCTGCTATTTGGTTATTGAATTTATTTGTCATTGTCCTGGCTGCCTTAAGGTTAGAGCGTTTGAGGTATAAACTCCTGTGTGAGAACACCTGAGAAGTCAGAGATCATCTCTTACATGACTAGTGCTAACATAGCATTTCTTATTCTTAAGCACTTAATGGTGATGATACTGAATAGGTTCCTGGTCCAAGATGAGGGAACTGTAATAATTCCCTTTAAAGTCTTAATTCTTTGCCAGTCTGTGTTTTAATATTTGTTGTTGATCTTTTTATTACACAGGTGGTGTACTTTTTTTCTTGCCCATAACATTTATTTATAACAAATTGCCTCTGAGATTTGCATTTTGTATTTGAGAATGAGACAAATGACATTATTTTGAATGTTGGCTTTTGCTGTATTTGCATTTGCTAATTGTTCGAGTTCTTTTTGTTGTTTTGTTTTTAAATGCTTACTGAAAAATTTCCCCCTGTGTCCTGGGTATTTATTCTGAGTACAGGTAAATCAAGCTGTGAGTACTATCAGAAGAGTGAATATGCTGGAACAGTGTAACTGCCTGTTTCATTTATTTGGTGCCTAAGTTCTAGGGATAGAAGAGAAACAAAGCATGGTGTCTGTCTTGTAGTAGCTTGCTTACCACTTGGCAGGAGACTGGACATGGAGACCAGTGAGTCCACCAGGTATTACAGGAAGTATGATAGGAGTCTTCCAGTACACAGGGGGGTGCAGACGAGTAGGTGCCTGCCAAGTTAATGCCTTTCTTTGTATTGGATTTCTGAAATAATATTAAAGTGCAAATGTTGAGGCTTGGAAGACCCTAAAGAGTTTTGGGCTTTTTGTTTTGGTTTGGGTTTTTATGCTGCTAGAGACTGTCACAGATTTGTATTAAATGTTAAGTGAGTACAGAGTATCTGAAATCATGCATTTGATCCTAACTGTACAACATATATTTGTACGTTCACAGCAAGAGGATTCTTTGTTTGCATCCATGCCACCTCTTTGCCCAATTGGGAGTCACCCTAAGGTTCAGAGCCCCAAACCTATAACTGGAGGACTTGGAGCTTTCACAAAAGTGAGTATTTTTTTAGGAGATTATCCTGGAAATTGATTATGGTCTCGTTACATAGGTTTTGTTTGTGGCATGTTGGAGTTGATTGATACTACCTATGTAGCGTGTGATATATACAACATATAACTTTGAAGTCGGTCTCAATTCGCAGACCAGACTCTACTTTGGAGGCCTGCTTGCCTTTGTTCAGCGCTGTCCACAGGGCAGCCCCGGAGTCCCGCCAGCTGGCAGCTTCTGAGCACAGTGGCGCCTCTCCCTCTGGGGCCATTTTGCCAGTATTAAAATCAGTGACTAGGTTGAGTTTGCAGATAAACAGGATCAAGTCCAGGTCCTACTTCTGGTCCCTTTAATAGCTGTTACGGGCTATCTTTTTTTCTTTTTTTTTTTTTTTGTATTTTTCTGAAGCTGGAAACGGGGAGAGACAGTCAGACAGACTCCCGCATGCGCCCGACCGGGATCCACCCGGCACGCCCACCAGGGGCGACGCTCTGCCCACCAGGGGGCGATGCTCTGCCCCTCCGGGGCGTCGCTCTGCCACGACCAGAGCCACTCTAGCGCCTGAGGCAGAGGCCAAGGAGCCATCCCCAGCGCCCGGGCCATCTTTGCTCCAATGGAGCCTCCGCTGCGGGAGGGGAAGAGAGAGACAAAGAGGAAGGAGGAGGGGGGAGAGGCAAATGGGCGCCTCTCCCATGTGCCCTGGCCGAGAATTGAACCCAGGTCCCCCGCACGCCAGGCCGACGCTCTACCTCTGAGCCAACCGGCCAGGGCCACGGGCTATCTTTAAGAAGTGGTGTTGCCCTTCTGGTGGAGTCATTCTTTACAGACCACGCGTCGTTCATTTATTTCTACAAACAGAATAGATTCAGATATTAGTAGCTTTTTTCTTGGGATGTTTATTCAGTATCATTATCATGTTTGTTGCAAGGTGATCATCAAACAGGAACCTGGTGAAGCCTCTCACGTGCCCACCACAGGAGCGGCCAGCCAGTCACCACTCCCGCAGTATGTGACTGTGAAAGGGGGTCACATGATAGCCGTGTCCCCTCAAAAGCAGGTCGTAACTGCTGGAGAAGGGACTGCCCAGTCACCAAAGATGCAGCCCTCCAAGGTTTGTGTTGGGCAGGGATGGGGAGGTCAACAAGTATATGATCATTATTTGCCTAAATAATCGATAGGTGCTGAAAAGATAAGGTGACAAGGTTGCTGATCCCAGAAACACCTGTATAGGAACGCCCCATTGGAAAAGCAAGCCAGCCGATGTTAAACCCATCTGCTCTTACAGTAATCATTGATGAGAGCAGGGCCTGTGTATCATGGAAGGTCCAGAAGCAGTCGAAGAGGCAAAGGGACACTGTGTGACCTCGCTTGCAGTGAAGGGTATTGACTTCATGGACACAACCTTCCACATGATTCAGCCTAAAGTGGGTAACTGACAGGAATAAGGTCTACTGTCTTCTCTATTTCTGATAGGAGAGTGCTATAGTTTATACCGCTGATGTACCAGCTGTGGGATCTGGTTAATCCTTGGCTTTTAGGAGACTCATTTCTTTATAATTTGGAAGTGTGGGGAATTTATACATTAGGAGAACTGTGACATTGCACATAGGTTCGTGTTTTCCTATAGCTAATAAGTGACAGAGGGTTTGAACCCAAGTGTGCTGACTCCAGGACTCTTTCCAGAGCTAATCAAAATCTGTAAGGTATTCTGTGTAACCTAAACAGGACTTTAAAACATCCAGACTTAAAGTACCTCATTTTTTGGGCAGATATATTCTAAAGCTATTAAGAACATTATATGAAGTGTTTGCTTTTCAAATTGAGAGCCAGCTTATCTAGGAAGAGTGAATTGTTTTGAGAGGAATACTTTAAAACAGAAAAAGATTTTAAATATTTTGGTTAGTCTAGTGTTCAGCGGACTGGCGGTTGAAAAACACTGGTCAAGAACGCCTCAGATAGATCAAGATAAAAATTTACGGTGTTATATAGGTGGTTCTAAAATCTGTGGGAGTTCATTAACTACTCTCCCAAACTTATCTAGTTATAACAGTCATCTGGATAACATAGGCCCCTATCCCATGCTTATGGAATCACAATCTTCTCGGGGACCCTAGGAATCTGGATTAAAAAAGCTCTCCTATGGACTCATGGTTAGGCAAATTTAGGAACCACTGAGCTACAGTATCAAACTTGATTTTGTGGCTTCTGTAGCTAGAATCAGTAAGACCTGGGCCTCAACTGCTTCCTAATGCTCCCGCTGTTGTTTCGGTCAGAAACAAGTATATTATCAGTGTCATTTAGTGATTGAGTTATTGCCACATGGACTTCCTACTCAGACACTTCCTATATGTTATTCAAAGTCTATATTTTACTTCACCTGGAGATGTGGTATTACTGATTTAAGTTTTTGAATATAGCACTGCTGTTTATGCCCAGAAGCTCAAGATAAGTTAATTTCCACTTTGTGCCGCTTTGCATTTTGCAAATCCATTCATCTAGTAATGCTAAACAACTGGGACTAAACAAGTGAGACTTTCTTGTCCCACTGCCACCTACCTAATAGCAGTGAAGATTAAGAGGAAGTGGATGGGTTTGTGCTAGAATGCCCTGAATAAAAGTTAAAGGCACCTAAAAAGAAAAGCCACAGAAGAATGTGAAAGAACTACAGAGAAACATTAGAGCGTGAGAAAAGACATCACTGTTTATCCAGGAGATTGAGTTCATGCTTTGGACTCCAGATAAGGAGCTATCTGCAAGTACGGACAGTCCCTGGTTATTGTTGAAGTGCATTCCTAGAAACTGCTAAGAACCAGAAGCCGTAACCAAATGATACTCTCTTTACCTTCCATACACGTTGGCCTAATAGAAACACAGTTTGTCTCTTTCATGAAAGTAGAGAAGGGTATGCTTTTGACATGAAAAGGGACAGGAATTAGTTGGTTCGTATGGAAAGCCTGCAGAGTATATTGTAAAAAGAGCATGAATTTCAGACTAGAGCTTGTTACACATCTCAGACCTCAGAATGATTACTGGTGTAACTTGGACAGGTTTATCTCTGGAAGAATTGCCTCTGTCTTTCAAAGGTGTAGGAGAATTTTAGTCCATTTATATAAAGGATCCAGCACACAGCAGGTGCTCAATAAATGAGAATAGCTAACATCTGTGACTGAAGATGAGCCCTCTGTATGCATGTATGGGTACCATGGTCATGGTATTATCATTGTGTACTAAATTGTAATTGGCCGTATTCTTCAGTGTCTGGAGGGAAAATCACATACACAGAATCTTTACCTTCAGGTCACTCAAGAAAAGTCTGACTTGCAAAGGTCTATAAAGGGCACAGGAAGGACAGAAATAGAAACAGTGAATCAAGATGGTGTATTTATAACAATACATAACAAAGGAATACAGAGAAGGTTCTAGGCCAAAATCTTGTATTGTTTAAAAAAAAAAAGCAAAACTGGTTTGGGGTTATGTGTCCTGAGTAAGAGCCTTCCCTGTGGTGTCCGTATGCAGTTGTGTGCAGAGTCCCCCCAGGAGAATGCCAGACTGCCTCATTCTCAGGGTTTTTTTAGAACGAAGGAGGAGCTGTTCGTCTTGTGAGGGCTGTGCTCCTAGTGGATAAGCTTTGCTAATAAAAACTGCCCTCCTGTGGCCAACTTAGGATACCACATTTTATTTGGCTCTTGGAGGGACTATCATATCCTAGAAATTTTGAAGCAATTGAGTGTGAAGATAGAGTTTGGCATGAGGAGGGGAAAGCAAGTCAGATGCATGGAATTTGGGGAAAGAAATTAAAATAGGTTCAATATGTGTGTATTATTTTCCTTTAGGAACTTTGTTTTCTTTAGGAACACAAAAATAGACTGTAATTTAGCTTATGCAGTTGGTTATTACATTTGATATATTTAAGAAATGTGAAGACTTGTTCTTAGGAAACAAGTTTAACTGCTATAACCAAGAAATCCAAAAATCAGAGACTTAAAGCAGTCTGTTTCATACATACTAGCCCAGTAGGGAGTTCTGGTGTGTTAATCCCACAATCACAAGAATCTAGACCCCTATTTAGTTGCTCTGTCACTATCGAAATTTGTTTTTTCAGCTTGTGGGCTATGATAGCGACTTCATCTCTCCTACCACGATCACACTTCTTTCTGGCCAGCAGGAAGAGAGAAGGGAAGAGGGGGCGGTATAACCCTAAAGTTGAAATTAGATGACCATACCAACTTGTGCGGGGCTAGGAAATATAGTCAATATTCTTTTTTATTTTATTTTATTTTTTTGTGGTAGAGACAGAGAGAGAGAGGGACAGATAGGGACAGACAGACAGGAAGGGAGAGAGATGAGAAACATCAATTCTTCGTTGCGGTTCCTTAGTTGTTCATTGATTGATTTCTCATATGTGCCTGGACCGAGTGACCCCTTGCTCGAGCCAGCGACCTTGGGCTCAAGCTGGTGAGCTTTGCTCAAATCAGATGGGCCTGCACTCAAGCTGGTGAGCTCAGGGTCTCAAACCTGGGTCCTCCGCATCCCGGTTCGATGCTCTATCCACTGCACCACCGCCTGGTCAGGCTGTAGTCGATATTCTGTGTGGCCGTGTCCCTAGCTGAAAATTGGAGGCTCTATTTTTTTTTTTTTTTCATTTTTCCGAAGCTGGAAACAGGGAGGCAGTCAGACAGACTCCCGCATGCACCCGACAGGGATCCACCCGGCATGCCCACCAGGGGGCGATATTCTGCCCCTCTGGGGCGTTGCTCTGTTGCGTCCAGAGCCACTCTAGCGCCTGGGGCAGAGGCCACAGAGCCATCCCCAGTGCCTGGACCATCTTTGCTCCAGTGGAGCCTCGCTGCGGGAGGGGAAGAGAGAGACAGAGAGGAAGGAGAGAGGGAGGGGTGGAAAAGCAGATGGGCGCTTCTCCTGTGTGCCCTGGTCAGGAATCGAACCCAGGACTTCTGCACGCCAGGCCGATGCTCTACCACTGAGCCAACCGGCCAGGGCCGGAGGCTCTATTACTATGAGAAAGAAACAAAGAATGAATATTGGAGTTCAGCTAGCAGTTTCTGCTGTGCACCAAAAATGTTTTTCTGTGGGAGACTGCAAGCTGACAAAAGTCCTCGTAGTTTAAGGCTTAAGCCAAACGGCTAAGTAAGCTCTTCCCCACAGCCTCTGATTGTTTGACTAAATTGGTTACGTGCCCTTCCCCACACCTCCATGTCCCATCCCCCATGTCCCTCAAAGAGACTGAAAGCAGTTTTCTTTTTACCCTTTGTTTTGTGAAGTTAAGATGTTATGCATGGTGGGGGGTTTTCTGCACTTGGGAGAATTCTTGGTTTGCCTCAGAAATGTGACTTTGTATCTGAGCTTTCTTTGTTTTGCAAAATAACTTTGCTTTACACTATAAAAATAAAGCTTTTGGGAGTGCAGGCGCTCTTACAGACCATTAGCCTTGGCAGTGAGTCCTCCCAGTCCCATCCTTTTTCTTTCTGATCCTTCGCCGTTCCCACTGGAGACCTGCAAAATTTTGAGTCGCACTGGCTCACGACACTTTTATATTACTAAGAAACCTTTTTTTTATAAATGCACAGAAAACTTCTTGATTAGTAACAAGAGTTTTTATATTACCACATCTCTAGGGAGAGTTACCTTCCCAGCTCGGCAGCCACAGCAGCACTCTATGTTGCCTGCAGCCTGCAGAACAAGGCTCACACAAGTCAGAATAAAGAGATTTGGATAATCCTAAAGGATTGTTTAGCCAAACCAGGATAACTGGGAGAATTTCTCTTCTCTTTTCTAGCGCAACTTGCTTATTTAATAAATTGGTTCTTTCTTTTATTTCTTCATTCTTTTCTTCCTTCCTTCCTTTTTTCCTGTTTTTCTTCTTTTACCAAGTGAGAAGAGGGGAGATAGAGACAGACTCCTGCATGCACCCTGACCAGGATCTACCTGGCAAACCCCCCTCTGGGGCCAATGCTCTGCCCATCTAAAACCATTCTCACACTGAGCTATTTTTAGTGCCTGAGGCTGAGGGTTCGAGGAGCCACCCTCAGCACCTGGGACTGATGTGCTTGAACCAATCAAGCCGTGGCTGAGGGAGAAGGAGAGGGGAGGAAGGGGTGGAAAGCAGATGGTCTCTTTTCCTGTGTGTCCTGACTAGGAATCGAACCCAAGACATCCACATGCTGAGCTGATGTTCTACCACTGAGCCAACTGGGTAGGGTCCCTTCCTTCCTTTCTTAAACTTTTTTTTTTTTGTGGCAGAGACGGAGAGAGTCAGAGAGAGGGACAGATAGGAACAGACAGACAGGAAGGGAGAGAGATGAGAAACATCAGTTCTTCGTTGCGGCTCCTTAGTTGTTCATTGATTGATTTCTCATATGTGCCTTGACTGGGGAGGGGGCTACAGCAGACCGAGTGACTCCTTGCTCGAGCCAGCGACCTTGGGCTCAAGCTGGCAACTTCAGGGTCTCGAACCTGGGTTCTCCACCTCCCAGTCCGACGCTTAATCCATTGCGCCACCACCTGGTCAGGCCCTTTCTTAAACTTAAATAAAAATAGAGAAACTAATATAATGAATCCCATGTGCCCATTATACAGTTTTAATAATTATCAGCATTTTGCTAATCTTATTTCTCTTTCTGGAGTACTTTAAAGCAGAGACTAGATGTTATATACTTTAATCTCTATTTGACTAACTATCCAGGTTTTAAGATCAAGGTCCTCTGCCCTGGCCTGACCAGTGGTGGCACAGAGGATAAAGCGTCAACCTAGGACACTGAGGTCCCCAGTTCAAAACCCCGAGGTCACTGGCTAAGGTCCAAGGTTGCTGGCTTGAGCAAGAAGTCACTGGCTCGGCTGGACCCTCCCCTCCCCCCATCAAGGCATGTATGAGGAGCAACCAATGAACAATTAAGTGAAGCAATTATGAGTTGATGCTTCTCATCTGTCTCCTCTCGCTCTCTTTCCCTGTTGCTCTCTTTTCTTTCTCTCAAATCAGTTTAAAATAAGAAAACGTCCTCTGCCCTGGACAGATGCTCAAGACAGTGACAAATGTTTATCTTTTGGCTCTCTCTATCCAGTAAGTGTCCGTGTTGTCTCCTAGATTACCGTTCTTCAGTTAGTAGTAATGAGCAGTCGTGCTGAGAAGCAGCTACCACTTCCTGAGTGCATCATGTTGGCTTCGCAGTTTACAGGCTTGCGCTCATTTGTGCCTTGTCATCTTATGATATAAATATTATAGATGAGGTGTCTAAAGATAAAGCTCAGAGGTTAAATAACTTATCCAGCTACTAACTGATGGAACAAAACTGGGAAATCACGTCTGACTGCTTAGAAAAACCTGTACTCTTTCTTCTGTGGTATACTGTGGTTTATAACAGTTGATTAGGGGACTGTTTTCTTTACATCAGTCATTATCTAAGCCATGGCAAGTGTATTTTTCTATATTCACATTCTTTGAAGGGGAACCGTGTATGATTTAATAATTATTTAACTTGAAATTCCCATTCAGTTGTATATGGTTTATCATTTTATTCTACCTCTTAAGTAATCCTATTGTTTTTAATTTAGAAATTCTAAAATTTCAATAAAATTCAGGGAATAATATATTCAGTACTCACATATCTTCCACCCTGAATTAGTGTGTTCATATTTAATTTAAATCATTTTTTCTCCAAATAAAAACATGACTGATAAAGTTGAAATCCACTTTGTTTTTTCCAAAAGTAACACTAGCATGAATTTGGATGTGTAGCTTTTCAGTCTATACTCACTTTTTTAAACATGTAGCCATAAATAACACGTAATGTTTGTGTGTTTGAAGATTTACACAAAAGATACAGTTGACCCTTGAATAACATGGATTTGAACTGTACAGGTCCACTTATGTGCACATTTTTTCCAGTAAATACCTGTACTGTTTCAGTCTGTGGTTGGGAGTCCATAGATAAGGGGCTGACTGTGTGCATTACGCTGTGCCATTTTATGTAGGAGACTTGAGCATCCGTGGATTTTGGTGTCTGCAGGGGCTCCTGGAACCAATCCTTGTACATACTAAGGAACAGCTGATGTAGTTAAGTTTTGGGGGAGTCAGAAGTTACACTTGGATTTTTTAACTTTGGGGGTCAGCACCCCAACCCCCATGTTCAGGGGAGAACTGTAATTACTACAACATGGGTTATGTGAGTTTTCAATTTTATTTTTATTTATTTAAATTTTTAAAATTTTATTTTATTGTTTTTTTTAATGACTTTTCAATTTTAGTAGATCTGCCAGTACCTCCCTGGGCTGGCTGTACAAATTTACTTTTGTATAAGCAGTGAACAAAAGTTCATTTCCTCATGTCCTCTAGGCCAGTGGTCCGCAAACTCAGTCAGCAGAGCCAAATATCAACAGTACAACGATTGAAATTTCTTTTGAGAGCCAAATTTTTTAAACTTAAACTATATAGGTAGGTACATTCTTTATCAAGGTAGCGCCCACACGTGGTATTTTGTGGAAGAGCCGCACTCAAGGGGCCAGAGAGCCGCAGTTTGCCGACCACTGCTCAGGCAGTTTTTGGTGTAATCAGACTTTTACATTTTTCCTGTCCAATCTGGTGAGTAAAAAGTACTTCCTACTTTATTTATTTTTTGCCTTTTGAAGGCAGATCTTTTGCCTTCCTTTCTTGCCTTTTGCCATTCTTATAAAAAATCTTTTCATCTAGTTTCTGGTGAGAGTTCTTTTATTAAATAAAAAACTGAGGAGTGGGAAGTGCTGCCCTGTTTGCCATTAATTAAATTGTTTCTTGTGATTGAGCTTCCTACTTTTGTTTTAGAAGAGCTTCATAGTATATTCCCGTACGTTGAAAGAGTTCGCTTCAGAACCAGATCTTTCTAACTTTTATAATTTTCACACTGGGCTCTTTTTTTTTTCTTAATTTCATTAAATATTCTTTTTGTTTACACTTTTTCATTTTTAACCAAGTGCCTACATTTAGGAAAGGAAAGATTAGAAGTATATAGAAAAAGATAATTTTTCTTAGAAGTCAGTTGGAAGAGGTGACATGACTTGTTAGGAGTTCTAGAGATGAAGAAATCATTTCAGATGGAGATAATATAGAAGGGGTTACAGAAGAGGTGATATTTAAAATTTTATAGTGGCATTTATAGTTCCTATATGAGAATGTTTATTGCACAGTTTTTCATGATGTGAAGTTTAAAATTACCTAAATATCCACATACATTATAGTATATGTATTTTAATATATTATTTGGTCATCTAAAAATGTTTTTGAAAAATAACAACTGGGAAATGCTTGTGATATGAGATAGCATTAAAAATGACAGAACTGCACGTGTGATCCTCATCTGTTTAAAAATGAATATGGAAATAAATTGGAAGTAAACTCACTAAAATATTGAGATTTTTTCTGAACGAGTACTATTCTCCTTTACATTTCTGTATTTTCTATAAAAACACATATCACTTTTTATAATTAAAATAAGTAATAGATTATAGCTGGGGTTAAGAGAAAAACTGTACTACCCAAATTATAAGAAAGATTGCTATGTTTACATCGATCGTAGGTCACATTCCTATGTTGGATTAGACCCCACGTGCTATGTCTAGGGCTCGCTTGTTCTTAGTAGAGCACAGCGCCTGTTCTGTTCTAAGAACTCTTGATAGAACTATGAAAAGAAGCATTACTGACTTTCTTCTGTTTTGAACAGGTTGTCGGGGTGCCAGTTGGGTCTACTTTACCTTCAACAGTAAAACAGGCTGTGGCAATCAGTGGTGGTCAAATCCTTGTAGCCAAGGCCAGCTCTTCTGTCACCAAAGCAGTTGGCCCAAAGCAAGTTGTGACCCAAGGAGTTGCCAAAGCAATTGTGAGTGGAGGTGGTGGAACCATTGTCGCTCAGCCAGTGCAAGCCTTAGCCAAGGCCCAGGCCACCGCTGCCGGCCCGCAGAAGAGCGGACCCCAGGGCTCAGGTAACTCATGCTGATGGGGCCCTTTCAGCAGCAGCACTCCCAAATGTTCTTGGTAGTGATTTTATTTGGTATTTGGTTGTGTCTAGGAGAACCTAGTAAGGATGTGTGAGTGTGTGTGTGCACTAGCAATAACAAAAGTAGAAGGTATTTCTTATGATACTGCTTTCAGGTTTGAAGAATAATTCTTATTTGCCCTCATCTCTACTTTGGGCTGTATTTCAGACTTAAAATTTGGTATGGTCAGCGCAGTATTTTGAGATACTTGACTAACGCATTCTCTGCCAAACAAAGTTTAAACACTTGAATGTGTTTTAGGCTTTGATGTATTGTTTCTGTGAAGGCATGATAAAAATATGATATATGCCTAAGACATGAAATATTTATTAATTTTTAAAAGTCTTGATGAGGCTAAAGAATTGTTGGAAGGATAATTAATGTCTAAAATAAAGATTTCAGTGGTGATGGATTGCTAGTGATGGCAGTTTGTTTGTGGCATTGAAATGAGTGCTTGAGATGCATTGGAAGAAATGATTTGTGGAGTTTAGAAGATCAGGCAGCTGATAAGCCAGAGAATAAAATGTCATCTATAATGCTGTCACAGAGAATGACAGTCTGGCGTAGAGAGAAAGGCTTGGAGGCAGGAAGCAGTCTTTAGCAGATGAGGGGGAATGATGGGACTTCAGTAAATAGAGTGAAAGAGAAAGGGATAATGTGGTATAGCCATGCATGAACCTGTGGAAGCTAGGTTTGGTTTATTGGTTGTTTTCTGGAGAGGGTGGATAATGGTCTGAAAGCCAAAATGGAAAGCAAAATGGAGATTGAGGGTAAGATAACAAATAAGTGAACAAACAAAACCACCCCTAGGTAAGGGGACTGCTGGGAAATACTAGCTTCAGAGGACTGACAGGCTTAATGATTGCAGAAAGAGATCGTGTTCAAGGAAGTTCTAGAGGGTGTAGTGGTCACAGCAGGAAGTCCTGGGGTCCTAGAGGACGAGCAGAGACTGGTTCAGATCAAGGACCGTGAACAGTGTAGAGGAGGGACTTCGGGTGAGGGGGCCAACCACAGAGGTTTGGGCCAGTGGCAGACACACAGTGGTGGAAGATGGAGTTAGTTTGGTAATGAAGAGGATGGTGCTCAGTTTTACTCAGTCTCTGATATTTTGGGGCAGCTTCCAGGATTCCTGGTTCCCAAAGGTTTGGTGGTGATGAAGAGGACCACTCCAGCAGGCTGGAGGAGTCTGTAAGAGTCCTTTCCCTGTGGTGACTCAATATTGGTCTCTAGGCTTTATTTCATAGAGATTTGAACTCAGAGAAACTAAAGAGAATTTGATATGTAAGTTTCCTTTAAGACTCATGTTTAAAGTAGATAGCCATGTGCATCAAGAAGTATATTCTCAAGGGTAAGTGAGAGCTCTTTGACATGGGTGAGACGTTAAGAAGGTGAACTACAGTTTCATAGCCATGTGCCATTGTTGACCGTAGCATTTTGTAGTTATATAGTGAGGGAGGCCAGAAGTCTTGTTTCAAATCAGTAGATTTATCCATGACCAGAAATTGACTTAAGGGGCTTTAAACAAATGGGGAGAGAATGTGTATTTATCCATAGATAGGGTGCTTATTTAATTGATTGTCTAAATCACAGTACTTCTGAGAGTAAAACAAGCCATAATTAATAATCACAGTGGGACATAGATGTAAACTCACACTGTTTTGGGCAAAACAGAACATTTAGTTGCCCTATTGAAATATAAATATAAATGACT
This sequence comes from Saccopteryx bilineata, assembly GCF_036850765.1. NCBI lineage: Eukaryota > Metazoa > Chordata > Mammalia > Chiroptera > Emballonuridae > Saccopteryx > Saccopteryx bilineata. Next base: position 70,416,060 of record NC_089497.1, on the reverse strand, counting down.
TTATAGTTTATAGCAGGCTCTAGTGTGTAAATTATTTTTGAGCCAGCAAGATACTTAAGATTATCTGTCTTGAGCAGTGTGCATCTGGGAAATAAACTTGTTTAACATTTGTGTTTTTTAATAAGGATTTTGTTAATCTGTGTTTTAATTTTAGAACCAACATTACTCTGGGTCCCATTTATCTTACTGTTTTTTCTCTTTCCTTTTCTTCTTTTTATTGCCATTTTAGTAATGGCAACATTGCAGCTACCAGCCACGAACTTGGCCAACTTGGCAAATTTGCCACCTGGCACCAAACTCTACCTTACGACGAACAGCAAGAACCCTTCGGGAAAAGGAAAGCTGCTGCTCATTCCGCAAGGAGCCATCTTGCGGGCCACCAACAGTGCTAGTGAGTAGACTGTTAAGTCATTTGGTTCTTGGGTCTCTGGGTCTGTTCATCTCATCCACCTGAGGAGCAGTTACTACCTGTTGGAGGAATCACTTCCATAGCTCTGCTTGGTGACATAATGGTAGTATTTGCCTATATGCGCTTAAAACATATGCATGCATTAACTAGAATTGGCTTTAAATAATCATAATCTTAGGAGGTGGCACTGTTATTTTGAGTTTCGCTACTTAGAGTTTGTGATCTGGGACGAATTACACCGGAGAGGTGTGGCTGTTGAGGCTGTGTTGGAAGAAAGCTGTCTGTGTGAACTGTAAATGAGGAAGAGATCTTCCCTCAGCAGTGACTGAAAACTGGTGGCACCTGGGAGCCGTCTGTCTACTGCCAGTAGCTGGACCTGTTTCTGTTTTGAAGGCAGTAGGAATAAGCAGAAATCAACGGTCTGTGCTATTATTTAGATACGCTTTTTAAGTTTGCTGGGTTTAGAGATGGGAAGAAAAATACAGGCTCAGCCTAAATGTATGTCTTAAAGCCCCAAGGAAATTAAGTGGTTTATCTAGACATACTTACTAGCTACTCTTGCCAAAATGCAGTATGTAAGCTAATCAACATTTTGTTTATTGACTCTTATAAGTGATTTCCACTCTTACCCTGGTATTTTTTTCCTCATACCTTATCAGTGGTATATCATAAAGTTAGATATGTAAGAAAAGACAGTATAAATTCAGAATTTGTCAGAGAGAACTACTTAGATTTGAGTTAATGTACCGTGTCACCAAAAGGGAAGTGAAAAGGGTCCAATGTGGAATCTGAAGAGCAAAATGAATGGGACCCGCGTCATCATAAATATGAGGAAAGTCTTAATTCGGGGGTGGGGGGAAGGGGAGACAAAAGAGAGAGAGTACTGTAAAATTTGCACTACATTCTAGTTTCCCTGAAATTGAATCAGATGCCAAAAAGTTTGGAAGCATGTCTCTGAGCACAGTGAAGTGTTGATTAAATTCAAGACTTGGTTAAAAAATGTCAGTACAGTATTAGACTTTCTCTTGATCTTCCACAACTAACTCGAAACAGTTGTCAAAGGTAAGTTCTTCATTGCACTCAGTGCTGAACTAGTCAACTGTCATTCATTTGGAAGTCAATAGATGTCAGTCTTCAAGTCAAGGAACTTCTTATGCTTGTTAGAGAAAGGAGGAAGAAAACAGGGGAGGGAAGGAATGGTGCTGTAAAGGAAATGTCTCTGTGGACTCACCTGGTTTACTGTTAAGCTTCTCGATACTTTTTTAATTTTATTTTTTTCTATTTTTAGTGAGAGGAGGAGAGGCAGAGACAGACTCCTACATGTGCCCCAACCAGGATCCACCCAGCAAGCCCCCTAGGGGCTGGTGCTCTGCCCATCTGGGGTATTGCTCTGTTGCAACCGGAGCCAATTTTTTTTTTTTTAGTGCCTGAGGCAGAGGCCATGGAGCCATCCTCATTGTCCAGGGCCAACTCACTCCAATTGAGCCAAGGCTGCAGGAGGGGAGGAGATGAGAGAGAGGGAAGGGAGAGAGAGAGAAGTGAGAAGGAGAGGGGTGGAGAAGCAGATGGTTGCTTCTCCTGTGTGCCCTGACCAGGAATTGAACCTAGGACTTCCCCACACTGGGCCAGTGCTCTACCACTGAGCCAACCAGCCAGGGCTTGATACTTTTTTAAATTAAACTTACTGGGTGACATTGGTTAATGGGATCTAGGTGTCAAGTGTACATTTCTGTTGTACATGATCTGTATGATTATATTGTGTGCCCACTACCCCAAGTCAGACCATCTTCTGTCACCATATACTTTTCGTGATGTTGTTGTCATTCATTGTATCCACAGACCTACAGTCTGGCTCCACTGCCGCTAGTGGTGGGGCTACCGGAGGAGGAGGCGGTAGTGGTGGAGGAGGAGGGACAGGAGGAGCCCAAAGCCCCGCTGGGCCTGGAGGGATATCCCAGCACCTGACTTACACATCTTACATCCTCAAGCAGACACCTCAGGTCTGGTCATTGTGACTGGTCTTTTAAATCATTTAGTTATTTAATAACTGCCTTTAATTATAGTGGATTTACCATTATAGCTCTGAGATCAGGAGTCAAATACTGACATTTTAGCCATGTTATAAATCTATGTTATTTGGGGCTTTTTTTGTTTTGTTTGGAAGTGGAGATCCAGAAAGACTCAGTCATGTACCCCAGGCTCTCTGCTAAGCCTGCGCTGCTCTGGATTAAACACAGACCTTTCAGATAGAACAAAGGTTTTCACTATGCTCATGCCCCCCAAACCCAGGAGGTAGTTAATGGGCAGTGTTCATGTGCAAATAAAAATTTCCTCTTAGGGAATAACTAAGGAAATAAGCTGTCAGGTTGTGTATTTGGAGTTCGGGGGGATTCAGGATTGGGGACAGGTGTCTGCCTTCTTTCCCCCTTGTCACTTAAGTCTTGGTTCTCTTCTAAGGAAAGTAATAGAGTTTTGAGAAGGATGCATAGTGATCAGTCTGAAGGATTAAATCCAGCTTTGAGGACTGCAGAACTCTAGTGCCCACACCTGCGCCGTAACCACCGTGCAGAGTGAGAAGAGGGGGTTGTTGGCAGCGACACTGAGCACCGTTCTTTCCAGTTACTTTGAGTTGCAGATAAGGGGGGCCACTGTACCTTGAAACCTTGATTTTACTAAATTACTGATTAGGTCTTTATTTTTTTCTAATTTAGGGTACATTTTTAGTTGGTCAGCCATCACCCCAGACATCGGGCAAACAGCTCACTACTGGGTCAGTGGTCCAGGGAACACTTGGAGTGAGCACGTCTTCTGCACAAGGACAACAAACATTAAAAGTCATCTCTGGACAAAAAACTACTTTGTTTACCCAGGTAAATACACACACGCAAGTAAATGGTGATTGTGGCATTTTATTTACATATTTACAACTTACTCCTTCCACAAAAAAAATTAGGGTTACAAAAGAAAATGAATAGCCTGAGCAGGCAGTGGTGCAGTGGATAGAGCACTGGTCTGGGACACCGAGGACCCAGGTTCGAAACTCAGAGAATGCTGGCTTGAGCGTGGGCTCATCTAGCTTAAGCTCAGGGTCGCCAGATTGAGCATATGATCATAGATCTGACCCCATGGTCATTGACTTGAGCCCAAGGTTGGTGGTTTGAGCAAGAGGTCACTGGCTCAGCTAGAGTCCCTGGTCAAGGCACATAAGAGAAAGCAATCTATGAACAACTAGGATGCTACCACTATGAGTTGATGCTTCTTTCCCTTCCTGTCTTTCTCTTTCTCCCTCTCAACTCTGTCTTGCTAAAAAACAGAAAAGAAAGAAAAAGAAAATGAATAGTTTAGAAAAATAAGAATAAAATCTTGAAATTTGGGAAAATGTAAGTAGGATAAGAGAAAAAGCCAGAGTTTTTAGATACGCAAACAGTATTGTTTCATATAGTTAATAAAACTTGCCAAAGCAAAATGAGAAGTATGATCAGTTACAAAGTTCACATTATTTGTGAGAGGGAAAAAAGTAACCATATATTATTTCCTAGAAGAAACAAAAATTTTCCTGACACATCATTCTAAAATTTCTTTGGAGGGACTTCATACAGGAGATTGAAAATAGTGTCATAGGGAGTTTGGTGCATGGGTCCACAGCATTTTTTTAGTATAAGCCAAAGAATAATGACAAGGAATCTTAACTGGGTGAGGAGTATCATAATTATCTAAATCTATAGCTAGATCTCAAAAACTTATCCAATGAAACAAACAAGGATGTAGAGAGTATGATACCATTTATCGATAAACTGCATTTTCTGTGATTGGAGAAGTCAGCAGTTCTCAAAGCATGGGACAGATATTGCATTTTTATCAGATGTTCTTTCTTCTGGATGGTCATATCTTTTTTTTTTTTTTGGTTAATATGGTGAATTATGTTAATTTTCCAAATGTTAAACCAGTCCTTCATTCCTGGGATAAACCCCATTTGGTTGTTCTATATTTCCTTTTTTTAATATATTGAGTTTACTTTGTAAAATTTTTAATTAAAATTTTTGCAAGAGATAATGGCCAGTAGTTTTTTTTTTTCTTTGTAGTTTTGGTATCAGGTAATGAGTTGGAAACTTCCCTCTTCACTTTTTTGGGAAGAGTTTATGTAGAATTTATATTATTTCTTCCTTAATTGTTTAGACTACAGTAGTGAAGCCATAATGGCCTGGAGTTTTCCTAATTGGGGAGGTTTTTGTTTTTTGTTTGTTTTTTTTTTCAGAGACAGAGAGAGTCAGAGAGAGGGATAGACAGGGACAGACAGGAACGGAGAGAGATGAGAAGCATCAATCATCAGTTTTTTGTTGCAACACCTTATTTGTTCATTGATTGCTTTCTCATATGTGCCTTGACCGCGGGCCTTCAGCAGACCGAGTAACCCCTTGCTCGAGCCAGCGACCTTGGATCCAAGCTGGTGAGCTTTGCTCAAATCAGATGAGCCTGCGCTCAAGCTGGCGACCTCAGGTCTTGAACCTGGGTCTTCCACATCCCAGTCCAACGCTCTATCCACTGCGCCACTGCCTGGTCAGGCTGGGGAGGTTTTAAATATAATTTCAATGTATTTAATAGATATAGGACTATTAGTTTATTTTTTCTTGAGGGAAGTTTGGTAGTTCATATCTTTAAAGGAATTTGTCTATTTTATCTAAGTAATCAAATTTATTGGCATAAAGATGTTCATACTTTTTCCTTATCATCCTTTTAATATCTGTAGAATCTTTAGTGATGCCCCCCTTTTTTATTCTTGATTTTGATAATTATGTATCATTTTTTCTTGATCAGTCTAATTAGAGTTTTATCAATTTTATTAATCTTTTCAAATTACTAGCATTTGGTTTCCTTGAATACTTACTTCTCTTTGGTCAGATGCTCTTAACTATTTCAAACAGAGAGGAGGCCCCCCAAATTTTTAGGCAGTTCTTTAAAACTGCAGCTGGTACAGTGCCTTTCTCTCTGTTCTGGCACTGCTGAGACAGTTACCATTGCCTTTTGTTGAGATGTGGTTTACATTGAGTGATGCACATATCATATGCACATCACACCTGCGCTCAGTGAAGTTTAACCAGTGTCTATACTCATGCAGCTACTATCCCAATCAAAATAGAGAACTTCTCCTTTCCATCACCATAGATTAGCTTGTCTGTTCTTGAATTTTATATCAGTAAGATTATATAGTATATATCTAGCTTCTATTGGTCAGCATACTGTCTTGAGATTTATCCGTATGTGTATCAGTGTTTACTTTTCATTCTTGAGTAGTAGTTTGTTGCGTGACTCTTTTCCTGTTGATGGATATCTATATTATTTCCAGTGTTGACCTATGAATGACACTGTTATGAACACTCTTGTATAGATCATTTTGTATAGTAGTCTAGCTACATCATAGGGTAAGAATAAAAAATTTTACAAGAAACTGACAAATGGTTTTGCAAAGTAGTTACACCCTTTGACTGTTCCGTAAGTAATATGGGAGCATTCCAGTTGTTCCACATCCTCACCAACACGAAGGGTCATCGTTCTTTTTCACTTTAATTATTTTTGTGACTATGAAGTAATATTTCATTGTGGTTTTAATCTACTTAAGACTCCAATGCAAGTGATGCCATGGCTGTGCGTCCTGGATTCTAATCATGGTTCCTACGGTTACTAGCTAATTGATCCTGGTAAAGTGACTTGAACTTAATCTCTTCATCTTTAAAATGAGAGTAAAGGCTACCCTGTAAAGTTTATGAAAAGTTTAAATGACATAAGGTACGTAAAAGTGCTGCCATTTATGACACAGAGTATGCCTTCACAGACTGAGAAACGGCTTGACTTGTGGAGTGCATTACTTTTGGGCACAAAGCTAATATTTAGATCAGGGGCCAGCAAACTATAAGCCCAAAGCTTCCTATTTATATAAATAACATTTTATTGCCATATAGCCATGCCCATTTAATGCTTTCACAGTGGAGTTGAGGCGTCACAGCAGAGATAGTATGGCCTGTGGTGCTTAGTCACCCAGTTTTAAACTGAAAACTATAATTTGTTGAATGATTCTCCAGTGCTAAATGTATTAGGCTGGAACACCATTAATTTACCCATTTAAATCTGGCCCTCTTGGTTTGATTTTCATGTTTAAATATTATATTTATAGGCTCTTTGGACTCATTATTTTAACAAATGTTCTAGTATTTTTTTTTTCTTGTAGGAGAGACAGAGTCAGAGAGGGACAGAAAGGGACAGACACAGGAACGGAGAGAGATGAGAAACATCAATTCTTTGTTGCAGTTCCTTAATTGTTCATTGATTGATTTCTCCTATGTGCCTTGACCATGGGGCTACAGCAGACTGAGTGACCCCTTGCTTAAGCCAGCGACCTTGGGCTCAAGCTAGTGAGCCTTGCTCAAACCAGATGAGCTCGCGCTCAAGCTGGCAACCTCGGGGTCTTGAACCTGGGTCCTCCACGTCCCAGTCCAACTCTCTATTCACTGCGCCACCGCCTGGTCAGGCTGTCCTGGTATTTTTGAAGACACTGCTGCCAAATAGTGGCTTACAGTTGTATTCGTTTACTTGTTCTACATTAGGGATAAAGGAACATTTGTAGGTAAAAGGTCATAAACTTGAAGAGTTTGTTGGAAAGTTGCACAAACACTTCATGTAGTTTTGATTAGCAGGAGTTTCTTGGATATGCTCTAATTCTAGGGACATATGTAAGTAAGGAAGAAATTATATCTCCTATTGACCAGGGCAATGTTATTACATCAACCCATTTTGCGTCTGCAGGCAGCCCCTGGGGGACAGGCATCGCTAATGAAGATATCTGATGTTACGTTGAAATCGGTGCCAGCCACCTCACAGCTCTCCAAGCCTGGGACCACAATGCTGAGAGTAGCAGGAGGGGTCATCACCACTGCCACTTCACCAGCTGTGACCCTCTCAGCAAATGGTCCTGCACAACAGGTGAGAATTAGTGTGAGAGTAGAAAATCATAATGAAAATAAAAGTAGTAAAAACATAAGGAAGATACTTAGTAGGCACATCAGTGGGCCATATTGCTCACTTTAAAGGTGGAAATGTAAATTATATACCCTAAAATTCACCATTCTATTTATTCATTTTTAAATTAATTGATTTTTAAATTTTATTTTATTTTTAGTGACAGGAGGGGAGGCAGAGAGACAGACTCCCACGTGCCCCCGACAGGGATCCACCCAGCAATCCCACTAGGGGGTGATGCTCTGCCCATCTGGGGCTGTGCTCTCTTTTGCAACCAAAGCCATTTTTTAGTGCCTGAGATGAGGCCATGGAGCCATCCTCAGCACCTGAGGCCAGCTCGCTTGATCTAGTTGAGCCATGGCTGCAAAAGGGGGAGAGAGAATGAGGGGGGTGGAGAAGCAGATGATTGTTTCTCCTGTGTGCCCAGACCAGGAATCAAACCTGGGACATCTACATGCCAGGCCAATATTCTACCTCTGAGCCAACGAGCCAGGGCCTAAAATTCACCATTTTAAAGTGTACAATTTAGTGGTTTATATTATATTCTCAAGGTTGTACAACCATTACCATCTAATTCTAGAACATACTTCCTTTTTATTGACTTTATTGGGGTGATACTGGTTAACAAAGTCATACAGGTTTCAGGTGCCCAAGTCTGCAACACATCTCTGTACATGGTATTGTGTGTTCACCACCCCAAGTCAAGTCTCTGTCCCTCGCCCTTGATCCCCTCTGTCCCCTCCTTCACCTCCAGGCCCCTCCCCCCTTTCCCTGGCACACCACACTATTGTCTGTGTCCATGAGGTTCTCTCTCTGTCTCTCTCTTGCTCTCTTTTTTTTCTCAATACCTTCATCCCCTAGAATATCTTGTTCTCATTCTGAAAACCCAAAAAATCTCTGTGCCCAGTAGCAGTCATGGACATTCAGGTTGTTTCCACCTTTTGACTACAGTGACTAATGCTGCCACGAACATTTTGTTCATGGTTATACTCATATTTTCATTTCTCTTGTCTGTATAACTAGGAAAGGAATTGCTAGATTATCTAGTAACTATGTTTAACATTTTGAAGAACTGCTGAACTTTTCCAAGAGGCTGCACCATTTTAGATTTCTACTAGCAATGTAGATTCCACCTTTTCCACATTGTTGCCAACACTCATTCTTGTCCATTTTTAAAAATTATAGCCATTCTAGGCCTAACTAGGTGATGGCGCAGTGAATAGAGCATCGGCCTGGGATGCTGAGGACCCAGGTTCGAAACCCCGAGATCACTGGCTGGTACATGGGCTCATCCAGCTTGAGCACAGGGTTGCCAGCTTGAGCGTGAGATTGCAGACATGACCACGTGGTCACTGGCTTGAGCTCAAGGTTGCTGGCTTGAGCAAAGGGGTCACTGGCTCTCCTGGAGCTCCTCAGTCAAGGCACGTATGAGAAAACAATGAGTGAACAACTAAGGGTCTACAACTATGAGTTAATGCTTCTCATCTCTCTCCCTTCCTGTCTGTCTGTCTGTCTGTCTCTCTGTCACACACTCACACACACACACACACACACACACACACACACACACACACAAATAATAGCCATTCAAGGGAGCATTTTCTCAATTGATCGTGATTTTGCTTCCTGGCAATTGTCAGTATGGCTCAAATAAACTCATAAAATAACTATGCTGTTCACAAAACTTAGGGGATATTTCAAAATGAATATGAAGAGATAAAATATCCCCTAACTTTTGTGAGCAGTATAGATATATAGATAGATGATAGATAGATAGATAGATAGATAGATAGATATAATACAATTATAGCCATGAACTGGTAACTCATTGTGGTTTTAATTTGTATTTTCCTATACTAATGATATTGAGTATCTTTTAAAGTGGTGTTTTTTGGGTTTTTTTTGAGATTTGTATATCTTTGGAGAAATATCTATTTAGATCCTTTGCCCATTATTTAGTTGGGTTGTTTATCGTCTTTTCCTTATTGATTTGAATAACAATGTGGCATATCTATGAAACTGAACATTATTCAGCTGTGAAAAGGAGTGAAATACTGATAGATGCTACAGCATATTTTTACCTGGAGCTTTTCCCAGGACTCCCTTTCCCATCCCCAGGTAGAAGTAGTCACTTTCCGTCATTTGTAATGGTGCCATGTGCCTACTATAGCATTCATCACGGTCTGGCAACCTTCTCTTTCTTGAGAAGTTTTATCTCTGGGCATGTAGTAGATATTTGTTGAATGAATATAACAAACTTTAAAACATCATAGTGAGTTTTTAATGAGGTTCATTGTATTTCAGTTTACATTCTGAGATTATATGCTGCTACATTTTTTGGTGTTTAAGTATCCGTTTATAAAGTGAATTTTTTTTAATGTGTTAACCCTTTGATACCTCCTCATTTAAAAAATGTTAGGCCCATGAAATCTAAAAGTTTTAGACCCACCGAACTAGAGAGGCAGTCTTTTTAAGTGGCACGACATTTAATAGAAAGGTGATAATAGCTAATAAGTACGATCTACTGAGTATGCTACATGACAGTCACTGTTCTATGTAAGCTACATGGCTTTCTTTTTTGCTTTCTGCTATTTCTGACCCTGGGTGAGCAGTCAGACGGAACAGCTCCCAGTTCATCATCTACTATAGGTTCTATAATGAAAACCTCTGGGCAGCAGCAGGTGTGTGTGAGCCAGGCCACCGTGGGAAGCTGCAAGGCTGCGGCCCCCTCTGTCATCAGTGCCACGTCCCTGGTGTCCACACCAGGCTCCATTTCCGGAAAAGCTACGGTATCAGGTCAGTTGTACCAGAAAGACGTTATTTCTGTCTCCCTTCTTTGGGCTAGAATATTTTTAGAAGATCTTAAACAATATTGTTCGAATAAGTTATTAAATAATTCAGGAACATTTTCCAGGTAGCTGCTTTTTAGATAAATTTTTGTTTAAAAATCTATGTGTAAGTTTTAAGTCAGAGGTGGTTTTATAGCTTAAATAATAATTTTAATTTTTTCTTTTGGATTTCATTTCGTTCTTTTTGAATAATTTTATTTTTATTTTATTTTTATTTATTTTTTTTATTTTTATTTTTTGTATTTTTCTGAAGCTGGAAACGGGGAGAGACAGTCAGACTCCCACATGCGCCCGACCAGGATCCACCCGGCACGCCCACCAGGGGCACGCTCACCAGGGACGAAGCTCTGCCCACCAGGGGGTGATGCTCTGCCCCTCCGGTGCGTCGCTCTGCCGCGACCAGAGCCACTCTAGCGTCTGGGGCAGAGGCCAAGGAGCCATCCCCAGTGCCCGAGCCATCTTTGCTCCAATGGAGCCTTGGCTGCAGGAGGGGAAGAGAGAGACAGAGAGGAAGGGGGTGGGTGGAGAAGCAAATGGGCGCTTCTCCTGTGTGCCCTGGCTGGGAATCGAACCCGGGTCCCCCGCACGCCAGGCCGATGCTCTACCGCTGAGCCAACCGGCCAGGGCCATTTTTGAATAATTTTAAATGACATAACAAAACCTTAGCCATCTGGAACTCTGTTGGGTATTTTAGCTGCTTTCATAATGTAATTTTGTGGCGAGCTGAGGGTTTACTCATTAAAGTACCAATTTCTTTTTTTTTAATCAGTTTTAAGTGGAACTCATAAATACTGTATGTCTCTGCTTTCACAAAGCATATAAAATACAAATTAGCCTCAGTGACTCCAAGTCATGATTTTTTTTTTAATTTTTTTTTAAATTTTTATTTATTTATTCATTTTACAGAGGAGAGGGAGGATAGAGAGAGAGAGAGAGGAGAGACAGAGAGAGAGAGAAGAGGGGGAGGAACTGGAAGCATCAACTCCCATATGTGCCTTGACCAGGCAAGCCCAGGGTTTTGAACCGGCGACCTCAGCATTTCCAGGTCGACGCTTTATCCACTGCGCCACCACAGGTCAGGCTCCAAGTCATGATTTTTAACATTAGTTATTATATTGGGCAGTATTAGGGTGACAGGCTTGAAGTCTGACAAGGTGAATGATATGTTTATGACACTAAAGGGCCCCAGAACAGTGTGCCTTTTACTTTGTTGGATAATATCTAGAGCCATGTTTTTCAGTTGCTGGTCCACGGACCAGCCTGCCAGAAAGTTTGTTCAGGTCTGCAAAATAGTTAACCAGCCTGATGTTGTTAGAAGATTCTAGACCCAGTGGATCTCAGTCAGATTTGCATAATTATGCTCAGCGTGATTTCTGCATTAGTGGTCCCTGAAATAGCCCAATTTTCACTAGTCCCTGAGTGTGAAAAGGTTGAAAACCACTGACTAGAGCACAAACCCTGGAGCCACATCACCTTGATTGACATCACTTGCTTTAGTTTCCGGATGATAATGCCTACCTCATAAAGTTGAGAGGATTAAGTGAGTTAATGTATTAATGCATGTCTGACATGTAGTAGCCAGTGTATAAATAATTGCTATTATTATCACTTTCCAGTGTCATTCTTATTCCACAGTCCCTTATCTGCTATGCTAAACTCCAAACTGCTGTGAAAACCAAAGGGTTTTTTTTCCCTATAGCTAATTTTAGGGTGAAATCTGATCTCCATTGATATGCTATTTATACTACAATATGAGTATTCATATTTTGCCTAAGAAATGTTCATGTGTTTGATTACATTGTGCTGTCCTAGATGCCAGGGGCTGATATAATTAATGTACAGCATTGCTTCTCAAACCTGAGAAATCAGTGTTGTCTACAATCCAGTACTGACAGTTTTATAAAACACAATGAAAGTACCATGGCAATGTCAAAGTGTTACAAAAGTTTCTGAACACTGAATTTCTATAATGTCGCAAATTAATGTCCTATTGTAGATTGAGAACAGTGTGCCACGTGGCACTGGTAAACAGAGAAAACTGAGTACCACTGAGATATGTGTGCCACACACACACACACCCTTAGCACTTTTGGATGAAAGACTGAGGATATTGTTATCATCATCACTACCTTCCATACATGACTCTTGTTCAAGCCCCTGTGGTGTTCACTGTGGGGTGGAGTAAGACCAGTCTCTTTTACCATGACTTCCACCTCCCAGCTAAGGTTAGTCAAGTTCTGTCTAGTATAGCGAGTGCTGTTCTCTGCTAAGTGAACGTTTGGGGAGGCACGCTGCCAGGACTGGAGAGGAAATAGAAGGAATTATTATAAGAAACAAATGCCCTCCCCTTTTCTGATGAAAGTTTTAACATGCAGTAAGTAAATGGAGTCTGCCTGCTTAAGTTCAAGTTTCCTGAGATGCTGCGGTAAAACTTTCTGAATATTTTTATAAAAGAATCCAAGTATTTCCTACCGGCCAGTAATACTGTAATTAGATTTTTGTGTGCATTACGAGCCGGGGTGAACGTGGTCAGTCGCTACTGGGCCTGGCGCAGAGTGAGTGGGAAGGCACACCAAGAGGCCAGGCCGGCGTGGTGGGCCAGTCACCTCGGGCCTCTTTGCCCAGCGAGGAACTTGGACTCTGACTCCAGGGAAGCCACTGCAGGGTTTTAAGCTAAAGTAACGCGACCTGCCTTACCTTTTAACAGGATCACGGGTAGTTTTTAGACCCTTTAGACTAAACTATGAGGCACAAAGTAGAAGCAGGGAACGGGCCAAGAACTAGACACTAAGAAAGAAAATTCGAGGATGTGTCCTGGAGTCCCAGCAACACCAGACTGAAAGGAGTTCCAGAAAGGAAACCAACCAGAGAGAAGGAAATGATCCAAGAAATGAAACGATTTATCCCAGAATTGAAGGGTACAAACTTCCAGGTTCAAGTCACAGTGCCCAGTCCAGCACAGCAAATGAAAGATGGTTCACCAGAAGGCAATTTGTTCATGAAATCACAGCACCAGGGACAGAGCCAAGATCTTAAAAGATGGCAGAGAGATAAAAGTTTGGGAATTACATTATCAGTGGGCTTTTCAGTATCAATAATGGAAGCTACAGTTCAGCCTTTCAACATTCTAAAGGAAAATGGCTTTTGGTTTAGAATTCTCTAATCAGCCAGGTCAGTATAGAGTATGAGGGTAGACGTATTTTCTGACAGGCAAGGTTGCAAATATATTTCCTATGCACTCTGTCTCAAGACATTACTAAAAGAGATGTTTTTGCCTGACTAGGCAGTGGCGCAGTGGATCAAGTGACTGGGACGGGAAGGACCCAGGTTCGAAACCCTGAGGTCGCCGGCTTGAGCGCGGGCTCATCTGGTTTGAGCAAGGCTCACCACTTGAGCCCAAGGTCACTGGCTCAAGCAAGAGGTCACTCGGTCTGCTGTAGCCCCCGAGTCAAGGCACATATGAGAAAGCAATAAACAAGGTGCCGCAACCAAGAATAAATGCTTCTCATCTCTCTCCCTTCCTGTCTGTCTGTCCCTCTCTCTGTCTCTTTCACACACACACACAAAATATATATATGTAATATATATACGTTTTATTAGCATGAAGAGTTGTGGACAAAGACAGAAGAAGAAAACAGAATCCAACATAGAGGGAAGAGAAAGGGGACTCGCAGTTCACAGTGGAGGATATCCCGGCATTGAGAGCTTTGCCGCAGGCCTAGAAAGTTACAGAGCAATCTGGTGCAGATCAGACTCTGCAGGAAGGATATCTCTTATAAGAATGGGAACTGTAGCCTGGCCTGTGGTGGCTCAGTGGATAGAGCATCGACCTGGAACGCTGAGGTCGCCAGTTCGAAACCCTGGGCTTGCCTGGTCAAGGCACATATGGGAGTTGATGCTTCCTGCTCCTCCCTCCTTCTCTCTCTCTCTCTCTCTCAAATCAATAAATAAAATAAAAATAAAGCAAACCAAAAAAAAAAAAATGGGAACTGTAAATAATTTAGGAGATTTGACTGTGTGGAGAATTTTATTAATGAGTGATTTACAGCAAGCCTAGAAAATAAAATGGAATCGTATTGTGTTATGCTTTGGATCAATAGAGTACAATGCTGGAGTATTAGCAGAGAAAGGGTATATAAGTTCCTTAAAATGCTTATCTGTCCTGCCTGACCAGGCAGTGGCGCAGTGGATAGAGTGTCGGACTGGGATGTGGAGGACCCAGTTTCGATACCATGAGGTCACCAGCTTGAGCACGGGCTCTTCTGGTTTGAGCAAAGCTCACCAGCTTGAACCCAAGGTTACTGGCTTGGGCAAGGGGTCACTCGGTCTGCTGTAGCCCCCTGGTCAAGGCACATATAAGAAAGCAATCAATGAACAACTAAGGAACTGCAATGAACAATTGATGTTTCTCATCTCTCTCCCTTCCTGTCTGTCTGTCCCTATCTGTCCCTCTCTCTGTCTCTGCCAAAAAAAGCCTACAATACACACGTTCATTTAAAAAATACTGAGATAAATATTAAAGGACCAAGAGGGTTAACAGTGGATGCCGCTGAGGAACTAGACCAGACTAGGGAGGTGGTGCAAAGGATGGTTTTAGTTATAAGCTTTTTAGCCTCTTTACTTTTCTACTGATAAGCATAGAATATTTTAATAAAAATAAGAATTTTTAAAATATGAATTCTGTAAAATGGTTTACCAAATAAATGTTCTTTGTAAGATGAAAAAAAAAAGAAGCCATCAGGTCCTTGTTTTGCTCTCCAGGAGCGTCTCTCAGTAAGTACAGCTATTTCAGGGGTTCTTACAGCACTGATTTAACGTTCATTGATTGCAAAGAAAAATTTTCTTGTTTATTTAAGGCTTTGTCCTAGAAAGTATTTAGGATTATTCTTTTCCTAACGCAGCTGCTTCCCAGTACCTTAAAGTATCTTTAGCCACTCATGCCATTTTTGGTTTTTTTATTTAGAAATTTAACAAGATGATTGGTTCACGCCGTTTTTAAGTAGTTTTGTTCTAACAGGTGTTTGTGTTGTTTCTTAAGTGCTCTCTCACACAGAGCCCTTTGTCATTGCTTCCTGGGCTCTGAGCACCTGCAGTAGTCCTGGAACGGGAATGTGGAAATGACCTTTCCAGGGAAGTGGAAGAGGATGCCCCTCTCCAGAATTAGTTGAGAGTATCTGATGTTTGAGAAATAGAGGTTGCACGGAAATGGAAATGACAAGGTGTCGCGAGCGGACAGACTGGAGTGTTAGGTGCACAGGGAGGGTGTAAAGGAGATGCAGGTAGTCAGGACCAAAGGAAAATGGACTCTGACAGCTTTTAAACTAATTTTGGAAAGTTAATCGAGGCGGTCAGGAGTCAGGGAAGGTTTTTAAGTAGGAAAGTGTATATCCAGGTTTGTGCATATTACAGCTGTACAGCAACACAAACAAGTTGTAGAAAACAGTCATGGGAAAGAACTCTCAACGTTCAGTACTGGTTGTCTCTGAAGTAGAACTTTGGGTTGACTTTTTCTCTTTTCTATTCGTTCTGCTTTTCCAAAAATTTCTGTTTGTGATTGCGAGGTAACAAAAAAGTCATCGTGATCACACCATTGTTTCACTGTGTAGTCAGCCATGTCCATTGCCTAACGCTCCCAGCTCTTTGTTTATTGAAAGGGTCTTAAGAACTTCCTCTGAGAGAAAATATAAATGCCGAAGAGGGCAGGAATGTTAAGGAAGCACCTGATCTTTGGCTTGGCCCTGTCTTACAACTTGTTCCAGGGTTGTTAAAGATTCACTCCAGCCAGTCCAGTCCCCAGCAGGCCGTCCTGACCATCCCCAGCCAGCTCAAACCACTCAGCGTCAACACCTCCGGAGGAGTGCAGACCATCCTGATGCCCGTGAATAAAGGTGAGTCCTGCGGGGCGGCCTCCAGGTCTGTCCGATGGGGCCAGCTCCCGCCTGTGCACCGGCCGCTGGCTCTCACAGTGCGCCCCGGCTCCTCGTCCTGGACTGACAGGAAAACACAGACTCCCCACTGGCTTCTCACGGCTGCCCATTTCCAAAGTTGAGTAGAGGGGGAACATTTTAAGCGTTTATGAGAGTTCATGTTAATTGGATTTTTATTTTTCTAGTTTAATAACAAGCCCACATTTCCACAGTTGATGGATAATGACTTAGTTTACCCTAGTAAACAACCCACCTTGTCAAAATCACTATTATGAAGAACCTTACCATTTCTGCTGAACTGTGATTGTTTTTTGTGCTATTAGCCTAAAATTGGGCTACCACCTGAGAGTTAAATCACCCTCATTCAAATAATGTTAATATTTCTTATATCCTTCCCTTCCTTTTATTTATTTATTTTTTTTGGCCTGTTAGTGGTTCAGTCATTTTCTGCCAACAAATCACCCACCATTCTGCCTGTAGCCGCCCCAGCTCCAGCTGTCCCCAGCTCTGCCCCCGCAGCTGTTACAAAAGGTACGTTGTTTCCCACACTATATTTTCCCGCAGGTTTTATGCAAGACAGTACTGTAATGAGTCCCGTGAATTTTCAGCATCTGTGAGTCAGCCACCTTAAAAATGCATACTGTTTATTTAGTGGACTTGACATTGAGGGAAACAGAGATATGGTCTTATTTCTGCCCTCCAAGAATGTTGAAGAGAGTTGAAGTAGACAGTAAGCAATGGTGGATAGATGCAGGATGGTGCTCTGGGTGTGGAACATTTCAGTCTAGGGTGTCGGATCAGAGTTGGTAGGGCGGGGAGGATAGGACTTTGTGTGGGACATGGATTATAACCTGGACTCTAAAACAGGGAAGCATCCTTAGCTGTGGAGATATCGAGGGCATGCCAGATTAAGGGGACAGCAGAGACAAAGACCCATGAGACCCAAGCGAACAGTTCTTCCCTTGTCTGCTGACCCTGTGATGACCGGCACCATCTCAGTCCCTGGGCTGCATCCCGGCAGCGGCTGGTGTGGCAGTCTCCTCCCTGGGTCTCCATGGAAGCACATCTGTTTCTGCCTGCACGTGTCCTTCCACCATTGAACCCTAACAGCTCGCTCTTTGTTGCTCTTCCTTTGTAGTGAAGACTGAACCAGAAACTCCTGGGCCAAGCTGCCTCTCTCAGGAGGGTCAGACAGCAGTGAAAACAGAAGAAAGTTCTGAGCTGGGAAACTATGTTATTAAGTAATTATTTCAGTCTTTTCTAAGGGAGTTGTGCTTTGCATGCTTCTCTGAAGCTTAAAAAACCATGATGCCAGTCGAGTGTGTGGAGGTGTGTGATAGAGTGTTAAGCCCCTAGGTGGGGGGAAGCTGCCTGTGTGCAGTGAAGCAGTGTCACCCCGCGATGCCCAGGCCTTCGCTGTACACATTGGTGGGACCTGGAGGCAGCAGTTCATTGTCACCTCGGGAGTCTTGGGGAATTACAGACTCCTGCCCAGCAGGCTTGCCAGCGTGGACTTACTTTGCTCATGATGTGTACACATTTTGTGTCCAAGTACCCACATGTCTGCCTAGACTGCTGCCTTTTCATGAGCCATATGCACTCATTGTGCTTCTAAAAATTCTTCATAAGATTTTCCAATTTCCAAATTGGGAACCTACCTCTAACAACATATTTGATGGATCTCAGATTGCTGGGGACAACAGAAAACTAACCACCTTCCCATGATAGGTGACAACATGAACTGTAATAACGCTGGGATAGGTGTTTTCTGTTCTGGTGGCAATCACAATGCAAAAGGTTAGCTATTTACAAGCATAAGTAAAGTAAAATTTCTGATACTTATATAATTTGCCATTCCTGGGGTCTCATTTATTTATTTAGTCTGATGTCTTCTTTATAAGCATAGAATGATCTTCTTTTATAAAGAAGGCTATCTATGGAAGGAAAGACCTACCAGTGTAATTAGTTTTAAGTTTTAATTCCCTCAGAAAGGGGGGATACATACATAGATTCATAAACAGATGTAGCTAGAAACTGTTTTTTTCATTTTCTTTTTTTGACAAAGGGGATAAGAGGAGGGGAGATAGTGAGGCAGACTTCTGCATGCACCCTGACCAAGATCCATCTGGCAACCCCATCTGGGGCTGATGCTTGAGTACCAAGCTATTTTTAGCACCTCAGGCTAATACACTCCAATGGATTCATCCTTAGTGCCTGAGCCATGCTTGAACCAGTCGATTCTCTGGCTATGGAAGAGTAAGAGGGAGAGAAACGGGAGAAGGGGGTGGGAAAGCAGGTGTGGTTGCTTCTCCTTTGTGCCCTGACCAGGGATCAAACCCGGGATGTCCATACGCTGGGCTGAAGCTCTATCCACTGAGCCACTGGCCAAGGCCAAGAAACTGTTACATATACTTACAACCATAATTTTCTTTTATCTCTCTCAGGATAGACCATTTAGAGACTATGCCGCAACTCTTAACAGCAATAGTGAAGAAGATCCCGTTAATCACTGCAAAAAGTAAGACAATTGTACTAAATGTATGGATGCGTTTTTCTTAAGCTGTGGATTACTTGGGATATTGAGTCAACTTAAATCACTTGTATTGTACATTAGTACTGAGGTGGTAGTTATCTAAGGAGGTTTTAGGTACAGCTAGAGCTCATTTGCAGGGTTTTAGAATTCACAGTATCATCATGGTCAACACGTTAGTCTTTTTCTGTCTTCTGTGTTTGATCTGCAGGAATAATTTGTTATATTTCCTGTATGTAAATCAATCTGCTGTGTATATATGTAATTAAAACTGCATTGGTTTTTAATGTTTATTAATAAAGAAATTAACATTTGCCTAAGTTGTGCCAGACCCTGCAGGCTCGTTACATTTACTGTCTTAATCAGTCTCTTGTAGGACAGGCAGTGTCATCTCTGTTTTACAAATGAGAAAATCAAGGATAAGTAAAGTTAAATACTTGCTCAAGATCACTAGCTATGGGTGGTGAGGCAGGATTCAAACCCAGTTCTGTTTGATTCTGAAGCCATTCATCTTCCCTGTACCCCTCACTGTCACTCACTTGGCGGAGATGCATGATGGCTGCAGCCTCCAGCAGTGAGGGCTGCTCTGCTGTGCCTTCATTAGCTGGGCTGACTGACTGCTCCCAGCACAGCTGTCCCGACACCGTCAGCAGCCCTTAGGTGTGTGCTCTTGGGCACGGTCACCGCGAACATTTAGAAGGAAGGGAGGAAGCACGCTATCACGTTCCGTATTGCATTCATGTGAATATGAAAATGCTAGGCCAAATACAGGCCACCTGCTTATTCTATTCCAACTGTAATATCAAAGAAATTATCTTTTTTCTTTGGTTGAAGTTCAAAGTGTCATTTTGAGGTAATTCAAAGTAAACTTTCAGTGACATTTTCTTAGCCCAGCAGGAAAATCCATTCAAAAATCGTTTTTTAATAAAATGTAAGGCCTCACTGACCAGGTGGTGGTGCAGAGGATAGAGTGTCAGACTGGGATGCCGAGGACCCAGGTTCGAGACAGCTTGGGCGCGGGCTTATCTGGTTTGAGCAACGCTCACCAGCTTGGACCCAAGGTGCTGGCTCGAGCAAGGGTTTACTCGCTATGCTGTAGCCCCTGGTCAAGGCACATATGAGAAAGCAATCAATTAACAACTAAGATGTCTCAACGAAAAACTGATGATTGATGCATCTCATCTCTCTGTGTTCCTGTCTGTCCCTATCATTCCCTCTTTCTGACTCTTTCTCTGTCTCTGTAAAAAAAAAAAAAAAAGTGTAAGGCCTGACTGGTGGTGGTAATAGTGGATAAGAGTTGACCTGGGACACCAAGGTCCCAGGTTCAAAACCCTGAGGTCACCAGCTTGAGTATGGGGTCACAGACATGACCCCATAGATGCTGGCTTGAGCAAGGACTGGCTCGGCTTGAGCCCCCCAGTCAAGGCACATATGAGAAGCATTCAGTGAACAACTAAGGTGCCGCAACTATGAGTTGATGTTTCTTATCTCTCTCCCTCCTGTCTCTCTCTCCTTCTCTTCCCACCTCACTTAAAAAAAAAAAATTAGGTACAAACACAATATTGAGCTGGAAGGCAGTTCGGAAACCATCTTTCCCAACAGTCTAATCTTACAGATCAGAAAACTGAAGCCCAGGGAGGTGATGTTGAGCTTCCCAAGGCCACTTAGATAATGGCCCGGCCAGAGCGCCTGGCTTCCAGAGGAATGCCATTTCCTCTTACCTCAGTAGCTTCGTGCCAGTAGGTTACCTTTCTCTGCCAAAGCAGCTCATCTCCCCAGGAAGGCTGTTCCGATACCCACAGATGAGATGCCTTCTCTTTCAAGGGGCAGCATCTGAACTTGCCCAGTAAGGAACATACTTCAATAAAGAAGGCTAAAGAAACTTTTTGGACATGTCTCCAGCAAATAAGATTTGAATGAAATCCTCACTTCATTCAGAGTTTGCGGATGTGTGCCTTCTAGGTGAGGATGCCAGCTGCTTCTCTGCGAAGTCCGTGGATCAGTATTACGGCTGGAACATTGGGAAGAGGAGAGCTGCTGAGGTAATTGCCAGTTTGAGGTGCGGGCTGCCACTCAGAGCCCAGGGGAGAAGGACCGAAATGTGTGCGTCTGGGCTGCCCCACGAACCTCGTCGTTCAGGACAGTGATAAACGTGAAGCGTATTCTGTTTAGTGTTTGAGGATAGGATTTTTCCTCAGTTAAAAATGTCATTCTTGGCCCTGGCCGGTTGGCTCAGCGGTAGAGCATCGGCCTGGCGTGCAGGAGTCCCGGGTTTGATTCCCGGCCAGGGCACATAGGAGAAGCTTCTCCACCCCTCCCTCTCTCCTTCCTCTCTGTCTCTCTCTTCCCCTCCCACAGCCGAGGCTCCATTGGAGCAAAGATGGCCCGGGCGCTGGGGATGGCTCTATGGCCTCTGCCCCAGGCGCTAGAGTGGCTCTGGTCGCGACAGAGCGACTCCCCGGATGGGCAGAGCATCGTCCCCTGGTGGGCATGTCGGGTGGATCCCGGTCAGGCGCATGCGGGAGTCTGTCTGACTGCCTCCCTGTTTCCAACTTCAGAAAAATACAAAAAAAAAAAAAAAGTCATTCATCAAAGGACTTGTAGCTAGCCTTTGAAAAGTCTACTTTTCTTGCTTTGGTAAACATTTCTACAAGTTTTTTAGTGGATCCTAGTATATGAAATCAAACATTTACTGAGTACCGACAGTGTGGAAGCTGCCGTGCGGACGGTGGAGTGACGAGGGCGTGGCGTGTACAGAGGCGTACTCGGGAGCACGGGGAGCCAGTGTGAGGGGTTCGGGAAGAAGTGGGAGATCATAGGGCGAGGCCAGGTGAAAACCCTGTAGGCCAAATTTAGGAGATTCGTTCTG
This sequence comes from Saccopteryx bilineata, assembly GCF_036850765.1. Taxonomy (NCBI): domain Eukaryota; kingdom Metazoa; phylum Chordata; class Mammalia; order Chiroptera; family Emballonuridae; genus Saccopteryx; species Saccopteryx bilineata. Next base: position 70,394,465 of record NC_089497.1, on the reverse strand, counting down.
TTTTATAATCATTAGGTAAAAGTTCTTTTTCTTTAAAATTGAAGTGCAGCACAATCAGATTTGTTTTCCTTAGGAAGAGAATTATTCTAACAAGTGAGAGTGATTTATGGTTAGGATCTTCTTGAGCATGCTGCTAAGTTGAAGAATTTGATTATGGTTCAAAAAATTTTTTCTTTCTAAGTGGCAAAGAGCAATGACAATGCGAAAAGTCTTACAAGAAATAGTGGAGAAGAATCCAAGATTTCACCACCTGACTCCCCTTAAAACCAAGCACATTGCTCACTGGTGTCGCTGCCACGGCTACACCCCGCCCGACCCCGAGAGCCTGCGGAGCGACGGGGACTCGATCGAGGACGTGCTGACCCAGATCGACAGCGAGCCAGGTGAGCCCGGCGAGCGCACTGAGCGTCGGCGGCATCTGGGGGTGTTTCTGTGGCTCACACTCGCGTCCCTTCAGCCTTGATGGGTCTGGGTCCACTTTAGTCCCAGCAGGTTACTGAGGACGCTACGAGTTATCACAGAGAACAGGAGCCTCTGCTCACCTCTGACCATGTGTCCCCTCCATCCCCGCCCCCACTAATAGGGTCCCTGCAGAACTGTTGTGCCCAAGTCTCCCAAGGGCCACACCCCAGTCAGCAGTGACCGGCCCCGCTCATGCAGTAGCAGGCACTGTTTGTTCAGGAGTCCCCTCAGCCCCACTTCTCCTCGGAAGGCTACTAATCCACCTCCTCTCCTCCAGATAGAACTGACCTTGTAAACCCCCCATAGACAAACCAGTCCATCCTCCCTGAACGTGGGGACACTGTCTTACCCACGACTGCGTCTCTGAACCGATATAGGAAGTACACTCCCCAGTGTTGGAGGCACGGGTGTAATGTTGCAGATAAATGGATTGACCTATGATAAAGACACAAGCATCTGAGTGGCGTAATAAAGGTACATGGGGAGAATATTATGAGTTTCACCTCAAAGAATAAGAAGGGTTATTTTCTCCACCAAACTTTATTTCTGTAGAGAAACAGAAGCTCCACCTCCCAGTCTGAGGGGACCTGGAGCACAGGGTGTGAGGGTCCTTGAAGACTTAGCACCAGTCCCACTTCTCCATGAAGCTTTCCTGAGACCCTGCTGCAGGGACCTCTGCTCTCTCTGGTCTCCAGCAGCACTTAATCTCAGAGTCTGGAGGGCATGTCGTGTTAATATATCTAAGCTCCTTGGAGAGCAGAGACCGTGCCGATGACTTTTGTGCTTCGCTGGTAGTAAATGTAAAGCGTTGTGCTTTATGTCCACGGGGCTCTCTGTTCATACGACGGATGGTGAGTGCCCGGTCAGTCAGACAAGCAGCCGGGAGCCGGGTGTGCTGCCGCCATCCTGCCGGTGCCTGGAAGCCCGTCCGGCAGCAGGTCCGGACCTCGTGTGCTCACCCATAACGGGAGGGGGATGCACTTCAGGATGCCTACAGCCCCTGCTGGTTTCGAAGTTCTATTACTCTGTTGGATTTTATATAAATCAACTTAGTAAAGACCCGATACAAGGTGTACTCTAAAGTGGTAACAGTACTTATCCATGGGCAATAAGAATAAGAGTGAGTTTCACTTTTTTCACTCTGCATTTCTAAACTTTCTAGATCTAAAATATGAAAAAAAAATCAGGTCAGTCATTATTATTTGAGGGTTGGGGAGACAGCCTAATTTGAGGTGGCGTAAGTCAGAATTGTGGTCTGCCCTGTTTCATCTCAGATGGCAGTTCCATCACATACATTGTAACGGATGCCTGTCCCGGCTTCTCTGCTTCATGAATTACTGTTTCTCGTAATTATAGACCCGTAGAACTTTAGAACCAGAAAGGTCAGTTCCCTTGAACCCCCCTTTTCTCTGGGTCTCAGATTGTTGCTCTTACAAAGATGGAAAGGTCTTGTCTTTGGCCACCATAACTGTCCTGAGACCGATTCCTGCTCTTTCAGAGTGCCCGTCCTCCCTGTCCTCTGCGGACAGCCTGTGCCGGAAGCTGGAGGACCTCCAGCAGTTTCAGAAGAGAGAGCCGGAGAGCGAGGAGGAGGTGGACGTCCTCAGCCTCTCGGGACCCTTGCAGATAAACGTCAAAAAAGAGCAGGAGGAGAAACCGGAGGAAATGAAGTTCTACCTGCCACCCACCCCGGGCTCTGAGTTCGTTGGTGACGTCACACAGAAGGTAGGGGCTGTGGCCTGGGGGGACGTCACACAGAAGGTAGGGGCTGTGGCCTGGGGGGACGTCACACAGAAGGTAGGGGCAGTGGCCTGGGGGGACATCACACAGAAGGTAGGGGCTGTGGCCTGGGGGGACGTCACACAGAAGGTAGGGGCTGTGGCCTGGGGGGACGTCACACAGAAGGTAGGGGCTGTGGCCTGGGGGGACGTCACACAGAAGGTAGGGGCTGTGGCCTGGGGGGACGTCACACAGAAGGTAGGGGCTGTGGCCTGGGGGGTCACAGCTGGGGCCTGACGCTGGGCTCTCCAGCCGCAGAGAGCTTTCTGCTGAAGGAGTTGATGAGTTGCCTCTTCCTGATGGCTGCTTCCCACACCAGGGCCCTGGGGCAAGGACTTAATTACATATGGGAAGGTTGCTTATTGAACATGGAATTGTAGCAAGGCAGCTAGGTAGTTTTTTTTATTTTGTTTTTTTGTTTTTTGTTTTTTGTTTTTGTATTTTTCTGAAGCTGGAAACGAGGAGAGACAGTAAGACAGACTCCCGCATGCGCCCGACCGGGATCCACCCGGCACGCCCACCAGGGGCGACGCTCTGCCCCTCCGGGGTGTCGCTCTGCCGCGACCAGAGCCACTCTAGCGCCTGGGGCAGAGGCCAAGGAGCCATCCCCAGCGCCCGGGCCATCTTTGCTCCAGTGGAGCCTTGGCTGCGGGAGGGGAAGAGAGAGACAGAGAGGAAGGAGGGGGTGGGTGGAGAAGCAAATGGGCGCTTCTCCTGTGTGCCCTGGCCTGGAATCGAACCCTGGTCCCCCGCACGCCAGGCCGACGCTCTACCGCTGAGCCAACTGGCCAGCTAGGTAGTTTTTTATCTGCCATCCCCTTTTGTTCGTTGGCCTCAGTACAAACACCTTTCTCTTATGAGAAATGTCATAGTAGTTCCAGGTTACACTTTGGAGGGTAGGCCCCCTCACATTGCTCTGCCTCCCGGTGGCCGTTGTGGGGTCGCCGTTCCTCACGGTGCGGGGGAGCAGCAGTCACTACGCCGGTGGTGGGACCCAGAGCTCTTCAGCATCTGCCACCTGCACAGTCACCTGAGAGGCAGTAAGTATCTGCTTTCAGTTGCAGGAAGGAATGGAAAATGGGCAAGACGCAGTTTCCAAGTATGTCTTCATCTTCTTCTGCGACAGGCCTTAGTCTGAGGCCAGGCCTTCCGCTGCGTCGTCCCCCAGTCAGAACCCTGGGCGAGTCCTGCCCTGTTCTTCCACGCAGAGGATCTTGGGGTAGATGCAGGATTATAACCGCGTTTTTACTTATTTATTTTTATTTTTAATTTTTTTTACAGAGACAGAGTCAGAGAGAGGGATAGACAGGGACAGACAGGAACGGAGAGATGAGAAGCATCAATCACTAGTTTTTCATTGCACATTGTGACACCTTAGTTGTTCATTGATTGCTTTCTCATATGTGCCTTGACCGCAGGCCTTCAGCAGACCGAGTAACCCCTTGCTGGAACCAGCGACCTTGGGTCCAAGCTGGTGAGCTTTGCTCAAACCAGATGAGCCCGTGCTCAAGTTGGCGACCTCGGGGTCTCGAACCTGGGTCCTGGGCATCCCAGTCCAATGCTCTATCCACTGTGCCACCTCCTGGTCAGGCTATAACAGCATTTTTAAACATCAGTCGGAAACACGGAGAACTGGGATATCTTACTCCAATTGGACATCTCTTTGGCTATCAGAGAAGTTCTGCTTGTTTGGAGAGAGGTATGTGAGAGTAGAAACAGGAGCTGACGCTGCTCTGCTTTTCCAGATTGGGATCACCCTGCAGCCCGTGGCGCTTCACAAGAACGTGTACGCGTCCGTGGTGGAGGACATGATTCTGAAGGTGGGTGCCTGCAGGCGGCAAGGGGCAGAGGCAGGACAGGCTGGAGTCAGGGACAAGGACAGAAACAGAACACATGACACGTTTTAAGATTTCACATCTTATTTAGGCTTACAGGTATTTTTTTTTCCCTTCTGATTTTTAAATGAACTAAAGGATGATTCTTCTAAGTGTTAAAGCGCCCCCAGTAAGAGTTTCTTTGCTGACGTCATTCTAACGGTATTTTTAGTGTTGTTTCAGGGGCTTTTTAAGTAGTCCGAGGGGAGGGTTGGTGCTCTCATGTGACAAAGGCAGAGCCTTGGGGTTTCTGCACCTGTCACTATAGCAACAGAGAAATAGCCACACTGTCCCACCCTGGGCCAGGTGACGACAGACCAGCTTTCCTGCCCAGCCTGCCCCAAGCTCAGTGCTTCCTTCCCTGGTGTGTCCGCTCCCGCGGCCGGTGCCTCGCAGATAACCCTGCCTTGTTTTCCTTAAAACAGCTTCTGATTAATGAGAATAACTCCTGTTCAGTTACTCAGAGTCTCAGCTTCTATCCGTGTGGCTATCATTCGTGGTCTATTATTTGAACACTTAATTTTTCCTTAAAGATTTGATCCTGAGATATGGTTGTTCCCAAGGTGTAGGGTATGGGATAGATCAGACCTGTCCCTTCTTGTCTGCAAGCAGATGGCCGTGTTTGAGTGTAACCACGTGCTCTGTTGTAGGCCACGGAGCAGCTGGTGAGTGACATCCTGAGACAGGCTCTGGCGGTTGGATACCAGACAGCGTCCCACAACAGGTACTGTTATCGCTTTAGTCAGGCTTGCCGGTATTTCCTGATGGCTGAGTTGCTCACCAGAATGTTTATATAGAAGTCAGTACACTGGGTGATGGAGGTGTCCAAGCTTGAAACATTGTCAGAGCCAGACAGACTCAAGTCTACTTGGTTATTTTGAGAGAACCTCTTGGTTGTGAGAGCCCAACTCTGCCCAGGGGAGGTCTGTGTCTTCACTCACTACTTCATAGACGCCGCGCAGTAGGACTGCTATGTTACAGGGTTGGACAGATACAGCTCTGCGCAGTGGAAGGGAATAGCAGTCTTCATTGTGTGTCAGACGTTGGGGCCAGCCATCCTATATACTGCCTGATCTGCTTTTCACTGCAGAACTCACTGTCCTCGTGTAGCATTGGGAAGCCCGCACTGTGGGGGCTCAGCTGGCTTTCCCAGCTGGTGCGAACCAGGAGAGAACCAGAGTCAGGCTCCGATCTCACTGGCTGCGCGCTGCAGGTTCACCACTGTCTGCTGTCTCTCCGACTGTCACTGACTGGCTCGCTGAGTTGTGCTCTCTTCCTGGGCCCTGAAAGAATGGTAGACAGGCCTTGTTCCACATCCTGGCTTTCCTTCCAAAGGAAGCCTTTTATCCCATTGTGCTTAAAGGCTGCCAAAAAGTTAAAACATTGTTAACGGCATGCCTGCTGGCACAGAGGCCTAAGTCAGAGGACTGTCAGGTCGACCTCACAGGAATATAAAGCATCAGGCAAAAAACAAAGAGGTCTTTAAGAAAAGGAGGGGAGGCCCTGGCCAGGTAGCTCAGTTGGTTAGAGTATCATTCGGGTACACCAAGGTTGCAGGTTCGATCCCTGGTTAGAGCACATACAAGAATCAACCAGTGAATGCACAACTAAGTGTAACAACAGATGATTCTTCTCTTTCTGTCTCTCTCTTTCCCCCTCCTCCCTAAAATCAATAAATTTTTTGAAATGTTAAAAAGAAAAGGGAGGGAAACAAAGGAGTTCCAGGATCGGGGCGAGCGCCTGCGGGCCCCTTGCCCCCGGGTCCTGCTGGGGCAGTATGAAGGGACTTGGGTGCTTTTGATGAGGACATTTGATGTCCCATTTGGCCTGCCCTGACTCCATCCCCCATCTTCCCAAGAGGGGACATGTGGCCCCACTACTGAGGTCTTGGACTCCGCTTTCAGTCTGCTAAGACCGAGTTACAGAAACACCAGTGTTCTGCTCTGCACCTGACTTCATTCTTCTTCAACCTTGAGCATCTTTCTCCTCATCATTCAAGCAGCTTCTTGAAATCCATCTCGTACTTGAGACAGAGGAGTCAGATTTGAGCCCTAAGTAGGGCTGACTGAAGAGGGTAGGCCAAATCTTTACCAAAGTTAAAAGGAATTAATAGGAGAGAGAATGCACCTGGCTACTCCCCAAGGGTCCCCAAACTGTGACTTGTCACTCACCATAATCCCCTTCTGTCAGGGCCTTGCAGGAGATGGTCCTTTAGATAAATTGATTAAACTATTAGATGCTTGAGAGAAGTGCACCTAACAGCCTTTGTTTTTGGACCAGGATTCCCAAAGAAATTACAGTGAGTAATATTCACCAGGCCATTTGCAACACTCCTTTCCTGGACTTCCTCACAAACAAACACATGGGGGTGCTGAACGACGACCAGTGAGGAGGATGAAGGCGCCTCTGGCCGAGCAGGAGCTGGAGCTGGATCCGAGGCTTTGAGCTGTGATGCCTCTTCTGTTTGCAGGGGAGGCTGTTTTCTGTGCCTCAGAGTATCGTGGCTACCAAACCATTGCCTCTACCCAATTCAGTGTAACACCAGTGTTCGCTCCCAGATCAGATCCCTTCGGACAGAAGTCCCCGATTCTAGAGAGCTGTGGACGCGTGCTCTGTCCGCCTGCATGTGTTCACTCAGTGCGGCTCCACGGGAGGGTCCCGGAGCTGGGCCATGCCGTGAGGATCAGCTCCTTCCCTCCTGAGTGGCCTCAAGGGGGTTCCTGGGGCCCGAGTCCCCCTCCAGGAGGCAGGCAGTGAGTCTGGCAGGCTGCAGATGTCACCTGTTCTGTAGCTGGGGTTACAGCGGCCTCAACAGTTACCCTGGTAACATCTGGAGGAGGACTAGGCTTCAGCACTCAGTGGTGGAGGGGCCTGCACGCAGCCCACGCGCATTGGCTACAGGACACGGCAATGCCACGCAGAAAACGTCAAGGCCTGGAAGGTTGCAGGCTGAGCAGAATCTTTTTTTTTTATGGAGCATAGGAGTATTACTACAAGTCTCAGAGATAAGGGATAGACAGATCCCAGCATTGATCTAAAATGTTTGACTAGAACCAAGAAGCTCTTAATATGTTCGGAATAGACAATACCTACAGATCCTGGGCCCTTGGCAGATGTGTGCCAGTCTGGTGTGTGTGCCAGGCAGAGAGCTAGGCCATACTGTTTGCATGGCCGTCGGAGCTTCTGCAGGATCCATGCGGAGTGACAGTGGGGAGCAGCTCCTGCAACAGGCGCTGCTGGGATGGCCTGTCCTGTCCGCAGATTTCACCTCCCGCTCTTCTGTGAAGTGTTTCCCAAGAAGGAAAGTGTTTCAGAGAAACACTTGTGAGTGCCTTAAAGGTAAATGACTGCCGAAGCCAAAAGACAGGGCCACCTGCTCAGAAGCAGTGAGAAAAGATTGTGTCTATAAGGAGATGGGAGGGAGAAGTGGAGGAAGGTTAGCTACCTACCCGGATGATGTCCAGTCCCATTAAAGGTACTCTCTCCCAGGCTTCCACCAGTCTGTGTGGAAGTAAGGGAATGAATTCATTCTCATGTAGGAAGCTGTTTGAAGATAACTTGAAACCCATGAGTCAGTCAAATAATTTATCCAAGAAACATTCATGTTTTCATGAGTTGTTTGTCGGGAAAAGCAGGGAGGTGACACGAGGTATCTACCCTCTTTTATTCAGCATCTGAGGATTGCTGACGCAGAAGGAAACCTCTGTAAGGCAAGGGTGCGCCCTGGCTCAGTGATGAAAGAATTAGTAGTAAACGCTCCACTAATCTGTCACGACTGACTTTAAGAAAGGCTAGTGGGCAAGTGTCTAGATTCATTTAGCAGCGGACTGTCACTGAGCTCTACGGGAGGGAAGATTTCATCCAAATGAGAACAGATGTACTGCAGGGATGAAAGCACAAAGAAATTACGTTTTTGCAAAAGAAATATTAAATGACTTAACAGCCCCCATATGTGTTGTTTCAGATGTATTTGTATCATAATGTATAACATAATTGTGTAACAAAAATACCTACAATAAATCTTTTAGTATTTGTGATGGGTTTTTCTGAGTTTGCATCACTACACTTTGGTACTATTCCTCTTACATTAGGTCAGAAAGAGCCAGGATGGGGCAGAGATACAGATATTTATGTCAAATCCTTTCTCTTATTTCCATGAAAGAGTTTGAGGCTATTCAAGATAAAGGGTAACAGTTATGTAAAAGTCTGAAAACGTTTTGGAAGATCCATGCTGACCCTGGACGTATGATTTCTGACGGCTTGGGGGGAAGGAAACTGCCGCCTCGGAGCCAGGGCGCAGGGACAGTTCCTGTGTGACGCACTCGCTGGTTTGTCCGACAGCACACAACTGTACTAAGGTCTGTACTGAGGTCTTCAAGAAGTCACTGCTGTGACCATTGCTATCGTAAAGGCTGAAAACTACCAGAACTGCAGAAACATTTCAGCATGATCACTTTTTATATCCACCCTTTTCAAGAACTAAAGGCTCTTGAAGCCGTAGTCTGCAGGGAAAAGGCGTTGTGATGCTCAGCCCAGAATGTAGCTTAGCTGGGACCAGACTTCACCCAGTGTCGACCTTTAGGGATTGAATGATCTGGAGGAAGGAAAATAGGGAAGTCCCGAGACTTCCGTCCTGAGGGTAGTCTCAGCCACGGTTTTGACAGGAGCCACGGAGCAGACAGTACGATCCCTGTACAGGCAGTACGGTGGCTGGGGACTCCTGGCTGAAGGAACTGAGAATGGGCTGGCAGTGTTGACCCTGCTGAAAGGGAAGTTCCCCCATATGCCCAGGGTGGGCCGCAGGGCCAAGGCTTCCTCAAAAGTGGCGTTTTGGAATTTGGCCTAAAATCCTGGAGTTATTACAGGTATGGAAGTGTTAGTATTTGTGATGGGTTTTCTGAGTTTGAAGCACTCCAGGGCACAGAGGTGGGCCCTTGCTCGGAGGGACACAGAGGACTTCGCAGGCTCCCCCTGGTGGCCGCGCAGCCGCAGGAGGCTGCAGCACTGTGCACTTCCGTTAAGGAATAATAATATTGAACTCCATCTTTTGGCTGAAATTAGCTAACAGATTGAACAGGTTTTTTTTTTATTTTTAAAATCTTCTCTTTACAGAGTTAATACAAAAATTCTTATAGAAACTTTAGTAAACATAATAAAGTGTAAAAAATTTAAAATTACCTGTAAATCCCCTTTTATTTATTTATTTTTATTAAGTGAGAGGAGGGGCAACAGAGATAGACTCCCACATGCACCCTGACCAGGATCCAGTCAGCAAGCCCACTAGGGGGTGATGCTCCGCCCATCTGGGACCATTGCTTTGTTGCTTGGTAACCAAGCACCTGAGGTGAGGCCATGGAGCCATCCTCAGTGCCCAGTGCCAATGTGCTCAAACTTTTTGAGCCATAGCTGTGGGAAGGGAAGAGAGAGAGAGGAAGAGCGGAAGGGTGGAGAAGCAGATGGGCGCTTCTCCTGTGTGCCCTGACTGGGAATCGAACCTGGGACTTCCACACGCCGGGTCGATACTCTACTGCTGAGCCAACCGGCCGGGGCCCATAAATTCCCATCTTAGGGTAACCGCCATAGTGCATTTCCTTCCATCTTTGTCAGCGTACAGTACATGTGTGGGACACAGGTTGGGACCTCATAGTAGAGACTGTTGTCGCAGTTGCTTCTTAAAGCCACCCTAGTAACACAATGTGCCTTAACTAGGACCTAGAGTGAGTAAGGGGAAGACTTCTTCAGAATCCAGATCTCCTAATAATGAAGTCTGTCTAGTAAGGGTGGTTATCAGGTTGGGGTGTTTGAAAAGCCTTCTGTTCTAGTGAAATCCAGAAAGGTTCTTGGACATGCAAGTATGCCAGGAAGGGGCAGGCCCACCTTATCCCCACCAGGTACAGCAGACCCAGTGGCAAAAGAAGGCTCTGGGGGTTGGGGGGCACTGTCCCCTGGACGGTGTGACAGACAGGGTCTAGTGAGAGGGGCTGTCAGAGCTGTGCCTCAGAACAGCCGCCCCCTGGGGCGGGGACAGGGTGCTGGGCGGGGAAGCGTCATCACAGCAGCTGCGCTCTGCCCTGCCGGTGCTCACTGTGCTCAGCACTGCACATGCGCACGGACTCGAGCAAGGCAGGGGGATTAGCCTCGTTTTGCAGACAAGAAGACGAAGGCTTACTGCTCACAGCTAGTGAGTGGAGAAGTCACTAGCTGATCTGCGCCCAAGACTACCTTCAAAGACAGCCGTTTTACCCTAGAGTCCTGACAATGGGGGGTAACTGTGACAGGCGAGTTTGGTAGTTTTTGTGAAAGACTGCATATAACACTGGTGTGGACCGCAGCCCAAAGCGAGGGCTCTCAGGCTTGACAAACCTACAGGGAAACCAGCAGCACTCGGCAGACATTAAAGTCCTTATTATCGTGGGGAGGCTGAAGGAAGTCGCAGAAGGTGCTCGTTTATAATTAAAGAAATAAACAACAAATTGAAATGGCGCGTTTTAGTAAAATCTGAGCTCGTCACTTCCCACAGTGCTCTGCCGGCAGTCTCTCTTTTAGAAACATCTAACATGCAAACCAGTGAAGTGTGAAACAACAGAACCCTCTGTGTCGGCATATGCTTTTGGTTTTCCCTTTAAAATGATTCTCCAACCCTTTTTTTTTTTGCTGGGGTGAGGGGAAGGGCCGAGCCTGCCAGAGCTGGCCCCTCCGAGTGTCTGTCGCCCTCGGAGCCTGAGCTGGAAACAGCCCTGCCTCCACTCGGGTGGGTCTCAGACCCAAGTGCCACCTCTTGTGGCCTCAGCAAGAGCTCCTGACTAGAGCCACTCATGGGCTGGAGAGGGATGAAGCTCCCAAGGGAGCCCCTTGAGTTTCCTTACCACGACTGGCCGACCGTGCCTCTGATCTTCATGACGGGCGTCCTCCTGCCTGTGTCTGAAGGGTTGCTGTGCAGAGGGGACCAGACCCCCCCCCCCCGGCCGTGGCCACACTGGATGGAATTTACAGAGAAAGAGCTTTCCAAAGACGAAATGAACTTCCTCCACAGGCAGCGCGCGCCGTCGCTGGAGCAGGGCGGGCTTGGGAGTGAGGGTTGCTGTAGAGAGGGTTTTCACCCGCTCTCTGAGAAGGAGTTAGCCGCCCTGATGCATGAAGGTTATAGAGCCAGCGATCTTCGTCAAATTCACTTATGATCAAGGTGATTTCTGCCTTAATGGTCCCTGAAATAAATCTGTTTTCACCAGTTCCCAGTGTAAAAAGGTTGAAAACCACTGGTGAGGATGATGATCTGAGGTCTTTGAGGGAGTGAGGCTGATGCTGCAGTCTTCTTTAAAAAAGAAAAGCTCCCAATTCTTAGTGTAGATCAGAGGTCCCCACACTACGGCCCAGCACGTGAGCCGCATGTGGCCCCCTGAGGCCATTTATCCGAGGAGCATAGTTCCCATTGAAATACTGGTCAGTTTGTTGATTTAAATTTACTTGTTCTTTATTTTAAATATTGTATTTGTTCCCATTTTGTTTTTCTACTTTAAAATAAGATATGTGCAGTGTGCATAGGGATTTGTTCATAGTTTTTTTATAGTCCGGCCCTCCAACGGTCTGAGGGATAGTGAACTGGCCCCCTGTGTAAAAAGTTTGGGGACCCCTGGTGTAGATGGTATAGTTCCCTTCTAGTTATCAGTATGTTAAAGAAAAAAACTTGGAATTAGTAATAAAATGTGGGCTCAAAAACATTCCACAAGGTAATTGGCATTTATTCATTCAATTCTTCAAGCACTCATCCCAAGAAATGCTTTGTTAAAACATAAGGGTCATCCGGGCCATAAAGAAGATATGTCTTTGAAATTGACACCCTGTGACTGATAATGGGTTTTTTTGGAAACTTCCTGGTTGTTTCGAATCACATGCAGGTGATAACCTAAGGTATCTTCTACAACTTAAACATTTGAAGCCATTTGTAGGAAAACCCAAGGACATCACCTTGGGTTACGACAGGTTATAAAATTATCATGCGGCCTGGGAAAACAAGGTGACCATGACTGCTCCTTTCAGGGGTCTGTTGTGTCCATATGCCTCAGACTCTGGACCAATTCAGTTCATAGCAGAATTGATCCTCAAGTTCTTCAGATTTAAAGCTGAAGGGTGGCTCAAAGAGGCAATTTTATAAAAGATCAGAAGCCTCCACACTCTTCCTGAGGAAGCAGAGGGTGGCTGAGGTCCAGGGCTGAGCTGGCGGTGCCGTGTCCATCTGTGCCTCTGCTCTGTGCCAGGCCTGGTGCCCCAGGGTGAGGAAGCAGGACCCTCCCCTCGGACAGCGGGGGCTGGCGGCTCCGAGATCTCACCCAGTCTGCACTCCGCTCCGTGGGCAGTCACACGTTGAGGATCCGGGGAGCTGAAGCCTGAAAGATGGCTGAGGGGTTAGGAGTGAACTTCTTCCTCACCTCAGGGACCTGACAAGAGGAATGGGCCACATTATCAGTGGGCATCTTCCTTCACTTTGCCCCTCCCCCAGCTCCAGGAAAATAATTCCCTCCTCCCAACCTTCGCTTTGTCCTCCAAGAGTGAAGACTGCTAACCTAAGGGTCCGTGGGGAACGTGTCAGCGGTGGGCAGGTCACTGCATTAGTAGGACACACATGGCACATGGACCTTCCATTCTGCTCCCCGAAGCCTCCTTTTTGTGGGATCAGCTTCCTGAAGCTGAATAGCTCCCACCTCCCTTCTGTCTTCTCTTACACAAATGCCTGTCACTGCTGCCAGTGGCCAAGGCTAAGATGGAGACTTAGGAGGGAAAGAGGCACCCTGCTCACCAGAGAAGCCAGCACTAGGGGACATGCCCCACGACAAAGAAGGAACTTGGTTTTGTTTATTGAGAGGCAGTTGGGTGCCCCAGCCATAATGCCATTTGACACCTTTAAATCTGACTCCTAGTCCCTCTTCTGGAAAAAATAAAAGAGGCCTGTTCCCATGCCCCCGTGAGCCAGGTGCCCGCCCTCTGCCCTGCAGCACCCACTTCGGGCTGACCTGGAAGCCGGCCCCAGGGCTGCCGTCCCATCTGGAGCTGTGGGTCGTGATAACTGGGGTGGGTTTTGCCTTTGTGGATCTTGATGGCTTCACTCCAGTCCAGGCCTGGAATTCCTGTCTGGGACAGAAGGTCACAACCTTGCTCAAGGTCAGCCACCCCTGCCCTGCCCCTGCAGGGAACACTGCCCTTGCCCCGCACTTCTCAGAGCATTCCTGGCCTTCTCGGAGCATTCCTGGCCGTTCCCACTGCTGAGACCTGGCTTCGGCTCCAGGAGCTCCTTTCTCCTCACAAACACGAACCAGCAGAGGAAGCGAACTCCCCAAGTGCGGCCAGGGGAGAGGCGCGTCTAGCCCACCTGCCACAGCCAGCCCAGCTGTGCCTGATGCCTGAAGGAAGTAGCAGCGCAAACTTCCCTCCCGTGTTACAGAGGAGCAACTGGCTCGGGCTGCACAGCGAGTTAGAAAAGAGCTCAGTCAGCATGTGGACCTTACACGGCCCAAAGCTGCTGTGTGTTGGTCCTATGGCACAAAGCTACTCCCAGCGCTCCCACCCAGTGCTTCTCTGTATCATCTCCAGGCCACGTTCAAGGGGCTTCAGGAGCCTAGCACCAGTGAAGGCTGCTCACTCCGGCTTGGGTCACCGCTGGCCCTATGTCCAGAGGAGGTGCCCAGGAGAGCACCCAGCACAGCCAAATCCTTCGTACCCAGGAAAACAGGTTCAATGTTATGTTTAGTTTTTAGTAATTTATCTTATTAACTCCTGCAAAAGAGAATAAATCAAAGTGACCATCACACAGCCTGCACGGTGCTCTGGCTTTCCTGCGAGGCTCTGCCCTGAGCAGGTGCAGGGAGGTGGCGCAACCGGCAGAGCCCGCTCCCTGCAAGGAAGTGACAGGGCTCGCACCGCTTGCTCCGTGTCTCCGGAAGAGCAGTCTTTTGATGAAGACAATTCCTCAAATCCTCTGAACAATAACAAAACTGTCCACAGGAGCCCCTGGCCGAAGCCATGTTCTATGGAAAAGTGTCTAGCTGGCCAGAGCACACGCACATGGGGACTGGGTCCACTCCTGTCTCTTCCCACCCACAGCCCTGGCCAGCATTCAGGCCCCGAGCTCAACAAAGCCGCCTTTTCTCCTTAGCGCGGCGCAGCTGGGCCCGCCCGGCGGGCTGCATGTGCAGGGAGCAGCTGTGTCTGTGGTCAGCACTCGGGTGCCAGGAGGAGAGCTGGCCGGGCCCTCAGAACCTTTGTGCTCTGAAGCTGCACGGCTCCGAGGACCGGCTGCCTGAGCCATCTGCTGCTCGGACTCTCCTGGGGAAGCGTGTCCTCCCCTGAGTGTGACCTGTTCCCAAACTGAGTTGGGCCTTGGGCTTGGCATCCCAAGCTGCTGCCCCAGGGTGGCTGTGGGGACCCCAGAGCAAGAAGCAACCAGAGCTGGGCTGGAGGGGTGCCTGTGGCCGGCTGCTCCTGGGACAGGGCTGGGGCCAGGGCCCAGGTAAGGGGGCCGGAGCAGGGACACAGAGAGGACCCAACAGCAATCAGCAGGACCTAGTGACTGCAGGAGAGGAAGGCACACTCAAAACTGACCAAAAAGATAGTAAGATGGAGGACTAGCCAAAGCCACTGTGCCTCCCCTAACCACACAGGTTCTACCATTGTCCACCTCACGGGGGCCTCAGCTGGGCCCTGAGGGCTTAATCCCTCCGACTGAGAGGCAGGGGGCCGCCCAGGGCAACTCAGAGAGCCCAGGACCCAGGATCCGGAGGCCTGGTTCTCAGTCCAGCGTGGCTTCAGACAAATCCCTTAATTTCTGAGTCTTCATTTCCTCTGCTGAAAAGTGAGGCTACTACATCACATGCACAAAGCTGTGAGCCTTCATGTTGGGCCCTTGGAAAAGTAGGAGTCAAGTCCTGTGGTACTTCTAGCAGTTGGCCCCTCCGCTGACTCGCCAGGAAGGGAAGAAAGAGGGAGATGACTGCGCAAGGAGCTCTTCTAGAAGCTGGGAGGGCTAGAACCTGGGCCAAGGTGCGGACCAGCAGGCGCAGAGTTCTGGAGAGGAGGCTCCGAGAGGAGCTCCTCAGGAGGGCACCGGGCTGCCTGTGGGCCAACCCACTGTGCCCACCTGGCCAAGCATGTGAGGCAGGGCAGTTCCCAATGGGGGCCGGGCCGGACCTGCTGGGTGAAATGGCTATGACTACTCTGACATCTTTGAGGAACAGTTCACTTAGGCGCATCTTGCAGGAAGGAAGGCTTGCTCGTGCCTGGCTCTCGAGCTAGGAGGTGGCGGGTCCCAGAGGCCGCTGGCCTGGTGCTGGGAGCCAGGTTCAGCAGTGATCCTGTGTCTGGGGGGGGGGGGGGACAGGCAGCCAAGTTCGTGTTATTTCTGCTTCACAGATGAGAGGGGCAGAGAGGCCAGTGACCTACCAGGTTTATCCACGAGGAAGTGAGGCCACCACTGCAGGACGCTGTTTAAGAAACCAAGTGACTCAGAGGAGGCAGCATTTAGGAGCCACTGGGCACAGATTTGGTCTCTGAGGCGAGACACACTTGGGACCCCCCAGCTACTCTGTGGAACCTTGTACCAACCGGTCAGGTTCCTCCCTGGCAGAATGGGGACAGCGAGAACTGAACCGATTCTAGAGGATTGCTGTGAGGCCCGGGAGATCCTGGTGGGAAGTCCTGAGCTGGTGCCCAGTAGATGCTAAGCAGAGTGATAACTAGTGCCCATGGTATCACTGGAGCAGGGAGGACCCAGCAGGACGTTCAGCTGCCATCTGCTCAGCACAGGTGAGGGACTGTTTCTAAAAGCCCAGCCTCTGTGTGAACATGTCAGCTAGCAGTTCATAACACGCAAGGCAGCTGCTCCATCCGCAGTCAGTTCTGATTATTAGAAAGGACTTCCTTCCTTGAGCTGAAGCTGCTCCCTGCAAGCATCTCCCCTTGTCCTGCTCGTGGCACCTGGAGCATCAGCCCTGTGGGGACATTGCACAGCCCGGACCTCTGGCCTCCCAGACCTCACCGGTCAGGCCCTCCAGCTGGCTCGGGGCCCATGCGCAGCAGTCAGAACCCACCACCTTTGGCCCCGCCCCCGACATTCTCAAGCTGAGATCATGTGGCCACAACTGCCCTGCAACAACCACCCTCCCTCAGCATCAAGTTCTGAAAAACTGCAGGCCCGTGAAGAAGCTTCTGGGGAGACGGAATGTTCTACGTGTCGTTTTGTTTTGTTTTATTTACTGATTTTAGAGATATAGGGAGAGAAAAAAATAAAACATTGACCCACTGCTCCACTTTACTCATACTTTCATTGGTTGACTCTTCTATGTGCCCTGACCAGGGAATTGAACCCACAATGTTAGCATATCAGGAAGATGCTCTAACCAACTAAGCCACCTGGCCAGGGCTGTTTTACATGTCTTGATAATAAATGGATGAATTTTACTATATAAAAATTATACCTGCCTGATCAGACAGCGGCGCAGAGGATAGAGCGTCGAACAGGGATGTGGAGGACCCAGGTTCGAGACTGAGGTCGCCAGCTTGAACGTGGGCTCATCTGGTTTGAGCAAGAGCTCACCAGCTTGGACCCAAGGCTTGAGCTGGCTTGAGCAAGGGGTTACTCGGTCTTCTGTAGCCCCACGGTCAAGGCACATATAAGAAAGCAATCAATGAACAACTAAGGTGTCGCAACGAAAAACTGATGATTGATGCGTCTCATCTCTCTTCATTCCTATCTGTCTGTCCCTATCTATCCCTCTCTCTGACTCTGTCTCTGTAAAAAACAAACAAACAAACAAACAAAAAAACCCTTAATACAGTTGATTCAAAAATAAAACTGAAGTGGAAAGTTCACCTGTTTACCCCTTTAATTCCACAGGTGGGAATTTATACTAAATTATGGTAGGAGCAAAGATTTAGATAAGGATGCTTATCACAGAAGTTATCTTTTTCTCTTAAAAAGACTTTATTTTTTTAGACATTCTGGATCTTTTTTTATTGACTTTTATGGTGAGAGGAATGGAGAGAGAAACATCAACCCACTACGCACCTACCTCTCCACTCACTGGCTGACTCTTGTATGTGCCCTGACACCTGTACCTGTTTGTTGTTGTTTTTGAGACAGGAAGGGAGAGGTGAGAAAAATCAACTTGTAGTTGCGTCACTTTAGATGTTCATCGATTGCTTCTCATACCTGCCTTGGGTGGGTGGGAGCTCGAGTTGAGTGACCCCGTGCTCAAGCCAGCAACCTTGGGCTCAAGCCAGCAATCTTTACACTCCAGCCAGCGACCCTGGGATCATGTTGCCATGCTCAAGCCAGCAAGCCTGTGCTCAAGCTAGATGAGCTCATGCTCAGCGACCCTGGGGTTTCAAACCTGGGACTTCAGCATCCCAGGTCGACACTCTATCCAGCGTGCCAGCACTGGTCTGGCTGTTTAAAAAAACAACAAAACAAAACAAAAAACCGATAGTTCAAGAGACAGAGTAAAGTGAAAAGTCACTCGTCTCCATCCTTCTCTGGCAGCATCCATCCTCCTCACAAAGTTTCCCATCCATCCAGATATCCTATGCTTATTCGAGCAGATGTGTGTATATCAATACCTCTTTTGAAAATGCAAATAGCCCTGATGGTTAGCTCAGTTGGTTAAGATTGTCCTCCTGAAACAAGGTTGCAGGTTCAATCCCCAGTCAGGACACACATGGGAAGCAAACAAAAAATGCACAACTGAAGGCCCTGGCCGGTTGGCTCAGTGGTAGAGCGTTGGCCTGGCGTGCAGAAGTCCCGGGTTCGATTCCCGGCCAGGGCACACAGGAGAAGCACCCATCTGCTTCTCCACCCCTCCCCCTCTCCTTTGTCTCTCTCTTCCCCTCCCGCAGCCAAGGCTCCATTGGAGCAAAGTTTGCCTGGGCGCTGGGGGTGACTCCATGACCTCTGCCTCAGGCGCTAGAATGGCTCTGGTTGTAACAGAGCGACGCCCCAGATGGGCAGAGCATCGCCCCCTGGTGGGCATGCCCAGTGGATCCCGGTGGGACGCATGCGGGAGTCTGTCTGACTGCCTCCCGGCTTCTAACTTTGGAAAAATGCAAAAACAAACAAATAAATAAATAAATAAAATACACAACCGAGTGGTACAACAAATGCTTCCCTTCTCCCTTCCCTCTCCTTTCCTCTTTTTTTTTTTAAATCAGATAAATTAAACCCTGGCCAGATAGTTGGGTTGGTTGGAGTATCCCAGAGCATGGAGGTTGCCGGTTCAATTCCCGTCAGGGCACATACAGAAGCAGTTGATGTTCTTGTCTCTCTCTCTTCCTACCCCTTCTCTCAAAAAAGAAAAGAAAAAGAAAAGAAAATGCAAATAGTAGCAGGCATGCTGTTTTGCATCTTGCCGGTCTAACATGGACCTACTGAAGAGCTTCTGTTACCAGTACATTCTGGGCTTCCCAGTAGCCCATCCTATGGTGGAGCTATAATTAACGAGCCCCCTCCTTCAGCAGGACTGGGGGGCGCTTGGGGGGGTGTTGTTTCCATCTTCTGTGCAATGTTGCAAAAGCCCTTGTATTTCTTAGCTCCCTCCTACATAGGGAAAATTCCTGGAAGTGAAGTAATTGGATCAAAGGAACGGATTAGAAACACTAAATATTCAATGGCATGAAAGTAGATTAATGGTATTTGGGTAGGTAGATAGATAAATGCATATCCATAGGAAACAATATTGCACATCTATTAAAAAGCCATGTTGTAGAAGGATATCTAGTAACATGGACAGACAGACCTCCACAACACGTCCAGTAAGAAGCTAACCCTGTAATATGTAATTATAAATGAACATGCATTCAAATGAATGTTAGGGATTAGAAATAACTACCAGGTTGTGGTGGGGTTATTTCTGTAATTTCCCATTTTTCTACAGTAAGTATGTATGACTTTTGTAATGAAAGAAAGGAGGGAGAAAGCCCTTTGGTGTCCAGGGGCCGAGCTGGGAGTGGGTGTGCGTGGGGAGGACCCACAGACCTGTCCTCAATGAAAGCCAAGTCAGCCGCCCTCAGTGGGATCCCAAGGGGGATCACCCACTCGGCCCCTGCTTGGGCCTCACCACCAACCACTCCACAGAGGGCACTGGCCAGAGGGAGCTCAGTCCATCTGCCTGCGCGCACCTCTCTTACGGCTGGACCCACCTGGTAGTAGTTAAAGGGAAATAGATTTTAACTTAATCGAAGGCAGGACTTTCTGGCAGTGCAGCCCAAATGGGTGCGGGCTGGGAGTGAGGTAGTGAGCTCCCCGTCAGCGGAGGCGCTTGCTCATTCACTCTTGAGGCTGGTCAGGGAGCAGCGAAGGAAACGCCTGCCGCGCCCAGGGACCAAAGGGGATGACCTCCCAGGCTGCCTGCCGCTCTTGAAGTCGTGTGAAATGGGGGATCCCGGCGCCCCCACTCCCCTACCCACCCTGGTCCTCACAGCTCCCGGCCCCAATTGCCTCCGCCCACGGGGTCTGGACACGGCGCGCTCCCACGCCGCGGCCCCATACCTGTACGACGTGGTCGCCGCTGCAGCCGTGTCCGCATCGCCGATGGGGAGCACGTAGATCCCCCGGCCTATGGGTGCGGAAGACTTGCCCCTGCGGCCTCCTGCCCCCAGCCGGCGGCCCTGCGTCGCATCTCTGGGCCCCACAGGCGCGGGCCACGCGCCAAAGTCCCGCTGGTACTGAGTGAGCAGCACGTCCCGACCGGGGTCCCGGACTCCTGCGGGGCACGCGCCCGCGCGCGAGGTGGCACCGCCAGGGCCCGGCTCCTCGCTCTCGAGGTCCGAGTAGTTGTGCAGGGTCAACGGCACCGCCACATCGGAGCGGTCCAGCTGGTTCCAGCGCCGCGCCAGGCAGCAGAGGCGGCTGATGCAGGGCCACGCCATAGCGACCCCGCGCCCGCCGCTCCGCTCCCCGCGCTCGGACCGCCCCGCCCCCGCCCAGCGGCCCCGCCCCCGCGGTCCTCCCCGCACCGCCGCAGCACTGCCCCTTGGCTGGGGGTGGCTATATGAGAGGTGGGAAGACTCAGTGACAGCCCGGGGAGGTGGGACTGGGACCCGCGTGTGCACAGCTGGAGCGAGGCGCGAGCCGGGCAGGAGCGCGCGACTGGAAGGGCGCAGAAGCGGGGATGGGGATGGGGACGGGGGGGGGGGGGGGGGGGGGGGGGGGGGGCCGGAGGAGACGAAACCGCCTGGAGGCATTGACAATTGTCCAACTTTTAGAATGTTGCATGATTTAATACAAAATTTCCTAAATATTATCTTATAAATTAGGGCTGGCTCCGCAAAGGGCGAGGGTCGGATGCTGACAGTTCCTTGTGGATCGCCCTGAGCTAGCACTAGTGACAGCACGGCTCCGCGGGGGCGTTTGTCTCAGGGACCGCGGGTGGCTGCCGCACTTACAAGCTGCACCGCGGGGGCAGGCGCTCAGAGGTGCAGCGATGGGGGTGGGGGTCCCAGAGAAAACTGGGGGCGATTCTTTCCAGAGAACACATGTTTGAATCTGCCTGTGAGTCACCCAACTATTTGCCTGAAGTGCTAAATTTGTGACAATCACTCCAGTTTTCATTGAGAACTGGTATTAGCCCTCACTGACCTTTCTGGGGGCTCTAAAATCCCTAATTTTAAAGCATAGTCAAAGGCTTTTGTTTATAAAACTGTCACAAATCTTTGGCCACTATAGTACAAATGTTCCCTTCCCTCTTGGGCCTACATTCTTGTTTTATTTTAAAGCTAAATTTGGTAGCCCTCCAAGTCAGTCTAGCATGCAAGTC
This sequence comes from Saccopteryx bilineata, assembly GCF_036850765.1. NCBI lineage: Eukaryota > Metazoa > Chordata > Mammalia > Chiroptera > Emballonuridae > Saccopteryx > Saccopteryx bilineata. The sequence goes on along the minus strand of NC_089497.1, from coordinate 70,373,554 downwards.
CAGTACCAGAAACAGCTTCCTGGCTACAATCAAATGTTTCCTGAATGTTTGACACATAGCCTGGGTGCTCACTGCAGACCAATTACACTAAAACCACTAATGAAACAGCACTCATCCACAGTTCCATTTAAAGCATATACTTGGATGGTATCATCCACAGTTCCATTTAAAGCATATACTTGGATGGTATCCAAGGTGTTGAACCTCAGAAAGGGCTGCAAATACAGCGCGGGCTGTATTTGCACAAACAGGACCCTCTTCCCAACCACTGTCTTAGCCGTGAAGTCACAGCAAAGGACACAGTGCCTGCCCTGGCCAGAGGCTCCTGGAGAGGAGTGCACTGTGAAGACACTGGGATATTCAGATGCTCTCCAGATGGAGCAAGTTGCCTTTGTGTGACCTCACTACCAGGGCCCTGATGTTAGCCACCTAAAACTGCACACAAAAATTAGGGGATCAGGTAACGTGCAGATACTCCAGTATTTTGTCTTTTCTATAGTGCATTTTCACCAATGAAGTTGGTTTTGCATCTCATTTGCATAATCAAACAACTTTCTTTGACTTGTCATTTGCTTTTCTGATGTTCTTGTTTAATAAAACAAAGTCAAATGCTTTTTTTTAATCGTTTTGTATGATTTTGAAATATCCCCAAATTTTTGTAAGCAGTATAGATTTGGTGACTAAATCACTCCTATAGGGGAAAAAAAAAGCGCAGCTCTTAATGTGTTTACTTCTTCATCAAACAAAGGGGACTTACTGTATGCTTGGAACAATGTCTCGTGCCTTTGACATGATAAAGCCAGGAGCAGTGAAAGGGGTCTGGGAGACTGGACTCACACTGGAGGGCGGGAGGCAATCCCCGGTGGGAATACAGCGTCCAGTGGGTGGGAATGAATAGGCTCCAGCCAGAGGCAGGAGGGGCCAGACCAGGGAGATCCATGTTAGAACCCACTAGTTACCACAGCTGTGGACAGTAAGTAAAGCTTGTGCTTTCAGAGCTGGGCACTGACCTCCAAGGCCTCAGGGAAAAGTGGGACCTTGGCTGCTCCAAGGAAGGAGGTAACAGGCAAAGAAGTGCTTTAGGGACTTGATCTTCTAAGTGCTCCTCAATCTAACCACAAAGCAGGGAAAACAAACATGTCTGCTAAACTGTTGTCCTGGTCTGCCCCTGGCAGGACATTTTGAACTCCATATGAAATATCCATGTGACAGCCCCTATCCCATCTCTGAAAAGCATTTCTTGCCTCATCTGTGTGTCGCAAAGTTGTTAGCATCAGGTATTTAAAAATGTCGAAGCACAGCAGTATGACAGGCAGGTCCCACAAATGACTGCCCTGGCTACCTACTGGCAAAATGAGAGCTGGGTTAAAAAAGTCCTCTCCCTGGAAGGGACACAGGTTTAGAACAGAATCCTCTGCCTGGTCAGAATAACTGGCACTTCCCACTAGAGAAGAGTCTAGTGAAAGGATTTGAAGAAATGCCAAATCCTGGACAATTCGTATGTTCTGGGGACATGCTACCATTCAGCTGTCAACACAGTGAAGCGGGTGTGACTCCCACGCCTTCATAACGCCCAGTGCTCCGTGCCCGGCACCTGGACACTGGGGCCTTCGCTCCTCTCCAGTGCGATACAAGATATGGTGTAACCTTTTGAGGCACTAAAGCACTATAAACTCTCCTGTAAATCTGCTCAAGAAAACCTTACATTCTCATATTGCATTTCCTAGAAATAATTCTCAATCATGAGAGCATGCCAGTCCCACAAAAGTGAAGCTATTACGATGACCAAAGCCTGCCATTTCGGTAAAATGCTTCAATTCAAAGAACATACATTTTCAAATGTAAGCTGCAGTTAGGCTCAGACTCGTCTGAATTTATCCAAGATACTTCAAGTCTCAGTTAAGCTACAATTTTAACCTAGAATGCAAAAGCCTAAAAATCGCTTTTTGTGTTGTCACTCACTGCCAGGAAATATTTACCTTTCTTGGGAAAATTTAGAAAATACTGCAGCTGTTGTTTCAGACCATGTCAGAGAGAAAATAGTCAACTTTTACCTGTTAATCAACCCAGGAAAAGGGCAGGCAGGGAAGAGTAAATGCTTAGCAGAAATGCGAAAAGGCCAATGTGCAAAAACCGGGGACATCCTAGATTTCCCTGCAAGTCTCCATCAGGTCTCCCTGTGTACCCTGCCAGGTTCATGGCTCAAGCTACATCAAATGTAACAGGATTTCTGGGCAGCAATAGTGCTGTTCAAAAAAGACACACACCCTCTGTTTACAAACTAGAGATATAAACCTTTATTTCACAACGTTATCATAGTTCACTTTCTAATAAGACATGTACTGAGGACATAGTTTAAAATCCCGGGAAAGCTAGCTGCTGGGGGTCTTCCAGGCAGGAGCAAAGCTGTGGTCACTCCAGGGCCGATGTGTTCAGGTGGCATGGGCCAGATGCACCAGTATCATCCAACCCCAGTGTTACTTAGAGCCACCTCCTTTTTTGGGGCCATTAGTCCTCATTTCATGCCAGATTTTCACTAGAGGCTCCCTGTTCTTCCAAATGAGTTCATGACCATAAGTAATATACCATCTGGGGAAAAGAAAAACAAAGCAAGCCTGACATTCAGCTAGTATGACATACAAATGGTAAGTACCATGATGATAACAAGTGACATTTAAAAAAAATTATGCCACTGTCATTTACTATCTAGCCTGGGGTAGTCAACCTTTTTATACCTACCGCCCACTTTTGTATCTCTATTAATAAAATTTTCTAACCGCCTACTGGTTCTACAGTAATGGTGATTTATAAAGTAGGGAAGTCACTTTACTTTATAAAATTTATAAAGCAGTTACAGCAAGTTAAAGCATATAATAATAATTACTTACCAAGTATTTTATGTCAGATTTTCGCTAAGTTTGGCAGAATAAATCTTTATAAAACCACTTACGATAGTTAAATCAATCTTTTTATTTATACTTTGGTTGCTCTGCTACCGCCCACCATGAAAGCTGGAACGCCCACTAGTGGGCGGTAGGGACCAGGTTGACTACCACTGATCTAGCCTATTAAAATTGCTGATTATTTGATATAAATTTATGATTCACCTTTAATATATGGAGTAGGTAAAAGGTCAAAGTAGGGTAGAACCATGTGCGACTGATACTTTTTCTCTTCTAAGTTTACCACAGAATTTGACTCTGAGCCCAAAAGAATTCTGTTACATGCCTGTTAATTTGCATCTTTATTTTTGGAGAGATACACACACACACACACACACACACACACACACACACACAGAAGGGAGAGAGATGAGAAGCTCCAACTCGTAGCTGCAGCACTTAGGTTGTTCACTGACTGCTTCTCCTACGTGCCTTGCCCCGGGGCCCCAGCTGAGCTAGTGACCCCTGCACTTCACACACACTACTTTGATTCCCCACGGCCCTGCAAATTAAGCATCACTCTTCCTGTTACAGATGAGGAAACCAAGCCTGAGAGAAGGTAATCTGCCCAAGGTACTAATAGCTTAAAGGACTCACCAGCAGATTAGACCAATTCTGAGCCTGGTAAAAAAATTCACAAGTAGAATTTACTAATGATGGCTAGTTTTTTGCTTTTTTTATTTTATTTACTCATTTTAGAGAGGGAAAAGAAAGAAAGAGAGAGAGAGAGAGAGAGAGAGAGAGAGAAGGGGGAGGAGCAAGAAGCATCAACTCCCATAAGTGCCTTGACCAGGCAAGCCCAGGGTTTCGAACTGGTGACCTCAGCGTTCCAGGTCGATGCTCTATCCACTACGCCACCACAGGTCAGGCTGATGATGGCTAGTTTAAATGCTCCTTGGCACTTTCCACCTGGCTACACAAAGGGGTATCTGCTGATGCAGATTCTGCCTCCTTTTAAAGCATAGCTCCAATCCCTATTCTCCTGCTAGAAACTCCGAGAAGCAGCCTGAAGCAATAGCTGAGGAAACTGAAGCACCAAGAGGGTTACTAACCAAACTTGCTCAGGCTGCACAACTAGGAATCAGCAGAACTGAGACTAGAACCCAAAGCTGACTCTGACACCTGCGCTCTAACCACTGTGCATAATGCAGCGCCTAGGGGGGTATGTACTATCGGCTAAGGAACAGAATGAGTGACAGATGAGAGGTCCTGCTTTTGAGAAGACACTGGGTCCAAGTACTACAAGACCAGGTGCTCTACTCAAGGGCAACACAGGCTGCAAGAATAACTCAGGGGCATTGGCCTCCCCTCCTGGGCTTGGGGAGGCTAGGAGGGCTTCCTGAAGGATGTGGGATTGATTTGAAATGGCTGTTAATGAAAGTTTTTTATTATTTTTTAAAATTTACTTAATTAAGTGAGAGGCAGGGAGGCAGACAGACAGACAAGACTCCTTCATGTGCCCCCCAACAGGGATCCACTCGGCAAGCTCCCTACAGGATGATCCTCTGCCCATCTGGGGCCACTGCTCTGCTGCTCAACAACCAAGCTATTTTAACACCTGAGGCCATCTTCAGTGCCTAGGGTCAACTTGCTCAAACCTTCAAGCCATGGCTATGGGAAGGTGAGGGGGGGAAGGGTGGAGAAGCAGATGGTCGCTTCTCCTATATGCCAACTGGGAATCGAACCCAGGACTTCCACATGCTGGGCCGATTCTCTACTGCTAAGCAAACCAGCCAGGTCCTTAAGTTTTTAAAAAATTGATTTTGAGAGAGAGAAGGAGGAAGAGACGGAGAAAGAGAAACATCAATTTATTCCATTTGCCACGCCATCATTCGTTTTTTTGTTTAACTTTTTTTTTTTTAAAGAATTTAGTAATTAATTTTACATAGAGGAGAAGGGAGGAGCAAGAAGTATGAATTCATAGTTGCTGCACTTTAGTTGTTCATTTCTTGCTTCTCGTATGTGCCTTGACCAGGCAAGCCCAGGGTTGAACTACTGACCTCAGCATTCCAGGTCGACAACCTATCTACTGCACCACCACAGGCCAGGCTCATTGGTTGATTCTGGTATGTGCCTTGAGTGGAGATTGAACCTACAACCTCAGCATGTAGAGGACACTTTTAACCAATCACCTAACTGGCCAGGGAGAAAACTTTTATTATTAAAACCTTTATTTTTGCCATAGTGTCCCAGATTTCTTGTCCCAAGCCAGAGACCAGATTTTGTTGACCTCTGCATCTCCCAAACGCCTGTCTGAAAAATGCTTTATTTACCTTAGATTAGTGCTAGAATAGCAGTTTAAGGATTTAACATTTTTCAATGTTCTGAATATGTATTTTTTATTATAAAGTGTTTGAATTACACCTAAATCTTAATATTCACTAAGAAGAGTTAAAATCCTAGTCTAAAAAATATAGTCATCATTAAAATTTTATAAAATTAAGAAAATCAGTAAACTTACAGAAAGAAAGAATGATTTTAAAAGAGATGCAAATTGCCTGACCAGTGGTGGCAGAGCATGCACCCGAGGGGCTGAAGTCCCAGGTTCGAAACCCTGAGGTTGCCAGCTTCAGCACAGGGTAGCCAGCTGGAGTGTGGGATCATCGACATGATCCATGGTCGCTGGCTCGAGCCCACGGTCACTGGCTCAGCTTGAGCCCCCTGGTCAAGATATGTATGAGAAACAATCAACACCCTGACCTGCGGCAGCGCAGTGGATAAAACATCAACCTGGAATGCTGAGGGTGCTGGTTTGAAACCCTGGGCTTGCCCAAGAAGCAACTACCACATACAGATGCTTCTCACTCCTACCCCCCCTTTCTCTATCTCTCTCTCCTCTCTCTAAAAAAAGTCAATAAAAAAATATTTTAAAAAATGAAAAAAAAATGAAGAGTCTGACCAGGTGGTAGTGCAGTAGATAGAGCGTCCACCTGGGACACTGAGATCCCAGGTTCAAAACCTCAAGGTCGCTGGCTTGAGGCCAAAGTTGCTGGCTTGAGCAAGAGGTCACTGGCTGGGCTGGAGCCCCCCCCCCCCCCATCAAGGGACATGAGAAGCAATCAATGAACAACTAAAGTGCTGCAACTATAAGTTGATGCTTCTCATCTCTCTACCTTTCTGCCTCTGTCTCTCTTGCAAAAAAACAAAGAAAAAAAAAAGAAAAAGATGCATTCTGGACATGACTGAACAGAGTAAATGAAAGATGCTAAAATTAGAAACAGCAAAGAAAAAGGATTCCTCTGCCTTTCAGATCCTGGACTTTAAAATGCATTTGATCCAATTATTTTCAGAATGCAGAAAAGTCATTTAATTATATAGTTCAGAAGAATAAAAACCTGCTGGGGATAAGCTCCTTTAAGTATACATGGCAGGATCCAGATAAATTTAGAGTTCATAAAACAACCCTTTTTCATAAGTCTTTATGTTTCTCATACAGTAATATCAGGTCAGTTCCTACTATTTATAATGTGCTGCTGTTAAAGCTAGAACTCACATATGCTAGTCTGTAATCATAACTAAAAATGGCATAATGGCATTTAATTCTACCACCTACTGGGCAAAACTGTTCCACTTTTTTTTAAAAATAAAAAAAATTAAGTTTTCCCATTGTCATGAAGCAAAGTTAAAACAAGGGCAAAAAGCAACATTTATACAAGAAAAGACAGGCCATCAGGGGACCCAGCACATCAAAGAAATGGTAACTGCTAACGGGACTCTCGTGGTCACCTGGGCTCCAGGAATCCTGAGGAAGTTCTGGGGCAGAGACGCTATACATAGCACTACCAAATCTCACTGTCTAAAGCACAAGTGGAAGACCTTGGGACCACAATGCAATTGTACTCAATATGGTATGATGGGGAGGAAGCGCTTTGGATCTGGGTTGAAATTCTGCTCTATTTTTCTTTTTTTACTTGTTTTTCCAAGTGAGAGGAGGGGAGATAGATAGACAGACTCCCATATGTGCCCCAACTGGGATCTACCCAGCAACCTCCATCTGGGGCCGACGCTCTGCCCATTAGGGCCATATTCACAACTGAGCTCTTTAGTGCCTGGGATGGGGTGGGGGCAATGCACTTGAGCCAATCAAGCCATGGTGGCAGGAGAGGGGGAGGGGAGCAAGGGAGAGTAGGGAGAAGGAGGGGGAAGGGAAGCAGATGGTCACTTCTCCTGTGTGCCCTGACTGGGAATCAAACCCAGGATGTTCACATGCTGGGCAACGCTCTGCCACTGAGCCCACCAGCCAGGCCTGCTGCTACTTAAGAGGTGTTTGACCTGGGGAAGAGCACTTCCGAGCCCACCCATCAATGGAGGTAACAATAGTATAACGTAAGGTAACTAGCAGTGCCTGCCACGTAACAGATGCTAAGTGGTAACAGTGGTTCTGCTCCTTGGCCTGTCACGCAGCGTGACGCAAAACACTCCCTACAGGCAGAGCACAGCTCCGCGCACTCCGTGTGTTTGCCCAGCCTGTGATATGGAGGTCAGGGTGGCATCTGTGGACGGGACAGGAGGCCTGCGGGCGGGGAAGGGGTATGACAGCCCAGACTGGGGGCTGGGAGTCGTGCCAGGTCAGGAGCTGGGGGTGACCTGAGGTTAAAGGCAGGGAGAAGGCACAGCCAGTCTCTCTCTACAAATGACTGAAGCAGGGCTGGGTCTGATATTCTCATGCCCCCCTCACATGGTGAAACTGGGCAAGGCTGAGAGGCAAACTGTGTGGAGGATCCTCGCCCTCCCAACCCCACCTGCCCCTGCCTTACTCTGCCTGCCTTCCAGGCGGGAGAGGAAAAGGATCTGAAACAGCAGTGTAGCAATCAGTTAGACTCAAACTTACATTCCAAAGAGTGCTCCCCCAAGGTGTGCTGCATGGTCAAAGAATCTCCATCCCAGGACCATTCCTGCTGTGTCCATGGCAATAATGGCTTTTAGGGCCTGCAAGCCAGCAAGAGAGAACATAACCAGTATAACTTCGGTTCCTCCAGCACTGGCATTTCTCATTTAAGGGCAGGAATTCAGTCAATATAAAAATACCACCACTGTCCCCACACTTGACTTCATAAAAATACTTACATTCCCGGCCGTGAAGGTGAACATTGGAAGGAAGATGATGGCAAGCCTCCCCTCCGGGATCTTGGTGCAGACAGCGGCAAGCACCGTCATGATCGCGCCCGACTGCAAAGTAACACTCTGGTGAAAAGGTGAAGCTCTCAATGTGCAACACTCACCAACCACAACATCGAAAGTAGCAATACTTTTCCAGAAAGTCAATAACACAAATTAGGTGAGCACAAAGCTTAAAAGCTTTCAGTTACGAATGTACAAAATATTGGGCACAGGGACTCCAGTCCATCACAGAGTCACCACCGGGAAGGACTGACTACAGGCAACAAGGTGTGTGACAGCCAGCACGTGCACGCTCAGTGAAGTGCGGGACAGTGTTAAATATGTCAGAGGCATCATTTCATTTAATAACTAAAAAGGAACTTCTCAGACTTCACCAAAACTCCCCCCAACCAGAGAGCATGAATTTCCCAAAGAAACCCACATGTGGAATTTAATTATAATGTTTTATCTTTTAAACAACCATGTAAAATTTGCATCCTACTTCATAGTAAAATTTAACATTTCCCTTAAAACCTCTGAGCAACTGTTCTGTTCCAGGCAAGTGTGCCATGTTTGTCCTACAGCTCTGCAGGGCCCGCCCCTCGTGGCTCCTCCCAGGAAAGTGTGCCATGTTAATCCTACAGCTCTGCAGGGCCCGCCCCTCACAGCTCCTCCCAGGAAAGTGTGCCATGTTTATCCTACAGCTCTGCAGGGCCTGCCCTCACGGCTCCTCCCAGGAAAGTGTGCCATGTTTATCCTACAGCTCTGCAGGGCCCGCCCCTCACAACTCCTCCCAGGAAAGTGTGCCATGTTTATCCTACAGCTCGGCAGGGCCTGCCCTCGCGGCTCCTCCCAGGGACACCCATTCATCCGCCTGATTGATACACATTTCCCCCAAAAGCCTCGCATTAGACAATAAACCTCTAATCTCACCTTAACATCAATAAATCAGTCATCTTGTTATAGTTGAAATTATAATTGCTGTATAGTTTTTCTTTTATCATACATGTTTTTCCAGGTTGTTACGAAATTTTCATAATTTAAATTTATAATGACTATGAAAAAAATGGGTAAGTTATGCCAGTTTAAATAAACTTTCTTGACATTAGACATGTTCCAAATTCCTCTAAATGGTAAAATATTTGAGAAATTGGATCATAAATCTTAGTTTGCCTTAAATCTCATGATAAAGATTCATTCAAATATTTGAATCCTACTACATACCAGGCATGGTGCCAGATGTTGGGGCTATAGAGGAACAAAACTTCCAGTCCCTACTTTGATGGAGCTTACGCAGCGGCAGGAAAGACATTCTGAGTAATGGGGAGGTACAGCATGTGATGGAAGGGAGAGAGCCTGATGTAAGCTCAGAGTTAGTAAGTGACATCAAACTTTGTAGGGAAGGGTGACCAGATGTTGGCCAGGTAAAACAAGAGGAGGTGGTAAGAGTGTTCTGGGCAGAAAAACAGCTTGAACTAAGCCTGAAAGTCAGAAGGTACAAAGATGGATGAATGCAAAAAAGCTGTGTGGCCCGGTGTGAAGCAAGAGCAAGGGGAGGCAATCACTACCAACGTTCTTAGTAGACAAACTTGGTTACTTATTAAATAGAATAAAACTCCCATGAGAGACACTGCACAAAGTATCTTCTACTCCTCAAAAGTATCAATGTCATGAAAGACAAGGAAAGACTGAGAAACCATCACAGACTAAGACAATACTAAAAAGGCATGACAATGAAATGAAAGTAGAATCCTGGCAAAAAAAAAAAAAAAAAAAAAAAAACACCGCCTAACCAGGCGGTGGCGCAGTGGATAGACCGTCAGATTGGGATGTGGAGGACCCAGGTTCAAGACCTCGAAGTCGCCAGCTTGAGCGTGGGCTCATCTGGCTTGAGCAAAAGCTCACCAGCTAGGGCCCAAGGTCGCTGGCTCGAGCAAGGGGTTACTCGGTCTGCTGTAGCCCCACGGTCAAGGCACGTATGAGGAAGCAATCAGTGAACAACTAAAGTGTTGCAATGTGCAACGAAAAACTAATGATTGATGCTTCTCATCTCTCTCTTCCTGTCTGTCCCTGTCTATCCCTCTCTCTGACTCTCTCTCTGTCTCTGTAAAAACAAAACAAAACAAAACAACAAAACCCCACCATGGAATAAGTGGAAAACTCCCAATATAGTCTGCAGGTAATGGGACTGTACCAATGTTAATTTCCTAGTTTTGATAAGCGAGCAATGGTTATGGAAGATGTTAACATTAGGGAAAGCCAATAAGATGTATATCTACCTTCACCCTTACAACCACCATCACAGCAAAAATTGATTCAAGCCAGAATAATCAATGTATGCTTATTTCTGCGTAGTAGGGCAAGGGGTGTGTTCTGATAAACAAGATATCAAGATCTTTACATAATCCCCAATAACTTTTCACAAATTACTTGTTAACTTTACATAAAAGAAGGAAAAATAATTTTACAGTAGAGAAGCTAGAAAACACGGTAAGCAGACATCAGAGGACAATCAAGGGCGCATGGACATCATGCGCCTCCAGCTGTGATACCTGAGGGCGCATCACTCATGTCCTATTCCAACCAGACATACACAATCAGAACCTAATCATAAAGAAACAGATAAACCCAACTGACGGACTTTCTTTAAAATAAGTAGCCAGCATTGTTCAAAACTGTTAATGCCATGAAAAAACAAAACAGGTTAACCAGAAGGCAACAAAAACAAAAATAAACAAATGGGACTACATCAAACTAAAAAGCTCGGCATAACAAAGAAAACCATCAACAAAATGGCAGCCTACCAATGGGAAAAGTATTTGCAAATCACATAATCTAATAAGGGTTAACATACAAAATATATCAAGAACTCATACAACTCAACGTCCAAAAAACACTGATTAAAAAATGGGCAAAGAATCTGATTAGACATTTTTCCAAAGATGTTCAGAGAGTAAACAGGTACGTACATGAAAAGGTGTTCACATCACTAATAATCAGGGAAACGCAAATCAGAATCACATTGAGCTATCTCCTCACACCTGTTAGAACGTCTATTATCAAAAGACAAGAAATAAGTTTTTGGCAAGGATGTGGAGAAAAGGAAACTCTTGTGCACTGTTGATGGAAATGTAAATTGGTGTAGCCACTATGGAAAACAGGATGGAAGTTCATCAAAAAAATTAAAAATAGATTATGATCCAGCAATTCTATTTCTGGATATTTATCCAAATAAAACAAAAACACTGCCTGGGCCCTGGCCGGTTTGCTCAGTCATGGGTTCAATCCCCAGTCAGGGCACACATGAGAGGCAACCATATGCTTTTCTTTCCCTCCCTCTCTCCCTCTCCCCGTCTCGCAGCCAGTAGCTTGACTGATTCAAGGGTCGGCCCGGGCGCTGAGGATAGCTCAGTTGATTCAAGCATCAGCTCTAGATGGGGGTTGCTGGGTGATCCTGGTTGGGGCGCATGCAGAAGCCTATCTCCCTTTCCTTTCACTTAAAAAAACAAAACAAAACAAAACAAAAACAAGAACAAAACACTGTCTGGCCTGTGGCGGTACTGTGGATAAAGCATCTACCCGAAATGTTGAGGTCCCTGGTTTGAAACCTTGGAGGCAGACACAACAAACAACAATGAACTACTAAAGTGAAGCAACTATAAGTTGATACTTCTTGATACCCCCTCAATAAAATCTTTAAAGAATAAATAAAAAATAACTAAAAAAATATATATGAATCCCACATTCACCGCAGCATTATTTATAACAGCTAAGATATGGAAAAAAAACCTAAGTGTCCATCAATGGATGAACTGATAAGAAAATGATATACATCCCTGGAGTATTGCTCAGCCATAAAAAAAGGAAACTCCCCCAACCCAAAAAGGAAACCTTGCCATTTTGGACAATACAGATGAACCTTGGGGGCTTTATGCTAAGCAAAATAAGTCAGATGGATAAAGACTAACACTGTATGATCTCACTTATGTGTGGAATCTAAAAAAATAAAATAAATCGAGCTCATATATACAGAGAACAAATTGGTGGTTGCCAGAGTTAGGGGTGGAGAGGGTGAACAAAATGCATGAAGGAAGGGTTAAAAGGTACAAATTTCCCATTATAAAATACATAAGTCATGAGATATAATGTATAGCATGGTAACCAGGTAACAATACTGTATTGTGTATTTGAAAGTTGTTAAGAAGGATCTTAAAAGTTCTCATGACAGGAAAAAATCTATAACTATGTATGGTGACAGATTTTTAAACTAGACTTACTGTGGAAATCATGTCATAATATAAATATCAAACCACTGTTGTACACCTGAAACTAATATACTGTATGTCAACTGTACCGCAATTGAAAAAATAAGTATGTGGCCTGACTGGTGGTGGTGCAGTGGATCAAGCGTCAACCCAGAATGCTGGGGTTGCCAGTTCAAATTCCTGAGGTCACCAGCTCTGTGTGCAGGCTAGTCAGAATGGGATCACTGGCTTAAGCAGGGGAATCATCCACACGATCCCAAAGCTTGCCAGCTGAGCCCAAAGGTCACTGGAATAAAAAGCCCAAGGTCGCTGGCTTGAACAAGGGAACACCAGCTTAGCCTCGATCAATGCACATACAAGAAGCAACCAATGCACAACAAAAATCAAAGCACCAAAGCTGATGCTTCTTACCCTTTCTATCTCTTCAGGCGGGAGGGAGGAAAGGAGGAAGGAAAGGAAAGAAGGGGAGGGGAGGAGAGGGGAGGGGAAGAATAAAGGAAGGAAGGAAGTCCTGACTGACCGCAATGGATGAAGCATCAGACTGGGATGCAGAGGACCTAGGTTCAAAACCCTGAGGTCGCTGGCTTGAGCGCGGGCTCATCCAGTTTGAACACAGGTCACTGGCTTGAGCATAGGATCATAGACGTGACCCCATGGTTCTGACTTGAGTCCAAAGGCCATGGTTGCTGGCTTGAAGCCCAAGGTCGATGGCTTGAGCCCAAGGTCACTGGTTTGAGCAAGGGGTCACTCACTCTGCTGTAGCTCCCCAGTCAAGGCACATATGAGAAAACAATCAATGAACAACTAAAGAACTGCAATGAAGAACTAATGCTTCTTCATCTCTCTCTATCTGTCTGTCCCCACCTGTCCTTCTCTCTGACTCTGTCTGTCACAAGGGGGGAAAAAAGAAAGAGAGGAAATGTCCCAGTTTTAAGAGATCAAAGACATACAACAACTGAACACAATACATGATCTAAGAGGGGGAAGTAGCTACCAAGAACATTATTGAGACAAATGACAAAAATGGAATCATGTTCTATAGAGTAAATGAAAGTATTATAACAACATTAAATTTCTTGAATTTGATAACCCAGTGCTTATACTGAAAACTGCAAAGAATATGGAAACAACTTCCTACACATTACAGGGGACAGGTTGGGTATTGGTGGTATCTGCCAATTCTGCAGTGGGGGTTAGGAATCAGAATTCTATATTCTATATTTAAGATCAACTGCCTGCTACTGTATACTGACTAAACTAAGCTTCTATGCAAGTCTGTAATCAAAACACACAGGGTTCTTCTGAAATCCTGACTTCCCTTAACAGGGCAATCACTGGTTGTGTGGAAACGTATACACACACCTCCATAATTTATTCTACCTTTCCCTGTTCCCCTCGTCCACCTCTAAATAGGTCACAACAACTTTCAAGGACATCAGAACCACATTAGAAGATGGCTGGCTGATTTCCCCACAGAAGCTACTGGGTCATGGTTCCTCCAGCATACAACATGTTAGACTGGCCATATTTATGGTCATTCTGAAAGATTTGTTCTGACTGGAGCCTCAACATCTGCCTCCCAAAACCTATCTGCAGCACATATGCATGGGAATAGATGTCAGTGTCACTAAGAATTTGAAAATCCAATTGAACAGCAGCCCATCACCTTCCAGGCTGCACAGCATATGGGCAACTTTAGTATCCTAGGTTTATTTTTAACAAAACCTAAAAAAGTCAGCTCTACCCAATCCAGAAGAAATCACATTGAAGCCTTATTTTTCAAAAAAAAAAAAAACAATAAAATTACAATTTCCCCAAAATGAAGCAAATACAATTTGATTAGTTGATGTAAAAGAGCACTAAAATTCTGTTCTCTAAATTGTTTCTCCATAGATGATTATATTCTACATCTAAAGTGCTCATTACAGACATTTTAATAAAGAAAATTCTCATTAACTGCACATTTCCACATAAAGCCAGTTTCTTCTCACTATAACACATTGAACTCATTATACATTAGTTTAAAGATAGGAAGTAGTTCCACTATCCTTCTGAAATTTTCTCAAAGTGATCTTTACCTACACGAATTTAAACATTTATGTGTTTGAATAAATCGCAACTTGCTTTTTTGACAAATGCTTGAGTTCACTCTTGTGCAGATATTCTTTATTTTCACCTTTTTTTTAGTCAGAGGCTTTTAAAGGATATAACGAAAATGGACCGTTTCTCCTCAGAAAAATTTCACATTCATATATTTTAGATAAAATTTCAGGGAGTAATGATGTCAAATCCATGTAGATCCTGGAAGTCTGCTTTCTTTTTTATTTTTAAGTGAGAGGAAGGAAGATAGACATTCTCCTACATGTGCCCAGACCAGGATCCACTCAGCAACCCCTATCTGGGGCTGATGCTCGAATCATCCAAGCTATCCTCAGCTCCTAAGGCCAATGCTCAGAACAGAGCTATCCTCAGTGCCTGGGCCAATGCTCAAACCAACTAAGCCACTGGCGGCAAGAGGGGGAGAGAGAGAGAAGGAGAGGGAAGGGGAGAGAAAGAGAAGTAGATGGTGGCTTCTCATGTGTGCCCTGAACAGGGATTGAACCCATGACGTCTGCACGCCGGGCTAACACTCTTATCTACTGAGCCAACAGGCCAGGGCCAAGGTCTGCCATCTTGGTTAGAGGTGAAGATTGTTTATTCTCCACCAATAATTTGTCTATGTATACTGGTTATGTACTTGTAATCAATATACACATATAATTTTTTACTTATTTCATAAGTAAACAATGTTCATAAATAATTTTCTATATTTTCATATAATGTTAATGATTTATGTGATTTTTTTGCATTATTCATTTTAAATGAGTTTCCTTTAAAGGGCTTTCTGTTTCTACAAGTAAAGTACAGCTACAAACCCTGGGCATTATATATAAAACAACTCTGAAAAGCTGAGAGGGGAGAGTAGACCAGGAACCTCAGGACCTGAGTGCTGACTTCCTGGGTTTTCTTCTGGCCTCCGAGCTCAAACTGGGCTCAGGAGAAGCTCACAACCCAGAAACTCCAATAAACTCACACAATAAGGTCTTACCCCCACAAAAAGCACTCTCTCTAGCCAAAGGACCAAAAGAGGGTAGCCTAGTAAGACAAAAACCTTTTAGACAACAATCACTCTTTTCCAACCAAAAACCATAGGAAGACAGTAGCCCAATCCCCATCTACAAGGCCGAGTGGAAAACCCAGACGTCCACCTCTGTAGACCGTGCTGAAGCGTCCCCACACCCTGGGCAGGGAGGTGCCAGTGGAGGTCAAATGGGCAGCAATGTCATGGCACCTTTCCTCCTCGCCAGAATAGTTCTCGCAGAGATCTACTAGGGAGGCTGCACTTCCAGAACTCCCAGCCCTGTACTGCAGGAACAAGAACCCTTTGGTCCTAGGTGTCAAAGGAGTGGAGTGAGGAACCTGGACCTCCATCCTCACCTGGCAGTAATGGTCAGTGCACTCCCTTCCCTGTTAGAGCAGTGTCAGAGGCAGCCTGCTAAAGAGTGGATTTAAACAAGACTCAGGCCCTGGCTGGGCAGCTCAGTTGATTAGGACATTATCCCGATACGCCAGCGTCACAGGTCTGATCTCTGGTCAGGGCACATACAAGAATCAATCAATAAACGCATAAATAAGTAAAATAAGTCAATGTTTCTCTCAAATCAATAAATTAAAAAATGTAAAAACAACAAACAAACAAGATTCAAAGTTTCACAGCAGCCTGACCAGGCAGTGGCATAGTGGCTAGAGTGTCAGTCTGGGACACTGAGAACCTAGGTTCAAAATCCCGATGTTGCTAGCTTGAGCACGGGCTCATCCAGCTTGAGCGAAGGGTCGCTGGCTTGATCATGGGATCATACACATGACCCCATGGTCACTGGCTTGAGCCCAAGGTGGTTGACGAGCAAGGGGTCACTGGCTCATCCAGAGTCCCCCAGTCAAGGCACATATGAGAAGCAATCAATGAACAACTAAGGTGCCGCAGCTATGAGTTGATACTCTTTTTTTTTTTTTTTTTTTGTATTTTTCTGAAGCTGGAAACGGGGAGAGACAGTCAGACAGACTCCCACATGCGCCCAACCGGGATCCACCCGGCACGCCCACCAGGGGCGAAGCTCTGCCCACCAGGGGGCGTTGCTCTGCCGGGACCAGAGCCACTCTAGCACCTGAGGCAGAGGCCAAGGAGCCATCCCCAGTGCCCGGGCCATCTTTGCTCCAATGGAGCCTCGGCTGCGGGAGGGGAAGAGAGAGACAGAGAGGAAGGGGGGGGGGAGTGGAGAAGCAAATGGGAGCTTCTCCTGTGTGCCCTGGCCGGGAATCGAACCCGGGTCCCCCGCACGCCAGGCCGACGCTCTACCGCTGAGCCAACTGGCCAGGGCCTGAGTTGATACTCTTAATCTCTCTCTTTTCCTGTCTATCTCTCTCACTGAAAAAAAAAAAAAAAAAGACACATCGATTTGTTGTTCTACTTATATATGTACTCATTGGTTGACATTTAAAAAAAATTTTTATTGGCCCTAGCCGGTGGGCGTGCCAGGTGGATCCTGGTCGGACGCATGCGGGAGTCTGTCTGACTGTCTCTCCCTCTTTCCAGCTTCAGGAAAAAAAAAAATTTATTTATTAATTTGAGAGGAGGGGAAAGAGAGAGACAGAAACAGGAACATTGATCTGTTCCTGTATATGTTCTGACTGGGTATTGAACCCACAACCTTTGGTGTACTGGAAAATGCTCTAACCAACTGAACTACTGGCCAGGGTCCTGAAAAGCATTTTAAAGCAGCCATCATAAAATACTTTAATGAGCCATCACAAACATGCTTGAAACAAAAAAAAAAAGGCACAGAAATAGGCTCAGCAAAGAAATAGAAGATATAAACTTTAGAACTGAAAAATACAATAACCTAAAAAAACCCACAATGGATGGGCTCAAGCAGAATGAAAAGAACAGAGAAAATAATCAGTGAACTGGAGACAGAACAGCAATTAACCAATCTGGACAAGAGAGGAAGTCAACTTAAAAGAATTAACAGAGTTCCAGGGACCCATGAGATGATAACAAATGGTCTAATACTGTGGCAGCACAGTCCTAGGAGAGAAGTATGAGGGTGAGGCTGAAAAAGGAGTTCAAGAAATAAAGGCTGCCTGACCAGGCGGTGGCGCAGCGGACAGAGCATTGGACTGGGATGTTCGTAACCCCGAGGTCGCCAGCTTGAGCTCAGGCTCATCTGGTTTGAGCAAAAAAAGCTCACCAGCTTGGACCCAAGGTCGCTGGCTCAAGCAAGGGGTTACTCGGTCTGCTGAAGGCCCGTGGTCAAGGCACATATGAGAAAGCAATCAATGAACAACTAAGGTGTTGCAACGCGCAACGAAAAACTAATGATTGATGCTTCTCATCTCTCTGTTCCTGTCTGTCTATCCCTGTCTATCCCTCTCTCTGAGTCTGTCTCTGTATTAAAAAAAAGAAAGAAAGAAAGGCTGAAAATTTCCCCAAAAGAATAAACCTATAGTTCCAAGAAGCTAAGCAAAATTCAAACAAGGTAAACAAAACAATACCCATGACAAGACTTCTGGATATTACAAAGGAAAAAAATCATTAAAGCAGTAAGAGAAATGAAACCTTACCTACATCAAAAAGCTATTTAGCCTGACCAGGCAATGGCACAGTAGATAGAGCGTCGGACTGGGATGCGGAGAACCCAGGTTCGAGACCCCAAGGTCGCCAGCTTGAGTGCAGGCTCATCTGGTTTGAGCAAAGCTCACCAGCTTGGACCCAAGGTCGCTGGCTCGAGCAAGGGGTTACTCGGTCTGCTGAAGGCCCGTGGTCAAGGCACATATGAGAAAGCAATCAATGAACAACTATGGTGTCGCAACGAAAACTAATGATTGATGCTTCTCATCTCTCCCCGTTCCTGTCTGTCCCTATCTATCCCTCTGACTATCTCTCTCTCTGTCAAAAAAAAAAAAAGAAAAGAAAAGCTATTTAGACCCTGGCCGGTTGGCTCAGTGGTAGAGCATCGCCCTGACATGTGGAAGTCCTGGGTTTGATTCCCAGCCAGGGCACACAGGAGAAGCGCCCATTTGCTTCTCCATCCCTTCCCCTCTCCTTCCTCTCTGTCTCTCTCTTTTCCTCCCGTAGGCAGGGCTCCATTGGAGCAAAGTTGGCCCGGGCACTGAGGATGGCTCCATGGCCTCCGCCTCAGGTGCTAGAATGGCTCCAGTTGCAATGGAGCAATGCCCCAGATGGGCAGAGCATCACCCCATAGGGGGCTTGCTGGGTGGATTGTGGTCGAGCACATGTGGGAGTCTGTCTCTCTGCCTTCCCACTTCTCACTTCAGGAAAATACCAAAAAAAGAAAAGAAAAAGCTATTTAAATAACAAGGGACTTCTCTTCAGACTATGGAGGACAAAAAGGAATGGCCCAACACTTTCAAGTGCTGAAAGAACTGTCAGCCTAGAATTTTATATCCAGTAAAAATATCTTTGAGAAAGGAAGAAGGAATCAAGGCATTTTAGACAAAGCAAAGCTTAGAGAATCTGTCATCAGCAGACCTCCCTAAAAGAAATGGCTAAAGAAAGCCCTCTAAACAAAAAGGGAAATGATAAAAGGAGGAATCTTGGAATATCAGAAAGTAAGGACAATGAAAAAAGTAAAAATTATATGCAAATACAGTAGATTTTCCTTCTTCCTTGGAATTCTCTAAATTATGTTTAACGGTTAAAGCAAAAAAAAAAAAAAAAAAGCCTGACCATGTGGTGGCACAGTGGATAGAATGTTGGACTGGGACATGGAGACCCAGGTTCGAGACCCCAAGGTCGCCAGCTTGAGCATGGGTTCATCTGGTTTGAGCAAGTCTCACCAGCTTGAGTCCAAGGTCACTGACTTGAACAAGGGGTCACTTGGTCTGCTGTGCACCCCTCCCCCCCGTCAGGGCATGTATAAGAGAGCAATCAATGGACAACTAAGGTGCCCCAACGAAGAATTGATACTTCTCATCTCTCTCCCTTCCTGTCTGTCTGTCCCTCTCTCTGTCTCTGTAACTAATTAAATAAATACAAAGTTTCAAAATATGTTTTAAAAAAAATTTTTTTAATTCAGTAAGAGGAGGGGAGGCAGAAACAGACTCTGCATGCGCCCCAACCAATCCACTTGGCAAGCCCACAGGGGGCGATGCTCTGCCCATCTGAAGTGTGATTCTGTTGCTCAGCAACCAAGCCCTCTTAGCACCTGAAGCGAAGGCCATGGAGCCATCCTCAGGGTTTGGGGCCAACTCGCTCCAATTGAGCCATGGCTGCAGGAGGAAAAGGGGGGGGGGGGAGACAGAGAGAGAAGCAAGAGGGGGGAGGGGTGGAGACATAGATGGGCACTTCTCCTATGTGCCCTGACTAGGAATCAAATCTGGGACATTCACATGCCAGGCTGATGCTCTGCTACTGAGCAAACTGGCCAGGGCTAGCAAAATTTTTTAAAAATATTTTTATTTATTATTTTTAGGGCAGGAGGAGAAGCAAGAAGCATCAACTTGTAGTTGCTTCTTGTATGTGCCTGGGACTTTGAACCTGTGACCTCAGCATTCTAGGTTGTCACTTATCTACTGCACCACTACAGGTCAGGCAAAGCAAGTATTTTAACAGTGACTAATACTATAAATGTATGTACAGGAAATATTTAAGACAATTATAATTTGGAGAGGGTATGGTGATGAAAAGAGAGGTTAAGGTTCACTTTAAACTGGTAGAATGAGACTACCCGTAGACTCTGATAAGTGATGTATATATCGCAATATCTAGAGCAGCCAACAAAAATGTTATACAAGGAGATACATTCCAAAAGACTACAAACAAATCAAAATGGAATTCCAAATGAATCTGTTCTGGTGACCATTTTATTTTACTGGAAACCTTGTAAAGAAGAGACTAAAAATATTCTCCTGACTGAGCAAGAAAATTCACTTTATATACAGGTTAGATCAGTGATAGTTAAATCAATGACATTACAAGAAACAGATTATCATAATACTGGTAAACAAATTCAGCCTATGATAAACCTATCTACAAGTTCAAGTGAAAAAAATTTCTTTAACATTTTAACAAGTACTATTTCCTACAACAAACATTTGATTGATCTTCGCCATCTCACGATAAAGAGTTATGTCTGGCAGAAAGTAAACTTTTTGAAAAGCAGAGTATTAGGGAAGAGCTTCCTGCCATCAACTAGTAAGAAATTCAGTTTTTAAATGAGATTCAGAATATGCATAGCTCTAACTAAACAAAGCCCTTACCAAAATCTAGTACTCTTAACAAATTCTTGCTCTCTAGTGCCAATATGATAATTGAAACATTATTTGTCCCCATCTTTAAAAAAAAAAAATTAGGCCCTGGCCAGTTGGCTCAGCAGTAGAGCGTCGGCCTGGCGTGCGGGAGTCCCGGGTTCGATTCCCGGCCAGGACACACAGGAGAGACGCCCATTTGCTTCTCCATCCCTCCTCCTCTCCTTCCTCTCTGTCTCTCTCTTCCCCTCCTGCAGCGAGGCTCCATTGGAGCAAAGATGGCCCGGGCGCTGGGGATGGCTCTGTGGCCTCTGCCTCAGGCGCTAGAATGGCTCTGGACGCAACAGAGCAAAGCCCCAGAGGGGCAGAGCATCGCCCCCTGGTGGGCATGCCGGGTGGATCCCGGTTGGGCGCATGTGGGAGTCTGTCTGACTGCCTCCCCGTTTCCAGCTTTGGAAAAATGGGAGAAAAAAAAAAGGAAAAAAAAAATTTTAGAGAAAGAGGGAGAGAGAAAAACATTAATTTGTTTTTCTACTTATTTATGCATTTGTTGTTTGTTTCTTACATGTGCCCTGACCGGGGAATGAACCTACAACCTTGGCATATGGGAATAATGCTTTAACTAAATGAGCTACCCAGCCAGCCAATAGTCTCTGTTGTCTTTTAAGAAGGGTAGTAAGCCCTGGCCTGATAGCTCAGTTGGTTAGAGCATTGTCCTGAAGTGCAGAGGTTGCTGGTTCAATCCCCAATCAGGGCACATGTAGGTATAGATCAATGTTCCTGTCTCTCTCCTCTTTCCTCTCTCTCTAAAGTTAATAAATTGTTTATTTAAAAAAAAAATTTTTTTTGCCTGACCAGGCGGTGGCGCAGTGGATAGAGCATTGGACTGGGATGCAGAGGACCCAGGTTCGAGACCCCAAGGTCGCCAGCTTGAGCGTGGGCTCATCTGGTTTGAGCAAAAGCTCACCAGCTTGGACCCAAGGTCACTGGCTCCAGCAAGGGGTTACTCGGTCTGCTGATGGCCCATGGTCAAGGCACATATGAGAAAGCAATCAATGAACAACTAAGGTGTCGCAACATGCAACAAAAAACTAATAATTGATGCTTCTCATCTCTCCGTTCCTGTCTGTCTGTCCCTGTCTATCCCTCTCTCTGACTCTCTAAACAAAATAATAAAAATAAATTAATTAAGTTTTTTTACAAAGGCAGTAAGATTAATACTTCATATTTTCTAACACAATTTTATCAGTAGTGCTTCCCCTCCAGATTTCTTATGAAAAATATATACCTGATGATTTAGTTTAATTTTAGCCAAGAATGAATGGAAATATTTGGGAATACTAATTATATCACCATGGCTCTATGAGGCTGGGATTTATTTTTTTTTATTAGTTTGAGTCCAATGATGACATATGCCAGGGAGCAAGATCTCATGTGCGCCCTTGTAGGACTCTGACGATGACTAGTCCCACTTCACATCTCTTACTACATGTTCCTTACCATGCTAAGCATGCCAACACCCTGAATTACAGATCAGAATGTGTGCTACCCCATTTATATGGATAAGCTGAGGTTCAGAGAGGTTAACTAATATGTCCTAGAAATCACAGAGACGTCGCAGAGCAGGATTCAAATCCAGTCTAATCCCAATACCAGGCTGCCACTCTAGCCATCTTGGGCTTATTTCTTACTTTCCTTTTTTTCAAAAATAATTTTATTTATTTTAGAGAGAGATGAGATAGAAGAGAGAATTTAGAGAGTAAGGGAGAGAGAAATTTGATTTGTTGTTCCACCTATTTATATGCCCACTGGTTAACTCTTATATGTGCCCTAATGGGGACTGAACCCTCAACACTGGCGTATGAGGATGACAATTTAATCAACTGAGCTACCCAGCCAGCGTCTGAACTCCATTTTTTATAGGTGAAGAGGAAGTAACAGTTGTCTGAGGACGTATCAAGATGCCTTCCCAGATCCTCTCAGCTAATGGGAAAGTCTCTTCACCCTCAAACCTCCAAGGTTAGCTAGGATATCCTCAGCCCTTTCAGTGTATATTAGATGTGTATGTTTTCTCCCCAACTAAACTGAGCTAGAAGTCAGTCTACTTCTGATTCATCTCAATGGTCTTTACTGCCTTCACACATAGCTGCTTAGTTGGTAAATGAGGTACAGGATAGAATTTGAAATACATCAATTATACCAGCACCAAATTCTCTATGGAAAACAAAAATTCCATTAAGGAAAAACTTAAGAAAGCATGTAGGCTGACCTGTGGTGGCGCAGTAGATAAAGCACTGACCTAGATTGCTGAGGCCACCAGTACAAAACCCTGGGCTTGCCTTGTCAAGGCACATACAGGGGGTCCTCGGGTCACGACACAATTCTGTTCCTGCGATAGTGACGTAACCCAGATTTTGGTGTAAGTTCAAACACCCCCTAGCCTAAGTCACTTACCTATCCTAACACAGTTGTAAAATCATAATCTAGAACATAAAACACAACTAAGCCACAGAAAAAGGAGAAGAACATAAATATACTGTACTGTCCACTGTACTGTGTATTCTTCTGCTGCGTGCAACCAAACTAGTTCTCCCATGGAGTCCGTAAGTACAACGCTAACAGCTAAGCTGAAACACTCATGTCTCAATTTTTTAAGTTTTTATGGAAGTGAGTGTCGTAAACTCAAAACACTGTATGTCAAGACTGTTGTAACCCAAGGACCTCCTATACAGGAAGCAACTACTACAAGTTGATGCTTCTTGCTTCCTCCCCCTTTCTCTCTCCCTCTCTCTAAAAATCAACCTAAAAAAAAAGAAAGCATGTAGGTCATAGAACAAGATTACAGACCTCATTAGAAAAATTAAGTATATATCATTTTGAGGAACATACAAATTATGGGATGATTATTTTACCTAAGACTCTTTTCCAAAATTGAACCTTTTTAGACTTACTTTAAATATAAAATTTTGCCACTTTTTTATAATTCTAAAATTATTTTAAAATAAAGTTAAAAAGCTAAATTAAAATTTCCTTAAATTATAAATACTTACTGCTCCAAGTGATGGTCCGTATCTTCCTGTGGCAACTTTACACACATAACTGACAAAATTGGAAATAACACCTGAGAAATAAGTCACATTTCAGTAATTTTAGTGAGGTATTACATGGTTTCCACTTCTGATCTCCACCCTACAGAGTAAGTGTCGGGTTTCTACCTGGGTGACTATAAGGTGCAGGCATCGATACTTATTCTGTCTATCATTCAGATATCTTAAAGGAAAGAATAGCCTGACTGCTGCACGACTTGCTGAGTGATGCAGGATCACTTAGTTTACCTCTCAGTTATCAGTTTCCTCAGATATAACTGGAAGAACGAACTAGTTTCCTAACTCACCAAGTGTCTGGGAATCATTTGGGTTGCAACCCAAATACTAACTCATAACCCCTGGAGCAGGGCCAGGGAGTCTACATTTCACCTAGCTCGCCCAATGGTTCTGCTGCAGGTTTAAATTAGACGATCCTTTATAGGTCCCTCTAGATCCAATACCATCTGAGCTGATGTGGTTTATTTATACAAACAACTTCCTACAGAGCAGGAATTAATGGCACCTAAAGCAGACTATTTGCACCTACAACACAACTAGTGCATGGCCAAAGAATTACACACTTATCTTACAGTCAAGAGAAATTGCTCAGCTTCCAGTTTTGAGGGACTAGATCATTGGTAGTCAACCTGGTCCCTACCGCCCACTAGTGGGCGTTCCAGCTTTCATGGTGGGCAGGAGTGGAGCAACCAAAGTATAAATAAAAAGATAGATTTCACTATAGTAAGTTGTTTTATAAAGATTTATTCTGCCAAACTTAGCGAAAATCCAACATAAAGTACTTGGTTAAGTATTATTATATGCTTTAACTTGCTGTAACTCTGCTTTATAAATTTTATAAAGTAAAGTTACTTCCCTACTTTATAAATCACCATTACTGTGAAACTGGTGGGCAGTTAGAA
Source organism: Saccopteryx bilineata (assembly GCF_036850765.1). Taxonomy (NCBI): domain Eukaryota; kingdom Metazoa; phylum Chordata; class Mammalia; order Chiroptera; family Emballonuridae; genus Saccopteryx; species Saccopteryx bilineata. The sequence continues at coordinate 70,348,934 of NC_089497.1, read as the reverse complement.
AATTTTACTACTAACAGAGATACAAACATGGGCGGTAGGTATAAAAAGGTTGACTAACCCTGGATTAGATGAACATGAGTATTTTTTAAATTTTTTTAAATTAATTAATTAATTAATTAAAAAAATTTTTTTTTACAAGGACAGAGAGTCAGACAGAGGGATAGATAGGAACAGACAGGAATGGAGAGAGATGAGAAGCATCAATCATCAGTTTTCCATTAAGACATCTTAGTTGTTCATTGAATGCTTTCTCATATGTGCCTTGACCGCAGGCCTTCAGCAGACCGAGTAACCCCTTGCTCGAGCCAGCGACCTTGGGTCCAAGCTGGTGAGCTGGTTTTTTGTTTTTTTTTTTTTTGCTCAAGCCAGATGAGCCTGCACTCAAGCTGGCGACCTTGGGGGTCTCGAACCTGGGTCCTCGGCATCCCAGTCCAATGCTCTATCCACTGTGCCACTGCCTGGTCAGGCTTTTTTTTTTTTTTTTTCCAAGGTAAGAGGAGGGGAAATAATGAGGCAGATTCCCGCATGCGACCTGACTGGGATCCACCCAGCAACCCCACCTTGGGCCAATGCTTAAATCAACTGAGCTATTTTTAGTGCCTGAGGCCGACACTCAGACCAACAGAGCTATCCTCAGTGCCTGGGGTCATGCTCAAACTAATTGAGCCACTGGCTGTCGGGGTGAAGGGAGAAAAGCAGGTGGTCACTTCTCCTCTGTGCCCTGACAAGAATTGAACCTGGGATGTTCATATGCCAGGGCAACGCTCTATCCACTGAACCACTGGCCAGGGCCAAACATGAGAATTTAACACCAATGAAGTCCCTACTCTGGGCCTCATGGTAGATGCTTTCATTTAATCCTTTCTACAACCCCTTGTCATTAGAGTATAAATTATTATCCTCAGAGGTATATATTCTTTTCTACAACATCACAGAGCTGATAGCAGAAAAAGTATCTGACCCTAGGTCTTTTATTACAAGCTCAGTGCTCTTTACACTACAGAATAATTGCCAAATACACTGTTTTAATTATTTATTTATTTATTCATTTTAGAGAGGAGAGGGAGAGACAGAGAGAGTAGAGGGGAGGAGCTGGAAGCATCAACTCCCATATGTGCCTTGACCAGGCAAGCCCAGGGTTTCGAACCGGCGACCTCAGCATTTCCAGGTCGACGCTTTATCCACTGCGCCACCATAGGTCAGGCAATAAAATTTAACTGACCAATTGCCAATTTAGCAGCATCTAGGAACTCAGAATCCTGCACTGCCACTTCCTGGTAAACGAAGGAAAGGACGCTCTCCCCAGGACCACAGCTAACGCGAGTCCATGCTAACCTATATGCTGCAAGAATAAACTCATTCTTGACATTCTACTGGATAGCAATGATCTAAAGCTTTCTGGAAACTGAACAAACAGTGGGAAATAAGCTTAAGGTTACTTAAGAAAGAGTCAGATGACTGAGAGAGCTGGGAAGTCTGGGAACTACTTATCTGTAAAATAGTGAGCCTGAGGCTAAAGAAACCAATGCCTAGTGACATAAATGACATATTTAAGTTCAACACTAAACCTTAACTCCTGTCTACCTCATTTAAAACTAAACAGCAGTTAAATAATTCACGTAAGAGGACACCCACAAAATCCAAAGCAGGGAAGACAACAGCCCCACCGTCTGTGGTAATCTTCCCTTCGCACAATCTGAGAAACGAGTAGGTACTGAGCACTCACTGTATGTAGAACACGGCTCTAATCATTTCCTCTGTCCCTCCTACAGAGAGCTGAGAGTGCCTATGCTCTCAAAGTCCCAAGAATAAAGCTCCTTACCTGCAGATAAGTACACTGCCATGAACTGTTCCTGACCCAGAATGTTCACTATGCTGGAGGAGAAGCTCCACAGAACATACATATTTGCTGCCATGTGGAACAAGGAGAAATGACTGAAAGTCGACAGCAACATGGGAGAACAAAGGACCTCTGCAAGAGAAAGGAAACAGGTGATCGTGGAACACAGCCAGTAAAAATGGCTCATTTTAGATTGTTTTTTCATCATTACTGTAAAATCAAACACACGGAACAAAAACAGAGCCAGTTAAAAAGTTAAGTAAGTTGGGCCTGACCTGTGGTGGCACAGTGGATAAAGTGTCAACCTGGAACATTGAGGTCGCTGGTTCGAAACCCTGGGCTTGCCTGGTCAAGGCACATATGGGAGTTGATGCTTCCTGCTCCTCCCCCCTTCTCGCTCTCTCCTGCTTTCTGTCTCCCCTCCTCTCTAAAATGAATAAATAAAAACTTTAAAAAAAGTTAAATAAGTTGGTTTAAAAAAAGCATTCTTCAAAGTGTTATAAATCTATCTTAAATCTCTTTTCTACTTATTAAGCAACTAATTAAAATTCTCAGTTCAGTAAAAGCAACCTGTTCTTATAGCAAAAGTTGGTTAGAAGAATTAGTAAATAATTTCAATGATAGATATGAAGCTGTGTATAACAGTTTTTTCAAAGAGTAAACCTGTAATGATCACGAATCTTTTATTGATTTGAGAGAGAAAGAAAAGTCAAGCTGTCACTCCACTTAGTTGTGCGTTCAGCAGTTGCCTCCTGTATATGCCCTGACCAAAGATTGAACCCGCAACCTTGACACACTGGGAGGGTGTTCCAACTGAACTACCTGGACAGGGCATGATCACGAATTGTGAGTTATTAAATAATATTTAGATATCTATTATGTGCAGGGAAACATAGCAAGCAGTAAGGGAGTTGTGGTCCCTGTTCTCAAAGAGCTTATAGTCTATCTTCTGATTTTACTTATAATTCTTAGTAAGGACTCATTCTTTTATTTTTAAGTATTCAAAAAATTTCTTTTCTATTGATGAGAGAGAGAGAGAGAGAGAGAGAGAGAGAGAAGCATCAACTCATTGTTCCACTTAGTTGCACACTCATTGACTGCTTCTCATATATGCCCTCCTGACCAGGGATTGAACACATGACCTTGGCATGCCAGGATGATGCTCTATCCACTGAACCACCCAGCCAGGGTGAGAACTCACATTCTTTTTAGAGCATTTGAGTTAACATAAAGCATATTTCATTTATATTACCTCTATCTCAAAATAAAATCATAAAAGTTAGACTTACTGGAGGCTGGATTGGATGTGAAATATCTGATCATTGTCCGCTGAAGAGAAGGTACTCTCCATAAACAGAATACAAAAATATTTGCAGCAATGATACCTACAAAATAAATATTGATAAATTAGGAAGGTTAAAACTTAAGAGCAAAGAAAGTCTGATTGAAAGTCCACATGAATAAGATTTTTGACCACAATTATATAAGAGTACATGGTACCTTGAGATACGAATTTAATGCGTTCTGTAACCGAGCTCGGAAGTCAGTCAACTCGTATATCAAACTGCTGATACTGGACCCGTGCGCCAATGCGCCAACTAGCTTCAGCTTCCCGAATCACGACTCGTATTTCGGAATTTCGCTTGGATCTCGAACATAAATATGGACCAAGTCGCAGCCTGTATCTTAAAAAATTTGTATGTTGGTCTGTTTGTATCTCAAGGTACCACTGTATTATATACTTGGGGAGAAAAAGTGAGCTAAGAAAAGGAAGCAAAATAATTGTTTTGAAATATCAAAACTGGCATGAGTTGGTGAAGTCAGAAAATTCTTGAAAAACTACAAATGCTCTAGGCGCTGTCTTCATTTAGATCCAGTTTACTTCTTCACAACAGTCTACTCTTTTAAATCAATCATCAGATCTATAATTATTGTTTGAAAATGGCCACGCCAAAGACAGAAGTAACGTACAGATGCAGGTCCTCAGGCCAAGAGGAGAGACACTATATGATGTCACTTTTTTTCTACAGCAAATGGTGTGCTTCTTTAACTATGGACAGCTTATGACACATCTCTGGATGGTCTGAGCAGATGAAGAAGAACCACGTTTGAGAAAAATACCCATCAGCTAAATATTCAGGAATAATCTGGAAGAATTTTGCAAGTGCTTTTGAAAACATGATTACACGTGGGAGCTGGGTGACCTTCATTTTTCTGCAAGAACTGATGTTATTGGAACTCAACTGAGTAGGTTTACTTAATGATAGAATTAACTATTTAGTCACAAACTTATTATTCTTGAAAACTATAAACTTTTTAAAATACATTAATTTTATGGGTCCTGGCCAGTTAGCTCAGAGTGTTGTCCTGAAATACCAACATTGTGGGTTTGATCCCTGGTGAGGGCACTTACAGGGAGCAACAAATGAATTCACAACTAAGTGGAACAGCAAATGAGTGCTTCTCTTCCCCCACCCGTCTCTCTAAAAGCAATCAATAAAAAATAAATAAAAATACATTAATTTTATGTACCAGAACTCCTTGCACATGGTAGCCCTTCTCTACTTGAATGAGAGGAGTGTAAACACTTATTCATCCCTTCAGTTTCTTAGGCAGCAACTAGCCCTTTCACCATCCGCAATGATAATAAGGACTGATTTCCAGCATTCCAGTGAGAGGATTGATTCTAGTTCTTGCCAGCTGCTATATCCTGAAGTTACCTCTAGCTTCTATATTTGCTCCCTCTGTTAGGCTCTCAGCTATCTCCTGGCATTCCTAGTCTTTCCAAGCTTTGCTGTCCTACTTGAGAATTAGGAAGGAGAGGAAGTTGCCACTTTTATAGACTCTAAGACATTTTTTCCATTTATTATCTGAGATCTTACAATTGGTGGTGTCATCAATTAACTGGAAGCATTTTTCCTTTCTCCAAAGTAAATTAAATAGTGTTTTATTGTATTTAATTGAATTGATTCCATCAATTTCATCAGATTCTTACTAGTGGGGACTGTGACAGCTATTATGCCATCTCTCATAAGCAACTAAAACTCTTTCAAAGACGGTGAGAGGGACAGTATCTATGAAAGGATGCGGAAAAGGAGTAATAAGCAAGGCATGTATGAGCACTGTGTATGCCTCCTAATAAGGAGACTGGAACTCAGCAGGGCAGGTGAAAAAAGGAAGGGCAGGGCCTTCTCGGATAGAGGAAGAGACCTCAGGGGCATACCCAAAGGAAGTGAGAAACGGTTAGTGTGTTGCCTGGGGTGCTTTAGTTTCTTTGGGGAGAGTTAAACATCTTTACTACCCAGAGAACTCTCTCAGGTCTAGGTTGCTGTACATAGTGACTGAGATAAAGAAGTTAGGTAAAGAAGATCTGAGAATATTTTGCCTAGGTTATTATGATCAGAAAGATAATCGTCAGTTTGCTCTAATTGTGATTCAATTCAAAGAGAGCAAGCCAGGGTCTCTGAATCTGCCTGCCAGGGTGAAAAATGGCAACAACGTTTCTGCCTGTGCTGCCAGTCCCACAGGTTACTTCAGGCTACTCCTAAACCAACGACCCACAGCACACAGATCTGGAAATCACAAGCACCACAACACTGCAGAGAAGTAGAGAGCCTCTCTGAGTGAAGAGACTACAGCCAGGGAAATGACTTGAAAACAAGAAAAATAAGCAAATCTATTAAGGTCAACAATAGCCAGAGTTAACACTGCCAAGTTTTCTACCCAAGTACAAGAATCCTTTCTGGTAAATTATGACAATATGGTACAGGAACACACTGTAGTCCAAACCCTTCACTTCTCAGACCAGTGGTCTATGACTAGGCATCCCAGCAGTAAGCTACCAAACAAATACACCTAAAATTATGTATATGAGCCACTATTATTCATTATAAAACACACTAACGAATGAAAAAATGAGAGATGTAGCAGGTATTTTCTTCCTTGCATATCCTATTTTGAATGCCAATTACAGATAAGAAAACTGACTCTAAGAGGTACAATAAATTTGTGTTGTTTAGCCACCCATTCCATGGTATTTGTTATGGGATCCCAAGCTAAGACAATACTAAAATATAAAATACAGAAAAGGCAGTGCTGTGAATGTCTATGTTAAAAAAGAATATAGATCTCAAAGCAATAACCTAACCTTCCACTTTAACATACTGGAATAATAAGAAGAGCAAATTAAATCAAAAGCAAGCAGAAGGAAGGAAAAAATAAAAACAAGTTTGCATAAATGAAGTAGAGAATAGAAAAACTAATATAGAAAAATAAATGAAACCAAAAGTTGGTTCTCTGAAATGACTAACAAAATCAACAAACCTTTGGCTAGACTGACAAAGAAAACAAATTCAAATTACTAAAATCAGGAATGGAAGCAGAATGCTACTACTGACCTTACAGAAATAAAAAGGATTATAAGAGAATATGAATAATTTTATTTTTTAGTGAAAAAGAGAGAGGCAGTGGCAGACAAGAAGGGAGAGAGATGAGAAGCAGCAACTTATAGTTGTACCACTTTAGTTGTTCATTGATTGCTCCTCATTTGTGCCTGGAACAGGGGTGAAGGGGTTCCTCTAGCTGAGCCAGTGACCCTTTGCTCAAGCCAGTGACCTTTGGGCTCAGGCCAGCAACCATGGGATCATGTGTATGATGCCAAGCTTAAGCTGGCGACCAGAGGGTTTCTAACCTCGGTACTCAAGTGTTCCAGTTGACACTTGATCCACTAGAGAGGAAGATAGGGGTAGGGGGGGAATAGCAGGAAGAAACAACTCATAGCAGTTACTTCTCATATGTGCCTTGATTGGGCAGGTCTGGGGTTTCGAATCAACTATGAATAATTATAAACAAATAAATCAGAATAACAGATGAAATTGACAAAATCCTAAAAAGACAAAAATTACTGAAACTGATTCAAGAAGAAATCGAAAATCTGAATAGGCCTATAAGAGACTGAATTAATAATCAAAACACTACCCACAAAGAAAAGCCTGGGATCATATGGCTTTACTCAAAGTAAAAAAAAAAAGAAAAGAAAGAAAAAAACAGAAATGTGTTCTCTTACAGTTCTGGAAGCTAAAGCTATTCTATTTCCAGTAATTTATCTTAAAAATATACTTGCATAAGCCCTGGTAGAGCGTTGGCCTGGCGTGCAGCAGTCCTGGGTTCAATTCCCAGCTAGGGCACACAGGAGAAGTGCCCATCTGCTTCTCCACCCCTCCCCCTCTCCTTCCTCTCTGTCTCTCTTCCCCTCCCGCAGCCAAGGCTCCATTGGAGCAAAGTTTGCCCTGGCGCTGAGGATGGCTCTGTGGCCTCTGCCCCAGGCGCTAGAGTGGCTCTGGTTGCAGCAGAGCGACGCCCCAGATGGGCAGAGCATCGCCCCCTGGTGGGCATGCTGGGTGGATCCCGGTCGGGTGCATGCAGGAGTCTGTCTGACTGCCTCCCCGTTTCCAACTTCGGAAAAATACAAAAAAAAAAAAAAAAAAAAAAATATATATATATATATATATATGTATACACACACACACACACACACACACACACACTTGCATAGAGCCCTGGCCTGTTGGCTTAGCAGTAGATCTTCGGCCCGGTGTGTGGAAGTCTTGAGTTCAATTCCCAGCCAGGGCACACAGAAGCGCCCATCTGCTTCTCCACCCTTCCCCCTCTCCTCTTCCTCTCTATCTCTCTTCCCCTCCTGTAGCCGAGACCCTTTGGAGCAGGGTTGGCCTGGGCACTGAGGATGGCTCCATGGCCTCCGCCTCAGGAGCTAGAATGTCTCTGGCCACAACAGAGCAACACCCCAGATAGACAGAGCATCGCCCCCTGGTGGGCATGCCAAGTGGATCCTGGTTGGGCACATGTCTGCCTCCCCACTTCTAACATCGAAAAAATACAAAAACAAAAAACAAATAAACAAAAAAATATATATACTTGCATTGGATGCAAAGATGTATATATAAAGATATGCACTGAAGTATTATTCATAGAATCAAGATTAACAACCTAAGTATCTATTAATAAAAGACTTTTTACATAGAATTCATTCACATGAACTACTACAATGCCATTAAAAGAATGGGCCTGGGCTGCTTGTAATTTCCACTTCTTGATCTGGGTGCTATTACATGGATATGCTCAGTTTGTGAAAATCAGTCCTACATCTGTCATGGGCATATTCTTCTGCCTATACTATACTACAATATAATATAAATATAATGTAACAGACCTACTTGTATTCATATGAAATGCCCTTGCCTGACCAGGCAGTGGTGCAGTGGATAGTGTCACCTGGAATGCTGAAAACCCATGTTTGAAACTCCAATATCACCAGCTTGAACACCGGCTCATTCAGCTTGAGCACAGGGTCACCAGCTTGAGCACAAATCATAGACATGACCCCATGGTCACTGACTTGACCCCAAGGTCACTGGCTTGAGCCCAAGGTTGCTGGCTTAAACAAGGGGTAACTGGCTAACCTGTAAACCCCTGGTCAAAGCACATATGAGAAAGTAATCAATGAACAATTAAGGAGATGCAACTATGAGTTGATGCTTCTCATCTCTCTCCCTTCCTGTCTTTCTCTCTCACTAAAAAAAATAATAATACACACACACACACACCATTGCACCCCAAAATTAGGGGATATTTTATTACTTCATATGAACCGACAAAATATCTTCTAATTTTTGTGAGCAGTATATATGAAATGCCCTTTAAAATAGTAAGTAAAAAACAAATCAAGGTGCAGAGGAATATGTTCTGCATGCTACCATTTGTGTTTAAACCATAAATAAATAGATATAAATGCCTATATATAAATAGATGCTTTGGAAGAAGACATAAGCAACTAAAAAGGCAATGGTTATTACGCAGAGAGAAACTGCAGAGCTGCAAGTGTACAGTGAGAAATTTATTTTTCACTTTACATATTCTTTAACACTATCTAATATGCTATCATGCACATTTTTTCATTTTACAATGAAAAAGACTACCCTAAGTAGTCAAAAAGGGACACCTTTCTTCCCTGAGTTCCAGCCTTCTGCCTTGGGACAATTTACTTCAATATGGGCTGTGAATCAACACTCTGATGCCTGGGATGGAGGAAAGACAGTGTGGTTTACCAGAAAGGTAATTAGGAGAAACAATTCTGATTTTTAATTATAGCCCAACCATTGCATAAACTATTCACTGGCATTAGAAAGGTTTAAATTCTGATCCCAGGTTTCCTCAAATGTTGAATGGCATAAAATCTTTACCATTTTCAAAGAACACTAGATATCAACAAATTCTGAGATATTCTGATAATATCGAAAAAAATCCAAACTTTGCTATCCTAAGGCAGTTCATTTTGATAATTTTCAGAAAACAAGCACACGCAAAAAAACCCTTAACCCCTGTTAATTCTAGTGGAAACAGATGTGCTACTATAGATTTATCTTGAAGTTACATTTATTAAGACCTCACTTGACTAATCAGTTCTATAGTATGGCAATATGCCTTTGAAAAATCTCAACCCTTTGATTCAAGATCTCACTCAACATTCATTCATGCAAAGAGATTTTAATTGAATGCCCTTACTGTGTGCAAGTTATGTGCTAGGTGCTATAACCAAATGAAAGACCTTATTGTCCTCAAGGATGCTACTTGTAAATTACGTAAGGCTGGTTCTGTTATAAATGACTAAAAGGTGCAATGAGTTCAGAAAAAAGCTGTACTTCCTACAGGAAGCAATGTCTGAACCATAAGCTTGAGGACCAGATCAGGTTCCAACAAAGAAAGAAAAACTGAATCTTCCAGACAGAAAACAGCCTGAATGAAGAAAGTTAAGCACTTTTTCTCTATTTAGATAAGTACAGAAAATTAAGAGTACCATTGTAAAGTATCTTCCTAAGGAAATAACAAAATACTGCTTTTTCTCAAAGATATATTTTTCCTATCTGCACAATTGTTCAAGAACTTTCAAATCCATTCCCCACATTTCTCCAATAACAAAGTCCACATAACAAATCTCAAGTAACAAGTATTACCCTAAAGAGGCAGATTTGTTTTTTATAAAAATATACAAAGTATGCATGGCATGCTTACATTTAAAGAGGATTTTATAAACAGTATGGTATAGTAAAGAGAAAATCAGCTTTAGAATCAGACAGACCCAGGTTTTGAAACTCGGTTCTACTACTTACTAGCAGTGTGACCTTCGAAAAGTTCCTTCTCTGAAAACCAGTTTCCTTATCTGTAAAAAGGGAAATAACTAACCTGTAAGAGACCCTGTGAGACAGGGAAAGTATATAAAGCATTCTGCCCAAAGAAGGTACTTAATCAATGTCCCCTTTAATTTCTTTAATAGCAGAATAATTATTCATAACCTATTTCACAAGCTAGGATTTTACAACAAAGAGAGATCAAAATGAGAAAATAACTGACCCAGAGCTTTATGCCACAGTACTTTGTACAGTTACATTAGCCTAAAAGTACAGAGACTCCCTATGTCTTCTAAACCACTGGTGAGTGAGGTACAAAAGCCATTGACTGTGACATACTGTACCTTTTGGTTTGATTTCTCTTTCCTTGAATGGCTAAAACGTGTAAGCTAACACAAACCTGTCACAGTCCGCTGGCCATCACTTAGGTTATTCCACCACTTGTTAATCTAAAACAGAAGGAAAATTACAGATCACCATATAGCAAATAGTTTCAGGGTAGGAATATGAAAAGCCAGAAAGAATATGCTTTGTGCTTATGAAAATCACTGGTGAACAAGAGATATAATAAATTCGTGTATAGTGTCAAGCACAGGTGCTTTATAATAGTCCACATTTTCTGCACAGAACCACTGATGAGCTCTGAGATCGCCGAGTACTTCTAAACCTCAGTTTCCTGACCAGGCGGTGGCGCAGTGGATAGAGCATTGGACTGGGATGCGGAGGACCCAGGTTCGAGACTCCGAGGTCGCCAGCTTGAGCGCCGGCTCATCTGGTTTGAGCAAAGCTCACCAGCTTGGACCCAAGGTCGCTGGCTTGAGCAAGGAGTCACTCAGTCTGCTGAAGGCCCACAGTCAAGGCACATATGAGAAAGCAATCAATGAACAACTAAGGTGTCACAATGAAAAACTAATGATTGATGCTTCTCATCTCTCTCCATTCCTGTCTGTCTGTCCCTATCTATCTCTCTCTCTGACTCTGTCTCTGTTAAAAAATAAAAAATAAACCTCAGTTTCCTGATCATAAAATGGAGATAGTAACAGATACCTAGCAGTACTATTGTGAGAAATATCAACAAAGCACTCACCACACTATCAGATATAGATAAGTATCAAGTGATTAGTCCCCAAGGTCCAAATTAGTTTTAAAATTCTGAGAATATTTTCTACTAAAATTGCCTTATTTAGGTTTCAAAGGAGGTTTAGAAAAAGAGAGACAGAGAATTCTAATCTTTCAGGAACACAGACTGGAATGTTCAAAGATGAAATATACCTAGGATTTGCTTTCTAGTAATCTGCGGTGGGGAGAAAAGGGAGAGGGGACTGGATGAAAAAGCTGGTCATGTATCAATCATCACTGAAGCTAAATAATAGGCATTTATTATGCTATTCGCTTTAATTTTTATCTGTTTGAAGTTTTCCATGATTAAACTTTAAAAAAAAAAAATTCTAACTATGAAACTGAGCCAGGCTTTGATTATGAATACAGAAATTCAAGGTTAAAAATAAAACGTGCCCTGGCCGGTTGGCTCAGTGGTAGAGTGTCGGCCTGGTTTGCAGGAGTCCCAGGTTTGATTCCCAGCCAGGGCGCACAGGAGAAGCGCCCATCTGCTTCTCCACCCCTCCCCCTCTCCTTCCTCTCTGTCTCTCTCTTCCCCTCCCGCAGCCGAGGCTTCATTGGAGCAAAAGATGGCCCGGGCACTGGGGATGGCTCCTTGGCCTCTGCCCCAGGTGCTAGAGTGGCTCTGGTCGCGACAGAGCGATGCCGCGGATGGGCAGAGCGTCGCCCCTGGTGGGCGTGCCGGGTGGATCCCGGTCGGGTGCATGCGGGAGTCTGACTGCCTCCCCGTTTCCAGCTTCAGAAAAATGCAAAAAATAAATAAATAAAAATAAAAATAAAACGTTACAGATCAATATGTATGACATTGGCCCATATATAATAATGATTACATTTTTGTAATTATAATAAAATTGTGCCTGCTTTTTTAGACCTTACTCACTACCTATTTAGTTGTGTGGCAGGACTTTCCCGGACTTCACTTCCCTGTTACCTTTATGTATTGTTTCAAAGTTCTCCAATGGGTTTTATATTTTATAGCCTATCATTTAACCATAATAAATCTATCTAAGGATAAAGACTATGCATATTGCTTCTTTCATTGCTTCTTTTCACCACTCTACAAAGCACCATTTGGGTATCAAAACTTTACCATGTAAAAACAAACAAACAAAAAACTTTATAGTGCAGACGTGCTGGAAGCCTGTAACTTTCTAAGGGATCTGGGATTATGTACTGGGTCAGTTTACTGTTTCTCAAACATACTGTACTAAATAAAAATCACTGCTGCTTATTGCAGTTTTTACCTGCGAATACCCACTGTCCCGCTGATGTACAGCCTCTCTGACACGGATGGTGCTGCTTCTATGGGGAAGCAAAGTGAGTCTCCCTACTTAGAGGAAAACTCATTAGAAAAGAAGCCCAGAGGCTCCCTCTCAGATCCCTGCTGGTCAGGAATAGTTCCTCAGAAGGAGAAAACTGAAGAGGACGCCGACCCTCTCTCCCACTGGCCGGGCAGTGTGTCACTGAAGACAGGAAGGTGGGGAGAAACCACATGGACCTGGGGCCACAGAATAGCTTCTGGCCTCGGTGCTCAGGAAGTACGGTCAAGTGAAATAAATATAAAAAGCAATATTTTTTAAAAGTCAATTAAGAGGAAAGAGGGCCATCAACTTGCATATGAAGTAATGAAAGCTCTAAAGTCCCTATCTGCACCCTGTTCTTGCATCCTTGTCCCGAGCTCAACTAGAAACACACAATAGTGGCCATTTACCAAACGGATACAAACATGTCGCTGAGCTTTTTAAAATCCACATAATATCTCTGCCCTTAAGACATAAATGTTTTGAAAAACTCTAATTCTAATATGGAATATACACTCAAAATAAGCTAGCAAGGTGCTGCAAGTAAAACTAGCCCTTAGCTCTGGGAGGGACCCAAAACATTAACTATCTCTGGTGATTCTTTAACTGATTTGAGAGAGAACACTGATTTGTTGTTCCACTTATTTATGCATTCATTGGTTGATTCTTATATATCTTGACCTGGGATTGAACCCACGACACTGGCGTAGTGGGACAGCGCTCTAACCAACTGAACTACCCAGCCAGGGCCCCTGGTGATTCTTGATACACATGAGTAAAGGGACAAACTGCTTGGAATACTGTCAAGTACAACACTGCCAGATAAACAAAATATTAATAAATACTTGACTCTAAAGAAGAATATCAAGTACACTAATTTCACATCTACTGATTTAATGTTACTATTAACTAAAAATACTTCATAAATAACCAGATTTCCAGAATTGTGATCTGTTAGTTCTTGATCTGTGTTTATCTTTACCTCCTTTCTGAAGTCTCCTTCCTTCTGTGGTCTTATGCTATCCAACCAATCAGCCTTTATACCATCAAAATAACTCTGGACCCTGGATTTCAGTGATTCATATTGCCAAATGGCAGCTGATCCAAATGCACAGCCTGTAAACTATATAAAATATATTATAAAATAAATTTAAAAGAGAAATAAGTCTATACATAATTCTAAGAACAATACTCATTTTCATTGCTTTTTACTAACAGATGCAACATCTGGCACAGTCAAACCTGTTCGGTGAAAATAACATTTGTTTCCCTTTTTTGGGGGGGTTTTGTTTCCCTTTTTTTTTTAACTTCACAATACTCTGGGGCCTATTTGCAGCTAGATATTTTCAAAAAAACCTCAAAATATTAACTTAATATTATTTGAAATGTTATATCAAATGAAAGTCCCTTAAGTTTCTTCTCTAGGGATTATATATGTAAACCAGAGTCTGACGGCATTTATTAAATTCCTGTTCTCCTGTAATCATCCATGACCCCAAGATACCCAGGTCCCTTTGAACCCCACCCCATTTTCCTTAAGGGAGCCCATCAGAACAACAGGACTTCCACACTGCACCTGCAGCAACATGCGTAACCCTTAGTGATGTGAGCTCTTACCCCAACAGTGAAAATAAAAGGCTTTACAAGGGTCCTTATGGGGTAAGGAGAAGGGTAAAAAACTGTTTCTTCTACAGGAGGGATCAAAGCACTTCTCTTGTATGCTTCACCACTTGTTCCTGTGTCTGATTTTCGAGGTTCAACCTTCCTGGGTGCTTTTCTGAATCCACATTTTTGCTGAATAAAAAAGTTAAACCTACAGGGGAAAACAGGAGATCAGAAACAGAACCGCATCTCGCAAACATCAGAACCTCTATGAGCTCCCCCACTTGGCCTGCATCATCACCACCTCAGTTTATTTGCACTCAATAACCCCAGAGGAGCCAGAACTCCTACTTCCAGGTAGGATTTAAAGTCATATCACTGAACTGTGCTCTTCTGGAAAGGGGAGACACAAATTGCAGTAACTTTAGAGAGAACTTGTTTGGGCTGTTCCTGTATATCAGGGGTCAGGAACCTTTTTGGCTGAGAGAACCATGAACACCACATATTTTAAAATGTAATTCCGTGAGAGCCATACAACGACCTGTGTACGTTTCGCATTATCCAATAAAAATTTGGTGTTGTCCCGGAGGACAGCTGTGATTGGCTCCAGCCACCCACAACCATGAATATGAGTGGTAGGAAATGAATGGATTGTAATACATGAGAATGCTTTATATTTTTAACGTTATTATTTTTATTAAAGATCTGTCTGCGAATCAGATGCAGCCATCAAAAGAGCCACATCTGGCTCGCGAGCCATAGGTTCCCGACTCCTGCTGTATATCAATCAACAAAATAATCTATATCCATCTTCCACACAGAGTTTGCAGTCCTATAAAAGCTGAAGAACTCTGGGAGAGCAGGGAAATGAGCAAAAAACGTCTAGAAGATTAAGAAATACAAATTGCCAATCATAAAACTAGTCACAGGGAAGTAATGCTCAGCATAGGGAACATAGTCAATAATACTGTAATAACTATGCATGGTGACAGATGGTTGACTTACGGTGGTGATCACTTTGGAAGGTATATATAAATGTTTAATCAATATGTTCTATACCTGAAACTAATATATTTAATATCAACTAGAATTTTTTTTGAGAGGAGAGAGAAGCATCACTCTCATTGATAAGAGAAGTTTCACTGTTATTGTACATCCACTGATTCTCCTCACATATGCCCTGACCAGGTCTCAAACTGGCAACTCTGGGATAGAGCCAGCGACACCCAGGATCAATCCAGCGACCTCAGTGTTCCAGGATGACACTCTATCCACTGCACCACCAGCCAGGGCTCATGTCAAGTATAATTTAAAAGAAACTTTAAAAAAGAGAAAGCAAACCTGACCAGGCAATGGCACAATGGATAGAGCGTTGGCCTGGGATGCAGAGAACCCAGGTTCAAATCCTCGAGGTTGCTGGTTTGAGCGCGGGCTCATCAACTTGAGTGCAAGGTCGCTGGCTTGCGTGTGGGATCACAGACATGACCCCATGGTTGCTGGCTTGAGCCCAAAGGTCGCTGGCTTGCGTGTGGGATCACAGACATGACCCCATGGTTGCTGGCTTGAGCCCAAAGGTCGCTGGCTTGAGCAAGGGGTCACTGGCTCAGCTGGAGTGCCCCCACCCATCAAGGCACATATGAGAAAGAAATGAATGAACTAAAGTGCCCCAATAATGAGCTGATGCTTCTCATCTCTCTCTCTCCCTTCCTGTTTGTCTGTCTCTCTTTCGCAAAAAAAAAAAAAAAAAAAAAAAGGAAAATGGATAGAAAAAGAAATTTTAAAAAGCTGGAGAACTCCAAGAGTCAGTTTGAATTATCACAGAATGGCTTTGCTATTTTGTTTGAAGTCTGATCAATTTCCAGAACAGACATCTCAATGTATTATCCTTGCAGCCACTCCAAATTCAAACAATTATTTATAAATACTGACCATTATAGAGCCTAGCCAGATAGCTCGATTGGTTAGAGCATCACTCCAAAATACAAAAGTTGCTGGTTTGATCCCCGGTTAGGGTACATATAGAAACAGACCTATGTTTCTCTCTCTCTCTCTCTCTCTCTCTCCCCTTTTCTCAAGTCAACAAATAAAATTAAAAAAAATACTGACCATTATAAACAGATGCATGTCCCCCACCTCCTTCCCCCCTATTTATTTCACTACCAGTTTTGGGGACATCCACCAAACGATCTATAAAGTGTTCTGTTGTTTGAGTCCCTATAGCTTGACCTCCTCAAAACATCTGACACTAATAATCACAACTGCCAGCCCCTGCTCCTCTAAGACTGTACCTGTTCTTCAAGTTCCCTTTCCAGATGGCTTCCCCTCTCTCCTGTCCCTTAAATGACAGATAAGCTTAAAGGCTCCTCCTATAGTTCCTTTGATACACTCTCCATTCAAATTCAACCCACATAAACTTGTGAAACATTCTTGTTCCTTTTGTAAAACTTTAACACGTAAACAATATTATGCAAGGTGGTCCCACGGTCAAGTTCAGACGCAGAATACATATCCTGAGCATATATATTGGGTATTACAATAGTTGGATATACAGAACTTTTGGAAAAGAATTAACTACTGTCTTGGTTCATCTAACATCTATTCATATTACCTTGGGTACATTCGTATGCTGCAGGGGCTGGAACGCTAAAAACGATTTCCCGGGTATCCGTTTGGTTAGGGTTCCAAATGTGATCAGGGTCTGCTAATCAGATACATTTGGGAATAGCTTTCCCAGCAGTCTCATCATCATCATTATTTTTTGTGACAGAGACAGAGAGAGATAGATAGGGACAGACAGGAAGGGAGAGAGATGAGAAGCATCAATTTTTTGTTGCAGTACCTTAGTTGTTCATTGATTGCTTTCTCATATGTGCCTTGACCGGGGGACTACAGCAGACCGAGTAACCTCTTGCTCAAGCCAGCGACCTTGGGCTCAAGCTGGTGAGCCTTGCTCAAACCAGATAAGCCTGCACTCAAGCTGGTGACCTCAGGGTTTTGAACCTGGGTCCTCCACATCCCAGTCCAATGCTCTATCCACTGCACCACTGCCAGGTCAGGCAGTAGTCTCATTATTATTGCATAACAAACCACTCTAAAACTTAATTGTTCTAAAACCATAATTTATTATTTCTCATGAGTGTCAGTTAGCTGACCTCAGCTGGCCGATTTTACTGGTCTCACCTGAGGTCACTCATGCAGCCAGTTATTTGACTACTCAGCTGGAGCTATACAGTCTAAAATGCCCTCACTCCCATATGTGGAGCCTTAGTACTGGTTGTCAGCTGGCCATCTTTCTCCAAATGGTCTCTTAGTAATCAATAGTCCAGCAGGGGCTTCTACCATGGCAGCGGGAGTGGTCCAAGAAGCAAAAGGCTAACACTGCAAGGCCTCCTGAGGCCCAGACTCTAGACCTACACAATATTTCTGCCACATGCTACTGGTCAAAGGAAGTCACAAGGCCAACCCAGCTTCAAGGAATAGTGAAAAATTCTGGATAAGAAAAGGTGTACATTATTGTAGCCAGGCTATTTAACTTACTGTGTCAGTAGTGACAGAGACAGTGGTGATTCTGAAAGCTTAGTCGAAAACACTAATGTTCAGTGTTGGTTCCTGAAGAGTAACGGACTATGCGCTCCAAGCCCTGTCTGGACAGCTCAGTTGATTAGAGCACCGTCCCAAAGCACAGAGATTGCCAGTTCAATCTCCAGTCAGGGTACATACAGGAACAGGTCGATGTTCCTGTCTCTCGCTTTCTCCCTTCCTCTCTCTAAAATCAATAAGATAAACTTTTTTTTGCCTGACCAGGTGGTGGCACAGTGGATAGAGCATCAGATTGGGATGCGGAGGACCCAGGTTCGAGACCTCGAGCGCAGGCTCATCTGGTTTGAGCAAAAGCTCACTGGCTTGGACTCAAGGTCGCTGGCTTGAGCAAGGGGTTACTCGGTCTGCTGTAGCCCCATGGTCAAGGCACATATGAGAAAGCAATCAATGACAACTAAAAAGTGCCACAACAAAAAAAAATTGATGCTTATCTCTCTCCATTCCTGTCTGTCTGTCCCTATCTATCCCTCTCTCTCTCTGTCAAAAAAAAAAAAAAAAAAAAAAGATAAACCTTTTTTTAAAAAACGCCACTCCAAAATATGCCACTTTGGCATTAGGATTATTTTTTTTTTTTCTTTTGTATTTTTCTGAAGTTGGAAACGGGGAGGCAGTCAGACAGACTCCTGCATGCGCCCAACCAGGATCCACCCGGCATGCCCACCAGGGGGTGATGCTCCGCCCACCTGGGGCTTTGCTCTATTGCAACCAGAGCCATTCTAGCGCCTGAGGCAGAGGCCATAGAGCCATCCTCAGTGCCCGGGCCAACTTTGCTCCAATGGAGCCATGGCTGCAGGAGAGGAAGAGAGAGACAGAGAGGAAGGAGAGGGGGAGGGGTGGAGAAGCAGATGGGCGCTTCTCCTGTGTGCCCTGGCCGGGAATTGAACCCGGGACTCCTGCACACCAGGCCGATGCTCTACCACTGAGCCAACCAGCCAGGGCCACAGTAGGACTATTTTTAACTGAAGGCAATGAGAAGAAGCAGCTATAAGAAAAGCTCCCTGGCCCTGGACAGATGTCTTAATTGGTTAGAGCATCGCCCCAAATCAAGCTTGTGCATTCCTCCCTGGTCAAGGCACACAGGGAACAGATAGATGTTCCTCTCTCTCGCTCTATTTCTCTCACTAAAATCAATCAATAAAAATTTATAAGAAAGAAAAGCTCTCTGCCCTGCCCTGTCCCTATTTGCCGAAAAGGATATAAATTTGTGATGGTGTACCCACTCCCTCCTCTCTGCCAGGAAAGACAAAAGTTAATCATGAGACAATTCTAAATCCTTAGGAGCCCAGAGAAGGCACCAGAGGAAACTACACAGCAAATTTTACTAACTAGTCCTTATTCTCTCATATTACCTTCCCACAATTTGCTGCCCTAGAAACTCAAAGTCCTTTTCCTTTGTACAGTATTGTGATTCTCCTAAAATTTTGTTGTTCTTTTGTTAAAATGCTATATAAACCCAAGATCTAACCACTCCTTTGAGTTACTCATCACTGGGTATTCCCATGTGTATGCACAATGCACATGTTCATAAACTTGGCAGATGAAAAAAAGGGGGTCCTATAAACAGTAATCTCACAGGGTGATCTGATCATAAATTCTTAACTGGGCAGGTCATGGTGGGTAGTTGTTCCCAAAGCACAGAACTTCTTTACTAAAAGGCTTATCTTTGTCTAACCTTTGAATAGTGCAAACGTTTGTGTACATCCTCATACCTCCTGACCATTCTGAGTATGATCATAACAAAAAATTTTATTTCAAAAATGTGTAAGGCAACATTAAAAAAAGGCAAATGTATGTTCTTCTTGTTTCCATAAATTGGTTATCAAACAAACATGATTTGCCTGACCTGTGGTGGCGCAGTGGATGGGGCGTCAACCTGGAAACGCTGAGGTTGCCGGTTCAGGGCTCTGGGCTTGCCTGGTCAGGGCATATGTGGGAGTTGATGCTTTCTGCTCCTCCCCCCTTCTCTCTCTCTCTCTCCCCTCTCTCTATAATGAATAAATAAAATCTTTAAAAAAAAAAAAACAAAAAACAAACAAACAAACATGATTTTAAGTTAATAAAACTATAACTGGAACTAATTTCATTTTTTGGAAAAAAGAATCTCACTCCAGGGGGTCAGTGACCACAAAAAAAAAAACAAACCCTCACTACTCAAAGGGTTAAGCAAGCCTATTGTTTCTGTGCATTTAGGTAAACAAACTAAGTAAATGGGTCCAGAATTCGACTTTTTAACCATATCCCTGACTTCATTCTTCTGTATAGTAATTTCAGAAGTACAAGAAGTAAAAGCAGACCTAATAAATTATATGTGGTAACTCATACTGCCTATTTAAATGCTTATTTCCAGAGGCAAGTAGGCATATAATCTGTTTCTGCTTTATCTATATTCTCTTGTAATGCATTTTTCTATGCAACTAAACAAATGTAATTTTCAAGCTTTGAATAGAAATGACAAACTCTAAAATATTAGATGGTAATCTTCAACATCAGACTTCTTCATTTGCTTATTTCAAATGGTCTCCAATTTTTACTGAAGGCTCATTAATCACTTTTTCCTTTTGCTTTTCTTTTCTTTTTGTTTTGTTTTTTTTTTTTTTGGTTTTTTTGTATATTTCTGAAGCTGGAAATGGGGAGAGACAGTCAGACAGACTCCCACATGCGCCCCACCGGGATCCACCCGGCACGCCCACCAGGGGGCGATGCTCTGCCCACCAGGGGGTGATGCTCTGCCCCTCCAGGGCGTCGCTCTGCCGCGACCAGAGCCACTCCAGCACCTGGGGCAGAGGCCAAGGAGCCATCCCTAGCACCCGAGCCATCTTTGCTCCAATGGAGCCTTGGCTGCGAGAGGGGAAGAGAGAGACAGAGAGGAAGGGGGGGGGGGGGGGGTGGAGAAGCAAATGGGCGCTTCTCCTGTGTGCCCTGGCCGGGAATCGAACCCGGGACCCCCACATGCCAGGCCGACGCTCTACCGCTGAGCCAACCGGCCAGGGCCTCCTTTTGCTTTTCCTTTATAATCCCTAACTTTAATATTAAATACACCTGTTGCTTCCTAATAGCCATATTCATTTTTCTCCCCCTTCAAACCTACAATTTCAACTGGGATTTGGAGTAAACAATGAAATCGGGTCCACTGACATTTATCACCACCTCCTCAGGAGTTAAAAGATTAGGGCCTCCTGTTCCATGTTACAGTGCACCATGAAAGTACAACATATGCACATTTTTCATAAACACCTACTCTGATTCACTTGAAGTACTTATTTGAAGTACAGGTTTTCCCACTCTTTTGAATTGATAGGATTGGCGTGGGGCCTAGTAAATAATATATTCTACAAACATTCCAGCTAATCCTAAAGATTAGGCAATGACTCCACTATATTGGGGCCTCAATTATTTTACCACTAGCTAGTCCCCAGTATTGATAAACACTTCATGTTCTTTGCTACCATTTATCAGGTGGATTCCAAGGCATCAATCTAACCAAGTCAGAAATTGGGAAGGTTGAAACTATGGATTAAAGAGCAGGAACAAGCCCCCCCCCCCCCCCCCCCCCCCCGGAAAGCGTAGTTGGTCAGAGTGTTGTCCCATATGCCGAGATTGCAGGTTCTAGCCCCAGTCAGGGCACATACAAGAATCAACCAACGACAGCATAAATAAATGAACAAGAAGTTGATAACTTGCTCTCTAAAACCAATTTTAAAAAAGAAAGAAATAAAGAGCCTGATCAGGCAGTGGCACAGTGGATAGAGCATTCAGTTGGCTCAGTGGTAGAGCGTCGGCCTGGAGTGCAGGAGTCCCGGGTTCGAAAAGGATGGAGACACACAGAATGAAGGCCTGCCACATGAATCCTCAAAGTTTTCTCCATAGGTTAATACTCTTGTCAAAAAGTGAGGTTGGCTTCAGGCTAACTGTGAGGTACATAGAGGACAGGATCTTTTTCTGAGAGAGAGAGTCAGGAGGGAGAGAGATGAGAAGCATCAACTAGTAGTTGTGGCACTTTAGTTATTCACTGATTGTTGCTCATAAATGCCTAGACCACAGGGCTCCAGCTAAGCCAGTGATCCCTTGCTTAAGCCAGCGACTACGGGATCATGTCGATGATCCTATGCTTAGGTGGCCCCACACTTATGCTGGCAACCTTGAGGTTTTGAACCTGGGACCTCAGCATCCCAGATCAGTGCTCTATCCACTGCACCACCGTCAGTCAAGACAGGGTAGTCTTTTATCCTGTGAAGTTCCTTGCACCCCTTCCTTTCTCTGAACTTCTGTTTTTCTGTGTGTAAGTGGATGGAGGGCACTAGATAACTTTGAAGGCCCTGGTCTGTGGATGAGTCTCCTTCTGGCCTCAGTCCTGTGTCCACCCTCCACTCTGGGAGTATGATCAGGAGAGTCAATGAAGCCGAGTTAAGTCTGTTGTGCTTAAGTCAAAGGTGGGATAAGAAGAAAAGGAGAGTTGGGGCCCTGGCCGGTTGGCTCAGTGGTAAGAGTGTCAGCCTGGCGTGCAGGAGTCCCAGGTTAAATTCCCGGCCAGGGCACACAGGAGAAGTGCCCATCTGCTTCTCCACCCCTCCCCCTCTCCTTCCTCGCTGTCTCTCTCTTCCTCTCCCACAGCCAAGGCTCCATTGGAGCAAAAGATGGCCTGGGCACTGAGGATGGCTCTGTGGCCTCTGCCTCAGGTGCTAGAATGACTCTGGATGCAATAGAGCGACGCCCCAGATGGGCAGAGCATCGCCCCCTGGTGGGCATGCCGGGTGGATCCCGGTCCGGCGCATGCGGGAGTCTGTCTGACTGCCTCCCCGTTTCCAGCTTCGGAAAAATGCAAAAAAGAAAAAAATAATAAATAATAATATCTTAATAACTTTGTACAGTTATAAGACATTTTAAATTTTTATTTGATTTTAGAGAGAAAGAGGAAGTAGAGAGAGATACCGATTTGTTATTTTGTTGTTCCACTTATTTATGCATTCATTGGTTGATTCTGGTATCTGCCCTGAGGGGGATTAAACCCACAACCTTGGTATATTGGGGTGATGCTCTAACCAATGAACTACCCCGCCAAGGTCTAGACATGTGATCATATCGAAGAATCACTCTGTACACCTGAAACCAAGAGTATTGTATGTCACCTACCCTATATTTAAAAGGGCCAAAAAAAATGCTTTACGAATAAAAAGGTCAAAATTTCAACAAAAAAGAAAAAGTAATGGGTCCAATACCTCCTCGCGGGATTACCAGGCTGGGACCCAATTAGCCCGCAGAGATTAGCTCCCCTTCCCGTCACGTCCCTCCCGATGGAAAGGCCATGCGAGCTCACAGGTGGAACGGGCGCAGGGTGGCGCGGGACGAGCTAGGGCTGGACGGAGGAGAGAGAAGAAAAGGGGAGGGAGAGAAGAAGCCACCGCTGAAGAGAGATGAGCCCGGAACAGCAAGAGACGCTAGAATGGCCTCCGCCCCTGAGGATGCACGGCCAGAGCTAAGCGGCGGAGAAGCGACAAGCCCCGAGCGGCGGTCATTACCTGCGTCCAAGCAGCCGCGGCGGGGCTAGGGCCGCAGGGAGGTCCTCGCAGCTGCGGCCCACTCCCGGCGCTGCCCACACCTGGGCGCAGCCCCAACCTCTCTGCGCCCAGCCTCGCAACGCCATCTTCCCAACCTCTGCCCCACCATGGCCCGACCTTACCAACCCCTGCCGCCGAACCACTTCCGGGGCGAAGAAAAAACCATAGAGCGCTGGGGAACAGTCTAGAGCGCCCCCGCGCGGCTGAGCCGAGCCCGGACCGTAGCGGGCTCAGGTTCTCCCGACCTCTAAGCGGCACCTGGGAGGGGCGTGGGAGAGAAGAAGACGGAGAACTAGCAGTGATTAATGCCACGAATCAGGCAGTTTACCTAAATTATTGTATTAATTCTCCCCAAACTCTTGAGATTGATACTATATTACTGTTTTGCAGTGCCCCGGCGGCTCAAACACGAGTGAGTGGAGCCATACTGAATCATTGGCAGTTTCTAAAAGGCTCCTACTTCTCCTGAGTTCCTACTTCTCCAATTCACGTACCATTCTCACTGCATGAGACCCCTTTTCCTGCCTCTCTCAACCCACCTAACTCACTGGTCCTTCAGAGGAACCCCAAGTATTACCTCTTCTAGGAGGCCTGCAGGAGGAAAAAGTTTTCCTTCACCTTTAGGTCCCTGCCTTACTGGAAAGGGGACCTGCCCATTGTGGTTGGTCTAGGGTTCTTGACTTCCTGTAGGAAAAATGTCACAACGTGAGTCTGCGTGATTTTGAGAGGAAGTTTATTAAAGCTGGGGTCAGTGAAACAAGAAACAGCCTAGAATAGAAGAAGCAACAGGAAAGCCTAGGTGGGGCTGCCTTGGCTCTCTCAAACCTTTATGGAAAAGAAATGAGCGGAAAAGGGGGCTTTGGAGACAGGGTCAAGGAGTTAGCCTGGGAGGAGCTGCCACTGCCCATTTTTCCTCTGGTTGTAAGTCTCATGGGAATTGTAACACTGGTGGCAGAGACCAGGCAGGTCCACATTGGATTCGGGCAGACAGTAGAAAAACTGTGGAGGTGGAAAGTGTTGGGCCATTACAGTTTAATGAAGTTTCACAACAGGGATGAGCAAATAGGCAAGGGAAAACCGCTTCTCGGGCAAATAAACAGCAAAATGCTCCTCACAATGGCAGGCAGACAATCCACAATCTGCAATACTCAATCCGCCCTGAGCACAAGCACCCTATGCCAGAAAAAAAAGCACTCAGAGAATTCTACAATATAATGTTATACCATAAGATTAATACAGTATATTGGGAATATGCCTGTTCTCTGTCCCCTTATAAAACCGGAGATTCTTGAGTCAGAGACAAAAGATTATTACCCACAGCTCAACGGGCAGCATGAGCATCATATTATCATGGGTTCCCCTTATTCTCTAAGTCCCACCATAGCAATGACATGGGCAAAATGGATTTACAGCTCAACTTAAGAACACTGAACTTGAGGTATCTGCCATTTTAATTTAAGTGGTAAGCAAGCAAACAACCTCAGAAGCGTAGATGAAAAAGGGGCCACATACTAAACCTGACAAGCTCAGGGGAGGCCTGCATGGCAGACTTTCTAACTCAGAGACCTACAGTAACCACGTAGGATGGTCTGAAAAGAAAACTTTCTAGGTAAAAGCAGTTCATGGTGGGTAGTCATGTCCCAGCATGGTAATTTTCCCTAACAAAGGTCGATCTTCACCCTTACCTGAGCCTGTCTATAGTCTTTTTGAATCTAAGATAAAATACCTGATAATATGCCTTTGGTATGCCAGAATAATCCCTTCTCCAGACCTCTCAGGGCTCAGTCTCCCAGAACACAAGACTACAGAATCCCGCATTGTTCTCCAGCACACCATATTTATGTGCTGTAAATGTTCATTGTTAACTATCCTATACTCACCTAGGTAACATAAGTATGTGTCCATACGTTTTACTTTTATCCAATGCCAGAGATTTCCCCACTTTGCTTTCTCCCACCTCCCTAATCTATCACAAGCGGAATTCATGTAATCCTCTTGTAAGGTACTTTTCCCCACCCAGGAAGAAGGAAGGGGCCAGAACCACAAAGTGTGAAATAATAAAAGGCTTCATTGAGTACAGAGCACATCCTGTCCAACGAAGTTCCCTAGCCCCGGGGACAGAAGCTAGGGAAGTCGCCTGGAGTGACCCACGGGAGATATTTAAAGGGTCTCTAGGGTGGTCGAGCTAATGTGACGTGGTGAAATCTCACTGGCTAATGGAGGTGTCACTCTTTTCCAAAGGGCTCTTGGGAAGTTTCTTCTGGCGCACTTGGTTGTGGGTGGTTCTAGCCAAAGTTCCTGGCCCTTATCTTTCCCCATTATCCACTGACCTTACATTCTGACCTTTTGTGTTAAATAGAATAGGGGTGCTGTTTATTCATCTGGCTACTTCTTACTGATTAGGGGTGTCGTGGGGAGAGGGAGATTGGAAGGTGGTGGCTTTGAGGGGTGTCAGGAGGAACATCTGTTTGGCCATGAGTTGAGAAACTTTGCAGATGCGGTCCTGTAAGAATTTTTTTTTAAAAAAAAAGAGGAGTAATAGGGGGATCTGCAGGGTCCAGCCTTTTGGTGAGCTGGAGATGGATGGAGTACAGTGGTTCCAACTGCCAGTGGTCCTGTATGGAAGCAAGCTTGAGGCAGAACTGCATGTCAGGAGTGGCATAAAAAGGGGAAAGGAAGGGGTCCCATTCATTCCCATAACCAAGACCCATGAGGGAACTAGAGGTCCAGAGTGTGATGGCAAAAAGAGAAGGTATCCCCCGTGTCCACAAGAAATGAGATGAACTTACCCACTAGTTGCAGCATACCCTGGGTTCTCCGAGTCCAGGCTGTGTCCTAGGAGTTTGAGTGATGCACCCACCTGGCTGGTTTGTCCTCTCCATTCGGGCGGCTTGTCCTCCACATAGAGGCGCTAAGGAATAGCCTGTTTCCCAAAGGGGCAATTGCTCCACCAGTGACTGGGCTGCTTGCAGTCAGGGCAGTGCTCAGTGGGCAGCTGCGGGTAGGGGCCCTGCTGGGACCAGTGGTCCACACTTAAAGCAAGCTCCTGGTGGGATTTCTCTTTGTGGCTTGGACTTGGGTCGGGCACTTCCTGTGCCTTGCCTCTGTTGCTGTGCTGGCCTCGGGGCTGCCACAAGAGCCTGGGTTTGGAGCGTTACCTTCTGCTGCATGCGGGCCTGGCGAACAGCCTTGGCCTGTTTCTACTAGTTGGGACCATTAAAAACTTTAAATGCCGTGTTCACAGGTCCCAAATAGGGATTTGGGGGTTGAGAATAAGAAGAGGAGGGCTCCTAGGGAGCCCAGCACCCAGATCCGGCAGGAAACGCTAGAGTTAGAGGCAGGACAGGGCCAGAATTTCCTGCAAGAAAATTAGGGTTGGATGTCCTGCAAACTGGTGTAAGGGCCAATGCCAGGCTGAGAATGGCCTGACGGAGGAGGAACTTAAGAACACAGTGGAGAAGGGAGGGGCCCCTGGCCAGCAGGGGAGGAGAAAGAGAGACTGGTAGTGGTGAATAAGAAACAGGATTTTGCAAAGGGAGGGGAAGGGGCTCTCGGAGGGAAGAGACCCAAGCAAAAGAGGCCCGCAGAGGGACCAGAGAGGAGTCCCGAGAGAGGGGTACCCCGGGGGTCAGGCAGGAAAGAGAGAGAGTTGGGAGTTTCTGCAGAGAAGGAAATATCAGGAGTGGAGGTTTTAGGTGAGGTTTCTATGGCCAGGAAAAGGGCCTGTGTGGTGGAACAGGCGGCACAGAGATTAAGGATGGGCACGCGAATAACTAGAAGCCCTGTATGTAAGGGATCTCCAACCAGCTCCCAGCTTTTTTGGCGATAGTTAAATTGGTGAGGGTGTTAAATCTGAAAGTCACTTCAGGAGGCTAATTCAGTGGGTTCTGTAGCCTGGCCACAGCGGAGAAGAACAACAGTTTCTTCTTCTTTAGGGAGGGAGAGATTTTGGATAAGGCAACTCCAGGAGTGTTTTTGGATTAGGTTTAGATTCCTGTGCCCCCATGGCCGCCCTCAGGCCTCGGAATGGTCAGAGTTGAGAACTGGCATCCCAAAACTCAAGCTCTGGCCACGGATGGATAGGGAAAGTGGATATGCTCAGGACGTCTCCACGGGCACACACGCACTCGGACAGAAAGAGGTCCCTGACATAGCTATGGTTTCGGACAGGGAGTCTCGGCGGAAAGAACTGAGGGGAAGGCTGGAGGCAGGGAACTTACCGCACCATGCACCAAAGTGGGTGGAAGGTCAGAGATCCTGGTTCTTTCTTGGAGGGGAAGGGAAGAGGAGTGGTCCTTGCAGATTTCAAATCCTCCCGGGGTTTTGGCACCAAAATGTAAAGTATTTTTCCCTGCTGAGAAGGAAGGAAGGGGCCGGAACCACAAAGTGTGGAATAATAAAAGGCTTTATTGAGTACAGAGCGCATCCCATCCGACAAGGTTCCCCAGTCCCAGGGACAGGAGCTAGGGAAGTTGCCTGGAGTGACCCACGTGGGAGATATTTAAAGGGTCTCTAGGGTGGTCGAGCTAATATGACGTGGTGAAATCTCACTGGCTGACGGAGGTGTCGCTCTTTTCCAAAGGGCTCTTGGGAAGTTTCTTCTGGTGCACTTGGTTGTAGGCGGTTCTAGCCAAAGTTCCTGGGCCTGACCTTTCCCCATTATCCACCAACCTTACACCCGTTACATTTTCCCTTTGATTCTGATGTATAAAATAAGTGGTAGCCCTGGCCAGATACCTGGGTTGGTTAGAACATCACCTTTATGCACAGAGGCTGCCAGTTCAATCCCCCATCAGGGCACATATAGAAACAGATCAATATTTCTGTGTCTCTCTTTCTGTCCCCCGTTCTCTCTCTCAAAAATCAATAAAAAATAACTTTTTTTTTTTTTTTCATTTTTCTAAAGCTGGAAACAGGGAGAAACAGTCAGACAGACTCCCGCATGCGCCCGACCGGGATCCACCCGGCACGCCCACCAGGGGCGACGCTCTGCCCACCAGGGGGCGATGCTCTGCCCATCCTGGGCGTCGCCATGTTGCGACCAGAGCCACTCTAGCGCCTGAGGCAGAGGCCAAGGAGCCATCCCCAGCGCCCGGGCCATCTTTGCTCCAATGGAGCCTTGGCTGCGGGAGGGGAAGAGAGAGACAGAGAGGAAAGCGCGGCGGAGGGGTGGAGAAGCAAATGGGCGCTTCTCCTGTGTGCCCTGGCCAGGAATCGAACCCGGGTCCTCCGCATGCTAGGCCGACGCTCTACCGCTGAGCCAACCAGCCAGGGCAAAAAATAACTTTTTTAAAGTGGTAAAACTGCCACTTTCTAGAGCATTTTCTCAATCTGTTGAGATTCGGTTCCTGGCAGTTATCATCAATTTGGTTTTGTGGATGATAAAAAACAAGACAGGGCCACGGCCTGACCAGGTGGTGGCACAGTGGACAGCGTTGAAATGGAATGGGAAGGACACAGGTTCAAAACTCCGAGGTCGCCAGCTTGAGCACAGGCTCACTAGCTTGAGCATGGGGTTGCTGGCTTGAGCATGGGATCATAGACATGACCCAATGGTCACTGGCTTGAAGCCCTAGGTCTCTAGCTTGAGCCCAAGGTTGCTGGCTTGAGCAAAGGGTCACTCACTCTGTTGAAGCCCCCTGGTCAAGGCACATATGAGAAAGCAATCAATGAACAATTAAGGTGCCACAACGAAGAATTGATGCTTCTCATCTCTCTCCCTTCCTGTTTGTCCCTATCTGTCCCTCTCTCTGACTCTCTCTGTCTCTGTCAAAAAAAAAATAATGATGGGGCCACAAACTAAACCTGACAAGCTCAGATGAACCCTGCACAATGGCTTTGCAAACTCAGAGACCTAAAGTAACCACACAGGATGGTCAAAAATTAAAAACTTTCTAACTGAAAGCAGTTTGTGGTGATTAGTAATGTCCTAGGGTGGTATTTTTCTCTAAACAAAGGTCAAAGCTTACCTTAGTCAAGCCTGACTGTTGTCTTTTTCCATCTACAATAACTGATAACATGTCTTTAAAATGTAAGGGTAATATTCTTTTCCTGCTCCCACCAGAGCAGAAACCAATAAACCCCTTCTGTTATTATTGTTACCATGTTAATTGCTAACTGTTAACGATCTTGTTCCTGCCTACATAAAAGAAGTTTCAGCATATACATTTTTTTTTTTTGTATTTTTCCGAAGCTGGAAACGGGGAGAGACAGTCAGACAGACTCCCGCATGCGCCCGACCGGGATCCACCCGGCAGGCCCACCAGGGGTGAAGCTCTGCCCACCGGGGGTGATGGTCTGCCCCTCTGGGGCGTTGCTCTGCCTTGACCAGAGCCACTCTAGCGCCTGGGGTAGAGGCCAAGGAGCCATCCCCAGCTCCCGGGCCATCCTTGCTCCAATGGAGCCTCGGCTGCGGGAGGGGAAGAGAGAGAGAGGAAGGAGGGGGGAGTGGAGAAGCAAATGGGCGCTTCTCCTATGTGCCCTGGCCAGGAATCGAACCCGGGTCCCCCGCACGCCAGGCCAACGCTCTACCGCTGAGCCAACCGGCCAGGGCCAGCATATACATTTTTGCTTTTATCCAGTCTCAGAGATTTCCCCACTTCGCTTTCACCTGCCTTCCTAATCTATCATCAACCAATTTCATGTCTTTCTCTTTGATTTTGATGTATACAATAAGTGGTGAAACTGCCATTTTCCAGACCACTTGCTCAATCCATTGAGACTTTGCTTCCTGGCAATTGTCAACAGTTTGGCTCAAATACACTCTTTAAAGCTTGACTAGGTAGTGGTGCAGTGGGTAGAGCGTCAGTCTGGGACCCTGAGAACCCAGGTTCAAAATCCCGAAGTTGCTGGCTTGAGCACAGGCTTATCAGCTTGAGCGTGGGGTCATAGACACGGCCTCATGGTTGCTGGTTTGAGCCCAAAGGTCACTGGCTTGAGTCTAAGGTTACTGGCTTGAGCAAGGGGTCACTGGCTCGGTGAGAGCCCCCTGGTCAAGGCATATACAGTATGAGAAAATAAGCAATGAATAACTAAGGTGCCGCAACTGTGAATTGATGCTTCTTATCTCTCTCCTTTCCTGTCTGTCTGTCTCTGTCTGTCTGTCTCTCTCCAAAAAAAATTCTTACAGGTTTGGAAATTTCTTACATTGACAATCTGAACTTTTTTGTTTTTTTGTTTTCTTTACAGAGACAGAGAGAGTCAGAGAGAAGGATAGACAGGGACAGATAGACAGGAATGGAGAGATGAGAAGCATCAATCATTAGTTTTTCATTGCGCATTGCAACACTTTAGTTGTTCATTGATTGCTTTCTCATATGTGCCTTGACCGCGGGCCTTCAGCAGACCGAGTAACCCCCCGCTGGAGCCAGCAACCTTGGGTCCAAGCTGGTGAGCTTTTGCTCAAACCAGATGAGCCCGAGCTCAAGCTGGCGACCTTGGGGTCTCGAACCTGGGTCCTCTGCATCCCAGTTCGACGCTCTATCTGCTGAGCCACCACCTGGTCAGGCTGTTTGTTTTTTATTTATTGAATTTTTTAAGAGAAAGAGGAAGGGAGCCTGGCCTGTGGCGGCACAATAAAGTGTCGACCTGAAATGCTGAGGTCGCCAGCTGGAAACCAGGGGCTTGCCCAGTCAACTCGCATATAGGAGTTGATGCTTTCTGCTTCTCCCCCCTTTTCTCTTTCTGTCTCTCCCCTCCTCTCTCTTTCTTTCTCCTCTCTAAAATAAAAAAATAAAATAAAAATGAGAAAGAGGAAAAGAGAGAAATATCAATCTGTTTCTGTATCTGCCCTGATCAGAGATTGAACTGTCAATCTCTGCTAACCAACAGAGCTATTTGGCCAAGGCTGTTTTTTCTTTTTTATTTGATTTTAGAGTGAGAGGGAGAGAGAGAGAGACAGAGAAACATGGATTTGTTGTTTCACTTACTTATGCATTAATTGGTTGATTCTTATTTGTTTATTTATTTATTTTTTCTGAAGTGAGAAGTGGAGAGGCAGAGAGATAGACTCCCTCATGTGCCCAACCAGGATCTATCTGGCATGCCCACTAGGGGGTGATGCTCGGCCCATTTGGGACATTGCTCCATTGCAACAGGAGCCATTCTAGCACCTGATCGGAGGCTGTGGAGCCATCTTCAGCGCCCAAGCCAGCTTTGCTCCAACGAACCTTAGCTGTGGGAGGGAAAGAGAGAAATAGAAAAAAAGGAGAGGGGTAAGGGTAGAGAAGGAGATGGGTGCTTCTCCTGTGTGCCTTGGCTAGGAATTGAACCCGGGACATCCACATGCTTGGCTGATGCTCTACCACTGAGCAAACTGGCCAGGGCTAATTGGTTGATTCTTGTAAGTGAATCAATTCAATTCTTAACTGGGACTGAACCCACAACTTTGGCATATGGAGACAATGCTCTTACCAACTGAGCTACCCAGTCAGGGCCTGAATGTTTCTTACATTGACAGAAGATAAATATGTTTTCCTCCAGAGCAAAAGGGAAGGTTTGCTTATAGCCTGTGTCTTAGTCTTCTTGGGCTTCTATAAGAAAATATCATAGCCTGGCCTGTGGTGGCACAGTGGATAAACCTTTGGCCTGGAATGTCAAGGTTGCCGGTTCGAAACCCTGGGCTGCCCTGGCCAAGGCACATACAACAAGCGAGCAATGAACAACTAACATGAAGCACCTATTGGGAGTTGATACTTCCCAATCCATGCTCCCCTTTCTCTCCTGTCTCTGTAAAATCAATAAATAAAGTATTTAAAAAAAAAGAAAAAAGAAAATATCATAGACCACATGTCTTAACCAACAGAAATTTATTTCTCACAGTTCTGGAGAGTAGAAGTCTGTGGTCAAGGTGCTGCCATGGTCAAGTTCTGGTGCAGCTCTCTCTCTCTCTCTCTCTCTCTCTCTCTCTCTCTCTGTCTCTAAGAAATGCTCTGGAGAATGACAGTTTTACAGTTCCTTTTATGGATTTGTAGTTAAGGAAGATTACATCAAGGTGGGAATTGGATTACAGGATAGTTAACAAATATATTATACTAGAAAGCCCGGTGGTCATACGAAATGACCGCTGTTCTAGATATTATATATTGTAATTAAAATGGTTTGTGCAAAGGTGTCTGCTAATTCAAACTGAATTACCCAGGGCAGGCGGCGAGGACGCCCCTTTGCTTAGTGCCCCACGGGGTTTCCCCCTTCTACTTGCTTAATTGCTTAAAGTAGAGTGCAATGAAGGAAACCACTGGTGGTACATTTCTTAAGAGCCACCACTAGCTCAATAAATAAAGGTGATTTAAATAGTAAAATGTTAATTCACATGTCAAAGATCTCTTTGTATACAACATTTCTTGTGTAGATCTTTCCATCACTCTATTGTTTTTTTGCATTTCTCTCCTGCCTTTGTTCAAGGGACTCATTTTGTCAAGACAGGCTTTTTTGTCTTGCATCTGAGGCAAGCCTTGTTTCTCTATGCTCATCTGTCTCATTTTGCTGAGAAAGACGCATTTGCTCTGCAACTGAAGCAAGCCTTGTCTTTCTCTGCTCAGTGGTTTCTTTTTGTCAAGAAAGCCGTTTATGTGCAGCTTTAGCTCCTTTTCTCTCCTCTTCAGTGCTGTATTTTCCAGGAGGCATTCTTAAAAGAAATTACGTTAAGACGTAGTTTTTATGAAAAACAGATGATTGCCAATGCAAACAAATGTTCACCTTCCCCCTGGCCCGCTCAATTTGCGTTCAGCCGTGGCAACTTCACCCCATTGGCTAGTACAGTTACACAAGCAACCAATAAGCTATCGGCGACAAACAGACACTTAAGCCGCATATAATAAAGATTCCCCATGTATAAGATGCACCTTAATTTTGGGGCCTGAAATTTGAAAAAAAAAAAAGTATTACATAAAGTTATTGAACTCAAGTTTTATTCATCATAAAATTCATACAACCCCTCATCACTGTCAAAACTCCCATCCATTAGTTTGCCCTCATCTGTGTCTGATGACGAATCACTGTCTTCAACAATGAATGCCAAAACAAGCATGAAAAGGCAGGAAATGCAAGTAAAAAAACTACAACCACCGTATAAGATGCACCCAGTTTTTAGACCCCAAATTTTGTGAAAAAGGGTGTGTCTTCTTCATGGGGAAATATGGTATGTGCTCTTTGAAGATGGTCATGCCTCTAAGAATTCTGAAAAACAAGGTCACTGTGACATTTTAAAGGTGTATTAACCTAGATGCATGAGAACAACAGTCAGGGTTTGCTTAGTGACTACTACTCACCATGACCTCCCCAGTTAGGGACTTATGATCAGATCATCCTATGAGTTTACTTCCTATAGAAGCTCCTTTAAAGAAAATCTTTCTTTTATTGATTTCAGAGAGAAAGAGAGAGAGAGAGAGACAGGAACATCAATCCACTCCTGCGTGTGCTCTGACCAGGGATCAAACCAGCAACCTCTGTGCTTTCGGATGATGCCCCAACCAACTGATTATCTGTCCAGGGCTGTAGAACACTTTTTTTTTTTGGTCCACACTGTGAATTTTTCATTCCAGAGGGAGAACTTCTGTAGGTGCTAACAAGAACTTGGGTGTGGCCATAAGGCTGATGGCTGAGAAGAAATGAAGCTGAAAGTTACTAAAGATGAGGAAGCTCAGAAACTGAGAATCCTGGTTGTTGGCTGGGTTGTTATATTAACTTGGGGTCGCTAGAATGACAGCAGGACTTGGAGTGGAATCCTGAGATGTCAGTGAAAGGCAGTGAGCAGATGATTAATAATGCCAAAGAAGTGCTAGAGATACGGTAGAATGTCACCAGAGGAGAAATACATGATCAAGGAGATCTGTGGACACGTGATCCACATTAGGGTATGATGAGGATGTGGTCTACCTTCTGAACGCAAGGGGTCTGATGTTGGGATGTGCTGAATGTTCTCTGCTTGCCTCTCCAGGTTGTCCTTGAATGCTGTTCCAGCCCCTGGAGATTGACGTTTATGAACCACACCAATGGGCTCCCTTGCCCTCTGGCTTTCAGATGGACTCAGCCAACAAGAAAGTGGAGCATGGGAGGAGAGAAGCACTTATTCCACCTACTTCATTCCTCCTTGATCCACATGGACTGGCTTCTGCATTCTGTCATTAAGCCCTTCTCATTGTTCAGCTTGAGTGAGGGTGCTATTCCTGGCCAGAACCTGAACTGACAAAGAAAGAACAAGCAGCTTACTTCAAAGGCTGCAGGAGCAGCAGAGTCCTCAGGGGACAGTCAGGGATCAGGATGAGTGGGAAGGATCTATGGAGTGTGATGACTATGATGCAGGCATGAGTATTTATTATTATCCTTTGCCATTTATTGTGCACTTAGTATGTGCCAGGTACAGTACTTGGTATTTTACATGTGTTACCATGTTTAATTTAATCTTAATGTCAACCAAATGAGTTAGCATTCTTATCCCCACTTTGCAAATGCTAAAACTGAGTTTTATTGCTATTCTGACACTTTGACTCTTGTGGGGAAGGAAAAGGTTGTACTCTACTCTTCTAGATTCTTCTGGGTGGTTTTATAATCAGACTGACATAAGACAAAGGAACAAAAGAAACTAACCAAATTTAATTACACGTTGTATGGGAACCCCACATA
Organism: Saccopteryx bilineata; assembly: GCF_036850765.1. Lineage (NCBI taxonomy): Eukaryota > Metazoa > Chordata > Mammalia > Chiroptera > Emballonuridae > Saccopteryx > Saccopteryx bilineata. Next base: position 70,314,091 of record NC_089497.1, on the reverse strand, counting down.
GATGAGGATCAGAGACCCCCACATATAGGAGAGGTTCAGAGACAGAAAGTTAAAACCAGGTATAGGGGACATTCTGAGATAAGGGCAAGGTCAGGCACCTCGGAGCTTCAGAGGGGAGGAAAGTCATCCACAGGATGGTGAGAAGAGCAGATGTTCAGTGATGAGATATGTTCCCTGCCCTCTAGCTAGGTCCTAAAAAGTTGTCTTTGTTAATATCTCTTAATATGGACAAGACTCCAATTTGGATTCTTTAGGGAAAAGTGGAAGTTTCCTGTGAGCCTTCAGGGTCTTGATTGCCTTCAGCTCAAAATAATGCACAGGTCAAAGCAGCACTTGTTGGGAAGGTTTCTTCTGAACCCTTTTCGCTCTCATGTCTAGAAATTCAGATAATAATTTGTCTTGCCTGACCAGGCGGTGGCACAGTGGATAGAGCATTGGACTGGGACGTGGAGGACCCAAGTTCGAGACCTTGAGGTCGCCAGCTTGAGCACGGGTTCATCTGGTTTGAGCAAAGCTCACCAGCTTGGGCTCAAGGTTGCTGGCTTGAGCAAGGGGTTACTCAGTCTGCTGTAGCCCTTCAATCAAAGCATATATGAGAAAGCGATCAATGAACAACTAAAGTGCCGAAGCAAAAAATTGATGCTTCTCATCTCTCTCCCTTCCTGTCTGTCTGTTCCTATCTATCGCTCTCTCTGACTCTATCTCTGTCTCTGTCCAATAATAATAATAATAATAATAATAATAATAATTTCTGTCTTGTCACTTTGATGACTTTGTATGTGTTAGGTACCCAGTTGCACATGATTAACTATCATCATATCATTATGAGATTATAATTATTCAGTTTTTCTTTTTTTTTTTTTAGAGAGAGAGACACACACACACACAGAGAGAGAGAGAGAGAGAGAGAGAGAGAAGGGAGAGGAGCAGAAAGTATCAACTCTCATATGTGCCTTGACCAGGCAAGCCCAGGGTTTTGAACCGGCGACCTCAGAGTTCCCAGGAGATTATAATTAGAAACTGAAGTGGAAGCCAATCCACAAGGAGAAAGTCTCTTATCATCATCATTTTTACTTTAGGTTCATAAACGAAGATGCAAAGTGCTTCTATAGGAATTTGGGAAAAAGAGATGTCCACCAACAAGTATTGTTGATTTGCTTTCTTATATGTGCCTTGTATAAGGGACATATGAGACATCTCTGCGACACCAGTCAAAGCACATACAACAAGTATTGAGTGCTTATCATGTCCCAGACTGCTGAGCATTGTCACTTACAACAATCCCAAGGGACAACTCCTATTATCACCCCATTTGACATATGAGAATACCACAGCACACAGAGGGAGGTTATTGATAGCAAAACTGGGATTTTAACCAATGTCGAAGTCCAAATGATGGAAAGCTCTCTAAAGGAGTTGGCCTTTGAATGGAGTAACATGGCTGGGGCCAGGCAGGATCAAAGACGGGAGGCTGGATGGTGGTAGTGGTGAGTGTTAAAGGGTGCTGCCAGTCCCAGACAGAGGCTTCAATGGATGTTTTTCAATACCATCAAGGAATTAACTCAAACCCTGACCCGGTAGCTCTCAGTTGGTTAAAGTGTTGTCCTGATACACCAAGGTTGTGGGTTTGATCTCCAGGGCACATACAAGAATCAACCAATGAGCCTGGCCTATGGTGGCGCAGTAGATAAAGCATCAACCTGATATACTAAGGTTGCCAGTTCAAAACCCCAGGCTTGCTTAATCTGTAGAGGCCCTGAATAGGAACATAGAATAGGAACAGGGTTCAATGCATTGAGGCAAAGACCACAGTGGCTTTACTGACAAAAGTATTGAAGGCAGTATGACACTAAAATGCAGCACAATAGGAATGTAATTAGCAATTCTGATTAATTGATAGGTGGAGACATTTGAGTTACTCCCTTGACCTTTTATCTGCTCTAAAGAAGTTGCCCTTCCTTACTTTCTTATTCTCCTCCCTGCTTCTATTGGTGTGTACCAATAAATACCCTTAAGGACTGAGGGTCAGGGCCGTCTCATGAAACCTGTATAAGGGATCCATGCACTCCATGTGACCTCCTAGTAGTCAATGTCTCTGCGACACCAGTCAAAGCACATACAACAAGCAATGGATGAATAACTAAAGTGAAGCAACTATGAGTTGATACATCTCCTTCCTGTTTCCTCTCTCTGTAAATCAATAAATAAAATCTTCAAAAAATTAATCAGGCCCTGGCCAGTTGGCTCAGTGGTAGAGCGTCGGCCTGGTGTGCAGAAGTCCCTGGTTCGATTCCCAGCCAGGGCACACAGGAGAAGTGCCCATCTACTTCTCCACCCCTCCCCCTCTCCTTCCTCTGTCTCTCTCTTCCCCTCCTGCAGCGAGGCTCCATTGGAGCAAAGATGGCCTGGGCACTGGGGATGGCTCCTTGGCCTATGCCCCAGGAGCTAGAGTGGCTCTGGTCGCAACAGAGCGATGCCCCAGAGGGGCAGAGCATCGGCCCTGGTGGATCCCGGTCAGGCGCATGCAGGAGTCTGTCTGACTGTCTCTCCCCGTTTCCAGCTTCAGAAAAATACAAAAAAAAAAAAAAATTAATCAACCAATGAATGCATAAATAAATGGACAAACAAATCAAATCAATGTTTCTCTCCCCTTCTCATTTCCTCTTTCTCAAATAAATAAGTAAAAAATGAACTCAGCATGACCAGGCGGTGGCACAGTAGATAGAGCGTCGGACTGGGATGCGGAGGACCCAGGTTCAAGACCCCTTGGTTGCCAGCTTGAGCGCGGGCTCATCTGGTTTGAGCAAGGCTCACCAGCTTGGACCCAAAGTCGCTGGCTTGAGCAAGGGATTACTCAGTCTGTTGTAGCCCACGGTCAAGGCACATATGAGAAAGCAAATCAATGAACAACTAAGGTGTTGCAATGAAAAACTGATGATTGATGCTTCTCATCTCTCTCCATTCCTGCCTCTCTGTCCCTATCTATCCCTCTCTCTGACTCTCTCTCTCTCTGTCTCTGTAAAAAATAAAATAAAAAAGAAGTGAACTCAACTCTGACACTATATGAAGATAGTGTCAGATTCTACAAATTAAGGGATAAAGTCCCACAAAACTACTCCCACTCCCCACTTTAGATACCATCACAAGTTCAGGTTGTCACATGCTCCTAACCAACAGGCTATAGATTAGAACAGGGGTTGGGAACCTATGGCTTGTGAGCCAGATGTGGCTCTTTAGATGGCTGCATCTGGCTCGCAGACAAATCTTTAATAATAAAAATAATAATGTTAAAAATATAAAACATTCTCGCCTGACCAGGTGGGGTGCAGTGGATAGAGTGTTGGACTGGGATGCGGAGGACCCAGGTTCGAGACCCCAAGGTCGCCAACTTGAGCACGGGCTCATCTGGCTTGAGCAAAAAAAGAAAAAGCTCACCAGCTTGGACCCAAGGTCGCTGGCTCAAGCAAGGGTTTACTCGGTCTGCTGAAGGCCCCATGGTCAAGGCACATATGAGAAAGCAATCAATGAACAATTAAGGTGTTGTAACAAAAAATTAATGATTAATGCTTCTCATCTCTCTCCGTTCCTGTCTATCTGTCCCTCTCTCTGACTCTCTCTGTCCCTGTCAAAAAAAAAAAATATAGATATATATATGTATGTAAAACATTCTCATGTATTACAATCCATTCATTTCCTACCGCTCATGTTCGTGGTTGCGGGTGCCTGGAGCCAATCACAGCTGTCCTCCGGGACAACACCAAATTTTTATTGGATAATGCCTAATGTACACGGGTCGTTGTATGGCTCTCATGGAATTACATTTTAAAATATGTGGTGTTCATGGCTCTCTCAGCCTAAGTTTCCCGATCCCTGGATTACAGGTTCTCATGATCTCCTTTTTAAATTGAATTAATTTGCTAGAGCAGCTCACAGATCTCAGAGACATATTTACTTATGTTTACCAATATATTATGAAAGATATAATAAAGTATACAGATGAATAGCCATATAAAGCAGTACATAGAGCAAGATCCAGGAGGTCCCCAGCACAGGAGCTTCTGTCCCCACAGAACTGCAGTGAACCACCCTCCCAGTTTATAGATGTACTGTTTTCACAAACCTGAAACTCATCAAATCATTTGTTTTTACAGAACTTAATCTGCAGTCTCTCCCTACCCCCGTGATGGCAAACCTATGACACGTGTGTCAGCACTGACATGCGTAGCCATTTTTTATGACACGCCGCCGCATACCAGAGAAGTATGAGGCCGCATGCCGAGAAGGACATTTCATCCTTGGATCCTGCATGGCCAGGTGCAGTAGCCGAGGATAAAACATTTGCTGTAGTGTAGACACTCTGTGCCGGAGGTCTGTAGGCCAGAACAACAGAATTCTGGCACAGAGCGTCTAGTTCTGGGACTTCCGGTTAGGTCGTTAAGGGATCTTTGACCTCACTTCCGGCGGGCAGGGCAGGGAGCAGCGGAATGCCATGGGGGACGCATCTCTGGGGGCCCTGTGATCGCCATTATCAGCAACCACATAACCACAGCAACCATCATCCAATCTACTGTTCTGGGGTGTCGTGGATTTCTAATTGACCATCATTACTGAGATAAGTGAGGGGGAGGCTGGGAGAGGTAAGGGCCTGTGCTATGGGTGCTGTTTCCCGCCATTAGAAATAGCGGCAGCCATTTTAATTTACATAAGATGCAACCTGCAGAATTTCAAGACAGCGTCTGGGCTCAGGTGTTTGTCGACTTGAGGTCAAAGCTTGAGAATCTGGAAAGGTGCTGCTTGGAGAATCAAGAGGAGTGCCACTACGAACAGGAAATTTGGAGTGCCTGGAACCGATTACCAGACACTCTTAGCACCCTGAAAAATATAGCAATGGCTTTACTCACAATTTTTCCCTTTATGTACTTTTGTGAGACCTTATTCTCAGTGTTAAATAATATCAAAACCAACAAAAGAAACAGATTGACAGATGAAGTTAGTAGCGCTTGCTTGGGCTTGAAGTGTACAAAATACCAACGTTCAACTGAAGATTTAGCCAATGAAATTCAGCAACAAAAAAGTCACTAATAGGCAGGATAGTTAAAGAATTCCCCCTCCCCCTCAATTCTCTTAGTTCACGGCACCCCACGCAAGTTAAATAATATCAAGACCAACAAAAACTGACTGACAGATGAACAAAAAAGTCACTAAGCAGGTAAGTTAAATAATTAGCTTTTGGTTTATTAAATAGAATTATAACCTGACCTGTGGTGGTGCAGTGGATAAAGCGTCAACCTGGAAACACTGAGGTTGCTGGTTCAAAACCCTGGCTTGCCTGGTCAAGGCACATATGGGAGTTGATGCTTCCTGCTCCTCCCTCTTCTCTCTCTCTCTCTTTCTTTCTCTCTCTCCCCTCTCTAAAATGAATAAATAAATAAATAAATAAAAATTATTAAAAAAATACAATTATATATTACAATTATACATTTTTGTTATTTAAACTATAAATATCACAAAATTATGGGTTTTTTCTCAAAGTGACACACCACCCAAGTTATGCTCGGTTTTTTGGCAAATTTTGACACACTAAGCTCAAAAGATTGCCCATCAGTGCCCTACCCTTCAGCTGTCTGGAGCTGAAAGTTCCAACCCTGGTCTTTTAGGGTCACCAGCCCAATTCTGATGCTACCTGGGGTTTCATCCAAAATCACCTCATTAGTATAAGATCAAAAGGGGCTCCTTATGACTAACAAAAGACACTCCTATCACTGGGGAAATTCCAAGATTCTGAGGAGCTTTGTGCCAGGAACAGGGACAAAGATCAAATACATTGTGTGTCTGTGTAAGAGAGACAGAGAGAGGGACAGATAGGGACAAATAGACAGGAAGGGAGAGAGATGAGAATCATCAATTCTTCATTGCCGCACCTTAGTTGTTCATTGATTGCTTTCTCATATGTGCTGTGACTGGGGGGCTATAGCAGAGCAAGTGACCCCTTGCTCAAGTGAGTGACCTTGGGCTCAAGCCAGCGACCATGATAGTGACCCTAAAGACCATCATAGACATGACCCCACTCTCAAGTCAGTGACCCGGCGCTCAGGCTGATGAGCCCGTGCTCAAGCTGGTGACCTTGGGGTTTCGAACTTGGGTCCTCTGTGATCCAGTCCTACACTCTATCACTGTGCCATTGCCTGGTCCGGCCAAAAACATTTTTTAACATACCACATGTCTCTAACAGGGAGAGAACTGGCAGAGGATTAGGAAAGGAAGGCAAGAAGCAGTTGAATAAGGGCCTGCTTTGTTTTCTCCACCTTAGAGCCTGCCTGGATCACAACCAGCTGTCAGCATTGGCTGAGGCTCTCCAGGCAAGAGAACCCCAGGTTTTCTGCAGCTTTCTGGGACCCCACTTGTTCAGTGGGTTCCAGTCTGGTCTCCCCAGGCCCTGGGTGTGGTTCCACACAGAAGATAAGGTATCTGTGAGAAAGCTTCAGGATCTCAAAAAGTACCTGACCAGGTGGTGGCGCAGTGGATAGAGCGTCTGACTGGGATGCAGAGGACGCAGGTTCAAGACCCCGAGGTCACCAGCTTGAGCACAGGCTTATCTGGTTTGAGCAAAAGCTCACCAGCTTGGACCCAAGGTCTCTGGCTCCAGCAAGGGGCTACTCGGTCTGCTGAAGGCCCATGGTCTAGGCACATATGAGAAAGCAATCAGTGAACAACTAAGGTGTTGCAATGCGCAGTGAAAAACTAATGATTGATGCTTCTCATCTCTCCGTTCCTGTCTGTCTATCCCTCTCTCTGACTCTCTTTCTGTCTCTGTAAAAAAATAAATAAATAAAAAAAAATAAATAAAAATAAATCTCAAAAAGTTTAGTAACTTGGACATTTGCTTGCAGATAGGCCAGAGGCTAATTAATACATCAGGTTTCCTATTTCTGGCTGGAATTCTCCCAGCTCACAGTAGCTGTGATGACTGATATCCTACAGATTAGAAACATTGGTTTATTCATATTCATACCTTTTAAATAACTCAAAGGAGAAAGATAGATTCCTTTCTTAGAAGTCAGATATCTTGAGATATAATTTACATAGAATTTAATATTTACATATTAAAGTGTACAGTTTAATGACTTTTGACAAACACATATAGCTGTGTAAGCACTGACAAGATACAGAAAATTCTCATCACTCCAAAAAGTTTCCTTGTGTCCATTTATAGTCACCCCATAACTCCACTTTCAGACCCTGGCAACCATTCATCTATTTTATGTCTCATAGTTTTGCCTTTTCAAGACTATCATAGTAATAAAATCATATAATTCTTTTGGTATGAATATATATTTTCATTTCTTTTGGTTAAATACCTAGGAATGAGATGGCTGGATTGTATGGTGTAAAGTTTAATTGTACAGGAAAATGCCAAACTGTTTTCAAATGTGGTTGTACCCAGTGGTGAGATTCAAATAATTTAACAACCCGTTCTCTTCCCTAACGACCATTTTAAGTATTGATATAAAAAAACAATATACCGAAAGGTAGTTTATTATTTCATGCATTTAATACTTAAATAAGAACAATAAAAGAGTTATACAAAACTAGATTGTTATAAAAGTAGTTTTAAAATATTAATAAAAAATATTAAATAACACCTGACAAAAAAATAAAACTTAAAATATTTCCATATTGCTTTTTTAAATTAATTTTAATTTATTGCATTAACATAGATTCAAGTGTCCCACTCAATATAACTTCTTCATCCCCACCCCCTTGTCCCCCATTACACCCCTTATCCCCCCTCCCCTGAACTCCCCCACTTACCTCTGGGATTTGCTGTCCTGCTATCTGAATCTGTGTTATGTATATATAATTTCACTAATCCCTCCACCTTTTCTGATCCCATCCCCTCATCCCCATTCCCTCTGACAGCTGTCCCTCTGCTCCCAGTGACCCCACCTCTGCCTCTATTCCATCCCTCAGTTCACCATGTTCACTAGATTCCACATATAAGTGAGATCATATGATATTTGTCTTTCTCTGCCTGGCTTATTTCAATAAGCATAATGATGTCCAGGTCCATCCATGTTGTCACAAAAGGTAAGATTTCCTTCTTTTTCACAGCTGCGTAGTATTCCATTGTGTATATGTATCACAGCTTTTTAATCCACTCGTCCACTAATGGACATTTGGGCTGTTTCCAGATCTTGGCTACTGTAAACAATGCTGCAATAAACATGGGGATGCATTTCTTCTTTTCAATCAGTGATTTGGTAGTCTTAGAATATATTCCTAAAAATGGGATAGCTGGGTCAAAAGGCATTTCCATTTTTAATTTTTTGAGGAAATTCCATACTATTTTCCACAGTGTCTGCACAAGTCTGCATTCCCACCAGCAGTGCAGGAGGGTTCCCTTTTCTCCACATCTTCGCCAGCTCTTACTGTGTGTTGATTTATTAATGAGCACCATTCTGACAGGTGTGAGGTGGTTTCTCATTGTGGTTTTAATTTGCATTTCTCTGATGGTTAGTGACCTTGAACATTTTTTCATTGATTGCTTTCTCATATGTGCCTTGACCACGGGCCTTCAGCAGACCGAGTAACCCCTTCCTCAAGCCAGCGACCTTGGGTCCCAGCTGGTGAATTTTTGCTCAAACCAGATGAGCCTGCACTCAAGCTGGTGACCTCGAGGTCTCGAACCTGGGTCCTCTGCATCCCAGTCCAATGCTCTATCCACTGCGCCACCGCCTGGTCAGGCTGTACAGATGTTTTTATTTGAAGAGAAGCTGTTGTTTGATCAGAGCAAGCTAGAAACAAGGGATGTGACTTTGAGAAGACCTTGAAGTCTGAGGATGACTCTGAGGGTGTTGTGGCTATGGCTGCCTTAACCTTTGTGTCTCTGCCACCCTCTGCTCTTTCTTACGCTTATCAGGTTGCTCCCAGGGTCCTTGTCTCAGACCTTTGGAGATTCCTGCACCAACAAGCTTTGATCAGGCTCGAGATATAGGGGATTACATCAGAATATGCATTGATATTGGACCTTCATACATGCAAGGTCTGGTTATTGTCACAGCATTTCAGGGGAGGACTCCAGGACAATATTTTGATAAATGGCAGAACAAACGAAAGAAGGAAGGTCAGTGAAGTACTTCTACCTGTGGACCTTGTTTCCAATGAGAGGCTCTAGGATATTTTGCTAGAAATTGCACTACTCCCCTTGGATATCAGTCTCAGCCTCCCCCTGAGGGGCAGCCAGCTCCTAAAGCTCCTGACCTCTGCCCACGCTGCAGGAGAGGGAAACATTGGGCAAATGAATGCAAATCTAAGTATACTGCCAAAGGGCAGGTGGTTCAGGGAAATGGACAATGGGGTCCTCTCTGGCCCCATCAAACAGTAGGGGCAATGTCAGTGTTTCCTCAGCAAATTCTGATTCCAGCAGGTCAAACATCACCCAGTTATCCCATTGGCAACAGCAGGGTGCTTGGTCCTAGTTCTCTCTGGCTGCTTAGTCTGTCCCTCAGCTGGAACTGGGGTGGAGGAGAGGTCTCAGCATTGTCAACCTGAACTGAAATGACAGCAATTATAGAATTTAAGAATGGATAGGAGACTCATGTATTAGGACAGTTACAACTTTTCCTGTTATTGTCTGATTTTCTTTAATGTTTTAGCAATAATCCTCTGAACTGCTATTTTGTTTGTTTCATATTCTTTGCCTGGAAATTTAGGCAGGGGACCCCTGGTGGATCTGACTACAAAATTTCCCAAGCAGCTGTGGAGAGGACATTTTCTTGGGGAGATTTTGTTAGTTCCATCCTCCTGTGCCTCTGTCAGAAAATACCCTGACTGAGATGAGGCAGGCATCTTTCTAGTCTGATGGTGCTCTAAAATCCTGGGTTTCTCTCTGGTTTGTCTAGCTTGTCTGATTGCTGTTTCTGTTTAGTCTTTATTTTATGTTGTCTAAAATGTGATTTTTTAAGGCTTGAATTAAGTTTTTGCATGCAAAAAATTGGAAATGCTGGCTCTAATGTAAAAAAATAATAATAAAATAAAAATAAAATAGTTTTATTCTTACATCTTTTTGCTTTAAAATTGGAGCTTGTAACGAGTGCTCACTTTAAATTTAAATAGAATAGAATGTAGATCCTTAAGATTTGCTAATTTGGTTAGTACATTGTGAGATGTGTTCAGAGTTAGGAGCCAAATAGCACTTCAAGTATTAGGATTAATCAAAGTTTTGTGTTATACTTGTGTTTTTGTTCTGTAAATTGCCTTGTTTGTGTGTAAAGCTGTACTCAGGTAGGTAAAACAAAGGAATTGAGCAAAATTAAGCAGGGCCCTAATAAGTCATTTCAGTAATTTGTTCCAAGCTGCTTCAGGCAGTTAGAAGAATAGTATAAAGATGCTAATTCTGTTTGTCAGGCCATGCTGCAAAAGGGGCCCTGAGGAAATCAGGAATTTGGCTCCTCTGATTTTGCCTATTGAAATCAAAAGATAGGTCAGGAACACCATGAAATAGAGCTAACAATACAAGGGTATAAGTTCACAAGACTCTTAGATACAAGAGCTAATGTATCTGTTATTGCTGAGCAACATTAACATTCTTCCTGGCCCACTTATGAAGCAGTCACTGAGCTGTGAGGCATAGAACAAAGTAAGTCCCCCCAACAAAGCTCTAGTTTTTTGCAATAGAAAGATAAAGGTTATACTAGACTTTTTCAGCCTTTTTTTTTTAAACAGGGACAGAGAGAGAGTCAGAGAGAGGGATAGATAGGGATAGACAGACAGGAACGGAGAGAGATGAGAAGCATCAATCATCAGTTTTTTGTTGTGACACCTTAGTTGTTCATTGATTGCTTTCTCATATGTGCCTTGACCATGGGCCTTCACCAGACCAAGTGACCCTTTGCTCGAGCCAGTGACCTTGGGTCCAAGCTGGTGAGCTTTGCTCAAGCCAGATGAGCCCGCACTCAAGCTGGCAACCTTGGGGTCTCGAACCTGGGTCTTCCACATCCCAGTTTGATGCTCTATTCACTGCGCCACCGCCTGGTCAGGTGACTTTTTCAGCCTTATATGCTCCCTAAATTGCCTGTTAATATTATAGGGTAGAGATATTTTTTTAAAATATGGGAGCATTACTTGTTAGTCCTAATAATTTATTCAGTGCTCAAATACTTGATCAGGGACTTCTGCCCACTAAGGGATTAGGAAAAGAACAGCAGGGAATTCTCACCCCCATAGAAATAACACCCAATACCAGGAGGCTTGGATTAGGGTATCAAAATTTAGCATATGGGCCTTGGTAGCTCCTGCTACCTCAATAATGCATTGTGCAGACCGAATTACTTGGAAATCAGATAATCCTGTATGGGTAGACCAATGACCCCTCTCTCAGGAGAAACTTAAGGCAGCTGCTCAATTGGTACAAGAGCAGTTACAGCTTGGGCACACTGACCCTTCTAATAGCCTATGGAATACGCCTATATTTGTCATTTAAAAAAATCAGGAAACTGGAGGCTATTACAGGATTTGAGAGCAATAAATGAAATTATGGAAATTATGGGTCCTCTCCAGACAGGTCTCCCCTCTCCTACTGCCATTCCAAGGAATTTTCACCTTATTATTATTGATATTGAAGGATTGCTTTTGTACTTTTCCTTTAAGCCCTCATGATAGCAAGCGTTTTTGCATACAGTGTCCCTTCACTTAATTTTCAGGCGCCGATAGAGTGATGCCAGTGGAGAGTTTTGCCTCAAGGTATGGCTAACAGTCCTACCTTGTGCCAGAAATATGTTGCTCAAGCTATTTTTCCAGTATGAAGGCAGCACCCTAAGGCATACATAATCCATTATATAGATAATATTCTTTTTTAAATTTTTTTTAAAATTTACTTATTGATTTTAGAGAGAGGAGAGAAGAGGGGGAGGGTAGTGGGAAGGAGAGAGAAACATCAACTCGTAGTAGTTGCTTCTCATATGTGCCTTGATCGTGCAAGCCCAGGGCTTTGAACTGGCAACCTCAGCATTCCAGGTCGACGCTTTTATCCACTGTGCCACCACAGGTCAGGCTGATAATATTCTTATTGCTCACCCAGATAAAGACACTGTGCTGATGATTTTGCAACAATTAGAATATTCTTTGAAAGAATCAGGACTTTATATAGCTCCTAAAAAGGTACAGCAGTCCTGCCTTTCTCTTATTTGGGACAAATTATTGAGGGACAACAAATTCATACACAAAAATTAGAAATCAGGACAGATTATTTGCAAACTTGAAATGATTTCCAGAAATTTTTAGGAGACATTAATTGGCTTAGGCCTTCCTTAAAATTAACTACAAGGGAACTAAAACCATTTTTTAATATTCATAGAGGTTCTGCTGAACAAATTTCCCCTCGTTTAGAGTTAATCCTCGAGGACTCCTCCCAGGACAACTTTGGCAAATGGATGTTACTCATATACCTTCATTTGGCAAATAGTCCTTTGTCCACATTACAGTGGATACTTATTCTGGATTTATGGTAGACTCTACCAGAACAGGTAAGGCTGCTAAAGCATGTTATAGCTTGCTGTTTATATGCATTTTCTAATTTAGGACTTCCTAAGATGATTAAAACTAACAATGCTCCTGCGTATGTACGAAAAGCATTTACTACATTTTGTCAAACTACTGGAATTGACCTGAGGACAGGTATTCCTTACAATCCTCAAGACCAAGACATTATAGAGTGTGGCCATCAAACACTTAAAAGTCAATTAGAAAAAATAAAAAAGGGGGAGTTATACCCTCAAACTCCTGCCAATCTTCTTTATCACGCTCTCTTTACTTTAAACTTTTTGAATGCTGATGTACAGGGCCATTCAGTGGCTTAGACACTCTGGAATCCAACAAGAAAAGCCTTCCCTAAAGTGTGATGGAAAGACCTGCTTACAGGAATCTGGCAAGGAGAACCTTGTTTTCCTATGGGGCTGAGGATATGTGTGTGTTTTTCCTAGGTCTGCCGAGGCTCCTCGGTGGGTTCCTGAATGTTTGGTGAGACACCATGAGCCAGGAGAAGAGACTTACTCCACAAGAGCCATTGTATAAGGCTTATTTTACTCTGCTCTCGTCCCTCTCTTTGTAAAACCTGTTTCTGTAAAGCGCTTAAATAGACAGTGGAGGGCCCTCAAACCCCTCCACAAGATCCCCTGAGCATGGCTTTTAAGGTCTATAATGACCATGATGAACAGGAGAAGGCAGACAGAACCCAAAGAGATCAGGCAAAATACCACCTCTTGACAGACACCCTTAAAAGTTTCAACTCCCCTAAGGGTCTCATAAGACCCCATGAGGACCCTGCTTCAAGAGTAGAAAGGAGCCTGACCTATGGTGGCGCAGGGGATAAAGCGTCGACCTGGAATTCTGAGGTTGCCGGTTTAAAACCCTGGTTTCCCTGGTCAAGGCACATATGGGAGTTGATGCTTCCTGCTCCTCCCCCCTGCTCTACTTCCATGCTTTCATTTATCTTGTCCTCTAAATCACTGATTCAATCCTCTGCTTCATCCAGCCTGCTGTTGATTCCTTCTAGTGCAGTCTTCATTTCTGATATTGTTTTTGTCATTTCTGACTGGTTCTTTTTTATTATTTCAATGTCCGTTTTGATGCTTGCTATTTCTTTATTTAGGTGCTCATTATGTCCATCCATTGTTGTTCTGAGAACCTTGAGCATTCTAAAAATCATTATTTTAAACTGTGCATCTGGTAGTTTGGTTACTTCCATCTCATTCAGTTATTGTTCTGTGTATTTCTCTTGTTGATTCATTTGGGTCACATTTCTCTGTCTGCCCATTTTGTCTGTGTATTAGGTAGCACTGTCTGACTTTGAAATTTTTGTGGTGTCTTTATGAGGAAGATGGGTTCGATGGTACTGACCTCCAGGCCACCTGTTCTCTTTGTTCTAAGAATGTTTCTTGAGGGTACTATTTTCCCTCTTGTTGTATGTCAGTATTAAATGCAGTTGTTCCTTTTGTGGGTATGGTTATACCTTCAGGCTGGCTGGCTATAATGGTCAACCTTGATCATGTGTATTACACGCTGTGCAATGTCTGTCCTGTTGGGCGTATTTATTCTCCACTGTGTCTGGTACCTGATAGACTCCTCCTTTGGGCATGCTGCTTGTGTAGATAGTTGAGTCTAGGGTTGGTGCTATCTGCCACCCACTACCAGTAGTGTTGGTTCTAGATCATATTGGGTTGGCATCAGCTATTGTTTGTAACCTGCTATGGGCTACCTGTCTGTAGCTACTGTACTTTTTGCTGTTTGTGTCTGCATTTTCTGTGCCTGGGTAGTGTGGGAGTGGTCAAACTGTGTATAAGGATCAGCTTCCTCCTGCTTAGAGATGATAGCAGCTCTGTAAAAGTCACAAACTCTGTAAGATTTGTCTCCACTTTTCAGCTGCTCCTCCTCCTCTTGTAGCTGCCTGTCTTCCCACAGAGTCTTCTGTGGAAAGACTGTAGTGTGGGCTCAGACTGTTCTCACCCAACCAACCCCTTTACAGGTTGCATGCTTGGTGGGCTAGGGCAGCTGAGGTTGTGAATACAATGCTAGTGGGACCCCCTACTTCAGGGTCTCTTGGTCAGAAGCACAGTATGGGGAATTTGGCCCCTACTTTAGAGCTTGATCCCTCAGCCACTGCTGGATACTCAAATTTTATTTCTCCTCAACAAGGTGAGCAGTAGGTTCAGACCAAGTGTGGCCAACAGTCCCCTCTGCAGAAGTTCTTTCAGCTGGTGAGACCCTGGTCTTAGAGAGGAAGACTAAGAGAGTCTTACCCTGGGGCTGATGGTGCCCCCACCAAAGGTGGCTAAGCCCAGCCCCCCCCCCAACCAGATCCAACAATAGACTCACACAGTCCCACACATTAAATGTCCATGCTCCAAGCCTCTCTCTCTTCCCCCTGTAGAATGTAGCCCAGCAGGGCAGGATATCCAGCACCCAGGCTAGCTGACTATGAAGTTCCACCCTATCCAAAACACATGAGCTGCTATGCTGGTGCTGATCACAGAAAGTGGAACTCATCTCAGCTGGGCCTAGTGCCTTTCCTGGATGTGAGGAGCCTTTCCTTAGGATACCACTCTAGCAAGGATTGTTAGGTACTGAACCGATGCTTTCCACAGCTGGCCCCTGGATGTGCTATCTTTGGGCCTCCCTGGAGGGAATCCAGCACAAACCAGTGAGAGACACTGCCCGTGACCAGCCCTCAGCAACCTTCTTGGAGTTATAAGCAATCCAGAATTTGTGGCTGCCTCTGCTGGGCCCAGGTGCACATGGAAATATCAGCTGCACACCTAGGTTGGTTTTTACCCATTCTGGGCTTGGGGGAAGGTCTGCTTAAAAGGCCAAGGTTCCCTGAGTCCTGCCTCCTGAAGCCTCTGTCTGCTGGCTGCTTGTTGGGCTCGGCCACTGAAAAAACCCTGGTAGAGTCTAGTGCCTGCAGCAATTCAGGAAGTAGGAAGGGTAGTGGGTGTGGCTCTGTCCTTTGGCCCCAGGTGTCAGTCTGTCCAGACTTTTTCACAGACCTCAGTAGGGTATAGCTCCAGGAATCTGGTGGGTGTGGCCTCTGAAACCTAGAGGCGTGGTCTTCCCACACTCCCAACACTTTCTACTGAGTCTCCAGTGAGGTGAAAGCACCAGCCTTAGAGTCGGGAGTGTGTGGGGGAAAACTTCATCCTCAACATCAGAAAACTGAGTCACTGATGTGCCCCCTGCTTGCTGGCCTCTCAGAATGACCTGTGGCCATGACTGGGGTAGGAGAGACTCCTGAGGGTGGAGCAGTTGCTTTTCCCCAGGCTGAAGCTTCTCAGAGAGGACTGCTCCACCCAAGAAAGATGGCAACTGCAGTATTGGAGAATGACTCAGCACAGGGGTTCCATTGGCCATCCCCCACAGTGTCTTTCTCTGGGTCTCTGACTTAACACTCTTCTCCTGCAACTCTAGTCCTCTCAGCTCTCCCTCCACCAGAGCCCTGGGTACGTGGCTGTGTATGAGATTCTGCACGGGCCCTTTAAGATGGAGCCTGCATCTCTTAGAGCTCAGTCTCTTTTTTGCAGACAGAAACTCAGCTCTTTTCACCTTCATATACTGTGTGGGCACCTCCTCTAGGCTCTGGGGCTTTAGGCTGGGGCTCCAGGCCTGGGGCTGAGCACCCACACCTCTCAGAGCGACCCTCCCAGCAGTGAGAGTTTCTCTGGACCCTCAGCTGCTGCTCGCTCCTGGGAGCAGGGAAGCCCTTTCTGTGTCCCCGCCCTTCCTACCAGTCTCAGTGTGGCTTCTTCTATCCTTGGTTATAGACTCTTCTTTGTTTAGTCCAAAGTTGGTTTTTCAAGATGATTGTTCTTAAATTAAGAGGTAATCCAATTTGCTCCTGGGAGGTGGCAGTTGGAACACCCACCTACTCCTTCACCATTTTGAAATTGATCCCCAAATTGCTTCTTAATTGGCGTCCTCACTTGCAATTTTTTCACCTGTGGATGGAATAAACATTACTATGGGTGCTTAAAATATGCTGTTGCACAGATGAGCATTTAAAAAGAGTAATGAATGTAAATTTGTGATTTCCACATTGGACAGCTGCCCAGGCACACACCTTAAGAGAGAACCATGATCACAAGTGCCACTTTAACAACCGGTTTGCCAAACTCAACAAAAAGTTAGGTATCAGTTCTGTTGAACCGGTGTGAACCGGCTGAATCCCACCAAAGGTTGTGCCATTTTTTTTAACTGAAGGCAAATTATATTGATTTATTTTAAATAAGGTAAGTGAAACATGAGCTCAGAACTAGACAAGATTTACAAGTAACTTCTGGTTATTGTATAATGGGAGAATATTAGCATAATTTTTTTTTTTGTATTTTTCCAAAGTTGGAAGTGGGCAGGCAGTCAGACTCTTGCATGTACCCAACCAGGATCTACCTGGCATGCCCATCAGGGGGTGATGCTCTGCCCATCTGGGGCGTTGCTCCTTTGCAGCCAGAGCCATTCTAGTGCCTGAGGCCATGGAGCCATCCTCAGCACCTGGGCCAACTTTGCTCCAATAAAGCCTTGGCTGCAGGAGGGGAAGAGAGAGATAGAGAGGAAGGAGAGGGGGAAGGGTGGAGAAGCAGATGGGCACTTCTGTGTGCCCTGACCAGGAATCGAACCCAGGACTTCCTCACACCAGGCTGGTGCTCTACCGATGAGCCAACTGGCCAGGGCCTGAGCATTAAATTTTTTAAAAAGATTTTTAGTTATTGATTTTAGAGAGAAGAAAAAGAGAGAGAAAGGGGGACGAGGGGCAGGAAACATCAACTTGTAGCAATAGTTGCTCCTCACATGTGCCTTGTTTGTGCCTTGACCTGGCAAGCCCAGAGATTTCCAACCAGTGACCTCAGCACTCCAGGTCGATGCTTTATTCACTGTGCCACTGTAGGTCACGCTGAACATCAAATTTTTTACTATTACTGTACAAAACTGAAAACAAATGTTTTCCAAATGGTAGCAAAATGAACTCGTCTAATGCAATATTGCCATTAAGTCTACAAAGTCACTGGCAAGTTATTTTTTTTTCTTTTTTTATTTTTTTCTTCTTTATGTTGGAAACGGGGAGAGACAGTCAGACAGACTCCCGCATGCACCAGACCGGGATCCACCCGGCACGCCCACCAGGGGCGGACGCTCTGCCCACCAGGGGGCGATGCTCCGCCCCTCTGCAGCATCGCTCTGCCACGACCAGAGCCACTCCAGCGCCTGGGGCAGAGGCCAAGGAGCCATCCCCAGCGCCCGGGCCATCCCCGCTCCAATGGAGCCTCGGCTGTGGGAGGGGAAGAGAGAGACAGAGAGGAAGGGGGTGGGGTGGAGAAGTCTCCTATGTGCCCCAGCCGGGAATAGAACCCGGGTCCCCCGCACGCCAGGCCGACGCTCCACCACTGAGCCAACCCGCCAGGGCCACTCACGGAGTTATTTGATGGCATCCAAATCCTACAATATTATCCCAATGTAAATTTAGAACACCCTGAATACTTTTATAAACCCACTCTTCTGTCGTTTGAAAAATATTGAAATTCCAAGAAATTTCTGTTACTTTAATTTTGAGAGGTCAAAATAACAAAACAAATGTATTTTTTAAGGTTAATATAATTCAAGTATAGTGGTAATGAGGACAACACATAATTTTAAGGAAACCAAATCTATTTGAGGAAAGGCAAGTCATAAAGTTAAATAAAAGTAAAAACTGCTATTAGAATTGGTTGCATATATTTAGTTAAGAGTACTTAAGATTTTCATCAGGAAAAATCTTAAAGCCCTTTCCCTTTTCTGTCACTTAAATAGTAGATTGTATTCTATTTACTCAACAATTAATCATGTTTCTACAGCAATCTTGTTAATTTCTATACCTGCTAATGTCTTCATGGGCTATAATAAGCCTTTGAAATGGTGCTGCACCTTCATAAATCTGATAGATCTTGGCATCTCTCGTTAGTTTTTCTGTAGGACATTCTGTGTTAAACCCATTGCCTCCAAACATCTGCACAGCATCAGTAGCTAACATATTTGCAATATCTCCAGCAAATGCCTTTGCAATAGACATAATAGGTATTATTTTTTAGATTTTATTTATTCATTTTTCAAAGAGAGAGAAGAGGGAGAGAGTAAAAGAAAGAAGGGGGTAGGAGCAGGAAGCATCAAATCCCGTACATGCCTTGACCAGGCAAGTCTAGGATTTCAAACTGGCAACCTCAGTGTTCCAGGTCAACGCTTTATCCACTGCGCCACTTAATCTAGTTAGTTCAACTTTCATTGCTATTTCAGTTGGCAAAAATGATATTCCTTGGTGCTCTACAAGCAGCTTTTCAAAAGTTTTCCTCTCTAGGGCATTCTTAGTAGCTTCATTCAAAACTCTTTGTACTAGTCCCACTACACCAGCAGCTACTAGAGGTCTGATTTTATTAAAAGCAATTTTGAAACTGGCTCTCTTACCAGTTAAAACATTTTTTTAGGCTCTTTCACATCTTCAAAGACAAGTCCTTTTATATCTGAACATCACTGGCCCATCTTTAATTCCTTTCTTCCAATCTGTATTTCTGGGGTGTCTGCTTCCACAATAAGTCCAGTAAAGGCTTTGCCAGAAGGAAGCTTAGGAGCCAGATAAGAACGAGCCAGTAAAAACATACCACCCTGACCGTATTGCTCAGTGGATAGAGTGTCCTCCCATTGCACCAAGATGGTGGTTCATCCCTGGTCACAGCACTTGGGAGAAGCAATAATTGAATGCATAACTAAATGGAACAAGTGAGTGGAGCAGCAAATTGATGCTTCTCTCTCTCTCTCTCTCTCTCTCTCTCTCTCTCCCTCCCTCCCCTCCCCCACCCCCTCAAATCAATGGAGAAAAAGTACCAAGCAGCCTTTCCTCCACTGGTTATCTACATTTTCTGACCATTAATAATATACTCATCTCTTTTCCTTTCTGCTTTGGCCTTCTGCTGGCTGCATCAGAACCTGCTCCATGTTCTGTTACATAGTAAGCACATATCACTGGTTCTTCAGTCATCCTCCCCAAATAGTTCTTTTGTTGTTGATCATTTCCAGCAATAATAAGAGGCATTTGCCCCAAAGAATTTGCTTCAGTAGTAGTCTGAACCCTTTTACATAAGCCAATTCTTCAGTAATTAAACAGGCATCAAAAGTTCCAAGTTTAGCCTGACCAGGCGTTGGCGCAGGGGATAGAGCATCGGACTGGGATGCAGAGGACCCAGGTTCGAGACCCCGAGGTTGCCAGCTTGAGTGCGGGCTCATCTGGTTTGAGCAAGGCTCACCATCTTGGACCCAAGGTCGCTGGCTCTAGCAAGGGGTCATTCGGTCGGCTGAAGGCCCACGGTCAAGGCACATATGAGAAAGCAATCAATGAACAACTAAGGTGTCGCAATGAAAAACTGATGATTGATGCTTCTCATCTCTCTCTGTTCCTGTCTGTCTGTCCCTATCTATCTCTCTCTCTGACTCTCTCTCTCTCTGGAAAAAAAAAAAAAAAGTTCCAAGTTAAAGGCTCTACAACTTTCTAGAATGTATATATGTGTGTGTGTACATATATATATATATATATATATATATATATATTCCCACACACACACACACAGGGACAGAGAGAGTCAGAGAGAGGGATAGATAGGGACAGACAGACAGGAACTGAGAGAGAAGGGAAGCATCAATCATCAGTTTTTCATTGCAACACCTTAGTTGTTCATTGATTGCTTTCTCATATGTGCCTTGACTGCGGGCCTTCAGCAAGCCGAGTAACCCCTTGCTCGAGCCAGCGACCTTGGGTCCAAGCTGGTGAGCTTTTGCTCAAACCAGATGAGCCCGCACTCAAGCTGGTGACCTTGGGGTCTGGAACCTGGGTCCTCTATATCCCAGTCCGACGCTCTATCCACTGGGTTACCGCCTGGTCAGGCTAGAATGTATATATTTATTAAACCATGTTCCCAGGTTCTTTTACTTATTTTTTATTTACTTAATTGAATTTACTAATTTTAAAGAGGGGGGAAAGGGAGATCTAGAGAGGCACTGATTTGCTACACTTATTTATTATGTATTCATTGGTTGATTTTTGTATGTGTCCTGACCGGGGATCAAACCCACACCCTTGGCATATTAGAACAATGCTCTAACCAGCAGAGCTATGGGGCCAGGGAATTCCCAGGCTCTTTTAATTAGGGGACAGGATACTTATCAGTTTTATATTCTGCAGCACTTGGGGTTATTTCCTTCCTGGAAAATTTACTAGCAATAACTTATAATTCTTTCTGCTGTTTAGTGAACTCAAAACTAAATCCCAATCCTCATTCATGTTGTAGGGCAGCTTTTGTATATTGTGATCTCCAGTCAAAATGAAAAAGACTTCTCAGGACCCCACAGTTTCCCCTAAACGACCTGTCATGTTGACTTGTGGTTCAGCTAATCAGTCCTTCACCCACACGGTACAGCCAAGACTTTATCAGGCTCTGTGGGCACAAGAGACTTGAGATAGGGCTAGCTTGTCCCCTAAGAGATAAATGTGGGTGGAGTTGGAAAGGGGGAGGAGTCACCAAAGAAGACCTGTGGTTGTACCATTGTACATTCCCACCAGCAGTGTATGAGAGTTTCAGGACTTGGGATTGCTAGATTTTTAGCAATTTTAATAGATGCGTATTAGCATTTTATTTTCTTAAATTTCTTTCTTCTTTCTTTCTTTCTTTCTTTCTTTCTTTCTTTCTTTCTTTCTTTCTTTCTTTCTTTAAAAGAGACAGGAAGGGAGAGAGTGAGGGAGGAGAGAGATGAGAAGCAACAGCTCATAGTTGCATCATTTTAGTTGTTCATTGATTTCTTCTCAGACATGCCTTGACCAGGGAGTTCAAGTTGAGCTGGTGACCCTTTGCTGAAGCCAGAGACCTTCGGCTCAAAACAATGACCTTTGACTCAAGCCAGCAACTTTGGGATCATGTTAATGATCCTGCAGTTGAGCTGACAAAGCTGCACTCAAACCAGTGACCTTGGGGTTTTGAACCTGGGCCCTCAGCATTAGAGGTCGATGCTCTATCCATTGTGCCACCACTAGTCAGGCTCATTGCTCATTTACTTTATTGATTTTCTAGAAAGAAACATCAATTTGTTGTTCAACTTATTTATGCATTCATTAGTTGGTTCTTGTATGTGTGTTGACCAAGGATCAAACTTGCAACCTTGATGTATGGGGACAATGCTCTAACCAACTGAGCTACCCAGCCAGGGCTATTGGCATCTTATTTTTATTTTAATTTGTTTTTCCTTAATACAAGTTATTCTTTTTAAATAAACACTATTTGTCTGGAGACACAGAATTTTGAAACTTGGGAACCCTTGGTGGGAAATAAAGGTAGAGAACTTGCTGGATGGAAACAATTGCACTGGCTGCTGTCTTTGCTTGATAGAGTAGGGGAGGTATTTTCTGGTCCTAGGTCTGCGAGGACCTGCACTTCTTCCCTTCAGTCGGGAGAGGGCAGGAGAGGGCAGAAAATAAGATGCCCAGTTTTTGGCTTACCATACGAAAGCATCAATTGTATTTGGACATATTGTTTTAGATTCAGTTTTGCTTAAATGCCTTTCCCACTGAACCTACTTAGCTGCTACCTTGTGGGGCTTGACTCCCCAAATTAATCTTGTGCAGTGAACCTTAATTAACCTTGTAAAATCCTTCCCTGTCAAAGCATAACTAACCTACTTTAATTACAGAACTATGGAAACTGAGCTACCTTTGTAGAATCCTTAAAAGGTCTACTCTCTAATACCACTCTGAAAAGCTTGTGTTAGGGTAAACCAAAAGCAGCCAAGCTAGGTGGGCTCCTGTTCTTCATCTTCTCCAACTTGGCAGGAGCCAAGGGATACCAAGGAAAGACTGAGGAGGGTAGGTCTCCAGACTCCCAACTAGCTAAAGACCCTTCTCGTTAGGACCTGGGGTAGGGCAGTGCGGATGGGATACGGCACAGATCTTCTGGGGATGGGGCTGCAGAGTACCCCAAAAGATGTGCTCCAGTCTGAGCCCCGGCTTCCCCTCTGGCAGTTGGAACCTAAAGGTCCTGAGGAGGGTGGCAAACATCAGGAAAAGCTCCATCTGAGCCAGCTGGTCCCCTGGGCACACCCAATGGCCTGGAAGCAGAGGAAAAAGTCACAGGGTGGCAGCTGTCCTTGTCCCACCACACTGCCTATTCACCACCCATGACCCAGGGTTGTGCCACTACCTGCAGAGAATGGCAGAAAGGGCCTGTTGACCACGAAGTTTCCATCCTTGTCCAGGAAGCAACTGGGGTTGAACTGTCAGGGGTCTTCCAACACTAAGGGTCATAAAGCACAGCGTCCAGGTCAGGCAAGATGACGGTGCCCTGCAAAGAGCAGCCGGTGTGGCTCAGGGAGCTGCAGCTGGCCCAGCACCCAACCCTGACACTAGACTGAAGTAAGCTCAGAGAACATCCCATGTGTTGGGCAGAGTTGCCCAGGGGCCAGGGGCCTCATGGAGATTCAGAAGGCAGGTCCTCCAGGCTCACATTGGTGAAGTAGCTGAGCCTACACTCTCCTGCTAAGGGCCACTCACCTCCATCCTAAAAAGCTCCCAACCCAGGACAGAGATGGCTACTGCATCCTATAGCAAAGGCCAGAAGTGTAGGCATGGCTGGAGGAGGCCGAGTTCTGCAGTGTGTGTGTGTGTGTGTGTGTGTGTGTGTGTGTGTGTCAGAGAGAATGAGCAAGCGAGCAAGAGAATGAGAGAGAGTAGGAGAGAGAGAGAAAGAGAAAGAGAGAAGGAATAAAATGGAGACAGATGAAGAGAAAGGAAGACTGAGAAATGTGGAGAGGAGACAGAAAGCTTCACTCTAGGATTGGGGAGAGGAGAGGTGAACCCTAAGCCTAGCCCTCACTTTATTTCAAAGGTGAATTGGATTGATCATATGGGAGCCAAAGGCTCCTTCTGTCAGTGATTTCTGCTTTTCACTATGTGGGCCCTGGGCTCAACTTTGGCTTCTGGTCAGCCCAGGGCCCATGTGGAGTTGAGCCAGGATGGGGTTAGTTATGGACCCGGGATCTGGGACACTCAGCTCATTTAATGAACACCAGAGAGTTAAATCACCCTTATGGGGATCAGAGGACTGGCCTCAGGATTCTTGGTTTTGACAAAGATATGTTGAAATTAAAAACAAAACCAAAAATAAATAAATAAAACCAAAAACAACCAAAAAACCCTCAGCAGAGTTTAAAGCCTGCATCCAAAACAGAAGCTGATAAAGAATGCAGAAATTCACACAGTGTAAATACTTTAAGAAGGCATTTTTCTATTTTTTAGTGCAGTACTGCAGCTTAAGCGAGGTGTCTGGTCCTAGTCATACAGACCAACAGGCGCTCAAACCTGGTCCCTCCATAGTTTTATACAGAGGGTTTGGGGGACACATGTTTTTGCTGCTGCCTTGTGAGTGCTTCAGTTCCTAATTATAGTCCTGGGAACTTCTTACCTGGGATCAAGTGACCTCTGTAGCAAATCAGAGCATCAACAATCCAGTACACAGAAAAGGCAACCTATTTTCTCCCCCAAATTACAGAGCTGTCTGCTGCTGGGTACCCCCTGGGGACTCTCTGCCAGCTCTCCCCAGTAAAGGGCAGTTTGAAGTTCATAATTGAATAGAATGTCTGAGGAGAGAGACAGGCTTGAAATGCCACCACTGAATTAAGAACCATTGCGTTGTCATTATCATTCCATGGAATGGCTCAGAACAGTTTAGGGATACCTGTAACATTTAGCGATCTACTGTCAAGCTTCGATGGTACTTTCGGGAGACATCTCTCGCTCAAGTTGGAAAAGCTCAATATTGATTCCAGGCTCCTGGAGCTCTTATCACAGAGCAACTCCTAGAGTCAAACTGGCAGAAATGGACTCTTAATAAGGAAATTTCTAATCCCAAATGGCATTAAACAGAGTCGAATCCTCCTTTTAAACTCGACCTAATTTGGCATAGCATTTAGACAACCAGGGCCCAGCGCATCCTCAGGGCAAGATGAGCTGATGACATGGTCCTGTCCTCACATTCTGGGAGATATTTGTCAAAACCTATGAATCTGCTGGCCAGTTACTGCCAAGGGCAGTTCCATATCAGCCAATCCGACAGACCAATGGACAACACGAAGTATCTCCACCTTACACCTTGATTCATTTACTTATGCAGGAGGTATTTTTGGAGCAATACAAATGGCAGAGTGTGGTGGAAAGGGCAAAAGTTTTGGAATCAGAGGGACATGAATTTGAAATTCAGTTAAGTCACTTACTGTGTGTTTGGGGCAGTTACTTGAGCTCTCTAAGCTGAGGTTTTTCTGTCTGTAAAAAAGAATAACAACCACAATAACATCTAAAAAAAGGGGTTGCAAAGGAGAAAAGTGTGGAGGCAAGAGTTTCAAGTCTGATTAAATTAATAGTAAATTAATCATTGTGTGCTGGCAGAGTACTTAGAGTCATGTCTGCCCTGAACCACAGTTCTAAGAGTTAAGCAAAGACAGCCATGATGAAGACACCTCCCCCTTTCCCCTTGTATTTTCGTAGTGTCCCACACTGTACCACTAAGGCTTCCAGACAGGCTGGGGCGCCAGTGCTGAGCCAGAGCTCCTTTCTGAGGAGAGTCCTGGGGCTTTGGCCACTACCTCCAGCCGCAGGGTATCACCCTGCACCAGTGCACCAACAGGAGTGACTGTTTCATTTTCATTAAAATGTCAACTTGGCCACCTACACATCAGGGCTACATTACCTTTAAGATACCCATCTCAATAATTCTCAACTCCTGCATTCACTCCCTTTGAAACCCTCTCCCCACAAGGGTGGCCTGGATCTAGTGCCTCACTTCTAACACACAGAATATAGTAAAAGTGATGGGCTCTCATGTCTGAGATTAGGTTACCAAAAGACTGTAGCTTGAGTGCTCTCTCTAATGGAGGTTAGCTGCTGTTTTAAGCTAGTGTATGTAGAGGCTCAGGTGTCAAGGTACTGAGGGTGGCCTTCAGCCAACAGCGCATCCCCAAGATAGTCATGCGAGTGACCTTCAAGTGGAAGCTCTCCCAGTGGCGCCTTCAGGTCCGACTGCAGTCCCAACCTTATGAGAGACCTTAAATCAGAGGCTAGTCTGCACCCAGATCCATGATGCTCTGAGACAAGGAGATAATAAATGCCGTTGTGCCTGACCTGTGCCGGTGCGATGGATAGAGCATCAACCTGGAATGCTGAGGTCGCTGGTTTAAGACCCTGGGCTTGCCGAGTCAAAGTAATATAAAAAGCAACTACTACAAGTTGATGCTTCCTGCTCCTCACCCCCCTTCTTACGTGCTCTCTCTCTCTCCTCTCTCTAAAATCAATTTTTAAAAATTACCTTTAATTTCCCTATTATATTAAAAGTATATATAGTAAATGATATAATAAATGCTGTTGTTTTAAGTTGCTATGTTTTTGGGTAATTTGTTACACAGTGAGACAGATAACTAATTCAATCAACATCCTTTATCTCGGTTATGGATGGCTCAGTCAGTCATTATGGGAACTGAGAGATGTGGGGGATACAAAGCCTTTAGCACACAGTAAGCCTTGGCGAAGAGCAGGAACTAATATGTTTTCCTCCAGCTCATGTCAGAAACCTGTCTTAAGCTGGGTCACCAGAGCACTACAAATCTCAACCAACTTTTTAACCCCCTGTAGAATCTATTCAACTTCATATTAAACCTTTATCTCTTG
The DNA here is from genome assembly GCF_036850765.1 of Saccopteryx bilineata. Taxonomy (NCBI): domain Eukaryota; kingdom Metazoa; phylum Chordata; class Mammalia; order Chiroptera; family Emballonuridae; genus Saccopteryx; species Saccopteryx bilineata. The sequence continues at coordinate 70,287,825 of NC_089497.1, read as the reverse complement.
CCTGACCTGTGGTGGCACAATGGATAATGTATTGACCTGGAATGCTGAGGTTGCTGGTTCGAGGCTCTGGGGTTAACTCATGTGCAAAAGCAACTGTGAATTGCTTCCTGCTCCTCTCCCTCTACCTTTCTCTAAAAATCAGAAAATAAAATATTTTTAAAAAAATAAGAAAACTTTTATCTCTTAGGGCTTGAATAAGAAGCTACCAATTTGAAGAATATTTTTGCATCTTTTAAATTTTTCTACTTAAGATACAACCCAAGCCCTGGTGGCTCAGTGTCTAGGGTCGGCCCAGCATATGCACGTCCCAGGTTGGATTCTTGGTTAGGGTACATAGGAGAAGCAACCATCTGCTTCTCTTCCCTTCCCTTTCCCCTACTTCTTCCCCATTCACTCCTGGAAGCCAGTGGCTCAATTGATTGAGCATGGCCCCAGGCCCTGAGGATAGCTCAGTGGATCCAAGAGTCAGCCTTGGGCACTAAAAATAGCTCAGTATTTGAGCATTGGCCCCAGACAGAGTTACTGAGTGGATCCTAGTTGGGGCACATGTGGGAATCTGCCCCACTATCTCCCCTCCTCTCATCTAAAAAGAAAAAGAGCCTGACCAGGCGGTGGCACAGTAGATGGAGCATCGGACTGGGATGCAGAGGACCCAAGTTCGAGACCCCGAGATCGCCAGCTTGAGTGCGGGCTCATCTGGTTTGAGCAAAAGCCCACCAGCTTTGGTCAAGGCACATATGGGAGTTGATGCTTCCTGCTCCTCCCCCTTCTCTCTCTCTCTCTCCCTCCTCTCTCTCTAAAAAAAAAAAAAAAAAAAAAAAAAAAAAAAAAAAAAGCCCACCAGCTTGAACCCAAGGTCACTGGCTCCAGCAAGGGGTTACTCGTTCTGCTGAAGGACCGCAGTCAAGGCACATGTGAGAAAGCAATCAATGAACAACTAAAGTGTTGCAATGCGCAATGAAAAACTAATGATGCTTCTCATCTCTCTCCATTCCTATCCCTCTCTCTGACTCACTGTCTCTGTAAAAAAATAAATTAAAAAAATTTTAAAAAGAAAAAGAAAAGACACAACCCAATATATTATCTACTGACCCCTCAAAAGGATATTGTGAAAGATGCTTTTCTTAATAACTTCTTGGAAGGTGGTAAGCCAAAGATTTCCTGATATAGTCATGTTTCCTTTTATTATGTAATAAGTCATATGCAATTGAGAATTTCTTTTTTTGCTTTTACTCCAAGGAGCCTCAGACTCAAGTTTTATGTACCTATACAATAGCTATTCTTGACCTAAATATTTTGATTTAACCATCTACCTCTTTCTCTCCTTATCTGATACTTGGTCTCCTAATTTTGTTATAAAATGAAAGAAACAAGATAGGTATTTCTACTAGAATTACTTTTAAGAAAATAATTAAAAATACAGACCAAACCTAAGGCACATACATTGCATATAGCTTAATGCTCATCAATAATGCTTAAGAATTGCAACATCCATTTGGTGGAACATTTTGCAACCATTAAGAGTCATGCAGAAAGGAAAAGAAAAAAAAGTAAGAGTGATGTAGAGCCTGACCAGGCAGTGGCACAGTGGATAGAGAATCAGCCTGGGACACAGAGGACCCAGGTTCAAAACCCAGAGGTTGCCAGCTTGAGCATGGGCTCAGCAACTTGAGTGTGGGGTCACCAGCTTAAGCGCAGGGTCGCTGGCTTGAGTGTGGGATCCTAGACATGACCCCATGGTTGCTGGCTTGAGTCCAAAGGTTGCTGGCTTGAACCCAAAGTCGCTGACTTGGGCAAGGGGTCACTGGCTCAGCTGGAGCCTCCTGGTCAAGGCACATATGAGAAAGTAATCAATGACCAACTAACGTGACACAGCTATGAGTTGATGCTTCTCATCTCTCTCCCTTCTTGTCTGTCTGTCCCTATCTGGCCCTCTCTCTCTCCGTCTCTCTCATCTTTGTTAAAAAAATAAATAAATAAAAAGTAAAAAAGAGTGATGTAGAGCACATTTGGGTGCCTGGACTCCAAACATCAGCACCACCTGGGAACCTGTTGGGCAAATTCTTAGGCCCCACCCCAGATACTCTGGGCATGGTGTCCAGCAATGTCCATTTCACCAAGCCCTGCAGGTGGTGCTGATGTTTGAGAACCACTCATGTAGAAGGATCTGAATATCTGTTAAGTGAAAAGAAGATTTAGAATTATATATTCAGCATATTCACAGTTATGTAAAATTATGTAGACAAAAAAGATTGGAAAGAAGTATGTTAAAATATCTGCAGGGGTTACCTCTGCACAATAAGAACTTTTAAAATTATCCCTTAAGGAATATATTCTTTTATAATAACTTTCTGTCCCAAATGCCATAGAGGAGATAGATGAATGGGTGGATGGCAAGGATTGATTGGGAGTCCGCAGACAGGCAGAAGCTGGACAGGTGACTGTGTAGGGCAGGAAGGCCAGGGAAAGGTGTTTTCTGCAGGCACTGGATCAGGCATGGGATCACACTTGGAGCCACTTACTTTGGGCACAAGGTGGCTGAGCACATGGGTGAAGGTCACACACTGGCACATGGCACCCACCGCCATGGCTCTGCTGAAGCGCTGTACCTTGTGGAGGACTGCATGGGTGCAGGGCAGTCACCCGTGGTCCTCGTAGCAGACAGCCGGGACAGTGCCCAGTACTGAGCCCAGCTCCTGCTGCACCCTCTTTGTGAGATGCTTGGTGTGAGCCCAGGAGGGACAGTGCCCAGTACTGAGTCCAGCTCCTGCTGCACCCTCTTTGTGAAATGCTTGGTGTGAGCCCAGGAGGGCGCTGCAGCCCAACCTCCCCACCATGCCCCACTGTCCTGTCTCCACCTGGGGAGGGCTGCCTAGACTCATGCCCACCCCACTCAGCCACCCCTGGTCCCATAGTAGCAGGCCCTCTCTGAGGTAGAGCTTGTGAACAAGACTTTTCAGGGTTTGCTCCTCCAAGGGGGACTTAAGAGAAGTGTAAAGACTCAGATTTGAGCATCCACTGTCTGCCAGGTGCTCTATTTATAGAGTCTTATGGGGTAGAAACTGTTGTCTCCATTTTACAGATAGGACAACTGAGGCTCTGTAAAGCCAGTAGCCATAGCCACCATCACAGCTGCCTGGCCAGTGCAGGTTCGCATTTGATTCAAACAGACGGTAATGAAACAACGGAGCCAAAACACTGGTGGCTCCATCACCTTTAATCTTAGCTTGCACCCAGTGGGCAAGAAATACACACAATGGGAAAACACTTCCCTTTCCATTCAGGGCTCCCAAAGCCAGTGACTTATCTGAGTTTCTTAGAATCAAAGGTTTTTAGCTCACTAGCATCATTCACCTCTGTTTCCCATCTCCTTCTCTCTGCACAAACTCTGCACAAACTGGCTTCTCCTTCAGCACTCTGCCATCTTGGCTGCTTCTCCTCTCCTCCACGTGGCCTTTCTCTGCTCCCCTCTCAGCATGGGCTCCTCCTAGAATATAATCACTCTTCCCCCAGAACAATGTGATCTCTCTTCCCTTTTAAAACCTTTTGGCATGAAAGCCCTTCCCCAACATATATTAACATAATCACGCCCATCCCAAGCAAGAATGGCAATTAATATTATCACCTGGGCAATGGGCTTCCACATGGGCAGCACCATCTTTTTTTTTTTTTTTTTGTATTTTTCTGAAGCTGGAAACGGGGAGAGACAGTCAGACAGACTCCCGCATGCACCCAACCGGGATCCACCCGGCACGCCCACCAGGGGCGACGCTCTGCCCACCAGGGGGCGATGCTCTGCCCCTCTGGGGTGTCGCTCTGCCGTGACCAGAGCCACTCTAGCACCTGGGGCAGAGGCCAAGGAGCCATCCCCAGCGCCCGGGCCATCTTTGCTCCAATGGAGCCTTGGCTGCAGGAGGGGAAGAGAGAGACAGAGGGGAAGGAGGGAGGGGTGGAGAAGCAAATGGGCACTTCTCCTATGTGCCCTGGCCGGGAATTGAACCCGGGTCCCCCGCACGCCAGGCCGATGCTCTACCACTGAGCCAACCGGCCAGGGCCTGGCAGCACCATCTTTAACAAAGTGAGCATAATATATTTTATTGCCCAATAATCTACTCCTGTGCTCACTTTACTACCCACAATCTATATCACTGGCATCCCTGTGCAAGGAAATTAGGTACATTACACAAATTACAACAACATGACAAATCATACAATTTCAACAATTACAAAGGTACATTTCACCAGTCTCTCAGCACTGCCAAAAACACAAAATGTCCTCGGCCTTCTTTCTAGCCATGGGAAAAACTTCCCAGAGCAGGGGAATGCTTCCAGCAAAGCCACCCCCCACCCCCATCAGGGTATTTCACATTGTCCAAAATCCGTAAGTCTATCCAACAAATGAGCCAATGCCCACTCCGGTCATAGTCCAGGAAATCAGTCCACGCACATGGGGCCTCACCCACCCCCCTCATTCCTGCAGTCCTGGCAGGTCTTACACTGTCCCAAGGAGGAGTATGTGGCAATCAGCATTTCCATCTCTGCTCCAGAAAGCATGATGGCATTCACCCCTATGTCTCGAAATCACAGACATATTAGGGGCATAGCAGGTACTCCTTGCTGCTGGGCTCTCAACTGCGGATCGCAACTCCAGACCGATTCTCCTCATCCTCCAGAGAGGAACTGGAAACATCAACTCCTGCTGCCGGCCTTGCAGCCCCGGGCCTAGCCTCAGCCCCCACTTCAGCCTCGGCCTCCTGCTGCTGCTGGCTCTCCACAATGTCCAGGGCAATCGGCAACTCACGAACCTGTGATTCCTTCTCCAGCGGCTGCTCCATTTCCAGGCCAATCTCGCAAACCTGGTCGGCCTCCTTCTCCAGCACTTCTTCCAGCTCCAGGGTCGGCGTCTCTTTCTCCCACGTTTGCTCCAGCTCCTTCCACTGCTCGGTTTGCAGGTCCCGGGCAGCCTCTTCCACAGAGCTCTTGGTTTCCTCACACATAGCTGTAAAAGTCAGCCAGCCTACGGCCCCCAAAAGGACAGCCATGGGGAAGCATAACAGCAGCCAGTCCTCTACTCCACCGCTCAAAGGTGGTGGTAGCTCCATACTCATCTGCATCAAATCCTGCCACAGACTATGCCAAATGTAAAGCCAGTAGCCACAGCCACCATCACAGCTGCCTGGCCAGTGCAGGTTCACATTAAATTCGGACAGACGGTAATGAAACAACGAAGCCAAAACACTGGTGGCTCCATCTGCTTTAATCTTAGCTTGCACCTGGTGGGCAAGAAATACACACAATGGGAAAACACTTCCCTGTCTATTCAGGGCTCCCAAAGCCACTGACTTATTCGAGTTTCCTAGAATCAAAGGTTTCTAGCTCACCAGCCTTATTCACCTCTGTTCCCCATCTCCTTCTCTCTGCACAAACTCTGCACAAACTGGCTTCTCCTTCAGCACTCTGCCATCTTGGCTGCTTCTCCTCTCCTCCACGTGGCCTTTCTCTGCTCTCCTCTCAGCATGGGCTCTTCCTAGAAAGTAATCACTCTTCCCCCAGAACAATGTGATCTCTCTTCCCTTTTAAAACCTTTTGGCATGAAAGCCCTTCCCCAACATATATTAACATAATCACGCCCATCCCAAGCAAGAAGGGCAATTAATATTATCACCTGGGTGATGGGCTTCCACGTGGGCAGTGCCATCTTTAACAAAGTGAGCATAATATATTTTATCTGCCCAACAGGCTCTGCCAAGACAGTTACTTTTGTCCAAAGTTACAAAACTGGTGGAGCTAAGATTTAAACTTAAGTCATGGCCAGTTTGTCCCCAAGAGAACTCTAGCCAACTTTTTCTTCTATGATTGTGATCTTGAGGTGGACATTAACTCAGGGCCTGGCACTTAGTAGGTGTTGAATCATTGATGAATGAATGAAATAATGTCACCCCATTTTATACTAGTTTTGAAAGGTTGAATGAGTTTCCCAGGGTCTCACAGTAAGTAGCAGGGTGGGACTAGAAGTCCCTCCTGTCTGATGCAAAGCCACGAACGCTTCCTGTACCATCGCAGTGAGAGCAGGACCCACGTGGGCCCCAGACTAAAGAGAGTACCGGAGGCAGGTTACAGTCCAAAGTCTTAGTGGACCTTGGGACTCTGAACTTGTGCCTGCTGATCTCCTAACAGATGTAGCCCCACACAACCTTCTGGTACCTAAATATCTTCTGCAGGGGTCTTGGGAGGCAGTAAAGGCCCAAGGGAGCAGGTCGATAGCTGTGGGGAGAGAAGCCCACCCAGGGGTTGCTGGCCCCTGAGTCAGGGCAGCTGAGAACTGGGTTGGGGGCTCCAAAGCGGGCTGGGGCCTCTGACGCAGGCCTCTCAGGGCTGCTTGCAATCTGGGGGCCCTTCTCACTCCCCAGATAATCTAGACAGAAATGAGAGCTGTGGTAGCAGAGATTGTGCCCAGGGCTCAGCTAGAATGTGACGGGCTCAGATCGCAGTGCATGTGGGGCTATAACCTGCCTCTTACTCCCTGTCGACACATCCATGCTGAACCACATAAAGGAGGTTTGATGCTGTGACTTGTCAATGTGCTGAGCAGAAGCCACCTAAGGAACCCATAACCAGGCCTGTGGCCTTCCTCCTGCCTACCTCTTACTCTTCCTGTTAGGCCCTGGGCCCCCCAGCTGTCCAATGGCCCACACACCAGCCTCCCCAAGGACTAACCTACCCAGCACCAAATGGCACTGACAAAGGCCAGGCCTAAGTCGATGGCTCAAGTCAGCTCCTGGAAGAAGGGATCCAGGAGCCGAACACCTGGGCCCTAATGTCTCTGGACGTGGATCTGACAATGGGTACCTGAGGGTCAAAGGCTCTCCCTGAGAGCAGGGGCAGGCTCAGGTGAAGAGGCAGAAAGAGCACTGCCTGAGCGCACATCAGGCTTGCATACAGTCACTCGTTGACCCATTCATTCTTCTCACTCTTCATTCACTCGCTCAACAAATGCCTACTGAATGCCTTCCATGAGTTTAGAGAGAGATGGGTGGGGGGAACAGACACTATTTAAATGACAATAAAAGGTGAGGCAGGTATGTCAGAGCTCAAAATAAAGGGTGGAGGAACTAGCTGTTCCTGGGACGTGGGCAGGTGGCTATTAGAAAGGAGCAGTGGTTTCTCACTGGGGGGAGGGTGTGGAATTGGATGTTCCAGAGGAGGAGCAGCGTGGGCAAAGGCTGATGGTGTAGAAGATCTGACATGTCGGGGAGGATATTTACCCAACTGTCAAAGGAAGGGCTTCTGGCTTCCCAGTGGACCCGACATTCCTGTACCTTTGTCTACATGCCTTGTAGAAACTTCAGTGATGTAGCTCAGATTCCCTCCTGGACCCACAAAAGGTTCAACCCTTTCTGTTCACACACACACACACACACACACGCGCGCGCGCGCGCGCACCCACAAAGGCACACTGAAGCTCAGCCTTTGCAGGGATGTGTGTGGTGTGGGGGATTAGGATGGGCCTGCGCTAGCCTGCCCCCAGCCTGTTTCTTACCTTGCTCCCAACGGAACCCTCACCCCGCTCCGGTTGGACCCTCGCCCAGCTCCCACTGGGAGTCCTCATCCAGCTCCCGTGGGACCCTCGACCCTCCCCGGTGGAACCCTCGCCCCACTCCCGTGGGACCCTCGCCCCGCTCCCGTGGGACCCTCGCCCTGCTCCTGTGGTACCCTCGTCCCACTCCCGGTGGGAGTCCTCATCGAGCTCTGCTGCCTCTTCTTGCAGCTGCAGCTGCAGCGCCAGCGCCTAGGCCCAGCCCCCATAGGGTTGCCAGGCGGGAGTGTCTCTGCAGCGCCTAGGCCCAGCCCTCATAGGGTTGCCAGGCGGGAGTGTCTCTGCAGCGCCTAGGCCCAGCCCCCATAGGATTGCCAGGCGGGAGTGTCTCTGCAGCGCCTAGGCCCAGCCCCCATAGGGTTGCCAGGCGGGAGTGTCTCTGCCGCCACTGTGTGTGCCCATTGCTGCAGATGACCCCTGGGCCCAGTGTGGGGGTTGGGGGGTAGTCTCAGCCTCTCTCAGCCTCCCAAGCCCAGACCACCTAGCTCTCACCCCAGCCAGGAGGAAAGAGCCCAGGACGGTCTTCCCAATCAGCTCGGGCTGGGGCTCTGATTAGCCCACGAGGGGCAGTGAGGGGGCATGAGCCTGGTGCCCTCAAGGTAAGCTCAACTATGCCCTCCTCCCAAGATGTCTACCGGACTTGGCCTTAAAGAGTCCCCACAAGAAATGGAGGAGGAGATACAGAAGGGAAGGGAGGATGGATCCTGGCGGGAGGAAGGGGATGATGGGGTGGGTGCTCAGCTAGGTGCCGTCCTGGGCGCTGTCAGGCATTCGGCTCACTCACGCTCCCCCATGTGCCTGGGAGGTGAGGGCAGTCATCATTTCCATCTAACAAATGAGCACACGGAGGGGTGGAGAGTGAGGCTTACTTGCCCGTGGTCACAGAGCTGGCGAGGGGCAGAGCTGAGATTTGAACTCATGTCTCTTTGACCTCTAGAGCTGGTTCCTTTCCTTGCCATCCCCTCCCCTACACAAAGGTGTTTAAGGAGACGAGTACTCCTGGGATTTCCTCTTTGTGCACAGTTCAGGGCCAGCCCCAGCTGTACTCCCTGCTGCAGTCACCAGCCAGGCCCCACCCCCCTCTCTCCCCAGCAGGTAAGCAGCTTTACCTCTTTCTCCGAACAGGTCCCAGAAGAGGGGGGTGAAGGGCTCACTAGAGAACTCCTCCGAGCTGGAGACCAGGATCTCCTTCACCACCCAGAAACCGCTCAGCACAACCACAGCCGTTAGGCCCACCTATACAGTGACCACACTGCCATGGGTCTGGGCCAGCTGCGGAGAGACAGGGTCCCTAGGCTAGAGAGAGAGATCGGCTGGCCCCATTCCAGGACCTTCCTCTTGGCATGATCCTCCTGCCTTCTCATACCCAATACTCACCTCAGGTGCATCTGCTCAGAGCACCCACCACACCGTTTCCCAGATAAGCCAAAGCCCGGGTCCTCATGCCAGCACTGGTGCCAGCTGGGGGCCCAGACGCCTTGTGCCCTTAGAACGGTCAAGGCCCCACGTTACACACACAGCGTCTGCTCTGGACCCCAGTGGCCCCGGGGACTTGGTATGTTCCATTCATTTTATAGATGATATCAAATTATAACAACAGTTTTTTCAGGGCCCAGCGTCCTTTGTGGTCTTTACGTAATGTTACTTGAGTTCACCTACAGTGTAAGTGTGCAAGATAGGTGTTGTTATCTTTGTTTTAGGAATTAAAAAATGGATGCCATGAAAGACAGTGAAAGTCTTGTCCGGATCGCCCTGAAACACAGAGGTTGCAGATTCAATCCCCAGTCCGGGCACAAACAGGAACAGATTGATGTTCCTGTCTCTCTTCCTCTCTCCCTTCTTCTCTCTCTAAAATAAATAAAATAAAAATTAAAAAGAAAAGAAAGAAAGACAGTGAAAGGCTCTCGAGTCAGGCCTGCTGACTCCCTGCACAGTGCCCAAGGAGCCTAGGGATCACAATCATCTTCAATCAACTTTTTAAAAGATTTAGTCAGCCTGACCAGGCGGTGGTGCAGTGGATAGAGCGTCGGACTGGGATGCAGAGGACCCAGGTTCGAGACCTCGAGGTCGCCAGCTTGAGCGCGGGCTCATCTGGCTTGAGCAGAAAGCTCACCAGCTTGGACCCAAGGTCACTGGCTCCAGCAAGGAGTTACTCGGTCTGCTGAAGGCCCGCGGTCAAGGCACATATGAGAAAGCAATCAATGAACAACTAAGGTGTCAGAACGAAAAACTGATGATTGATGTTTCTCATCTCTCTCCATTCCTGTCTGTCTGTCCCTATCTATCCCTATATCTGACTCTCTCTCTGTCCCTGTAAATAAATAAATAAATAAAAAGACTTAGTCAACTTCAATTGAGAACTGAGCCTTGTCTTGGGGAAGAGAGCTGTCTCTGCCCTCCAGAGCTCTCAGCAGCCGATCAGCTTGGGGACACAACGGAGCCCTCCAACAGCAGCCCTGGAAGGTGGTGCCTTTCAGGCAGCAGTGTTTACAGGAGTGTGGCCTTGGGGGTCCCACTCCCCAATTTCATCCAAAGCGTCTTTTTGGAAAATTCCTCCCACCACAAACAGTGCTCTGCTAGAGCAGCGTCCTTTGAAAGAATTTTCTCCACTGGATGTCTCGTGCCTCCGAACTCTCTTAGGTAAGCTCTGGGTAAAATCGTCACATTAAAGTTTTGCAGTCCTTAAACAACCCTGCATTTGACAGGTGAGGAAACTAAAGCTCAAGGCCACAGAGCTAGTGAGTAACAGGACCAGGGTTCAACCCCATGTGTGTCTCCCCCAGTGCCTTCCTTTGAGGTCTCTGGACCCAGAGAGACGGAAGTTTCGTCTGCCCACCCCTTCAGGGCCTCCAACTGGAGGACAGAGTTCCTGCTTGGAGCAGTGTCTCCAAATGCAGCTTGTAGGAACATGGCCAGAAAGTGGAATGCCGCCCTGAAACAGGTCTTTGGTGTGGACTTTGGAACGCCAAGCCCTGCGGGGCAGAACGCTGCCCAGCAAGCACTGATAAGATTGTTTAATGGAAGCTCTGAACCTTCTAGCCATTTCCTGCATACCTGCAAGGTGTTAGTTAATCATTCTTCTCTGTTTTTGAGCCTGTGCTCTGTTAGCTCTCTTGCTGATTAAAGAAACAAATAAATACGACAAGGCTGCAGAGACCTGGGCTCTCAATTGTGGAGGCTGGGAGTCCCCTGTACCCATCCTTTCTCTATGTTGTGTCTTGTGTGTTTTTCTTAAGCCCTGCAGTGCCTTCCTTTCCCGCACACCCATTGCCGACCTGGTCTCGGCAGCAGCTGAAAGCTGAAATGCCACTGGTTTCCAGAGACAGGGAAAGGGACGGGACCAGGAAGAAGGTGGCTCCTTTTCCAGTAGAAAGTGCCAAGTTTCCAGAACAGGAAGCAGAGAGCCAGTTAAAGCCAGCCTGCTGAGCAGGGACGCCACCTTGGGCCTGCACCTCCCCTTACCCCGTTGCTTCAGGGGCACTCCAGTCTTCCTTCCCTCAGCCCTCTCAGGCCACCCTCCTCCCCTGCCTGGGCTCCACTTCTGTGCCAGCACTGTCAGCGGTGCGGAGGCTGCCAGGTCCCGGGAGTCTCTTCCCAGTGGAGAAAATCCATTTGGTCACAGCAGTCACACCCAGGCCCTCGGCAGGGCTGCAGGGCTCCAGCCTGGGACAGGTTGGGACACCTCCACTCCCAGAACAGCCTCGCCTCTGGCCCACGTTGCCCAACCCAGTCAGGCTCCTTTCAGCCTCTGACTGGGTCTCGGCTGGTCGCACGGGTCAGCTCAGGGAGAGACAGGGACACCACTGAAGGTGGCATTTTCTCCCCTTGGGATATGCTATTGCATCTCAGCACGACAAAAAACTGGGTCCCCGCTCTCCTCTGCCCAGGCACTAAGTGCCCTCTCCACAGGCTCACCGGGCTCTCAGTCACCCCGCCACAACCCACCCATGTCCCAGCTCCAATCTCTGGTTAGTTTGGTCTCTTTACCTGCCCAGGCCCATGTGTTTGTCAGTAGTCAAGTTCTGTAGCTTTGCTTTTGTTTCAACTGTCCTGAAGCCAGACTTCTGGGTCTAAGGCCTAGTTCAACCTCACACCAGGCATGTGAACCTGGGCCAGTTATCCAGCCTCCCTGGCCTCAGTTTTCTCATTTGTATAATGGAGATAATTTTAGCCAACTGCTTCATACAGTTGTTATAACAGGAGATACATGGTACACCCAGTTGGGTAATTTGAAGATAGTTTAATAAAGAGATTGTTTACAAAGGTTCATGGACAGGAGTTATGAAAATGACAGGCATAGAGCTAGCCATGATGGGGTCCCCTTTATATTCAAACCTTAAAGACTCAAGGGACATGGTTTAATGAGTCTAATGTGGAAAACCGAATGTCCACCTCTCTGTCAACATGGCTACTGCTTTCCCATGTCTAAGCCTTTGCTCACGGAGTGCCCTCTGCCTGGAGAGCCTTCCTGCTGCGTCTCCACCTCTAGAAATGCTATCTGTCTTCAAGGTCTGTCTCAACTGGCTGTGGTGACAGCAATGCTCACCTCACAGAGCTGCTGGGGAGATGACTGAGGCGTATGGAAGTGCTATGGATAAAGTACCACTTCTTAGATTTCCACAAAAGTGCTCCCTTCCCTCTCCAACAAGACATGTGGCATCTTCCTCACAACCTTGCTTAAGAGCTACACTTCTCTGGAAGCTAACCGATCCCACCAGCCTCTAACCATCGCCTCCAAACACCCAGCCCTCTCCCACAGGGACCCTTGCCTTCCTCTGGGCTGAATCCTTGGCTCTGTTAACTATGTTTGGTGACTGTCCCATATCTTCCACAATATGAAAAGGGCAAGCACCAGGTCTACCCTTCTGTGGATTTCTTCAACAGTGTTACCCAATTGCTTGGATTCCCAAGATGCCATTGAGTGGTGTGCACTCACTGACAGAAAGACCTGGTGGCCTTCCCCAAAGCGCAGTCCCTGGTGCTCAATATTTCTGTATACACATAGACCAGGGACCCCTTTATGGGTGCTCCTCATGGCACCCCTTTCACACATACCCAGACTTTCTCTTTCATACCTTCCCCTCCTCTTCCCACTGCAGTGTGAGCTACTTGAGTCCAGGGCCCATTCTCAGTGGAACTATCTTGCATGTAAGCTAGTATGATGTTCTGGCTTCTATTAAGTCAGATGGTTTTGACACGTGAGATGGTAGTTGGGGGGGAGTATGGAATGGGTGGTCCTGGTGGTCATGAGGATTTTAGTAAAGGCTTAGACAGGTAAAGTTTGTTGGGCAGTGACTGCGGTGGTGTCTCTGGTTTTAGAGATGATAATGGGATAGAAAGACAGGTCTGTCATCAGCCTTGTGACCCACTGACCGTATTCCATTCGGTTCCAGCTGTCATCTGGGTATCCAGGCAGGAATGCTTCTCAGATATATAGCACCCAAGGCCTTTTCTTTAAGACATAGACATGTAGTATTCTAGTGGGAGACTTGTTTTCTCAACATTCCCAAGTGTGTTGAACTTTGACAAATTTCCTCTCCTCTCTTCCTTTCCTAAGAGTCACAGTGTTCAGGCCAGTGAGGGTGGGATGTGGATCCTGAGCAGAGACACGCCCTGTGTGCAGGGTCACACTGCAGTCAGAGCTCAGGGGTGGCAGGGACAGGACACGGGTCTGGGCTGAGGCCTCAGGGCAGCAGCTCCTTCTCTTTCTTGCCCCAGACCCTCAGGGTCTGACTGGGAGGTGCAGGCTCTCCAGTGTGATGGTGGAAGGGGCCGCAAGGTTTCCAGTTAAAGGGAAGTCCCATGCAGAGTATGTCTACCCTGTGGCAGCCCATCCTCAAGCTGCACCTTCAGAGATGGTCTCCCTTTGATCCCAGCCTTCATCATAACCCAGGCTGTGAGCTCCCTGTCTGCTCTGACCTCTCTCTCCTGTTCCTCTAGGAACAACTCAAATCAACTCAAATGTCTTGGCTGAGCATGTTCCCTGAATGAAATATTTTCACACCAAATCTCTAAGCCAGGCCTCTCCACAATGCTGCGAAGGATGCTACTGTTTTCGCTTTACAGACGAGGAAAGGCTCAGAGGCTGAACTCACTTGCTCAGGAAAGTGGTAGGGCTATAGTTTTAACCCAGGCCTACTGTATCCAAGTCAGCCTTCTCCTTCCACAGTTGCATCCCAGCTGGGACAAGCCAGCATACCCAAAAGGAAGTTTGCAGAAGGCTAAGAGAAAACAGATGTGAAAACCCCACAGCCAGACGTGACTCCAGAGGTTCTGATGCAGCTTCAGAGGCTTCCTTCCCAGGGTCCATGCTGGCTCCGGGACTGCCGTCTGTATCCTGTCTGAGTCTGCGCCCAGAAAACAACTTCTTCTTCCCCTTCCTCTCCTCCTCCTCCTCCTCCTCCTCCTCCTCCTCCTCCTCCTCCTCCTTCTTCTTCTTCTTCTTCTCCTCGTGTGTGCGCGCGTGTGTGTGTGCGCGTGTGTGTGTGTGAGTGTGTGTGTGTGACAGAGAGACAGAGAGACAGAGAGATGGACAGATAGGGACAGATAGGCAGGGAGAGAGATGAGAAGCATCAATTCTTGTTGTGGCTCCTTAGTTGTTCATTGATTGCTTTCTCATATATGATTTGACCGCGGGCCTTCAGCAGACCGAGTGACCCCTTGCTCAAACCAGTAACCTTGGGTCCAAGCTGGTGAGCCTTGCTCAAACCAGATGAGCCCACGCTCATGCCAGCGACCCTGGAGCTTCGAACCTGGGTCCTCCATGTCCCAGTCTGATGCTCTATCCCAGTGTTTCCCAACGTGGGACCCACGCCCCACAGGGGGGCAATTCGATAGTTAAGGGGGGCAGTTTGAAAATGGACTCGACACAACTTTAACTCTTTCGCCCCATTTAAATGCAATGCTAGATATCGGTGCTAAATTTAACAAAAAATGCAATTCTTAAATAATTGCGGTAAATAATTATTAAGTATAATTTCATTTGACGAGACCAAAATATCAACTGGGTGATTGGCGTCGTCAAGTAAACTTCGTCCTGGGTTCACCGCGGAGCGTGCTGTCTGCCGCGGGGAACCCCAGACATTTTAAAAACTCGCTAAACAACGCAGTTATTCTCACCTAATTGGCCCATCGCAACTTCTGTAGTGTTTCACATCATTCAGTTGGTGTTAATTTGAAGTGTCAGTCAAAACTGTTGTAAAAGCTCGTTGATTTAATAAATATACATATATTGAAATATATATTGTACAGATATAATTGGTAAGTATTTGATTTTATTTTTATCAATATTAAACTCTTTATTAAGTACTTCTTGCATCAGGGTTAGAAAGCACTAATATTTTATAAATATTATTGGGGCTATAATAGTGCATGCACGACAATTTTAATTTTAGAAGCATAACTTTCCAGAAAATTTTGTCAAGTGGAAAAATATAGATACCTTTTGATTTGCAGTGGTAGTGTAGTAAATGTGTTATATATATTTAAATAAATATGAATTTTTAGTATACGTTTACTCTATGTCACATTGAATATATTTTAAATTAATATTTTAATATTAGTTTTTAATTGATCTTATTTTTATTTTTTTTATTTTTTTAAACTTTATTTATTTATTTATTTATATTTTTTTACAGGAACAGAGAGAGAGATAGACAGGAATGGAGAGAGACGAGAAGCATCAATCATCAGTTTTACGTTGCAACATCTTAGTTGTTCATTGATTGCTTTCTCATATGTGCCTTGACTGTGGGCCTTCAGCAGACTGAGTAACCCCTTGCTCGAGCCAGCAATCTTGGGTCCAAGCCGGTGAGCTTTTTGCTCAAACCAGATGAGCCCACACTCAAGCCGGCGACCTCGGGGTCTCGAACCTGGGTCCTCTGCATCCCAGTCCGACGCTCCATCCACTGCGCCACTGCCTGGTTCGGCTGATCTTATTTTTATTATAGCCCATAGTAAAATGAGTGGTGCAAGCAAGAAAAAAACTCGTCAATATTCAGAGGAATATTTAAAATTTGGGTTCATACCCGCTGTTCACAATGAGTGGATTCCTTTTTGTCTTTTATGCCAGCAATGCTTGACCAATGAATCAATGAAACGAGGTCATCTTGAGGTGCATTTGAAGGCGAAACATAGTGCTCATATTAATTCAGATTTGAGTTACTTTAAAACTTTAAAGAAAAATTTTGAAAAAAGAACAACATTAAAGTCTCTATTTACTGCCCATACTTCAACTAATAATCATGTTCTTGAGGCTAGTTATCAAATTTCTTTATTCATCGCTAAAACTGGAGAAATTCACACTATAGGAGAGAATTTAATAAAACCATCAATATCAGCATTTCTTAAAACAGTTCTTGAAAAAGATGACAAAGATGTAAAAGCTATGCCACTCAGTAACAATTCTGTTAGCAGAAGAATAGACGAAATGAGTGAGGATATTGAAAAACAACTTATTGAAAAGCTGAAAACAAGAAAATTCTCCTTGCAAATGGAAGAATCAACTTTGAGAGACAGTGAGGCAGTATTGATAACTTATGTAAGATATATTGATAAAAGACATTTTGCTGAAGAAATGTTGTTCTGTAAAAGATTAGAAAGCACCACTACCTCCAAAGATATATATAATAAGCTAAAAAACTACTTAGATGTCAATGATATACCAATGAAAAATATAACATCTTGTGCTGCAGATGGTGCTCCCAATATGATGGGCAAGAAAAATGGCTGCTTAAAATTGATGGAAGATGCGAATCCAGAAATGATTCTTGTGCATTGTGTTATTCATAGGGAAAACTTGGTAGCTAAAAACATCTCGCCGTTCTGAATGAAGTATTACATACAGTAATAAAGTGTGTTAATGCTATTAAAGCTAGTACCAAATGTGAGCGTCTTTTCAAGCTATTTTGTGAAGAACAAAATGAAGACCATGTGAGACTTTTACTTCATACTGAAGTAAGATGTCTATCTAAAGGAAACTGTTTGAAAAGATTTATGGAACTGTTTGATACGCTTAGTGATTTTTTAAGTGACAAACCTGAAATGAAGTATCTGTTAACAATAGATGGTAAAGCATTTGTGAGTTATTTAGCCGATATCTTTGAAAAACTAAATATATTAAATAAGCAACTTCAAGGAACAAATAAAACTCTTGTTGATGCAAAAGCAAAGATATTTGGTTTCATTACCAATATTGAGTTATGTCAGAAACATATTAACAACAAAAACTTTAAACAGTTTCATTGGCTCCAAAAATGTGAAGTAACTGATACCGCTTTACTTGTTATTGTCAATCATTTGAATATTCTATCGGCTGATTTAAAAGAAGGATTTTCTGATTTAAAACAAATTGATTTCCCAACATGGATGATGCAGCCAATGTTAGTGGATTTGTCTGATATATCAAATATGCAGTATCAAGAATAACTCGCAGAATTGCAAAATGATAAGTCAGTTAAAGCTTTATTTAATATCAAAGGAGCGATGGCATGGCTTTGTGAGGAAACAGAAATCAAATACGCAAATTCAACCAAATGTGCAAGAAAACTATTGCTACCGTTTCCATCTTCATTTTTAGCTGAATGTGGATTTAGTACTGTAAATGATTTACTGGTAAAAAAAAGAAATCGGCTGGATATAACACAACGTGGAGACTTGAGACTAAAGCTAACCAAATTGGAACCTAATATAAAATCTCTGTGCAGCAAGCATCAAGCGCAAGGATCACACTAAATTAAAATAATAAATTAATATAGAAAAATCTGTATTAAAATTATTTGGAATTTAAATTTCTGTTTTTCGTTATATGTTTTGAAATTTTACTTACTGTGTTTTGTTAACAATTTCATAGTGATTTCTTCCTAGAACCTATCATTTATGTTTATTAAGTGAACAAATCAATTTTTTAATGTTAAAAATTATGTATGTTACATGGGGGGGACATAAAAATTTTAGAAAGGTTAAGGTGGGGCATGGCACAAAAAAGGTTGGGAAACACTGCTCTATCCACTGTGCCACTGCCTGGTCAGGCCGGAAACTTCTTCTTTAGGGCTGAGATGTCCTTTCCTCTCCTCCTCCCTCTGCCTGCAGAATTCCTGCAGGGGTAGAGGTAAGGGGCTGGGAGAGTGGGGGCTTCTCTGGCTCTTGGGAAAACAGTGGGTGAAAAGTGCATATCTCAGCTTTGGCTGGTGGCTCAGTGGTAGAGTGTTGGCCTGGTGTGTAGATATCCTGGGTTCAATTCCCTGTCAGGGCACACAGGAGAAATGACCATCTGCTTCTCGCCACCCCCCTTCCCCTCCTGCAGTCATGGCTTGATTGGTTCAAGTGCATTGGCCCAGCACTGAGGATAGCTCTGTGGAGCTTCCCCCTCAGGCTCTATGGTTGGAGTGTGTCCCCGGATGGGTAGAGCATCGGCCCCAGACCAGGATTGCCAGGTAGATCCCAGTGGGGTGGGGCCATACAGGAGTCTGTCTCTCTATTTCCCCTCCTCTCACTTGGAAAAGAAAAAAAAGTGCATATCACAGCCTCAGCCAAGGGGGCCGTGCCCCAGGTAGGAGGCCTTTCCCATAACAGACTGCCCCTCATTGTAGTTTCTCAACGCTCCAGTAACGGATGGAGAGCAGGTCAAAGGGCTGCCTTCTCCCACCCTCAGATCTACCCAAACCCAGTGCCTCATCCTCGCTCTGTGCCTGTGTGGTGTCCCGCCCCACACGCCACTCAGCCAGCTCTGGGGTTACCTATGGGCCCGCCTCACATCTCCCTCCAGGATGAAGGGGCGAGGAGATAAAAATAAGAGGAAACATTTGAGATCTTGTTTCCCAGCAACTGCTATCAGTTTGAGCTTAAATAAATTCTTACAAAAATTCAAAAAATAAGAAAAGACTGTTAGTGATGGAAGACATGAGGAGAGGTAAGACAGAAGAGGTCCCCAAATTTATCTTTATACATCTGATTAAAGAGACAGATTTTTATTTCTTATGTTTGTGTTTAATTTGCATATTGTGCTCTAGTGCCTCATGGGAGTAAATGGAAACAAATACAGGTGATTTGACTGCTTCTGGAAGGTGAAGTCCCTAAAGGACTGGCTGTTTCTGGGGAGGGTTGGGGGTCTCAGACTCAGAGACCACGTCTAGGCAGCAATGGCGAGGCCAGTGTTAGAGGACATGGCCCTGCTTTGCACCTTGTATTGCTCATCATGCCTTCTTTCACTCTCCAAAGTACCCCAGTTCGATTGTTCCCCATGAACACTCTGCAACTGCTGACTCTGTACATCTTCGGGCTTTGTAGGTGGGGAAATGATGATGTTACATCTGACTTTTTGTAATGAACTCACCTCTAGAATTCTGCTGTGTATTCTAGTCAAGTTCCCACAGGGAGCTGCTTTCTTTCAACTTCAGCTTTGAGGAAGGGGAGTGGGGCAGCGGAAGACACTCCTTGCTTTTAATTATTAGGGATGCCATTGCTGGGCCCCAAAAAGCATGCACCTGGGCTCAGTAGCAGGCACGGTGTCTGAAGTGCGGCAGACGGCACCCGCCCCACTGCACGCACAGGCGCACGGTGTCCCAGTGCGCTGACTTTGAAGAACTTTGGGGCAGCAGGATTATTCATCAAACCAGGACTATGTCTAAGTTATGTTATAGGTTGAGTATATTCAACCTATTCCTCTTATCTGAACAAGATTTATGGCAGCTTTTATTTAAAATGCTAAACATCTTCAAGACAGTCAAAAGGAAAGACCCAACATCTTAGGAAGAATAAGGGAAATAAATTGAGATAAATATTTACAGAGTTCGAGCTTCCTGTCAGTCAAAATAGGAAGGGAGAAACAACGTGCTCCAGAATCCTCATTGATAAGTGGATAATTCTTATGATAGCACATTTGAAAGGGATTGGGGTCCCCAAACTTTTTACACAGGGGGCCAGTTCACTGTCCCTCAGACCATTGGAGGTCTCCCACATACAGTGCTCCTCTCACTGACCACCAATGAGAGAGTTGCCCCTTCTGGAAGTGCGGCGGGAGCTGGATAAATGGCCTTAGGGGGCCAAATTGCAGCTTGCGGGCCGTAGTTTGGGGACGCCTGGTAGACAATGTTGTCAACGTTGACCTTCTGGAAGATGTACCAGTAGCTTGCCTCATCTGCCTGTTTCTGAGGGTGACTCCAGTACTAGCCAAGGACAAAGTATTGAAACCAAAGGAGCAGTGATCTTTCTGAGGACAGCATGGCAGGACTAGGGGGGTGGTGATAGGCAGAGGACTGTCATTTCTAAAAAAGGGAGGATGGCATGTACCTCCCTAAGGTTTCACTTCTCTTAGCCATTGTTCAGCTTATCTAAACATGAATGCCAGTGGTGATCTCAGAAGGTATGTGGCCAATCTGGACCAACTCCTGGGCTCCCAAAGGAAATGTGCACGGAGGCAAAACCTTTCCACTGATTTCTTCAAGTCTTGGCCATGTCTCTGTGAAACAGTTTGGTGAGTTAGTCTGGGCAGTCTGGTGCCTAAGGACTCCAATGGTTGGTCTGGGAGAGGTCCAAGGCCCAGAGACCTTTTCGGAAGCAGCCCCTGGGCCTACATCCTTATAATTAAACCTTTAGATTTTACCACAATCAAGATGAGAATGGATAACCCATGGTAAGACCACCACAGACAGGAGGAAAGGGTGTCTGTGTACGACCCAGGGCGGACCCGGACCAGCGCCTCCCCAGTGATGAGAGGTCCTGGCTGGTCGCATGGAACAGAGACAGAGTCACAGAGAAGGAGAGAGGCAGAGGCAGCAGATAAGAGACAGACACAGAGAGCAAATTATTTAAGTCTCTCTTCTTGATCAGCTATAAGCTCCATGTGTCTGTTTTTCGGTCTTCAGTGTCCAGCATAGTGCCTGGCACTTAACAGATGCTCAATAAATGTTTTGGGAGAATAGGATAAAAACCGAAGGGGACTGAATTCCAGGTATCAGGAAGCTGGGAGAGACGCTTTCTCGGATCAATGAGACCTAAAGGAGAAGTGGGTGGCCAAGGTTCCTAGAAGGCTTGGAGGGGAGACCTCTCCCAGGCCCATGGGGGTGAGAGAGTGAGGGAGGGAAAGATCCAGGGGATGACCTGTTGACACATTTTCTCTCACCAGTGGTCAGACTGCCCCAGGACGACGGGCCCCAGGACAACGGGCCCCAGGACGACTGGCCCCAGGACGACGGGCCCCAGGACGACTGGCCCCAGGACGACGGGCCCCAGGACAGCAGCCCACCAGGTTCTTCATCAAGGACACAAAAGGTAGGTCAGACCAGTGTTCCTCACTCTCTAGAACAACTGTTCTGAACAAGGTGAGAATCTTTGCCCCGATCACTGTGGGTCCACGGTCCTATCTGGTTGGCATTGAGCCCGTTCTGGGTGGGTGATGGGGCTCCCCTTCCGGAAGACGGCTGTGCCGTGGCTGAGGGAGACCAGGTACTCTGACAGTTCTCACTGGGGCAGCACCTGGCTTAGTCTTCCTGAGGACACCCAAGAAGGCAGGGAGGAGCTTGCCTGAGTCCAGGAAGAATGCTGAGCCCAGGCCTGAGGGAGAAGATTCCAGGAAAAGAAGTATCCCCCACCACCACCACCACTAACACCCAAATACATATCATCTCCCTAATGGGAACTAGAAGGAATGGGCATAGTTCTGAAACTGCTTTTTTTTTTTTTAAATTATTGTTTTTCTTGGCATTTTTTTTTTTTTTTCTGAAGCTGGAAACGGGGAAAGACAGTCAGACAGACTCCCGCATGCGCCCGACCGGGATCCACCCGGCATGCCCACCAGGGGCGATGCTCTACCCACCAGGAGGGGATGCTCTGCCCCTCTGGGGCGTCGCTCTGTCGAGACCAGAGCCACTCTAGTGCCTGGGGCAGAGGCCAAGGAGCCATCCCCAGCGCCCGGGCCATCCTTGCTCCAATGGAGCCTCGCTGCGGGAGGGGAAGAGAGAGACAGAGAGGAAGGAGGGGGTGGGGGTGGAGAAGCAAATGGGCACTTCTCCTGTGTGCCCTGGCCGGGAATCGAACCTGGATCCCCCGCACGCCAGGCCGACGCTCTACCACTGAGCCAACCAGCCAGGGCCTCTGGAACTGCTTTTAATGAGGTTATCAAGATACAGGGTTCTCAGGGCAGATTTATCAATCCACGTTAGTCATAGAATTGCATCTGGAAGACACCTTCTTGACCATTTGGTCTAGCACATGCATTTACTCCTAAAGCGACTGACGCTGAGGTCATGAGATGAGAGAGAACCACTAGAAGTCTGAAGTTAGGCTGTCTAGGTTTGAGTTCTATGTGATTTACCACTTACTTCCTGCCTGTTGTCTCAATACAATGTAAATTCCATGAGATTTGATGGTCACTATGGTACTATCAGTTCCTAGGACAGTGCATATTATATACTAGATGCTTAATAAATATTTGTTCAAAGAAACAAATAAGTGAATCTCTACAAGAAAATGTTACAACTTTGAAACATGTTAAAAATCACGTTTTTGACGAATATTGACATGAGAAAATGTTAATAATATGTTGAGATCATACAAATTGTATATATGGTAAACCAATTTTGTTTTTAAAGAATATTTTAAATGAATAATGCTGTTATGTTTGGAAGTCGGAAAAATATAGATCAAATTGTTCACAGTTGTTACCGCTTTTGTGGGTGTGATTAAGCTGCACTTCTACTCTCTACATTTTCTCATTTGAGTGCTATTGGGATTCTAACACAAAAAAAAGCATGTATAAATTTTATAATTAATTTTATAATTTTAGAAAAAGCTAGAGAGGATACAGCAATATAACTTTGGCTATTTGGGGGTGATAGGTGCCTCAGTAGTGTTGTATAACTACCCCCAAACATAGTAGCTTTAAAAAACATTTTCTTTTTGCCGGGTGGATCCCGGTCGGGCGCATGCGGGAGTCTGTCTGACTGTCTCTCCCCGTTTCCAGCTTCGGAAAAATACAAAAACAAACAAACAAACAAACAAAGCAAAACATTTTCTTTTGCTCAGGAATTTGAGAAGGGCCCAGCTGGTGGTTCATCTCTGATCTATGGGGCTTTAGCTGGGATGGCTGAGGCTGCAGGTTCCACCGCCAAAATGGTTCTTGGCTCGCGTGTCTGATGACACCGTTGGCCTCATCTTATCTCCATATCTCATCCTCCAGGAACTCTCCGTGTGGCTTGTACATCTCACAGTATGATGGTCTCAGTATATTTGCACTGCTTACCTGTGGCTGGCTTCTGAGAGACATATGTGTGACCTGCTAGGCCACAGAAGGGCTTTGTGCAGAACTGGCAGAGAGTCACCATACTGTATTGGTCAATGCAGCCACAGAGCTCACTCAGATTCAACGGGGTGGAGAAACAGACTCCACATCTTTTTTTTTCTTTAATTTTGATTTTAGAGAGAGAGGAAAGGAAAGAGAGAGAAACATTAATTTGTTGCTCCACTTATCTTTGATTATTTTTACTGGTTGATTCTTGTATGTGCTCTAACCAGGGACTGAAAAAACTTTGTATATCAAGATGACACTCTCAACCTGATCTGTGGTGGAAAAAGCGTCAACCTGGAATGCTGAGGTTGCGGGTTCAAAACCTTGCACTTGCCTGGTCAAGGCACATATGGAAGTTGATGCTTCCTGCTCCTCCCCCCTCTCCTCTCTAAAATGAATAAATAAATAAAATAAAATAAAAAAATAAGAAAGATGACACTCTCATTGATCTGGGATGCTCAGGTCCCAGGTTCAAAACCTCGGGTCACTTACTTGAGTGTGGGCTCATCCAGCTTGAGTGTGGGCTCACCAGCTTGAGCACAAGCTCACCGGCTTGAGTGTGGGATCAGTGACATGATCCCATGGTCACTGATTTGAGCCCAAAGGTCACTGGCTTGAAGCTCAAGGTCGCTGGCTTGAGCCCAAGGTCTTTGACTTGAACCAGGGGTCACTGGCTTGGCTGGAGCCCCCTGGTCAAGACACATATGAGAAGCAATCAATGAACAACTAAGGTGCTGCAAGTATGAATTGATGCTTCTTGTCTTTCTCCCTTCCTCTCTCTCTTTCATTCTCACACACACAAAAAAATGACATTCTGACCTACTGAGCTACCTGGCCGAGGCCAGCTTGTTCCCTTCTTGATGGGAAGGTGTCGAGGTCACCCTGTAGGAAAGCATGTGTGAGGGGACATGCTACTGCAGCCATATTTGGGAAATATTCTGCCACAGCAGGGTGCAGGCAGTTTTTGGTTTCTTCACTGCACCTTTCCACATGCATTATTTTTATAATCAAGGAAAAGTTATTAAGAGAAATATGGTGTACAACAGTGCAGGCAACTGTCAGTGCAAGAGAAGGGTTCAGTCAGCGGAGCCTTTGTATGCCCCCTCGGCTCGTTTACTCTCAATGGGAGGCCCTATTTCTAGACGGTATCAATCAGAAGGAGGGTAGGGAATGAGCTGTTACATCACTAAGCCATTCCCAAATACTGGGCATTCTGTTTTCTGGTTTCCTGAAGTCATTTCACAGAGGTTTCCTTTCCTCGACGCCACTTTTTTGTCTCTTTGACGTGATCAAATTCCTTTTTGCCAAGGCCAAAATGAAAGTCTGCAACACTGATTTCTATGAACAGATATTCTTTGAGCATTCATGTGCAGGCACTATACAAGAGTCAGGCTAGTGTGATATTTACAAAGCTCCTACTATATGTAAAACATAATACTTAAGCCAGATATTATAAGGTATACAAAAGTGAGATGACCGCCCTGGCTGGATAGCTGGGTTGGGGAGAGCATTGTCCTGATACACAAAGCTCGCAGGTTCCATCCCTGCTCAGGGCACATCCAGGAACAGACTAATGTTTCTGTCTTGCTCTCTCTCCCTTCCTTTTTAAAAATATCAATAATTAAGTTAAAAAACCCCAATTTATTGCCTTCAAGAAGTTTACACTTGCCTGACCAGGCGGTGGTGCAGTGGATAGAGCGTAGGACTGGGATGCGGAAGTACCCAGGTTCGAGACTCCGAGGTCCCGCGCGGGCTCATCTGGCTTGAGCAAAGAGCTCGCCAGCTTGGACCCAAGGTCGCTGGCTCCAGCAAGGGGTTACTCGGTCTGCTGAAGGCCCACAGTCAAGGCACATGTGAGAAAGCAATCAATGAACAACTAAGAAGTCGCAACGCACAACGAGAAACTGATGATTGATGCTTCTCATCTCTCTCTGTTCCTGTCTGTCTGTCCCTGTCTATCTCTGCCTCTGTAAAAAAAAAAAAAAAAAAAAAAAAAAAAGAAAGAAGTTTACACTTGCCCTGGCTGGATAGCTCGGTTGGGTATAGCATCAACCCAAAGTGCAGAGGTTGCCGGTGCACCCCTGTCAGGGCACATACAAGAACAGATCAATTTTCCAGTCTCCCTCTCTTCCCTCCATTCCTCTAAAATCAATTTTTTAAAAAGTTTAAATTTATGGGTGGAAATATAAGAAAATAACCAACAGTATGCAAAGTAAAAGCCAATAAATCTTATACAGATGTGTAAGCCAAGATCTGTAGGAACCCCAGAGAAATTTAAAGAGAAAGCTTTGTGGAGGAGATAGATTTGAACTGAGTTTAAAAAGAAAAACACGGCTTTGTTTGACAAGATGACTAAAGGATTCGAAGCTGAGGAAATTGAAGAGATTTAAAAGTGTGAAAATACTGGCCTGCTTTTAGATATGCCGAGTAGAAAAGGAGGGTTGGAGCCAAGTAGTGGACACCTGACTGCCGACTGCCGGGCTAAGGAACAGGGGCTTCCGTGAGCAGCTGTCTATCCCCTGGGGATGTTTTTTAAGCCATTCGTCTAGTGTACCTTTGCTTGCTTGCGTATGTATGTATGTATCTAATTGAATTTATTGGGGTGATATTGGTTCACAAAACCACACGTGTGTTGTGTACAACTCGACAAAACATCTGCATAGTGCATTATGCACCCACTGCCCAGAGTATCTTTTCGTCTCCACCTCCACCTACCCTCCAACCCCCTTTTCCTCTGGCTATCACCACACTACTGTCTCTGTGTGCTATATGTGTATAATTTTTTGCTTAATCCCTTTACCTTCTATCATCCAGTCCTCCAAACCCCCTCTCCTCTGACAGCTGTCAGTATGTTTCACATACCAATGTCTGTTTCTATTTTGTCCTTCGGTTTATCTTTATTAGATTCCACATATAAGGGAGATCATACCGTACTTGTCTTTCACTTAGCATAATCTCCAGGTCCATCCACGCTGTTGCAAAAGGTAAGATTTCCTTCTTTTTTACAGTCAAGTAATATTCCACTGTGTAAAGGTACCACAGCTTTTTTATCTACTCATCTACTGATGGGCACTTGGGCTCTAAAGTATTTCACCAACCTGCATTTTGGGTTTGCATATAGTCAGTCGTAAATACAATGGTTCAGAGAGGGATACCAAGGCAGGAGGACTAGTTATGAGGCTATAATTACAATATGAACAGAGGGAGAAGGGGGTGGTCAGGCTGATGAGTGAGACCTGGAAATGATTGAATTTAGTGGGAAAGGGCAGGAGAGTTAAAATGATTCAAGGCTTCTAGCCTGAAAGACTGAGGAGGACAGTGGTACAACTAACTGAAACAAGGAGCATTGATTCTGAGAGGCTGTCTGAGGCACGTGGAAGCCCAGAGGAAGCACTCAGCAGGCAACTGGAGACGGGTGCCGAGGAGAGGCCACGCCCACAGTGGCAGTGAAAGAACCCATAAACAGAGACATGGGAGTAGGCAGAGGCAGGAAAACACCGCCTTTGAAGGGGCAAAGCAGATTAAGAGAGGTTAGAGGAGACCCGAGAGATGAGAGAACAGAAATGACAGGAGGGAAAGTTAGTGTCGCAATGCAACAGAGAGCTTGAACAGGACAATGGCCTCCAGGCTATTCCTGCTGACTGTGTTTCCCTTCCGGGAAGGGAAATCGGGACATCAGTCACAGTGGTTGTCCTATCAGTGCTGTGCGACAGAACTCGCTGCTGTGATGGGAATGTTCCGTATCTGCGCTGTCCAAACAGTAGCCACAGGGCACACGTGGTTCCCTTGCACTTAAAATGTGGAAGGAAATTTTTAACTTTAGAGCCAAGCCAGTGTTTCCAAGACAGTAGCTTACCTAAAAGCCTGGGTTTAGGGTAGGATTTCTGCTGATGGTGGGCTGAATCAGGCGTTTAAAAGCTTTCTTGGCTGGATTCAATACACAATTTTGAGAAACTCTAGAATGGTTACCCTTTCGAATGGGTACTTAATTCTCAATGAGTTAAACTAAATGAATTGGCCAACAGGGCAATTATGTTGTTTGAATTGCTGAGATCCCTCAACAAACCGTTCATTTGAAATACCTTTCACCACAACCACCCACCTCACTACAAGCATTCACCCTTTCCACGCCCAAGCCTCTTACTGGCAGCACAGCAGCTTTATTTGGTGATCATGCCCAGGAACACAGGCTTCAAGGACAAGGACCCACCACAGATGTCAGGTATATTGGGTCCCTTGCCCCTGGCAACCAAGCAGCTGTCTGCTACTGGCCCTTCTCAGATGTGACTCCATCACTGGATACCCAGAGCCAGGCGGTGGTATTCCAAAGTCATTCAAAGACATCTTCTCCCCTTCCCAGAAAACTATTTTATACACCAAAAGTTTTACAAAATCCAAAATAATTTTATTCACTTTTTCAGATTTTTGCTTCCACAAGGTGTTCAGCAAACATGCTAAGGCGACAGAATGTCTAGTTGGCCACGACATGCAACGCTGACCATTCAATTGATGACAGCAGCAACCACGCCCACCTGAGCTACCAGCCCCACAGCACAAAGGGGGTTTGCAGAAACACACCGAACCACACAGCAATCAGCAACCTGAGGTAGGTCTCTTTACAGTACAAAAAACTTCTACACCAGTGTGAGACACTGATTAGCAAGAGCTGCTTAAAGTCGCAGGCTTTGGAGAGAAAAGAGACTGTGCGACAAGTGCAGTGAGAAAAGAAAACAGACCCACAAAATCCTGAACCCTGTCACGACTGTGGAGGCGCAGGGCCAGGCAAACGAGAAAGTACCACCGAAAAAGCAGCAGTTGGCTCCAGGGTTCGGAACCAACAGGTCTGGGAGCTGGAGAGCTCTGTGCAGTGGCCAGCATTAGGAACCTGAGCAGTGGGACACTCGTGAATAGACTTGATTCTTGTTCAAAAACAACAGCAAAAAGAGGAAGGCAGGAGAGAAATTCCCTCTCACCGAGAAACGTTTCTGTGATTCTCGTTCCTGATGGAGTGAGTGAGAGGGGGTGTGCGGTTTTGCCCGCGACTCTCCTGACAGAAACGGGGAAGTGACACCAGGACAGAAAACAGGAGCCCTGAGAATTCACGGCACTCGGCACGGCCTCCAGCAGTCCCCCTCCACGCCACCCTGTCCTAGAGAAGGTGTGGGGAGGAGGCAGAGGGGGCACGGGAGGCCCCATTATTGCCACACATCTTCCTTTTGTGACACCCAGAAAACCTGGCACCGTGAAACATTACCAGCTAGCAAAGAACAATATACTACCCTTCCTATTGTCTAATAGCAAAACCAGATCTCCAGTACAGCAAACTGTACAAAAACGATAGAAAGGAATTTGCACTGTTATTAGCACAGTGCTTATTTTAATATAAAATAAACTGCTTACGTTTCCACTGTAAATATAGGCTATATACAGAATCATGTAGAGATACAGCTACACGTATAAAGCTTCATTATAGGCCTCTGATACATTTATAATAACGGTTCCCTGAACCTTTTAGAGTGCAATTAAGAACAAAAACTAAATTTTGTTTACATGAATATGGAATAAATACAATAATCAAAATATGAATCTCCCTAAAACACACAAGCCAATCCTGAACTGCTGCACGAAAGATAAAATCGGGAAAGGCAAGGTCTCGGCAGGACAGGAAGAGCGCCCGCCCCAGGCAGGGAATGGCAATGCTCCGAAGGAGAGAGACTCCGGCAGCGGCAGCAGGAGGAGTTAGCCCTTGACAGCGATCTTGTTCTCTGTAGCAGCAAACATGGCATAGAACCGGGAGCTGTCATTAGACAGAAGGACCGAAGGGGTGTCGAACTCCACCACCTGCAAAGCAAGGAGATGCATCAGAATGTGACTCGGGAGCACTTGAGGTGATCTGGAGGATCCACTGCTCGGCAGGGGTGGGGGTGGGGGACAAAAGCCCCGAGGTGACAATTAAACTATCCCTGCCATGCCCAAATGTCCCTCTTCATTTAAACCAACCAGGGTAAAAGGAAAAGGTTGGGGAGAAAGACCTCTAGATCTCTTTCATCTAATTCTTTCAGCCTTAGGTATGAAAAGGAACAGCTCAGGACACCTACTTGGCAGAGGAAGAATAAAAGAGAAGTG
Organism: Saccopteryx bilineata; assembly: GCF_036850765.1. Lineage (NCBI taxonomy): Eukaryota > Metazoa > Chordata > Mammalia > Chiroptera > Emballonuridae > Saccopteryx > Saccopteryx bilineata. The sequence continues at coordinate 70,258,819 of NC_089497.1, read as the reverse complement.
AAAAAGGGAGAGATTCAGTCAATTATCCATTCTCATGACAGATTTGTATGCAGTCATGCAATCACACTGCAGCAGGAAAGGGAATGACACGCTGGCAGAACGTGCCTCCCATGATGGTGGCTGACAGTGCCACACACTTTCCTAGCCTCTCTTGCTGCAGGGCAAAGGCATGGGACACAACCTTGGCCAAGGAGATGTAAGCGGAGTCGCCTGGGGTGCTTCTGGGAAAGGCTGTCGTGCCTTCTAGAATGGCCCGAGGACCAAGTGTCCTTCCTTAGGACTGGTGCATAAATACAACGTTGGGTGCTAGAGCAGAGACTGTATCACGACGGAACAGGTACACTGGATGAGGGATGGGCAGGTTGTAAACTGGTAGATATAAGAAAGGGAACAAGAGAAAAGGGTATTTGGCCCTGGCCGATTTGCTCAGTAATAGAGCATTGACCTGGTGTGTGGAAGTCCCAGGTTCGATTCTGGTCAGGGCATATGGGAGAAGCAACCATCTGCTTCTCCACCCTTCCCCCTTTTTTCCGTCCCTCCCCCTCCTTCTCTCTCTTCCCCTCCCACAGCCATGGCTTGATTGATTCCAGTGTGTTGGCCCTGGGCACTCAGAATTGCTCCATGGAGCCTCTGACTCAGATGCTAAAAATAGTTTAGTTGCAAGTATGGGCCCCAGATGGACAGAGCATCAGCCCCAGATAGAAGTTGTGGGGTGGATCCCGGTCGGGGTGCATGTGGGAGTAGGCCTATCTCCCCTCCTCTCACTTAAATAAAAATTAAAAATTTTTTTAATTAAAAAAAATTCTTTTAAAAAAGAGAAAAGGGCATTTCAGATAGATGGAAGTGTATGAGTACACAGAGGTAAAAAGGCTTAGGGGATGCAAGATTGCCTATAGCTAACAGCACCTGTGAGGAAAGATTGGGAAAGCAAGAAAGCAAGGCTGGGCCAGATTGTGGGAAAGCTTGGAGCAGCAGGACACAAAGTCTGGCACCACTACGCAACTGCAAAAAGCAAACAACACATGGTGGCTGGTCTTATAGACACTGGGCAATTCTTTTTTTTTTTAATTTACTGATTTCAGGGAGAGAGAGGAAGAGAAAGAAACATTGATTTGTTGTTCCACTTATTTATACACTCACTGTTTTTTTTTAAAAGATTGTATTTATTGTTTTTTAATTTTTATTTATTTATTTATTTTGTGACAGAGAAAGAGAGAGGGACAGACAAGAAGGGAGAGAGATGAGAAGCATCAATTCATTGTTGCGGCTCCTTAGTTGTTCGTTGATTGCTTTCTCATATGTGCCTTGGGGGGAGGAGGCTACAGCAGACCAACTGACTCCTCGCTCGAGCCAGCAACCTTGGGTTCAAGTTGGTGAGCCTTGCTCAAACCAGATGAGCCTGTGCTCAAGCTGGTGACCTCGGGATCGCGAACCTGGGTCCTCCATAACCCAGTCCGATGCTCTATCCACTGTGCCACCGCCCGGTCAGGCTCGTTGGTTGGTTCTTGTACGTGCCCTAACAAGGGACCAAACTTGCAACCTTGATGTACTGGGACAATGTCCCAAACAACTGAGTTTCTCAGCTAGGGCTGGGCGGTTCTTGTGTATGTGAACTAATGCACTAACTAAGCATGCTCTCTGACATACGTCAGATTGCTGCTGTTTTCAAGTAACAAGAGGACAGGAAGTAAAGCAAAACGAGAACCCAAGAGTGCCTCCAATCCAGTTCCTTGTTGAGAGGGGGCTGCTCTCCCACCCCCACCCCCGCCAGCAACCGGACGAGAGCTGCTACGGCTGCTTTCCTGAATACTCAGAACCACACTCAGATGCCTATCTGCCCACTCCTCCCAAACAAGGCCACATGCCAAGCCCAGGTCCCTTAGGGATTCAGTACCTGTCCCTGGGCCAGCACCATAATCCTATCAGAGCCTAGGACCGTATGCAGGCGATGGGCAATTGTCAGCATAGTGCAGTCAGCAAACGCTTCTCGAACAGTCTCTTGGATCAGTAAGTCTGTCTCCGTGTCCATGGCAGCTGTGGCTTCATCTAGAATCAGAATCTGCCGGGGAAGAGAGGAGAAAGAGGATCCAACCAATTCCTTAAGCATTCTGGTTAATTTACGTTTTACTAAAATGTATTTTAGCATTTAAATTTTATATTATATATTGTTTTTCCTAAGTAGGTACACACATATGTAAAAACACTGTTTTGCTTAGAATTGATGTAACATTAAAATATATGTTTGCACCTGACCAGGCCGTGGAGCAGTGGATAGAGCGTCAGATTGGGACGTGGAGGACTCAGGTTCGAAACCCTGAGGTTGCCGGCTTGAGCACAGGCTCATCTGGTTTGAGCAAGGCTCACCAGCTTGAGCCCAAGGTCGCTGGCTTGAGCAAGGGGTCACTTGGTCTGCTGTAGCCCTCCGGTCAAGGCATATATGAGAAAGCAATCAATGAACAACTAAGGTACTGCAACAAAAAATTGGTGCTTCAGCCTGACCTGTGGTGGCGCAGTGGATAAAGCATCGATCTAGAAATGCTGAGGTCGCCGGTTCGAAACTCTGGGCTTGCCTGGTCAAGGCACATATGGGAGTTGATGCTTCCAGCTCCTCCCCACCTTCTCTCTCTGTCTCTCTCTCCCCCTCTCTGTCTCTCTCTCTCCCTTTCTCTCTCCTCTCTAAAATGAATAAATAAAATAAAATAAAGTTAAAAAAAATAAAATAGATTAAAAAAAAATTGGTGCTTCTCATTCTCTCCCTTCCTGTCTGTCCCTATCTGTCCCTCTCTGTATCTGTCACAAAAACAAAACCAAACAAAAAACCAAAAACTGTATGTTTGCTTCATTTCCATAAGCAAAAGATACTCGTAAAATACTCTCCCTACTTGCTCTGACTGAACACACACAGTAATCTTTCCGGACCTCCCTCTTCCAGTTTCTAAAATGAGGGGACTGGGTCTGATGACCTTCAGATTACTGCAGTTTTGATATCAGATTCTAAGTCTATGGTTTCCAGTGCTAAAACTAATCACTGGCTAAAAACAAGAGTCACCCTTGGAAACTGAAGGCTCAAAGAAGTTAAAAATAAAAATAAATTACAAACAAACAAACCAAAAAAATCACCTATATCAAGGTTAATTCAGAAACACATCTGGGCTCAGAGCCAGGACGGCTTTGGACCTCGTGCCGCAAGGAGGCTGCTCTGCCACCACCCTGTCCTTCTCTGTCACTGCCCCTCCCCAGCACCCGCCAGACGGCCTACCCTGCAGTGCCGGAGCAAGGCTCTCGCTATGCACAAGAGCTGCCGCTCCCCCACTGAGAAGTTCTCCCCATTCTCCAGCACTTCAGATTCAAGTTTCAAAGGTAGCTGAGCAATCTAGGGAGAAAGGAAGTAGACATTAGATGAGTAAAAACATAAAGTTTGGAAAAATAAAACAAACCCTAAATTCCATCAAAACTCCAGTGGCCAAGGGACATTACTCTGAAACAGAAGAAATTACTAGCTGAGAAGCTGGCTCACTAAGAAAGATGATCACATGTACAGGACCCACATTTTCTAGGGCAGTCCCTATTTCTAATATACTATTCTGTTAGTCTCATTCTCTCAACATGTCCAAGAAATTCCAGTATTTTCATGCCCCCAAATCCTGGCAGATGGCCCTGAAAATATGGTCATGCAATAGGAGATGGGGTAATAAAATTGCTGTCTTTTTGAAGTCTAAAGTTGTAGGCCCATGGATGTTAAACTTTTCTTTCCATAAGCTATGAAACCTATTCTTCAGATGAAATTATTTGAGGAAGCTCAATCTGAAAGAGATAAAAAGCAGAGCTGATCTAGTTGAGTTAGGGCAGGGGATGCTGAGTCTGGGTTAGGGCAGGGGATCCTGAGTCTGAGTGAGGGCAGGGGATCCTGAGTCTGAGTGAGGGCAGGGGATCCTGAGTCTGAGTTAGGGCAGGGGATGCTGAGTCTGGGTTAGGGCAGGGGATCCTGAGTCTGAGTGAGGGCAGGGGATGCTGAGTCTGAGTGAGGGCAGGGGATCCTGAGTCTGAGTGAGGGCAGGGGATGCTGAGTCTGAGTGAGGGCAGGGGATCCTGAGTCTGAGTGAGGGCAGGGGATCCTGAGTCTGAGTGAGGGCAGGGGATGCTGAGTCTGAGTGAGGGCAGGGGATCCTGAGTCTGAGTGAGGGCAGGGGATCCTGAGTCTGAGTGAGGGCAGGGGATGCTGAGTCTGAGTGAGGGCAGGGGATCCTGAGTCTGGGTTAGGGCAGGGGATCCTGAGTCTGGGTTAGGGCAGGGGATCCTGAATCTGAGTTAGGGCAGGGGATCCTGAGTCTGGGTTAGGGCAGGGGATCCTGAGTCTGGGTTAGGGCAGGGGATCCTGAGTCTGGGTTAGGGCAGGGGATCCTGAATCTGAGTTAGGGCAGGGGATCCTGAGTCTGAGTTAGGGCAGGGGATCCTGAGTCTGGGTGAGGGCAGGGGATCCTGAGTCTGGGTGAGGGCAGGGGATCCTGAGTCTGAGTGAGGGCAGGGGATCCTGAGTCTGAGTGAGGGCAGGGGATCCTGAGTCTGAGTTAGGGCAGGGGATCCTGAGTCTGAGTGAGGGCAGGGGATGCTGAGTCTGAGTGAGGGCAGGGGATGCTGAGTCTGAGTGAGGGCAGGGGATGCTGAGTCTGAGTGAGGGCAGGGGATCCTGAGTCTGAGTGAGGGCAGGGGATGCTGAGTCTGAGTGAGGGCAGGGGATGCTGAGTCTGAGTGAGGGCAGGGGATCCTGAGTCTGAGTGAGGGCAGGGGATCCTGAGTCTGAGTGAGGGCAGGGGATCCTGAGTCTGGGTTAGGGCAGGGGATCCTGAGTCTGGGTTAGGGCAGGGGATCCTGAATCTGAGTGAGGGCAGGGGATCCTGAGTCTGGGTTAGGGCAGGGGATCCTGAGTCTGAGTTAGGGCAGGGGATCCTGAGTCTGGGTTAGGGCAGGGGATCCTGAGTCTGGGTTAGGGCAGGGGATCCTGAGTCTGGGTTAGGGCAGGGGATCCTGAGTCTGAGTGAGGGCAGGGGATCCTGAGTCTGAGTGAGGGCAGGGGATCCTGAGTCTGGGTTAGGGCAGGGGATCCTGAGTCTGGGTTAGGGCAGGGGATCCTGAGTCTGAGTGAGGGCAGGGGATCCTGAGTCTGAGTGAGGGCAGGGGATCCTGAGTCTGGGTTAGGGCAGGGGATCCTGAGTCTGGGTTAGGGCAGGGGATCCTGAGTCTGGGTTAGGGCAGGGGATGCTGAGTCTGGGTTAGGGCAGGGGATCCTGAGTCTGGGTTAGGGCAGGGGATCCTGAGTCTGAGTGAGTGCAGGGGATCCTGAGTCTGGGTTAGGGCAGGGGATCCTGAGTCTGAGTTAGGGCAGGGGATCCTGAGTCTGGGTTAGGGCAGGGGATGCTGAGTCTGAGTGAGGGCAGGGGATCCTGAGTCTGGGTTAGGGCAGGGGATCCTGAGTCTGGGTTAGGGCAGGGGATGCTGAGTCTGGGTTAGGGCAGGGGATCCTGAGTCTGGGTTAGGGCAGGGGATCCTGAGTCTGAGTTAGGGCAGGGGATCCTGAGTCTGGGTTAGGGCAGGGGATCCTGAGTCTGCCGTAAGCAGGGGCCCGGGAGGCCTTCCTCCAGGGGAGGGGGCCTGTCTCCAGACTGCGGGCTTTGGAGGGGGCCTGCTCAGCTACCTTAAGAGATCTGTAAACCCATTTGCATACTGCATGCTTTCTGCAGACTCAATAAATGACATATCCTTCTCACATATATAGATACTACAAAAGCATGTTATACTGTAATGATCAATAAAATAGAAATTAATTTAAAAGTATTACTGAATTCTGAGTGGACAGTCATTTATGTCTCTTCAATCAATGGACAGTACAAAAGGCAATATGATCATGGGGAGTGGGGGTGGGGAAAGAGGCAGGGGTCAGGAAATATCAATTTTTTTTTTTGTATTTTTTTTCTGAAGTTGGAAACAGGGAGGCAGTCAGACAGACTCCCGCATATGCCCAACTGGGATCCACCCGGCATGCCCACCAGGGGGCGATGCTCTGCCCATCTGGGATGTCGCTCTGTTGCAATCAGAGCCATTCTAGTGCCTGAGGCAGAGGCCACAGAACCATCCTCAGCGCCAGGGCCATCTTTGCTCCAATGGAGCCTTGGCTGCGGGAGGGGAAGAGAGAGACAGAGAGGAAGGAGGGGGGGAGGGGTGGAGAAGCAGATGGGCGCTTCTCCTGTGTGCCCTGGCCAGGAATCAAACCCGGGACTCCTGCACGCCAGGCCAACGCTCTACCACTGAGCCAACCGGCCAGGGCCAGGAAATATCAACTTTTATGCCCGTTCTGAAATGCCTGGGAAGCCCTGCTCTAAAGTGCTCCTCCACAGACACTCTGGAGGGGGAGGGACAGATCGGGTTGGTCTCGGCCGACCAGAGCAGGCTGGGGAGTGACTACAGCATGTCTGCGTCTCCACCCTTGAAATCCCAGCCAAGCTCGCCCTCGGTCCTTTACTTACACATTCTTTCATGTGTGTCCTTTCCAGGGCATCCCAAATCTGGTCTTCAGTGTACTGGTTGAAGGGATCCAAGTTTGATCTAGGGAGAACATAAGAGGAATTTCTCAGTGATCCAACCTGTAAGTGACCCTACTGCAAAGGCTGTCTGTGGTAAAAGTTTAAACACCTAGGGAAAGGAGGCCTTAAACTCCCTCCGATCACAGATGGCTCACTGCCTAACCAGCCAGAGGGGAAAGCTGAGACGCCTGCCTCTGGCAGGATGCTTCCTGAGAACAGACTTTCTTCTCTGTAAAACTTGAACTCTTATAACACAGTTACATAGAAAAGTTAAGAAATATAGATATGCAAATCACAAAACACCAGCAATACATTTTAATCATCTATAAACAAACATTTTTATTTTGGCACATATTCTGGATTTTTTCTATGCATATATACACATTGTTAATACACATCTCTTTATACGTACAAACTTAGGAGAATGCCCTCTCCCTTCCTGAAGCAGCCGGGCGGAAGCAGGGGCCCGATGATGGCTCACCAGCGGGAAAGGAGCCCCAGAGAGAGGCAGAGGGAAGCAGAGCAAAGGGCAGTTCAGGAGGAAGGAGTCTCTTCCCTCAGGTTCAGAAAACCGGCTTGGAAATCAAGGATACCAAAAGAATAGGACGAGGCATTTTTGGAAATGTTAGACAGGACAAAAAGCCCTTTGTTATGGAGGATGAGGGTAGGGTTGAGGTGGAAGAGGTATTTGGTGGAGATTAGGATGTTGCACTAATTTGGAGTGTCTTTTTTGTGTGTGTGTGACAGAGACAGAGAGAGGGACAGACAGGGATAGACAGACAGGAAGGGAGAGAGATGAGAAGCATCAATTCTTCGTTGTGGCACCTTAGTTGTTCATTGATTGCTTTCTCATATGTGCCTTGACCGTGGGGCTACAGCAGACCGGGTAACCCCTTGCTCGAGCCAGCAACCTTGGGTCCAAGCTGGTGAGCCCACACTCAAGCTGGTGACCTCGGGGTTTTGAACCTGGGTCCTCCGCATCCCAGTCCAACACTCTATCCACTGCGCCACCACCTGATCAGGCTAATTTGGAGTGTCTTGTCTCAATCTAAACATGAGATATAAATCTAGTAATCTGAAAGGGATTATATATAATTTGCTTTGCATAGGAATCATCACACTTGGGATATGGGAAAATTCTTTGGGAAAATCTTAACTCTGTGCCATGTCTGTCCCCACATCTGGGATCACTAATTATAGACATGCAAACACAAGCAGGTTGTCATCAGAGAGGCTCTAGCCAAGCAGAAGAGGATCAGGCTGACACACTTCTCGCCTGTGTCTCTGGGCCATCTCTGGGACACTCCACCCGACCCTGTTCTCTTGTGCCTCTTGCGCTTAGCACACGTGCACCTCTCCCCAGCCTCGTACTTGAGACACACTGGTGAAAGCAAGGGCTCTGGAGCCAGACTGCCAGATTCCTATACAACTTCTATCAAGTACAACTGTGTGAGTTTGGCCAAGTTGCCTACTCCTTGTTCCAGTTCCTCACGTGTAAGACAGGGATAAGAGCACCTCCTCAAAAGACTGTTGTGAGGACTCCACCTCGTGTATAAAGCACTTGTGGGCGTAGCTGCTGCAGGGTTAGCGCTGTGTATGTGAGAGCTATTACTGCTGTTTTACCTCTTGTGCTTCAGGTCTCAGCTCAGATGCTGCCTCTGGGAAGTGTCTCCTGGATGAGGTGTCCCTATGCTCACCCTCATGTTGGCACTCACCCCTCTGTTCTTTTGTCTCCCTGACCCACAGGATCCCCGTCTGGACCTTATTCATCATTGTATCCCATGTACACCATCTAGTGATTTTTGTGTAAATAAAATAACTTCTTCCTATTGTTATTTTACTCCTAGTAAGAGGTATTAATAGGTCATAACTACCAAGTATTTTCAATAATAACAGAGACAAAGAGCAGTGCATGGAGGGAGAGTGTGCACACACAGAAGAGCTGAACAGATTGGGTTCAAATCCCTGCTCTGCCTCCTACCATCCGTGTGACTTTGGACAGATTACTCCTCAGTGTCTTCTTCTATAAAATGGGGAAAGAGTGATATGACTTGGTAGGGTGCTGTAAACATTAGACAGTACATAGACAATGCCTGGAACATGGTGGAAACTCAGTAATTGGCAGCTGTTAAACGGATAACGTCCATGTGGACACATTAGATTCTTTGGTTCCAATGTTTTTGTTTTTGTTTTTCTAAAAACAATTTTTATATATATATATATATATATATATATATATATATATATATATATATATATATTTTTTTTTTTTTTTTTTTTTTTTTTTTTTTTTTTACAGAGACAGAGAGAGAGTCAGAGGGATAGACAGGGACAGACAGGAATGGAGAGAGATGAGAAGCATCAATCATCACTTTTTCGTTGCAACACCTTAGTTGTTCATTGATTGCTTTCTCCTATGTGCCTTGACCACGGGCCTTCAGCAGACTGAGTAACCCCTTGCTTGAGCCAGCGACCTTGGGTCCAAGCTGGTGAGCTTTGCTCAAACCAGATGAGCCTGCGCTCAAGCTGGCGAGCTCAGGGTCTTGAACCTGGGTCCTTCACATCCCAGTCCGACGCTCCATCCACTGCGCCACCGCCCAGTCAGGCTGGTTCCAATGTTTGATGGTTTTCTGACTCATAGTCAATGCATTTACCAAGTGACATAATAATCCCAGGATCTTGAATACCAGCATCTGAAATAATTCTGATAAAGTCCTATCAGTGAAAGGTCTGGATGGAGAAGACTGATCTATGTATATAGACATGTCATCTAGGAAGAGCCCTCGTAACTAACGAAGAAGATCTATTTGTTGATAACTTAAAATTATGAAATTGTCTGTTTTAAAAACAAATCCTTACCAGTTCCACAGGGACTAGGACTGACCGAAAAAAAAAAGAGAGAGAGACAGAGAGAGAGACACAGAGAGAGAGAGACAGAGAGAGAGAAAAGGAAAAGGGAACCACCTAAAGCAACAGAGTAACTCGAGATGACAAGAGATCTTGAGATTCTAAGAACCTGTTGCAAATCTGGAGTACCCTCCAACCCACCTAGAGTGACAGACGTTTGTCTGAAGGTATTTGGGCCCAGCATGAACCAAAACAGAGTAAGTCACTTGTGGCTTCAGTCACCGTTGTGATTGTGAGCTGAGAGCTAGTCCTCAAAAGTAAAAGAAATGAATGGGCAGATCAACAAGGGAGAGAGCATCTGAATAGGAAGAAATGAGAACACTGCTTTTTGCTAATGAAGGGATGCCAGGCAGAGATGCAGGTGATGAGAGGAGGCTGAGACTCAGAGACAGACTAGAGTGACAGCTGTGGTCAATGAGTCTCAAGGAGGGGCAGATTCACCACCAGCAAGCGAGGCTGCAGACAGTCAGGACGGAAAGCACTCCAGCAGGGGCTGGTTAGGGCAGAGGCAAGAGACAGACTTCCTGAGACCAGGAAACACAGGGACCTCTGGAGAAAGAAAAGGAAAGTCTTTTCAGGACCACGAAAGAGGGAGGTCAGCACAAGTGTTTAGGGCAGGATAAGAAGGGACCCCTCTTCTTGTGAGCCAATCTTTAGGGCAAAAGGCAGAGAAAAGGGACTGGCCACAGAAAGGCCCTAGAGCTCCAACAGAGACACCTGGATAAGGGAAGGCTGCATGCAGCTATTGAAGTGGCTTGAGATTCTGGCTCATCTAGGCAGGGCATGCCCCCAAATGGACTAGTCTACGACTCCGATGGTATTTTTATGTAGAACAATTCAGACACTTCTATCTTGTGACTTTTTCTGAGTTTTGTCTGTTTGATTTGGTTTTACCTTGTTTTCTAAGAGTATTTAAAAAAAAATGTCTTAACTGTATGCTGGTATCTCAAGGAGAAGATGTACTCACCCAGGATGCTGGTTAATGGTGTTTGATACAGTCTCCAAATTTGGAGTTTCTAAGAGGAAGCTGAGGAAACAGCTGATCTGTCCTCCCTTTGCTTTGGGAAACTCATATAGGTTTTCTACCATATTTTTCACTCCATAAGACGCACTTTCCCCCAAAAAAATGGAGGGGAAAATGCCCGTGCGTCTTATGGAGCGAAAAATGCGGTATTTTATTAAATATTTTAACACACCATTTGGTTCAGAAAAAAATTTTTTTTATCTTCCTCCTTAAAACCCTAGGTGTGTCTTATGGTTAGGTGCGTCTTATGGAGCGAAAAGTATGGTAATTTCCTAAGAAAAACAAAAGAACTCCAAAAGCTGACTCATCTTTGGGATCTATAAGAAACCTGAGAGAATGAAGGAGGAGAGAATGTCTGGGATTTTATTTGTCCTCAGTGTCTACTGCTGACTTCAAAGGCCAAAATTACAGATGGCGGAAATGAAACTTGTGATTTCCTAAGACTGCACAGCTGATGCCCAAAAAGCATTCTGAGCTCAGTAACTAAAAACTCAGGGCATGAGCACACCAACAACCCAGCTTGCTCATCAAGAGGCAACACGTCTCTGTGGCTGATAACGAGTGGCCCAACTCCCACCAACGCTGTGCTTCGTGGTGTCCTGCAGACAGCAGCGCACAGGTCGGTGGGCCGTGCATTGCCACGACCTCCAGGAGCCCGACTCACAGACGCACAGGAAGTGCTGTAAAATTGTGCAATGAACACTGAGGAAGTCAAGGGAAGTCTAAAATGGAGCATGTCTTATTATAACTCTTGACCAAATGATAATTAAAAAATTAAGAAAAATATGGTTTTGTCCTAAGCCAAAAATTTTAAGGCCAGTTTCATTCTCAAAGGTGTTCCTGTGGCATCTAAAAGTAGAAAGAGCTAGGGGAAGGAAGAGCAGACTTGGCAATACCTCTCAATTTCTTTAAAATCCCTTTAAAAATATATATATATATATTAATTGATTTGAGAAAGAGAGGAAGGAGAGAGAAAAGAATAGAAAGAGAGAGAAACATCTATTTGTTGTTCTACTTACTTATGCATTCATTGATTGACTCTTGTATGTCCTCTGATGGGGGATCGAACCTGCAACCTTGGTGTATCAGGACAATGCTCTAACCAACTGAGCTACCCAGCCAGGGATCAATTTCTTAATTTTTTTTTTTTTGTATTATTCTGAAGTGAGAAGCCTGGAGGCAGAGAGATAGACTCCTGCATATGCCAACTAGGATCCACCCCGCATGCCCACTAGGGAGTTGCTCCGTTGGAACTAGAGCCATTCTAGCACCTGAGACAGAGGCCATGCAGCCATCCTCAGTGCCCAGGCCAACTTTGCTCCAATGGAGCCTTGGCTGCGAAGACAGAAGAAAGAGATAGAGAGAAAGGAGAGGGAAGGGTGGAGAAGCAGATGGATGCTTCTCCTGTGTGCCCTGTCCAGGAATTGAACCCGGGACATCCACACGCCAGCCAACGCTCTACTGCTAAGCCAATCAGCCAGGGCCATCAATTTCTTAATTTTAGATCTGAATGTTTAATAAATTCTAGTTCTCTTCTCACATTGCTTATTTGACCTTTATATCTCAATACCCAAAGGGAATGACTTATTTATCATCAACAAATCCAGTCTATGCTGTCCAAATTCATTAGTGCTTTAGTGACAAGCCAAAATAAACACAACCAAGAATGCTGACCCTACATGAAAGTAGGTGAGAATTCAGTTTATCTACCAAATCTCCCTGAATGAGTGAGTTTAAATGCCATTTCCAAAGAAAATGGGTGGGGCAGAAGAACTGTTTTTTGTTTTTGTTTTTAAGTGACAGGAGGGGAGATAGAGGACAGACTCCTGCATATGCCCCAACCAGGGACCACCCAGCAAACCCTGCCTGGGGTTGATGCTCTAATGAGCTATCCTCAGTGCCCAGGGCCAATGCTCAGACCAACTAAGCTATCCTCAGTGCCTGGGGCCTACACTTGAACCAACTGAGCCACTGGCTATGAGAAGGGAAGAGAGAGAAGGGGGAGAGGAAGGGGAAGAGAAGTAAATCGTAGCTTCTCCTGTGTACCTTGACCGGGACTGAACCTGGGACTTCCACATGCTGGGCTGATGCTCCATCCACTGAACAAATCAGCCAGGGCCAAAACTGGTTTGGTTTGGTTTTAGAGTAAGAGAGAGAGAAAAAGAGAGGGACAGACAGACAGGAAGGGAGAGAGATGAGAAGCATCAATTCTTCCTTGCACACCTTAGTTACTCACTAATTGCTTTCTCACATGTGCCTTGATGAGGGAGGGGGTGCTCCAGCAGAGCAAATGACCTCTTGCTCAAGTCAGTGACCTTGGACTCAAGCCAGTGACCACGGACTTTAAGGCAGTGATCTTTGGGCCCAAGCCAGTGACCATGGGGTCATGTCTATGATGCCACACTCAAGCTGGAGACCCCGGGATTTCAAACCTGGGTCCTTAGCATCCAGGCCAACTTTCTATCCACTGTGCCACCACCTGGTCAGGCAAAATTGGTTTTTAAGACAAGTGCAAACACTGTCTGTGGTTATTTGAAACATAATTAGTACGTGGTTTTTTTTTGAAACTGCTATAAATTAAAGAGGAAATGGTAATATTATTTTCAGAGTGGTTTGAGAAGAATTCCTATCTAGGTCAACTATAGAGTTAAAACTTTATATTTCGAAAGAGAAGCAACTTGAGTAAGAATAAACAAGAATTATGGAAAAACATTGTTTTTAGGAGGCAAAAGCTTCAAACTAAAGGTAGGATAGTATAAGAAAAGAAAATGGGATTCAATATATTTCCTTCTTAGTTACTATTTTAATAGGCTAAGAATTTTATCTCTGGCATGTAGGAAAATTTCAGAGAGAGAGGCATCATTCCAGAGTAGTAAAGGTGGGAAAATGAAGAACATGAGTAGTAATGATCCCTGAAAACCATCATTAAATTGCAACTTTGAGCCTGACCAAGCGGTGGCGCAGTGGATAGAGCGTTGAACTGGGATGCCTAGGACCCAGGCTTGAGACTCCGAGGTTGCCAGCTTGAGCGCAGGCTCATCTGGCTTGAGCAAAATAAAAAATGCTCACCAGCTTAGACTCAAGGTTGCTGGCTCAAGCAGGGGGTTGCTCGGTCTGCTGAAGGTCCGCAGTCAAGGCACATATGAGAAAGCAATCAATGAACAACTAAGATGTTGAAACGAAAACTGATGATTGATGCTTCTCATCTCTCTTCGTTCCTGTCTGTCCCTATCTATCCCTCTCTGATTCTCTCTCCCTGTCCCTGTAAAGAAAAAATAAATAAACTTACTTAAAAAAAAAAGAATTGCAACTTTGAGGGTCCCAGGAGAGAGAACAGCATGGAGGATGGAGGATGATGGTGATGAGGCTGAGAATGGCTGCCACCATTTACTGAATGCTCATCATTTGCTAGGCTCTATGCTTGTATAATCTGTGCAAATGTACTCATCTTCATAACAGGTGTTAATAATGTCCCCATTTTATGGATGAGGATATTATTATGAGGAAACAAGTTTAGGAATGGTCAAGTAGCTTGTCCAAAGTCACTGAGTGGAGATCTGAGCCCACATCTCTCTGATGTCCACATCACCCACGTTGCAGGGTCTGAGTCTCGTCTCATCCACGAGGAGTGCTGTCCAAGGGAGCTGTCCCATACCTCTGCCATGGGAAGCATGCAGTCACATGGGAAAAGCTCTAGGCTGGAGGTCACTAGGGCTCAGTCCTAGATGGAGGCTCCACCATGCCCACCCACCTGGCCTGGAAATGAGGCACAATGCAGACAGACGTTCAGGTCCTCACCTGACGGTGCCACTGAACAGCACTGGCTCCTGAGGAATGATGGAGAGTTTGCTCCGGAGGTCTGCAAGGCCGATGTCACTGATCCTCACTCCATCGATCTTGATGCAGCCTCCAGATAACTCCACCAGGCGGAAGAGGGCCATCCCCAGCGTGGACTTCCCTGATGAGTCAGAAGACAGGCAAAAATGTAGCTCGTCAGCAACTTACAAAACCTGTTTATTATCAGGGCAAGATCATTTAATTTTCTATTTCTATACAATCATTATTTCAACAGATTAACTCAGATAATGTATGATAGCCAGAAACAGAAAAATAAAAGCACAAAACAAAACAAACAAAAGAGGAATTTTCCTGAGCTACAGAGCATAGACATGTACATCACACAGCTTCAGCCTGAGAAGGAATGGGAAAGGCCGTTACATTCTCATGAGAGCAAAATGGGAAAACGCCTTCTTTTCATCTTAGGAACAGGTAAACAGTGTTTAATGTTTCTTAGGCAGAATGACAAGAACAGGTCTTACGGCAAGGAGCCAGGGGCTAACCAGAGGACAAGATGTCTTCTCTCTCTTCTGTCCCCTTAACATTGCCGAGAGAGAAACAAGACAGGCCTTGAATCGCCACAGCAACAGCTGGGGAATGGAAGAAGTTCTGGGGCAAACACACAACGGAAGGAGGCTTTGGACTCACTACATGAATGGCTACACGTGACTTTGCCAGGACAGGGAACTGTGGCAGAAAAGCAGGTTTGGGGGATAAACAATCCGTTCGGTATCACAGTGATAAGCAGAACAGCTTTTCTTATGCTTATCACATTTTTTTATGCTTATTTTATTGATTTTTGAGGGGGGGGACATCGATCTGTTCCTGTATGCTCCCTGACCTGAGTTCAAACCAGCAGCCTCTGTGCTTCTGGACGACGCTCTAATCAACAGAGCTGTCCGGCCAGGACACAGAACAGCTTTTCTTAACTGGTCCTCATTTTAAGTTATGTAAGTAATTCAGTCTCTCATAATCACTACTGTTATTTTGACACATTTCCTTTTAGCCTTTTTCTCAGAGTTGACATTATACGTACTATCAATAACATCATAATCACTTTTTTCTACTTAACATTACGTAACAAGCATTCAATTATATGATTAACTTTTCAAGATAAGGTTTTGGTGGCGGCAGTAGAGCCCATCATGTAGATGTACTCTTACTTATCCAGTCTCTAATGCTGGACATGTAATTTGTCTAACACTCCCTGTATTAAGGTTATGGCATATGTCAGTGCTCAAACTTTGCTCCTAAAATGATTCCCTTGGGTCAGATTATCAGAATGGAAACTACTATGTCAAAATGTATAAACATTTAAAAAGCTCTTAATTAGTGTCCCGCTCCCACTCCCCCCAAAAAAAGTTTTGACAGTGCTATCTACATTCCTGGAACTCAGACCCATAGTTTAGATGAAAAACTACAGGATTTTAGCTTTTAGACCACATTTCCTTGGCTGCCTACTCTTCTCCTGTCTCCACATTCTGAAAGATCTCTCACGAAAGCCTCATGACTTCATCTGCTCAGTGGTCACTGAGGGTACAAACATCCTGCCTTGCCAGGGTCTGTAGCCACATCCCCACTGTCAATATTTGTCCCCTGGGCAGGCCACTGTTAAATGACCTAATGGGAACCTGGAGAAACGCCCACCTTCCTGAGGCAGGACTCCTTATATCTACCTACCAGAAACGAGTTGGGAACCCCAAGGCCATGCAGCAGGACAGTTCTTAATAAGGCCTTCTCCTAATCGCGACTGGCTTTATTCAGGATTGGGAGGTCAGGTTAGTGGCCCCTGACCTAGATGAAAGGAAGGGCAGGGTGACTCTCCTCAGTGCTGAAGCAGTGGTTTAAGATCTAACCAGGGGTCCCAAACTTTTTACACAGGGGGCCAGTTCACTGTCCCTCAGACCGTTGGAGGGCCGCCACATACAGTGCTCCTCTCACTGACCACCAATGAAAGAGGTGCCCCTTCCGGAAGTGCGGCGGGGGCCGCATGCAGTCCGCAGGCCGTAGTTTGGGGACGCCTGATTCTAAAGCTAAGAAATGGTGCTCAGATAAACAAATAAGTTAAGTTGCTTCACCTTAACAAAAGATGCCTAAGTTTGGAACGCCTGGTCTAGAAGACTACAGTTCTCTGAATCTCTGATGGAAAGTGTGAGGTCGGTTGGCAATGGGGGAAGGTCACGTGAGGAACCAGACCAGGAATTCTGGCTGGAACCGCCCATACCCATGCACGCCAAAAGAAACTTCCCAGGAGCCCTTTGAAAAAGAGCGACTGTGTCAGCCAATGAAATTTCACCACATTGTATAAACTCGAGCCCCTGTCCCCTGGACCAGAGAACATCGTCCAGGAAGCGCTCTGAATAAAGCTTTTATTATTCCACACTTCGTGGGCTATGCCCTTCCTTCTTCCTCGGTGGGGAAAATACCTTACATTTGGTGCTGAAACCCAGGAGGAGTTTGAAGTCCACAAGGACCGCTCCTCTCCTTTCCCTTCTGAGGAAGAACCAGGATCTCCGACCTCCCACCCACCCACTTCGGCACATGGTGTGGTAAGTCCCCTGCCTCCAGCCTCCTCTCATTTCTTTCCACCGAGACTCCCTGTCCGTAATCGCAACTGCATCAGGGATCTCTAATCCATTCCGAGTTCGTGTGTGCCCGTGGAGACGTCCTGGACACATCCACTCTACCTAACTGTCCAGTGGCCAGAGTGTGAGTTGCGGGACACCAATTCTCATCTCTGATCACTCTGAGAACTGAGGGTGGCCATGGGAGGCACAGGAATCTCACCTGATCCAAAAACACTACTGGAGTGACTTAGCTGAAATCTCTCCCTCCCTAAAGAAGAAACTGTTCTTCTTCTCCACTGTGGCCAGGCCACAGAACCCACTGGATAATTGAACCAGGTGGCCTCCTGAAGGGACTTTTGATTTTAACATCATCACCAATTTAACTATTGCCAAAGAACTGGGAAATGGTTGGAGATCCCTTACATTCACGGCTTCTAGTATTTGTGCTCCTGTCCTAATCTCTGTGCCGCCTGTTCTACAGCACAAGCCCTTTTTGGCCAGAGAAACCTCACCTAAACCCTCCACTTCTGATCTTTCCTCCTTTGCCGACCCCCAACTCTCTTCCTCTCCTACATGGCTCCCTCTGTCCTATCAGGCTCCTCCCCTCCCTTCGCCAGATCCTGTTTCTCATTCACCTGCAAATACCAGTTCTTCTTTCTCCTCCCCTGCTGGCCAGGGGCCCCTCCCTTCTCCACTGTGTTCTTAAGCTCCTCCTCTGTCAGACCCTCCACCAGCCATTGGCCCTCACGCCACGGCCCAACCCCAGGAAGTTCTGGCCCTGTCCTGCCTCTTGCTCCAGCGTTTCCAGCTGGATCTGGGTGCCAGGCTCCCCAGGAGCCCCCCTCCTCTTATTCTCAACCCCCAAACCCCATCTGAGACCTGGTGAACATGGCATTTAAAGTTTTTTTTTTAGTAGAAACAGGCCAAGGCTGTTCGCCAGGTCTGCATGCAGCAGAAGGTAACTCTCCAAACCCAGGCTCTTGTGGCAGCCCTGAGGCTGGCAGAGCAACAGCGGCAAGGCACAGGAGGTGCCCGACCCAAGTCCGGGCTGAAATGTAGCAAGGACGGTCAATGGGCCTAGCAGTGCCCCTGCCCAAGGCTGCCCACTAAGCCCTGCCCACTGAAAGCAGTCACTGGCAGAGCAATTGCCCCTTTTTGGCAACAGAATCATCCTCAGCAACTCTACGTGGAGGACAAGCCACTCAAATGGGAGGCGAAGCCAGCCAGGAGGGCTCACCACTTGAACCCCTAGGCCTCATGGACGACTGACACAGCCCAGACTCGAAGACCCCCATCACCATCACCGAGCCCTGGGTAATGGTACAGAAGTGGCTTGCCCCCATACAGGACTGCTGGCAGTCGGAAACACTGGGCCCTACCCATCTCCAGCTCACTAAAAGGACTGTATCCGCGAAGTTTCTCAAGTCATGGTCAAACAGATATTCCTACACCCATATATGCAACTCCCCTCAGAGCCACCACCTTCCGACTTCCCTTCCGTACAATGCCCCTAACCAGCAGGAAGGAGCCAGACGAATAGCGGCGCCCCTATCTAACATAAAAGGTCGGAATGTGAGGTCGGTTGGCAATGGGGGAAGGTCACATGAGGAACCAGACCCGGGAACTTTGGCTGGAACCGCCCACACCCAAGCACGCCAAAAGAAACTTCCCAGGAGCCCTTTGAAAAAGAGTGACTGTCTGTCAGCCAATGAAATTTCACCACATCGTATAAACTCGAGCCCCCCCCCCAACGACCCTATAAATTACCCCCACGCGGGAGCATCCGTGCGACTTCTCTGGCCCCTGGCCCCTGGACCAGAGAACATCGTCCAGGAAGTGCTCTGAATAAAGCTTTTATTATTCCACACTTCGTGGCTATGCCCTTCCTTCTTCTTCGGTGGGGTAGAAAGTGCTGGTAAAAAATGCAACAAAGTCCTCACAACCATAGCAGGGCCAGGCTCTCTGAGCCCTGGAAGAAGCTTATTAGGATTAGGGGTTAGTCCTTATAAGTCAGGCTATTCATAGTTATTTTATTTTTCTTGTTTATTTCTCTTCAGTCACTACTTCTGGTTTAATAAAATCTTGGTGAAAATTTTGGTCTGTTTTACTCGTGTGAAAGGAAAACCAAGGGATGGGAAGGGACCCCAGTCAGAGCTTCCGGGAGAGTAGGTATCCCTGGAGCCAGTGCAGTAGCGGCAGCTCAAGGGACGGAGCAGAGCCTGGGAGACAGCCCCCTCCTTGGCTGAGCGTCGTCTTGCCAGTGCAAAATACCTAGAGGCAGCACCTTGTTTTGACATGAAATAATTCCTTCAAACAGGGAGTAGGAAATGACTTTCCTTTTTTCCTGGCAGGTTCTTTCAAGTAAATTGGCCAGAAAAGATGTGAGCTTTTTTTTTTTTTTTTTCTTTTTTATGGCAAGAAAAAATAAGCTAGAAGAGTTTTGATGAAAAGGAAGCATTAGGTCCAGAAAGCCAATGAGAACTGACCCAGGGAGACCTCTTATACAAGGGTAAACAGGGCAAAAGGAGGTAAGAGTCTGTGAAATGTTATTAAGGAAGGAAAAAGGGAAAGAAAGAAATTGGTGAAGTCTTGAGCCTAGAAACCTAATGGGAATATATAATACACTTCTAAGAATAAGGGTGAAGTAAATGCCTAAAACAAAGGCCAATTCTCTAGTTCTTTGCAACTGATGTCAAATCAAGGAAACCAATTCTGTCTCCAAAGGCACCTAGTTTCCTTATTCAAAGCTGCATTAGCCTCCGATGAACATGAGGCGACCCCGGAATAGGTCACAGAGACCTGAAAGACTTCGAATTTCCTATAGAAAGAAGGATGTTCACTGCAGTGCTCCTCAGAACAGTGAAACACCAACAGCCGCACTAACACCTACAACTGGAGCTTGTTAAGTATAAATTATGGTGACTCACAAAATAGAACTTCTTTTTTTTTTTTTATTTATTTTTTTTTATTTATTTATTCATTTTTAGAGAGGAGAGAGAGAGGGAGAGAGAGGAGAGAGAGACAGAGAGAGAGAAGGGGGGAGGAGCTGGAAGCATCAACTCCCATATGTGCCTTGACCAGGCAAGCCCAGGGTTTCGAACCGGCGACCTCAGCATTTCCAGGTCGACTCTTTATCCACTGCGAAAATAGAACTTCTTATGCTGCATAAAAATCATGTCAGAGAATATTAACTGACATGAAGAATATTTGGAGGTTTTAAAAGCAGGCCATAAAACAGTGTGTGTAAAATGACCTCATTTTTGTAAACTTATTTGTTGACAGAAAATGCCTGGGAGATACCCACTAAAATTTCAACTGTAATTGTCTCCACATAGTGGAGTGATGGCTGCTTTTCCCCTTTGTAATTTGCAACACATTCCGTGTGTCCTGCAGTGAGAATGTGCACTTTCATGATTAGAAAAAGCACTAAATGTTAGAAAAGCTGGGTTGAAAATACTCCTAGAAAAGTGGTTTAGTGAGACCTGAGACATGAATCACTCATCTACAGGGGACCTGGTTGAAGGGATTAGAGTGATAGTCAACAAGCAGTCAATCATAGGCCCCAAACTTAACTCCGACAGGTTCAAATGGTTCTCCAGAGGAGCCTTGGAGTGTCCGTACCTGATCCCGTCCGCCCCACGATGCCGATCTTCTCCTTAGGTTTGATGGTGAAGGACACTTTCTTCAGGACCAGAGGCAGATTTTCCTGGTATCTCATCTCCGCATTCTCAAAGGTTACCTCTCCTTCCTGGGGCCAGTCAGGGGAGGGAGCCTTGTTTTTAATTCTGGCAGGTGCTTCCAAAGAGAGCGTCTAGGGAGACAGAAGTGGATGGTTCAGACTGACCGCAGATTCTGGGGTTTTCCATAGAAAAGTGAAACCAGAACCACCACAGCCGCCACACAGAAGCAGCCACAGCCCTGGCCCCTTGCTGAAAGTGTTCCTTGGCAGTAAGTGCTCAGCTAGAGACAGAGTCCAGTGGCTGCTAAGTCCACGGTGGCTCGCTAATGAGCAGCAGCTGGGGCAGGCAGCGACTTGCACACTGCCTTCCGTCTTAAGAGATTCTCCCACAAGGACAGGGGTCCCCAAACTTTTTACACTGGTGGCCAGTTCACTGTCCCTCAGACCGTTGGAGGGCTGCCACATACAGTGCTCCTCTCACTGACCACCAGTGAAAGAGGTACCCCTTCCGGAAGTGCGGTGGGGCCAGATAAATGGCCTCAGGGGGCCGCATGTGGCCCTCGGGCTGTAGTTTGGGGACGCCTGCCATAAGGGTCTTGGAGGCCAAGGTGGGGGGGGGGGGTGAGGCCTTCTACTCCTCTTCAACCCAGTAGTTTTTACTGGAATTCTCTGAAAATATTCCACTCAAAACAGGATTCCACCATTTGAAAACCACTGGCCTAAACCCAAAGAAAGGTAACATTTACTGAACACTTAACCAGATCCTGGCATTTCGGTACATCTTGGTGAACCCAGGAGACAGACTCTAATCCCGATTCTGCACTCACAGCTCTGTGAATGGGTGTATCACGTCTCCACTCTAGGTTTTAGTTCCTCATCCACAAACTGTGGGGACTGGATTTGATCATCTTAGATATCCATTAAAGCTTCAAAATTCTGGGTTTAATAATAAGTGCTTGTAATTTTTGTTCTCAACAGTCAAATCTCACAATGTTTTAAAAGTTTTGGTGTCTATCAAAAAAATAAAAAATAAAAGAACTTTATGGGGCTTAAAGCATTAAAGGCAAGTAAGGGCCAAAGGCTACAGTGCTCTGGGGTGTGGAGAACGAAGTGTGAAACTCCAGGCTGGAAGGGCTCTGTGCCGGGACAGGCATCAGGTTGGGAACAGGCAGGGGAGCCAGTCCTCAGAAATATGACTGGTTTGTGCTTGCGTCACTGTGTACCATGGCCGACTACCCCTCCCGACCTCTCCACTGAGGCTCTGACCAACAATGAAATTAATGCAAACTCTACCCACTCATATACACGTGCATGTCTCGTCCACAGACCAGCACATGGGCAAAGCAAGCTGACATATAAACATAAGGAACAGCTATTAGCAGACATAGTAGATTGCTCTATGCCATCCTTTCTCAGAATAATCTTTTCTAAGTTTGAGAAATACCCTATGACTAATGAGGTTCATGGTCAAAACAAGTCAGGGAAGCATGTCTCTGCTAGAAAACGCAGTTTACATAATATACAAGTTCCCACGAAAAAGGGTAGTTTTTCAAAATTAGGCTCATAAGTCAACTACTTAGAACTTGGAATGTACTCCTCCCACGTAAACAATGATATAAACGCTGATGCAGTCTGTGGGCAGTTCACAAGATAGGTAACTCCTGAGAACGAAGTTCAATTTGAAAACATTAACTACTCATCACTCTGCTTCTCTCTAGAGAAAATTGCTTTCAGAGCTCCAACAAGGACATGAGCAAGACGCTGCCCCATGGCAAGATGGCAGGGTTACTAAGGGAAGGTGGGAAGAGCTAGGTAATCTCAGTAGCAACTAAATTGACTGTTTTTTCAACTATGAATGCAGTTTAGAATTAGCTATGGAGGTTTTAAAGCATCTGAAGCCAGGCTCCCTGCCTCAGGATCATCTCCAGAGAGAGGCCCTTGCTTGTCTTTGCCTAAAGCACCATAGGGGGTCCTAAAGGCCATGTCTGGTTAAGAACAAGTGAGCCAGCCTGAGATTTAAATCAATACATGGTTTTACACGATGTATGAGAAAATGTTACATTCGTTAGCTGAACTGAACTCACAAGGTTTGCGGCATTTTGGAAATTAGCTGATGAACGTTAAGTTCTCAATGACACAATTCACAAATATATTTGGAAACTCTTATGCTAATTCCCTTTTCTGTTCCAGGTACACTGGAGGGATTGCTGGTCCTCTCCTGTGGGAGAAGACACGCCTCCTCCTTGCGTATCTGCCTGAGGCAGAAAAAGGGTAAAATGACTCTATGAAGTGTCAGATGGCAGTACAAGGCCTGCTGCAGTCTGACCTTGATGTAGTGGTTGATCCTTTCCACTGAGGTGAAGCGAGCTTCTGTCTCGGATGCCAGTCTGACAGTAAACTGGAACAGCCCCGTTAACTGATCATGGAAAGCAAAAATCCAAGAGAGAGTTCATTATCAATATATGCTAGACCAACACTAGAAAATTCCTTCATCTAGGGGACCACAACTCAATCATAAAAACCAACGGGGCACATACAACAGTTGGTTTTAGGAACTAAGTTGTTCTGTAAACATTTAAGACAATGCCTATCACGCCCTAATCATCTGTAATTCACCGTGAATGCAGGTGGCATCGTGGTACTGCTGGCACGAACTTTCCTGTACCCAAAGGCTTTCCATCATCTTTACATGCCCAGGAACACATATCTGTAGTGTCATACGTGTACCTGCACCTGCTGTGGCAGTCACAACAGATGGAGATACATGTCGACCTGCAAGCAGCTAGTGGGAGTACTTCCAGGAAAGGCCACTCAGAGCAACGGGCCCTGCGGAAGTGCTCGCAGGACACCTGCGCACTTCCGTTACTGCCCATCCAGTAATCGGGTAAGTGCACCACGTGCACAGACACTTTTGGGAATCTGTGAAGATGTGTATCTCTTCTCAGGTTTCCGTTGGCTACTTCTTTATCTTTCCACTATGGAAAAATGTCAAACATACAAGAGGAGAGAGGACAGTATAATAATTCCTACGTAACAATCATCCATCTTAGAAAATTGTCAACTCACAGATAATATTGTTTCATTTATACTATCCTACCTTTCTGTATTATCTGGAAGCAAATCCCATACATTCTATCATTTCATCCATAAATATTCCAGCTTATCTCTCTAAAATACAAAGACTCTTTAAAAACACAATACCATGATGACATAACACATTAAGAATTCCTTAACACCTCCAATACCTAATCAGAGCTCAAGTTCCCAATCGTTCTTTGAGCTAAAGACCTTAAATCATCCCTAGGGGCCAGAAGGTCTACATATGTAACAGTATTTGTAAAAGCAGGAGCCTGAAAATAAAATATACATGAAAGAAACATCCTCAGGGTACAGTATTTCTTAGAAGTCTATGAAGAGGCTAGAGATGACAAGAGAGGCCTACAATCAAACTATTTTCAAAAACACCTTTATGAAGAAAATAGCACCTGTTTCTCAAACACATGCAACAGCCTTGAAACCCTTTATTCCTACATACTGGTCCTACATCTCTCCCATCCTCCGGCCCCAGCCAAGTCCACACGGTTACTGTCAAAGCAGTCTGTGAGGGGCTCTAGGAGTCAAAGGTGAAATGGTGGCTTAGGGGAGAGGCCCCATCATGCCTCTCCCAGGCCAATATAGGAAGGATGCAAATGAGCGAAGGTGGTGTCCCCATCCCAGGAGACTCACCTGGACGGCGTAAGAGATGGCAAGACCTGCGTATGGCGGAGGAATGTGCCCGTGCATGAGCACGATCATCAGCCCAGTGGTGGTGATCAGGGCAATGCTGATGAGGTCAAGACGCACGGCCAGCCATCGCATTGCGCACGTGAACAAGAAGAAAGGGCTTTGGTTATTATCCAGTAGCTCCTGGTACCTGTGAAGAAGGCAGAATAACTAATAGGCAAATAAAGTACCACCTGACCTTGGTCATGAATGATGTCAAAGCTCTGGTGAAATATGAATGGGGGGGCTAATATTTAAGTATTTCCTAGGCTCCACACATTGGAAGACATGGGGTTTTCTAGTTTTACCCTTTAAAGAAACGTATTAAGGATGTTAGAGGGCCTTGGCCAGTTGGCTCATTGGGAGAGTGTCAGCCTGGTGTGTGGATGTCCTGGGTTTGATTTCCAGTCAGGGCACATAGGAGAAGAGACCATCTGCTTCTCTACCTCTCCCCCTCTTGTTTCTTTCTCTCTTTCTCTTTCTATTACTCTTTCTCTCTCTCTCTCCTCCCCTCCTGCAGCCATGCAGCCATGGCTCAATTGGTTTGAGGGAGTTGGCCTCAGGTACTAGGAATAGCTTGGTTGTGGAGCAACCGAGCAATGCCCCAGATGGGTAGGGCATCCCCCCTTAGGGGCCTGCCAGGTGGATCCTGGTAGGGCACATGCAGGAATCTGTCTCTGCCTCACCTACTCTCACTTAAAAAAAAATAAAATGTTAGAGGAAACTACTCTAACAGCATAGAGAAAGCATGGTGGAAGGAAACCAAATAAAGACCTGTGGAGGTGCAGTAGATAAAGCATCAACCTAGGACGCTGAGGTTGCCAGTTTGAAACCCCGAGCTTGCCCAGTCAAAGCACATACAAGAAGCAACAAGAAGTTGATGCTTACCACTCCTCACCCTGCCTTTCTCTCTCTCTCTCCTTCTTCTTTCTCGCTCTCCTGTCTCTAAAATCAATAAAAATCTTTAAAACAAAAATGTCTATGTCAGGGTTCCTTTTCTCAAAGAAAGAAAGGTTACAAAGACACACTGCAGAAACAGCCCAAGGCCAGGAAAAGGAAACTCTCAGACTGAATACCTTCAAGGGGACACACTTTGCTCCTACACCATCACTGAGCAGAATGATACCTGCTTCCCAAGGCCATGGAACAAAGTCAGGCGTTACACCACAGAAAAAAACCCCTTTGCCAATGAAGAAAGGGAGACACTGCTGTTACTAGGGGCCCTAGAGAAAAGATCAGACCCATCTGAAGGCTCAGGCGCCACACAGAATTTAGGACTACAGAGCAGGAAGTCTTTCCAGACGAATGTGTATTAAATTTAAAAAAAGCACGTTTCTTCCTCACAGTAAGATATGTGCTCTTGCCTTGGCTAGTTTGCTCAGTGGATAGAGCACTGGCCTGGCATATAGATATCCGAGGTTTGATTCCTGGTCAGTGTACACAAGAGAAGCGACCATCTGTTTCTCTTCTCCTCCCTTTCCCTTCTTGCAGCCAGTGTCTCTACTGATTCGAGTGTTGGCTGGGCACTTGATTTGTCCAAGTGTCAGTCTCAGGCACTAAAAATAGCTTGGCTGATTTAAGCATTGATCCCAGATAGGGGTTGCCAGGTGGATTCCAGTTGGGGTGTATGCAGGAGTCTACCTCCCCTCCTCTCACTTAAAAAGAAAGATAGGTGCTCTTTACAGAAAATTAGAAAATGCAATAAAAAAGGGGGAAATACAATAAAAAAGGGGAAAATTCAAAAGTCCTGTAATGTTACCAGTTAAAACCTGAGTTAATATTTGGCTGTATTTCCTTCTAGCATTTTTTTCAATGCATCTACATATATATGTATGGATACACACACGCACACACGTACCAAGTCAGAATATTTTTATCTTTTCAATGAAAGTTAAGATATTTTTCTGAGTTGTTTAATCTAATCATGTTTAAGTGAAAGAAGAGGAGACAAATAGAATCCTGCATGCACCCTGACCAGGATCCATCTGGCAACCCCTATCTAAGGCCGATGCTCGAATCAACTAAGCTATCTTCAGCACCTGAGGCTGATGCTCAGACCAGCTGAGCCACTGGCTGTAGGAGGGAAGAAGGAGAGAGGGAGAGAAGAAGAGGAGGAAGCAGACTGAACCCGGGACGTCCATATGCCAGGCCGACACTCTATCCACTGAGCCACCTAATCTTTTTACTCTAGATTTTCTTTTTAAAAATAAATTACTTAATTTTTAGAATAGACAATATATGCACAGGACAAACTATTTAAAAAGTACAAAAGTTTAACCATGAAAAGTCAGTTTTTCTCCTGCCCATTCTCCAGCTACTCAGCGCAGCTCCCCTCTCCGGGAGCAACGACTAGTTTCTGTGTATTCTTTCAGAGATATTCTAACTGCTGTACTGACAAACACACACTGAAAAGAGCGAACAGCACACACACATCTGCACCTTGCTAACCTATCTAGAAATCATCCTGTATCAGTACCTTTATAGTTGCCTCATGTTTTCTAAGGGCCACATAATATTCTACCCTATGAGGACACCATAGCTTTTAAACCAGTCTTCTGTTAAAGGACTTTAAGTTAGTTCCCATCTCCTATTAATACAACTTCCACAATGACTCTCTAGGTACATAGATGTCTTATATAAACAATATTCAACAACTAAATAAAATGTCAGTCTAATATCCATGACTATCTTTTGCTGTTCCAAAAAAAATAAGCAAAACTCCATCAAATATCACTGAGGACCAAAAGCCAACAGACACCAAGTCTGTATTTTTGTCATCTCATTTGCTCAGAAGGGAGTTCCACCAACAAGTGAATTTTAATCAAAGACAGTAAAATAACTAGTGGCCCTGGCCAGTTGACTCAGCAGTAGAGCATCGGCCTGGCGTGCGGGGGACCCGGGTTCGATTCCCGGCCAGGGCACACAGGAGAAGCGCCCATTTGCTTCTCCACCCCCCTCTCCTCCTTCCTCTCTGTCTCTCTCTTCCCCTCCTGCAGCCAAGGCTCCACTGGAGCAGAGATGGCCCGGGCGCTGGGGATGGCTCCTTGGCCTCTGCCCCAGGTGCTAGAGTGGCTCTGGTCGCGGCAGAGCGACGCCCTGGAGGGGCAGAGCATTGCCCCCTGGTGGGCAGAGCTTCGCCCCTGGAGGGCGTGCCGGGTGGATCCCGGTCGGGCACATGTGGGAGTCTGTCTGACTGTCTCTCCCTGTTTCCAGCTTCAGAAAAAATAAATAAATAAATAAAATAAAATAGTCCTCTTAGTAATGAGCTTTAAAATCCCCTGTTCTGATTAAATTCAGGGATGCTGGCTCCCCTGCGAGCCCCCTGCCACCTCAGCACCAACCTGTGGAGAAACTCCTGCCCTTTGTTGTAGGCATGGATGGTGGCAAGGCCCTGGATGCTGGATGTGATGTGAGAGAGGAAAGGTGATTGAGTGATATTGTCCAGACGCTTCAGTTCTCGAATCAGGACCCTGGAGAGAGAACAAGTTCCAGTCAGAGGGCAGACAGAGAGCACTTCTGGCTCTATCCTCTGCCCTAAAAGACACGACCCATCCTCTTTACCTGGACACAATGTGCAGAACTGCAAAAAGGATGACGAGGGGCGCCACTGCTACCAGGAACCACGGGAAGACCCCTGCGATCATGCCAACGCAGAAGAACACGAGGATGACGTTTTGGATGAACATCTCGGCCTGGAAGGGCAGGCGCACGTCAACTGGGGAGACCGAAAAGAAACAAGTGTCAGGCTGTGAGGGTCCGCAAACAGGAAAGACAAAACCAAACATTTACAAAGAAAACAAGAAGAGATTTCCCAAAATCCTATCTGAAATTTGTGTGTTGTTTTTTCAAACGGCCTGATCAAAGAAAAATCTAGAAACCTGGTGGCTCTAATTTTTCTTGTTCCAAGAATATTTAAGTAGTCTTTCTCCCCA
This sequence comes from Saccopteryx bilineata, assembly GCF_036850765.1. NCBI lineage: Eukaryota > Metazoa > Chordata > Mammalia > Chiroptera > Emballonuridae > Saccopteryx > Saccopteryx bilineata. Next base: position 70,230,533 of record NC_089497.1, on the reverse strand, counting down.
TGCCTTCTTTTCGGCTCACTATGCTGCCCGATCCCTTAACACGTTTCCTCCCTTTACAAAGTAATATATGCTTGTTGTACAACTTTTTTTGAGATGAAGGGGGAGAGACAGAGACAGACAGACAGGAAGGCAGAGAGATGAGAAGCATCAACTCATAGTTGCATCACTTTAGTTGTTCACTGATTGTTTCTCAATGTGCCCTGACCGGGGCTGGGGTGTGAGGTGACTCAATCCGAGCCAATGACCCCTCGCGCAAGCCAGTAATCTTCGGTCTCAAGCCAGTGATTTCTGGGCTCAAGCCAGCAACCTCGCGGTCATGTCAATGATCCCAGGGTCAAGTGGCAACCATGAGGTTTTGAACCTGTGACCTCAGCATCCCAGGTCAACACTCTATCCACTGAGCCACAACAGGTCAGGCATAAAATATTTTGAAAATAAATACATAAAAAAAGATTACACATAATCTTTATTCTGACCAAAACCAGTGAATTTCTGCTGACATGTAAGAAAATTTCCATCATGGAAAGTTTTAAACATACACACAATCAAGAGTATACATACTTGAAAAGTTATCAATATTTTCATCTCTTTTTTGGCTATCTCTTCCCTACATTTTTTTTTGGAGGGGAGGGGTATTGGAGTATTTTCATGCAAATCCCAGAAATATTAATACCACTGATTTTTTTTTTAGTTTTTTCTCTGTGTGTGTGCGCGCGCAGTTTATATATTTAGCAGAAATGGGATCCCATCATGAATCATCTGGGTACCAGTGATGGCTGAGACCTTGCTACCTGTGGCCATGGCTTTACACCGCTTATCAACATCTGAAATGAACACCTTCTACAGCGGCAGCACAGTGCAGTAAAAACATCAGCCCTGGAGTCAAAAAGATCTAGGTTCAATTCCCAGCTTTGTTATCTGATAGATAACTCTGCAATTTTGGGCAAGTTATTTAACCTTTTTAGACATCAGCTTTCTCACATATTCAGTGGGTGACACAATCAATATTCACCTCACAGGGCTGCTGTGAGGATTAGGAGAAGGCATGCAGAACATTCAGCACACAGTAGACCCTCAATAAATGCCAGTTGGTGTAACTAATAATCTGGGCTCTGGGAAGTATTTAAGTTCTGGTGCTGACACAGCCCATGCAGCAGTCAGAAAACCGGCTAGAGGCTGCAGGTGTTCAGAAAGTAATGGACTACTTCCAAATAAATATGTGCTCTGGAATCTCAGATGCCCCGTTCTAACTCAATTCTCCGCCTTTATACTAACTCAATCCTCTGAATTTGTTTTCAGGTTAAATAAGGTCAAATTAAAACTTAGACGAAAGGTGAAAAGTCAGATGGATCCTTTGCCTAAAAATAAGTTGCATCCTGGAGAAAACACCAGAACTACGACGTTCCTGGTACAAACACCAGCAGCCACTGTGCTCTGAGAACCTAAGGCTGGATGGACCTGCATTACCAGGAATGTCATCCCGAGGGCTGGAGGGCACAGCGAGGAAGTGCTGGAACCTACCTTCATCCATGTCTCTGGAGAACCTGTTGAGAATCCTCCCCGTGGGGGTCGTGTCAAAAAACTTCATAGGGCTTCGAAGGATCTTTCGGAAAAGCTCGTCGTGGAGCCGGGAGGAGGCTCGCAGTGTGCCCTAAGGAGTGGAGTTCAAAGTGATCAGGACCTAGGGACTCGGGCAGCTCAGCTCCTACTGCCCAGGCCACGCCTTCACAGGACACCCACTCCCCAAACTGGAGAAGGGCAAATGGCCACAGAGGGAGGAGGTAGATGATATGAAAAGGCTAAGGCTCATGGGATACGGGTCACGTCAGTGAAGGCTGCCACCGAAGGAGTTACCTTCCTCAGTGTAAACTCAAGAGAGGCCATGCTGAAGCCTGACCACGGTCACTAGGGTGAGGAGAAGCAGCAGCCACCACTGCGTACCTTGACAAACACCACTCCTCGGACGGCCTTCAGGATCAGCATGACAGCCATGGAGAGGGCATAGATGCTGGCGTAGTACCGCATGTGAGGATTGTCCTTCATGCTGCTGCTCACAGAGGTCTCGTTCCCATGAGTCACCGTGCTGTTCTGTTGGAGGCAAGACTCCTAAGGACTACCGAGAACCCTGCTCAGGGCCATTCTCAGCTCAAGGGAGGGTGCAGAAGAATGGCTCCGGGACCTCACCTGCAAACACAAGGGGGGCTCTGCCCTCTTCTCTTTTTTCTAATGGATGCAGGCAGAGAGCCCACAGGTGTGCTACTGATAAGTGCTACTGTCTCGAGTTGGTCAGGGAGCAAATATCTGTGAGGTTACGTTAGGGGCTCATCTTTTTCATCCTGGGTGACGTGACCCTTGTTCACTGTGTCTTTTAATCGAAAATGACTTTCCATAAGAATGGCCAAGAAGCAGGCTCTCTCGGGAGCATGCCCACACCTTTACTCTTTTTTCCTACACTCTGAGGGACCCCATAAGACTTGCAACCAGGGCACTAGTGGGCAGCAGCAGCTCGCCTCAGGCTAACCCCCTAAACCTGTGGCCAAGGTCCCCTTGTCTCTGACTTCTCAGTGAGCTAACAGCAGCCCTGCCTTGGCTCACTTCTTCACTAGGACGATTCTAGAGAGCCAAAGCAGAGCACTGCCGAGGCTTCTCCTGTTGCTTCTTCTACCCTAAGACCTTCCTCTGTTTCACTGTCCCAGTTTTAATAAACACATTCTCTCAAAAAAAGAAGCAGAAGAATGGCCAGGCCATATGGAGAGATGTAACCTTACCCCACTTCCTTCCTTGATCCAGTAACTCAACCACCAGTTGCTAAAGGCCGTACTGCCCACATTCAACATGAAAAGGGATGTAATGAACAGGAAGGCCAAGGGGCCCCCGGCAGCCTGGATGTAGACACCGTACACTGACCAGGGCACTGAGCCCTGCCCCTTCTCCTCCACTTGCACCAGCTGCCCTAGGGAAGAAAAAAAGAAACACAAACTCAGAAAAGGCCACTTTTCTAAATTAAGTCACCTGTAGAAGAGCAAAATAAAAAACATCCTACAGTTTCACACGGGGCTCTAGATCAGAATTATTTCCTCTTCAGCAGCATTCATTCATCCATTTACAAAGTCTCTTCTACAAACAGGCCCAGGATGAGGCCCTGGAGCAGTAAAAAGGAGTAAGACCAGGTCCCTGCCCTTGAGATCTGCCTGAGTATCCTTCCACAATCTAGTAGGTGTTAGAATCCATCGGAGTCCGAAAAGACCAGAGTAACAGGCTTTATTAAAAGGAAGAAAGGAACCCTGCCGGCCTGACTCGCAAGCGAGCAAGGGAGAGTCACGCCAGGCACAGACTAGCCAGGCACAGACTAGGACGTGCTTTTTTAAAAGTTAGGGGAGGGGGAGTGAGAAGGGCGGTGGGGTTTTCAATCACCCAGGGCTTCTCGGCCTGTGACGTCAGACACTCCTTTGCGGCTGGTCATCTGCCGAGAGCCCGAAGCAGACTTACTGGCAGGGCTAAGAAATGACACCTGAGAGTAGACAGACTGGCAAACACATAATTCTAATAAAATATGTTAAGTGCAATGTTAGTGCTATATGCAGGGCAGCACGGGAACACCCAGGAGGTATTGCTAACCTCCTGGGGGAAGCTGTGGGGTGCTTAGCACGGAGGCTTCAGGAAGACTTTATGTAACTCATAAGCCGGAGCTGGCAGGCGTGAGGGTGGGGAGTGGGGCAGAGGGGGACAATGGGCACAGAGGAGGGAAACAGCATGACCTAAGAACGATAACCAAGTCAGCACAGCTGGAACCGTATATGTGCCTAAGGAGTGGTAAAGGACCAGGTCCATCAGGCAGGCTGGGGTCAGAAGTTACCCTTCAGACAAGAGTGCCCTGTGGAGATGTGTGGAGATTTAACGCCCAGCCCTACTGGCTAGACGGGCCTGGGATGGCCTGTCCTGTCAACTCTTGTATGTATCCCAGTGTCCCACACAAATAACGACATTTTTTATGTGTGCCGTATCAAGAAAAAGATTAGAAAACACTGCTTTGAAAATGGGAAGAGGCCACTAAAGGACTCTGTGCAGGAAGGTGGGTTGGTCTTGGGTTTTCAACTCTATCTCCCGGGTGTCTGCATGGAGGACAGACAGCTGCAGGTACAGATGATGAAGGCCAGAAGCAGAGCCCTGGCAATGGGGATGCAGGCTTAGGAGGTAAATTCAGTAGAACGTGGTGATTGCTGTAGGAGAGAAGATTCAAGGATAGCTCCGAGGGGCTTCCTGGTGTGATCAGGTTACTGATGCTGAGTGCCAATACAGAGAAACAGCACTACCAGAACCCTCTTCCTCTTTATCACACATCTTTAATTATTTTGGGACAAGCCAAGTAGGCCAGAAGTGGTTCTGTAGATAAGAACAAATGTTCCCTGAGGATATTTTGGTTTTCTATACTGCCTCTGGCAGGAACTGAAAGATTGTTTTTTTTGTGTGTGTGTTTTTCTCGTGTGTGTGTGTGTGTGTGTGTGTGTGTGTGTGTGTAAGCTATTAAATCACACTTGAATTCAAAATTGATACCTGGCTTATTAAAAGAAAGAAAAGAGGCAGGGAGTGGTAAATTAGGATTAGGATGGTCAACTCCTAACACCAAGCATCTGCTGCAGTTTTAAGAACAAGGAAGTGAAAACAGTGCCAAACCTGAATTCAAAACCTCAGGTGAGGAGGTGACATAACAGAAAGAGAGCTATAAAAGAGGACTGTGTTCTTTTCTAACTCTCAAGATTTGTTTCAGTTGATACGATAAAGGGTTGAAAGAACAGGACTCTGGCTAGGGAAAGTCAGGTAGGACAAACCCTACATGTAACTCTTCGCCACAGTTCGAGGGCAATCTCTGAGGAGTGTACCATTCTAACGGCATTACTGAGAGCACAGGCATTCTTAGGGCTGGACCCCCCCTACCAGGGTCGGCACTGGCTTTCAGAGAGCAGAGGAGAATCACAGAAAGGAAGGGAACACCTCTACCCACCACTCAACTTTTCCACACTCGGGATGACTCAGCTATGATTAGCTGTACCTGACCGCACAGGAAGAGAGAGGATCAGAGGCATTCTTATTGCCTTGGTCTGTTTAGGCAAACAGAAGGTGCCTCATGGTCTCCTGTTATTACATAATAAATATTTTGTTATTCCAGGAATATAAGGCTAGATACTCTACAACAAACAATGTTATCAAATATTATGAATTACTGCATGGCATAATTTCTGATATACTTTAATGACAAATCTAAAATCTCAAAAAAAGGTCATTACCTTCCTCTGGCTTCACTGCTTTCTCCTTCTTTACTGATCCCGTTTTAGGACCTTTGTCTTGTGACTTCTTCTGTGAACCACTGGTTTCCTTTTTTAAATTAATCTAATATTAAAATAAAAAGTGTCTCCAGTCATGATACGGCCATGCAGGCAAATGTCCACAAGATCTACCAGAGCAGCGGTTCTCAACCTGTGGTCGCCCGATGGCTTTAGGCGACCCCTGTGGTTTTGGTCGTTCGACCCCCGCCAGGGTCGCGACCCACAGGTTCAGAACCGCTGTTCTAGAGAGTCATTTATCAAGCTGCTGCTGTAATTGAAAAGAAATACATTTTTTGTAAAACCTACACATTCTGGCCCTAGCCCAACTGCAAGTTCCTTTTCCATTCCCGGGGCTCCTCCTCTCATGCCATACTAGATTTCTGACCATTCCTCATACCACTGTGACTCTCCACTTCTGTGCCTTTGTCCAAACTGTTTCTTTGCTTGGAATGCCCTACCCCTTGTCCAAATGCAGTCACAGTTATTTCCATTCAAACAGATTCAAATCTTACACTCTCCCTGAGGCAACTCAGATTAAGTCTAGAATCAAGTCCCCCCTACCCAGACACTGTGAGTAGTATTTTATTACAGCATAGTTGCTATAACTGTAACCTGGTGTGAGAGCACAGAGCACTGGTCTTCCCTAAGAGATGATGAGTCCCTCAAAAAGTGAGATGATGTCAGCCCTGACCAGTTGGCTCAGCAGTAGAGCATCAGCCCGGCGTGTGGAAGTCCTGGGTTCGAATCCCAGTCAGAGCACACAGGCGAAGTGCCCATCTGCTTCTCCACCCTTCCCCCTCTCCTTTCTCTCTGTTTCTCTCTTCCTTTCCTGTAGCCAAGGCTCCACTGGAGCAAAGTTGGCCTGGGCACTGAGGATGGCTCTATGGCCTCCGCTTCAGGCACTAGAATGGCTTTGGTTGCAACGGAGCAACGCCCCAGATGGGCAGAGCATCACCCCATAGGGGGCTTGCTGGGTGGATTCTGCTCGGGCACATGTGGGAGTCTCTCTCTGCCTCCCCGCTTCTCATTTCAGGAAAATAAATAAATAAATAAAAGAAGTGAGATGATGTCTCACTCAAGGTTATAACCAACAACACAGGGCCTAATACCCAGAACTTCCCGCAAGAGGGCACAGAGGAACTTAGTAAACATTCATCAAATTGAACCTGAGAGATTAGAAACTACTAATGTTTTCCAACTAAGTTCCTCTTATATCTTTATATAGAAAAATTTTAAACTATAGCTTTACTACATTAAATTCTATGCCACACCCTCATGACTCCAGTTTGCTCTCGAACCAAACTTCTAAAATTCATAGTGAAAAAGTCACAAAATAATATAAAATTTAGAGCCACACATAACCCTAAATTCTATTATGTATGGCAGTACATGAATAAATGCACTGACTAAAGAGAAAATTACCATTTGCTGACCACCTATTAGGGAAAGAACATAACATATCATTTCATTTAACTGATGCAACTATAAGAGGTAGGTACCATCCCTATTTTTTTTTTTTTTTTTTTTTCATTTTTCTGAAGCTGGAAACAGGGAGAGACAGTCAGACAGACTCCCGCATGCGCCCGACCGGGATCCACCCAGCCCGCCCACCAGGGGCGGTGCTCTGCCCCCCAGGGGGCGATGCTCTGCCCATCCTGGGCGTCGCCATATTGCGACCAGAGCCACTCTAGCGCCTGAGGCAGAGGCCACAGAGCCATGCCCAGCGCCCGGGCCATCTCTGCTCCAATGGAGCCTTGGCTGCGGGAGGGGAAGAGAGAGACAGAGAGGAAAGCGCGGCGGAGGGGTGGAGAAGCAAATGGGCGCTTCTCCTGTGTGCCCTGGCCGGGAATCGAACCCGGGTCCTCCGCACGCTAGGCCGACGCTCTACCGCTGAGCCAACCGGCCAGGGCCATCCCTATTTTTAAGATGAGGAAACTGAAACTCAGGATAGTTAAATGAAAAACTGAAAGTATGCCCCTCCACTACAACTCATTGACTTTCAAAGTCTATTTTTCCTCGGACATTCCAGATATTAGCTTCTCTCCCTCTTACTTTCCCCTCCATGCCCACAGTGAGGAGAAAACAATCTGAACAGTACCCTGAGACTCACAGGACGAGATCACAGACCCAAATCTGCCTCAGGGTGTCTCTATGGAAGTTACTGAGGACACCTGGCATATTTGAGTTAATCGAAAGGCCAAAAACAAATTAGTCACAAACCCTTAGTTGTATTGTACCTGAAATCAAACAGATGACACTCAAAGATTCTCAGAAAAGATTCCAATAACTTCCTGCTTTTATTCCTCTCAGACATGAAAATGACTTGGTAGCTAAGAAGTAATTTTCAGCCTAGCCTGAGTGCACCTCTAGGACCCAAGGTGACCACGGAATAAGGTGTTCATACGAAAGCAGGTTGGCATGAAGGAAGAAAAAGCTCTTTGGCAAGTAAATACGCTCTGTGTTTGCCTAACTCGAAGCCCAGCTGCCATCTTTGGGCAGGACAGCACGGCAGAAAGAGCTCTTTGGAATCAAAGTGCACCTGTTAGTGTTGAAAAGAAACAGGTCCAAAGTGCAGTTACTTTTGCTAACCCACAGCAAGACTCAGTACCTAACTGCAGTTCAGGCTCTCCCAGGAATGCAATTTTCAACCATTCAGCCTGGAACTTCCTGATCAATACTGGTGAGGTAATCTGCCTAAGACCCACTGCCTTCACCTAAAGGAAGAGGATTTTGCCTGAGAGACTCCACTCTTTTAAAATCGCCTCATCCTACCCTCTTTCTACCTATGGAAACCTTCCATTTTGTACAACTCCTCAGAGTGCCTTTCTAGTTGCTAGATGGGCTGCTGCCCGATTCATGAATGACTTCATAAACCCAATTAGATCTTCAAATGGCCTGACCTGTGGTGGCGCAGTGGATAAAGCATCGACCTGGAAATGCTGAGGTCGCTGGTTCGAAACCCTGGGCTTGCCTGGTCAAGGCACATATGGGGGTTGATGCTTCCAGCTCCTCCCCCCCTTCTCTCTCTCTCTGTCTCTCCTTTCTGTCTCTCCCTCTCCTCTCTAAAATGAATAAATAAATTAAAAAAACAAAAACAAAAGATCTTCAAATGTACTGGAGTGAATTTTGCTACTTAACATTAGCAAGCTGCTTAACTTTTCTGAGCTCCCACTTCCTCAGCCATAAAAGGGAGGGATAATCATATTTTGCTACAGAACTCTGTTTAAATCGCTACATAGGATGACATTTATGAAGTGCCTAATCTAGTAACTGGGACCTAATAGTTGTTAGTTAATGAGTGTCAAGTCAGCAGCCAGGACACCAGGGATCATTTTTAAATGTATGCAATGTTAAATTTCTCTTCCCTGGCTCCTCATACACTTGTTCATTAAAAAAGGAATTTCATGCCCTGGCCGGTTGGCTCAGTGGTAGAGCGTCGGCCTGGCGTGCGGGGGACCAGGGTTCGATTCCCGGCCAGGGCACATAGGAGAAGCGCCCATTTGCTTCTCCACCCCTCCCCCTCCTTCCTCTCTGTCTCTCTCTTCCCCTCCCGCAGCCAAGGCTCCATTGGAGCAAAGATGGCCCTGGCGCTGGGGATGGCTCCTTGGCCTCTGCCCCAGGCGCTAGAGTGGCTCTGGTCGGGCAGAGGACGCCCCGGAGGGGCAGAGCATCGCCCCCTGGTGGGTGTGCCAGGTGGATCCCGGTCGGGCGCATGCGGGAGTCTGTCTGACTGTCTCTCCCCGTTTCCAGCTTCAGAAAAATACAAAAAAAAAAAAAAAGGAATTTCATATGCTTCAATCAGGATTGATGGAATTTTTTAAACTAAGCTTTGACTGAACAACGAACACATTGTGGATCCTGTAAAAAAAAAAAAAGAAGGAAATCTAACCTAAAGTGACCTCCCAGGGTGATCTAAACATCAATCCCTAACTGGGCAGGTCACGGTGGAGACTCATGCTTCAGGCCTATAACTTTTTTTTCCAGAACATCAAAGCCTTTTATTCTAGTATCCCCAAAATTGACTGTGGAAGTAAAGTTTCTACATTTAAAAAGTTTATACAAATGACATGAATTGCAATTTTTATAAAAGTCAAAATGAAATGTTCTACATAGGACAAAAGATATGCTTAAGCAACACACCATATTTGCACAAAGCCACTGAATGTCATGAGTAACAAACGGAAAACCTTAAGTCTATGGCCGACTGAGCAAAGACTTAAGTTTGGTATTCTATGAGCTCAAGATTGTGAACTACTCTTTTTTTTTTTTTTCATTTTTCCGAAGCTGGAAACGGGGAGGCAGTCAGACAGACTCCCACATGCGCCCGACCGGGATCCACCCGGCTTGCCCACCAGGGGGCGATGCTCTGCCCCTCTGTTGCATCCAGAGCCACTCTAGCGCCTGAGGCAGAGGCCACAGAGCCATCCCCAGCGCCCGGGCCATCTTTGCTCCAATGGAGCCTCGCTGCGGGAGGGGAAGAGAAAGACAGAGAGGAAGGAGAGGGGGAGGGGTGGAGAAGCAGATGGGCACCTCTCCTGTGTGCCTTGGCCGGGTATTGAACCCGGGACTTCTGCACTCCAGGCCGACGCTCTACCGCTGAGCCAACCGGCCAGGGCCGTGAACTACTCTTAATATGCAAAAGCTCTAATGACTCACAGAATTTTGTGTTGGAACTTTTGTGCTTCTAGTTGGCACATTATCTACTTTTTAAAACATGAAATTAATAGACACCTGTGAGAGGCTGTGCAAAACTATCATGTTTACAAAAATGGCACAGGTCTAAAATTTCTTTCTTTAGTAAAGTAAGTCAGCCCTGTCCACTGTTCTTGTGCATCTAGGGTAACAAACCTTTGAAATACCAGAAGCAATCCTTTTTCCCAGAACCCCCTAAAACTTAATCACCTTCAAGAGAGCACATCATCTGGTTAAGGTCACGTAATCTAATCTCGGCCTTGCATTCCCCCACCTCCATGTAATGCTCCATACGCTCCTCGCCTAATTAACCCCAAGTGTAGAAAAGAAGCTGCAAACTCATTCTATAGAGCATTTAAGATCTTATTTCCCAGCAATGTCATCAGTTTGGCTAAAATAAACTCATAAAAATTCTCTATGTAAGGGTTGGAAGTTTCTTGCTTTGACAACACACAGAAGCTACAATGTTCTTTGTCACTGCCTTATTAATAAGTTCTCAGTGGCAGAAGTCCTTGGCTCACCAGCCCTACAATCCTGCTCACCTATAGCTGAACTAGTCTGTGAACTAAAGCACAGCAGTGCAGTCATCAGAAAATAGGGCTTTGCTGGTAAGACACAGGCAGTAAATTCAGCTGATATCCGGCCATCACTCAGTGAGCTCACGCCTCCCTTGCTAAAAAGGGGAAATGCATACAAATGCCATTTGACTCTTACCTCAACTGGAGGTGTCTCTCCCAGCAACAGGTTATTAAAAATGGTAGCATAATCACCACTGAGATTCATCAGTTCCTCATGGCTGCCCCTTTCTGTAATACAGCCCTCTTTCATGAAGATCACTTTGTCACAATCAGCCAGGTACTAGAGGCAAAGGCAGGAATAACACAGTGTTGCTGATATTTGTGCAAATGCATCCAATCATTCATACTTTAATCTAGTGGTTCTTACCTGGAAGCCACTAAGCCTTGCAGGGGACATCTGACAATATCTGGAGACACCTTCGGTTGTTACAATTAGAGGGGAGAGAGGAGTGCTCCTGCCATCTGGTAGACAGAGGCCAGAAATGACTAGTACAGCCCCCCACATGGAAGAGCTATCTGGCTAGTGTCAGTGGTCTGCTTTGGTTTACTGTGCCTTGAGATCTATACGGTTCCAAGCGCAGTTCCTTCCGTTTTTGACATAAATCTACTGGGGGAGCCACAGGAGCCTTGCATTATACTTCACAACCTTTCACCACACTCAGAAGTACACAAATTACTGACTTTCTGTGGCAGAATGAAGGGTTAACCCCAAACTTGACAACATATGCAAAGCTGATGGCGACATCCTTGAGCTGCTCTCCAAAGCGGCTGCTTGTCATGGCATGACAGATGGGGAAGACTTGTTTTCCCGAAACAGTTCCCACTTAACTTAGCATAATGCTTTCCAAACTATCTCATACCCAGACTCTCTTTTCAGCTTATCCCTTTTACTTACTGATTTACATGCAGAAGCTAACCTGTTCCAGGGATCTCTGATTTAGACAGCCACCTGCTATACTGGTACAACAAGCCTTATTTGGTATAATGGGCCAGGTGACTATTTCCTGAGGAAATAAATACTGATGGTTCCAGGCACTTCTAGGAGACCACAAAGACACCTAGAAGGACCAAGCCCCCCTCCCTTGCCTCTGATTTCTCAAGCCATGTAGGCACTGGGGAAGGAAGAAAGCACCATACCTGTAACTGGTGGGTAACAAACAGAACCGTCTTGGACTTGAGGTGCTTCTGGATTGCACTGTTGAAGATGTGGTTGCCCACATGGGCATCTAAGGCACTGAGGGGGTCATCCAGGATGTAGATGTCCCGGTCACTATACAAGGCCCGGGCCAGGCTGATCCTTTGGCGCTGCCCACCACTCAGGTTGGCTCCTCGCTCGCCAATCTACAGGAGCCCAGGAAGCATAATGAAGCCGCCAGCGCAAGTCCAGCACTGGGCTTAGCGATCACCCCAGTCACCGCTTCCCTCCTCCACCCAAAGCGGCACCTTCTACTGCATTCCCCTCTGGAGAAGCGGCCACTGTGCTCCTCTAGGGCCCACACTGGAACTGGGGGAGCCAGCCCAGATGCCTCCTTCTCTCCCACAACCACCTGGTTACTAACCAGCCCCACATTTGCCCTTCCCACGTTCCCTGGAAACCCCACTCCAGTCCGTTCTTTATGGGCAGAATGCGCTTCCCAAAACACAAAGCTGACCATGTCCCACCCTTCCTTGAAACTCTTCAAGAGCCCTAGAGGACAGGATCTAAGCCGTTTTAAATTGTGCATATGTTAAGAATGCACAGGACTACTGTCATGCCTCTTCCTGTGCTAGATCTGCTCAGTCCTGGCATCCTCCTTTCTGTAACACCCCAACCCCTCTTCTTCACTAACACTCAAAGAAAAGGGACTCCTTTTCATCAGCTTATTTTGTGTCTCCTGTGTGGGTCTCATCCCCCCAGCTGTAAGCTTTCTGAAGGTGCACATTATTGACCTATTACTTTATGTTCCCAGGGCCCAGAAGTCTCTGCACATGTAGCTGGCACACAACAAGCACCTGACAAATGCTACCAAATGGATGAATAAATCAGTTGTCAAATGGTAACTGGCCCTGTAATTTTAAAACAATCTTGTCCTTAAAAAAACATTCAATTAATTCAAAGGTTTTCAAACTTGAACAGTTTCTTGCAGGGCTTGTAAAAACAGTTTGTTGGGCCCCACCTCTAGGGTTTCTGTCTCAGTAAGTCAGGAGTGGGGCATAGCAATTTGCATTTCTAACAAGTTCCCAGTGTCTGGTGAAGTTGCTGATCTGGGGGCTGACATGTGGGAGTCAGTGAACTAATTAAACCATTCACCGAATCTGGTTTGAGGGATATAACTGAAGTCAGCTGATTAAAAGTGCCAACCCCAGAGACCTCGAGGACTGGTCATAAGAGAGAGCTCGGGACTCAAAAAAACCACTTCCAAAGACACACCTCTGGAAACTGCCCTAGGGCAGAGAACCCAAGAAAGATGGATTTGTGCTACGGCCTCTTCCTTGCTAACAGAGGAGGGCTCTCTACAGACCACATCTGAGTAAGGACGTTGGCAGAATGAGGTTCAGGGGGAGAAGCTCACATGCTTGACTTAAGAGTTTTAAAAATCAAAAGAGCCTGACCTGTGGTGGCGCAGTGGATAAAGTGTTGGCCTGGAAATGCTGAGGTCACCGGTTTGAAACCCTGGGCTTGCCTAGTCAAGGCACATATGGGAGTTGATGCTTTCAGCTCCTCCCCCCCTTCTGTCTCTCCTCTGTCTCTCCCTTTCCTCTCTAAAAATGAATAAAAAAAAAAAAAAAAAAAAATCAAAAGAGTAATGCCCTGGCCGGTTGGCTCAGCGGTAGAGCGTCGGCCTAGCGTGTGGAGGACCCAGGTTCGATTCCTGGCCAGGGCACACAGGAGAAGCGCCCATTTGCTTCTCCACCCCTCCGCCGCGCTTTCCTCTCTGTCTCTCTCTTCCCCTCCCACAGCCAAGGCTCCATTGGAGCAAAAGATGGCCCGGGCGCTGGGGATGGCTCTGTGGCCTCTGCCTCAGGCGCTAGAGTGGCTCTGGTCGCAACATGGCGACGCCCAGGATGGGCAGATTATCACCCCCTGGTGGGCAGAGCGTCGCCCCATGGTGGGCGTGCCGGGTGGATCCCGGTCGGGCGCATGCGGGAGTCTGTCTGACTGTCTCTCCCCATTTCCAGCTTCAGAAAAAAAAAAATAATTAAAAAAAAAAAAAAAAAAAAAAGAGTAGCAAACATTAACTGTGAACCAACCACGGGATCTTGTTTAAAGCCCACCTGACATGAAATATTTATATGCTTAAAACAGGTGGTGTTGAGATCCCTGTCCTAAGGCACAGGTATTTCCTAACATCAAGTCTCAGTGGGAGTGAGTCTCACTGTGTAGGTTTTTCTCCCGCGCCTTTGATGCACCCCCAGCAGGTGGCTCTGGCATAGTGGTGCCACCCATCTTCCAGAATCCTCTCTGCTAAATACAAGCCCCCTCAGTTAGGAGCAGAGAAGGCTTGTACCTCAGTCAGGTCACTGTTGGGCAGAATGGCCAGGTCAGGCCTCAGGCAGCAGCTGTTCAGCACAGAGTTGTATCTGAAGGACACAAAGACACCACATCAGGGAGACGGCTGGAGCGAGCCTGCTGACTGGGCTGCCTGGCGTCTTACGTGGCCAAGACAGAAAGCATGACGGAAACCAAACACTCCTTGCCTTTCTTCATCAAATTCCTTCCCAAAAAGGATGTTGTCTCTCAGAGTGGCATTGAGGATCCAGGCCTGCTGGGCCACATAAGCGAAGGTCCCACTGGCTGCAATGCTGCCCTCTAGAAGTGTCATCTAGGGAAACAGACACCACCAATGGCATCACAATGCAAAACCATCGCCCTGAGCCACAGAGTGCCCCCACTCCACAATGAAGTTGAAAGTTTTGGCAATTTCTTTGGATGCTTTTTGGACCCCACGCCAAACCTCACCTTTGTTCCACAGAGAGCTAGAGCAGCAAAGGAAATCAAGTCTCCTTGCTTATGTGTGACGGGAGCCCAGCACAAGCCATGACCTGAATAAACCAGCACTTCACTCAGCAACCTATACAGTATTCTACATCCTTCCTGATTGCAGACTGTTTTAATTAAGGGAAGCCCAAGTGTAAGGCCCTTTCAGAATCCCCTGGGAGGGGGTTGTAAGGATTTACAGGCTCAGTTTTAGGGCAGGCCAGCTCATCTACAGATTAATCCAGGCTATTCTAGATCAGCTGCTTCTATAAAATGAAGACCAAAGGGGAAAAACTCCAGTTAGATAACAACTAGTATCATAAATATCCATATAATGACAGTGAAACCCCCTCTCCAACATGAAGGAACTGCACGAGGAGCATCTGCTTTGATTTCAGTCACAGGAATTGGTATGACTTAATTATCCATTTTATCTTCTTTCAGGGTTCCTTTTGGGACTGACAGTTGACAACGTGTCTGGGGCTAGGGATGCTATGATTTGGAAGAGAAGTTTCATTTGCCAGCCTGGGTCACACTTGCACATAAAGCTTGTCCTCTCAGACAGTGAGACACACAGGGTGCACTGGCGGCTGTCCTAGGCCTGGGTCACACTTGCACATACAAGCTTGTCCTCTCAGACAGTGAGACACACAGTGTGCACTGGCGGCTGTCCTAGGCCTGGGTCACACTTGCACATAAAGCTTGTCCT
This sequence comes from Saccopteryx bilineata, assembly GCF_036850765.1. Taxonomy (NCBI): domain Eukaryota; kingdom Metazoa; phylum Chordata; class Mammalia; order Chiroptera; family Emballonuridae; genus Saccopteryx; species Saccopteryx bilineata. The sequence continues at coordinate 70,215,272 of NC_089497.1, read as the reverse complement.
CTCAGACAGTGAGACACACAGGGTGCACTGGCGGCTGTCCTAGGCCTGGGTCACACTTGCACATACAAGCTTGTCCTCTCAGACAGTGAGACACACAGGGTGCACTGGCGGCTGTCCTAGGCCTGGGTCACACTTGCACATACAAGCTTGTCCTCTCAGACAGTGAGACACACAGGGTGCACTGGCGGCTGTCCTGAGGCCTGGGTCACACTTGCACATACAAGCTTGTCCTCTCAGACAGTGAGACACACAGGGTGCACTGGCGGCTGTCCTGAGGCCTGGGTCACACTTGCACATAAAGCTTGTCCTCTCAGACAGTGAGACACACAGGGTGCACTGGCGGCTGTCCTAGGCCCCTTCCAACACAGTGCTGCTGAGGGGAGGAGCGGCAGTGGGGAGGCTTCCTCTTGTTCCTGTCTCTCCCGACCCTCTCCAGGAACCACACTCATTGTTCCTGAGACCCCTCCTAAGAGTCCAGAGAAAGAAGCGGAAAATGTCAAGCACAGTAACAAAATATTACCTGGCCTAAAATGGCTGAGATGAGAGAGGTTTTTCCACTTCCCACACTGCCACAGATTCCAACCAGTTTACCCTGGAAAAAAACACAGAGCGAGATGGAAGGTCATCAAAGGACTACTGACAACTCATCTCCAAGGACTTCCTATTTCTTTGAGGAAAAACACATGAACTGTCCAGCAATATGGAAACTGCCTTCCTGATCACCAAGCAAGTCACTACCTCTTTTCTCCCTTGTCGGACACGTACTTCCCAGGGTTTCTGTGGAGCTACACTAAGGTAACAGGTGCGTGAGCTTTGGGAAAAATCAAATATGCCATACACAGTAAGGTATCCCACGTCATTTTTTAAAAGACCCAACCCCTGTCCTACTCTGTTGGCAATCCATGTTTTTTCATGTTTATTTTGTTGTTTTTGGAAGAGAGAATAGAACTATTTATTTATTTATTTATTTATTTATTTATTTATTTGAGACAGAGAGAGAAGGGGGGGAGGGAAGTATTCATTTGTTCTACTCAGTGGTGCATTCATTGGTTGCTTCCCATGTGGGCCCTGGCCAGGGATCAAACCTTGTCATTTCAGGATAATACTCTTAACCAACTGAGCTAACTGGCCAGGGCCCAGAACTATTTTATTATGATTTTTTTCTCCAGGACATATAAATCATTTCAATAGCCTGACCAGGTAGTGGCGCAGTGAATAGAGTGCTAGACTAGGATGTAGAGGACCCAGGTTTGAAATTTGAGGTTACCAGCTTGAGCGTGGGATTATAGCCATGACCCCATGGTCACTGGCTTGAACCCAAAGGTCTCTGGCTTGAAGCCCAAGGTCGCTGGCTTGAACCCAAGGTCACTGGCTTGAGCAAGGGGTCACTCACTCTGCTGTAGCCTCCCGGTCAAGGCACATATGAGAAAGCAATCAATGAACAATTAAGGTGCCGCAATGAATAACTGACGCTCATCTCTCTCCCTTTCTGTCTGTCTGTCCCTATCTGTCCCTCTCTCTGTCACAAAAAAACAAACAAAAACCCAAAAAATCTATGGATACTGTTGCTTCCATTTCCCTACAAAACATTTCTAAGAATCTGAGGAATATCTATCTATACCTTTAATCCCACAAAAAAGAGGAAAACCAAGCCTGTGATTAACTGAATAGACTCAGGCCAAAAAATGGGCAGAGTCACACGTCCTCATGAACAGATGATTTTAACAGGCCATTTATTTAGCAACCTTGTATTGGAGAAAGTCTCCCAGCAGAGGAAGAAGTGAAGAGCGGCAGTGTTCAAAGAGCATGGAGGCAGACAAGTCTTGATCTGAATCTCAACTCCGCTAGCATTTGCCAGTTGTTTGATCTTGGCCTTGTTACTTAAACTAATGCTGGCTCTCTCAATGGGCTTTGGGCAACTTGAGTTATCCTTATAGAACCTAGGAGTGTTTGGTACTTAATGAAAGTATGCTGGACAGTGTTTTTGAAATAGTTCCAGAGTCTGAAAGCCTAGTAGTAAGGAGGAGTCCAAATCACAGGTTCAATCTTTGCTCAGCCCAGTTAGGTTTGCATAAGGAAAACTCCGCTCTGATGACTCAATGGTGACTAAAAGAGATATCAACAATGAAGTAAGTCAAGTTCCCTTACGCTCCCTTAAGGGGGAGGGGTCAGGAGAATTATGGTCACTTTCTTCAGAGAGCTAAGGTTCAGTGAATGGGAGCTCCAAAGGGCAGAATGAGGACCAAGAAGTAGAAAGTAGGAGAGTACATTTCTGCTGACTGAGGACTAATAGAACTAATTTGCAGTGTGGTAGAGCTCCCTCAATAATCAAGATAACTGTATTCAATAAGAAGCCTGTTTAAAAAAAAAAAAAAAAGCCTGTTAAGAGTTAATTGAAGTAAAAGAAAGTGACCTGAATGCCCTCCAAACAACCATTCGCTGTTTCCAGTGGTCTCACCAAGGATCACCTCCCCTAGTGACTGTAGTTCTCGAGGGCAGGGATGTTTTCATCCTGCAGCCTAGCTCCGGATCTGGGTGACCCGCTTCTCGTCACATGCTGACTTGATATACACCACGAGAACCTCGCACTCCCTGCTCCCAGTGAGGTGGGGAAACATGTCTTACCACCATCCTTGGTCCAAGGCACTCATGTTTCTCCTGGGTTAACTGTTCTTGTTTCCCTGCACACTCTTCTGAATCCAGAAGCCAGATGCTTCTCTCACACCTAAGTCAGGTCCCCTCATTCTCCTGCTCCAAACCTTCAATGGCTTCTCTTCCCACTCAGAGTAAAGCCAATGTCATTACAGGGAATGCTGACACCTAACTTCCTCTTTCCCGTGCTCACTCTGCTCCAGTAATAGGCCTTGGGGTCTCTGGCCTTCTGTTCCTTCTGCTTGGAATGTTCTCCTCCCCTCAGTTACCCACATGACTCATTCCCTCACCTCCTTTAGGTCTAGGCTCAAATACTATGTTTCAAATGAGGCCTTTCCCTCAGGTGACCTGTTTAAATTGCAACCACAGCTGCTCCCTGCCACAGCACTCTCTACCACCTTTTCTTCATAGCCCATACCACCATCTGACATACATTACACAGCAGTCCCCTCAACCTGCCCACACTTTCAGTTGCCCGCAATTAACGATGGTCTGAAAATACTAACCTAAAAATCCCGGAGATGAACAATTCATAAGTTTTAGATAGTGTGCCGCTCTGACTAGTGTGATGAAATCTCATGTAATCCTGCTCTATCCTGCCCTGGACATGAATTATTCTTTCGCTGAGAGTATCTACTCTTTATATACTCCCTGCCCATTACTGAGTTAATAGCCATCTGCTATCAGATCAACTATTTACATATTGAAGTGCCTGTGTCAAGTCAAGGAACCCTATTTTACCTAAAGAGGGCAAGAGAGTAGTGATGCTGGCAATTGAGATATGTTAAAAAGCAGCTGAAAAGTGCTTCCTGTAAGTGAAAAAGTGCAAGTTCCTGACTTAAGAAGGGGAAAAAATCATACACTGAGGTTACTAATATCTGTGGTAAGAACAAATCTTCCATCCTTGAAATGGTTATGAGATTCAGGAATAGATTTGAACTGAAAAATATAAAAATTACTGGAGAAAGAGAGACCCACCTCATTCACATAACTTTTTTTTTTTTTTTTATTCTTTACAGAGACAGAGAGAGAGTCAGAGAGAGGGATAGACAGGGACAGACAGACAGGAACAGAGAGATGAGAAGCATCAATCATTAGTTTTTTGTTGTGATATCTTAGTTGTTCACTGATTGCTTTCTCATATGTGCCTTGACTGGGGGCTATAGCAGACCGAGTAACCCCTTGCTTGAGCCAGCGACCTTGGGTCCAAGCTGGTGAGCTTTGCTCAAACCAGATGAGCCCGCGCTCAAGCTGGCGACCTCGGAGTCTCGAACCTGGGTCCTCTGCATCCCAGTCCGACGTTCTATCCACTGCGCCACCACCTGGTCAGGCTCATTCACATAACTTTTATGACAGTATAGTTTCATAAGTGCTCTATTTAATTAGTTATTATTAATCTCTTCCTGCGTCTAATTTGTGAATTAAACTTGATCATAAGTATGTGTGTACAGGGAAAAACACTAGGGGCCAGCACTCTCCATAGTGTTGGGGATTCACACAGGGGTCCTGGAACATACCCCCACTTGCTTATTTTCTGTCCTTGCCCATGAGAACACAAGCTCCAAAACAGCAGGGGTTTTTGTCTGGTTTTTCTCTGCTATATACCAGCCCTACAATAGTGCCTGGCATAGAGTGGGTACTCAAACAAATGGCTATTAAATGAATTAATATACTACTACACATGGACCCCTCTGGACGATGTAGCCCACAACATGGTGCTGATTCCCAGCCATATTCTATACCTTAAAAGTCTTGAACCAGGAGTCTCTGTTCCAGCCGCTCTCTAAAGGAGGGCCTCTAAGAGACTCTAGTCCTATGCCACCTGGACTATAATACCATGTACCATAATGCTCCTTTATTTGCATTAAAAAATAAACAATTACAACAGGACTGTCAATAATAGCAACACTGAGAATACCTATCATGTTCCAGGTTCTGTGTCATGCATAGCCTACTAGTAGTGAGATCCTTACACAGAATTATAATAACCACAATTAATTTTTAGAGCTCACATACAACTATAATAACCAGAAATCTACTTGGGGCAAAATCTTGGAAAATCCACTTGAATGCTTCGTTTCCTCGCTTATAACAATGAGTACCTCATGAGACCAGTTGTTATTCATTTCTATTGTTAAATGCCTAGCTATTTCTTTTAGAGGTGGGGCTGGCCAGAATTGCTCATTACTCAAAATCACCCCAGGCACAGAAGTGCTTTGCTAAAGGCAATGGCAGCCGCCTGCTCTCGCTGGGACAGAAACCAGGTAGACAGAGAGGGCGTGGGGAGGTGGAGCAGTTACCTCTTCGACTTCCAGGTCGATGTTGTACAGGGTCCTCTGCAGGCGGAGGTTGCCCAGGTGGATGTGCTTGCCCTCCTCTTCCTCAGGGCTGGGCCGCTCGTCGCTGTCCAGGAGGAGGTGGCCCCTCTGCTCTGCCAGCACCTCCTGGTGCTCCGTGTGCTGCAGCTGCCTCCCCTTCTCCTTCTTGCCCCTGGCCGCCCGCTTGTCTTTTTTCGCTTTGGGGGTCAACTTGGGTGAGTTCTGGATACTGGGGTGGGAGGAGTCCCATGCCAAGGTGGCATTTTTCACCTCTATCTTGATGTGAGGACTGGCTGGTTTGTTCTTTATCATGTGAACCTCTTCCATCAGAAACAAGCTCTGATAGGAGTTGTGAGAGAGGTGCAAAGATGAGACACTGGATCAAGACCAGGGAGACAAGCCTAGGGCGAACACTCACGCAGCAAAACACATCAGGCTATACAGTGGAAGGAAGCTGAAGGGCAAAAGGTAGCTCATTAGTGCAGCCCAGCCTCAGGCCCAGCGGGAGGTCACAGGGGTGTGGGGACACCCACAGGAAGAACAAGGCCCTTGTATATGGCCCAACACTTGATACTACCAATTACATGCCTAACTAGTTTTTCATTTTCTACCAGTCTCATGTGAACAAAGGACATTTAACAAGCGTATGCAGGCCCTTGACCTCACCCAGGAATCGCTGAGAAGCAGTGGGAAAATACACACAGAAAAACCAAAGGACACACTGCTCTCTGACACAGACCCTTGTCACTGTTTCCCTTCAAGGCCACTCCTGCAGAACCTCAAAGCTTATGTACTTCCTTCACCCCCAACACGGCGCCTGTCGGGGGAGTGGCGGAGCTGAGGCTGTGACCAGGTCTAGCTTGCTTGGGCTAGAAAGGAGCGCCCGAGTCAGCTGTACTGACGGTAGAGTTCACCTGTTGCCAAAAAGTTCTCCTGTCCTCAAAATTCTGCCTTACAACTTGTGGAAACTTGAACCACCAAGGGAACTGACTCACGTGGAAGTGAAGGGTGTCTCCCTCAGAAACATCCTTGGGAAGAGAACAAAACGCTTTGCTCCCACTCCTTCTCAGGGTCCCACTTAGTTGTAAGGGGAAGAGAACTGGAACGCTTGAAAAGCTAAGTGTTTCTGAAATCAGGTCTGAAACACTGACCAAAATAAATCTCACCCCACGACTTGGATGACTTTGAAACCACTTCTGACAACTGTCTTAAACCAGTGGTCTTATCTGCAGGATGGTTTCGCAGTTGGAGTCCCAATATAATTAATTTTTTGGGGGGAGTGAGAGCAGGGGAAATAGACAGATTCCTGTATGCGCCCCAACTGGGATCCACCTGGCAACTCTATCTTGGGCCAGTGCTTGAGTACCGAGCTATTTTTAGCATCTGAGGCTGATGCACTCCTAAAAAATCTTTTTTAAATAAAAAATGTAAAACATTAGAAATTCTTTAGAGAAAAGATGACTTTTAAAGTCAGAACTCTCTACTTAGTTACTGAGATCCCCCAACTATTTTAGTGTGTGCAGGTGCTATGAAATGTATTATGATCCCTTTCCCACAAGCAAGTTCTTTCTGCTGGATCCTAAACTTCGTGTGTGTGTGTGTGTGTGTGTGTGTGTGAGAGAGAGAGAGAGAGAGAGAGAGAGAGAGAGAGACAGCAACAGAGAGAGAGAGAGAGAGAGAGAGACAGAGATAGGGATAGACAGGAAGGGAGAGAGATGAGAAGCATCAGTTCTTCGTTGTGGTACCTTAGTTGTTCACTGATTGCTTTCTCATAGGTGCCTTGACGGGGGCGGGGGGGGGGGGGTAACAGCCCTTGAGCTCAAGCTGGTGAGACTTACTCAAACCAGATGAGCCCACACTCAAGCTGGCAACCTTGGGGTTTTGAACCTGGGTCCTCAGCATCCTAGTCCAACACTCTATCCACTGTGTTACCGCCTGGTCAGGCTGGATCCTGAACTTCTAAGCTTGCTCTCTTCCTCTTTTAAATCACCACACCCTCATATTTACTCCTAATCCCCAATCTTCCCAGAAGTGTCATGGTTCTAAATCTCCTAAGCAAAACAAAAGAATAAATCTCCTATCTTGACACTTAGGCAACCTAGTGTTTAGTTTCTGAAAACAGCTGTTGGTTTCCCTTCTTCAGAGCCTTCTTAAAAGACTGAGCTAAGAATAACATGCCAAATATTGTGACCACTTTCACATAGTAAAACCATATGCTACAGAATTCCCATCATTTCTCTCCCCTAAAGCGTTTCTGAAGTCCTTTTAAACCTCAGTGGATTATTTTAAAATGTGCCCATGCCTCCAGTTTGCACCATTTCTTCCCCACATCTCCTCCTGCAGGCTCCCTGAAGCCCCACAATGCTCTCGGGAGGGTTCCAGCTTCAGGCCACTCTGCCATGACATGCTGAGTCTCAACACTTGAATTTACATCTACCTGGGTTTGTACCTGCCAGGACAACAGAATCTTAGAGGTACAGAAACCACACACCTCAACTTTACTACAGGACACTGACTATCACACAACTCTCATTCCCTGGAAGAATCAATCAGGAGGTATCTGTTAAGCAGAAGAGGAGATAACTTGTAAGACTGCCAGGTAACATACAGGATGCCCAGCTAAATTTTGATTCCAGATAAACAGTGAATAATTTTTCAGTGTTTGTCCCATGCAATTATTAAATGAGTGTCCTGTGTTTTTATTTGCTAAAGCTGGCAACCCTATACTGATGACTATTTTGTCAGGAAAGTTATAAGGTGGCTTCTCACTGCCTTTCTACAGGATATCACCTTCCTAGGAAGAGGAGGAGGAGGATGGGGAGGAGGAGACTGCCAAGAGGAATAAGATAAGAAATTGACTAAGGTCTCATGGGCCGTATAATAGAGCTGAGGCTGATTTTGCTTCCACTATTAACTCTGAAGCTTCCTGGATAGAGGAAGGAGCTATGGTTAAAAAAGCTACCTGCTAACACAGTCCTTGCTAGTAAGTAAAGAGAAGAGAGCTCTTGAGAAACAAGAGAACAAATCTATACCACAAATTCCTATTTCTTCAACCAGAATGCACCAAATCCATTCACTAACAAGGAGAGGAGGACAAATGTACAGTCAAATCATTTGTTTTCTTCCATGACTGGATATTGTGAGTTCAGCAAAATAAAGCTCTGGTTACAATTAGACCATGTCTTTTTCCATGGCTCTGGCTCTTAGCCTTCTGCAGCCAGGCTGGGTGTGGGAGGGCAGGGGCTAGGGGAGCATTCTCAAATACGCTCACCTAGTTAACCAGAAGTGAGTAGCATATAAATAAATCTTGGGAAGCTATTCTTCATTCTTAATAGGTAAACCCAATTTGTTTTCTCCTGAACCTCTAAGGTGATGATAGTAACCTTTCAAAAACCTGAGCCTCAAGCCTTTGGGCCACCAGCATCGCTTGTTCTGCTTCAGGAGCACAGAAGCTACCTTCACAGTGGCTTTGCAAGGAGTCCCACCCACACAGGTGTGTTCCTTTTCTTTTTCTTTTTTAAGTATTAACCATTTCCAAATATCTATCTCTTTGCACCCTCCTACCAAGTATCTGTATTATTCTGGAGGCACAGAGAACACAGTCAAGGCATGATCAACAAACCACCGAAGAAAACAACCTGATACTTAACTGCATTTCTCAACATGACCTATTTTTATGACTATCCCATGTCACTGGAGTCCCTGTATCATGAGTGGCAACCACAGGCCGGGCAAAGGCAAGTAGCAAAAAGGGCTTAGCATACTGACCAGTCAAAATGAGGATAGCATTTTGGTAGAGGTAGACGGACGGTAGATGAAGGTGAGAAAAAGCTGGCAGTCACCTGACAGTTCTGATTCTCTAAGTTTGAATCCTTTAAAGGCCCAGTAAGTTACAACATAGATCTATGTTAGATCCAGGCAGTAGGGACCAGCTCTGAAGAGAAACACTAAAATCTGGGAGCCACTTACAAATGTAAAAATGTAGTTATTTGAAAAGGTAGCTGGTAGACAGACCCCTTAAGTCTGTCTCCTCCAATGTCTCCTGTCTTACCAAATTGCCAGAAGGATAAAGGGGAACAAAAGCCAAGTGCAGCCAGCCCGTGTGGCCCAGTGCAATAACGCAGCAGCAGTTTTGCCAGGGATGGCTCCTGACGTGGAGGAAGAGAGGGAGTCACTCACCTTAAACCTGTCGACTGCAACCGATGCCTCTGAGAGGGATTTGACTGAGAACGGAGTTACTTTCAAAGCAAAAGTCATGGAATTAAAGACAGTTACCACCGTGAAAGCCTGAAGGGAGGAAAAGAGAAGAAACGAAGTCTAACTAGGCTATGCTATGAAAATCACAAGACATCATCAATTTCACGTTTATAGAGAAGGCTACCAGTTGACTGTCAAATGTTGGTAGGAGTCAGACACCTTTTTTTAAGGTAGAGTTTTTATGAGACCTTCAATTAAAATTTTCAGTAAAACTGCACCACAGGATGATCTATATTTTCAGAATTAAACCCAAATGTTAAGTTGACTAAAAACCACCTGTACATTATTTATATATTAGGACCGAATCTTCACTCTTCCACTCCTCGGTTTACTCACACATATTAAAAAGTAATCTGGCCTGACTGGTGGTGGTGCAATGGATAGACCATCAACCTGGGACGCTGAGGTCCCAGGGTCGAAATGTCAAGGTCTCTGGCTTGAGCAAGGGGTCACTGGCTCAGCTTGAGCCCCTTGGTCAGGGCACGTATGAGATGCAATCAATGAACAGCTCAAGTGCCGCAACTACGAGTTGATGCTTCTCATCTCTCTCCCTTCTGATTGGCGGAACTTCCAAATCCAGAAACAGAGGACCAGAGCACCTCTGTATGTGGTTATTTCTACATTTTCCCAGGCCCCGAGGGCTCATCCCAGGCCCTGAGGGCTCACTAACCTGTGCTGCTGTGAGATCAAAGCCAAGGACCATGTGAACAGAGAATGTCACCACACTGGCGATCACCATCACGATGGGAGCCACACCTACGGTGATGCTCTGAAAGTACCCGGCTTTTTCCAATATCCGCCGTTCCTCTTCTCGGATTTCTAAAAACAAAATGGAAGCCAATTTCTAAAACGCAAGCCAAAAGAAACCTGTAATATTGCTCCTCTGCACCAAATAAGACTCGAGGCCCTGGCCGGTTGGCTCAGCGGTAGAGCGTCGGCCTAGCGTGCGGAGGACCCGGGTTCGATTCCAGGCCAGGGCACACAGGAGAAGCGCCCATTTGCTTCTCCACCCCTCCGCCGCGCTTTCCCTCTCTGTCTCTCTCTTCCCCTCCCGCAGCCAAGGCTCCATTGGAGCAAAGATGGCCCGGGTGCTGGGGATGGCTCTGTGGCCTCTGCCCCAGGTGCTAGAGTGGCTCTGGTCGCAACATGGCGACGCCCAGGATGGGCAGAGCATCGCCCCCTGGTGGGCAGAGCATCGCCCCTGGTGGGCGTGCCGGGTGGATCCCGGTCGGGCGCATGCGGGAGTCTGTCTGACTGTCTCTCCCTGTTTCCAGCTTCAGAAAAATGAAGAAAAAAAAAAAAAAAAGACTCGATAGGTATTCATCCACACACAGGTTTTAAAACGTCCCTCTAGCCTGACTAGGCAGTGGCACAATGAATAGAGTGTCAACCTGGGATGTTGAGGTCCCAGGTTTGAAACCCTGAGGTCTCTAACTTGAGCATGGGCTCATCTGGCTTGAGCACAGGCTCACCAGCTTGAGTGTGGGGTCACTGGCTCAGCTTGAGCTCCTCCCACCCCCGTCAAGGTATGTATGAGATGCAATCAATGAATAGCTAAAAGTGACACAACTACAAGGTGATTTTTCTCATCTTTCTCCCTTTCTTCCTTCCTGTCCGTCTGTCTCTCTCACTAAAAAAAAAAAAAAAAAAAAGTCCCTCTGACACCTGTGATGCAAAGTCTAGGTCTCGAGGACTATCAATTTCTATCGTGAAAGCTGGCACACAAGCCTAAGGTTTGAAATGGATCAAATCACAGGAATGAATCTAACAGCTAACAGCACTACATATCTCTGTACAATGATTATCTTCTGCCTTAGTCTGAAGCTCCCTGCACTTTTCTTCTGTTTAGAAGAATCGAACATATTAATTGTATCAGCAATTGGCAGTTTTGTTTGTTGGCCTGGCAGTTATTTCTTGCCTAGGTATTACAGGAAAGACTGTGCAACAGTAACAGAGAATTTAAAAAACTAAGATGAACTAGAATGCCTGCTTTAAGTCAGCACTGGGATAGAGACTTCCACACAAAAAGGAAGGAGGGTGAGCAGAAGATACGTGAACTACAACTTTTGTAGGCAGAAAGGTTTTCCTAAGTATTTGTAAAACTGACCCCCTTATTCATAAAGCAATGCTAGAATAATGAGACCATGACATAGGAAGTATGATAATAAAGTGGTGAGGTATTTTCATGCACTTTTAAATTTAAAAGAAATTCTTGAGAGGCTATGCACTGATCTGAAAGGTATTACCGCTGCCCAAGACAGCAAAAACTGCCATCAGCTAGCTCATTAGTCATATTTAAAAAAAGATCCAACTCATTGCTTTAACATTTATCATATACCTTGTCCAAATCTATAATGAGCAAGAATGCTCTTTCAAACTAACACCCACAGGTAAAGACACCAACACCTGGGGCAGACGGATCAGTGGAATCTCAGGAAGATTATAAAACTAAAGAAGCTGAGTGCCAGAAGGGCCCATCGGCAGTCACCCTGCTAACAACACGTTTGGCAGATGTCCATTTGTTCCATTTCATCAGCAACAAACTCACCACTTAATGAAGAAGCCTAATCCACTGATGGACACTTCTGAGTGATCCTTCTCTGGATGACTGCTCACATATAAAGTTTATGAACAGGACACAATGTTTTTGAAGATTTAATCGACAAACCAAGTAATGAAAATGAAACAGCCTCCTTGATCTGAACACTGCTGTTCTATCCAATCTAAAATTGTACTTAACTTTTTAGCTGTACTACATTTAGGTTAGCTCACTTATGAGGTACTGGCCAATTAGAATATCTGTTATATTTCAATTAAGTTCATATGTCACTATATCTTTTTTAAACTCTGAAGTATCCTTACTTATATCCCTCTTAAATGTCACCTTTTTTAAAGGTCCATCATTCCAACTTTTGTTGAGGTTTTTTTTTAATACCCAGTGTATACTAATTATTTCTCCAAGCTTTTGTGGCATTAACGTATGACATGTTTATGTCCGCAATGAATTTTGGGATCATGGCAGGGCCAGGCACTGAGAACCTTGTGACTCAACATAAATTAATTGCTTGAAAAAAATAAAACAAATGGCCAGAAAACTCTATGAGTGAGTAACAGAGCTAAGTCTAGAGTCCAGCTGACTCAACCCTTGTCCAGTGCCTCTCCCAGCACCTCTTGCCCGAGGACTTCACACCTAACTACTTCTGGGGCATACACACCCACAGAACTCAGGGGGCAGAGGTGGAGCTCTCAGCAGCTCCCTGATATTGCTTTTTGTGATGTCATCATGGCCAGACCAGAAAACTATGGGCGGGATGAGAATATAGAGAGGAACATTTGAAACTAAGTGAATTACTCATAACTAGTTGAATTATCTTGGGGGGGGGGGAATCACAAGTTTTCTCAGGTCTCAATGTCCTCACCTGTGAGATGAGGTCATGGGTACAAATCACTAAGACCCCTGTCAATGTAAAGTTCATAAGATATTATAAGAACATGTTATTATTATCCTACGACTATAGGATTCCTAGTAGCTAATGTGCTCAGGAAGCAGAGAAGCCTAAGTCCTCCGACCACATGCATATATGAAGTCTAGGAACTCACTTTGCACACTTTGAGAAAATGCTTTGACCCAGGCATACATTTTAATAAATTTAATGTAGGTGAGGACTTCATTCATTTTCTGGACACGGTCATCTGTGGTGGCTACACATTTTCTCCTGAAGTAGGCAGTGATCCGTGATACAAACATCTGAAAGAAAGATGTTATACCAAATCAGAGCTTATCAAACTTAAGAACTGTCTAGTCTTCCTGGGAAATAAAATGAATGTCATATAGCTGTACTTTTATTTTTTAATTTTGAGGTCAAGTTTATTAAAGTTGGGGACAGTGAAACAAGGAAGGGTTTGGGATAAAAGGAACAACAGGAGAGACTCTAGGGGGGATGCCTGGACTCCTGGAGAAGCCAGAGAAAAGGGGGCCTTGGACACAGGTTCAAGGCCTTGGACACAGGTTCAAGCCAGCAAGGGCTGCCGCTGCCCAGGGCTCTCCTGGCTGCAAGTCTTGTGGGGACCCTCAGAGTTTAGGAGATGCGGGCCTGAGAGGGAAGAAGGGGGGGGGGGAGTAAAAGGCACAGTCATGCTCCCAGGAGGGAGAGTCTAAGCTGTACTATTTTTTTAATTCAATTTTAGAGAGGAGAGAGAGAGTGAGAGTGAAAGTGAGAGAGAGAGAGAGAGAGAGAGAGAGAGAGAGAGAGAGAGAGAGGAGGAGCGGGAAGCATCAACTCTCATATGTGCCTTGACCAGACAAGTGCAGGGTTTTGAACTGGCAACCTCAGTGTTTCAGGTTGACACTTTATCCACTGTGCCACCACAGGTCAGGCAGCTGTACTATTTTTAATAAAAGTAGTCTATTAAACTATAACCAAATATTATTTAATTCTTAAATACTAAGACAAGTACTGTATTTCCCCATGTATGATGCACACTTTTCTGAAAAATTTGGGGTCTAAAAACTGGGTGCATCTTATACAGTAGTTGTGGCGTTTCAAATGCTATAAATGGAACTGAGGACGAGGCAATATATATATGAAGACAGTGATTCAGCATCAGACACAGATGAGGACAAGCTAATGGATGGGAGTTTTGACAGTGATGAGGAATTGTATCAATTTTATGATGAATAAAACTTGAGTTCAATAACTTTATGTAATACATTTTTTTTCAAATTTCAGGCCCCAAAATTAAGGTGTGTCTTATACATGGGATCATCGTATACATGGGGAAATACAGTATTTGTTCTCATAGTAATCACAGATACTGAGTGCTACCAAAGGGGAGCAGGAGGCCCTAGTAGTTAGTACCAAGTTGAGAAGGAGTGATTCAAACACAACTGTGTCCTCTGGGGGCAGGGTTCACCCACCTGTCTTCTTCACTCAAATTCTCTCTGTTTAAAATCTCATTAGAAGCCACTGCCTCTATTCAAGTGACACTTTATTTCCTCTCAAGTCCAAATTCTGCCTATAATGACTGAATACGTCTAGTTCCTTCTAGATTTTTCTAACCTAGGACTTGCTTTGAGGAAGTTTCCATTAAGAGATCAATAAGAGATGTGATATCACATAAGTGATGTGATATCACATAAGAGATATCAATAAGAGATGTGATACTTCGGTGGTGCCTACTATATATAACCCAAAGGAAGTAACTTATCTAAAGAGAAGCTACCCAAGTCCAGCAAAGAGGCTTACTCACCATTGCTGGAAAAAAGAGGATAAAAACAGCTGATCCCAGGAAGCCTGTTGGTCCCAGAATAATTACATTATAAATCATGCCCAAGATGGCAACAATGGGTCCTCCAGCCAACAAGCTGCCAACGGCGGCAGCCTCAAACATCCTCTGCCCGTCGTTGGAGCACAGGTTGACGAGCTAGGAGACACAGAGAGCAGTGACAGGACCCTGCAAGGACGCGGGCCACTTGTCTCAGGAGGAGGATAAAGGACAAAGCAGGGGCTTGAAGAGGAGAAAGAGCTCAAGCTGAGAGATTTCTCTCTGCTCTGAAGCAAAAACTCAAAAACCCCTTACTCACCTCACCCACGGACTTCTCCTTAATGCTCTTTAACTTAAGTATCTTCTTGAACGCCATAGTGAGGATGGCCCCCCGCAAGCGGACGCCAGTTCGGTAATTCAATGCCCAAGTCAGCGCAAGTGACCAAGAGCGCACGATTTCTGTCAGGAGGAGGCCCAGGACTAACAGCAAGCTGTACTTGAGGTTAGAATCTGTGCCCTGGGAGTACTCCAAGAGCTGTTTCACCATGAAGGCCTACAGGGAGAAACACAGGCCGCTGTCAGCACCTCCACAGCACCCACACACCGCCACAGTTTATGTTAAGTTAGAAAGAGGAGGCGGCTCCACTGTCAGTGAGGAATGTACAGGCAGGGATAAACCTCCCTGGAGGGCCAAATGGTACCGACCAACTGCCTGCAGCAATTGACTCAGCTCATCTCGCAGGAGGTAGTTCTAATATGAAACGTCCGTCCTCCAGGACACCATCACAACTGTTACTCTTTCTAATGTAACATAAACCTGTCCATGAGCTGAAATTCATTCTAAACACAGGAGCATTAAAAAGTATGTATTTGACCTTATTCCAGCATCTCCACACATGGATACATTTCTTTAAATGAAATTAAGACCTTTTTGGGATCGTTTCAAACGTGCTTAGTTGATAAAAAGGAACAGTGTGTACCTACAGTTGGACTGGGGAGAGTGAGAAGTGCATTTGCAAAATATTCCTGAAAATAAACATCAGCAGTTTAATAGCACAGAAGGAAGCAAACAAAGCAGACTTTCACAGATCCAGAGACCCTCCCACGGGCCCACCCCACTCCCCACTCCCTCCCAAAAACAAAAACATGTTACCTCAGGTAGCATATGTCTAAGACCACCTGCAGTGAGGAAGGCAGCCAGCCCCCAAGAACCACCGAGGGCCACCTCCAGCTCTGAGGTCCTGCAACGCCGGAGCACACACTCACACAAGGCACATTCAGCAACAGGATTAAATACCAGGAAATGGGAGGCAATGTACTTTTATTGAAAATGAAAAAAAAAAAGTACCATCTTCAAAGAGCATCTCACAGACACTGTACAACAGGAGAAGCATTGCAGTAACATACATGGCACATACAGAGTCGAGTTATACAAGGCTAGCCGTCTAACAGGTCATCTGGCCTCCGACCGCTGCTTTAGCTACACACAGTGGAGATACAGAACAGAACCAGTATCTGTTTCCAGAGTCCGGAGTTGTACATCAAGCTGACAGCACTTAATCGGCTAGGGCTCCTGATGCTGCAGTGAGTCTGCAGTGAAGTAGATTCTCCAGGAATAAAGACCTTGCTGCTAAGGAAAGAGAATTAAAAAAACAAAACAAAACCAAAAACTCCCCAAAGTGGTAACTCTACTTAAAATCACTGACACTGGCTCACAGGGCTGGGAGAAATGGCTTCCGCTCAGGACAGAATACAAAAATCCAGGCCTCAAGAAAAAACGGGTAGCATCCTTCAGAGTCTTTTCAAGTCCTTGCAGCTAAAATTGGTCTCGCCAAAAATGAAACAAAACAAACCACAACAAAGGAAAGCCAAACCAATCCCCACCCAGAAGGAAGAAAAAAAACTTAAGACACCCATCTACCCATCTACCCCGGAACCTTCTAGCAAAAGGTACTGCAGCTGGAAGCCGGCTCTGAATGATAGACAAAAAAATGGAGGCCAGACATTATTGTCCTGAGGCAGCTAATGCTGAATTCCAGAACCCAGACTCTTTCTGGGTTAATTGGTATTTCCCATCTCTCCTGAAAGGAAATTAATTCCAGATGTCCACTAGATCCTAAGAGATCCCCACCAATCAGATTTATGTCAAGTCTCAGTAAAAATAACCTGATCAAATAAATAGATTTCAGATTCCAAGAACTATTGTATTCCACCTTTCCCTTCCCTCAGATTTTTAGGTTTATATCCATTGTTTGGGTCACCACTGTATACAGCTGGTTTGTTGGTTTACTAGCAAGAAGATTGGCTTCTTTTCCAGTATGCAATCCAAAATGTGGAACTGAGTCACTGAGTGGCAGGGTCAAAACCCCATTTTCCTCACGTGAAGCAACTCAGTAAGATGGCGGTGCAGTAAGGCATTTTCTCACACACCTCGGCACTGATGGAACCGTCTCCAAAGGAAGGCGTGAAAGGACAGCAGGTTGTAGTTTGGGGTTCTTTCTTTCCCACACCTTTAGAGTGCCATTTTTCAGCACCGGTAATAGCATTAGGACCTCCCACAGGGGAGGAGCCAGGGGAGGGTAAAAGACATAATGAATGCTTACACTACGCAAAACTTTCAAAGGAGGGGGGGAAAAAGAGGAAACAGCAGATTAAAAAATTTCCAATACATAGGGTTTTAAAAAAAACAATTACATTTCAAACCATTTTGTATGGAATAAAGGAAAGAAGGTTTTCATGGCAAACCCAACCAAAATTTAGTTTTAAAGTTACAAATTTATCATGTAAATTTAAACAAACTGGGAGAAAACTTGAGACTGTCAGCATAGCTGCCTGGCTGTGGAAAACATTCCCAGTGAATAAACATTACCTTACCTGAACTCTTGGCGAGAGATTCTGCCCAGCTTGACTCTCTCATTCTGACCGCAGAATACAGCCACTCCTGAAAATTCTAAAGAACAGCTTCTGTCACTGGTTCCACTACAGAGAGACTCCCCCCAAATCCAGATTCTGACAGCACCAAGCAAGCTGCAGCTGGAGAGAGGTTGGAAGGGTGGAAAACTTACCTCTCTAGAGGCTTTTCACTGTCCTTTCCCCAAAAGGCCCTTGAGCTGAGTTAGCATTCACCAAGAGATAGCGCTGCAGGAGGGAGCCTTCTCTTGCAGATCTACCGGGCAATGCTAATGCTTTACACACACATCATAGGTCAGGCCTGGTCTTTTAAAACTGTTTTAATCCAAGAAGGCCACAAATCATATCTCTGTAAATGTAGCAATCTGGTCCCTCATCTTATGTCAGGATCACACCCTCACAAGTCCTGGTATTCCATTAACATTATAGTGACCCTTGGACACCCTGCACGGAGTGCTGGTTCACTGGCACCACTGAATCCTTGGATCAATCTTGATCATAACTGTCCAGCCCTGGCTGGCCAGCGGTTTAAAAACAAAACACAATAAGTTGATTGTGTTTCATCTGTTCTGCACATGGCCACCAAGGTTCAGCGAGGCCTGATGGGAGATAAGAAATATGCCGTATTTGGGGAGTATGTTCTTACATAGATTTCTGTAAGAACAGACTAAGCCAGTTTGAAAGTTGTGCCACATTAGCAAATGTGCAAAAATCAAAAAGAGATGCCCCTCTACAGGATTTAAGTGCATAGACGGGAGGGATGAGCAAATCTTGCACTACTCTCAAAATCAGCCTGATGCCTCAATTTCCAACGAAAAGAAATGTATTAGAATTGGAGCTCCAAAAAAAGAAGTCTGCATTATTTACAACTTTAAATCTTTTTATCGGTTAGAGAGACTGTGGACAGGACCATTGCTCTCTCAGCTGTTCTAGGACGAATCATGGACTAATGCGGGCCTGGGTGCTCTTCCCCACGGGTAGAGAAGGAAGAGCATTCTGCTGATTTCCTGTCAAAGGAAGACTCTCTCAACTTTCCTTGGCATCTAGCAGATGAGTATCGAATTAACCAAAGATGAGTATCTCAGGGAGCTGCGCCTTGAACGAGAAATTAAGGAATATGCAGATGCTCAAGGGAGTGGCTGATGGGCCCCCCCAGTGAATGTGCATAGGTCATTTTTTTCCCCAGGTAAAAAAATTAAAATCCCAACAATCGAAAGAATAATATTTTGGGGGTGAGGGGAGCCAATGAAGTTTTTGCACTGACCAAACGGAATCGAGAAAGCCTGTAGAGCATGCTACCCCGTGGAAAGAATTCTGTGAAAAAATCAGAGCAGCCACCAGCCCTGTAGTGAAACAATGACAGAAGCTCTTCTTGGGGGAAGACGGCCCTATAAAAACGTTTGCCATTTCAGTCAAGAACATAACATTCAGTTACAGGATCCCTCTTACTTAAAACTTACACGAGCAAATGTGTTAGTCAATCAATTAATATAGAAACCAAATTCCAGAAAAGTAGTGTACTCTGCTTCAGAAAAGAGGTAAAAACTTAAAAAAAAAAAAGGTATCAAACAATTTAAAAAAACAAAATGAAACAGCAGAACAATTGTAATTAGTTTTACCTAATCACCATGCATCTTAGGCACATACTTACCAAAACCATGAACCTCCAGCTTACCCACACACGGAAAACGCACAGTATAGTAGCACTACTGCTCCGATGCCTCAAGGCAAATATGCAGAGAATAGATTTAATCAAAGTCTCAAGTGTAAGGCAGCACAGCAGGTGTAAGAAACAGCTTTTCAGAAAACAGGTGAGCGTCCCTCTTACCTACTCTGCTCCAGTACACACTAGAGAGAAACCATGGCTGCCACCCCGACACTTGCCACAGTTTACACTGTAGACCAAACTGAAAATGCACTCCAGGTTAGACTCTCAACCTCAACAGTCCTCCAGGGTCTTCGGGACTCATCTGCCACAGAACCTTCACACGTGACAAGGCAGCCTCCAGGCATTCGGTGCAGCACCAGCACTAGCTCACGGCATCCCACACAATGCTGCTCTCGCCCACTCACGACAGAGACACACCTTCCCGAACCAAGACTGCCATTTCATGTCAACACACAGCAGAGGAGCACAGTCCTGTGCAGAGCCGGAACCATTCCGTTTCACCCCCACCCCACGAAAGCAAGCCAGTTCCATTTCTTATCTGGCAACGCGGCCCCACATCCTTCCAGCTGCTGCCAAGCTACCTCTCACTCCAAAATCAGTATTTCCCTTCCCATAGACCTGGAGGCATCTGTAAAGCCGCTAACTAGCCCCAGGTGAGCACAACCCCTGCAACAGAACAAGAGCGTTAGAGCTGGCCGCGGCCGGGCCCCTGGAGACTGTCAGAAAGGATGGTTAGAACTTACTGGTCCACTGAAGCTAGCCAGCTGCGTGATCATCAGGCACACGATGGAGAGGATGAGCCTGGTGCGGCAGAAGATCCACACAACCCTTCGGAGGGAAGCAGCTTCTGGCCCAACTTCATTCAGCTCTTCTTGCCACAGTCTCTCTAGTCTTAACAAGGGCACATGTCCTCCGTTACACATCTCCCCGGGGGATACACATGCCCTAACTTCCCTCCTGCCATCACATTTTGTCTCCAGGCTTGGACACCATTCACACAAGTCTTCCCTTTAATATCAATATTACGTACACAGCCTTCACCTTCCAGGGGGAAAATTACCCTTCCTGGGTGATTACATATTTACCCTGCAGAGGGAGCCTCTCGATATACAGAAAATGAGGAGAACAAGTCTTTCCTCCCACCCAGAAAGGTTATCCCTGTATAGAATTTGTTTGTGGATAAGAACTTCTTTTCTCAAAGGTCCCCAACCCTTTCTGAAGGATCCTGTGGCAAAATGTAAACTAAATTTTAATCATGACAATTGGCTACCACAAAAAATGTATTCTGTCACAAGGCCGCAACATAATCTCCCTGTAGACTCAGGAAGAGGAGCGGGGCTGAGAGAGAGAGAGAAAGCCCGTGGTTAAAACAGGATTAATGGTGAAATAGGAGATAAAGCAGAAGAGCAAAGAGAAAGTCATCCCAGGATACCCTCCCACCATCAGCTAGCTCAGATCCTAAAACACACAGCTGAGGACTTCACACTGCTGGACCCATACTCCTAGCTCAGGCCCTCCACACCCAGTATGTGGGACACCAGGGTGGACCAGAGACGCCTACCTTCTGCAGTTCACATCAGAAGACTCGTACTTGGACAAAGACCACACATCCTCCATTGAGAGCTCCCCCTTCTTGTGAGCCAGGCGGGCCAGGGGAGAAAGCCAAGAGAAAGTCATACAGGAGAAGAGCCCAGCATTGTCCACTGGGTGCTGGTGTCTAAGGAGAGAAAACCCAAAGCACAAAATGTCACCACGCACCGGCGGCCAGCTGCATTTATAATACACTGCTTCGTCAACGGAGCTTCTGACTAAATACAGGGGCCCCGAATGGCCTAATCTTAGCCCAAACTTTCAAAACTGCTTTTGGTACTTCAAAGAGAAGTCATTAACCAGGAGAGCCTCATACTTGGAAGTGGTCCGAATGGGCTTCAGAGCACTTAAGCCGTGATGGTACTTCCCCTTCGGATGCTCCTCATCCAGGATTCTGAGCTGAGAATGCGTACACACATCCAGGGAAAGGCCCTCCACTCGGGCTGCAGTTTCCAAGGCATCTTGGCATTCCAACTGTATGAGCAGGTGGGGAGAGAAGGCATCAGAACATCAGAAAACAGACAGGAGCATATTCACCTGACATAACAGTTCAAACTGCAAGCCAGATTCATCTTAACTGAGAAATTCAGCCTGACCAGGCAGTGGTGCAATGGATAGATCATTGGCCTAGGATGCTGAGGACCCAGGTTCGAAACCCCAAGGTCACCGGCTTGAGCACAAGATCATTCGGCTTTGAGCATGGGTTCATCAGCTTGAGAGAGAGAGCATAGACATGACCCCATGGTTACTGGCTTCAGCCCAAAGGTCTCTGGCTCAGCTGGAGCCCCCCCCCCCCCACCATCAAGGCATATATGAGAAAGCAATGAATGAACATCTAAAGTGCCCCAACGAGTTGATGCTTCTCATCTCTCTCCCTTTCTGTCTCTCTCTCGCTAAAAAAAAAAGAAAAAGAAGAAATTTCAAACTTGTATAGTATGAACTCACCAAAGAACATTAAACCAAATACCTAAACTTCTAAACTAATAGACTTCTTTTTTTTTTTTTTAGCCTGCAACCTTGGGCTTCAAGCCAGTGACCCTGCGCTCAAGCTGGTGAGCCCGCACTCAAGCTGGATGAGCCTGTGCTCAAGCAGGAGACTTTAAGGTTTCGAACCTGGGACCTCAGCATCCCAGGTCGATGCTTTATGCACTGTGCCACCACTGGTCAGGCTAGACTTCATTTTTACTCTGGGCACTTTTAGGTTCAGAAACATTGAGCAGAAAGTACACAGAGCTCCCATGTACCTTCTCATCTGCCCCCCATCATCCCCATTCATTTCCCATTATGAATATCCACATTAGTGTGGTATGTGTGCTACTGAGAAGCCAATACTGATATGACTATGACCATAGTTTATAATAGAATTCACTTTTTGTGATGTACATTCTAAACTTTATTATTTTGTCACCAAACTGTTTTATCTTTCATTTCCCAATACAGACTGAGTGTCAATTACTTCACTACTAACTTCAAAATCTTTTTTTTTTTTAAGTGAGAGGAGGGGAAATAGTGAGACAGATTCCTGCATGCACTCTGACCCCGCAACCCCCATCTGGGGCCAATGCTCGAATCAAACAAAATATTTTTAGCACCTGAGGCTGACATGTTCAGACCAACCTAGCCACCCTCAACACCCAGGGCCAACGCTTGAATCAACTGAGCCACTGGCTGCAGGAGGTGAAGAGGGAGAGAAGGGGGAGAGGGAAAGGGAGATAAGCAGATGGTTGCTTCTCTTGTGTGCCCTGACTGGGAATCGAACCCAGAACATCCATATGCTGGGTTGATGCTCGATCCACTGACCCTACCAACCGGGGCCCTAATTTCAAATTCTTTTGCCTGTTTTCGATGACAAAAAATTCAAGATCACCCTCAATTACATAGCCCTGTCATGTAGAAAGGGCCAGGGTGTACACATGCCTCCTGTCTTTCCTTCTTATCAGCAACAGGCAGAGCAGAACAGGGCTCTCACCTTGGCTGCACAGCTAAAGAGTTCTAATACCCAGATTTCTGCAGCATGAAACAGAGGGTCTCATGAGTTGAAATACAGAGGTACACATATTTGCTATAAAGCTTAGAAATATCAATTCATCAGATGAACAAAATGCATGTAATTCAATATCTGACTGTGGCAGAAGAGGGTGGCCCAAGAATCAGGGCACACCTATTTTCATTTACTCTAAAACTAACTCAAAGTGTAAGCCTTACTGTCCCAGAAGCAGAAGTATTTTTCCTCAAGATTGTAAGTACATCATCCTTTTCTCACATTATCACAAATATTTCCAGCAATTACTGTGAAGTAGAAAGAAAGAATACATTCCCAAATTGAGAACGAGTTAAGAGTTGCAGCACCTAACGCACTCTGCCTTACACAAAGCAGAGTCTCTATTATTACACCCCTCCCCCACTTTCCACACAGAACAGATGCCAAATATTAGCTGAACTGAAAGATCAGCATTCATGCATGGGGATCACAGGCATGGGTGCCTAGGTGGATCACTCCTCGAACACAATAGCTTTAGTTCAGCTAGGCACTGCTGCTTAGTACCCAGAAACTACACAGACCAGCCAAAAAAGTTCTGTGCACATTTTTTTTCCTTTTGTCAAAGGCAAGGCAGACCAGCTTCAAGAGAAGAACAATACAATGACAAATGAGTAAGTCAACATCAAGAAGAGAATTCATACAAAATCCTTAGGCATAGGTGAGCACTTAGCGGGTAAGAGACTATGGTCCCTAATAATGAACTATGCTGAGATTAAAGCACACACAAAACTTTGTTGATGTTTATTTTTTAAAAACTTTTAGGTTGCCTATAACCACAAGGGGAAGAAAAGAAAACCACTGGGTTGATAAAAAAGAAAGTTACACTAAAAATACAAACATACCTACTATACAGAAGTAGAAATTGAAAATACGTTCAGAGTGGGCACAGAATCATACAAGGACAAGCCTTATTTGGAGATCCAAAGCTTCAGAAGAAGACAAAAAGTGAAAGTAATACCACTTCAAGTGCACATTGGATACCTGCCAAAACGTACTATTTGTATGGAAGCAAAGCAAACCGCAACCAATTTCAAAAGACTGACATTATATAATACATGGTCTCTGACCACTTGGGAACTTAATTATAATTCAGTAACAAAGATAACAAGGAAAACTATCTCTAAATATTCAGAATTTATGCAACACACTTACAAAGAATGCCAGTTAAAGAACACATCAAATGGAAATTAACAAATAGTCTAAGCTAAATGGTAAGAAATTATAACACAGCAAAATTTGTGGGATGCTGCTAAAATGCAGCATAGAGTGAAATTATGAATGCTTTCAGAGCATATGTTGGAGAAAAAAAGTGAAAAATCAGTGCTCTAAGCTAGCGTGTGGCAAACTTTTCTACAATGGGCCAGATTGTATATATTTTAGGTTTTGTGGGCTAAGAGGTAAAATTGAAGATATTATGTAGGTACTTACATTACAAAAGAAAACAAACTTCCACAAAATGTTTACTGACAAAATTCAAAATATATTAATAATAATTGAATGCAATTTTTTTTGCAATACCTGTTTACCAATAGAAGAATACCATTCTTTTAGTGGGAATAACATTTCACCTAATTAGAGTTTAAAATGGTTGTCCCTTTTGAGATTGGTGAAATTATATATACAAATCCTAGAGGGAAGGGGGAAGGTATTGGGAGGAGGGGTCAAAGGGGATGTTAAGGGGAACACGGGGGTAAGGGGGGAGATATATTCGGTGGGACACTTGAATCTGTGTAAACACAGTAAATTTAAATCATTAAAAAAATTTTCGCCCTGGCCGGTTGGCTCAGCGGTACAGCGTCGGCCTAGCGTGCGGAGGACCCGGGTTTGATTCCCGGCCAGGGCACACAGGAGAAGCGCCCATTTGCTTCTCCACCCCTCCCCCTCTCCTTCCTCTCTGTCTCTCTCTTCCCCTCCCGCAGCCAAGGCTCCATTGGAGCAAAAAGATGGCCCAGGCGCTGGGGATGGCTCTGTGGCCTCTGCCTCAGGTGCTAGAGTGGCTCTGGTCGCAACATGGCGACACCCAGGATGGGCAGAGCATCGCCCCCTGGTGGGCAGAGCGTCGCCCCATGGTGGGCGTGCCAGGTGGATCCCGGTCGGGCGCATGCGGGAGTCTGTCTGACTGTCTCTCCCTGTTTCCAGCTTCAGAAAAATGAAAAAAAAGAAAAAAAAAAATTTTTTTTCCCACATGTAATCAGAAATAATTTCTCTACACGTTTGGTCTGTTTCAACATTTCCAACATGACTATAATAAATCTGTGAATCATGTCTAGAACATTTTTTTTTCAGACCATGGTTTCTTTTATGACTTTCAAAGTCTTGGATAAATTACTGCTCATCTCCTTCAAATTACCTGCGTCTCTCTCGTGCTAGCAAGTGATATGAACCACATAAGCAACACAGCACACATTTCTCCCATGGGGAATGGGCTCCCTTTGTGTCAAGTTTCTCATGCACTAACCTTTTAAAGGATGGAGATGATATTAGTCCGTTTCTAAATGGAATAAAACTAAAATTTATTTAAAAAGTCACAGAAAAATAAAATGATTGTCCCTTTCATCAAAATCGATTGCAAATCTTTATCTGTTAATGCTGATTTGTGACAAGATTTTATCATTTTACTTTTCAAAACGTCTTTCCACACAGATAGGTACTGCCAAATACTGAAAAGCAATCCATGAGCATATGACTTTAGTTGAGCATATTTACCTCTTGGAAAGTATTATACAATTCTATCAGATCTTTCTCTTGACATGTGACTTTATCATAATATCACAATGCTGACTAATCACTTCCAACTAAAAGTTGGGTAGAAGCTACTGAATGGCTAAATTAAATGGATTTTTAAAAATTGTAGCAAAATATACATAACGTAAAATTTGCCATTTTTAAGTGTAAAAACCATGGGTATTAATTATATTCACAATGCTGTACAATCACCATTACTATCTATTTCCAAAATAAATGAATCCTGAAATATGGAAATTTCCTTTATATTTCATGGAGGTTCTGAAAAACACTGCTAGAACTGTAATTTAAGCCCAGAGATATCAGATAGATAGATAGATAGATAGATAGATAGATAGATAGATAGATAGATAGATAGATGATAGATAGATGATAGATGATAGATAGATAGATAGATAGATAGATAGATAGATAGATAGATCTCCACTACAAATTTGTATGGGAATGGAAATCTCACTTCTTGTTTTAATTTTCAACAGCATGAGAAATATGCAGGGCAGCTGGACAGTACTTAAGTTTCAAACATTAGCTGTCATGGAAATTACAATGATCACAGTACCATTTTACATTACCACTAGCCGCGTATGGGAGACTCAGTTTCTTCACATCATCCTCATCACATGTGATCGTCCTTTTTTATTTTAGCTATTTGGACAGGTGTGGCTTATTTATCAGAATGGCGTGGTGGACCTGCCAACTCCAGTGCCACCTGCCCTGGTCACAGCTGCTATGAACATTCATGTCACAAGGTAAGGGGACATCCCTCAGGTATTTCCCTCCCTAGAGACATCCCAGGTACAGAATACCTACATATAAATCCACTACAGGTGTCACATTACTTGTCTTGCTGGTCTGAGTGTGGGTGTTTAACATAGAGCTGCCAGCATTAGAAAATCAGCTAGAGATGGAAACAGATGGGAACCATGACCACTGGGGCAGAAGCACCAATTGGAAGGACTCAGGGTCCCTAGCAACAAATGCCCTGTAGTGGCTCTGTCAGCCTGGACACTACAAACAGGACCCCCCCCTCCCTGGGGCTTAACAACTGGCCCCCTGCTTTCCTGAGGAACCTGAGCCCTCACCACCAGCTGTCTCTGCAGCTACCTCCCTGCTGGCTCCCAGGTGGCCTCTGTTCCCTTCCTGCACTAGGCCCTGCTGGTAGATCTAGTGCAGTGTCCACCCTTCCTTCACTCTGGGGCCGAAGGGCAGGCCTGCACTCCTCTGCTCCCTCACCTGCTCCTCCCAAGGACTGCTTGGTGCCCAGTGCTGCCTGCATCTCCTGTTTGGAAAACTCGGCCTATCTATCAGCAATGAGTTGATGGCCCAGCTCATCCTTCCAAAATCACTCCCACCCACCCAAGCCTGACTTGCAAAAGCAGGCAAGATCTTGGGGACCCAACTGCTAAGGAAACCAAACCCACCAGACCATGACACCGAGTGTGAGATACTGAGCACCCCGACTTGGATAACTACCACATGGCTTGAGTCCGTCCCCACACACACAACAAAGGCACATGAACTCTGGAGCAGCGTTCTCCAGGCTCACAGGCATCCAGTTTCTTGCAAGAAACCTCAGTGGCTGCCTAGGAAGCTGTGTCCCTCCGAGGGCACAGACTCTAGTGCCCAGAGCAGAAACCCACTTTTCCGCCTGTCTTAGGTTCTAGTTGGAGCATGAAAAGGCAGCTGGGGAAGCAAAGACGACCAAAGGACCAGCTCCCACACGTGGGGCTCCCCACCAGCAATGTGAGGTTTGCAGTAAGCAAGTGCGTATAACAACACAAACATATTATGAGGAGGAGACGAAAGCATTCTTAGTACCTTCTTCCTAAAAACAAAGTACAAAAGTAAAATAAAGACTACTAAGAGCCATTAAAAAAATCTATAAACAAAAAAGTGAACAGACTCAACAACAGAATCCTCTTATTGCTTGAGTTTTGTTTCTTTGACTCTATATAACAATGTCATGTTCCACCATCTTCTGGGTAGAAAGTTACTTCCTGTATTGGAGAATGCCAAATTCAAAAGCTCATCAAATGAGAATTGGCAGGCAAGGTTTCATTCCCCTAGGCCTAGGAGCATTAAGAGTGCTCTACCAGCATTATTATTTTTTTTAACTTTACTTTATTTATTCATTTTTAGAGAGGAGAGAGAGAGAGGGAGAGAGAGAGACAGAGTGAAAGGAGGGGGCAGGAGCAGGAAGCATCAACTCCCATATGTGCCTTGAGCAGGCAAGCCCAGGGTTTTGAACCGGCAACCTCAGCATTTCCAGGTCGACACTTTATCCACTGCGCCACCACAGGTCAGAAGAGTGCTCTACCAGCATTATTAAATGTTTGTAATAATAGAGACTGAGGGCTCATCATCATATGTGATTGTCATTCTTTTTTATTTTAGCTATTTGAAGAGGTGTGGCTTATATATCAGAATGGTGTGGTGGACCTGCCAACTCAGTATAATTTTATCCTGACAAAAGTAAATCCCCATAAAAGTAGTTGAAATAGCACCAATCCTCAACTTTTCATATAATAAAGCACCGAGTAGCAATTCCCACAGTAAGGGTATAGAGAAGTCTCTATTGTTTTTGTTTGTATTTGGGGGCATTTTTTTGTGACAGAGACAGAGAGAAGGACAGATAGGGACAGACAGGAAGGAGATGAGAAGCATCAATTCTTTGTTGCGGCACCTTAATTGTTCCATTGATTACTTTCTCATATACGCCTTGGGGTGGGGGCTACAGCAGACCGAATGACCCCTTGCTCAACAAGCCAGCGACCTTGGGCTCAAGCTGATGAGCCTTGGTCAAACCAGATGAGCCCGCACTCAAGCTGGCGACCTCAGCATTTTGAACCTGGGTCCTCCGCATCCCAGTCCAACACTCTATCCACTGCGCCACCGCCTGGTCAGGCAAGAAGTCTCTATTGTTGATCTAAGAAAATCAAAAGTTACCACTCTAAGCAAGCCACTTGCCAAGTCATATCCCATTTTTGCTATTCGTTCCTAACCTACTTCCCAAAATGTCAATCTTGTTGTCACATCTTGCTGACTTCTTAGGTGAGAACAATGAAATCTCTAATGGAGATAAGAGGGGATCTTGGCCTGGCCGGTTGGCTCGGTAGAGCGTCGGCCTGGCGTGCAAGGGGTCCCGGGTTCGATTCCTGGCCAGGGCACATAGGAGAAGCGCCCATTTGCTTCTCCACCCCCCCTCCTTCCTCTCTGTCTCTCTCTTCCCCTCCCACAGCCAAGACTCCATTGGAGCAAAGATGGCCCGGGCGCTGGGGATGGCTCCCTGGCCTCTGCCCCAGGTACTAGAGTGGCTCTGGTCGCGGCAGAGCGACGCCCCAGAGGGGCAGAGCGTCGCCCCCTGGTGGGCGTGCCGGGTGGATCCCGGTCGGGCGCATGCGGGAGTCTGTCTGACTGTCTCTCCCCGTTTCCAGCTTCGGAAAAATACAAAAAAAAAAAAAAAAGAGGGGATCCTGTTTTGAAAGAAAACAGTTCTACTCTGTAACTGCACATAGCTATTTCAGAAATAGATCTTTCACAATAAGCAGCAGGCGTTTAGCTGTTGGCAAGAACTCATTTGTTAAAATAACATTATCAAGAAAATTAAGAGAAGATCCTCTTTCTCCAAAAGAACTATTTTCTCTATACTGTAGTCTTAAAGTATTAATACCTTCATAGTTGGAGGCCATTGTGCAGCATAGTGATTTTGAACACGGCTTTCAGAAGACAGACGTGGGTTGGCATGCTAATTCTACCACCAATCTTCAGCATGTTACCTAGCCACTTTATGCTTTGGTTTACTTATTTTTATAATGGTACATATACCTACCACACAGTGTTGAAAGGGATTAACAGGATAATGAAAAGTGCTTAGCCCAGAGATCTAAGATGGCGTCAAATTAGTGAAAGTTACACTCATCTGCTCCCAGGTCTAAACTAAATTATAGAACAATCAACCTTGATAACCAATTGAAGACTAAACAGAAGTCTTATAACCAGATTTACAGAAGAAGCCACATGGAGACTGGTAGGAAGACTGGAGAGGCAAAAGGGGTTGGCCCCACTCCCACATGCAGCAGCTGAGAACCCAGAGGGGCTAGCTCAGCTGCAAAGGTCCCCAGTGAGGAGGGATCTCAATCCCATGCAGGGCTCCCCAGCCCAGAGCACCAGAGACAGAAAGAGGAGACCACGTGACATCTGGCTGTGACACGGACTGTCCACCAGGGAGAGAGGAATCTGCTAGAAACCCAGGCGCCCTTGCAAAGGGCCAATGCACAATTCATGGTCACTAACTCTGGGCTCCAACAGAGAGAGGGCAGATTGGAGTGGACTGGAGTTGTGCGAGGACAAACTGGTTTGTGTGGCTCCAGAAAGAGAGCTGAAGGGGCAGCCGACAAGGTCCCTGTGCTGAGTTTCTCTCCCACACAGCCCAGAGATGCCATCGTTCCTGCACTGAGCACTCCCCTCCAAACAGCACCAGCCTGGGGGACTGCATTAGCCCCACCCTCCCAACTCCCTGTGGCCCCGCCCTACTGAGCTCATACCCTGCCAAGGAGTCAGCTGCCTGGGTCAATGGTGTGGACTTCTTGGAGGGCTCTCGAGGGCAAATTCAGGGATGTCTGAGACTGAGTTCTGTGGGTCAAGGTGGAGGCTATCCCTCCCTCTGCAAGTGCCTGACCCAGTGAAGCCACCACATGGGAGATGCACTAGCCCCACCTTATGAACTCCCCACTGAATAGGAGAACATATTCACTAACAATACATCTGATATAGGGTTAATATACAAAATTTATAAAGAACTCATAAAATAATATAAAAAATAACCCAAAAACAATCCAATTAAAAAATGGGCAGAGAACCTGAATAGACACTTCTACAAAGAGGACATACAGATGGACAACAGATATATGAGGAGATGCTCAACATTACTAATTATCAGAGAAAAGCAAATTAAAACCACAATGAGCTATCAACTCACACCTATAAGAATGGTTATCTTCAGTAAATCCACAAACAAGTGTTGGCAAGGATGTGGAGAAAAGAGAAGTTTCATGCACTATTGGTGGGAATGCAGATTGGTGCAGCCACTGTGGAAAATATACTGCTCACAAAAATTAGGGGATATTTCAAAATGAATATGAAGCTATAAAATATCCCCTGATTTTTGTGAGCAGTATAGTATAGGTTCTTCAAAAAATTAAAAATGAAACGGCCTCCTGACCAGGCGGTGGCGCAGTGGATAGAGCATTGGACTGGGATGCGGAGGACCAAGTTCGAGACCCCAAGGTTGCCAGCTTGAGCATGGGCTCATCTGGTTTGAGCAAAAGCCCACCAGCTTGGACCCAAGGTTGCTGGCTCCAGCAAGGGGTTACTCGGTCTGCGGAAGGCCAGCGGTCAAGGCACATATGAGAAAGCAATCAATGAACAACTAAGGTGTTGCAACACACAACGAAAAACTAATGATTGATGCTTCTCATCTCTCTCCATTCCTGTCTGTCTGTCCCTATCTATCCCTCTCTCTGACTCACTGTCTCTGTAAAAAATAAATAAATAAATAAAATTTTTTAAAAAATGAAAATTGAAAAATAAACTTAAAAAAAGAAAGATGCTTAGCAAAAAATGGGGTATGCAATAAACATTTAATATGAATTAACTATATTACCCCAATCTATCCATCTGATAAACCTTACAGCATATCTCAAATATTTCCTGTTTGCTTTAGCTTTCCCAGACTCTTTCAATGGGGAATTAATTTCCCCGCGCCTGTACCCTGCAGTGTGGGATGCTTCTGGTAGGAGCTCCTGGCGGCAGGCTGTCTCACTCTTGTTTCATCCCTGGCCCCTAGCACAGAGCTTGGCACCTCATTTAAACACAACTAAAATGTCTTCATGTTGCCTCACTATCTGCATGATTATCACTTAATGCTGCATAATACACACTGAGGAGACCTTAACCATTCCACTTCTGTTTAGATTATCTACTGTTTTGCTTATTATTAATAGTTTATTTTTGTCTTTCTGGATTACTTAAAATAAATTTCATCAGTGGGATTGCAGAACTAAAGAATGTAATGCAGATCGGTCATCCAAACAGAGAATCAATAAAGATATAGTGGCCTTAAACGAAATACTACAACACCTGGATATGATAGACATCTACAGGACACTTCATCCCAAAGCAACAGAGTATACATTTTTCTCTAGTGTACATGGAACATTCTCAAGAATTGACCATATGTTGGGCCACAAAGACAATATCAGCAAATTTAGAAAAATTGAAATTGTACCAAGCATATTTTCTGATCATAAAGCCTTGAAACTAGAATTCAACTGCAAAAAAGAGGAGGAAAAACCCACAAAATTATGGAAACTAAACAACATACTTCTAAAAAATGAATGGGTCAAAGAAGAAATAAGTGCAGAGATCAAAAGATATATACAGACAAATGAAAATGAAAATACGACATATCAGAATCTCTGGGATGCAGCAAAAGCAGTAATAAGAGGAAACTTCATATCACTTCAGGCCTATATGAACAAACAAGAGAGAGCCGAAGTAAACCACTTAACTTCACACCTTAAGGAGCTAGAAAAAGAAGAACAAAGACAACCCAAAACCAGTCGAAGAAAGGAGATAATAAAAATCAGAGCAGAAATAAACGAAATAGAGAACAGAAAGACTATAGAAAAAATCAATAAAACAAGGAGCTGGTTCTTTGAAAAGATCAACAAAATCGACAAACCCTTGGCAAGACTCACCAAGGAAAAAAGACACAGGACTCAAATAAATAAAATCCAAAATGAAAGAGGAGAAATCACCACAGACATCATAGATATACAAAGAATTATTGTAGAATACTATGAAAAACTATATGCCACCAAATACAACAATCTAGAAGAAATGGATAAATTCCTAGAACAATACAACCTTCCTAAACTGAGTCATGAAGAAGCAGAAAACCTAAACAGACCAATCAGCAGGGAGGAAATAGAAAAAACTATTAAAAACCTCCCCAAAAATAAAAGTCCAGGCCCAGACGGTTATACTAGTGAATTCTATCAAACATTCAAAGAAGACTTGGTTCCTATTCTACTCAAAGTCTTCCAAAAAATTGAAGAAGAAGCAATACTTCCAAACACATTTTATGAGGCCAACATAACCCTCATACCAAAACCAGGCAAGGATGGCACAAAGAAAGAAAACTACAGACCAATATCTCTAATGAATACAGATGCTAAAATACTAAACAAAATACTGGCAAATCGAATACAACAATATATTAAAAAAATAATACATCATGATCAAGTGGGATTCATCCCAGAATCTCAAGAATGGTTCAACATACGTAAAACGGTTAACGTAATACACCATATCAACAAAACAAAGAACAAAAACCACATGATCTTATCAATAGACGCAGAAAAGGCTTTCGATAAAATACAACACAATTTTATGTTTAAGACTCTCAACAAAATGGGTATAGAAGGAAAATATCTCAACATGATAAAGGCCATATATGATAAACCATCAGCCAACATCATATTAAATGGCGTAAAACTGAGGACTTTCCACCTTAAATCAGGAACAAGACAGGGTTGTCCTCTCTCTCCACTCTTATTTAACGTGGTGCTAGAAGTTCTGGCCAGAGCAATCAGACAAGACAAAGAAATAAAAGGCATCCATATCGGAAAAGAAGAAGTAAAGGTATCACTTTTTGCTGATGATATGATCCTATACATCGAAAACCCAAAGGACTCCACAAAAAAATTACTAGAAACAATAAACCAATACAGTAAGGTCGCAGGATACAAAATCAACATACAAAAGTCCATAGCCTTTCTATATGCCAACAATGAAATATTAGAAAACGAACTCAAAAAAATAATCCCCTTCACGATTGCAACAAAAAAAATAAAATACCTAGGAATAAACATAACAAAGAATGTAAAGGACCTATATAACGAAAACTACAAGACATTGCTAAGAGAAATAGAAAAAGACACAATGAGATGGAAAAATATTCCTTGTTCTTGGACAGGAAGAATAAATATAATTAAAATGGCCATATTACCCAAAGTAATATATAAATTTAATGCAATTCCCATCAAAATTCCTATGACATTTTTTAAAGAAATGGAACAAAAAATCATAAGATTTATATGGAACTATAAAAAACCCCGAATAGCTAAAGCAATCCTAAGGAAAAAGAATGAAGCTGGGGGCATTACAATACCTGACTTTAAACTATATTATAGGGCCACAATAATCAAAACTGTATGGTACTGGCGGAAAAATAGACACTCAGACCAATGGAATAGAAAGCCCAGAAATAAAACCACATATATATGGTCAAATAATCTTTGATAAGGGGGCCAACAACGCAAAATGGAGAAAAGAAAGCCTCTTCAACAAATGGTGTTGGGAAAACTGGAAAGCCACATGCAAAAGAATGAAACTCGACTACAGCCTGTCCCCGTGTACTAAAATTAATTCAAAATGGATCAAAGACCTAAATATAAGATCTGAAACAATAAAGTACATAAAAGAAGACATAGGTACTAAACTCATGGACCTGGGTTTTAAAGAACATTTTATGAACTTGACTCCAATGGCAAGAGAAGTGAAGGCAAAGATAAATGAATGGGACTACATCAGAATAAAAAGTTTTTGCTCAGCAAGAGAAACCGATACCAAAATAAACAGACAGCCAACTAAATGGGAACTGATATTTTCAAACAATAGCTCAGATAAGGGCCTAATATCCAAAATTTACAAAGAACTCATAAAACTCAACAACAAACAAACAAACAATCCAATAAAAAATGGGAAGAGGACATGAACAGACACTTCTCCCAGGAAGAAATACAAATGGCCAACAGATATATGAAAAGATGCTCAGCTTCATTAGTTATTAGAGAAATGCAAATCAAAACTACAATGAGATACCACCTCACCCCTGTTAGATTAGCTATTATCAACAAGATGGGTAATAGCAAGTGTTGGAGAGGCTGCGGAGAAAAAGGAACCCTCATACACTGTTGGTGGGAATGTAAAGTAGTACAACCATTATGGAGGAAAGTATGGTGGTTCCTCAAAAAACTGCAAATAGAACTACCTTATGACCCAGCAATCCCTCTACTGGGTATATACCCCAAAACCTCAGAATCATTGATACGTAAAGACACATGTAGCCCTATGTTCATTGCAGCACTGTTCACAGTGGCCAAGACATGGAAACAACCAAAAAGCCCTTCAATAGAAGACTGGATAAAGAAGATGTGGCACATATACACTATGGAATACTACTCAGCCATAAGAAATGATGACATCAGATCATTTACAGCAAAATGGTGGGATCTTGATAACATCATACGGAGTGAAATAAGTAAATCAGAAAAAAACAAGAACTACATGATTCCATACATTGGTGGAATATAAAAACGAGACTAAGAGACATGGACAAGAGAGTGGTGGTTACCAGGGGTGGGGGGAGGGAGGACGCAGGAGGGAGGGAGGGAGAGAGTTAGGGGGAGGGGGAGGGGCACAGAGAAAACTAGACAGAGGGTGACGGAGGACAATCTGACTCTGGGTGAGGGGTATGCAACATAATTTAATGACAAGATAACCTAGACATGTTTTCTTTGAATATATGTACCCTGAAATATTAATGTCATCCCATTAACATTAATAAAAATTTATTAAAAAAAAAAAAAAAAGAATGTAATGCCTAGCAATTCGACATCTGTCTAGTTCATTCAATTAAATTTATTATAGATGGTATTCCAGTATAATTGCTAAAGAGAACTGCTATTAGCTTTAGTACTTTCATTTCTATTTTGTATACCTGAGGTTGCTCTTACCTCACCTACTCTGGGACACTACCAAGAAACAGAGGAAGCTAGCACAGTCTTCCTTGTGTATAGTCAGATCACATGATTATCATCTCCTTGCAAAGGCAAACTGCTTACTCAGAGGTGACAGGAAAATTTGTACAAATTAATTTATAGCAAACTAACAAGGCATTTACTATGTGCCAGGCATTGTTTTGACTGTTTTACAGATACTAACTCACTTAATCCTCATAACAACCTTATGAGGCAAGTACTATTATTTCCCCCATCTTACAGCTGAGAAAACTGAGGCAGGGATTTGAATCCAGGCTCCACAGATGAGGCTCCTAATCACTGGTATATGTCTTTAAGAGAAAAATATATATAAGCAAATAAATCATGACTATATCCAATGACCTCACATGTACCCTTTTGGATAGCTCTCCGCTCTTCCCCAGGGTGAGTACCAGATTAAAATAAATTATGACTCTCTGACTGACTCTCCTAACTAACCTCATTATAAGCAAATGGTAGTTTCCAAAGTCAAAGTTACAAGTATATGATTGGAACACTGGGATGCAAACAAACTATTTTTATTTAATTGCACAAAAATACACTTCCTGACTATTCTTAAACCAAAGATGAGCAGATGCTAAAAAATAGGTACATTATAGACTGGTATTTAGACATGAAATAAAAGCGAGTTTATACCACCCTATCAGCACCTGCACAGATGTCTCGCACTCGTAATTCTCGGGTTGGATGCCTGAGTCCTCGTCCTCCCTAGGCGTCCTAAGAAAGCTTACCTGGCCAAACATGCCAGGAAAACAAAGTCTGCCTGTTTAAAGGTAAAAATCAATTTGTCCTACCACAGTAACATTTTGTAAAGTGAGTTATCAGCATTCTAAGGTTGAATGGATTAAAAATGGAAATGAACCAAAAGAAAAAACTCAATATATTCAAGCTATAGGAAAGTATAAATAACACTAGAGGGCAGGAATTCTTGTATGTGCCCTGACCCGGATTGAGTCAGGAAATATATTTTGGGGACCAATATATTCCAGATTGGAGATGAACTAATCTCCAATTATTTTATGCTACTGAACACCACAGAAAACACAGGACAGCCGCTCGAAACGAAGAAGGATCTGTGGCCCCCAGTGTTAGCTGTGCTAAGTACGGTAGCCCTAGAGAGCGACAGAGCTAGGACAGTACTTGATGTACACTATCTAGGTGGATGTGAAGCCTGTTTTTTATGAATGATGTTTTAAATATTTTTTAGAAGTTATTTTAAAGCCTCTCCTGAGAAAGGATGAGAACCCCCATTTCTCTTTATTTCTCTTAAGGAGCCCTACTACAGATTAAACCTCTTCACAGCCATATGACACGGCCACGGGGAGAGGTGTCTGCAATGGTTGGTTCTCTCCAAAGGGGCAAACACTGCTTGATTCAGGAGCTGAGAAAATATTAAATAAGGAAATACTACTGCTTTCTGTCTTCCTGGAGACTATCTGGCTACAAGACACTGAGCATCTTTTTCCCTACCAAGGTGATGCAGATGGGACAGGATGGGGACACTGGGGAGGTAAAAAGGACAATGAAATTCAGGTTCTGCTATGGTTCAAACAAAGGTCAGGAAAACACAGCCACATACATGCCCCTCTGGTGAAATGCGGAACATTCGATCCAGAAGCAAACACAGATGCTTGCACAGGAGGCTTTCCCTACTCTGAGTACACAAACACGATACCCGGAGCTGTGATAACCAGTTCACCCACCACACTGCAGGGACACCGCTTATCTGGCTTGGCCCATCTCATTTTCACACTGCCAGAGCAGAATGTCTGCTGACAGGGCAACCATGGGCTGTCCCCCTGCATGGAGGCCCCTGGGACAAGATAGCAGAGTCCAGAAATCATTCTCCAGGCTGAACAATCCCTTCGTGACAGCAGGACAACAGCAGGGTAGCCTGCCTAAGCCCGGGACTGAGGATTCATCCAAGTTCCTGTGAATGCAGAGATGGCAGGCGTTGCCTGGCAGCACAGAGGCGCCTAGCATCTTCCAAGGGGATAAAGGCTACAATACTCCTCCTATCTGGCACGCCCCACAAAGCAGTCTCTGGGGCACTATCAGAATGGACAGGCCTCAGTTCCTACAGTATATTCTCCCTCCCCTCTCCTTAATTCACAAGATCTTAACACAAACACAGAATGGACAGCCTATTCTTTTCAACCTTTCTGGCCCAAGTAAAAGGTTTTCTGTACATGTTCCTGTCCTATAGCTGCCTTTATGACAAACATCTAGGGAGGCACATTTTTAAGGGAACTGCTGTACAATTTTAGGTATAGGTTTCAAGAGACTCAAAATATTAAAAACTAAATTAAAAGAAAATTAAAATTTTCCTTTATAATTTTTTTTCTTTTTTTAGCAAGAGAGAGACAGAGAAAGAACCAGACAGGAAGGGAAAGAGATGAGAAGCATCAACTCGTAGTTGCAACACCTTAGTTGTTCATTGACTGCTTTCTCATATGTGCCTTGATCTGGAGACTCCAGCCAAACCAGTAACCCCTTGCTCAAGCCACTGACCTTGGGCTCAAGCCAGCGACCTTGGGCTTCAAGCCAGACACCTTTGGACTCAAGCCAGCAACCATGGGGTCATGTTTATGATCCCATGCTCAAGCCAGCAACCCCACACTCAAGCTGGATGACCTCCGCTCAGGCTGGTGACCTTAGGGTTTTGACCCTGGGTCCTCAGCATCCCAGGTTGGTGCTCTATCCACTGTACCATCATCTGGTCAGGCTAAAATTTTCTTTTAAATGAAAAAAGATGATATCCTCCCAAGACTAGCTTTCCCATCTTCCCTGTCCCCAAGTTAAAGAAACCTACCAAGGACATTTCCTCTCTCAAAGTCTCAACACACCCTTACTCCAATAGGTTATTTACATGATCCTAACCATCTCAAGCTCCTCCCTTAAGAAATTCCGAATAGTGGCCACTTCAGTCAAGAGGGACAGCAAAATTCTACAATAAAACTTTGATGGGACATGATAAAAGCCATCTATGAGAAACCCACAGCCAACATCATACTCAATGGGCAAAAATTAAAAGCAATACCCTTAAGATCAGGAACAAGGCAGGGGTGCCCCCTTTCACCACTCTTATTTAACATAGTCCTGGAAGTCCTAGCCACAGCAATCAGACAAGAAGAAGAAATAAAAGGCATTCAAGTTGGAAAAGAAGAAGTAAAACTATCATTATTTGCAGATGATATGATATTGTATATAGAAAACCCTAAAGTCTCAGTCAAAAAACTACTGGACCTGATAAATAAATTCAGCAAAGTGGCAGGATATAAAATCAATACTCAGAAATCAGAAGCATTTTTATACACCAACAATGAACAGTCAGAAAGAGAAATTAAGGAAACAATCCCCTTCACAATTACAACCAAAAAAATAAAGTACCTAGGAGTAAACTTAACCAAGGAGACTAAAGACTTGTACTCGGAAAATTACAAAACATTGATAAAAGAAATCAAGGAAGATACTAACAAGTGGAAGCATATACCGTGCTCATGGTTAGGAAGAATAAACATCATTAAAATGTCTATATTACCCAAAGCAATTTATAAATTCAATGCAATACCAATTAAAATACCAATGACATACTTCAAAGATATAGAACACATATTCCAAAAATTTATATGGAACCAAAAAAGGACACGAATAGCCTCAGCAATCTTAAAAAAGAAGAATAAAGTGGGAGGTATCACACTTCCTGATATCAAGTTATACTACAAGGCCATTGTACTCAAAACAGCCTGGTACTGGCATAAGAACAGGCATATAGATCAATGGAATAGAACAGAGAACCCAGAAACAAACCCACAGTTCTATGGACAACTGATATTTGACAAAGGAGGTAAGGAAATACAATGGAGTAAAGACAGCCTCTTTAACAAATGGTGTTGGGAAAATTGGACAGCTACCTGCAAAAAAATGAAACTAGATCACCAGCTTACACCACTCACAAAAATAAACTCAAAATGGATAAAAGACTTGAATGTAGGCCGTGAAACCATAAGCATCTTAGAAGAAAACATAGGCAGTAAGCTCTCCGACATCTCTCGGAGCAATATATTTGCTGATTTATCTCCACGGGGAAGTGAAATAAAAGACAGGATAAACAAATGGGACTATATCAAACTAAAAAGCTTTTGCACAGCTAAAGACAACAAGAACAGAATAAAAAGACAAACTACACAATGGGAGAACATATTTGACAATACGTCTGATAAGGGGTTAATAACCAAAATTTATAAAGAACTTGTAAAACTCAACACCAGGAAGACAAACAACCCAATCCAAAAATGGGCAAAAGAGATGAATAGACACTTCTCCAAAGAGGACATATAGATGGCCAATAGGCATATGAAAAAATGCTCAACATCACTAATCATTAGAGAAATGCAAATTAAAACCACAATGAGATATCACCTTACACCAGTCAGAATGGCGCTTATCAACAAAACAACACAGAATAAGTGCTGGCGAGGATGTGGAGAAAAGGGGACCCTACTGCACTGCTGGTGGGAATGCAGACTGGTGCAGCCACTGTGGAAAACAGTATGGAGATTCCTCAAAAAACTGAAAATCAAACCGCCTTTTGACCCAGCTATCCCACTTTTAGGAATATACCCCAAGGACACCATAGAACGGCTCGAAAAGGAGAAATGCACCCGCATGTTTGTGGCAGCATTGTTCACAATAGCGAAGATCTGGAAACAGCCCAAGTGTCCGTCAGAGGACGAGTGGATTAAAAAACTTTGGTACATATATACTATGGAATACTACTCAGCCATAAGAAATGATGACATCGGATCATTTACAATAACATGGATGGACCTTGATAACATTATACGGAGTGAAATAAGTAAATCAGAAAAAAAACTGAGATGAATCCATACATAGAAGGGACATAAAAATGAGACTCAGAGACATGAACAAGAATGTGATGGCAACAGGGGCGGGGGGGGGGGGGTTGGGGGAGGGGGGAGGGGGTGAAGAAGGAGAGAGGGGTTAGGGGAGGGGAGGGGCATAAAGAAAACCAGATAGAAGGTGACAGAAGACAATTTAACTTTGCGGGAGGGGTATACAGCACAATCAAATGTCAAAATAATCTAGAGATATTTTCTCTCAACATATGTACCCTGATTTATCAATGTCACTGCATTAAATTTAATAAAAAAATATTAATATTAAAAAAAAAAAAACTTTGATGGGGAGGAAGCAGAATAGAACAGAGAGAACCTACTATTAGTACGAGAACTTGTCACCTCAGCCCTACAGCTCAGCAGCCGTGAATTAACGCAGCATCTGTAACTACCTGTTCACATACCTGTCATATGCTGTGTCACCTCATGCAGAGGACCGGCTATTAATAAACCAGTGGATTAACTGCACATCAGCACATTGGAAAAACAGGTGTTTTCCTACAGTTCATAATCTAGCAATACTCTATAATCAGCAGGAATTTGTTGTTTGGTAAATAAACTAACTTCCAAGGAACTTATTCAAAATTCCTATTCCGTTAGGGTGTGAGATGAAACTGGTTATTAGAGTGATAAGGTTTCAAAGGATTACACTGAACATGAATCAAAGTGGGTAAAAGAATCTTATAGGAAACACTTGGAGCTCCATTGGTTGAGGGGATCGGAGAAACTTTATCCCATGAGATCCAGGGCAGAGATTCTCAGTGCTGGCTACACAACAGAATCACCACAGAGCTTTAAAACAACACTGATGGCTGAGCCCTACCCCAGAGACTGGTTTAATTGGTCTGGGATAGGGCTGCATCAGTATTTTTTTAAAGGTTCTTCAAATGATTTTAATATGCAGCCTGGGCTGAGATCCACTGATTTAGATATTAGAATGTTATGTCTTTTGCATCTGTCAAAACCCCTTAATATTATACAAAAAAATTTAAAAAGCCAAAATGAAATTTATAAATAAAACATCCTTCAGTTCCTAGTACCACGTGTTTGCCCACATTAAATGCTTAGTATAAGATGCAGTAGGTCCATTGTATGACCTCTGGACTGCAGAGCAAGCTGAAACTGCTAACAATGGGGAGAAGCAAACATAAAGGTGAAGATTTGGGCAGTTTGACTGTTTTTTGACTGTGAGAATATATAACACTTAAGAAAACTAAGCAACTGCTCAACACCATAGCTGCTTTGGTAAATAGAAGTTTTCATCTGATATAACAGTTGATTCTTTAAACAGCTTTATCAAAAAATAACTTTAAGGAATTTAAACATTTAAAACATCTAATTATCTAAATAAGCTAACTCCCTAAAAAGAATGTGGGGAGGAAAGGGAGAGACAAGCTTAATTACACTAATCAGTGAACTTCAGTGTGGCAAATTAAATTCACATTACTCTGTAATTTTGATATTAACAGATTCAACCCACTGCAAAACCTTCTGCAGGCCTGGTTTCCTATTCTGGTATTGACCTTTTTATTTTTGATTAAGAGAGAGGGAATGAATGATGAGGCATTAAAGAAGGAATTCACAGGCTACCTAAAAGCAAAACCAAGACTTCATTGAAAAAGTTTTCATTAACTATTTGTAACTTCCAAATTATCTATCTTAACAAAATAAAGACTGAGGTATTTAAAACTGCTTAAAAAACAGAAAGTTAGTTCCAAGACTTCTCTTTTTAACAGAAAGCTTCCTTTACTCATGACTCCAGGCTATATTTATTTCCATTAAGCAGCATTTCCTGGGAAAACAGCGGCAGCCCTGCTGCAAACGGCTAAAAGAGCTCCCGATCAAGGCCAACCTCGGGAGAGCCACGGCTGTAGGCTCAGTCACCATGCAGCAAAGCCACCTGGGCTCTGCACCAATAGCAACACTGTTGTCATCTCCACTAGAGAGCTCTGGACTGCTATTGGAGACCTACATCTGGCACCAGGCCAGACACCCATATCAGACATGTCCTGAGCTCTATAAAGCTTTAGGGATATTTACAGGGGGGGAAAAAAGCAAACAAAAAAGCAGGTGTTCTTACTCATCCTGTCAGTGATTGTCCAGAAAATACGCTGAGTCATTCAGTACGGATCAAGAGAAAAATAATGCAGAGACTGCAAATATTAATCTCCTTCGCCCTGCCCTCCCCCTTCCTAACAGCAAGCAGACTCACAGGTACTCTGAAAACACAAGGGCACAGACAAATTCGCATACCCTCAGTTCCTAAAGAAAAGCTTTCAGAGTCAAACTGTCTAAAAGCATAAGACACTAAACAAAACTACTTCACAGTGACAATAGTTGTCTCTGGCCTGGCCTGTGGTGGCGCAGTGGATAAAGCATCAACCTGGAAACAATGAGGTTGCCGGTTCGAAACCCTGGGCTTGCCTGGTCAAGGCACATATGGGAGTTGATGCTTCCTGCTCCTCCCCCCTTCTCTCTCTCTCTCTCTTCCCTCTCTATA
Organism: Saccopteryx bilineata; assembly: GCF_036850765.1. Classification (NCBI taxonomy): domain Eukaryota; kingdom Metazoa; phylum Chordata; class Mammalia; order Chiroptera; family Emballonuridae; genus Saccopteryx; species Saccopteryx bilineata. Next base: position 70,172,501 of record NC_089497.1, on the reverse strand, counting down.
ATGAATAAATAAAAAATCTTTAAAAAAAAAAAAAATAGTTGTCTCTGGGTAGAGAGGATAAAGGGTGATCTGGTTCTTCTATAATATTCTACAATTTTCCTTCATGATATCATAATTCTTACATAATAATATATCTGAGAATCATATTTCCTGGTAATTAAAAGATTTAATTAAAGAAATACCCATATCCTGATCTTTAAGGTATAACTTCAAAATATTTCACCTAATTATGAAAATTCCAACCAAGGTTAAAGGGTCAGCCCAATACAAAACAAAAGGAAACACTAAGTGAAGGTCACTGGACTTTGTGAATATTTGCTTTGTTAACTTTCCTAGAGGCAGAATATTCTAACTTGGTATAGAGAAAATCTTACCTATGGCACACTTTTGAGCAAAGCAAAAAAAAAAAAGAAAGAAAGAAAGAGCAGTCATAAGAGCACATGAACTTTAGTTGACTTCCGCTTATTTTCCATTCTTCCTCCTTTTCTAGATTAGACATGCTAATGAAAAATAAGTCACCCTATGCTCTGGTGTAGGAGCAGTAAGAAAGGTTTATAAAGCATTAAATAGCTTTGTTTTGCTTTAGTTTAAGTTTTACTTTAAGGCAACTAAGATCCAAACTCCTTGACCTATTATTCAAGAACACACACATCATCTGATACTCACCAATCTATCTCTTCTATGACTTCACACTTCATGCTTAAAAACAACAGTGTCCTCACTGGCCCTACTCACAACTCCTTCTTCTTCTGCCAGGCATACTCTTCCTTTCTCCAAATTCTGTCTACTCCTAAAGTCTCCAATCGAATGTTACCTTTTCCAGAAGTCTTCCCTGATCTCAAAGACTGAAGCACTCTCTACTTCTTAATTTCTATAGCACCTAAATAACAGTAATCTATGTACATGCCTAAGAGTTCAAGCTTCTATTGGAGGGCAGGTAGTCTCTCCCATCAATTATCTGTCTCAGACCACTTCATTCAACGCTGTGCATGCATCTTAGGGAGTGCTCAAATGTTCACTGGATTTTTAAAAAAATGAATAAACATAAAGAAATAATAATAAATAAAGAAACCCAGGCTTCATGGATTTATGTGACCTACATATGCATCTATACGAGTGCAAGTATAAGACAAGGAGCTGTGCCTGCAGAACTGTCCCAGACACAGGAGCAATGTTACGCAGTGGTCTAGACATAAATCTTAACGCTTGTTGAAATAACGCCAGCCTAACGCCAACCAACGTTAGTACTTAGGCTCAAAGAATGAACAGCAACAGAAGGCACCCCTATGTACACTTTAGGATTAAAGGTTGTCTGCTAAGCATGGAATTGTGTGTGGCCACAGCATTAACTTAATAGTCTTAAACAAAGGTAGGTGTGAAAATGCATTATTTTTATCTTCCTTATTTCTAAGCAGATGTGATACAAATATTTGAAGATGAGAAGGATTACAGCAATTTTCCCAAAGAGTATTTCAAAGGAAAGATTTGACCACAAGACTAAGAAATGACAAGTTGTGCACTCTGCACGTGGCCTACAGATTGAAGAAAAAGAAAAATCACTGGTCTATTTAAAATCAAAATTTGTTCCTTGGCGCTCTGCTTCTGACTTCTGTTTGACAGAGTTTCAGGTCAACTGGACCTATCAAAGGCCAATTGTGGTGAGTAAAATTTGTTTTCCAATTAAGAGCCACAGATGTATTTTTATCTTTTGTTACTCGGAGTAGTTTTTTATTTCCGAGGGATAGTACGTGTACCTGGCAATTGGAACATCCAGTCCCAGATTTCCTAACTAATATAGAAATGATGGTTATGATTATATGACATGAAATTGTAATCTCTACTTAATTACCAGTTTACATTTTAAAAAAATATATGTTTGCCTGACCAGGCGGTGGCGCAGTGGATACAGCGTTGGACTGGTATGCGGAAGGACCCAGGTTCGAGACTCCGAGGTTGCCAGCTTGAGCGCAGGCTCATCTGCTTGAATAAAAAGCTCACCAGCTTGGACCCAAGGTCGCTGGCTCGAGCAAGGGGTTACTCAGTCTGCTGAAGGCCCGCAGTCAAGGCACATATGAGAAAGCAATCAGTGAACAAACAACTAAGGTGTCGCAATGAAAAACTTATGATTGATGGTTCTCATCTCTCTCCGTTCCTGTCTGTCTGTCCCTATCTATCCCTCTCTCTGACTCTCTCTCTGTCCCTGTAAAAAAAAAAAAAAATATATATATATATATATATATACACACACACACACACACACACATATATATATGCTTATAAAGCCATTCTGCTTCCCAACTACTTATATCACCCATTTTTAATACCATCTCTGAACCAGATATATTTTGTCATCTTGCTGGTTCTATCAGCAAACTGTTAACATTTGAGGCAAATTCAAACTGTTAAATATGAGGCAAATTAAGAAATTTTGGTTTTTGACAGGTTAAATGCACTCATGTAGATGCATATGTAGGTCACATTCTAAGTGGTCTGTAAATTTTTGAAAACATTTGCTAGTAGTCCTAGCCAGGTAGCTCAGTTGATTAAGAGCATCCTGATATGACAAGGTTGTGGGTTCGATCCCTGGTCAACCAGGGCACATAGAAGAATCAAACAATGAATGCATGAATAAGTAGAACAACAAATCAGTGTTTCTCTCTCTCTCCTTCTCTCTCTCCCTCCCTTCCTCTCTGTCAAAATTTAAAAAATTTAAAAAAAAAACATTTGATAGTTATGCATTCATTTGAATGTGTATAAAAATTGGCTGCATAAACTTATGATTTTATTGCTTAGGTCAAGGCTAAGCAAAAAGAATAAAATAACTGGATGTGAGGGCGATCTGGCTGCGACATCTGTCACCCCATTGATCGCCAGGGTTGATTCGGCTGATCTGGCTGGCTAGGCGGTGTCCCTTCCTCCCTCACCGCTCCATGTGCGTCCCTCCCGAAGCTGCACGCTCGGTCGAAGAGGACGACCTTCCCCAATAGAGGAGAGGACCGTTCTTCGGTCAAGGGTGTATGAGTAGCTGCGCTCCCCTGCTAGAACCTCCAAACAAGTCTCAAGAATAAAAGAACTAATGCAAAATAAAATAATTATTTTTTGTGACAAAGACAGAGAGCGAGACAGAGAGAGGAACAGACAGGAAGGAAGAGAGAGATGAAAAGCATCAATACAGTACTTTGTTGCAGCTCCTTAGTTGTTCATTGATTGCTTTCTCATATGTGCCTTGACTAGGGGGCTACAGCAGACAGTGACCCCTTGCTCAAGCCAGCGACCCTGGGCTCAAAGCGACCTTTGGGCTCAAACCATCAACCCCACGCTCAAGCCAGTGAGCCACTGCTCAAACCGGATGAGCCCGCACTCATGAAGGTAACCTTGGGGTTTCGAACCAGGGTCCTCTGCATCCCAGTCCGATGCTCTATCCACTGCACCACTGCCTGGTCAGGCCAAAATAAAATTTTTAATTAGAAAGTTCAGAGGGTACAAGGATAAAAATAAACAACAGGACTCAAATTTAAAAGTTTAAAAAACATGAACATATAATAAAAGATAAAATTCATATAGACTCCTGAAATTTTATAAAAAAGATATTAACCTTCCCCTTTCTTCAGGATAGGGCTCCATCACATGAAGGAAACTTGCTGTCAGATGCCTGACTTTATAACTTGGGGGACAAGAGGCAGCTCTCCGCTTACAAAGGAAAGGCTTAGTGCTGCACTGCATATCCTAATGTCAGTCCTACTCTAACCAGCTAGAGTGGCACTGTCCTCCAAATTCCACAAGATCACATACTAGTTTCTCAGGCTCCACCTCTTCCTGCTTGACAAGCCATCCTGGGCAAGCCTGCTCCCTCCCAGGGCTTCACCTACATGGATGTACTGATGACTCTAAATTTTTTTCCTGTTCTCCTCTTGCCTGTGCTCTGATACTGATCATTTTACCTGGATGCACTTCAAATTCAATGTGCTTAAAAGCAAACTCATTGTTATCACCAATCCTAGGCACCCCAACATGTCCCTCCCCTTCCGGTGACGCTCCACTTCATTATTATGCTTGGATACAGGCCTGTGGCCTCTCTCCCACGGGCAAGCTCAGGAGCCTCTAGAATGTTCTCTGAATTTTTTTCTCTCTCTCTTATACAGGACTTCCTCCCCATAATTGCCTCAAAACTAATCTTACTAAGATAAAATCAAGTCTTAAAAATCTTGTATCAGTCTGACCAGGCAGTGGCGCAGTGGATGGAGCATCGGACTGAGATGCGGAGGACCCAGGTTCGAAACCCAGAGGTTGCTAGCTTGAGCGTGGGCTCATCCAGCTTGAGCACAGGCTCACCAGCCTGAGCAAGGCTTGAGTAAGAAGTCACTCTCTGCTGTAACCCCCAAGTCAAGGCATATATGAAAAAGCAATCAATGAACAACTAAGATGCTGCAACCAAGAATTGATGTGTCTCATCTCTCTCCCTTCCTGTCTGTCTGTCCCTATCTGTCCCTCTCTCTGATTCTCTTTGTCTCTGTCAAAAAAAAAAATTCCATATCAGCTCAACCTCATTAGCCATTGGGTCACATGTATTAAGACTGTGATGAGCTATCAGACATACCTACCAGAATGGCTAAAATAAAGATTATGGGGAGGTGGGGGCAGGTAGAAGAGGGTAAACAGGAAATAAATGGTGAGGGAAGACTAGACTTTGGATGGTGAGTGTAAAAAGCAATGTGTATAGGATGTCTTGTAGAAGTGTATACTTGAAACTATATAATTTTGTTGAACAATGTAACCAAAAAAAACTCAATAAAAAATATAAAGATAATGATAACACCAAATATTGGTGGAAATGCAAAGAAAACTGGATGCATCACACATTATTGGTGGGAATATAAAATTATAAAGTTACTGTGGAAAACAGTACTGATATTTCTTATGAAACTAAACATGTACTTATCATATGACCCAGGAATTGCATTCCTGGACATTCCAGAGAAAGGAAGCTTAGTCACACAAAATCATACACACAAATACTCAAAGCAGCTTTATTTGTAATAGTCACAAACTAGAAATAATTCTCATGTCCTTCAACATGTAAATGGTTAAACAAACTATGGTTTATCTATAACATGGAATACTATTCACAATTAAAAGGAAAGAAATGTTGAAACCCACAACAAACTAGATGGATAAGGGAATAATGCTGAGTGAAAAAAAGCCAATCTCAAAAGATCGCATACTATATGATTCCATTTATATATAATACAATGACAGAGATGGAAAATAGAATGATGGTTGCAAGAGCGGGAAACCACAGGAGGTGGCTGTGGTTATAAAAGGGTAACATGAGAAGTCCTTGGGATAGAGGAATTTTGTATCTTGACTGTGGTGATGGTTCATCCAAATCTACACATGTGAGAAAACTGCATAGAATACACACACACACACACACACACACACACACACACACACACACGAGTGCACATAAAACTAGTGAAGTCTTTTTTTTTTTTTTAAGCAAGAGAGAAAGGGACAGACAGACAGGAAGGGAGAAAGATGAGAAGCATCAGTTCTTTGTTGCAGCACCTTAGTTGTTCATTGATTGCTTTCTCATATGTGCCTTGATGGAGGGAGGGGATCCAGCATAGAAAGTGACCCTTTGCTCAAGCCAGCAACCTTGGACTCAAGCCAGAAACCTTGGGCTTTAAGCCAGTGACCTTTCAGCTCAAGCCAGCAACCAGGGGTCATGTCTATGATCCCACGCTCAAGACAGTGACCCCTCACCCAAGCTGGTGAGCCTGCGCCCAAGCTGGCGACCTCGGGGTTTTGAACCTGGGTCCTCAGCATCCCAGGCTGACATTCTATCCACTGAGCCATCGCCTGGTCAGGGTATAAACTGGTGAGTCTTAATCAGGTGGATGGACTACATTAATGCCAATCAATATCCTGTTCCGATATTGTACTATAGTTATACAAAAAATTACCATTGGAGGAAGCTGGATAAAGTGCATATGAAATATGGATTCTTTATATTGTTTTCTTTCTTTCTTTTTTTTTTAAGAGAGAGGCAGGGAGAGAAAGACTGAGAGACATCGAGCTGTTCCTGTATGTGCCCTGTCTAGGGATCAAACCTGCAACCTCTGTTCTTCAGGATGACACTCCAACCAACCAAGCTATCCAGCCAGGACTCAATTTTTTTATTTAGTGACTGATTGTTAGAGAGATACAGAGAGGAAGCGAAAGAGGGGGAGGGGGAAGGGAAACATTCATTTGTTGCTCCACTCAGTCATGCACTCGGTTGCTTCCCATGTGTGCCCTGACCAGGAATCGAACCCACAACCTTATCATTTCAGGATGACACTCTTGACCAACTGAGCTAACCGGCCAGGGCTCTATATTGTTGTTTTACAACTGCATGTGGATCTACAGTTATCTCAAAATAAAAAGTTAAAAGAAAAAGAAACCCTTCTGACTAATATCTAATAGTCCTCCAATGCCCATAGTAAAAGATTCCTTAGCAATTCACATGGACTTTCCCTTATACATCCTGCAATCTAGACAACTAGTTCTAAGAGCTAACATCTATTGAGTACAGGCTACCTGGCAGGCACCATTCTAACGCATGTTATATGTATTATCTCATTTAATCTCCAATGATCCCATGAGTGAGGTTCCACCGTCAATGCTATTTCATTCATAAACCATTAAGGCACAGAGATGGAACCGTTTGATAGCATACCCACCTAACAATCCTTCAAAGCCTGGCTCCAATGTTACCTTTGTGACTTTCCCCATATTTAAATGCTATACTAACATTGTCAAACACTCAGAAGCTATTCAAAAAATGTTTAATTAACAAGATCCAGACAAAAGGACACACAGAAGTTACAAAACTGGACCCTTAAAAATTTGACACTTTACACTCAATCTGTTCTTCCAAAGTTAAGCTTGCATAGGAAAGTACTGTATTGTATATAGTGGGGACAGAAAACACCCATCAGTGTTAATAAGACAGCCAAAGACGGACAGCTAATATTAGGCTAGTGAAACTCTAAGGCAGCGGTTCGATGAATTTCCGATGGCTTTAGGCGACCCCCGCTGGGGGTCACAACCCACAGGTTGAGAACTGCGGCTCTAAGGTCAGCTGCAAAGCCCACAGCTTTCTCAGGTTTTCAGATAAGAAATACATAAACACAAACCTGACTTCCAAAACCCAGTCACTCCCACTTCCCCTCATTAGTTACTTTTGCAAGTCAAGAAAAGGTATCATTTCTTTTCTTTCTTTTTTTTTTTTATTTTTTTGTTGATTTTAGAGAAAGGAAGGAAGAGAGAGAGAGAGACAAAAACATTGAGCTGTTTCTATATGTGCCCTGACCAGGGATCAAACCTACAACCTTTGTGTTTCAGGATGACACTCTAACCAACCTAGCTATCCAACCAGGGCTATAATTTCTTTTCTTAGAAGAAAGGTATTTCCTCCTGTTTAAAATGTATATTCATTAACTAGATTATTATATGAATTTACTTGAAAAGCTTACTGATTATCTTACAACAATATAGAATTATTCCAAGTACTGTCTGAAATCTGAATGAGTCTCGCCAAAAGAAAAAACAGACAACAGAAGCAGAGGGGAAAAAACCAAAAACAATGTTAAGCACATGAATGAAGTCAATGGTTCATATTCCCTCTGCTCCATTCCTTCCCTGTTTCCCCTCTAGTAAGTTGTCTTCTCTTAAGCAAAACCTTTTCAGAAGGCACGAAAGGTGAGCATAAGTGGCAGAGAGAAGGCAAAGGGAGAACTAGGTGGAAGGCTGAGAGCCAACCTCTCCTCTTGAAGTAACCATGAATTCCTAATAGTGACTTAAAGTCAGTAAGGAAAAAAAACTTTTCAACTATGCATTACATGAACAAAGGTGTGGCTTAGTACAACAAGCAGACAAGGAAAGGGGACTCGGGAAAGGAAGTACTGACCGGCCGAGTCCTCTTGTATTTGGAGTCTTCGTGGTCTTTGTCCTGCCCGGAAGTGCTGGTTCTACCTCTCACATTTCTATAACCAGGACTGGGGATGATATATTCTTTTCCTATGTCGATATCCTTCATCTTCTCTGAATGGAGGTGCCAGGGCTCATCAGCTCCCGGTTTCACTTGAGAATTTCTGAAAGTAAAAATTCATCAAGAACAGTTATTTCCTCAGTCGTGCTTAATAATATGCAAAAGTGCTTTAAAATTGAAAAAAAGGCTAAAGCACAAAGATTTTCTACCCATCAATCTATAAAAAAATACTTAAAATTTTTTTCAAGTACCATTTCATATTTTTAAAGAAAAAAAATTCAGTGTAATAGAATCAAGAATTATCTTCCCCCACTGCTAAGAAAATAAAAAAGATTAGAAAAAAAATAAACACACTAATAAAGAAACACCCACCCTCTTCAATTAGGTTCAAACCCAATGTATAGAACATTTAGGTAGGTCTTTAAAAAAAACAAACAGGACTTTCTAAAAAGAATTTGTTTGTTCTAAGAATTACAAACACCACAATTTTAAAATGGATATCTCTCCTCCTACTAAAGTTTACTAAATGAAAACTTACAAAGCACTTATTCTACCACTGATCTATCCCATCTCAGCATTTTTATACTTAGGTAATGAGTTAGCTGATATTATTTTAAAGCACCATGGAGTTACATAGCTAACGTACAAAACAATATTATACCTTAACTTTAAAAACAAATTCCTCTTGGGATATAAAAGTATTCTAACATTAGATAGTGGTGGTGGCTGCACAATTCTGTGACTATACTAAAAAAAAAAACAAAACACTTTCAATGGCTGAATTTCCATGGTTTATAAATTACATCTTAACAAAGCTGTTATTAAAAAACAACAACCAAAACAAACTTCCCGCCCTGTCCTACAACCCCTGCTTGCCTGGTTAACTCCAATCAATATCCTGTATCAACATCAACTTTGGTTACTTTTGAAAAAATACAACACACACACACACACACACACACACACACACCTCTGAAACATTCCCCCATTCTAAGATGATTCAAACCTTCCCAATTCAAGCTGAGAAAACCCCTCATAACCGCCTCACTAGAAATTAAAGAAGTGTAGCCATGTTGCCTTTTGAATTCCATAAATTCCTAGCTAGTAATCACTATAATTTAAAAGTACTACTCTGTAGAAAAGATTTTGACAGCTACAATTCATTTTAAGGTTATCAGAAAAATAAAAAGACGACTTACTAATCCTCTAAATAGAAAGGACTAAATCTCCAACATAGAGATGTGTTTCCAGCACAGAAAAAGCTTGATTTCTTGCCTTTCAGAGGTCCGATTCGAGGCCCCTTGGTTGATACTGCTAAGTTACTTATCATTAAAAAAAAAGTCACCTTGTCCAATGACAAAGTGCACCACAAAGAACACCAGCTTACAACTAAGAGCACAGCAATCCCGTCACTGAGACCTCATTAAGCTTAAACTATAAACAGACCTGGCACCTGCCTGTGTCCCCAGTGTCTGGATGCAGCTGCTGATAAGAGTAACCTTTCTTGTTACAGGGGTCACTGAAGTCCAGCCTTTCCTTCCAAACCTTCCTGAGCCTAGCTAACTTCTGGAAACTGAAAAGATTAGTCCTACTTCGTAAAAAGCAGGAGAGGAGGGAGTCTGAAAGGGAGGGGGCCAAAGGAACTCATTTACAATATCAAATGCTAAGTCCAAGAGGCACATGACCACCTCAGTTGTCTAAGAATTCACGATAACCAAAGTTTCTTTCAATCACTTTATTTCAAGTTATTTGGTGGATGAAGGATGTGGGGAGCAGTTTCCCATGGCCTCTAACACTTGCTTCTTTAATTTCCCAGAGAAATTAGAGGCACAGCCATGACAGTAGGCAGGGCTTGAATGGGCACAAAGTTACTAGCTCCTGACCTTAAACACAGGGAGGATCCCATCTTCTGTGTATCAGGGATCTAAGACAGGGTACTCAACGTGGAAGCCCACCCAGAGCTAGGAAGCCTGACAGGTTTTGGAAAGAAACAAGGCCCACATCTGAAGAAAGCAACTAAGGAGGACTCACGAGGCTAAACTATTTTTTAAATACTATTTGTATTTACCTCATTTCTCCTATTCTCCTTAAAGATATTTTAAAGTCTTTTTAAAATGCTAGCTTTAACTCGTTTTAGCTATTAAGAGAGGGGGTAAAGGAAAGGGGTTTTTGTTCGTGGTTGAGCCAGAGCTGTGGGATGGCAATAGCAGAATAATCCAAGTGGGAGAATCCCAAAGGCACGCCAGACTAAAAATTAACAAGAGTTGAGGCCCCTCGGTCAGCTGCCTTTTTTTTTCTCCCCATCAAGACTCTCCTTCCAGGGATACAAATGTACAATGAAGTAGATGAACCTGCATGACGGGTGGGGGTTGTAGAGGATTAAGAACTTTAAGCCAGATTGGTGTTTCCAAATTGTCTTGATAATTTAGGTTTCCAACACCTCAGGAATCTGGTTTCAGGCCCTGAAGCTACACAAGAGGACAGACTTGAGGCTAAAGGGAAGGTTCTTATTTACCACCCTCCTCCAATCCACTTGTTGTGTCTCCAACCTCCTGCACTTTGCACTTACGCTGGAGACCCTAGTATTACCTACCCATCTCCTCCTTCAAACCTGAAACTTTACCGACCATTCCTGTCTGTGCCTCCTGCTTCCGCACCTCTCTGAAGAAATCAAATGACCCTTGTGTAATAAATTCAAAGCATCGTGCACCTCTGTGTGGTGGAAGCAGAAAGGGCACTGATGAAAGTCAAGAGATCTGGATTCCATTCTGGGCTCTGCCCAGGGTTTGCTGTCCGTGCTTAAGTCACGAACATCCATTTACTCATTTGCAAAAACCCCACAAAAACCAGAGGATAGTTTCTCAGGTCGCTGGCAGCTCAGACTCTCCGCTGTGCGGGTGAGTCTGGTGTCCCAAGGCGCCTGAGTGTCCCAAGGCGCCCTCCCACAACCTTGAGAATGGGGGCTTCTCTCAGGCCAGCCTCGCCCAGGATGCCCCGGACCCTAGGGCGTTCCCATGGCCAGTTAGGGCCTGGCGAGCAGATAGCGACCCACACCCACGGGCCGCGGGAGCAGCACCCCCTGGTGGCCGAAGCCGGAAATGTAGCCAGGACCCTTGACCGCTCATCCCACCCGACTTACCTTCCCACGCCAGTACCTCACCACAAACCCTCAGAGGTTGCGTTGCAAGGAGGGGGAGGCGGGAAACCAGAAGAAAGCCAGGTCCAGTTTATTAGATCTCTGGCTTCCCCAAAGCTCCTTGTATTCTGACCACAGCCCGCCGCCCCCAGAGGAGACACAAGGGGGTAGTCCAAGTGACAACCGAGGGAGAAGGCAAGGGTGCGGCGTAGCCGCTACCTACCTGTGCCCCAAGTCCAGCACCGCCGCACTGGCCACTCAACCACGCTCCCGAGCATCAGCTCTGGAGCAAAACAAGCTTTTATAGCGGCATCGGCCGCCAGACTGCGCAGGCGTGCTGCACAAAGACTCGCCAAGACGGAAGGGAATTGTAGTCCCCCTTCCAGGAGCCCGAGGCTGGACGCGCGGCGAAGGACTCTATTTCCCAGAAGCACCCGGGAAGCCCTGGGGGAGGTGCAGGCAGCTCCTTTCCACCCGGCTGTTAGCTCTGCACCGTCCTTCCCAGGTCTTCTGCGACCCTGTCTGCAGTCATCTCTGAAGCCCTGGGCCCCCGGTGGATGGCCGCGAGGATTGACAGGAGCCTTGTGTGGTCCAGCAGCCCAGTGTTTGTAAGCAGGGAGATCCCGACGCTGTGCGGCCGCTTATGCACCAGAAATGCCGTGAAGGTCACGGTAGTTTCTATGTCCTTGTCACCAGCCGCTCCCAAACCTTATCTGTTGTGCACTTAACATTTTGCGACTGCCTCTTCAGGAATCCACCCTGCACTCAGATATCACCTTTCTTACTTTTATCCCCCTGCCCAACACGTAGTGTGTGCTGCCTGGTTTCTAGATAACAAAATGCCGTGATGACAGTTTTTAGAGCCTTAGAAATGGTATGACAATTTATTCCTTTCTTTTTTCTTTTTATAAATGAAACTGAGGTTCCCAAAGAGACTTATCACTTTATCTCTTTTTATGTTTCATCTGTACCTTCAACATGATCATAACATAACTACTCGAGTGCCTCCCTACCACTCTGTGAATGGTGCTTTACATATAGTTTTAGTTTCCTTTCATCATTACAGTGCTATGTGTTCGTATTATGATTATCTCTTTAAGAAAAAAAAATAAAGGTAAAGTGACTTGTTCACCTTTATACAACTAGATAATGTAAAGACATTAATGTGTCATAAAGCTAAAGTAATTAATAGTGTTCTTGCACAACATATAGTTTGATAGACCGGCAGAATAGAATAAAGAGCCTAGAAACAGACTCATGCATATATATATAAACTTGATCTATAACAGAAAAAAAATCAGTAGAGAAAGGAAAAAGATTTCAAAAATATTTGAATATTGGTTATTCATATATATATCTTTTTTAACTCAGGGATTACTTCATATACATCACACAGAAAAATCTATTTCAGGGAGGTCAAGAGCCTAATGGTGAAAGAAAACAACATTTAGAAGAAAAGGCGAATTATCTTTGGGAACTTGAGATTAGAGAAGAACTTCTTTTTTTTTTGATTTAAGTTTACTTCTTTATTTTAAATCTTCTATTTGTTCCCGTTTTGTTTTTTTACTTTATTTTTTTGTTTGTTTTTGTTTTGTTTTTTTTTAAATTTTTTTATTTTTTAATGGGGCAACATCAATAAATCAGGATCCATATATTCAAAGATAACATGTCCAGGTTATCTTGTTGTTCAATTATGTTGCATACCCATCACCCAAAGTCAGATTGTCCTCCGTCACTTTCTATCTAGTTTTCTTTGTGCCCCTCCCCCTCCCCCTTTCCCTCTCCCTCTCCCCCCCTCCCCCCGTAACCACCACACTCTTATCAATGTCTCTTAGTCTCACTTTTATGTCCCACCTATGTATGGAATAATGCAGTTCCTGTTTTTTTCTGATTTACTTATTTCACTTCGTATAATGTTATCAAGATCCCACCATTTTGCTGTAAATGATCCGATGTCATCATTTCTTATGGCTGAGTAGTATTCCATAGTGTATATGTGCCACATCTTCTTTATCCAGTCATCTATTGATGGACTTTTTGGTTGTTTCCATGTCCTGGCCACTGTGAACAATGCTGCAATGAACATGGGGCTGCATGTGTCTTTACGTATCAATGTTTCTGAGTTTTGGGGGTATATACCCAGTAGAGGGATTGCTGGGTCATAAGGTAGTTCTATTTTCAGTTTTTTGAGGAACCACCATACTTTCTTCCATAATGATTGTACTACTTTACATTCCCACCAACAGTGGATGAGGGTTCCTTTTTCTCCACAGCCTCTCCAACATTTGCTATTACCTGTCTTGTTAATAATAGCTAATCTAACAGGTGTGAGGTGGTATCTCATTGTAATTTTTTTTTTTTTTTTGTATTTTTCTGAAGCTGGAAACCAGGAGGCAATCAGACTCCCGCATGCACCCGACCGGGATCCACCCGGCACGCCCACCAGGGGGCAATGCTCTGTCCATCCGGGGCATTGCTCTGTCGTGACCAGAGCCACTCTAGCGCCTGGGGCAGAGGCCAAGGAGCCATCCCCAGCGCCAGGGCCATCTTTTGCTCCAATGGAGCCTCGGCTGCGGGAGGGGAAGAGAGAGACAGAGAGGAAGGAGAGGGGGAGGGGTGGAGAAGCAGATGGGCGCTTCTCCTGTGTGCCCTGGCCGGAAATCAAACCCGGGACTCCTGCACGCCAGGCCGACGCTCTACCACTGAGCCAACTGGCCAGAGCTCATTGTAGTTTTGATTTGCATTTCTCTAATAACTAAAGAAGATGAGCATCTTTTCATATATCTGTTGGCCATTTGTATTTCTTCCTGGGAGAAGTGTCTGTTCATGTCCTCTTCCCATTTTTTTATTGGATTGTTTGTTTGTTTGTTGTTGAGTTTTACGAGTTCTTTGTATATTTTGGATATTAGGCCCTTATCTGAGCTGTTGTTTGAAAATATCATTTCCCATTTAGTTGGCTGTCTGTTTATTTTGTTATCAGTTTCTCTTGCTGAGCAAAAACTTCTTAGTCTGATGTAGTCCCATTCATTAATTTTTGCCTTCACTTCTCTTGCCTTTGGAGTCAAATTCATAAAATGCTCTTTAAAACCCAGGTCCCTAAGTTTAGTACCTATGTCTTCTTCTATGTACTTTATTATTTCAGGTCTTATGTTTAGATCTTTGATCCATTTTGAGTTAATTTTAGTACAGGGGGACAAACTGTAGTCCAGTTTCATTCTTTTGCATGTGGCTTTCCAGTTTTCCCAGCACCATTTATTTAAGAGGCTTTCTTTTCTCCATTGTGTGTTGTTGGCCCCTTTATCAAAAATTATTTGACTATATATATGTGGTTTTATTTCTGGGTTTTCTATTCTGTTCCATTGGTCTGGTTGTCTGTTTTTCTGCCAATACCATGTTGTTTTGATTGTCGTGGCCCTATAATATATAGTTTGAAGTCAGGTATTGTAATGCCCCCAGCTTCATTCTTTTTCTTTAGGATTGCTTTGGCTATTCCGGGTTTTTTATAGTTCCATATAAATCTGATGATTTTTTGCTCCATTTCTTTAAAAAATGTCATTGGAATTTTGATGGGAATTGCATTAAATTTGTATATTGCTTTGGGTAATATGGCCATCTTGATTATATTTATTCTTCCTAACCAAGAACAAGGAATATTCTTCCATCTCATTATATCTTTTTTGATTTCCCTTAACAATGGTTTATAGTTTTCATTATATAAGTCCTTTACATTCTTTGTTATGTTTATTCCTAGGTATTTTATTTTTTTTGTTGCAATCAAGAAGGGGATTATTCTTTTGAGTTCGTTCTCAAATGTTTCGTTGTTGGCATATAGAAAGGCTATGGACTTTTGTATGTTGATTTTGTATCCTGCGACCTTACTGTATTGGCTTATTGTTTCTAGTAGTCTTTTTGTGGATTCTTTGGGGTTTTCGATGTATAGGATCATATCATCTGCAAAAAGTGATACCTTTACTTCTTCTTTTCCGATATGGATGCCTTTTATTTCTTTGTCTTGTCTGATTGCTCTGGCTAGAACCTCTAGTACCACATTAAAAAAGAGTGGAGAGAGTGGACAACCCTGTCTTGTTCCTGATTTAAGGGGAAAAGCCTTCAGTTTTGTGCCATTTAATATGATGTTAGCTGATGGTTTATCATATATGGCCTTTATCATGTTGAGATATTTTCCTTCTATACCCATTTTGTTGAGAGTCTTAAACATAAAATTGTGTTGTATTTTATCGAAAGCCTTTTCTGCATCTATTGATAAGATCATGTGGTTTCTGTTCTTTGTTTTGTTGATATGGTGTATTACGTTAACCGTTTTACATATGTTGAACCATCCTTGAGATTCTGGGATGAATCCCACTTGATCATGATGTATTATTTTTTTAATATGTTGTTGTATTCAATTTGCTAGTATTTTAGCATCTGTATTCATTAGAGATATTGGTCTGTATTTTTCTTTTTTTGTGCCATCCTTGCCTGGTTTTGGTATGAGGGTTATGTTGGCCTCATAAAATGTGTTTGGAAGTATTGCTTCTTCTTCAATTTTTTGGAAGACTTTCAGTAGAATAGGAACCAAGTCTTCTTTGAATGTTTGATAAAATTTGCTGGTATAGCTGTCTGGACGTGGACTTTTATTTCTGGGGAGGTCTTTAATGGTTTTTTCTATTTCTTCTCTACTAATAGGTCTGTTTAGGCTTTCTGCTTCTTCTTGACTCAGTCTAGGAAGGTTGTATTGTTCTAGGAATTTATCCATTTCTTCTAGGTTGTTGAATTTAGTGGCATAAAGTTTTTCATAGTATTCTACAATAATTCTTTGTATATCTACAGTGTCCATGGTGACTTCTCCTCTTTCATTTTGGATTTTGTTTATATGAGTTCTTTCTCTTTTTTCCTTGGTAAGTCTTGCCAAGGGTTTGTCAATTTTGTTGATCTTTTCAAAGAACCAGCTCCTTGTTCTATTAATTTTTTCTATAGTTTTTCTGTTCTCTATTTTATTTATTTCTGCTCTGATTTTTATCATCTCCTTTCTTCGGCTGGTTTTGGGTTGTCTTTGTTCTTCTTTTTCTAGTTCCTTAAGGTGTGAAGTTAAGTGGTTCACTTGGGCTCTCTCTTTTTTTTTTTTTTTTTACAGAGACAGAGAGTGAGTCAGAGAGAGGGATAGACAGGGGCAGACAGACAGGAACGGTGAGAGATGAGAAGGATCAATCATTAGTTTTTCATTGCGCGTTGCAACACCTTAGTTGTTCACTGATTGCTTTCTCATATGTGCCTTGACCGCAGGCCTTCAGCAGGCCGAGTAAACCCTTGCTGGAGCCAGCGACCTTGGATTCAAGCTGGTGGGCTTTTCCTCAAACCAGATGAGCCCGCACTCAAGCTGGCAACCTCGGGGTCTCGAACCTGGGAACTCTGCACCCAGTCCGACGCTCTATCCACTGCTCCACCGCCTGGTCAGGCTACTTGGGCTCTCTCTTGTTTGTTCATATATGCCTGAAGTGATATGAACTTCCCTCTTATCACTGCTTTTGCTGCATCCCATAGATTCTGATATGTCGTATTGTCATTTTCATTTGTCTGTATATATCTTTTGATCTCTGCACTTATTTCTTCTTTGACCCATTCATTTTTTAAAAGTATGTTGTTTAGTTTCCACATTTTTGTGGGATTTTTTTCCTCTTTTTTGCAGTTGAATTCTAGTTTCAAGGCTTTATGATCAGAAAATATGCTTGGTACAACTTCGATTTTTCTGAATTTCCTGATGTTGTTTTTGTGGCCCAACATATGGTCAATTCTTGAGAATGATCCATGTACACTGGAGAAAAATGTATACTCAGTCACTTTGGGATGAAATGTCCTGTAGATGTCTATCATATCTAGGTGCTCTAGTGTTTTGTTTAAGGCCACTATATCTTTGTTGATTCTCTGTTTGGATGACCGATCTAGAGCCGTCAGCGGTGTATTGAGGTCTCCAAGTATGATTGTATTTTTGTCAGTTTTTGTTTTAAGGTCAATAAGTAGCTGTCTTATATATTTTGGTGCTTCTTGGTTTGGTGCATATATATTAAGAATTGTTATGTCTTCTTGATTTAGTGTCCCCTTAGCCATTATGAAATGGCCATTTTTGTCTCTGAGTACTTTTGCTGTCTTGTAGTCAGCATTATCAGATATGAGTACTGCTACACCTGCTTTTTTTTGGATGTTATTTGCTTGGAGTATTGTTTTTCAGCCTTTCACTTTGAATTTGTCTTTATCCTTGTTACTTAGATGAGTTTCTTGTAGGCAGCATACAGTTGGATTTTCTTTTTTAATCTGCTCTGCTACTCTATGCCTTTTTATTGGTGAGTTTAATCCGTTTACAGTTAGTGTAATTATTGACACTTGTGAGTTCCCTATTGCCATTTTATAGATTGCTTTCTGTTAGTTTTGTGTCTTGTTTGATCCTTCTCTTTCATTTTTCTATCTTTTGTTTTTATTTGGTTGTATTCCGTACATCTTTCCTCTGTTGCTATCTTTTTTAAATCATGTGCTTCTGTGGTGGTTTTTTCAATGGTGGTTACCTTTGAGTAATGAAAAGGGTTCCTACCCTGTTCATTGTAGTGCACTATTTTGTGAGTACTTTTGCACTCCATCGTCCTTTGCTACTGTTAATCTCCATCCTCTCCCCCCCCCCTTTCTTTTTGTTGTTGTCACAGTTTTAAATTTGGTTTTATTGTGTTCTTGGAGCTTCTACTTGTGGCTTTGTTTTTTGTTGTTGTTGTTCTTTGTATCTGATTGGAGAACCCCCTTTAGTAATTCCTGGAGTGGAGGTTTTCTGATGATAAATTCCCTCATCTTTTCTGTATCTGTGAATGTTTTTATTTCTCCTTCATATTTGAAGGATAGCTTTGATGGGTATAGTATTCGTGGCTGAAAGTTCCTCTCTTTCAGGACTTTAAATATTGCAGTCCACTCTCTTCTAGCTTATAGAGTTTCTGTTGAGAAATCTGATGATAATCTAATGGGCCTTCCTTTATATGTTGTATTCTTCTTTTCCCTGGCTGCCTTGAGAATTTTTTCTTTGCCGTTGGTTTGTGCCAATTTCATTATGATGTGCCTTGGAGTAGGTTTGTTGGGGTTAAGAAAACTCGGAGTTCTGTTTGCTTCTTGAATTTGAGGCTTTAGTTCTTTCCACAGGCTTGGGAAGTTCTCATCTATTATTTGTATGAGTATGTTCTCCATTCCATTTTCTCTCTCTTCTCCCTCTGATATACCTATTATTCTTATGTTATTCTTTTTGATGGAGTCAGATAATTCCTGTAGGGCTATATCATTTTTTTAAATTTTTGAGTCTCTTTCTTCTTCTCTCTGTTGTGCCTCAAGTTGCTTGTCTTCTATTTCACTAATCCTCTCTTCTATCTGTCCTGTTCTATTAGCTAAGCTTGTTACCTCGTTTTTCAGCTCGTGAATTGAGTTTTTCATCTCTGTTTGATTTGTTTTTGTGTTTTTTTTTGTGGTTTTTTTTGTATTTTTCTGAAGCTGGAAACGGGGAGAGACAGTCAGACAGACTCCCACATGCGCCCGACCGGGATCCACCCGGCACGCCCACCAGGGGTGACGCTCTGCCCACCAGAGGGCGATGCTCTGCCCCTCCGGGGCGTCACTCTGCTGCGACCAGAGCCACTCTAGCACCTGGGGCAGAGGCCAAGGAGCCATCCCCAGCACCCAGGCCATCTTAGCTCCAATGGAGCCTTGGCTGCGGGAGGGGAAGAGAGAGACAGAGAGGAAGGAGGGGGGGTGGAGAAGCAAATGGGCGCTTCTCCTATGTGCCCTGGCCGGGAATCGAACCCGGGTCCCCCACACGCCGGGCCAAAGCTCTACTGCTGAGCCAACCAGCCAGGGCCTGATTTGTTTTTATAGTTTCAGTTTCCTTGGAAATATATTCTTTGTGTTCATTGAGTTGTTTTCTGAGCTCCCTAAATTGCCTTTCTGTGTTTTCTTGTATATCTCTGAGTATTTTTAGGATTTCTATTTTAAATTCTCTGTCATTTAACTCCAAGGTTTCCAATATATTAAATTTTTTCTCCATAGATCTTTCCTCATCTATCTGTGTTACTTCTCTTTCTTTTGTATCCATGATATTCGATTTTCTCTTCCTTAATGGCATCTGAGGGTGGTTTTGTTGATAGTATTAATGAGATTTAATAAAAAATAAAAAGTTTAAAAAAATAAAAATAAAAAATCGAAAAGAATTGTTTTTTTAAAAAATTAATAAATAAAGAAAAATAAAATAAAATAAAAATTTTAAAAAAGAAAATTATTCCCCCCCTCCTCTTTTCCTCTCCTCTCCTCTCCCCTCTTTCTTTAGAAAATCTTGTGGTGAACTGTGAATTATATTGTACTAAATAGAACAAACAATGCCTGTAATGGAGGGCCTGAATTGGGGAGAAGTAATAAAGGGGCAAAAACCAAAAAACAAACAAAAACAAAAAAGGGGGTATGGACCCACAAAAAGAAAATAAGGAAAAAATTTGGGTCAAGAATAAAATGATTTGCTTTTAGGTGTTGGTTGACTAAGAGTTATGATGAGAGGAATAAGAAGGAAACAGGAAAATGGAGGGACAAATTAAAAAGTTACTATTGTATTTAGTGGAACAAGAACTAGATAAAATGGAGAGCCAGGGATGGGAACACTGGTAGTGAGTGAAAAAGGTCAAGTAAAAAAACCCCAAAATGCCACAAACGTAAGTTTGAGTCCCAGATAAGATAATGTGTTCATTATTGAGGTTTGAATGAGAGGAGACGTTAAGGAGAAAGGAAGAAACTAATATAGAGGGAGAAAAGAGAGAGAGAGAGAGAGAAAAAAAAAGAGGGAACCACTAAAAGAAGAAAAAAGAAAAAAGAGGAGAGAGAGAGTTAAGGGTTTTGGAGTGTAACCCTCATAGAGAGATAAGAAGAGGAAAGAAAAGATAATGGGAGATGTAACACTTATGGGTAGTGTAGTTCAAGGAGAGGAGAGAGTAAGACCGGAGGGGAAGAAAAAAAAAAGTCAAGAATGAAGATAAGAGAAACAAACGAACAAATATAATAAAATGGGATAGGTTATAAAGTCTGCAGATTATTCTTGATTTTGAGAGGTTATCTTCTTGCTTTTCCTTTTCTCTCCCTCTTCCTGGTCGGTGACTCGGTACCCCAGGTTCTGCCCCTTTGGCACGCTCAGGTAGAGGTTTGCAGTTGATAAGTTTCTATGGCGATGTCATGTATTGTGCTTCAGTCTCGTTGTAGTCAAGGCTCATTAGCATTTATAGGCTCCGACAGTGAGAGAGTCTGTGTTCCTGTAGCCTCTCTCCTAGTCTTTCCTTCCTCAATTAGTAGCCTGATAATCCAGCTATGGGGTTGCTGCTGCCTCTGCCTGGATAGTAAGAGGCTCAAAGAGCTAGCAACTCCCCACTCTATTCCCTCTCAGCACAGGGCTCTGGGTAAGGCTCAGTCAGTCAGAGCTGCTAGCATAATCAGGCGGGGCTTCCGCCCACTGTTCAGTAACATGGGCGGGTGCCCACTCCCCGGGTGCTTAGAAGAAACTCTTGCTCACTATCTGTGCGCACAGATCAGGATATCAGGCCAGAAGTCTCACACTCTGAGTGAAACCCCCACCCGCATGGAAAAGTTCCAGCATTGGAATTGGCTCTCGCTCCCTCCCCGTGCGTGGCTTTTTTAGGGCACTGGGGCGGTCTGGAGATTCCGCTTTGGGCTCACACAAAGGCCCCTGACTCTGCCCCTCTGTGGGATAACACGGGCACACACTGCCAAGGCACTCAGAGGAATCTCTTGCCCTCTCTCCGTGCGCGCTGACCAGGATATCAGGCCAGCTGCCTCACCCTCTGAGTGAAACCCCCGCCCACACGAAAAGTTCCAGCGTTGGAATTGGCTCTCGCTCTCTCCCCATGCGCGGCTTTTTCAGGGAGCTGGGGCAGTCCGGAGATTCTGCTTTCAGCCCACACAAAGGCCCCTGACTCTGCCTCTCTGTGGGATAACACGAGCACCCACTGCTGAGGCACTCGGAGGAATCTCTTGCCCACTATTTGCGCACGCCGACCCGGAGATCGAGGAAAATGGCTGCCCCACTTGTCTTTCTTTGTCTGGGTTTGGCGCGAGTGTTAGCTTGTATTGACTGGGTTGCCACAGGCACAGTTTTTCCTCGGCTTGGATCTCTGTGCCACAGCCTGGTTTGGCCGTTTGTGCCGTGGCCTGGATCTATTCACCCCCTTTGCCTGCCTCAGTTTCTATATTCTCAGTTCCCAGTGAAAGCCGCCCTGTTTAGGTTAGTGAGGAAGGTGGAGCATTTCTTACTCCCTATTTCCTTCGGGGTTTGATTATATATTTAGCCAATTTTTTGCTCAACCCTACCTTCGGGTGTATTGTGAAACATCTGGAGGCTCCAAGGATAGGTTTTTCTGTTTCTGGTTGAAGATCTTGTTGAGTTTTGGGGGAGATTTATCGGTATCGCTTCCTACCGCGCCATTACTCTGACGTCATCTCCCAAGAACTTTTTAAACAAGATACAAAAACAAAATAGAAAGACTGATAAACTTTTATTATATTAAAATTTAACCTTTTGTACAAGATCCCATACATGAAGATAAAGCACAAGTTATAAATGATGTTTTTCAATATAAAATATACTAATAATTTCTACAACCCAATAAGAAGTGGCAAATAACCAAACAGGAAAATAGGTCAATGGGTGAACAAATGATTCACAGAAAAGGAAGCAAGAGCAGCCACTCAAATAGGTTTAAAAAGATACCCAATCTCACTAGTAATCAGGGAAATGGACATTAAAATAACCACAAGATACCATTTTATGTGCATCTGAGAGCAAAATGTAAGTATCTGACAATACCAAGTGTTGTCAAAGATCTGAAGAGAGAGGATATTTCACACATTGCTGATAGAGTATCAACTGATAGAGCCACATTAAGGAACAATTGGCAAATTTAGTAAATTGTATTCCCAAAACTAGTGGCTTGAAGTCAGGAAATTTGTTTCTGGGTGAGTGTACCTGATCAGCAGTGCAGACCCAGGGTGCCAGTGGCTTTGCCAGGGTCAACATGTGGCTTCCAAAGTTTCTCTACTTATTGCTACCAACAGTCACCCAGGTGGGAGGAAGGAAAAAAGAGTGTAAAGGAGGTGTGACCTGCTCTTCAGGCACCAGCCAGGAAGCTGCCTGCATCATTTCTAATCATATTCTACTGTTGACAATTTAGTCATATAGTCACATCTAACAGAGAAGAAAACTTCTCTGGGAATGCAGTGCTCAGTGGGGCAACCAGAAGCCACTTACAATTCCATTACAGTGGAAGAAAAGAAGAGATTTTAGTAAAAGCTAATGGTTTGGTTTGGTTTTGCTTTTTGAGAGAGAGAGGAAAGGGTGGAGGAAGGGAGAGAGAAAGAAAGAAAAACATCAACTCATCATTCCACTTAGTTGTGCACTTATTGATTGCTTCTCATACTTGCCCTGACTGAAGCTCAAACCAGCAACCAGGATCGAGCTGGTGACCCTAGAATTGAGCCAGAGATCCCAGGATCAAACCAGCAATCTTGGCACTCTGGGACGATGCTATGTCCACTGTGTCACCAGCCAGGGCAAAGCTAATGGTTTTTTTATGCCTATCCCTATATCCAGCAATTCCACTTCTGCATATATGCTCTCTAGATTAGTCTTTCTCAGCAGGAGCTTCTGCAAGTGAATTAAGCCCTACACAAAATTATTTGAGTGACTATTTTCTTAATTCTCCCAAGGATAACACACAAATAGTATCACCTAGATGCCCAGGGGAAATGAATTTATTTAATTCATTACAAACAATGAGTATCTTAGGACATTAGAATTTAATGCCATTAGCTGAGAAGAGGCGACCAGAAGGGTCTCCTACACATCTGCACAAGGACATACACACTGCTCACAAAAATTAGGGGATCAAGGAACATACAGATACTCCAGTACTTTCAGCCTTTTGTAGTGCATTTTCATCAATGAAATAAAAGTTGGTTTTGCATCTCATTTGCATAATTGAACAACTTTCTTTGACTTGTCATTTGCTTTTCTGATCTTGTTTAATAAAAAAAAATCAAGTGTATTTTTTATGCTTCATATTCATTTTGAAATATCCCTTAATTTTTGTGAGCAGCATATTTGCTGTGCATTGTCTGTAGTAGAAGAAAAATATCTAAATCCCACTACTAAAAGAACAGATAACTGCTTGACTTGTGGTGGCACAGTGGATAAAGTGTCAGCCTGGAATGCTGAGGTCGCTGGTTCAAAACCCTGGGCTTTAATGATTTGTAAATATTAAAATTTAACAAAGCTTGGAAGTAAGTACACAGGTGCTTCTAATATTATTTGCTCTATTTTTAGCAACCTTTAAATATTTCATAATTTTAAAGTTTTAATATCAAAAAAGAAGAAAGCACCACCAACAGGTCACACAGGCATGAAGACTCCCAACACACAGGAAGCCAAAGGGCAACAAACCAGGGCACCAGCAGGATGAGCCACAGGGTCTACAAATACGATGAAGAACAAAACCTTCCAAAAGAAACAGAGGTGCAGGCCCTGGCTGGATGACTCTGATGTTACAGCATCCTCCTGAAGCTCAGAATTTTCTGGTTTTGACCCCTGGTCAGGGCACATATAGGAACAGATGTTCCTTTCTTTCTCCTGTTCTCTCCCTTCCTCGCTCTAAAATCAACAAAATAAACACTTTTTAAAAAAGAAAAAAGGGAAGGGCAGACCTTCATCCCAGCCCTGAAGAAACATGGGCTCCAGAATTTCACTCAGATGGAAGGAAGGCAATCAACTCATCCATCTATCACCCACTGAAAAGGAACATTTCTGGATCAGGTGCCTATAAATCCCTCTCTTTACCTTGTAAAATATAACAAAATTGACTGTGTCTATGGCCTGGAACTTCACAGAGATGAAAAAGTTTTATCACTTAAAATTTTTTCCTGACAGGATGGCATCGTCTCAAATCAGTGATGCAAACCTTGCAAATACCAGAACTGGTAAAGCTGTGAAACATGTTTGAGTGCAAGCATGGTTCTAAGGATGGATGGAGAGGGGTGGTCTTAGCCCAAGCACCAACCATGAAAGCCTGGTTTTACATTAGTATTGAGAAAGATCTTTTCCTGTACATGTACCAGCTTCTAGATGATTACACAGAAGAAGACCTCCTCCATGTCATGCCAGAGCCCAGTGTGTCTCCTCCAGCAGATAGGGAGCCAGAGGAGCTACAGAGAGGTAAACATGTGGAATATACCAAAGAAGAGGGCTCCACATGGATG
This sequence comes from Saccopteryx bilineata, assembly GCF_036850765.1. Classification (NCBI taxonomy): domain Eukaryota; kingdom Metazoa; phylum Chordata; class Mammalia; order Chiroptera; family Emballonuridae; genus Saccopteryx; species Saccopteryx bilineata. The sequence continues at coordinate 70,148,004 of NC_089497.1, read as the reverse complement.
GGCGTGGCCATTCAAGTGGAAGCCAAACCCTCTGTGTACTTCACCAAGTTTGAAGGTGATTTCCATATCTATGTCTATGACTTGGTGAAAAAGTCCTAACTGTAAGGGTACAATTTGCCACATTTGTGAAAACAAATGTATACTTTGTAGACGTGGAAAATAATGTTGCTTTTCAGTGTATTGGGAGCTTAAGTGTCCCCATTAATTCAACATCTTTGCCAGCATAACTGTTGTTCTGTTCTGAAAAATACAAATATATGTGGACATAACGTGCTGTGTGTAAGGACTTTATCATGTGGAACAGATTGGGTGTGTTTGGTGAATGGAGCATGAAAGGAAGGAACAGCTGTAAATTCAGGCTGTGAGTAAAGTTCAGCTAGCATCATTTAAAAAGTTTTAATGTCATAGGCACAAACATTTCTCCTCTCAATGGAGATACGTGCAATGTAACAGACTCTTACAGGTGTGCATGCACACAGTTTCTACTGGCAGGACTTCCTGCCGCTCTCTGGCCCCCGGCAGGATCGGAGCACTTTCCTCAGCACTTCTCCTGGTAGGACTTCCTGCCGCTCTCTGGCCCCCGGCAGGATCGGAGCACTTTCCTCAGCACTCCTCCTGGTAGGACTTCCTGCCGCTCTCTGGCCCCCGGCAGGATCGCAGCACTTTCCTCAGCTCTCCTCCTGGTAGGACTTCCTGCCGCTCTCTGGCCCCCGGCAGGATCGGAGCACTTTCCTCAGCACTCCTCCTGGTAGGACTTCCTGCCGCTCTCTGGCCCCCCGGCAGGATCGGAGCACTTTCCTCAGCACTTCTCCTGGTAGGACTTCCTGCCGCTCTCTGGCCCCCGGCAGGATCGCAGCACTTTCCTCAGCTCTCCTCCTGGTAGGACTTCCTGCCGCTCTCTGGCCCCCCGGCAGGATCGCAGCACTTTCCTCAGCTCTCCTCCTGGTAGGACTTCCTGCCGCTCTCTGGCCCCCCGGCAGGATCGGAGCACTTTCCTCAGCACTCCTCGAGCTGCCGCACTTCCACCTGTGCCTCAAACCCTGCAGGACCCAAAAGCTGCATAGCAGATATCTTCATATAAAACAAAATAAAAACTTACAAAATCTCCCTGAAATATTTCAAATAGCCCTGGCCGGTTGGCTCAGCGGTAGAGCGTCGGCCTAGCGTGCGGAGGACCCGGGTTCGATTCCCGGCCAGGGCACACAGGAGAAGCGCCCATTTGCTTCTCCACCCCTCCGCCGCGCTTTCCTCTCTGTCTCTCTCTTCCCCTCCCGCAGCCAAGGCTCCATTGGAGCAAAGATGGCCCGGGCGCTGGGCATGGCTCTGTGGCCTCTGCCTCAGGCGCTAGAGTGGCTCTGGTCTCAATATGGCGACGCCCAGGATGGGCAGAGCATCGGCCCCTTGGGGGGCAGAGCACCGCCCCTGGTGGGCGTGCCGGGTGGATCCCGGTCGGGCGCATGCGGGAGTCTGTCTGACTGTCTCTCCCTGTTTCCAGCTTCAGAAAAATGAAAAAAAAAAAAAAAAAAAAAATATTTCAAATATATTAATTATAGGTTTAAAAAAGAGTGGTCATTCAGGCTTCAATGCACTATGGCACCATTGTGGTCTATCTTAGGATGACCAAGGCAAAGACTTATATTTAACTTATCAACAAGATATTGATCGCAACGCATCCTCTCTTTGAAATGTGTTTGTGTCATGAAGTGTTGGGTGTGGTGGATATGTCTAACACACAGGCAAGGGGCTAGAGAATCCATTGCAATGCAGACTTGTATATATTTTAAAATAATATTTATATTGTGTGATACTGAATGTACTCATTCATTTAACATATGATAGAGATATAGTGGAGATAAAACAGATGCGTTTCCTGCTGTCATAGAACTTAAGAGTCCCAGCTAAACATTAATCCAAATTTAATGTATACCTGTGGTAAGTACTAGAAAAGAAAGGTGTATATTACATCTCAAGGATAGTGGGAGTCAGCAAGGTGAAGGTGGTGAGGTGGCAGAGGAGAGGATACTCCAAGTAGAGAACAACAAAGGCCAGGTGGAGGGAGGAGGAAAGGAACATTTTTCCAAGGCTGCAAGACTACAGCAAGGTCTTTAGAGTAAGAGTGAAAGGCAACCATTGCACGGTTTTAAAAGATGAATGGGATAAGGTTGAGAAATCAAATTTGCATTCTGAAAGCTGTACTGCAACTGGCAGACTGGAGAAAGGAATTCTCCAGCTAGTCTGGAAGAACAGAGCGATTGCTCTGTTCTAGGAGTGATTGCTGTCCAGGAAAAAGGGTGGTGGCTTGGTCTAGGATTGTGGTGGAAAAGAAGGAGAGAAGTGGATGGACTTGACAGCAATTTAAGAGGTAATGTCATGGACCTTGTTGATGGATTAGATGCAGTGGAATGAGAAACAGAAATGTCCAGGGATACACAGAGGTTTCTAGTCACACAACTGGATGGACAGTGGTACATGCATAGACATGATAAATGCTTCACTACAGTAGCCTCCTGACACCCGCCTCTACCTAGCTTGTCAGGAACTAATTAATGTCAAATGGTAACAATCACCCCACTTCTGCTGTGCTACTCACACTGACTTCTGCTGGTTATGAAGACAAAGCTTCTCTTGCAGATCAGTTTTGCCATGAAAGTCATTTTCATGAAACCAGGCTTTTAAAAAAATAATTAATAAGTCAAATCTTTTATTTGACATCATGGAAACTTTATAGTGTGACAGGATATGGCACCTCTTTAATAAAATAATTTTAATAAAATAAAATATGACTGTGAGTATATTGAGAAGTAACAATACCAAAGAACATTTTTAAATTCTTATCCCAAAATTAGAACTAGGTGGATGATATGCTGCCTGCAGCACGTGGACCATTGATGTAAAGAAAAAGAAAGCTATTCCACTGTAAATGAGTCAGTCTACGTTTATATTGCTCAGCAAAATAGAAAAGAAGAGGATCTAAGATGTAAACAATGCCAAATGGTATCAGAGCATGTTATGCACACAAATGTTTCGCAGTATTTTCAATAGAGAACTGCAGTGAGCTGAGTGTTCATGTGATACATAATAGTAGAGTCACAATGTAAGTCACATCACACATTTATCTTATGAAGAAGAGTAGCACACACTCCCTATCTTTGTAGTTATCCTTTCCAAGCTCATTAGCAGTAAGGGTAGTAGTTAGAATGAAATAAAGGATTGCTTTAAAAATTTTTTGGAAGTACTTATATTGCTATGCACTATCAAATGGGTCCAAAACATAACAGATAGGTGTTCAAAAGTTAGTTCTCTGTTAAAAAGAAGAAAATAGCCCTGGCCGGTTGGCTCAGCGGTAGAGCGTCGGCCTGGCGTGCGGGGGACCCGGGTTCGATTCCCGGCCAGGGTACATAGGAGAAGTGCCCATTTGCTTCTCCACCGCCCCCCTTCTTCCTTTTTGTCTCTCTCTTCCCCTCCCGCAGCCAAGGCTCCATTGGAGCAAAGATGGCCCGGGCGCTGAGGATGACTCCTTGGCCTCTGCCCCAGGCGCTAGAGTGGCTCTGGTCGTGGCAGAGCGACGCCCCGGAGGGGCAGAGCATCGCCCCCTGGTGGGCAGAGCGTCGCCCTTGGTGGGCGTGCCGGGTGGATCCCGGTCGGGCGCATGCGGGAGTCTGTCTGACTGTCTCTCCCCGTTTCCAGCTTCAGAAAAATACAAACAAAAAAAAAAAAGAAGAAAATAATTAATAGCAATTACCTAATTTTAGGAAAATAATATTATCCACCATATTAAATGAATGTTGTGCTGATACTATAGTCTTATGTGTACATAATCTGTACATTAATTTTAATTTTATAGTGGTATAAGAGCTGTAAGGATAAGGACTTTATGCTTGGTTTCATGAAAGTACATATTTAAATAATATTATAATATAAATAATTTAAGTAAGCATCAGGGATTGAGGAGACTTATTTCCCTTCAAATAGAGCTGAACCTTATGCAAGTTTGTGAGACACTGGGCATTATACCAAACTTTAGTTTGGTCTTTAAGGTCTTCCAGGATCTGGCCCCACAATATTACCACAGCGTCAGTTCCTGCCACTCTCCTACTCAGATCGGAGGTCCTGACAACAGTGTCACTTCCATGTTTTTACTTTAGCTATTCCCTCCAGAACAAACCCAACCCATCTAAATCTACTCAGCTAAAACAACAAGCACCACACCCCATAGACATCCTTAGGATTTTCATCCTCCCAGAATGATAATGAAAAATGATATAGTATGTCTAACATCTCAAATGGCAAGGTATGTGTGGCTCACTCTCCCACATTATTAAGAAGTATGGATTGGACACCTAGAAGGCCACAGCATGAGAGGCAGTAGGGTCCCACTAAAAGAAGCTATGACCAATAGTCCAGCCAGGATGGAGCCTTCTCACCAAAACAGGTGTAGGGACTTCTCAAGTGTTTTGCTTTATAAATATGGGTGCTTTTTTTAAATTTTTTTATTTTTTTTATTTTTATTTTTTTACAGAGACAGAGAGAGAGTCAGAGAGAGGGATAAATAGGGACAGACAGACAGGAACGGAGAGAGATGAGAAGCATCAATCATTAGTTTTTCATTGTGCATTGCAACACCTTAGTTGTTCATTGATTGCTTTCTCATATGTGCCTTGACCGTGGGCCTTCAGCAGACTGAGTAACCCCTTGCTCGAGCCAGCAACCTTGGGCTCAAGCTGGTGAGCTTTTGCTCAAAGCAGATGAGCCCGCACTCAAGCTGGAGACCTTGGGGTCTCGAACCTGGGTCCTCTGCATCCCAGTCCGATGCTCTATCAACTGCACCACTGCCTGGTTAGGCTATAAATATGGGCTTTTTATCAGAAGAAGAGACAAGCAACTTTGGTCTATATCGGTAATAACCTTTTTGGCATGAATTCCAGTTCAGAAAAATTAAAAATCTATGCAGGTAACATTAATTTTTCATTAGAAATAGTTCATATATTGAGTCCCAAGATCAAATTATATGTATTCTTAAAATGCAAATGATATACTTTATTGATTAGAAGACCACCAATGGGAAAGATTCCTATTACTTTTCAGCTACTAAAATGTTACTGCCTGCCTGACCTGTGGTGGTGCAGTGGGCAAAGCATCTGCCTGGAATGCTGAGGTTGCCAGTGTGAAACCCTGAGCTTGCTGGGTCAAGGCACTACTATATGGAAAGCAACTACTACAATTTGATGTCTCCTGTTTCTCCCCTCTCTTTCTCTCTCTCTCTCTCTTTCTTCTATCTAAAAACCAATAAAAATATAAAATAAAATGTCACTGTCTGAGTATGTTTGAGAAGTAACAATACCGAAGCATCTTTTTTACACTCTTATTTTAAAATTAGAGCTAGGTGGATGGTATGTGGCCACAGCAGGCAGGCCATTGATCTAAAGGAAAAGAAAAGAAAAATATTCTTCTTTGAGTCAGTCTAAGTTTATAGTGCTCAGTGATTCAGAAACAGCCTGTAATTCATATTTTACATTCTGTTTGCGTGTAAGTTCTTATAGTTCAAATAATATTTCAGGTTTTAAAATACTTACCTTTTTAAATTTTTTTATTTATTTAAACATGCCACTTGCAGTCTATATTCTATCTGTAGTAAATTTAAGATAATTTCTTCAAATTTTCTTCTTCTGGATTTATTCTATTTACTGAAAGCAGTATTTCCCTCAAATAATCCATGGAGTACTAGTCCTACAAGATATTCTGAGAAGCAGAAATTTGCAAAGCCAACCAAGTTTGGGAAATGATATTTATAATATTCAAGTCACATGAACAAATATTAGCTAACTATGCTGAGAAATTCTACAATCATTTGAAAATACTAAAATAATTTTTCAGAAACAGCATTTAACATCCTGTAGAACTAGTGCTCTGCAGAAAATGCTTTAAGACATGCTGATCTAAAATCATTTAAAAAAAAAGAAAAAAGAAAAAAACTTCCCAAAGGGGAAGGGATTTTCAAATGATGAAGTCATGCTGATGGCTGAGGGAGCAACCTTGTCAGTATCTGCTGAGGGGGGCTGAGTGAAAGGGCTCATGGGAACGGGGGTGGCTTTAGTCCACCCGGACAGTTGGTTCCAAAAGATTCCCTTCAGGCTGAAGCAACCTGAGCAGTCTCAGGTGAGCCAGGATAACAAGAACTACTAATTCCTGCCATTATTTCTGCTTTAATTTGTTAATTGCTCAGGATGGGAAAAGCACTATGCATACATAATCTCTAACCACATAAACCCCTTCAAGATAGGTGTTATCCTCCCAATTTTAGAGATGAAGAAACTGAGGCTGAGAGAAAGTGACATGATTCCGGCAGAAACAGAATTTAGTCTTAGACCCTTTCTACTGCCATCATACAGACCGAGTCTGTAAAGCTTCTTCATTGCAGCAACTGCTCTCCCTTTGTTCTCTAAGCCAGTGGTTTTCACCATTTTGCACTTGGGGATCGGTGAAAATAGGCAATCTAATTCAGGGATCGTGAAGACAGAAATCATCCTGAGCATAAATAAATTCGACTAAGATCATTGGGTCTATAATCTTCATACAACATCAGGTGGTTAACTCCTTCACAGATTGGCATGAAACTTCTGGTGGACCTGTGGTTGAAAAACATTGCACTGATGATCCTCCCTGGAATCTTCTCTAATAGAAATAATTCCAGAGTAAAACAGGTTAAATCATTGGTTATTTTAACCCATTTAACCATACCATGTCTGGTTTCCTTTATGAACCAAATATTTGCACACTCTAAATCTGACAAGACTTCTGATCACTCAGGCATGAAACAGTAATTTTGAAATTATTTCTCAAGGCTCTTTAAAAATCACATAATATCACTGCACCTGACCAGGTGGTGGCGCAGTGGCTAGAGCATCAAACTGTGATGCGGAGGACCCAGGTTTGAAACCCCAATGTCGCCAGTTTGAGTGCAGGCTCATTCGGTTTGAGCAAGGTGCACCAGCTTGAGTCTATGGTCGCTGGCTTGAGCAAGGGGTCACTTGCTCTGCTGTAGCCATCCAGTCAAGGCACGTATGAGAAGGTAGACAATGAACAACTAAGGTGCCACAATGAATTGATGCTTCTCATCTCTCCCCCTTCCTGTCTGTCTGTCCTTATCTGTCCCTCTCTCTGTCTCTGTCACCCCCCAAAAAAATCACACAAGAAAATTAATCTTAATAGTCAAAGCCAACTCAAAAGCTTATAGAGACCAAGCAGGTAACATCAGTGAGGGGAGCTGGTCAGGAATAAAATAACATAACAGTTGGTGACAAGAGACTGCGATTGCTCTCCCAAAGGGCTTAACTGTTTCTTAGCTTTGGTACAGTGCCATCAAGTACAAACTTGAGCCCAGTATTGCTTGACCTTATTTTTCAAATGAATCCAGAAACAGTTTTTATGTGAAATCTCCCAGTTTTAAAATGTTGACAACTAATTTCCTTAAAACATCAGCATGGCCAAAAACAACATAAACTTGCAGGCTGATCGCTCATGACCCCATAAGTAAGCTTCTACTAAAAACAGTATTACCTCTGCCATCTCCCCTCTACCCACTAAACACTCACTGTATCCTGGGTCCACAATTGCTCCTGACACACTAAAAAATCAAAATTAAGATCGGTCAGTACTGGAGTCATGTTACAACTCTAGAGACTAAAGTTGATTATAACAAAAGAGACCCCCAGTGTTTAATGGCAAGAGGGTTACCAATAAGTGCATGTGTCACTTGAAAGCAGTGGTAGTTATTATGTGCCTCTTCCATGCCAGAGTGTCTCCGCAGTATGAGGACGCCAATAGCACTGCTCCAGTGACCAAGTATTTTTGCTTCCTCTCCAAACTGATTTTCCAGATTACTTTTGGAAACTAGATTTCGATCCAGTGAGGTCACAGGATGGGTAGTCTCCCATAACATTCTCTTAGCACTAGGGGTGCTTGTTAGAGGGGTGGCTAATGCCACCCGACACCTGTATTATTCAAAGTTGGGGCTCAAGGTGTGGCCTCTGGTCTTTTAAGGTCAACCTCATCGCTAAGTCCCCAGAGAAGAGTCAAGGAGAGGAGGATGGAAAGAGGTTGGCTCCATGGGGAGGGACAACTCCTCTGCTTCATTCTCCATCTGCTGCTTCAAGGTAACATGGGACAGAGAGCAAGGGCGAAGCAGACATATAACTTTTGGGAAACAGAGAAACCAGGCTAATTCTTTTTTATATGTTTATTTTATTGATTTTTAGAGAGAGAGGAAGGGGGAGAGAGAGAGAGATGGAAGGAGGGACACGAACATTGATCTGTTCCTACATATGCCTTGACCAGGGATCAAACTGGCAAACTCTGTGCTTCAGGATGATGCTCTTGATTCCTAGGCAGTCAATGATTCCTGCAGTCAATTGATTCCTAGGCAGTCAATGATTCCTGCAGTCAGTTGATTCTTAGGCAGTCAATGATTCCTGCAGTCAATTGATTCCTAGGCAGTCAATGATTCCTGCAGTCAGTTGATTCCTAGGCAGTCAATGATTCCTGCAGTCAGTTGATTCCTAGGCAGTCAATGATTCCTGCAGTCAGTTGATTCTTAGGCAGCCAATGATTCCTGCAGTCAATTGATTCCTAGGCAGTCAATGACTGGATGCTCATTTTGGTAAAAATGGAAACTTATAACACTGATAGCTTTGACCTCTTCCTAGGATCCTAACAGTTAGCTCACTCTTCTCTCCTGCTTCTATTGGCTCTTTTTTCCCCGTGTCTTTCTCTTTCCAAGTATATAATCTTTCCCATGGCTTCTGAATACCAGGTGAATATCAGATGATGTTAAGAAGAAGAAAATCCTTCTTGAAATAGGTGAACTGGAACAGGGAAGATGCTAAGGGGCAGGACATGAATGAAACTTGTCATTAAAGAGGAAAACTTTTTCAGTATAATTTTCCCTGTCTAGAGTATTTTTCCTGTTCATTATTAAAAATGAGCATTGAGGGGTAGTATAACATCAAAGATAGATAAAAAGAGATATTACCACATTATTCTTTGCCTCTACTCCACAAAATATAATTAGAAGGGGCTGAGTATGAGATCGGTATCAAGGAACTCTCTTTAAGACAGTCTCAGGGGTAATGAATACTGAGTTTAGAAGGACAATAGTAGATAGTGGAGACACATAGAACGTAGTAGAGACACAATAAATACTCATTAAATTGAAAAACTGGGTCCCTTCCTTAAGGTCACACATATCTCATACTACTTACCTGATGCCACCAGTGTGTAAGGCCATACCACCCTGAATGCACCTAATCTCACACTACCTACCTGACTATTCCCTTTATCACTGATTTAAGATCATTAGTCCCTTATTAATATCTGGTGAGGAGGAGGACCATAATTGCAAAATTTGTCACTGACCTCACTGAGAAGGCTCAAGGACAGAGAGGAACAATGGAAGGACATTGAGTGAAGGTGGAAAGGTTTGTGGCAAAATTGTTAAGAACATATCAGGACACAGAAAATCAGCGGTCAGGGTTAGGTTTGCATACACCTTTGGACATGTTTTGCATGGAGAAAGAAACAAAGGAGTTAAGGATGGAGCCCTGACTCAGCTCACCTCATCAACTTCCACCATTTGCTTACCAGCCCAGCCCATGTTCCCTGGCTCAGGAAGGAGAAGCTCCCATCTCCTCCCAGGCCCCCACCGTCTCACTGTGCAGAAACACCCCTAGGCTCCAGCCCTGGCACTCCTCTCACAGGGTCTCCGGGAAGAGGAGACACTGTCGCCATCAATTGCTCAGGCTTCGACCAGCAAGGGGTGGATCCTGCTGCCTTCCAAGCAGTGTTTGACAAAAAGGCCTTCCTTCCGGTCACCAACAACAGTGGCCCCACTCATGTCAACATCTCCTTCACTCTATCTGCCATCCTGGAAGTGGTAAGTCCTGACCCAACACTGCAATGGTCTAGTGGTAAGCAGTGGGTCTCTGGACTGGATTTTGTAATATTAAGAGCTCATTCCTGGAGCAGGAAAATATGACGGGGAATGCTATAATGATATTACTGCAGGTAAAATCTGTTCCTTTTTGCAAATACTCCACAACAAACATAATCCCAATGGCCTCATACTATTTTATTTTGGGGTTTTTTTTTCATTTATGTGTCCCATATGCCCTGGATTATTTGACCTACATTTTTCGGTGGTGTATGATTAAAAAGTATAATTGCCACACAGAACAGTCTTGGAAATGAGTAAAGGTGGCATTGAACCTGACTTCATAGAGTTAATGATCCTGGATGAAAATTGTTTTTCCAGGATGCACAGCTTCAACTGATGACATCATTCCTGTGGCTAAATATGGTATGATAGGCTCAGTTTCCCCTTAGTATATAGTGCCTTCCTTTTTCTACTCCTGGGTCCAACTTTGCAGACTACAATCGGTAAAGCTGAGAAGATCCATGAATTAGACAAGTTCAGACAGAGCCAGAACAACAATGAAAACACAAAGCTTCCTGACTATTCTGTCAGTATAGGAGGGCAGAGATGGGGCACAGGGAGAAGGTTGAATAAACCAAGGTCACGGAAGCCAATATTTAAATGGCTCCTTCCCAAGGAATCCAAAGCCAAGCTCAAGGTCTCCCTTAAGAGCACTGAGGGAGAAGTGGAAGTAAGACTGTTAGTGACATTGTCACCAGAAAGTGAAAAATGGAATGTAGAGTGCAGGAGGTAGAGCAAGGCTGAGACTAGTTCCAATCACAATTGTCCCATGTTGTGGTTTTCTCTAGATCTGGTACAATCCATTTATCAGATGGAACCCAGAGGAGTGTGGAGACATCAGGAAGCTCAGCATAGCAGCAGAGAAACTGTGGCTTCCAGATATCTTCATCCAGGAGTTGTGAGTACCAGGGATGAAAAGAGCAAGACAGAAACCATATTTCCAGAGAAGAGCATAATGTAGCCAGCAGGGGCCACACAAAGACTCAATTCGGAAAGGAGCAGTATCTGAACTAAGGAACCTAATAAATCCCCAGAACATGGAGATAGGTGGGAGGGGCAAATCAGATGAAGGAGGCTGGAGCACAGGAATGGGAGGACCTAAAAGAGAAAGAAGGCCAAGTCTGATGGGGAATCCACAGCACCCACCTCCCCGTCCTTCTCACATACAGCATGGATGTGGATCAGACAGCTACAGGGCTCATGGTCTATGTCGACAGTGAAGGGTATATGAGATACGATAAGCCAATGAAGGTGATCAGCATCTGTAACCTGGACATCTTCTATTTCCCCTTTGATGTACAAAACTGCACGCTCACCTTCAGCTCTTACACTTACACAGGTGAGTGAGGCTCATAAATAGTAGTCTGTTGAGAGGGAGAGAAAGGATTTTGGGAGAGAAGAGGACAGGAGGGTGGGAACAGTGAGAAAATCTGGAAGGGGTGTGGAAGCTAAGTGGCAAAAAATCCGACAGTCTGGGCAAGGGGGTTGGGACACTTGGGGAGGCTGAGGTGTCTCGCTCTCTTTGCAGTGGAGGACATGGTCCTGGGCCTGCTGAAGGAAGTGCAGGAGATTTCAAACACATCACAGAGCCTCATTCAGAGCAAGGGGGAGTGGGTACTCCTGAGTATCCACCAGAGAACGGTGAAGATGACTGTGGACACCAGTCAGTACGACCAAATCATTTTCTATGTGAGCTCAGGGCCCCTGATTGTGATCTTAGACAGCCACATGCATAGCTTGTGTTCCCACTAGAACATAATCTCTCCCACTAGAAAGTACGCTCCACAAGGGCAGAGATTTTTATCATTTTTTTCACTGATAAAATCTCTAGTATTTAGCACTCAGTAACTATTGATGGACTAAGTCATCCCCGAGGAAGAAACAAAGCCCCTGTGGCAGTGACTCACGTGAGAGTGAGCCCCCAGCCCCCAGGCCATCAGGACTTTTTAGAGGACTTTTTATGTTTACTTTGAAAAGGAGATGGTGGAAGACACAGACAAGTATGGAGATTACCAGAGGGAAAGTGGGGTGGGGGGAAGTAGAATAGGATAAATGGGGATAGAAGGAGATGTGACTTGGGATGGTGAACACACAATACAATACACAGATAATGTATTGTGGAAGTGTACACCTGAAACCCATGTGATTTTATTAACCCATGTCACCCCAATAAATTTGATATAAAATTTTAAAAAGCCCTGGCCGGTTGGCTCAGCGGTAGAGCGTCAGCCTAGCGTGCGGAGGGCCCTGGTTGATTCCCGGCCAGGGCACACAGGAGAAGCGCCCATTTGCTTCTCCACCCCTCCACCGCGCCTTCCTCTCTGCCTCTCTCTTCCCCTCCCGCAGCCAAGGCTCCATTGGAGCAAAGATGGCCCGGGTGCTGGGGATGGCTCTGTGGCCTCTACCCCAGGCGTTAGAGTGGCTCTGGTCGCAACATGGCGACGCCCAGGATGGTCGCAACATGGCGACGCAGGATGGGCAGAGCATCCCCCCTGGTGGGCAGAGCGTCGCCCCTGGTGGGCGTGCCGGGTGGATCCCGGTCGGGCGCATGCGGGAATCTGTCTGACTGTCTTTCCCTGTTTCCAGCTTCAGAAAAATGCAAAAGAAAAAAAAAATTTTTTTAAAGAGAGAAATGGTGGAAAAGTTATGAAACTCTGTCTTGGATATTTTATGACTGCAAATTCTAGTAAACCCAAAATACCTGCCACTGCCTTGCTTCCCCTCCCACTGGTCTCACTTCCCCCAGCAACGTCACTACTATAGATCTTAGACTTTGATGAGAAGGGCAAGCAGAAATACAAGGATAAAATGCACATGATAACCTCAAAATCCAGTCCCTCAATCCTGCTAAGAGCACATTGGTAGGGATAAAAATGTAAGTAGAGAAAGTTGACACTTTAGGCCAGGAAGGAATGAGATGTTTCAGTGGTGAGCAGCATGGTAGAATCAAATGCTGGGAAGGCAGACTGTGGTTAAGATGGCTTTATTGGAGAGAGAGGACAGTGAAAGTGATTTTTCCTTCCTAGACAATCTGTTGTACAAATCTCAACGCTTGCTCTAAACTTGCTTGGCAACCTCCCAGCCTACTCCTCACTTGCCCCCTCTCTCCTCCCCACCAGGTGGCCATCAGGCGCAGGCCCAGCCTCTATGTCATTAACCTGATGGTGCCCAGTGGCTTTCTGGTTGCCATCGATGCTCTCAGCTTCTACCTGCCCACAGAGAGCGAGAACCGTGCTCCTTTCAAGATGACACTTCTGCTGGGCTACAACGTCTTCCTGCTCATGATGAATGACATACTTCCAGACACTGGCACCCCCCTCATCAGTATGGCCCCTCTTTTTCAGGAGAATAGAAGCAAGGGGGTGGGGGATGGGATGCTGAGAGGGACCAGTGGAACCAGTTCAAACTGAAAAAGTATCTTTAAAAAGAGTCCTTTGGGGCCTGACCGGGCGGTGGCGCAGTGGATAGAGCGTCGGACTGGGATGCGGAAGACCCAGGTTTGAGACCCCAAGGTCTCCAGCTTGAGCAAGTCCTCATCTGGTTTGAGCAAAAGCTCACCAGCTTGAGCCCAAGGTCGCTGGCTCAAGCAAGGGGTTACTCGGTCTGCTGAAGGCCCGCGGTCAAGGCACATATGAGAAGGCAATCAATGAACAATTGAGGTGTAGCAATGCGCAAAGAAAAACTAATGATTGATGCTTCTCATCTCTCCGTTCCTGTCTGTCTGTCCCTGTCTATACCTCTCTCTCACTCCCTCTCTGTCTCTGTAAAAAAAAAAAAAAAAAGAGTCCTTTGGGAAAACAGGAAACAAAAATGCCTGAGAGGTGCCACTGGCCCTCACACAGGCCTGCCTTCTCTTCAGGTGTCTACTTTGCCCTGTGTCTGTCCCTGATGGTGCTCAGCCTGCTGGAGACCATCTTCATCACCTACCTGCTGCACCTGGTCACCACCCGGCCCCCACCCATGCCCCAGTGGCTTCATTCCCTGTTTCTGCACTGCACCAGCCCAATGAAATGCTGTCCCACTGCACCCCAGAAGGGAAACAAGGGCCTGGGCCTCACCCCAGCCCACCTACCTGGTAAGGAAGTCACCACTGCCCACATGTCCTCCTCCAACACCTCCACGTCTCGCTCTTGCCTCCTTCTCTGTTCCTCTCCCTCTCCAGGTGAGATTTGCAGCCCACGGCTCAGTCTCTGCCTCTCCTCAGGTCTGAACGAGCCCATGGCATTGGTGGGAAAGGTGCCGGGTCCCCCAGAATCAGAGTTAAATGGGTTTCCTGAGTCAACAAGGGTCCAGCAGGAAGACGAGGCTCAGAAGCAGCACTTGGTCAGCCTGTGGGTACAGTTCAGCCACATGATGGACACCCTGCTGTTTCGCCTCTACCTGCTCTTCCTGGCCACTACCATCATCACGGTCACTGTCCTTTGGAACACCTAGGCAGATGCCCACCTGCAAGCTGCAGCCTGGAGCTTCCCTTGCATCTGGAAACCAGCCAGGCTCCCATGCCCATCCAGATCCCAGACTCACAGCCCTGGCAGCCGCCTTGTTTTTATGCAGTCCTCCTGCGCAGGCAGACCAGACCTGGGTGCTTTCCTACACCCTCCCAGAGTCAGGTCCTTGCTCCCGCATGCCACCAACTCTCTTCAGTCCTCCCACAGTCTTGCCTGCTTGTCTCCTCAGGAATATTTCCTTGACTGAATCATCCCTAATTAAACCCCTCTGTAGAAAATACTTGTTCTTTCCTGCATTATATTATAGTATAAAAAAGTTGGGATTAACTTCTTGCAGAAACTTCTCATTACCCCAAAAACTTCTAATTTTCTTTTTTTTTTTTTTTTTTGGTCTATCTGAGAACATGTGGAAGAGGAAAAGAGGAGAGAAGGGACCAAACCTATTTCAAGGAATTATAATAGAAGAGGGATTAACCTCCTAAATCCAATTATCTTGGATTTAAGCTTCAAAAATTTATAATGTGCCAGAACCAAGCGTTTCTTGCTTAAAGAGTGAAGCCTTTTGTCACAGCCTGACATATGACTCATTCATCATTAAGCACTTAGAGTGCTAACATAATCCCAAATTAACATTAACTGTCTGTGTTATAATGAGTTGATCTGCCCTTAATCATGCTAAAAAAGAACATGGGGCCAAGGAAGGCACATTTGAAAATGGCATCAGCTTTTCTTGGAAGTTACACAAATGAACTGGAAAATTTCCCTTCCTAGCACCTGCCTCATGATTTTGAAAGTCTTTGTCTATTGGCCACCTCTCCCACTAGCTGCCGGAGGGGGGTGGGGGTGGGGAGGAGCAAAGGCTCCACTGTGTCACTATACATGAGGTCTGTGGCATGATTTGCTAGACACCCCAGGTTCAGAAAAGTGCAGATTTGAGAGCAACTTAATTACAACTCAAACAACACATTTATTTTCCTTTCTTTCATTTAGTTTACTCTCTATTTGAAGCCTAAATTTCTCAGGTCACAACAGCTTGGAGTAAAAAGAATATTGTTCAGTAAACAGTATCTTCCGGGTTCCTCCTCTCCACTGTTCTTGCTCAAATGCCTTGGGTTCTGGTTCCTCCTAGTCATGTAGATGCCCAAATGTGGCAAGGCTGCCCACGGTCCTAGCCTGGTGCTCTCGCAGGAGCCTCTGTCCTTCCAGAGCCCAAGCCACAGGCTGTTTCCTGTGGCACAGATGTTCCCACCAGGACCAGCGGGACTTGCTCTTGCCTTGCAGTCCCCTCCTGCAGGCGGAATTCCGTGAGAGTTGGAGTACGGAGACAGAAATGCACTGCTATGTTCCGAACGGCTTTCACTCGGGTCCCGGTCTTCCACCTAAACTTGTGTCCCTTAATTCTTCTTTTTTTCCTTCCTCTGGATTGTCCATCCAGGAAGCTCTTTGGTTCCTCCGTTTCTAGAACCCTGGCAAGTTTCCTCCACCACCATCACGAGTCCTCCAGGCATGTCCAAGATCCAGTGCATACACAGTCTAGGCTCAAATCAGGAGCCCTGATATTCACTTACATAAATAAGTACACCTCTTACTGTTTTAGCAGTTGCTCAACTCACAGCTTTCTGTGACACAGTATAGTAGTAATACTAGTAATTAACATTTATTAAGTTATCAATAGGTCCTGGCTGGTTGGCTCAGCAGTAGAGCATTGGCTTGGTGTGTGGAAGTCCTGGGTTCGATTCCCGGTAAGGGCACACAGGAGATATAACCATCTGCTTCTCCACTCCTCCTCTTTCCCCTTCTCTCTCTCTTCCCCTCCTGCAGCTATGGCTCAAATGGTTCGAGCAAAGTTGGCCCTGAGGATGACTCCATGGTCTCACCTCAGGTGCTAAAATGGCTTGGTTGCCGACCAATGGAGCAGTGGCCCCAGATGGGCAGAGCATCCCCCGGTTGGGGGCTTGCCGGGTAGATCCCCCTCAGGGTGTATGTGGGAGTCTATCTTTTTGCCTCCCTGTCTCCCCACCTCTCACTTAATAAAAATAAGTTATGAATATGTGGCAGGCACTTTCCCAAGTACTTTCTATCAGTAATCCTCAGTTGCCCTATGAAATAAAAACTACACATCCAGTCTGACCAAGCCGTGGTGCAGAGGATAGAGTGTCAGACTGGGATGCGGAAGACCCAGGTTCGAGACCCCGAGGTTGCCAGCTTGAGCGTGGGCTCATCTGGTTTGAGCAAAAATTCACCAGCTTGGACCCAAGGTCGCTGGCTCAAGCAAGGGATTACTCGGTCCGCTGAAGGCCCATGGTCAAGGCACATATGAGAAAGCAATCAATGAACAACTAAGGTGTCGCAATGCGCAACGAAAAGCTAATGATTGATGCTTCTCATCTCTCCATTCCTGTCTGTCTGTCCCTGTCTATCCCTCACTCTGACTCTCTCTCTGTCTCTGTAAAAAACAAAACAAAACAAAACAAAAAACAAAAGAAACTACATATCCACAAACCCTTGGAGCTAAATGTGCTTTGGAATTTGAAAAGTTTTAGATCTTAAAAAGGTAACAATTGTGCATATGCTATATATTCCAAACACCCCAAGTGGGGTATGATGCAGTGCCTTACAATCTAACATTAGTACATCTGCAGTGAAATCTATGGTCGCAAAAGAGAAACTACGAATAGTTTTGTCAGTTTGACTCAGGTTTTGTCACCAAATAATTTGTGAAAAATCATTTGGTTTTCAAAGCTCTTTAGGTTTTAGCACTGTAGTTTTGTATTATCCCTAATTAATATATTTAGATTAATGAGATAAAATAAACAAGAGAATGCAGCACAGGGAAGCAACATAATGGCCACTGAGTTGTCTCCCAAGGCTCCAGAGCTGTGGTTTGAACCTAGGCTGGCTCTAGTTGCTGGGCTCTTAACCTCTCTGCCCTCCAAGCTGAGGATGAAAACCATACCATTCTTGAGAGTCCCACGTTGAGAGGTCAATACCACTTCAAGTATCTATCAGCTAGCACTTTAGGGGAATTAAAACACAGCTAGCCTGACCTGTGGTGACACAGTGAATAAAGCATTGGCCTGGAATGCTGAGGTCACCAGTTTGAAACCCTGGGCTTGCCTGGTCAAGGCACATACAACAAGCATCTACAAGTTGATGCTTCTTGCTCCTCCCCCACCTTCTCTCCCTCCTCTCTCTAAAAACCAATAAATAAAATCTTTTAAAAAGGTGGGGAAACCTGACCTGTGCTGGCGCAGTGGATAAAGCGTCGACCTGGAAATGCTGAGGTCGCCAGTTCGAAACCCTGGGCTTGCTTGGTCAAGGCATATATGGGAGTTGATGCTTCCAGCTCCTCCCCCCTTCTCTCTCTGTCTCTCCTCTCTCTCTCTGTCTCTCCCTCTCCTCTCTAAAAAAAATGAATAAATAAAAAAAAATTTTTTTTTAAAGGTGGGGAAAGAAAGAAAGAACTAGGCCCTGATCTGGGGTCAAAGACAATTTTTTTTTTTTTTCTATCTCCATTTCCTATCCTTCTCAGTTTGTCCCACTCCTCCTTTTTTTTTTTTTTTTTTTTTTTAACAGAGGCAGAGATAGACAGGGACAGACAGACAGGAACGGAGAGAGATGAGAAGCATCAATCATTAGTTTCTCGTTGCGCATTGCGACTTCTTTGTTGTTCACTGATTGCTTTCTCACATGTGCCTTGACCGTGGGCCTTCAGCAGACCGAGTAACCCCTTGCTGGAGCCCAGCGACCTTGGGTCCAAGCCGGTGAGCTTTTTGCTCAAACCAGATGAGCCTGCGCTCAAGCTGGCGACCTTGGGGTCTCGAACCTGGGTCCTTCCGCATCGCAGTCCGACGCTCTATCTACTGCTCCACCGCCTGGTCAGGCTTGTCCCACTCCTTATGTCCTCCCTCCCCACCCCCATCATAACTCACAACTCCCAAGTTCACTGCCTGCACTTTCTCCATTCCTTTCTAGACAGAGGGGTTTTTTTGTTTTGTTTTTACAGAGACAGAGAGAGTCAGAGAGAGGGAGAGACAGATAGGAACGGAAAGAGATGAGAAGCATCAATCATCAGTTTTTCGTTGTGGAACTTTAGCTGTTCATTGATTGCTTTCTCATATGTGCCTTGACCAGGGGACTACAGCAGAGTGAGTGACCTTTGCTCAAGCCAGTGACCTTGGGTCCAAGCTGGTGAGCTTTTTGCTCAAACCAGATGAGCCTGCGCTCAAGCTGGCGACCTCGAGGTCTCGAACCTGAGTCCTCCACATCCCAGGACGACACTCTATCCACTGCGCCACTGCCTGGTCTCCATTCCTTTCTAAAGTGTGTATTTCTTCAAGTCTAATGAGGGCAATTCATCTTCCCTCTGTGTTCTCTGTGGATTTAATTCTTTGCTGCTGATACTTTTAGATCTTCCATTCCTCTGCCCTGTCCTGAGACAGTCCTCCCACCTGGAAATTCACCCTTGACATTGGTGAGTAGCTCATTTACCCAGTGTTTGAGCAGATCTGAAATTACTTAAGATCAAGTTGCATCGCTTTGTTTTTTTCCAATCCATCTTCATGGTACATATGTCTCTGCTTATTTTCTTCCATTTTTTCCCCAAACAAGTAGCTTTAAGTTTTATTTGAATACAAAATATACAACTTATCCTTTTTTGACACATAAATTGAGATGCTATATCTCCCTACAGTAAGAGAAGACATGATATAATTATAGTGATTTCATTTTTCTCCAAAATCAAAATTGAACACGTGATCTTAACACATAACTGATAATCACATGGAACCTTTGAAACCAGAGCTTTCCCAGAAAATTGACAGGTACGGTCACTGCCTTTCTGTACTATCTAAAATGGAATCAGATGATAAGCACACATTGCTCTAATTACTTTTCTCTTGTTATGCGGCATACCTCTGAAAGGTTTTGCAAGGTGATTTATGACCTCTTTAGAAAAATGTGCTGCCAGCTGGTCCTGCCTGGACTGTCTCGCATTTGATGGCCTATTTCTGCTTAAAAGCTCCTCATCTTGTCCATCCATCTGCAGCGCTACCCTGTGGTTCTTGCACACATTTTTGGTCACTTTTTAGCACACATTTTTCTCTAAACCATTATAAGCAGTATTTTCCATATCTTCAGGTTCCATATTAACCTGACATCAAAATTTGTTATTATGCCATTACCATCTTATGCCATTACCATCGCTTCCTCCTCTCCTCTTCCTTCAGACCTGCTTTAAGATATAAAGTGACAGACTTCATTACAAGCTTATTTTTTTCTCCTCTCCAACTTTTGATAAGTTTAATAACCTTTCTTATTTGATTTTTCACTGGCACTGGTTCTTTTATGTAGTAGGAAAAAATTATAGTACAGAGATTTTGGAATCCAGCAACATGGCCGACCTGTGGTGGTACACTGGATAAAGCATTGACCTGGAACACTGAGGTCACTGGTTCAAAACCCCTGGTTGCCTAGTCAAGGCACATATAGGAGTTGATGCTTCCTGCTCCTCCCCCCATTCCTTTCTCTCTCTCTGTCTCCCTCTCTCTCCCCCTTCTCAAATTAAGTAAAAAAAATTTAATTTAAAAAAATGGCATTGGACGATTGGCTCAGTGGTAGAGCATTGACCCAGCATGTGAAAGTCCCAGGTTTGATTCCCAGTCAGGGCACACGGCACAGGAGAAGTGACCATCTGCTTCTCCATCCCTCCCCCTCCTCTCTCTTTTTCTCTGTCTCTCTGTCTCTCTGTCTCTCTCTCCCTCTCCTCCAGCAGCTATGGCTTGAATGGTTCGAGCAAAGTTGGCCTGGGGTGCTGAGCATGGCTCCACAGCCTCACCTCAGACGCTAAAAATAGCTCAGTTGCTGAACAACGGAGCAGTGGCTCCAGATGGACAGAGCATCCTCCAGTAGGGGGTTTGACAGGGAGATCCTGGTGGGGGCGCATGTGGGAATCTGTCTCTCTGCCTATCACCTCTCACTTAATAGTAATAATAATAAAAAAGTAGCTTGAATGTAATCCAGCAACCCTGGGTTCTAATCTGACTTCTTTACTTGCTAGTTGATTAACCTTGTACAAATGGCTTAACCTTACAAGTTTAAATGTCTTTATTTGTGAAATGGAGCTAGTAACACATAGTACATTATTTTTTAAAATGTAGGTTTTTTAAAAAAATCGTGGATAAGTATACAGAAACTAGAAAGCCAAATGTGACACACTGGAGATCATCTATTGATCATGCAGACCGAGACCTAGAGAGCAAAATTAACTTCTAGGTGGGAGATCATAGACATAAAGAATTACAGACTTTGTAGTTCAATCTTGTCATTTTTCAGATGAGAAAGATAAAGTGGAGAAAATACTTCAGGAGAAAATTCAAATGATAAATAGGGCATCAGAGGCAGATTAAGGTCAGTTGAGGCCCTGGGCGCAGAAGAAAATATTGGGCTCTTAAAAAATAAGAGAGAGAGAGGGAAAATAAAAATATATGTTAACCATATTTTTAAATAAATAAAAAATATTATGTACTATTAGTGTTAAAATTGCACATATGAAACCACACTTAGTGTCATTAGAAAAGGTGCAAAGTTGGGGTTTTGCAGGGCCCTTCAGAAGTTGGGGCCCAGGGCACGCGCCCTGTGTGCCCGCCATTGAATCCACCTCTGCAGGGGATACTTATTGTCATACTTCAGGAGAGCCTAGGATCAGAGCTTGGGCCTGTCAAGGAGCCACAGGAGAGTGTTGGTCTATGGGACTATTTTCCCAGATATTTTTCAGGAGTCCCAGGATCCTTCATCTCTCCTGCTCCAGGCACCATAGCCAGTCTGACTTTAGCTATTATCCCCTCCTGTAGTTGGATGTTTTGGCAGCCTCCTGAACTTCTGGCTCCTGAGCCCTGGCCAATGGTCTCTGTTTGTGATTGCCATCCAGATGGTGTGCAAAACAATGACTCTCACTTCCCCCTTCCACCATCTAATTCTGCCCTTGCCACATTACAGCTGTTTTCCCAAACCTGATACCC
Organism: Saccopteryx bilineata; assembly: GCF_036850765.1. NCBI lineage: Eukaryota > Metazoa > Chordata > Mammalia > Chiroptera > Emballonuridae > Saccopteryx > Saccopteryx bilineata. The sequence goes on along the minus strand of NC_089497.1, from coordinate 70,126,549 downwards.
CAGGGTCCCAGATAAATGGGGCACCTAGAGGGCCATGCAGTGGGATCTCCCTTTGAATAAGCTAAGGAGAAAGGTGTCGGAGTCTGTGGCTTGCAAAAGTACGGCTCCCATACCCACCATTTAACTTTGGATTCAGGCAGGTCCAGAGATTTCATTGGTGGAAGCCTGGGGTCCTACTGATCCAGTCCGCCAGACCTCCCAGCTCTGGTGTAATGAAAAGAGCAAAGGAAGAACGACAGAATCAGATTGACCTGGGTTTGAATCTGAATTCTACCGATTTCTACCTGGTGGACACTGAGAAAGATTTTTTTGACATCTCTGCATCTCGGTTTTCTAATCTGCAAAATGGGCGTAACAGTTTTGACCTCTCAAAACAGTTGTGAGGATATGAATACTCTAAGTAAAGTGCCTAACATAGTATAGAGCACATGGCACAAACTCACTTAATAAATGGTTAGGCCATTCTGAATCCGCCCTTTGCTAGAAACCTAGAGGGGGCAATCAGAAAAAAAAAGGCTGTGCCCTGGCTCCAGCCTTCTGGATCCCACCTGCTTCTGCCAGTCCCCACCTCCACTTGACTGCACCCAAGACAGAGGCCCACACCTCAGCCACACCCTGGGAACAGCAGGTCACTTCTCTAATATGATCTCAGAACTCCCATGAGGTTCCCAGCCACTTTTCTTACATCTGCCCAAGGTGCCTGCGTCTTTTTCCCCGAGCGGAGTGAACTGACAGGACAGGTATCTAACATTTATTGACTACACACTGCTATATGTCACAAATCGAGGGAAGGAGGGGGTGGGGACAAAACAAGATAAGCTTTCTGTTCTCAGCGAAGTTACAGAGCAAAAGGGGGGGGAGCTGCACGTGTAAAGGGATGTTTCCAACTGAAGGGTCACAACAGAGTTCAGCAGTGGGGAGGGAGTTGTGGGTGTGATGGGAGGTGCTTCACAGAAGACTGGAAACATGAGTTAAGCCGAATCTTCAAGAATGTATTGGTGAAACAAACAATCAATGATCAAAGATGGTAAAATCATGTATTGAGTGTTGGGGAGCTATTTAATACGCAGTGTTTTTCCATGTTAGTCCAAGGCCCATGAGCATGAGAATCAGCTGTGGATAGTCAAAAATGTAAATTCTTTTTTTTTTTTTTTGTATTTTTTTTATTGTATTTATTTTTAATGGGGTGACATCAGTAAATCAAGATACATATATTCAAAGATAATATGTCCAGGTTATCTTAAAGTTCAATTATGTTGCATACCCATCACCCAAAGTCAGATTGTCCTGTCACCCTCTATCTAGTTCTCTTTGTGCCCCTCCCCCTCCCCCTTCCCTCTCCCTCTCCCCCCTCCCCCCGTAACCACCACACTCTTATCAATGTCTCTTGGTCTCACTTTTATGTCCCACCTACGTATGGAAAAATGCAGTTCCTGGTTTTTTCTGATTTACTTATTTCACTCTGTATAATGTTGTCAAGATCCCACCAAAAAATGTAAATTCTTGAGCACTACTGCCTACAATTCTGATTTCGGACAAGAGGGATGAGGGTAAGATGTATGGGGTAATTCTTATACATTTTTTTTTTTCAGTGAGAGGAGGGGAGGCAGAGAGACAGACTGGCATGCAACCCACCCAGCAAGCCCACTAGGGGGCGATACTCTACCCATCTGGGGCATTGCTCTGTTGCTCAACTACTGAGTTTTTCCTAGCACCTGAGGCAGAGGCCATGGAGCAATCCTCAGCACCCAGGGATAACTCACTCCAATTGAGCCATGACTGCAGGAGGGGAAGAGAGAGAGAGAGAGAGAGAGAGAAGCGAGAGAGTGAGGGCTGGAGAAGCAGATGGGCACTTCTGCTATGTGCCCTGACTGTGAATTGAACCCAGGACATCCATATACCACACTAACACTTTACCACTGAGCCAACCAGCCAGGGCCAGTCTTATACATTTTAAAGCTAAGAACAACTCTTTTAGAATATAAAATCCAAGGCAAAAATGATGGACACTTAGGTGGGAGTTAAGCCACAGAGAACCTTTTATCTTTTTTTCTTTCTTTCTTTCTTTCTTTCTTTCTTTCTTTCTTTCTTTCTTTCTTTCTTTTTTTGTATTTTTCTGAAGCTGGAAACGGGAAGGCAGTCAGACAGACTCCCGCATGCGCCCGACCGGGATCCACCCAGCACGCCCACCAGGGGGCGATGCTCTGCCCATCTGGGGTGTGGCGACCAGAGCCACTCTAGCGCCTGGGGCAGAGGCCATGGAGCCATCCCCAACACCTGGGCCATCTTTTGCTCCAATGGAACCTTGGCTGCAGGAGGAGAAGAGAGAGACAGAGAGGAAGGAGAGGGGGAGGGGTGGAGAAGCAGATGGGCGCTTCTCCTGTGTGCCCTGGCCAGGAATGAAACCCGGGACTTCCGCACGCCAGGCCGACGCTCTACCACCGAGCCAACTGGCCCACAGAGAACCTTTTAATCATACGAAGGAGCTGGATTTCAGTCTGTGAGCCTGTGGTTCTCTAAGTGTGGTCTCACGACATGGAACTTCAGCATCACCCAAAAATGTGTTAGAAATACAAATTTTCAGCCCGGCAATCTTTTATGTCTTTTTTATGTTTTTCTAGGTGGGGATGACTATTGCTAATCTGCAACTAAAGCTTAGGAAACACCAGGGGAAAGCAAAGATTCCTAGAAACACCCACCCTTAAGCTGATGGTACCCTCCAACAGATATAAGACTTCTCTTCCAATATGAAGGCCTCAGAAACTCACCCACATCCTCAGCACTGACTCAAACCACCGCCACCTCCCTTTTAATCCCTGCTACAGGCTCAGTGTTCCATGCCCAGCCTCTGGCCCCTCAGCTACTCTCTCATTCTGACTGCTTGGACATCCTAGGTAGCCCTCAGCCAGAACAAGATGTGTTCCCTAGGCAAGGACAATACCAATCTGGTGCCTCCACAGGCTTCAGAAACTGATAAAAGTGACACTTGCCCACATCTAAGAGGGGAGCACACTCTCAAGCCCACTTACACAGACTCTGCTGGCTGGCCTTGATGCTGGACCCTTGGCTCTGGGCCTCAGACACTAGTTCACTTAGGCTCCTAAATGTAGTGTCTATGCCTCTAAGACATCTAGAAGCTTCAGTATCGTTATTTTAAAATTAATTTTAATGGGGTGACATTGATAAATCAGGTTACATATGTTCAGAGAAAACATCTCTAGCTTATTTTGACATTTGATTATGCTGCATTCCCATCACCAAAAGTCCAATTGTCTTCCGTCACTTTCTAACTGGTTTTCTTTGTGCTCCTCCCCTCCCCTAACCCCTTCCCTCTCCTCCCCCCCACCCCGTAACCCCCACACTCTTGTCCATGTCTCTGAGTCCCATTTTTATGTCCCACCTATGTATGGAATCATATAGTTCTTAGTTTTTTCTGATTTACTTATTTCGCTCAGAATAATGTTATCAAGGTTCACCCATGTTGTTGTAAATGATCCGATGTCATCATTTCTTATGGCTGAGTAGTATTCCATAGTATATATGTACCAAAGCTTTTTAATCCACTCGTCCACTGACAGACACGTGGGCTGTTTCCAGAGCTTCGCTATTGTGAACAATGCTGCCATAAACATGGGAGTGCATTTCATTTTTTAAAACATGTTTTTTTAAGACTTAAAAAACAAACAAACAGTGTTATGGTGTTCTTGGGGTATATTCATAAAAGTGGTATAGTTGGTTCAAAAGGCAGTTTGATTTTTAATTTTTTGAGGAATCTCCATTCTGTTTTCCACAGTGGCTGCACCAGTCTGCATTCCCACCAGTAGTGCAGGAGGGTTCCCTTTTCTCTACATCCTTGCCAGCACTTATTCTGTGTTGTTTTGTTGATGAGCGCCATTCTGACTGGTGTGAAATGATATCACATTGTGGTTTTAATTTGCATTTCTCTAATGATTAGCGATGTTGAGCATTTTTTCATATGCCTCTTGGCCATCTGTATGTCCTCTTTGGAGAAGTGTCTATTCATTTCTTTCGCCTATTTTTTTATTGGATTGTTTGTCTTCCTGGTATTGAGTTTTACAAATTCTTTATAAGTTTTGGTTATTAACCCCTTATTGGCCGTATTGTCAAATATATTCTCCCATTGTGTAGTTTGTCTTTTCATTCTGTTCTTATTGTCTTTAGCTGTGCAGAAGCTTTTTAGTTTGATATAGTCCCATTTGTTTATCCTGTCTTTTATTTCACTTGCCTGTGGAGATAAATCGGCAAATATATTGCTGCGAGAGATGTCAGAGAGCTTACTGCCTATGTTTTCTTCTAAGATGCTTATGGTTTTACGGCTTACATTTAAGTCTTTTATCCATTTTGAGTTTATTTTTGTGAATGGTGAAAGTTGGTGGTCTAGTTTCATTTTTTTGCAGGTAGCTTTCCAATTTTCCCAACACCATTTGTTGAAGAGGCTCTTTTTACTCCAATGTATGCTCTTACCTCCTTTGTCAAATATCAATTGTCCATAAAAGTGTGGGTTTATTTCTGGGTTCTCAGTTCTGTTCCATTGATCTATATGCCTGTTCTTATGCTAGTGCCAGGCTGTTTTGAGTAAAATGGCCTTGTAGTATAACTTGATATCCAGAAGTGTGATACTTTCCACTTTATTCTTCCTTTTCAAGATTGCTGAGGCTATTCGTGTTCTCTTTTGGTTCCATATAAATTTTTAGAATATGTGTTCTATATCTGTGAAGTAAGTCATTGGTATTTTAATGGGTATTGCATTGAATTTATAAATTGCTTTGGGTAATATAGACATTTTAATGATGTTTATTCTTTCTAACCATGAGCATGATATATGCTTCTATTTGTTTGTATCTTCTCTGATTTCTTTTATCAATGTTTTATAATTTTCCGAGTACAAGTTTTTAATCTCCCTGGTTAAATTTATTCCTAGGTACTTTATTTTTTTGGTTGCAATAGTGAAGGGGATTGCTTCCTTAATTTCTCTTTCTGACAGTTCATTGTTAGTATATAAAAATGCCTCTGATTTCTGAGTATTGATTTTATATCCTGCCACCTTGCTGAATTCACTTATCAGGTCCAGTAGTTTTTTGACTGAGACTTTAGGGTTTTCTATATAAATATCATATCATCTGCAAATAATGATAGTTTTACTTCTTTTTTTCCAATTTGGATGCCTTTTATTTCTTTTTCTTGTCTGATTGCTGTGGCTAGGACTTCCAGTATTATGTTGAATAAGAGTGGTGAAAGGGGGCAGCCCTGCCTTGTTCCTGATCTTAAGGAGATTGCTTTTAATTTTTGCCCATTGAGTATGATGTTAGCTGTGGGTTTGTCATAGATGGCCTTTATCATGTTGAGGTATGTTCCCTGTATTTCAACCTTGCTGAGAGTTTTGATCATGAATGGGTGCTGGATTTTATCAAATGCCTTTTCTGCATCTATTGAAATTATCATGTGGTTTTTCTCCTTCCTTTTGTTTTCTCCTTCCTTTGATGAATCACATTGATTGATTTGCAAATATTGTACCAGCCTTGCCTCCCAAGAATAAATCCCACGTAATCATGGTGTATGATTTTTTTCATGTATTGCTGGATCCGGTTTGCTGATATTTGGTTAAGGATTTTAGCATCTAAATTCATCAGGAATGTTGGCCTATAATTTTCTTTCTTTGCGGTGTCGTTGCCTGGTTTTGGAATCAGAATTATACTCACCTCATAAAAGGAGCTTGGAAGTCTTCCTTCCTCTTGAATTTTTTAAAATAGCTTGAGAAATATAGGAGTTAGTTCTTCTTTGAATATTTGGTAGAATTCACTTGTGAAGCCATCAGGCCCAGGACTTTTCTTTTTTGGGAGTTTTTTGATAACTGTTTCAATCTCATTTGTTGTAATTGGTCTGTTTAGGTTTTCTGATTCTTCCAGATTAATTTTTGGAAGATTATATGTTTCAAGGAATTTGTCCATTTCATCTAGGTTGTCTAGTTTTTTGGCATACAGTTCTTCATAGTATTTTCTTACAATATTTTGTATTTCTGCTGTGTCAGCTGTGTCAGTTGTTACTTCTCCACTCTCTTTTCTTTTTTTTTTTTTCTTTTTTTTTTTTTTTGCATTTTTCTGAAGCTGGAAACAGGGAGAGACAGTCAGACAGACTCCCGCATGCGCCCGACCGGGATCCACCCGGCACGCCCACCATGGGGCGACACTCTGCCCACCAGGGGGCGATGCTCTGCCCACCAGGGGTTGATGCTCTGCCCATCCTGGGCGTCGCCATGTTGCTACCAGAGCCACTCTAGCGCCTGAGGCAGAGGCCACAGAGCCATCCCCAGCGCCCGGGCCATCTCTGCTCCAATGGAGCCTTGGCTGCGGGAGGGGAAGAGAGAGACAGAGAGGAAAGTGCGGAGGAGGGGAGGAGAAGCAAATGGGAGCTTCTCCTGTGTGCCCTGGCCAGGAATCGAACCCAGGTCCTCCGCACGCTAGGCCGACGCTCTACCGCTGAGCCAACCGGCCAGGGCTCCACTCTCTTTTCTAATTTTATTTATTTGAGTACTCTCTCTTTTTTTCTTGGATGAGTCTGGTTAAAGGTTCATCGATCTTGTTTACCTTTTCAAAGAACCAGCTCCTGGTTTCTTTGATCCTCTGTATTGTTTCTTTAGCCTCTATATCATTTATTTCTGCTCTGATCTTTATTATTTCCTTCCTTCTACTACCTCTGGGCTTTACTTGCTGTTCTTTTTCTAGTTCTTTTAGACGCAGGGTCAAGTTGTTTATTTGAGCTTTTTCTAGCTTCTTGAGATATGCCTGTAATGCTATGAACTTCCCTCTCAGGACTGCTTTTGCTGTGTCTCATAAATTTTGAGTTGATGTATGCTTGTTATCGTTCATTTCTAGGAATTTTTTATTTCTTCTTTGATCTCATTGTTAACCCATTTGTTATTTAATAACATGCTATTTAGTTTCAAAGTGTTTGATTATTTTTCAGTTTTTCTGTTGTGGTTGATTTCTAGTTTCATGCCATTGTGATCAGAGAAAGTGCTCGATATGATTTCAATCTTCTTAAATATGTTGAGACTGCTTTTGTGCCCTAACATGTGGTCTATCCTAGAGAATGTACCATGAGCACTTGAAAAGAATGTATATTCTGCTGCTTTAGGGTGAAAGGGTTCTGAAGATATCTATTAAATCAAGTTGATCTAGTATGTTCTTTAAGTCTGCTGTTTCTTTGTTAATTTTCTTTCTTGAGGATCTATCTAGTGATGTTAGTGGGGTATTAAAATCCCCTACTATTATAGTATTGCTGTTGATCTCATCCTTTAAATACATCAAAGTCTGCTTTATATATTTAGTTGCTCCTATATTAGATGTGTAGATATTTATAACGGTTATCTCTTCCTGTTGGATTCCTCCCTTTATCATTATGTAGTGACCTTCTTTATCTCTTACTATAGCCTTTGTTTTAAAGTCCATTTTGTCTGATATAAGTATTGCTACCCCAGCTTTTTTTTCATTTCCATTTGCATGAAATATTTTTTTCCATCCTTTTATCTTCAGTCTATGTGCATCTTTTGTTTTAAGGTGTGTCTCTTGTAGACAGCATATGTATGGGTCCTGTTTTCTTATCCACGCAGCTACTCTATCTCTTTTGATTGGATCATTTAATCCATTTACATTTAAGGTTATTACTGATATGTAGTTGTTTATTGCCATTTTATTCTTTAAAACTGTATTCCTCTTTTGCTATATTCTTTTTCTCCTTTGATCTGTTTACAACAGGCCCCTTAGCATTTCTCGCAGCCTTGGTTTGGTTGTAGTGAATTTCTTGAGGTTTTTTTTGTCTGGAAAGCTTTTTCTTTCTCCTTCAATTTTAAATGATAGCCTTGCTGGATAAAGTAGTCTTGGTTGTAGGCTCTTGTTCTGCATTACTTTGAATATTTCTTGCCATTCCCTTCTGGCCTCAAGTGTTTCTGTTGAGAATTCAGAAGTCATCCTTATGGGGGCTCCTTTGTACATGATAGTCTTTTTTTCTCTAGCAGCTTTTAATATTTTCTCTTTATCACTTAGCTTTGGTATTTTAATTATGATGTGTCTTGGTGTAGATTTCTTTGGGTTTCTCTTTAATGGAGTTCTCTGTGCTTCTTGAACTGTGAGATGTTTTCCTGCCTTAATTGAGGGAAGTTTTCAGCTATGATATGTTTGAACAAAGTCTCTACCCTTGTTCTTTCTCTTTTTCTTCAGGAACCCCTATGATGCTGATGTTATTTCTCTTCATGTTGTCACAGAGCTCTCTTAGAGTTTCCTCAGACTTTTGGACTCTCTTTTCTTTTTTCTGCTCTGCTTCCATGCCTTTATTTATCTTGTCCTCTAACTTGCTGATTCAATTCTCAGCCTCATCCATCCTGCTTTTAATTCTTTTTATTGTGTTCTTCATTTCTGATACTATATTTGTCATTTCTGACTGCTTCTTTTTTATTTTTTCAATGTCCTTTTTATATTTGCTATCTCTTTACTTAGGTGTTTGTAATGACCATCTATTGTTGTTCTAATATCTTTGAGCATCCTAACAATCGTTATTTTAAACTCTGCAACTGGTAATTTGGTTATATCTGACTCATTCAGGTCATTTTCTGGGGATTTCTCTTGATTCATTTGTGTTGCATTTCTCTGCCTTCTCATTTTGTCCGTGTAAAAGAAGGTTTTGACCACTGGAGTCAACTGGGTGTGGCCTCTGTGTTTCCTAGGTGTGGTCTGTCTGCAGGCCCGTCACTCCCTCTGCTGTTGCTGCCTAGAGTGTTCAGGTATGGGTGTTGCCAGTGCCTTCCCACTGGAGCTGTTGCTGTGGTTTCTGCCTCTCCTTCACGGGAGTGGCTGTGATCATGTGCTCAGGTGTACAAGCCTCGGCAGCCTTTGCCTTCGCCCTGCCCCCACAGGTGGTGTTATACCCGGCCTTGACGGCAGGGGTGAGCACCTTTGCTCAGCTGTGGGTCTCCACCTGATTCCAGGCTTTCACCCTGCTTCTGCAGGAGGAGCCTGCTGGTGGGACAGCTGCAAGCCTTGGCTCCACAGGCCAGGCAGGACTGCATGCCCACACTCAGTAGTGGAACTCTACCTGTTCTGGGCTTTTGGCTTCACCCCCATGGGAGGAGCCTACTCCCAAGACAGGCCACAAGCCTTGGTTCCATGGGCGGGGCAAGGCTGTGCTCCTGTGCCCTTGCTAAAGGTGGGTCTCCACCCCTTCTAGGGCTCCTGCCCTTCTCTTGCAGGCTGGATTGCAGGTGGTCCACAGCTGGGCTTGACCACTTTTGCACATCCCCTCCTCTCCAGCCAGGCAAGACTGAGCTCACACCTGGGCCTCAGTGGTGACCAGCTAGCTTCTGCCCTTGCCAACAGAACCATGCTTCCACGTTCCACTGCTGCCTGCCCTCGGGTGAGCCCTCAGCCATGTGAGTGGGGGCGCTGCAGCTCAGACCCTAACACTCACTACTGTTGTCCCAAAGCTTCCTCCTTCTAGGCGACTCTGCTCTGAGTACTGCAGGAGAGCTTGTTTGGCTTGTGTCCTGCTTCCCTTTGCTGGTATTGCTGTTTCCAGGGGAAATATTCACTTCATATTTGGGGAGGGACTCATCCCAGAAGTTAGGGTGGCTGTCTCTCAAAGTGTTTCTCCTTGTGCCTCCTAGATTACACTCTCTTTCTGCTACTCTGGTCCTCTCCTCTTTCCCCGTCCCCTGGAGCCCCAGGTAAGTGATTGTGTGAGAGGTTTTCTATGCAGTCCCTTTAAGAATTCTGGGTCTGAGAAATCAGTCTCTTTCTCACAAAAAGTATCCTGTCTTGTTTCTAGCTAAATACTGTCCATACGCCTCTTCTAGGCTCTGGGGCTGCAGGCTGAGGTTTTGTTCCTGGGGCTCAGGACTCTCCCCTCTCTGCTAAACTCAATTCCCTCCACGTGAGTCTCTCCTGGCTGCCGTTTGCTCTGGGGAGCTGGGCAGCCCTCTCCACATTTCCGCTTTTCCTACTAGTCTCGGTGTGTCTTCTTCAGTGTTCCTTGGTTGAAGAGTCCTCTTAGTTTAGTCCAAAGTTGGTTTTCCCAGATGATGGTTCTTAAAATTAGTTTGTAATCCACTGTGGTTCTGGGAGGTGGAAGTTGGTGAGTCCACCATCTTGTCTTCCTCAAAGCTTCAGTATCTTGAAGCCTTGGGGAATCTATTGCCCAACCTCCCTTTTCCTGATTCCCCAGAACACAACCATGGAAACATCAGATACTAATAGTAAGAAGCTTGAAAAGGATTCTCAAGTGGCTGCTTACTGTACATCCTGGAAGTTCCATGAGAATATGCCAGGAATTGTTCTGCCAGCCAGAATGAGAAATGAGAGGAGAGGACATAGTGGCCATCCTATAATCATTTAGGATTAAAAAGAAAAAAAAAGTCTTAAATCCTTAGGACTTTAAGTTGCCAGTAGTTCTCAATGGTGGGCAATTTTACCCCCAAGTAAACCTCTGGCAATGTCTGCAGACATTATTAATGGTTACAACTGGGATGGGGAGGTAGTTCTGGCATCTGGTGGGCCAGAGATGCTGCTAAACATCCTACAATGCATAGGACAGCCCCCCAAGCAAATAATTATCCAGCTCCAAAGGTTGAAAGTACCAAGGTTGAGAATCTCTGCTCTGGGCAACCCCAGGACCACAATAGTCCTTAAGTGAATCCAGACTTGCCCAAGGAAGCAGTTAAAGCCCACATTCAAAGCCTCTGTCTTTAAATATTTTTCTGAATGCCTAAGACTGCTGGAGACATGTGAACCCAAGTTGGAGACTTCAAAGATGCCCAGAGAAAGCAGAGAGTGTGGAGGAAGGCCCTGACCCTCCCACGATGAGCCCTAAATCAGCTAAGAGTTTCTGAACCATTAGAAGTCATGTTGACTCCTAATTCTGAGTCAACATGAAAGCTCACAGCTTGGCTTACGAGAGACATGTACCTGGAGCTTAAAATGGGAATCTTAGAGACTCCTCAGGATATACCTGGGAATGTATGGTAAAGTTATTCCTAGTGCCCTTAGAAAATGATAACCCAGTTACTGAAGCAGTGTTGGAAATATCACAGAGAACCTACTGGAGAAGGGAAGGAACAGGTAGGCATACCCAGAAGGGATGTCCAAAGCACATTTGTAACAAGGATCTCTGTCCTGGAATGAACAGAGATCTGAGAGCTGGCCTCCTAAGTAAACATTTCAGGTACTCAATTATTTGTCTGAAATGGAGGGCTGACCAAAGAGCTCTGAAGGTAGAAAGAGACCCGATGTCCATGCTGGACTTATATGAGTCTGATATGGCTTCTTATAAGCTGTAAGCACTAGAAAATCTACAACCCTAGTTATTTTAAGTACTATCATTTTTTATTTATTTATTTATTTATTTATTTATTTATTTATTTATTTGAGAGAGAGAGAAGCATCAACTTGTTGCTCCACTTAGTGGTACATTGATTACTTCTCATAAGTGCATTGATGGGAAATTGAACCAGTGACCCCAGTTTCAAGCCAGCAACCTTGGATTTCTTTTTCTTTTCTTTTTTTTTTTTCTTTTTTTTTTTTTTGTATTTTTCTGAAGCTGGAAATGGGAGGCAGTCAGACAGACTCCCGCATGCGCCCGACCAGGATCCATCTGGCACGCCCACCAGGGGGCGATGCTCTGCCCATCCGGGGCCTCGCTCTGTTGTGACCAGAGCCACTCTAGCGCCTGGGGCAGAGGCCATGGAGCCATCCCCAGCGCCTGGGCCATCTTTTGCTCCAATGGAGCCTCGGCTGCGGGAGGGGAAGAGAGAGACAGAGAGGAAGGAGTGGGGGAGGGGTGGAGAAGCAGATGGGCGCCTCTCCTGTGTGCCCTGGCCGGGAATCGAACCCGGGACCTCTGCACGCCAGGCCGACGCTCTACCACTGAGCCAACCGGCCAGGGCCTTCAGTGTTTCTTTAAAAGATAATCAATTGATTGTGGGTGTTCATTATTTTTGTTAATGATAAAATTTATTTTTTTTAATTTTATTTAGAAAATTAAATCTAATAGGGTGACATTGATAAATAAGAGTACAGGCCCGACCAGATGGTGCTGTAGTGGATAGAGTATTGGACTGGGATGCTGAGGACCCAAGTTCAAAACCCCAAGATTGCCAGCTTAAGCGTGGGCTCATCTAGCTTGAGCGTGGGCTTACCAGCTTGAGCGTAGTGTCACTGGCTTAAGCGTGGGATCATGGACATGACTCCATGGTCACTGGCTTGATCCCAAAGGTCACTGGCTTGAAGCCCAAGGTCGCTAGCTTGATCCCAAAGGTCACTGGCTTAAAGCCCAAGGTCATTGTCCTGAGTCCAAGGTCGCTGGCTTGATTCCAAGGTTGCTGGCTTGAGTGGGGGGTCACTCGCTCTGCTGGAGCTCCTCCAGGCAAGGCACATACGGGAAAGCAATAAATGAACAACTAAGGTACCACAATAAAGAATTGATGCTTCTCATCTTTCTCCCTTCCAGCCTGTCTGTCCCTCTCCCTTACTAAAAAAGAGAGAGAGAGAGAGGACATAGGTTTCAGGTAAACATTTCTATAGCATTTGAACTGTTGATTATGTTATATATCCAAAAGGATAAAATTTCTCTTTCCTCAGATTTACTGTGTTCTAAAATATGATTAGGAACTACAAGGTCCAACTTTCATATCTCTATGTCCTTGGCTCCATCGCTTTTCCCCACATACTCTTATCCAATAGTTGTATAGTTGTGTTGTAGGATTTTGGGGCGGATTACATAAAATAAGGTAGGTAAGAAAGACATTACAATGCCTACCATGCAGTAAGGTACTGGGTGTGCTAGTTGTCATTACCACCACTAGCAGCAATAGCATCTGAGATTTTCAGATCCCAGAGCTGCAACTCTGACTCCCCAGGTAGAAAGCCAACCTGTGTTTTGCTACTTTATTTCTCCTGCCTCTATCATCTCCATTTCCTGGCAGCTAAATCTATTTTTGAGTTCAACCAAACGACTCAGGTGCAGTTTTTCAGCCAACCTTGATAAAACCAAGATATTCATCAACCATCGTCAGCCACTTTCAACAGGGCTTGATGTTAACCTTCCCTTCCTGTATCCAACTTGTAGCCTAGCCCACCTGCAGAACTCAAGCCCCCCTTGAAAGTCCTTCACTCCTCGCCAGTACAGGAGTCCAGTGCCCCATGGCTGTGTGTCTGTGTGGATACAGATGTAGCAGTACTTTGGTCCTACATGACATCATGGCCCACCCTTCGGCCAAGTTTCCAAAGAAAGAAAGAAATGATTTACAAAGCTTGTGAGACTGATGGACTGCACATATGGCAAGTGTTAAGTGGAAGATATTGCAGCCCTCTCTCCTGTACTTTCCTACTGCGGGCCCATTTCCTGCCTTTCTCAGCACTTTTTATTTAGGGTTGTCATGATCTTTCATCCTGAACAAAGTTTCTTCTGTCTTCTAAAAGAAACTTTACCCTTCTGCAAGACAAAAATTTCCAAGCTTTTCTGGAAATGTAACTAATGTAACAATGCTCCAATTCAGCCATTTGGTGTCGATTATGATTTATAGAGTATGATATAAGATATACTATTGATACATGACATTAATATTGATGTTAGCTAAGATTACTAGTTTATGATATGGTATAACACGATTGACAACATAAAAACATTAAAAACAACGCTGAGGTCGCCGGTTCAAAACCCTGGGCTTGCCTGGTCAAGGCACATATGGGAGTTGATGCTTCCTGCTCCTCCCTCCCTCTTCTCTCTCTCTCTCTCTCATTCTCTCTCCTCTCTAAAAATTAATAAAAGAAAACTTAAAAAAAAAATTAAAAACAGCTCTGCTATTTGTGAATTTTATTACTTTTATTGTCATGTAATTAACACATAGAGTACAAAATGCACACAGGACATTGATTTGAGGAGAATGAATCAGGGAGGCAGAGAGTTTGAAAAGAAAAAATCTAGTTAAGGACTGTTGGAAAAATATAAACAATAGGTGATGGATAATCACAGATGATCAAAATTATAATTTGGGGCCCTGGCCGGTTGGCTCAGTGGTAGAGCGTCGGCCTGGCGTGCAGAAGTCCCGGGTTCGATTCCCGGCCAGGGCACACAGGAGAAGCGCCCATTTGCTTCTCCACCCCTCCCCCTCTCCTTCCTCTCTGTCTCTCTCTTCCCCTCCCGCAACTGAGGCTCCACTGGAGCAGAGATGGCCTGGGCACTGGGGATGGCTCCTTGGCCTCTGCCCCAGGCGCTGGAGTGGCTCTGATCGCAACAGAGTGACACCCCAGAGGGGCAGAGCGTCGCCCCCTGGTGGGCGTGCCGGGTGGATCCCGGTCGGGCGCATGCGGGAGTCTGTCTGACTGTCTCTCCCCGTTTCCGGCTTCAGAAAAATACAGAAAAAAAAAAATTATAATTTGGTATTTGCAATGAAACCTAATGACTACCTAGCGAAATTCCTAAATACTGTCACCCTTTCCAACCTTAGATTTTCTGGTCTTAGAAAAACATAATCTTTATTTACCAGTCCACACTCCTCACTAAGGCAAGACAGGTTATTTAGTCATCGACCTCAGCACAGAGCAGCCAAACGGGCACTTCTCCTGCAGCCTTGGCCCAACCTCCTCCCTGCCAGGAGAATCTCAGAAGGCAGACCCAGACAGGGGCAAAGCAGGATATTTCCCCATGTATAAGACACTCTCGTGTATAAGCTGCACCTTAATTTTGGGGCCTGAAATTTGAAAAAAAAGTGTAATACATAAAGTTATTGAACTCAAGTTTTATTCATCATAAAATTCATACAACTTCTCATCACTGTCAAAACTTCCATCCATTAGCTTGTCCTCATCTGTGTCTGATGATGTATCACTGTCTTCATATATTGCCTCGTCCTCAGTTCCATCTGTGGCATTTGAAATGCCACAAGCACTGTATAAGACGCACCCAGATTTTAGACCCCAGATTTTCTGGGAAAGAGTGCGTCTTATACATGGGGAAATGCGGTACTTTTCTGTGACCTCTCTAGCCACAGCCTCTTACCAGGGAGTAGTCACCTGTCATGAACAGTATTCAAAACTAGGAACAAAGGTGTGGTCCAAGTACCTTTAAGCTCAAGGGATGTAGGAACTCCTGGTGAGTCCCCAGAGAAGAGTCCAGAAGAGGAGGATGGAAGTGGGGAGGCTTGCTGTGGGGGGGTGCCTCTTCTGCATCACTGTCAACCTTCTGCTTCAAGGTAAGATGGGGCAGGAACAGGGAAGACCAGAGTGTGGTACTGAAGGACAGTTAGAATGTGCTCTAGCACTTGGAAGAACATTTAGAATTAACATATTGTATGTTTCTTCCATAATATCTGTGTTTTGATTTCCTTTTGGTGACAGATAGAAAGACAGCCCTCTCATCAGGACACACACCTCTCTTCCTTCCTGCGTAGGGATCTACCAAACTGTCCCATTGCACCACCTCTCCAATCCCACCTCTTCACTGACCTCCAGCGTCCCCCCATGACATCCCACATTCTCCCCAGCTTTTTTCCTTTGCTACAGTATCTATGGAAAGAGTAGCAATACGATATACAGAGCTATGCTGCAGAATTGGGCCCCTGAAACCTGTATAATTATGTTGACCAGTGTCACCCCAATAAATTCTATTTTTAAAAAGTCACTACTAATTTTAAACATGCCCTGGAGGTGTAAGTAAAACACCAAGGAAAGGTTGGGAGAAACCTGAGGCAGAAGGAAGTGGATCCGTTGCTTTCACAAGGGAATATGTATTCCCAGTCAGAGTCCATACCTTAAATATTAGGTAAAGAGATGGAGAAGAAAAGGAGCAGGCAGAGAAAAAGATCACAGAAAGATGAAAATAGGACAAAGTTTTGCTCAGGGACTACCCAGGTGGCTCCCTGGCCACGGCCAAGGGACAGCGCCACACAGGCCTCGCTGTGTGATCAGTGTATGGTGCATGCTCAAGGGAATTGCCTACTGAGCCCAGTGCTGGAAATAAACCCCAGATGTCTGAGGTCACTAAATCTGAGATGAGCAAAATAAAACTGCATAGCACCAAGGTAAACATCCATTCAGAATACCTACTACCTATTTCCCATCTCTGCCTAGTAAGTGCAGTTGCTTGCTTCTCTTATCCTTTTGATAAATCAGTTCTTGCAGAAGTCCCTGAGGAAGCAGTGCAAAGGGGAAATTCGTTAGAGCAGACTAAAGCCATCGGTTTCCGGTTTCAGGGCAAAGCGCTCAGCGCTGCTACAAGGTGATCCAAGAGGCATGTGATGGGTACACTAAGACTCCTCAAGTGGCTGCCTTTGCCCCGAGGCTGAGTTTGCATATAGATCTGGGCAGGTTTTGCATGAGGATGAAACAATGGGACTGAGGATAGAGTACTGACTCAGCTCACCACATCAACTTCCACCATTTGCCTACCAGACCAGTTCATCCTCTCCAGCCTTGGCAGGAAGGGCTTTGGCTTTGGGGAGTCTTGGCACAGGAAGGAGGGTTTACCTGCTCTTCCCAGTATGTCGTCTGTCTTCTCTCTCTGCAAAAAGGCTGCAGCCCTGGCAATGGAGACGCTCTCTCACAGAGTCTCCACTCTCTACAGGAAGAGGAGATACTTTCACCATCAATTGTTCAGGGTTTGACCAGCATGGGGTGGATCCTGCTGCCTTCAAAGCAGTGTTTGACAGAAAAGCCTTTCGTCCAGTCATCAACTACAGCATCCCCACTCATGTCAACATCTCCTTCACCCTGTCTGCCATCCTGGAAGTGGTGAGACCTGGTTCCCACTTTCCATAGCTTCTAATAGGGAACAAGGACCCTCTGCCCTGTCAACCCAGCGTTGTACTGGTCCAGTGCTGATAAATAGTTACTCTGAATGGAATTCCTATAAATAGAGGGGTTTCCTATGGGATGGGGAGACATAAAAAATAGGCTGTAGTGATATTGTTTGCAAGAAGGATTTATCCTTGAGTCCTGTTCTTTCTGAATAGTGGTCTGTCAATTAGAAACAGAAAGAAGTGGTCTGTCAATTAAAACCTGAATTGTACCTAGATACAAGCGGGACAAGTACAGAAAAGACAGTCCAACATTTAGAACTATGCCTAGCTCAATAAATCAGTAAATATTAATATGAGGTAGGAGTGGCCAAGTCTTCTTTGCACTAATAATCCTGGATGGGAATTTCTTTATCAGGATGCACAGCTCCAGCTTCTGACATCATTCCTGTGGCTTAACTTGGTAAGGCAGATTTAACTATCCCTTTACCACTTCCATTTATAAGTCTTATTTGAGAGCCTCTATCCAATGTATAAAGCTTTTGGAGACCAAACAACTCCCTTTAGAATGGTGGGGACACAAAATTCCCTGAGCAACTTGGGGAGGTAAAAATGATGACCCAAGAAAAAGGCCAAGTGGTTGCAAGCTGATCTCTTGGTATGTTTTAGGGTCTATCTCTAAGGTCTGTCTGAACAAAAGGCCATGAAGGGGCACTTTACCAATGACATTGGCTAGATAAAGAGGAGGAGGTAGGCTATGGCCACAAAGACATGAGCAGAGTCAGAGGATCAGAGTTGAAAGAAGAACGGGAAAGGCAGGAGAGCCTGGCTGGACACACTCCAGCATCCCTCACCTCTGTTGCCCACTGCCCTGCAGATGTGGGACAACCCTTTTATCAGCTGGAACCTGGAAGAGTGTTTTGGCATCAATAAACTCACCATGTCAGTGGAAAACCTGTGGCTCCCAGATATCTTTATCATTGAATCGTGAGTATCTGGGCTGAGGAAAGCTAGCATAAAGTGCACCTGCAAAGAAGAACTTAGGGTCAAGTGCAGGGTACAGGGACACCAAAAGATTCAGACAGGGCACAATCTCAAGTAATTGACTCCCACAAAACACTATGAGGAGCAGAAGAGGCAAGAGAGAGAGACAGAGAAAGAACCCAGAAGAAGAGCACTGTAGGGGAAGCCCTGGGAAGAAAGGAAAACAAAAGCCGATAAAGGTACTCACAGCACCCACCTCTCCCTCCCTCTCACAAGCAGCATGGATGTGGATCGGGCACCTGCCGGTCTCACTGCGCATGTCAGCAATGAAGGCCGAATAAAGTACAATAGGCCATTGCGGGTGACCAGCATCTGTAACCTGGACATCTTCTACTTCCCTTTCGACCAACAGAACTGCACTCTCACCTTCACTTCCTTCCTCTATACAGGTGAGTGAGACACATTTTGGCAGCTATTTAAGATTCAGGGGAAGATAATTAAGTGGTATAGGTATTATTAGGCAAAGTTTTAGATCAGTGTTTCTCAACTCTGGCTGCTAAAACTTTTATAAAAATACCAATAACTCTGCATCACCCTAGCAGTTCTAATTTAATTGTTCCAGGTGGGGACCAGGTATGGTTATTTTTAATATAGCTCCCCAGGTTTTGCTAATGTGCAGACAGACTTAAGAATTACTGCTTTAATTCCTCATAAAAAGTAAAAAAAAAACCACCACCACCAAACACCACCACCACCTTGTACCATACCTGGCCCTGAGCTACTGCAACTCTATAATTTTTAGCTCAACCCTTTTAACTTGAATAGCTAACACACTTACACCAGTAAATCAATGTGCCACCAGTTATCATGTGGCA
The DNA here is from genome assembly GCF_036850765.1 of Saccopteryx bilineata. NCBI lineage: Eukaryota > Metazoa > Chordata > Mammalia > Chiroptera > Emballonuridae > Saccopteryx > Saccopteryx bilineata. Next base: position 70,107,892 of record NC_089497.1, on the reverse strand, counting down.
TATTTGCATAAATCAATCATTATAATGGGCATGAATGTAATTATAAAAATATTGAGCTGTTCAAGATTGAATCCACTAAAACAGCATCACACAATTGGGGAATTGGTAAGAAAAATGGGAGTACCTCATGTTTGAGACATATCCAAAATTCCCATAACAACTTTGACTCGCCCTTGCTTTCAACAGCAATAACAAAAAAATCAGTGCTGCAGCCCACACACATAGAAAGTGCTGGTCTTGTAACCCATGTCTGAAAAACAAGATGCCCTGCTCTAAAAAGACAAAGAGAAACATTTGTTGCTGAAACTCAGTGGTGGAGAAATTGACTTTGTGGGCAGGAGGCTCGGGAACACGTGTGGACTGAGCTGCCCTGGCCTCCCTTTCAGTGGACAGCATGGTCGTGGGCACGGACAAGGAAGTATGGGAGATCACAGATATGTCTCGTGACATCATCCAGACCCAGGGAGAGTGGGAGCTCCTGGGCATCAACAAGACCACCCCAAGGTTGTTGGTGGGCAGCAGTGTATATGACCAGATCACATTCTACGTAAGTCCAGGGCTCTCTCTGATTTCTGATCCCAGTTGTTCTGTGATTTTCCTCTTGATTTAAGGCTCTTTGAGATATAAAAATAAGCTTTAAGGGGTTAAGCACCTGCTCCCCACTCTACCCTATACCCTAAGGCAGTGGTGGGATTCAAATAATTTAACAATCAGTTCTTTGCCCTAATGACCGTTTTAAGTATAAAATAACGATATACCAAAAGGTGGTTTATTATTTCATGCATTTAATACTTAAATAAGAACAATAAAAGAGGTACACAAACTAGATTATGTTATAAGAAAAAGTTTTAAAATATTAAATGATTCCTGACAAAAAACAATAAAACTGTTATTTAAGATATTTCCATATTACTTCTTGATTGGTATCCTCACTTGCAATTTTTTTCACCTATGAATGGAATGAACATTACTATGTGCACTTAGAATACATGTTAAAAAAGAGTAGGGAATATAAATGTGTGACTTCCACATTGCGTGGCTAGCCAGGCACCTACCTTAAAGAGAACCCTGGTTACAAGGACCATTTAACAACAAGTTCGCCAAGCTCAACAAAAAATTAGATCTCGGGTCTGCTGAACTGGTGAGAACTGGCTGAATCCCACTACTGCCTTAATGGCCTTAAAGAGGGATCCCTGTACCTCTGCCGTGCAGAGAGGAGGAGAGGCTGTGCTTCCACAAGAATGGAGCAGCCACTTATCTGATGCTGCAAAAGGCCCTACTTGCCCCTACACATCTGCAGTTGTGTTCCCAGCAGGTTGGACACAAATAAAAATTAAAAAACAAATTGGGGGGATTCTGTAGAAGGGTATGTGTTACTTAAAGAGATCATCCCAGCCTGACCAGGTGCTGGTGCAGTGGATAGAGTGTCAGACTGGGACGCGGAGGACCCAGGTTCAAGGCGTCAAGGTCACCGGCTTGAGTGTGGGCTCATCTGGTTTGAGCACAGCTCACCAGCTTGGACCCAAGATCTCTGGCTAGAGCAAGGGGTTACTCGGTCTGCTGTAGCCCCACAGTCAAGGCACATATGAGAAAGCAATCAATGAACAACTAAGGTGCTGCAACAAAGAATTGATGCTTCTTATTTCTCTCCCTTTCTGTCTGTCTGTGTCTATCTGTCCCTCTCTCTGTCTCTGTCTCTGTCAGAAAAAAAAAAAAAAAAAAGATCATCCCTTAGCCAGCCGAACAGCACATTAGCAAGGAATAAACAGTCAAATATACATTTGAGCCTCTGGCATCAGTTTAATTGCCACATTATCCACACTCTCTCCTCCCCACCAGGTGGCCATCAGGCGCAGACCCAAACTCTATGTTATAAATCTTCTGGTGCCCAGTGGCTTTCTGGTTGCCATCGATGCTCTCAGCTTCTACCTGCCTGCTGAAAACGAGAACCGTGCCCCATTCAAGATAACACTTCTGCTGGGCTACAACGTCTTCCTGCTCATGATGAATGACTTACTCCCTGCCAGTGGCACCCCCCTCATCAGTATGGCCTCTCCAACTTTCAGGGAAACAAAGGCAATAGAGGACAGGGAGGGGAATCTGGAGAACTGGCTGCCTCTCTACTTAAGGGAGGAAGGGGTTCTGTGGAAAAATTGGATTTAGGGAAAGAGGCTTAAGAAAAGTGTAGAAGTGATCTGTCCTGGTTTATTTATACTTTGCTTTGTCCTCAGGTGTCTACTTTGCCCTGTGTCTGTCCCTGATGGTGCTCAGCCTGCTGGAGACCATCTTCATCACCTACCTGCTGCACCTGGTCACCACCCGGCCCCCACCCATGCCCCAGTGGCTTCATTCCCTGTTTCTGCACTGCACCAGCCCAATGAAATGCTGTCCCACTGCACCCCAGAAGGGAAACAAGGGCCTGGGCCTCACCCCAGCCCACCTACCTGGTAAGGAAGTCACCACTGCCCACATGTCCTCCTCCAACACCTCCACGTCTCGCTCCTGCCTCCTTCCCAGTTCCCCTCCTTCCCAAGTAACCTTCACAGCCCATGACTGAGTCTCTGTTTTTCTCTGCAGGTCTAAAGGAGCCTGTGGAGTTGGTGCAAAAGGGGCCGGGTCCCCAAGAGGCAGAGTTAAATGGGTTTCCTGGGTCAAAAAAGGGCCAGCAGGAAGATGAGGCTCAGAAGCAGCACTTGGTCAGCCTGTGGGTACAGTTCAGCCACATGATGGACACCCTGCTGTTCCGTCTCTACCTGCTCTTCCTGGCCACCTTCATCATCACGGTCACTGTCCTCTGGAACACCTAGGCCAATATCTACATCCATTTCTCCCTGCAAATCACAGCTTAAGTTTCTCCTTGTCTTAGAGTGAACTAGACCCTGGTCTCTTTCCTAATCTTAGCCACTTACTGCCAGTGATTACCATGTCCTCTTCTAGATTCCCAAAACTTCAACGCAGCCCTACCAAGTAGGCTCAGAACAGCCATGGTCCTCTCGTGTGCCATGGTCCTCTTTCCTGCACACTTTTAGTGTCCCTCGGCCACACATAACTTCTGACTCCCTGATCGATTGAGGTCCAAGTCAGCAGAGTCTCTTCTTGATTGATTATCCTAAGAAACAACTTTCCAGGAAGCACTAGACCCTCAGTACATTTATGACAGGTCCACAAACACTAAGATGGAAAGTCCTGTTGCAGAAGCTTTGATACCTCACCCTAAACAGGTGTAATATGATTTGATATTAAGTCTTTCAGATACCTTTAGAATTTAAAAGAATATAAAGACTAAGTCTCATTTCCAAAAAATTACTATAAAAATAGTTATAATTGCAGCCCTGGCCGGTTGGCTCAGCGGTAGAGCGTTGGCCTGGCGTGCAGAAGTCCTGGGTTCGATTCCCGGCCAGGGCACACAGAAGAGGCGCCCATCTGCTTCTCCACCCCTCCCCCTCTCCTTCCTCTCTGTCTCTCTCTTCCCCTCCCGCAGCGAGGCTCCATTGGAGCAAAGATGGCCCGGGCGCTGGGGATGGCTCCTTGGCCTCTGCCCCAGGCGCTAGAGTGGCTCTGGTCGAGGCAGAGCGACGCCCTGGAGGGGCAGAGCATCGCCCCCTGGTGGGCAGAGCGTTGCCCCCCCTGGTGGGCGAGCCGGGTGGATCCCGGTCGGGCGCATGCGGGAGTCTGTCTGACTATCTCTCCCTGTTTCCAGCTTCAGAAAAATACAAAAAAAAAAAAAATTGTTATAATTGCAAAATGTTCCTTTCACCAGTCGTTTCCTCTATCTTTTCTAAAATTGCTCTTTGAAATAAATATTGTTTCATTTTTTTATTCTGACAGTTTCCTCTAATTTCACAAAATCAAACAGAGAGGACCTTCTGAATATACATGCTTGGAGGAGGGCCAGGAAAACAGTTAAGGGCCTCAATTAAAGAGTTCAAGTTAAATAAATGTTTTCAAGTTAAAGAAATTCCACAGGATGGAATGCTTTGTACCCTTTTAAAGTGAGAATGTAGATCTATGTTAATAAACATGAAAACAGATGCATGATAAATAAAATGGAGAAAATAAGTTATAAAACAGTATGTATATATACATAATCTTTGGGGGGGAAGCACAGTAGAAAGAAGTGCAGAGAAAAGAGTATAAATGTCTATACACCAAAATATGAGCAAACTTTGTCCTGGATAATGGGATTATAAGTAATTGCTATTTTCTTTTGTATCTTTATCTATGTTTTCAATGAGCAAATATCATTTTTACTATCAAAAACATTATTTAAAAATTTTTAAATAATTTTTCATTTTTAATTACAGTTGACATACTGTGTTATGTTAGTTTCAGGGGTGCAGCCTGATGATTAGACATAACATATCTTATGAAGGGATCCCTGATATTTCCAGTACCCATCTGACACCACACATAGTTATTACAATATTACTGACTGTATTCCCTATGCTATACTTTACATCCCCATGACTATTCTGTAACTACAAATTTGTACTTCTTAATCCCTTCACCTTTTTAATAGTTAAGAGATTTTACTCTAATAGCTATAATTACAGTGCTTACTTGTCGAAATGAAAACTGAGAAGTGTATAGAAAAGCTACTGATCATGTACTGAAAGCAGTAAGAGGCTCCACGACGCCAGTTCTAGGGTTTACCAGCTCCGATTTCCTCAGTGTTATTAAAAACGGGGGGGGGGGGGGAGTAGAGGTTGTTATTATTATTATTTTTTTTCCTTAAGCTGGAAACGGGGAGAGACAGTCAGACTCCCGCATGCGGCAGACCGGGATCCACCCAGCACGCCCACCAGGGGGGGCGCTCTGCCCACCAGGGGGCGATGCTCTGCCCCTCCGGGGCGTCACTCTGCCGCGACCAGAGCCACTCTAGCGCCTGGGGCAGAGGCCAAGGAGCCATCCCCAGCGCCCGGGCCATCTTTGCTCCAATGGAGCCTTGGCTGCGGGAGGGGAAGAGAGAGACAGAGAGGAAGGGGGGGTGGAGAAGCAAATGGGCGCTTCTCCTACGTGCCCTGGCCGGGAATCGAACCCGGGTCCCCCGCACGCCAGGCCGACGCTCTACCGCTGAGCCAACCAGCCAGAGTCGAGGTTGTTATTCTTTATGTCAAATCTGACCCCTACAGGCTGAGGGAGTGAAAGCACATGTGGACGGGGGCTTAAGGGGCTAGTCTCTAAGACGACCATGGTCCTACTGGTGAGACCCAGACAACCTGGAGTGAGTGAGCCTGCATGGGGGTCAAGGGGGGCTTCCATTCTGGCCAGAGTGGCCCCAGAAAAGCACCTTCATTGGCCCAAGGGAAGGCTGAGGTCCCTCCAAGGGGTCTGTGAGTGGTGGCGGTGAGCCCCAGCCCATCCCCTGGGCAGTGGCATAAACGCAGTACAAACACTAATGCAATGGGATGCAGATAACCCAGAACAGAGCCATTCAGAGACCGTAAATGACCAAGCAGATGTACTATGGCTGGTTCTGCCCACTGCAGACCCAGACCAGAGACTGACCAAAAATAGACTGGACTCAAGCCGTTACTGCAGAACCCACACTAGGCACATTTCTCCCTTTTCTGTGTTCAAGTGTCTACTCATCTTGTAATTATTTTTAAAAATGCACTGAATTAGCCTAACCTGTGGTGGTGCAGTGGATAAAGCACAGACCTGGAATGTTGAGGCTGCCGGTTCAAAATCCAGCCCAGTCAGGGCACATATGAGAAGCAACTATTACGAGTTGATGCTTCCCGCTCTGCCTCCCCTCCCCCATTCTCTCTTTCTCTCTTTCTCTCTCTCTCTCTCTCTCTCTCTCTCTCTCTCTCAAAATTCAACAAATAAAATCTAAAAGAAAAAAGAAAACCGCGCTGAGTTGGGGTTATAAACCAACCACAAAAATGGACCTCAACACAGATCTGAAGTGCAGAGGAGGAGCGTTGGGCTGATCTGACAACAACAGAGGTGCCTAAAAGCCCTCTTGAAACTAAACAGTGGGTTGATTCTATTTTACAATAAAAAAAATCTGAGCAATATTGCATAGGCATACCAGAAACTGCTTCACTGGAACCAAGAACTGTCTGCATGACGTAAAGCCCGGTTTCAGGGTGCTCTGCATGTGTACAACATGAAGAAGCACACTGGGACTGAGGTGGAGAGAGCTCCAGGCACTCACACCACAGGAGAGGAAGGTGAGGGCGCAGGAGAAAGGGAGTGGGAGAGGAGGGCGGCTCACTGCTGGTCCTGGAGCTGATTTGACAGCCAGTCCAGTCCCTCACAGAGCCCATCCCAGATGGTGGTACCAGTGGCCTGAAAGTACCAGTCCCTGTGGTGCAGAGAGTACACGCCCAGCTTGCTGGTGATCTCAGCTGCATTCATGCTGTTGGGGGGCAGGATCTTGTCCTGGCAGCCCAGGTTCCACACGGTGAAGCTGACGTTCTTCTATTCCACAATCTCCATATTGAAACCTATGGTGGAGATGGCGGTCACAATCTCACCCAGCCTCCGTTTGTACAGGATAGTGGTATTCCCCACAATGTCCAGACCTACCATGACAATGCGTGTTTTTGTTCGTTTGTTTGTTTATCAAAAAGGCCCTTGAAGAGGTTCACAAATATATTCTCCATGCTGTAGACGAGGGAGAGACACTAGCTGCTGCTCCCAACCAGGCATTGGTGTCATCCCCACCAGCTCCCCTTTCACCTTTCCCACCCATCCCCTCCAACCCCTTCCCATCTGGCAACTGTTAAAATGCTCTCTGTATCTGTGAGTCTGTTTCTGTTCTGCTTGTTCATTTATTTTGTTTTTCAGATTCCACATATAAGTGAAATCATATGGCATTTGTCTTCCCCTGTCTGACTTACTTCACTCAGCACAATACCCTCTAGGTCCATCCATGTTGTTGCAGATGCCAGATTTCACTGTTTTACTCTTGCCCAGCAAAGCTATCATTAAGAGTCACAGGACAAAGAGCTTTCCAGACAAGAAAAAGCTAGAGTTCATCACCATCAAACCAGTATTACAAGAAATGTTAAAGGGTCTTCAAGAAGAAGAAGAAGAGCCTGACCAGGCAGTGGTGCAGTGGATAGAGCGTCGGACTGAGATGTGGAGGAACCAGGTTCGAGACCCCAAGGTTGCCAGCTTGAGCGTGGGCTCATCTGGTTTGAGCAAAAGCTCACCAGCTTGGACCCAAGGCCCCTGGCTTGAGCAAGGGATTATTTGGTCTGCTGTAGCTTCACGGTCAAGGCACATATGAGAAAGCAATCAATGAACAACTAATGTGTCGCAACGAAAGGCTGATGATTAATGCTTCTCATCACTCTCCGTTCCTATCTGTCCCTATCTATCCCTCTCTCTGCCTCGGTGTAAAAATAAATAAATAAAAATAAAAAAAAAAGAGGAGGGGAGGAGGAGAAGAAGAAGAAGAGGAAGAACCAAAACTACAAATAATAAAATGACAATAAGTACATACAGCTACTTTAAATGCAAATGGGTTAAATGCTTCAATAAAAAGACATATGGCCTGACCAGGCGGTGGTGCAGTGGATAAAGCGTCGGACTAGGATGCCGAGGACCCAGGTTCAAGACTCGGAGGTCGCCAGCTTGAACGCTGGCTCATCTGGTTTGAGCAAGGCTCACCAGCTTAGGTCCAAGGTCCCTGGCTCCAGCAAGGGAGCAAGGGGTTACTCGGTCTGCTGTAGACCCCCCTCCCCGTCAAGGCATATATGAGAAATCAATCAATGAACTACTAAGGAGCCGCAACGAAGAATTGATGTTTCTCATCTCTCCTTTCCTGTCTGTCTGTCCCTATCTGTTCCTCTCTCTGACTCTCTCTGTCTCTGCCACAAAAAAAAAAAAAAAAAAAGACATATGGTGGCTGAAAGGATAACAAAACAAGACCCTACATAAGCTGCACACAGACTGAAAGTAAAGGGATGGAAAAAGATATTTCATGAAAATGGAAATGGAGGGGGGAAAATGCTTTGGCAGCAATACTTATACCAGATAAAATAGACTTTAAAACAAAAGCTATAGCAAGAGACAAGAAAGAACCCAGCAATTCCGAGTATTTATCCAAAGAAATCCAAAACACCAAATTGAAGACACATATGCATCCTTAAGTTTATTGCAATATTGTTTACAATAGCTAAGATATGGAAGCAACCTAAGTGTCCCTGGAATGGACAAAGAAGATGTGGTGCTTACATACAATGAAATAAAAAACCCTATTATTTTGTGTGGAAGTTTTTTTTAGTGAGAAAGAGCCACAAAGGGAGAGAGATGAGAAGCATCAACTTGTAGTTGCAGCACTTTCAGTTGTTCATTGATTGCTTCTCATATGTGCCTTGACCTGGGGGGGGGGGGGCTCCAGCAGAGCCCATGACCTTCTGCTCACACCAGCGAACTTGAGCTCAAGCCAGTGACCTTGGGCTTCAAACCAGTGACCTTTGGGCTCAAGCCAGTGACCATGGGATCATGTTGATGATCCCACACACAAGCTGGCTACCCTGCGCTCAAGCTGGTGAGCCTGCACTCATGCTGGAAACCTTAAGGTTTGAACCTGAAACTTCAGCATCGCAGGTCAATACTCTATCCACTGTGCCACCATCACTCAGGCTATGGCATTCATTTATACATTAATCATTCATCAAGTCTGTTTTAACTACCTATGATGTGTCGGGCATGATACCATATACTGAGCTAAAAAAATGGATGAGACAGCCTTATTGGAGATAGATCATCAACCCAGAAGGCTGAGGTACCCAAAGGTTGCCAGCTTGAGCACAGGATCATCAACATAACCCCAAGGTCACTGGCTTGAGCTCAAAGGTCACTGGCTTGAAGCCCAAGGTTGCTGGGTTGAGCCCAAAGTCACCGGCATGAGCAAGGGGTCACTGGCTCAGGTGGAACCCCCGGTCAAGGAACATTTGAGATAATGAACAACTAAAATGCTGCAATTATGAGTTGATGCTTCTCAAAAAAAAAAAAAAAAAAAGAATGCCAGCCAACCAAGAATCACTATTTAACTCATTCTAGGTAGAATCCCTTTATCCCATCCTGGTAGAATTTTTCCCTCTGTATCTAATGTGGAAAATTAGCAGCCCATTTTTACATGTGAATTTAACTATTCTTGAGTTCTTAGAGATGTTACTTATACACTGGTGAAGGCATTCTGCTGGCAGATTCTCTTATGTTTCTTTTTTCCATTACTTGAATCATATTTGTCCTTCAAAAACTCATCCATGCCTGACCAGGCGGTGGTGTAGTGGATAGAGCATTGGACTGGGACACAGAGGGCCCAGGTTCGAAACCTCAAGGTTGCTGGCTTGAACACGGGCTCATCAACCCGAGCTCACTGGCTTGAGCAAGGGGTCACTCACTCTGCTGTAGCCCCCTGGTTAAGGCACATATGAGAAAGCAATCAATGAACAACTAAGGTGCCACAATGAAGAATTGATGCTTCTTATCTCTCTCCCTTACTATCTGTCCCTCTCTGTGTCTCCCTCTCTCTGTCTTTGTCACACACACACAAAGAAACTGAGCCTTGACTTTTGCAATAACTTAAAGTGTTTACCACATATTTGAGGAATTTCAAATAAAAAAAAAAGTTTCTTTTTTTATTTTATTTCATTGATAGATTTTACAGAGAGAAGAGAGAGGGGGACTGGGAAATGAGAAGTATCAACTCAGATTTGCTTCACTGTAGTTGTTCATTGGTTGCTTGTAGTATGTGCCTTGACTGGGCAAGCCCAGGGCTTTTAAACCAGTGACCTCAGCATTTGTGGTGGCTTTATCCGCTGCGCCACCACAGGCCAGGCGAATTGCAAATTTCTTAATTTCACTCTTGCCTCATTTCTCTTTCCTTTCTCATCTCCACATTTATGTTTCTCTAGATGTTTTCTTGCAATTTTTTTTCCACTTCATATATATTTGACTTTAGATTTTTCTGTGCCAAGATAATTATAATTGGCAATGTCCTTTGCAAAAGAACAGCAGTTCATATGTTAGGGTTGAAATGAGCCTTGTGATCTAAAATATGACCTGACAATGAAACAAAACATTTTAAACTAGAACTAGCCTAGACATGTCAGCAAGAATGTTTGGGACATTTCACAGTTTGGGAGGACATGCTTTTGGTTTCCGATGTCCTTTTCCCATTTAAAAACAAAAACATATATATAAATACATGTGAATTGGCCCTTTTAGTAATAACTTTATTTCCTTTTCTTCCATTTTCTATTGTAAAACTCTGTTAAGCATGTGTGCTGGAAATTTATGAAGTCTTTGTGAAAACCAGACCATTGGCCCTGGATTTTCTACTCTCCTCAAATGCTTGATGATGTTTCTAACTTCTTAGGTTGTCATTTCTACTAACTTCTCACTCTCTCCTTTCATTAGCAGTATCCAGAGATAACCTCATTTTCTTTAATTGATTTAATTATTTAACCAATTTAATAAAAATATCCCCCTGCTTATACTTTGGCACCCCCTGTATCTAACAATTCCTTTTTTTTTTTTTTTTAGGGTGAGGAAGAGATAGAGACAGGAAGAGAGAGAGATGAAAAGTATCAACTTGTAGTTGAATCACTTTAGTTGCTCATTGATTGCTTCTCATACATGCTTTGGCCTGAAGAGCTCCAGCCAAGCCAGTGACCCCTTGCTCAAGCCAGTGACCTTTGGGCTCAAGCCAGTGACCTTGGACTCAAGCCAGCAGCAACCCTGTGCTCAAGCTGGCAAGCCTGCACTCAAGCCGGCAACCTCGGAGTTTTGAACCTGGTCCTCAGCATCCTAGGTCAATGCACTATCCACTGAGCAACCACCCATCAGACTCTAACCATTCTTTTTTTTTTTTGTATTTTTCTGAAGTTGGAAATGGGGAGGCAGTCAGACAGACTCCCACATGTGCCCAACCGGGATCCACCCAGCATACCCACCAAGGGGCGATGCTCTGCCCATCTTGGGGCATCGTTCTGCCACAATCAGAGCCATTCTAGTGCCTGAGGCAGGGGCCATGGAGCCATCCTCAGCACCCGGGCAAACTTTGCTCCAGTGGAGCCTTGGCTGCGGGAGGGGAAGAGAGAGACAGAGAGGAAGGAGAGGGGGAGGGATGGAGAAGCAGATGGGCACTTCTCCTGGGTGCCCTGGCCAGGAATCGAACCCGGGACTCCTGCAAGCCAGGCCGACGCTCTACCACTGAGCCAACCGGCCAGGGCTAACCATTCTTATTGTATGTTTTGCCTCAGTACTGTCTTTGATTTTTTTTCTACCTTCTGGAAATCCAGAGGTTTCCAGAATCTACAGAAAGTACCTTATTTTTTATTTATCCTCTGTCTTCTTTCATCTTTTTGTTTCTCTGAAAAACAAGCTCATCTGTCTGATTTTTCAACACCATTTTCTTTCATCTTCCTCTGTTATTACTCTTGTATTATTCCCTATACCAGCATCTTCTATTATTTCCCCTTTGTCTTTTTTCCTAGTTCTTTCAAGAAGATCCCACCCATATCTGGCATTTAAGACAACTGGTCATCTACAGTGTCACCCTGAGTAGTTCAGAGCTGATAGCCCTGACACTGAGTATTCCACACATACAGCATGGCTGTAGAAATCCATACAAAATAAGTAGCACTTTTTAAATACACCATGAAGATGTTTTATAGCATGTGTGGCTGGCTATCTGTCTCAGGGAACCAGGAGAAAAGTTTTGGAGTTTCTCACTAAGCCATCAAAAGGATTTATAAAGGCACAATTTAGCATGCAAACAGTAAATACAACTAGGAACTAAGGAATTCTTCAAGATTCCTTCTTCTGGGTGATTCAATAATTCAACCAAGTTACCCAAAGCCAACATTTTTCACCCCCAGGTCTCATTTCCTCCCTAACTACCTGCCCCATCCACCCTGTTTTATGATCTGCACTAGAGCAAAAGACCTAGTTCAATCTGCTTACCTAGCTCCTACTTCTGATAAAAGTTAAGTCTTGCCTATTTCTTCATCTGCTTAGATTCCTAGTCTTAGGGATCTTGAGTTCACCAACTACTTTCTTTTCATTCTTCTCTGCCTTACACTTAGATTCCAGCTTTCATGTATTATTTGAGCCAGTCCAAGACATATAGCCATCCAAAGTCATGTTTTTATTTCAAGGTTCAATATCCTGAATCATTAACTCAGTCTTTTAATACATCGAGTGCAACACACTGCTGGTATACCAAACCTTACGCAATGAAGAAAGGTTTGTGTTCCTTCACCTAATTTTTTTTAATTAAACTGTTTATTGCAATATAAAAACATACTGAAGGCATACAAGTCTATGTGTACCACCTGTTATTAAATTATTAAAATTGCAGAGGTTGCTGGTTTGATCCCTGGTCAGGGAACATACAGAAACATATCTATGTTCCTGTCTCTCTTTAAAATCAATAAAATTTTTTAAAATCTAATAAATAAATTATTAAAATTGATTATGCTTCTAGAACCTCCACCCAGGTAAAGAGATAGGCCAATCCTTAGGAAAACCTTCCATGAGGCCCATCCCAATAATTATTCCCATTTATTCTCTTCAAATGTAATCATTAACCTGACTTCTACAATAGATTAGGTTAGCCAGTTTTTAAATGTATTTATTTACTTATTTATTTATTTAATGGATTTTTAGAGAGAGAGGGAGAGAGAAGAGAGGTGGTGAGGAGCATCAACTCATAGTTGCTTTCATAGCTGTTCATTGATTGTTTCCCATAGAACCTGGGGATTTGAACCAGTGACCTAAGCATTCTGGATAGACGCTCTATCCACTGCGCCACCACAGGTCAGGCTGGTTTTGAATTTTATGTTACAATATGTATTCTTTTATGGTTGGCTTGTTTTCTTCAATGTTATTTTGTGAGATTCATTAATGTTGTGTGAATAACAATAATTTATTCATGTTCATTGTATAGGTTTTCACTTAGTTATTTTAGGTTAATAACTGTAGCCTTATTTATGGAATTAACTCTAGCTTATATTTGATTAAAACCATTGCTCTCTTACTGATATTAAAAGAATATTGGCCTATTGTCTTTAATCATGCATTAAACTAAGAAATTCTTTTCACTTCCTATCTCCCTTTATATTCTCTGTTTCATGTACAGTGTGTCCGTAAAGTCATGGTGCACTTTTGACCGGTCACAGGAAAGCAACAAGACGATAGAAATGTAAAATCTGCACCAAATAAAAGGAAAACTCTCCCAGTTTCATACTTACTCAGTGCAGTTCAATGTGGGCTCACGCACAGATTTTTTAGGGCTCCTTAGGTAGCTATCCGTATAGCCTCTACAGACTCGTCACTGACTGATGGCCTACCAGAACGGGGTTTCTCCACCAAACTGCCGGTTTCCTTCAACTGCTTATCCCACGGAGTAATGTCATTCCTAGGTGGTGGCACTTCGTTATAAACGCGCTGATATTCACGTTGCACTTTGGTCACAGATTCGAATTTAGCGAGCCACAGAACACACTGAACTTTCCTCTGTACTGTTCACATCTCGACTGGCATGGCCGTGGGCTGCTCCACTGTATACACAGTGTTACGTCATCATCTACGTATGCGCACATGCTGCCACATCATCCTACAGAAACTGGGAGGGTTTTCCTTTCATTTGGTGCGGATTTCACATTTCTACTGTCTTTTGTTGCTTTCCTGTGACTGGTCAAAAGTGCACCATGACCTTACGGACACACTGTATTTGGGTTTAATATCTTAAATCCTTTTTGTAACAAGGAAGGGAATGAATAGGCAAATAAATACAAACATTCAAAGACCAAAATGTAACAATAAAAATAAAAACTGCCAGTTTTTAATTTAATTAATACATTTGAATAATTACCAACTTACAGATGAACCATATTCCAAGTGTTAATTTATGAAATCATTAATTCAGAAGTTCAAATGCACTTTCTATAAGAACATATTTCAAATGGCACTCAACAACCAAGTTAAAATATTTTTATATCTGCTTAATCCACAGGCAACTGAAATACCGTCTATGTGCAATGAAACAATAAGTTAAATATATTAAAGAAGTTTTAGAAATGCTATTTCAAAACTAGAAATAAGGCAAATAAAATCAATAAAATAAAATTAAAAATTGTGAATTCTACTTGTTAAAAATGCAATTGGAATATCAACAGGGATTACATTGAATCTATAGATAGCATTGGCTAATATAGACATTTTAACAGTATTAATTCTTTTAATCATGAACATGAGATATCTTTACATTTATTTTTCTTCAATTTTTTTTATCAAAGTTTTGTAGTTTTCACTACAGAGATCTTTTATCTCCTTGGTTAAATGAATTCCTAAGTGTTTTCTTGTTTTTGATGCTATTGTAAACAGAATTATTTTCCTAATTTCTTTTTCAGATAAATCATTGCTAGTGTATAGAAATGCTACTAATTTTTGTATGTTCATTCTGTATCCTGCAACTTTACTGAATTTGTTGATGAGCCATAACATTTTTTGGTGGAGTCTTTATGTTTTTTTTCTATAAGTAATATCATGTCATCGGAATATAGAGACAATTTCATTTCTTCCTTTCCAATTTTAATGATTTATTTCTTTCTCTTGCCTGATTTCTCTGGCTAGGACCTCCAGTACTATAGTGAAAAGAATGGTGAGAGTAGCCACCCTTGTCCTGTTTCTGATCTTAGAGTGAAAGCTTTCAACCTTTTACCATTGAGTATGATGTTTGCTGTGGTTTTGGCATGTACATGGATTTTCTTCTATACCCAGTTGGTCAGAAATTTTTATGATGAAAGGGTGTTATATTTTGTCAAATGCTTTTCCTGCAGCTATTGAAATAATTGTCCAATTTTTATTATTCCTTTTGTTAATGTGGTGTATCACATTTATTGATTTGCATACAGTAAACCACCCTTGCATCCCAAGGGTAAACCCCACTTGACTGTGGTGTATGATCCTTTTAATGTGTTGTTGAATTTGGTTTGCTAATACGTTATTGGGGGTTTTTACATTTCTGTTCATCAGGAATATTGGCCTATTGTTTTCTTTTATTGTAGTATCCTTATCTGGTTTTGAAATCAGTATAATGCTGGCCTAGTAAAATGAGTTTAGAAGCGTTTCCTTCCTCTTCTACTTTTCTTAAGAGTTTAAGGATTGGTATTAATTCTTCCTTAAATGTTTGGTAGAATTCATTAGTGAAACCATCTGGAATTTTGTGTTGAAGGTTTTCCCCCCCATCCAGCTTACTGAGATATAATTGATACATAATGCTCTATAAGTTCAAGGTGTTCAATGTGTTGATTTTGATACACTTATAAATTGTAAATAATTACGATGACAGTGTTACCTACCACTTTCATTCTGTCACATAATTACCATTTCTTTTTTGTGGTAAGAATTATTTTTTGAGAGAGAGAGAAAGAGAGGCCTGACTAGGCATTGGCGCAATAGATAGAGCATCAGACTGGGATGTGGAGGACCCAGGTTAGAAACCCGAGGTTGCCAGCTTGAGTGCGGGCTCATCTGGTTTGAGCAAGGCTCACCAGCTTGAGCCCAAGGTGGCTGGCTTGATCAAGGGGTCACTCAGTCTGCTTAGCCCCCCAGTCAAGGCACATATGAGAAAGCAATCATTGAACAACTAAGGTGCCACAATGAAGAATTGATGCTTCTCATCTCTCTCCTTTCCTGTTTGTCCCTGTCTGTTCCTCTCTCTGTCTCTCTCTCTGTCTCTGTCACAAAGAGAGAGAGAGAGAGAGAGAGAGAGAGAGAGAGAGAGGGGGAGAGAGAGAAAGGGAAAGAGGAAGGAGAGATATGGGAAGGATCAACTCGTAGTTGCTTCACTTTAGTTGTTCATTGATTGCTTCTCATATGTGCCTTGACGGGGGTGGAGAAGGGACTCAAATCAAGCCAGTGACCCTTTGCTCAAGTCAGCGACCTTGGGCTCAGGCTATCTACCTTTGGATCATGTCGATGATCCCACACTCAAGCTGGCAACCCCAAGCTCAAGCTGGCAAACCCACACTCAAGCTGGTGACCTTGCACTCAAGCCAATAAGCCCACACTCAAGCTGACAACCTCAGGATTTTGAAGCAGGAACCTCAGCGTTCCAGGTTGATGCTATAGCACAACCACCATTAAGGTAAGAACATTTTAGATCTACTTTTTAGCAACATTCAAGTATATGATACATTATTATTGGCTATAACCATATGTACATTAGATCCCCAAACTTGTTCATCTTATAACTAGAAGTTTGTACCCTTTGAGTAACATCTTGTGGGGAGGTTTTTTTATTCAATCTCCTTACTAATAATTGGTCTGTTCAGATTTTCACTTTCTTCATGTCTTGGGAGGTTGTATGTTTCTAGGAATTTATCCATTTATTCTATCACTGTAAATGTCCCTCTTAGAACTGGTTTTGCTACATCCCATAAGTTTTGGATGTTGTGTTTTCACTTTAATTTGTCTTAAGATATTTATTTCTCTTTTTGGATTTTTTCTTTAACTCATTGCTTATTCAGGAGCATGTTGTATAATCTCTACATATTTGCGAATTTTTCAGTTTTCTTCTTGTAATTGATTTCTAGTTCAGAAAAGATACTTGATATGACTTCAAGATTTTTAAATCTATTAAGACTTGTCTAGTGACCCTGCATATGATCTATCTTGGAGAATTTTATGTGCACTTGAGCAAAATATGTATTCTGCTACTGTTGAATGGGATATTCTTTTTCTTTTTTAATTAAGTGAAAGGAGGGGAGGCAATCTGTCTCAATTCCCACATGCACCCTGACCGGGATCCACCAAGCAAGCCCCCTATGGGGCGATGCTATGCCCATCTGGGGCTGTTGCTTTGTTGCTCAGCAACCAAGCTATCTTTAGCCATGGAGCCATCCTCAGCACCCAGGGCCAATTTGCTTGAACCAATCAAGCCATGGTTGCAAAAAAGGGGGAGAGAAAGAGAGAGAGAAGGGAAAGGAAAGGAAAGGAGTGGGGAAGCAGATGGTTGCTTCTCTTGTGTGCCTAACCAGGAGTCTAACCCCGGGCCAGGATGTCCTATATATGCCAGTTAGGTTTATCTAATATAATATGCAGTTTAAGTCTGATGTTTCCCTTTGCTTTTCTGCCTAGATGGTCTATAAATTCTTGAAAGTAATGTATTAAAGTCCCCTACTATTATTGTATGAATTTCTATTTTTCTCTTCAGATCTGTTAATATTTACTTTAAATGTTTAAGTGCTCCAATGTAGAGTATATAAATATTTATAGTTGTTATAAATACTTTAAATGTTTAGGTGCTCCAATGTAGAGTATATAAATATTTATAGTTGTTATACCTTCTTGATGAATTGACTCCTTTACCATTATATAGTGACCTGCTTTGTCTGTCATTACAGTTTGGCTTAAAGTATATCTTTTCTGATATAGTTATTCTCTGCTTTCTTTTGGTTTCCATTTGCATGGAGTATCTTTTTCCATCTCTTCACTTTTAGTTTATGTGTATTCTTACAGTTGAAATGAGTCTCTTATAAGCAGCATACAGTTGGGTCTTGTTTTTTATTTATTCAACCATTCTATGTCTTTTAATTGGAGATTTTATTCCATTTAAACTTAAATTTAAAATTAAAAAATAAAGCAAGGGGATGAATGGTGATAGAGACTTGATTGACTTGGGGTGGTGAACACAAAACACAGTGTACAGGTGATGTGTTGTAAAATTGTGCAGCCAAAACTTGCATAATTTTGTTAACCAGAGTCACCCCAATAAATTCAATACAAAAGAAAAAAATAAGTAGCTTATGGCCCAGCAATTCCACTTCTGGAGAAACCCAAAACACTAATTTGAAAAGATATATGATCCTTGATATTCATTGCAGCATTATTTACAATAGCCAAGATATAGAAGCAACCTAAGTGCCCACCAATAGATGACTGGACAAAGAAGATGTGGTACAATGGAATATTATTTGGTCATAAAAAATAATAAAATATGGCCCTGGCCGGTTGGCTCAGCGGTAGAGCGTCGGCCTAGCGTGCAGAGGACCCGGGTTCGATTCCCGGCCAGGGCACATAGGAGAAGCGCCCATTTGCTTCTCCACCCCTCCGCCGCGCCTTCCTCTCTGTCTCTCTCTTCCCCTCCCTCAGCCAGGGCTCCATTGGAGCAAAGATGGCCCGGGCGCTGGGGATGGCTCTGTGGCCTCTGCCCCAGGCGCTAGAGTGGCTCTGGTCGCAACATGGTGACACCCAGGAGGGTCGCAACATGGCGACGCCCAGGATGGGCAGAGCATCGCCCCCTGGTGGACAGAGCGTCGCCCCTGGTGGGCGTGCCGGGTGGATCCCGGTCGGGCGCATGCGGGAGTCTGTCTGACTGTCTCTCCCTGTTTCTAGCTTCAGAAAAATGCAAAAAAAAACAAAAAACAAAAAACAAAAAAATAATAATAATAAAATATGCCTGACCAGGCAGTGGTGCAGTGGCTAGGGTATTGATCTGGGATGCTGAGGACCTACCTAGGTTTGAAACCTGGAGGTTGCCAGCTTGAGTGCAAGCTCACGAGCTTGAGCATGTGGTTGCTGGCTTGAGCTTGGGATCATAGACATGACTCCATGGTCTCTGGCTTAAGCCTAAAGATCACTGGCTTGAAGTCCAAGGTCACTGGTTGAGCCCAAGGTCATTGGCTTGAGTAATGGGTCACTGGCTCACCTGGAGGTCACTCGTCAAGTCATGTATGACAAGGAGTCAATGAACAACTAAGGTTTCACAACTATGAGTTGATGCTTCTCAACTCTCTCCCTTTCTGTCTGCCTGTCATTCTCTCTCTTTCTTTCTCTCTCTCTCTCGCTAAAAAATAAAATAAAATAAAATCTTACCATTTGTGACATGGATGGATGTAGAGGATATTTTGCTAAGTAAAATAAGTCAGACAGAGAAAAACAAATACCATGTTTTCACTTAAATGTAGAATTAAATAACAAAATAAATGAGAAACAAACAGAAATAGACTCATAGATGCAGAGAATAAACTGATGGTTGCCAGGTGAGAAAAGAATTGAGAGGCTGGGTGAAAAAAGTGATGGGATTAAGAGGTACAAATTGGGCCTGACTGGTGGTGCAGTGGATAAAGTGTCAACCCAGAATGCTGAGGTCACCAGTTCAAAACCTGAGGTCACTGGCACAGGCTTGCCAGTTTGAGTGTGGGGTTGCTGGCTTGAGCAAGAGGTCACTGACTTGAGTATAGGGTCGCTGATCCAACCTCTGGTCATGGCATGTAGGAGAAGGAATCAATGCACAACTAAACTGAACAACAAGTTTATGCTTTTCTCTCTCTCTTCCTTCCTCTCTCTCCCTTTCTCTCAACATAAAATAATAAAAAATATTTTAAAGAAGTACAAATTGGTAGTTTCAAAATAGTCATGGCATAGGGAATAGTATAATAACTACATATAGTGCCAAGTGGGTGCTAGAATGATCAGGATGATCAATTTGTAAATTATATAAATGTTCAACCACTATGCTGTACACCTGAAACTAATATAAAATAATATTGAATGTCAACTGTAATTTTGAAATAAAAATGAATAAAATGTGCCCATGAAGGAAAAGAACCTTAAATATCATATAACAATGTAAAATGAAAAAGTTTCCACATCCTCCACCTACAACCTACTGTCTTCGAAGTCTGCCACAAGGGCTTTCATAGCATATCCATCTCCCTTTCCTCCAAGTAACTGTCCTGTCCTGAATTTTGCCTTCATTATTCTCTTAATTTTTTACTTTTATTTCATATGCATGCATTTTAAACAACATATTATTTAAATATGTATACTTTAGAATACATGAACATTACATAATACCATACTTCATATATTTTGCAGCTTGCTTTTATCACTCAATATTATGCTCTTGAAATTCAACCATGTTGATGAATAAAGTGAAATTAACTAAGCTCTTTGCTGCATCGTATTCCATTACATAATTCTGCACTAATACACACGTGGTTATTGACCATTTGAAATATGGTTATTGTTAGAAAAAAGAAAAGAAAAAAATGTGGCTATTGTGACTGGGGAACTAAATTCTTCATTTTAGCTAATTTAAATTCTAATAGCCACATGGGACTAACAGTGCAGTGACAGAAGATACCTAGGAGTAGAATTGATGGGTCTTATGATACATATCTTCTATTTTAAGAGATCACAGCAAATTGTTTCCAAAGTGTTTTACTTCCACCCACTGTGACTCTATAGCTGTACCAACACTAATATTATCAAAGAAGTGAGTGTGAATCAGAACCGGCTGGGAAGCTTATCTTTTTTAATTTTTTATTTACTGATTTTTAGTGAGAAAGGAAGGGGAAGGGAGAGAGAGACAGGAACATTGAGCTGTTCCATTATGTGCTCTGACCGGGGATCGAATTGGCAACCTCTGTTGTTCAGGTTAACACTCTAACCAACCAAGCCATTCACCATCCAGCCAGGGTTGGGGAGCTTTTACACACACACACACACACACACACACACACACACACTTTATATTGGTGGGAGGGTGTGAGTGCAAGTATTTTCAAAAAGCTCATCAAATGATTTTCTACTCACACACATTCCCTGGTGGCCTCAGGACTGTGAGTCTTTGGAGACAGATAAGGAAGGGTACACAGAACAGTTCTGTCTTAGGAGAATGGCAAAATAAAGGATTAGACTGGGGACAGGGGGATTAGATATCTAGAGGAAACCTGATGAATAAGCTATTCCAACACAAGGGGTGCAAACAGAGGATGATGCAGATCTGCACTTTGGTGGCGGCTGTGCTAGCCAGTCAGGTCTATGTCCCAAAACAGAACTTACATTTTCAATCGAGTTTCTTAACTCAATCTTGATAATAATCACTGATGTCCACAGTGAGATAAAAAATACATTTCTAGGTCTGCAACAAAATAAGTACATGTTCTTGCCTTGTAAAATTAGCAGGTGTCTCTGCATAACTGTCCCTTTCCCAGGGTACCATGCACATTCTCTGAGGCACAGTAACTTCCAAAAGGACCTGATGAGGCTTTTATCAGTGGCCTCACCTGTCCCATCTCCCAAATCACCCATTTTCCCTGAAAAGTACTTGGAACTCAGATTTAAACCACTCATCTAGACAAGGTTGTTAAACAGGCGCTTCTCCCCCTAGTCTTGGCCTAACTCCCTCACTGCGTGGAGCTCGGAAGACATGCCCAGACAGAGGCAAAGCATGGCACTCTTTTGTGACCTCTTTGGCCACAGCCTCTCACCATGGAGTGGTCACTTGTCATTATGAGCAGTATTCAAAACCAGGAACCAAAATGTGGTCTGAGTTCCTTTAAGCTCTAGGGTTTGAGGGGTAGTGGTGAGTCCCCAAGGAAGAGTTCAGAAGAGGAGGAGGGAAGGGAGGCGGCCCGCGAGGGAGAGACTCTTCCTCTGCCTCACCGTCAGCCTTCTGCTTCAGGTAAGATTGGCAAGAATAGGGAATGATGGCAATGCTGTTCTGGACAAAATCTAGAAGCCCTCTCATTCAGAACTAGAGTGTATCTACAGTAGCTGTGTTAAACATTTCTTTTCTTTGTTGTATCTATGTTTCAGTTTCCTTTGAGGACAGATGAAAAACTGACTTCATTGATCAGGGCACACAGCTCCTCTCTCATTTGCCTGCATAGGCACCTACCAAATTGTCTGTCCTACCATTCTATTACCTTTCTAATTCCACTCCTTTATAATGTTCAGCTTCTCCTTTCTACAAAGATATAGAAACTGTGAACAGGGTAGCTTGGTTCTATTGACAATAACGTAACTCTTTCCCCACCTGATATAGGAAGATCTTGTAGAAGAGCTGTATGAAGGGAAAAAGAAAACATTTTCTTCCCCTTAGTATTTTTCTTCTTATTTTTGGATACAGCTAGTGCTCGACTTATGACCACGATTGGTTCCAACAGACCGGTCGTAACATGATTTGGTCATAAGTTGAGTAGGCTATATGTACAGTCCTGTGAAATGATGTTATAAAAATCTTTAAGTCAAAGACAAAGACAATTTCCTCTTGGTAGACATCTTGGAAGGGGTTTGATGAAAAATATCCAAAACAGGCCCTGGCCGGTTGGCTCAGTGGTAGAGCGTCAGCCTGGCGAGCGGAAGTCCCGGTTCGATTCCCGGCCAGGGCACACAGGAGAAGCGCCCATCTGCTTCTCCACCCCTTCCCCTCTCCTTCCTCTCTGTCTCTCTCTTCCCCTCCCGCAGCCAGGGCTCCATTGGAGTAAAGTTGGCCTGAGCGCTGAGGATGGCTCTATGGCCTCTGCCTCAGGTGCTAGAATGGCTCTGGTTGCAACAGAGCAACAGCCCAGATGGGCAGAGCATCGCCCCCTGGTGGGCATGCCAGGTGGATCCCGATCGGGCGCATGCAGGAGTCTGTCTGACTGCCTCCCGGTTTCCAACTTCAGAAAAATACAAAAAAAAAAAAAAAAGAAAAAGCAATATGGAAATATCTTTTTTATAAGATATTATTGAATATTTTAAAACTCTTATAATCCAATTTTGTATACCTCTTTTATTGTTCTTATTTAAGTTTTAAATGCATGAAATAATAAACTACCTTTTGGTATATAGTTTTTTTATACTTAAAACGGTCATTAGGGCAGAGAACTGTTGTTAAATTATTTGAATCCCACCACAGCACTAAATGAGATTGTGAATTGGGAACAAACTCTATAAAGGACATTGCTGGGATAATTTTTGAAATTTTAGTATCAGGAATAGTGTTTAATAAACGCTAAATTTCCTGAATTTGAAAACTGTGGTGCCCTGGCCAGTTGGCTCAGCAGTAGAGCGTCGGCCTGACGTGCAGTAGTCCCGGGTTCGATTCCCGGCCAGGGCACACAGGAGAAGCGCCCATCTGCTTCTCCAACCCTCCCCCTCTCCTTCCTCTCTGTCTCTCTCTTCCTCTCCCCCAGCCGAGGCTCCATTGGAGCAAAGATGGCCCGGGCACTGGGGATGGTTCCTTGGCCATTGCCCCAGGCGCTAGAGTGGCTCTGGTCGCAACAGAGCGACGCCCCGGAGGGGTAGAGCATCGCCCCCTGGTGGGCAGAGCGTCGCCCCCTGGTGGGCGTGCCGGGTGGATCCTGGTCGGGCGCATGCAGGAGTCTGTCTAACTGTCTCTCCCCGTTTCCAGCTTCAGAAAAGTACAAAAAAAAATAAATATAAATATAATATATATATATATAATATATATATATCCAAAACACAAAACACAAATTGCTGTACCGAGTCTGAGATAACAGTTGAAATGGTGCACGCAGAGATGGTAGTGCTGCTGGAAGCTGGTCCGCACTGTCGTACACCCAGCTGGGCAACACTTGTGCTGCCAGACGCAGAGCAGTAGTGGCTAGCGATTGTGGTCGTAAAGTCGAATGGTCGTAAGTTGCATAGGTCGTAAGTCGATCAATACCTGTATGTATCTTAAGAGTTAACTGTTATGGGGATATAGTGGAAGAGGCATGAGAAAAAACATGCCAGGCCACAGTTACAAGAATAACCACAGAGCCATCTAGGTTAGGGGTGCAGAAGGGCTTTTACATTTTCTTGCATGGCTTCACCAACTACATGGTCAATGATCAATGAGATCCTCTCAGGATAGTGATAATGAAAATGGTTCCCACAGATCTCAGAGGAAGTTACTGAGTTTGAGAAGGCACAGAGCACAGCACACAGCAGGCAGTCAGTAAATTCACACTGAGTATAACTTCCTTCAGTCTCCACATATTTCACATTACACTTATGTTTATATCTCTCCAAACTTTTCCTTTTAGGAAATGGGAAAACATGAAAGTGGGAAGGGGAAAATTGAGAAAATTTTAGGGAAACTTTGGTCAGTGAATATGAGGAAGAATTATAATAGAGTTAGAGAAAAAAGAGTATGGTAAGACAAGAGCAACTTTAAGTGCATCTGAAGGTTGCAGTTATGGAAGAAGTAAGACTCCCCAGAGAGGCTGTTTGCATACCAATTTGGATAGTCATTGTATGGGAGCAAAAGTACAGGAAGAAAAGTCTGAGTCCTGAGCCCTGAAAGATCAGCTCACCACATCAACTTCCACCATTTGCCTACCAACCCAGCCCATCCTCCCGGCCCTGGCAGGAAGAGCTTGGCCTTCAAGGAGGGGCTCACTTGCCTCACCCCATGTCCATATTTTCTTTCTCTGCAGAGAGGCCCTCAGACCCCAACCTTGGCACTCCTGTCATTTAGGGAAGGAGGCAAGACTTCCTGAAAAAAATCCAGAATCAAAAGCAGGCAGGAGTGATGTTATCGAGCCATCTGGAAAAGGGAGATGAAACTGTTTTGTAATTCATCTCTTTGAGCCCTACACAAGTCAGGGCTAAAAGTGCGATGAATGAATGTCTGTCTCCCCTGCAGTGGGAGGCATGTTTCTGGGCATGGAAGAGGAAGTGTGGGAGATAGCAGATATGTCACGTGCCATTGTCTGCACACAAGGGGAGTGGGAGTTCCTGGGCATCAACAAGGCCACCCCGAAGATGTCTGTGGGCTCCAGTCTTTTTAACAAAGTCAAGTTCTGTATGAGCCCAGAGATTCTGGGCATGGACGTCCACCCCCTGGATCTCCATCAAGGAACCCTTCTAAGGCCCACAGCCTCTGGCTTCTTGCCCCAAGACTAGAAAGCCCCAGGGCACCATAACCTCAACCTTCCTCTTTGCTGAGTCCCCCAAAGCAGCCCTCTTTTCTGAACCTGTCAGCTCTGGCCTTGGTTTTCTTTGGTAGGTATAGGGGAGTCTTGTTAGTCACATGAAAGTTGCTCCTCATCATACAGCCCCCAAAATAGCCTTTGTTGGGATAAGGGCACCAAGAAAAGAAAGGGCTGGCCTGACCAGGCGGTGGCGCAGTGGATAGAGAGTCGAACTGGAACGCGGAGGACCCAGGTTCGAGACCCCGAGGTTGCCAGCTTGAGCAGGGGTTCATCTGATTTGAGCAAAGCTCACCAGCTTGGGCCCAAGGTTGCTGGCTCGAGCAAGGGGTTACTCGGTCTGCTGTAGCCTCCCAGTCAAGGCACATATGAGAAAGCAATCAATGAACAACTAAGGTGTCACAACGAAAAACTGATGCTTCTCATCTCTCTCTCTCTCCTCCTGTCTGTCTGTCCCTACCTGTCCCTCTCTCTGACTCTCTGTCAAAAAAAAAAAAAGGAAAGGAAGGGGCTGGAGCCACCCTTAGGTCTCCCAGCTTCCGCTGGCTCTCTGCTCTCTCCTCTCTAGCAGGTGGCCATCAGGCGCAGGTCCAGCTTTTTTGTCATTAACCTGCTGGTGCCCAGTGGCTTTCTGGTTGCCATCAATGCCCTCAGCTTCTACCTGCCCACAGAGAGCGAGAACCGTGCCCTGTTCAAGATGACACTTCTGCTGGGCTACAACGTCTTCCTGCTCATGATGTATAAACTACTCCCTGCCAGTGGCACCCCCCTCATCAGTATGCACCCCTGCTCCAACTATTGGAAAATGAGAAGAAGAAGAAAAAAAGGAGACGAAAACCAGGTGACCTGGCTAGACCTGCTGAGCAGATAAGGTAGAAAGGAGAAAGAAATCATCTTAAGAAGGGCTTTCTGTGTAAGACAGAAAAAAGAAGGGAGGGGGGCTGGTTGTTCTTCTGGACCCACCTCACCCTGGCATGCTCTTTACCCCTAGGTGTCTACTTTGCCCTGTGTCTGTCTCTGATGGTGCTCAGCCTGCTGGAGACCGTCTTCATCACCTACCTGCTGCACCTGGTCACCACCCGGCCCCCACCCATGCCCCAGTGGCTTCATTCTCTGCTCTTCTTCTGCAACGGCCCAATGACGTGCTGGAAGACATGCCTAGGCCTCACCCCCACTCACCTGCCTGGTAAGGAAATTCAGCACTGCCCACACTGTCTCAACTTCCACAACCCTCCATTGTCCTTATCCTGTCTCCTTCCCAGTTCCTGGCTGAGTTTCTGTCCTCTCCACAGGCCTGAGAGAGCCCAGGGAGTTGATAGGGAAGGAGCTGGAACACAGAAGCAGAGCTAAGTGGGGGCTCAGGATTGACAAGGGCCCCAATAACTGACCTGTGGGTACAGTTCAGCCACATGATGGACACTTTCCTCTTTCACCTCTACCTGCTCTTTTTGACCACTACCATCATCACAGGCATTGTCCTCGGAAACACCAGGAGCGAGATCTAACGTGGCAGAGTACACTAGTGCTCCGTCTCCTCATCCTCAACTGACCATGCCAGACCCTGCTCTAGTAACAAACTGGATAAGGTGATTTTATATACTGATAATTGTGTTGCATGTGCAGTCCCAGCTCCGCCTGCGATCCCTGCTTTCAGCCCTCCTTGGGCTTCCACAGAATCACTGCCAACTCCCTCAGAAGCAAGAACTACCACCCCCAATAGGATGGAAAATGGTGCAGATATTTTAGAAAACAGTTTGGCAGTTCCTCAAAGGGTTGAACCCAGAGTTGCTGTATGACCAGCAATTCCATTCCTAGACATAAACCCAAGAGAAATAAAAATATATATTCACACAAAAATTTGTGCTCACATATTCATAGCAGCATTATTCATAAAAGCTGAAAAATGGAAACAAATTTCTATTAACTGATGAATGGATAAATAAAATATTGCCTATTCATACAATGAAATATTATGCAGCTAGTAAAAAGGAATGAAGCACTGATATACACTGCAACGTGAATGAACCTTGAAAACATGGAAAAAAAGAAAAGCCAGTCACAAAAGACCATATAGTATGTAATTCCACTGATATGAAATGTCCACAATATGCTTATCTATAGATCAAGAAAGAAGAATTGTTTTCCTAGGACCTGGTGGGGAAAGGGGCAGGTGAATGAGGAACGGCTGCTAGTGGATTTGGGGGTGGGGAATGAAAAAAATGTTCTAAAATTAGACTGTGGTGATTGTTCCATAACTCTAAATATATTTTTAAAAATTTGAATTGTATACTTTAAATGGATGAATTTTATAGCATGTAAATTATATCTCAATAAAGCTGTTAAACAACAAAAAATAAATAAGCCCACCACAAAATTTTCTCTGCTTACCACTTCCCTCCGGCTGATTTTCTCATTCCACTGTTCCCCGGTGCCATCTCCGCGACTCTCTTCCTGGATCCTTGTCCTCGGCTTTTGTCAGTGTCTGTCCCTGCCCTCCTCCACCACTGATGACTCACAGGGACTCAAGAATCTCAGTCCCCACTTATCTGTCAGGTTTTCATGTATCCTTGATGTTAACATCACCACAGCTTCAGGTCAGACAGTTTCCACCATCATTAACTGTATGAAATTCTCACAACTGGACCAGTTCAGGGCTCCTTAATAGAAGATTATGCAGATATCAGACCTAAGACAGTAGTTCCCAAAGCCTTGAATTACTTTGCATGTGGATGGAGAAGTTTGGGGTAATGCAATGAAGAACAGTAGCCCTGCTTTAGTTTCTGCAATTAAAGGTGAAATGTAGGGCTGTGGTACCTGATAACCACTATTGGTCAGCTGGCAGGTGGAGTTCCTGTACACACAACACAACATCAGCCTTAAGTGAAAGCTTTTGTTTCTATGGACAGTTCAGTCATTTGATCCCCAGAACAGAAATGTGTAACAAATGAATGAGTGAAGCATTCATTCATTCATTTATCCAACCTTTCCTAAATGTTTACTTATAAACTAGACATTTTTTTCATAAGTGCTGGGGAAATGACAACGAATAAGACAGATAAGAGGAGAATGATTTTCTAAAGTAACAAACTAGATAAGATGATTTTATATACTGATAATTGTTCTGAAGAAAATATAAAAGATAATAGAACAGAGAATGACACAGATTAACAAGATGTTCCAGAAAGGTCTCTCTGAGAAGTGAGATTTGGGGCAGCCCAGAAATGAATGATGAGATAAGATGAGATATACCCTGGGATGTCATCCCTGTATATCCATAAGAACGGTTGGGATGAAACATAGCAGGCACTACATTTATAGATGTCATCTGAGTAGCCAGGATCTTTGGATGAGTAAGGTGAGAAACTGGAAGGAAAGTCCCATGCTGATTCTTCTGTTGCTATTGTAGAATGTTTAAGAATTGTGAAGGTAGCCTGACCAGACGGTGGCACAGTGAATAGAGCATCAGACTGGGATGCAGAGGACCCAGGTTCAAAACCCTGAGGTCACCGGCTTGAGTACAGGCTCACCAACCTGAGTGTGAAGTTGCTGGCTTGAGCATGGGATCATAGACATGACCCCATGGTAGCTGGCTTGCGCAAGGGGTCACTTGCTCTGCTGTAGCCTCCCTCAAGGTACATATGAGAATGCAATCAATGAACAACTAAGGAGACTAAAGAGCCGCAGCAAAGAACTGATGTTTCCCATCTCTCTCTCCCTTCCTGTCTGTCCTTATCTGTTCCTCTCTCTGTCTCTCTGTCACAAAAATAAAAATAAAAAGAATTGTGAAGGTTGCCTCACCAGTGGTGGCTCAGAGGATTGAACATTGGCCTGGGATGCTGACAGCCCCAATTCAACCCTGCGGTTGATGGCTAGAACATGGACTCATTGGCATGAGTGCACACTTGCTAGTTTGAGCATGAGATCATCAACATGATCCCAAGGTCACTGGTTTGAAGCCCAAGGTTCAAGGCTTGAACAAGTGGTCAGCTTGAGCCTCACCCCCATCAAAGGACATATGAGAAACAATCAATAAACAACTAAAGTGAAGCAACTACAAGTTGATGCTTCTCATCTCTCTCCTCCTCCCCCCCCTTCCTGCCTCTCTCTGTCTGTCTCTGTTTCTTTCTTTCTCTCTCGCTAAAGGGGGGGAAACAAAGAATTGTGAAGGTAATTATTTATAATCCACTCAAAGCATTTAGAACAGTATCTTTCTGTTTTGATCACAGAATCTATTTTACCAATCCATGCATACTGTCTCACTCAAAAAAGAACTGGTGGTAGTATAAATTGAAAAGGAAAAAAATTAAAGTTGCAACAAACATTGCTAAAATTGGTATCAGTTTTGATGTGGTTCGCATATGGTGTCATACAAAAAGCATTTTACTGGGCCTGCACTTGGAGAAATTTAGGCTTTTGCAGTAAGATTTATTCAAAGTTGAAATAGAAAATTGCCTACAGGTCCCCAATGTCTCATCTCCATCTGTCCCACCAAGGAAAAAGTCCAGTCTTATCTTCATTAAGCCCAGTATAAAGTTCAAAGTCTAGATATTGTGTGCCATACTATAGCCCATGTCAAAGCTCACTCCAAAGCCTGTACTTGGAAGACCATCCCGCTGCCAGCCCACACAGCATGGCTACTGTTTGGAGACTCCACAAAAGAACCAGCAGGGCAAGTTTGTTTCCAAGCAGGAAGAGAGACATTTGTGAAGCTTGTGTTTATATTTTCTGGTTTGGGAAAGACTAGCTTTCCTTAAGCTAACCAGTTTCTTTAAAATGTTGTGCGCTTGTATTGGTTCCTCCTACTAATCAATCAGATCCTTCTAGGCTAAACAGACAAGCCTCTATGGTTGCCATTCAGCTTCTACAGCACATGCGTTAAAGTGGGAGCACAGAAGCACCTTCCCCCAGCACTGGTCAGGCAGTGCCTTGGGGAGATTCCTCCCAAACCTGAGTCCGGAGGGCTGAAGCACAGTGGAGTCCTGAAATATGCAAACAGAGCCTATGGATACTTTAGCCTTCTAACAAATTAAGCTAAAAGGGAAGTTGCAGCTTCTTACTGAAGCAGGCTTTCCAAGTTTTATAGAATATAATGCTCTTTCTTCCCATCAATATCTAGCTACCTGCCTACATTAACAGAATTACATATGGGGCACTGGCTGGTGGCTCAGTGGATAGAGCCTCGGCACTGCTTATGGACATCCCTGGTTCGATTCCTTGTCAGGGCACACGTGAGAAGCAACCATCTGCTTCTCTTTCCCTCCTTCTCCCCTTTCTCTTCCTCTTCCCCTCCTGCAGCCAGTGGATTGATTGGTCTGAGCATGGCCCTGGGCATTGAGGATAGCTCAGTCAGAGCAGGACTGCATCAAGCACTAAAAATAGCTCAGTACTCAAGCATTGGCCCCAGATGGGGCTGTGGGATCGATCCCAGTCGGGGCACATGTGAGAGTCTGCCTCACTGTCTTCTCTCCTTTCACCTAAAAAAAAAAGAAGAATTACATATGGATTTGATTACTAGATACTATGTAAGAGAATTAGTTTACACTGTCTTTTTAATTATAAAACAATGCCAAAAACTTTAAGTAATGTTTGTATTACAATTATCTTGATATTATATTACAAATTACTTAACTAGTTTGTACTCTCTGAAAGTACATCATCAATATAGTATCACTGCACAAGCAGGTTGTGGGGGATTTGTATACAATCACTAAGAAATAGAGACCCAACCACAAAGCAGAACTACTTGTGATGAGAATGTGAATCACAGCACACCCTAAAGAAGGAACCAGACAATCCACGGGACATTGAGTAGATAACTAAACAAAACTACCATTTTATTGCCTGACCTGTGGTGGCGCAGTGGATAAAGTGTCAACCTGGAAACGCTGAGGTTGCAGGTTCAAAACCCTGGGCTTGCCTGGTCAAGGCACATATGGGAGTTGATGCTTCCTGCTCCTCCCCACCTTCTCTCTCTTTCTCTCTCTCTCTCCTCTCTATAATGAATAAACAAAAAAATCTTAAAAAAAAAACTACCATTTTATTACTAAAAAGCATGAATAGCAAACACCTCAGGTAAATGCTGTTGATGCACTTAACAACAAAAGCCGTGGAAACGGAGAGAATTCCAGCAGGCCCCACAACTGCCTGCAAGCAGGAGTTTTGTGACTTTCCCAGAGGCTACAGAATCTTAGAATGCCAAATTTGAATCTTGAGGATATTTGGGTACTGTGCAAATTTTAGTTACCAATGCCTCATTTTAGCAATTCTGAATTGGCATGTTCTTAGTAATAAGTAAAATTGAAAGGAAGTCCTAAAGAAAGGACTTGGATTTGTCAGCCCTTCAGAAGGCCCTTACTGCCCTCTAGTGGGTACCCTACTCAGGCCCCTCTGAGATCATTAGTGACCCCAGGATCTGTGCAAACCAATATACAATGCATAGTGTACCTACCTTATCCATATAGTCCTGACTAAAATTTGGGCACATTGTCATATTTTTTTCTGATTTGTAAAATCATTTATATAAATAACCTTATAAAATCTATAAATAAAATTACATTCATAGGCTTAGTGACTTGCCTTTAACAAAAAACTCAGTTACATGAAAAGAAATATGAAAGGTGCAAAGGAAACAAAGAACATATATCAACCAACAGGCATCTGTTATTTTTCCATTATTGACCTGCTGTTGAATTTAATGAGTTAATGAGATATTACTCCATTTGTCCTTGTTGAGCAAGAACTCTGCTTGTTTGAGTATTAATGGGTCTGTAGCAAAATAGGTATGTGGCAGCTTTTACAGTTGTCATGAAAGGTTGCTAGTTTGGCCTTTTCCTTGGTTTGGAAATAGAAAAGTTATTTTGATAATAATAGCCATCAAATACAAAAGAGTATTTTCTTTTTTTAAAAGATTTTATTTTTATTCATTTTAGAGAGGAGAGAGAGAGAAGGGGAGGAGCAGGAAGCATTAACTCCCATATGTGCCTTGACCAGGCAGCTCTGGGGTTTCAAACCGGCGACCTCGACGTTCTAGGTCGACACATTATCCACTGTGCCACCACAGCCCAGGCCCTGAGTACTTTCTATATGCGAAGTCCATTACATTCATCATCTCATTTGATCCTCACAACAACTCTATGAGGAGGATATTAACATTATTCCCAGTTTACAGATAGGGATAACAAAGTAGAAAGAGGTTAATTAAGATCCTTCCCCAGGATCACACAGCAAGTAAGTAATAAAACCATTTTAACTCAATTTTGTCTAATTCTTAATCCTATGGTTTAACACATCCAAATCAAAGAATGCAGAAATAATAATTCTTGAATATGAAAAATTAAGCACTGGACTCTGAATTCAGAATGATCTCCAGCAAGGACTCTCCCTCAGCACTCTAGTTGATAACTCTTAACCTCAGGGTGTTAGTCTTCAGTGTGGTCACCATCAAGCAGCCTTGGGAATTTCCAGAGCTCCGCGATTCCCTTGCCACTCACTGGGACCCTCAAAAGCGAGCTTGCTCACACATGCACACAAACAGAGGAATACAGACTGCTGGGATATGAATAAGCTCCATCAAGTACACTGTTCAAAGACAATTTTCAGAACAGACAAAATTATGAATCTCATATAAATACATATTAAAGAATTGATTGGGCCCTGGTCGGTTGGCTCAGCGGTAGAGCGTCAGCCTGGCATGCGGGGGACCCGGGTTCGATTTCCGGCCAGGGCACATAGGAGAAGCGCCCATTTGCTTCTCCACTCCCCCCCCCCTCCTTCCTCTCTGTCTCTTCACCTCCCGCAGCCAAGGCTCCATTGGAGCAAAGATGGCCCGGGCGCTGGGGATGGCTCTTTGGCCACTGCCCCAGGCGCTAGAGTGGCTCTGGTAGCGGCAGAGCGACGCCCCGGAGGGGCAGAGCATCGCCCCCTGGTGGGCAGAGCGTAGCCCCTGGTGGGCGTGCCGGGTGGATCCTGGTCGGGTGCATGCGGGAGTCTGTCTGACTGTCTCTCCCTGTTTCCAGCTTCAGAAAAATACAAAAAAAAAAAAAAGAAGAAGAATTGATTGAACTCATGCTATATGTGAGAACCAGTAGGATGTTAGAACTAGTTCAAAGGAAAAGGGAAGAACCACAAATTTATATGGCACAAAGGTATTGAATTACAAATAGAGAAAAATTTTCCACAGGAGGACAAGATAGAGTTTGCATATTGATGATGTTGAAATTTACCTGAGCTCTATGTTCCCAGAAAATTTTGATGGTTAAGAAATCTCCCCAGCCTGACCAGGTGGTGGCACAGTGGATAGAGTGTCAGACTGGGACATGGAGGACTCAGGTTCAAAACCCCGAGGTCGCCAGCTTGAGCACGGGGTCATCTGGTTTGAGCAAGGCTCAACAGCTTGAGCCCAAGGTCACTGGCTTGAGCAAGGGGTCACTCTGTCTGCTATAGCCCCCTGGTCAAGGCACATATGAGAAAGCAGTCAGTGAACAACTAAGGTGCTGCAACAAAGAATTGATGCTTCTCATCTCTCTCTCTCTCTTTCTGTCTGTCCGTCTCTATCTGTCCTTCTATCTGTGTCTCTCTGTCTTTGTCTCACGAAAGAAAGAAAGAAATCTCTCCAATCTAGTCTGATCAGGCAGTGGCGAAGGAAATAGAGCGTCAGGGCCCTGGCCGGTTTGCTCAGTGGTAGAGCATCGGCCTGGCGTTCAGGAGTCCTGAGTTTGATTCCTGGCCAGGGCACACAGGAGAAGCGCCCACCTGCTTCTCCACCCCTCCCCCTCTCCTTCCTCTCTGTCTCTCTCTTCCCCTCTTGCAGCCAAGGCTCCATTGGAGCAAAGTTGGCCTGGGCACTGAGGATGGCTCTATGGCCTCTCCTCAGGTGCTAGAGTGGCTCTGGTTGCAACAGAGCAACGGCCCAGATGGGCAGAGCATCGCCCCCTGGTGGGCATGCTGGGTGGATCCCGGTCGGGCGCATGCGGGAGTCTGACTGCCTCCCCATTTCCAGCTTCAGAAAAGTACAAAAAAAAAAAAGAATTAGAGCGTCAGCCTGGGATGCTGAGGACCCAGGTTCAAAACCCAGAGGTCTCTGACTTGAGTGTGGGCTCATCCAGCTTGAGCGCAGGCTCCCTGGCTTCACCGTGGGATCATAGACATGATCCCATGGTCACTGGCTCGAGCAAAGGTTGCTGTCTTGAGCAAAGGGTCGCTGGCTCCACTAGAGTCTCCCTTCCCCTGTCAAGGCATATATGAGAAAGCAATCAATGAATAACTAAAGTGGTGCAACTACGAGTTAATACTTGTACTTTTAATCTCTCTCCTTTCCTGTCTATCCCTGTCTGTCTCTCTCTCCCCGCTTCATTAAAAAAAGAATTCTCCCCATTATAGAATTGTACACCTGAAACCCATGTAATTTTATTAACCAATGTCACCCCAATAAATCCAATTAAAAATAAAATTTTAAAAATATTTTCAATTTTGCCTGACCTGTGGTGGCGCAGTGGGTAAAGCGTCGACCTGGAATGCTGAGGTTGCCGGTTCAAAACCCCAGGCTTGCCTGGTCAAGGCACATATGGGAGTTGATGCTTCCTGCTCTCTCCCCTTTCCCCCCCCCCACCGTCTCTTCTCTCTAAAATGAATAAATAAAATATTTTTTAAAATAGATTTTTTTAATTATTTATTTATTTATTCATTTTTAGAGAGAACAGAGAGAGAGAGAGAGCGAGAGACAGAGAGAGAGAGAAGGGGGGAGGAGCTGGAAGCATCAACTCCCATATGTGCCTTGACCAGGCAAGCCCAGGGTTTCGAACCAGCGACCTCAGCATTTCTAGGTTGACGTTTTATCCACTGCGCCACCACAGGTCAGGCCTTAAAATAGATTTTCAATTTTAAAAATTTCCCCATGTTAAAAATATTTATGTTCCACAAAGAATTTTACACATGTTCATAGCACCATTACTCATAATAATCAAGAAATGGAAATAAACTAAATGCTCATCCATTGATGATCAGTAAACAAATCATATGATGGAATATTATTAAGCTATAAAAAAAAAAAAAGAATGAGGCCTGACCTGTGGTGGCACAGTGGATAAAGAGTTGACCTGGAACTCTGAGGTCACTGGTTCAAAACCCTGGGCTTGCTACTTAAGAAACATATGGGAGTTGATGCTTCCTGCTCCTCCCCCTTCTGTCTCTCTTTTTCTCTCTCCTCTCTAAAATGAATAAATAAAATCTAAAAAAAAAAAAAGAATGAAGTACTGATACATGCATGCCACGACATGGATGAACCTTGAGAATATTATGTAAGTGAAAGACACAAAAGACCACATTGTGTCGAGCCACAACGAAGAACTGATGCTTTTCATCTCTCTCTCTTCCATCTGTCTGTCCCTATCTGTCACTCTCTGTGTCTCTCCCTCTGTCTCTGTCACACACACAAAAAAAAGACCACATTCTGTCATACATTTATATAAAATGTCCAGAATAGGCACATCCATAAAGATGCAGGGAGATTGGTAGCTGGCTGGGGCTGGTGCAGAAGGAAATAGAAGGGGGTCGGAAGAATGTAGAGTGACTGCTAACGGGTTCAAAGTTTCTTTATGGGATGATAGAAAAGTACTAAAACTAGATTATGGTGATTGTTGTACATCTTTATAAATATACTAAAGATATTGAATTGAACACTTTAAACAACTGAACTGTATGGTATATAAAGAATATCTCAACAAAGCTACTAAAAACTAAATTGAGTAACAGTCTGCAAAGTAACGACTGGTACTTCTCAAAAGTGTCAAAGTCATGAAAGACAAGGAGAGACTGCAGAATTGTCATAGATTAAAGAAGACTAAGGAGACAGCAAATCTAAATGCAATGGAAGTGCTTGAGCAAATCCTTGAACAGAAGAAATTATTTTGAAGGGAAAAAAATTATTGACATTTTATTAAGTCTGTAGCTTACTTAATATTGAATAATATTGTTCCGGTGTTAATTTCCTGGATTTTATAATTGTACTATGGTTATGTAAATTGTTAGTATTTAGGGAAGAATATTAGAAAACTCTCTATACTAAATATTTTGCAACTTTTCTATAAATCTAAAATTATTTCAAAATAAGCATTCTTTTTCTTTTTTCCAAGTGAAAGGAGGGGAAATATTGAGACATGTCCTGCATGCGCCCCAGCTGGGATCCAGCTGCAACCCCCATCTGGGGCAGGTGCTCTGCCCATCTGGGGCAATGCTCTCAACTGAGCTATTTTTAGCACCTGAGGTAGAGGCTCCATGGAGTCATCCTTAGTGGCTGGGTCTGATGTGCTTGAACCAATCAAACCATGGCTGCAGGAGGAGAAGAGAGAGAGAGAAAAGGAAGAGAGAAAGGGAGGGGGAGAATCAGGTGGTTGCTTCTCCTGTGTGCCCTGGCTGGAAACCGAACCTGGCACATCCACATGCCAGCTGATGCTCTACCACTGAGCAAACTGGCCAGGGCCTAAATGAGTATCTTTTAAAAGAGAATTTTTTTTAACAAAAGAGAGACAGACAGACAGGAAGAGAGAGAAATTAAAAAGCCTCAACCCATGGTTGCAATACTTTAGTTGTTCATTGGTTGCTTCTCTTACATGCCTTGACCGGGGGGCTCCAGCCAAGCTAGTGACCCCTTGCTCAAGCCAGTGACCTTGGGCTCAAGACAGCGACCTTTGGGCTCAAGCCAGAAACCATGGGATTATGTCTAGGATCCCACACTCAAGTCAAGGACACCGTGTTCAAGCTGGTGAGCCCACACTCAAGCCTGAAACTTCTGGGCTTTGAACCCATGTCCTCAGTGTCCCAGATCAGTGCTTTATCTTCTGTGCCCCCTCAGTCTGGTTAAAAGAGAAAATCTTAAGAGACATTTCAGCTAATTGCAATGTGGGAACTTTATTTTGATCCTGAATAAAACAATAAACTATTTAAAAAAAACATTTATGAGTTAAACACTGAGTGAATATTTAATATCAAAAATCATTATTAAATTTCATTTGGACATTGTGATTATTTTTGTTAAATGATCCTTTTCTCCTAGAGATAAATGCTGGAATAGTTACAGATAAAATTTTAAAATGTCTAGGATTTGCT
This sequence comes from Saccopteryx bilineata, assembly GCF_036850765.1. Classification (NCBI taxonomy): domain Eukaryota; kingdom Metazoa; phylum Chordata; class Mammalia; order Chiroptera; family Emballonuridae; genus Saccopteryx; species Saccopteryx bilineata. The sequence goes on along the minus strand of NC_089497.1, from coordinate 70,071,104 downwards.
TTAAATAACCCAAAGAGAAAGGAGAAAATGGCGGGGGGGGGGATACAGATCAAATAAAATTGTCTATGAGTTTATCATTGTTTCATATGTGATGGGCACATAAGGAATCATTATATTATTTTCTCTATTTAAATATATATATATATTTATTTTGTGAGAGAGCGAGAGAGAGAGAGAGCAAGCTGCTCCTGTCTGTGCCCTGAGCAGGGGATCGAACTGGCAACCTTCATGCTCCAGGACAATGCTCCCACTAACTGAGCTGTCCATCCAGGACTTAAGTTTTATTGAGTTTTAGAGAGGCAGAGGAAGGGAGGGAGATGGGAAGGGGAAGGGAAGCATTTGTTGTTCCACTCAGTTGTGTGTTCTTTGGTTGCTTCCCCTGTGTGTCCCTGACTGGGGATCAAACCCGTAAACATGTTGTTTTGGGACAATGCTCTTAAACAACTGAACTAACTGACCAGGGTCTACTTTTGTATAATTTTTTAATTATAATTTTTTTTTATTAAGTGAGAAGCAGGGAGGCAGAGACAGACTCCTGCATGCGCCCCAACCAGGATCCAACCGGCAAACCCGCTACCGGGCGATGCTCTGCCTATCTGGGACCACTGCTCCATTACTTGAAAACGGATCTTAATCTCTTCCCAGGCAGATGCATGCCTTGAACCAAACATGATTATTTTGTGTATTCAGAAAGATAAAGAAAAAAAAGCACATTACTGGATTTCAAAATACTATCTACAATTAAACTTATGACACAAAATTTAAGGCAGTGCTTCTCAATTTGGGTGTTATGGACTCAGGAAACCAATCTACAGGGTTGGTAAATGCACCAGGGGGCAGTGCTCTGCCCATCCAGGGGGTCTCTCTGTCGCAACCAGAGCCACTCTAGCGCCTGGGGCAGAGGCCATGGAGCCATCCCCAGCGCCCGGGGCCATCTTTTGCTCCAATGGAGCCTCGGCTGCGGGAGGGGAAGAGAGAGACAGAGAGGAAGGAGAGGGGGAGGGGTGGAGAAGCAGATGGGCGCTTCTCCTATGTGCCCTGGCCAGGAATCGAACCCGGGACTTCTGCACGCCAGGCCGACGCTCTACCACCAAGCCAACCGGCCAGGGCTGTCAATTGTTTCTTACAGCTTTGTCAAGTTTTACTTCATATGTGTTAAAGCTTCATTTTTAGGTACAATGAATTTGACATATTTTGTCTTCCTGGTGAAGTAAAGCTTTATCATTATAAAGTGACCATTTCTATTTCTAGTAAAGCTTACCAGTAGGTTTGTTTTGGAAAGCATTTGCCCAATGCATCTTTTTCCATTTTTTTACTTCCAGCTTTTCTAAGACCTTATGTTTTACGTGTGTCCCTTGTAAATAGTATATTCTTTTTTTAAGTTTTTATATTTATGAGAGAGAGAGAGAGAGAAACATCAATTTGTTGTTCCATGTACCGGTTGATTCCCACATGTGCCCTGACCAGGGTTCAAATCTACCACTTTGGCATATAGGGCAATGACACTCCAACTGACTGAGGTACCTGGCCAGAGGAATAATATATTCCTGAATTTTATTATTTGGTCCAGTTTTTACATGAATACTGAAAAGATCTTAGAATGTTTTAACTCTAGTCATCTCCTTTCTGATTTACATGTATAAGTAATTTAGTACTTTCTTTAACTCCCCAATTTAGATATTGATGTTATTTTATATCATCAACACTTGTTTAAATTTACTCACACACTTACAGTTTTCTTTATTAGACCTTCCACTTTGCATCTTAGACCTTTGTTCTAGAATTTCTTCTGCTTGAGGTATCTGTTTTAACAATGCTATGCAATATGCTGTGGAAAGTGGTAGAAATAGTTTATAACTGCACTGTTTAATATACTAGCCACTAGCCACATATGATTGCTGAGCACTTGAAATGTGGTAAATATGACTGCATTACTGAATACTTACCATACTTGTAAATAATTTTAATTTTAATATTAATAGTATCATATGTGGTTAGTGGATACTGCACTGAACTGTATAACTTTAGAAGTTCTATTAGTAAAGGTCTTTGAATGACCAATTGTCTCCATTTTAAATCTGAAAATATATTTACTTTACCCATGTACAGTACCTGAAAATAATTTCTATGGGAAGACAATGCTAGGGTTAAAAATATTTTCCTTCAACTCTTTGAAGATGTTATGCCATTATCCTGTGGATTCTATATCTATTATAGTGAAGTCGATCTAATTTGTGTTTTCCTTTAGATAATATATATTGTCTGTCTGGCTGTTTTTAATCTGTGTGTGTGTGTGTGTGTGTGTGTGTGTGTGTGTGTGTGTGTGTGGTGTCTTTGCTGTTTTGCAGTTCTGCCACCAGTAAGTGCCACAGTGCTGCTAGCATCCTCTGGTCACCAATGGGGAAACTGGTTATTTTGGCTGGTCAGCTCGTTCCACAGCAGAACTCTTGGCACCTGGTGACCTGTCTGTGTAGTGACAAACCATTCCAGTTTGCCAGGGACTTAGGGTTTTCCTTCAGTCCAGGATGCAGGATTTTCAGTTCTCCAACTGGGATAGTACAGAGCAAATTGTTGGTCACCATTCCTGCTTCTCCTCCTTCATACCCAGCCCTCCCCCTCCTGATACACACATGTTCCTTGAGCAAGGCTGGACAAAGAGTGGGCCAGGCTCAGTGTCACACTCTTCCTACAATCCCTGCTCTGTCTGGATTCAAAACCTTGATGTTCAAGTTGATACTTTTTTTTTCTCTTGACAATGCTATCTCAGGATCCATATTGGCTCTCTCCAGTCCATCCCCATCCAGGAAGCTCAAGCTCTCCTTAAGAAGGCCAGTCTGTTACATTTGAATCTCAGACTACACAGGTCAAATTCTTTCCCACAGCGATCCATGTATATCATGGATATGGCTTGTCAACTTCACAGCTTTGGAACACTCAATATCAAAAGTTACCAGAATGAGCAGTTGGTGCACAACATGACACTGCCCTCTAGGGGGAGATGTTGTCTAATTCCACAAGCTATTTTATCAAAGCCCAGCCAGAGGTTTTTTTGTGGGGTTTTTTTTATTTTAATGGGGTGACATTGATAAATCAGGGTACATATGTTCAGAGAAAAATATCTCTAGGTTATTTTGACATTTGATTATGCTGCATTCCCATCATCCAAAATCCAATTGTCTTCCGTCACCTTCTAACTGGTTCTCTTTGTGCCCCTCCCCGCCCCAACCCTCACCCTCTCCTGCCCCCCCATCCCGTAACCCCTATACTCTTGTCCAAGTCTCTGAGTCTCATTTTTATGTCCCACCTATGTATGGAATCATATAGTTCTTAATTTTTTCTGATTTACTTATTTCGTTCAGTATAATGTTATCAAGGTTCATCCATGTTGTTGTAAATCAGGGGTCCCCAAACTACGGCCTGCGGGCCACATGCGGCCCCCTAAGTCCATTTATCCGGCCCCCGCTGCACTTCTGGAAGGGGCACCTCTTTCATTGGTGGTCAGTGAGAGGAGCACATTGACCATCTCATTAGCAGGCCCATAGTTCCCATTGAAATACTGGTCAGTTTCTTGATTTAAATTTACTTGTTTTTTATTTTAAATATTGTATTTGTTCCCATTTTGTTTTTTTACTTTAAAATAAGATATGTGCAGTGTGTATAGGGATTTATTCATAGTTTTTTTATAGTCCGGCCCTCCAACGGTCTGAGGGACAGTGAACTGGCCCCCTGTGTAAAAAGTTTGGGGACCCCTGTTGTAAATGATCCGATGTCATCATTTCTTACGGCTGAGTAGTATTCCATAGTATATATGTACCAAAGCTTTTTAATCCACTCGTCCACTGATGGACACTTGGGCTGTTTCTAGATCTTCACTATTGTGAATAATGCTGCCATAAACATAGGGGTGCATTTATCCTTTTGAAACAGTGCTATGGTGTCCTTGGGGTATATTCCTAACAGTGGGATAGCTGGGTCAAAAGGCAGTTCGATTTTTAATTTTTTGAGAAATCTCCATACTGTTTTCCACAGTCCAGCCAGAGTTTTATTGCACATGTGTCAGTAAAACTTCTTACTTCTTCTCTTCCCTGAAGTTTTTGAGTGAGATTTATTATGAATAATTAACTTGTTTGGACTGAGCTATAGAGAAAGTTTAAAAGATGTTTTCCTACCAATTCTCAGTCTGGAAACAAAGAGGATTGTTACATCTCTGGAGACCAGACATATCTTTGGAGGTGATAGTCAAGATTACAGAAAAACAAACAAACAAAAAGTGAAGGACTCAAAATTTAGTTCTTCTGTCATTTCCTAGCAATCTAGGACAAGAACACTAAAAAAACCTCAGCTACCCCATAGTATATTAAGAACCTTCAGCCTGACCTGAGGTGGCGCAGTGGATAAAGTGTTAACCTGGAATGCTGAGGTTGCTGGTTTGAAACCCTGGGCTTGCCTGGTCAAGGCATATATGGGAGTTGATGCTTCCTGCTCTTCCCCATTCTCTCTCTCTCTCTCTCTCTCTTCTCTAAAATGAATAAATTTTTAAAAAATTCAAAGTGCATATGGGTGTTGATGCTTCCTGCTCTTTCCCCCTTTTCTCTCTCTCTTTCTCTCTGCTCTAAAATGAATAAAATCTTATAAATATTTTTTTAAAATAGAATACTAAAGAATCTTCGACTTACAGAACTCCAGACCCAAAAGTAACTAAAAAAATAAGCAACGTTCATGGCAGTGAACAATGGACTCTGACCGCTGAGCAACAAGTGAGCTCTCGCTGAGAAGCACAGAAGGCCCTAGAATTTACATGCAAAGTGCTGTGATCCACAGCCTGATGCATGCAATTACCAGAGCCCTCACTCCGTAGAAATAGTAACTAGAAAAGGTCAGCTCCAGTGTGTGCATCAAGGGGTCCCTAAAGGGGACATATCTACTATTATTTTGACACTTGTATTGGAAGAACCCGAAGATGAAAAAAGTGCCATTCAAAGGTTAGAAGAAAACATGTCATGAGGAAAAGCCTCGTAACATTAGATTTGACAAGATTTCTTGGATATGACACCAAAAGTACAGACAACAACAACAAAAAAATGGATAAGCTGGACTTCATCAAAATTTAAAACTTTTGCCCTGGCCGGTTGGCTCAGTGGTAGAGCGTCGGCCTGGCATGCGGGAGTCCCGGGTTCAATTCCCGGCCAGGGCACACAGGAGAGGCGCCCATCTGCTTCTCCACCCCACCCTCCTTCCTCTCTGTCTCTCTCTTCCCCTCCCGCAGCCGGGGCTCCATTGGAGCAAAAAGATGGCCCGGGCGCTGGGGATGGCTCCTTGGCCTCTGTCCCAGGCGCTGGAGAGGCTCTGGTCATGGCAGAGCGATGCCCCGGATGGGCAGAGCATCGCCCCCTGGTGGGCATGCCAGGTGGATCCCGGTCGGGTGCATGCAGGAGTCTGTCTGACTGCCTCCCTGTTTCCAGCTTCAGAAAAATAAAAATTAAAAAAAAAAATTAAAACTTTTGTGTTTCAAAGGACATGATCAATAGGGTAAAAAGGCAACCCACAGAACTGGAGAAAATATTTGCAAATGATATATCTGATAAGGAATTAATATATAGAATATATAAACAATTTCTACAACTCAACAGCCAAAAAACAAAAAAACAAAAAAAAAGAAAAACACCCAACCTAATTTAGAAATAGACAAAGGGCTTGAATAGACATTTCTTAAAAGAAGAGGTATAAATAGCCAATAAGAACATGAAAAGATGCTCACCATTACTAGCTAGCCATTACAGAAGTGCAACTCAATGCCTAACCTGTGCTGGCACAGTGGATAGAGCATCAACCTGGAACACTAATGTCACCAGTTTGGAAACCCCAGGTTTGCCTGGTCAAGGCACATATGAGAAGCAACTACTACTATGAGTTGATGTGTTTCCTGCTTTCCCACCCCCCTTTTCTCTCTCCTCTCTCTAAAATCAATAAATTGCATTCTTTTAAAAGGTGCGACTAAAACCACAATGGGATACCACTTCATAACCACTAGGATGTATATTATAAAATAAAAAAATTTTTAAGAAAATAAAAACTGTTGGTGAGGATGTGGAGAAATTGAAACCCTTGTACATTGTTGGTGGGGATGTAAAATGGTGTAGGTGCTGTGGAAAACAATATGGTGTCTCTTCAAAAAAAAATAGAATAACATATAATCCAGCAATTTTACTTCTGTATATATACCCAAAATAAGTGAAAGCAGGCACTCAAACAGATACTTATACACCTGTGTTCATAGAAATGTTATTCACAATAGATAAAACATGTAAGCAGCCCAAGTGTCCATTGATGGATGAGTGAATGAATAAAATATACCATATTTTTCACTTCATAAGACATACCTAGGGTTTTAAGGAGGAAAATAAGAAAAATAATCTGAACCAAATGGTGTATTAAAATATTTAATAGCCTGACCAGGCAGTGGCACAATGGATAGAGCATTGGACTGGGATGCCAAGGACCCAGGTTCGAGACCCTGAGGTCGCCAGCTTGAGCACGGGCTCATCTGGTTGAGCAAAAGCTCACCAGCTTGGACCCAAGCTCGCTGGCTCGAGCAAGGGGTTACTCAGTCTGCTGAAGGCCCGCGGTCAAGGCACATATGAAAAAGCAATCAATGAACAACTAAGGTCTTGCAACAAAAAACTGATGATTGATGCTTCTCATCTCTCTCTTCATTCCTATCTATCCCTCTCTCTGACTCTCTCTCTGTCCCTGAAAAAAAAAAAGAATGCTCAAGTTATATGACATAATACAATATGTCTATTCTTGGGGTTGGGGGAGGGAAGACTAGGAAATAATTTATTTGAACTTCTTGATTTCATTATAAAAGACAAGCACAAAAGCACCACCCATGCCTCTAAGAACATTGGACTATGCACCTTTGAAAAAAGCTTTGCCTCCTTGATCTTCCTCCAGCAGCTGAGTAGTCAACTGTGCCTGTGTACATGATATTGGTTCCTTTGCATCCCGACTGTATCATCATGCAGCGACGAACAGTCTCAAATGGATAGAAAGTCAACCCAGCCACTGTAGTGATGGACTGTGCAATCATTCCAGCTGATGAAGATGTGAGTATTCTTAGGACCTAGAAGAATTCCCTTGGCAGTATCATAGATACCAAAGTAGGCAGCCCTGCCCAGACGCAATAAAGCTTTGGTACAGGTTCTTAATCCCCTCAGATTTGTAGATTTTAACCAGGCAGTCACCAAGGCCTTTGAATTCCCTTTCAGTTTCAGCTTTGCCCACATCAGCTGCTAGGTGGGTACAAGTAAAATCAAGAGGATACACAAAACACAATGAAGTGACCCCAGCAGCACCACCTGGTAGCAGATTCTCTGCAAAATAGTGCCCAAACTGGATTCTCTTGTACACACCACCCAGGAAGATCTGCTTGTATTTATCTTTGAAGGCAAAGTTAAGAGTATGGGTGAGGAAGTATCTGATGATGTTGGCCAGGTTACCACGCCAGCAGGACAGGACTCCTTGTACATTAGGGATAGAACCATGCAGTCTATAATGCCCTTGAATTGCTTATCTGCCATGATCTGCTTGCTGGCATGCTGTACCTGCAGTAATACTTTGACCTGCTCAATGGGCAATACTGCTGTCTTGGAAATGGCTGCAGCCACTCCACTTGCCAGGAAGTTCTTGGTGAAGGACACTGGCATTTGACATGTTGGAAGGAAAGGAGAAGCAGGCGGCTGCGGAACTGAGCAAGTAACCGGCTGGGACTCCGGGGCTCTAAACTGAACTCTACACCTAAAAAATACTTAAGATAGTAAATTTTATGTGTATTTTGCCACAATTAAAAAACAAAACTAACAAAACAACAACCTGAGCCTCAGTTTAGGAGGTCCTGAATTTACTTTTATTTATTTGTCTAAAGTTGATAAGATTCTCATTACATTTACTGACTAGCAACAACCAGTCATTTATTCAGCAAATATTTATTAAGCATCTGTCATGGGCCAGGTACTCCTCTAAATACTTGGGATACAGCTCCCACGAGGGTGGAGCCAAAAGCCCAGAACAGGCAGAGTCCCACTGCTGAGTGTGGGCACGCAGTCCCGCCCAGCCTGTGGAGCCAGGGCTTACAGCCGTCCCACAAGCAGGCTCCTCCTGCAGGGCGGTGCAGAAATGCGGAATCAGGCGGTGACCTGCAGCTGAGCAAAGGTGCTCACCCCTGCCCTCAGGGCTGAGCATAATGCCACCTGTGGGGGCGGGGTGAAGGCCAAGGCCACCGAAGCTTGTACACCCAAGCACATGATCACAGCCACTCCTGTGAAGGAGAGGCGGAAACCACAGCAACAGCCCCAGTGGGCAGGCACCAGCAACACCCATACCCGAACACCCTAGGCAGCAACAGCAGAGGGGATGGCGGGACTGCACACAGACCACACCTAGGAAACACAGAGGCCACACCCAGTGGACTCCAGTGGCCAAAACCTTCTTTTACACAGACAAAATGAGAAGGCAGAGAAATGCAACACAAATGAATCAAGTGAAATCCCCAGAAAAGGACCTGAATGAGTAAGATATAACCAAATTACCAGATGCAGAGTTTAAAATAATGATTGTTAGGATGCTCAAAGATATTAGAACAACAATAGATGGTCATTATGAACACCTAAATAAAAAGATAGCAAATATAAAAAAGGACATTGAAATAATAAAAAAGAATCAGTCAGAAATGACAAATACAATATTAGAAATGAAAAACACAATGGAAGGAATTAAAAGCAGGATGGATGAAGCTGAGAATCAAATCAGCAAGTTAGAGGACAAGATAAATAAAGACATGGAAGCAAGAGCAGAAAAAACAAAAGAGAGTTCAAAAGTCTGAGGAAACTCTAAGAGAGCTCTGTGACAACATGAAGAGAAATAACATCAGCATCATAGGGGTTCCTGAAGAAAAAGAGAAAGAACAAGGGTAGAGACTTTGTTCAAACATATCATAGCTGAAAACTTCCCTCAATTAAGGCAGGAAAACATCTCACAAGTTCAAGAAGCACAGAGAACTCCATTAAAGAGAAACCCAAAGAAATCTACACCAAGACACATCATAATTAAAATACCAAAGCTAAGTGATAAAGAGAAAATATTAAAAGCTGCTAGAGAAAAAAAGACTATCACGTACAAAAGAGCCCCCATAAGAAAGACTTCCGACTTCTCAACAGAAACACTTGAGGCCAGAAGGGAATGGCAAGAAATATTCAAAGTAATGCAGAACAAGAGCCTACAACCAAGACTACTTTATTCAGCAAGGCTATTGTTTAAAATTGAAGGAGAAATAAAAAGCTTTCCAGTCAAAAAAAAAACTCAAGAAATTCACTACAACCAAACCAAGGCTACAGGAAATGCTAAGGGGCCTGTTGTAAACCGATCAAAGGAGAAAAAGAGTATAACAAAAGAGGAATACAGTTTTAAAGAATAAAATGGCAATAAGCAATTACATATCAATAATAACCTTAAATGTAAATGGATTAAATGATCCAATCAAAAGAGATAGAGTAGCTGCGTGGATAAGAAAACAGGACCTAGCCTGACCAGGCAGTGGCGCAGTGGATAGAGCATCAGATTGGGATGCAGAGGACCCAGGTTCGAGACCCCAAGGTCGTCACCTTGAGCACAGACTCATCTGGTTTGAGCAAAAGCCTGCCAGCTTGAACCAAAGTCCACTGGCTCAGCAAGGGGTTACCCGGTCTGCTGAAGGCCCGCAGTCAAGGGACATATGAGAAAGCAATCAATGAACAACTAAGGTGTTGCAACATGCAATGAAAAACTAATGATTGATGCTTCTCATCTCTCTCTGTCCCTGTCTATCCCTCTCTCTGACTCTCTCTCTGTCCCTGTAAAAATAAATAAATAAATAAATAAATAAATAAAATATGCATTAAAAAGAAGAGCATCTCACTTCTTAAAAAAGAAAAAAAAAGAAAACAGGACCCATACATATGCTGTCTACAAGAGACACACCTTAAAACAAAAGATGCACATAGACTGAAGATAAAGGATGAAAAAAAAACATTTCATGCAAATGGAAATGAAAAAAAAGCTGGGGTAGCAATACTTATATCAGACAAAATGAACTTTAAGACAAAGGCTATAGTAAGAGATAAAGAAGGTCACTACATAATGATAAAGGAAGCAATCCAACAGGAATATATAACCATTATAAATATCTACACATCTAATATAAGAGCACCTAAATATATAAAGCAGACTTTGATCAATTTAAAGGGCGAGATCAACAACAATACTATAATAGTAGGGGATTTCAATACCCCACTAACATCACTAGATAGATCCTCAAGAAAGAAAATTAACAAAGAAACAGCAGACTTAAAGAACATACTAGATCAACTCAATTTAATAGATATCTTCAGAATCTTTCACCCTAAAGCAGCAGGATATACATTGTATTCAATGCTCATGGTACATTCTCTAGGATAGACCACATGTTAGGGCACAAAAGTGGTCTCAACAAATTTAAGAAATTGAAATCATATCAAGCACTTTCTCTGATCACAATGGCATGAAACTAGAAATCAACCACAATAGAAAAACTAAAAAATACTCAAACACTTGGAAACTAAATAGCATGTTATTAAATAATGAATGGGTTAACAATGAGATCAAAGAAGAAATAAAAGAATTCCTAGAAATGAACGATAACAAGCATACATCAACTCAAAATTTATGGGACACAGCAAAAGCATTCCTGAGAGGGAAGTTCATAGCATTACAGGCATACCTCAAGAAGCTAGAAAAAGCTCAAATAAACAACTTGACCTTGCATCTAAACGAACTAGAAAAAGAACAGCAAGTAAAGCTCAAGGGTAGTAGAAGAAAGGAAATAATAAAGATCAGAGCAGAAATAAATGACATAGACGTTAAAGAAACAATACAGAGGATCAATGAAACCAGGAGTTGGTTCTTTGAAAAGGTAAACAAGATCGATAAACCTTTAACCAGACTCACCAAGAAAAAAAGAGAGAAGACTCAAATAAATAAAATTAGAAATGAGAGTGGAGAAATAACAACCGACACAACAGAAATACAAAATATTGTAAGAAAATACTATGAAGAACTGTATGCCAAAAAACTAGACAACCTAGATGAAATGGACAAATTCCTTGAAACACATAATCTTCCAAAAATCAATCTGGAAGAATCAGAAAACCTAAACAGACCAATTACAACAAATGAGATTGAAACAGTTATCAAAAAACTCCCAAAAAAGAAAAGTCCTGGGCCTGATGGCATCACAAGTCAATTCTACTAAATATTCAAAGAAGAACTAACTCCTATCCTTCTCAAGCTATCTCAAAAAATTCAAGAGGAAGGAAGACTTCCAAGCTCCTTTTATGAGGCGAGTATAATTATGATTCCAAAACCAGGCAAAAACAACACAAAGAAAGAAAATTATAGGCCAACATCCCTGATGAATTTAGATGCTAAAATCCTCAACAAAATATTAGCAAACCAGATACAGCAATATATGAAAAAAATCATACACCATGATCAAGTGGGATTTATTCTTGGGAGGCAAGGCTGGTACAATATTTGCAAATCAATCAATGTGATTCATCAAAGGAATGAGAAAACAAAAGGAAGGAGAAAAACCACATGATAATTTCAATAGATGCAGAAAAGGCATTTGATAAAATCCAGTACCCATTCATGATCAAAACTCTCAGCAAAGTGGGACTACAGGGAACATACCTCAACATGATAAAGGCCATCTATGACAAACCCACAGCCAATATCATACTCAATGGGCAAAAATTATAAGAAATCTCCTTAAGATCAGGAACAAGGTAGGGGTGCCCCTTTTCACCACTCTTATTCAACATAGTTCTGGAAGTCCTAGCCACAGCAATCAGACAAGAAAAAGAAATAAAAGGCATCCAAATTGGAAAAGAAGAAGTAAAACTATCATTATTTGCAGATGATATGATATTGTATATAGAAAACCCTAAAGTCTCAGTCAAAAAACTGCTAGATCTGATAAATGAATTCAGCAAGGTGGCAGGATATAAAATTAGTACTCAGAAATCAGAGGCATTTTTGTACACTAAAAATGAACTGTCAGAAAGAGAAATTAAGAAAGCAATCCCCTTCACCATTGCAACCAAAAAAATAAAGTAACTAGGAATAAATTGAACCAGAGAGATTAAAAACTTGTACTTGGAAAATTATAAAACATTGATAAAAGAAATCAGGGAAGATACAAACAAATAGAAACATATACCATGCTCATGGTTAGGAAGAATAAACACCATTAAAATGTCTATATTACCCAAAGCAATTTATAAATTCAATGCAATACCCATTAAAATATCAATGACTTACTTCAAAGATATAGAACACATATTCTAAAAATTTATATGAAACCAAAAGAGAACACGAATAGCCTCAGCAATCTTGAAAAGGAAGAATATAGTGGGAGATATCACAGTTCCATACATCAAGTTATTCTATAAGGCCATTATACTCAAAACAGCCTGGTACTGGCATAAGAACAGGCATATAGATCAATGGAACAGAACTGAGAACCCAGAAATAAACCCACACTTTCATGGACAATTGATATTTGACAAAGGAGGTAAGATCATACATTGGAATAAAGACAGCCTCTTCAACAAATGGTGTTGGGAAAATTGGAAGCTATCTGCAAAAAAATGAAACTACACCACCAACTTACACCATTCACAAAAATAAACTCAAAATGGATAAAAGACTTAAACGTAAGCTGTAAAACCATAAGCATCTTAGAAGAAAACATAGGCAGTAAGCTCTCTGACATCTCTCGCAGCAATATATTTGCCGATTTATCTCCACAGGCAAGTGAAATAAAAGACAGGATAAACAAATGGGACTATATCAAACTAAAAAGCTTCTGCACAGGCCCTGGCCGGTTGGCTCAGCGGTAGAGCATCGGCCTAGCGTGCAGAGGACCCGGGTTCGATTCCCGGCCAGGGCACACAGGAGAAGCGCCCATTTGCTTCTCCACCCCTCCGCCGCGCTTTCCTCTCTGTCTCTCTCTTCCCCTCCCGCAGCCAAGGCTCCATTGGAGCAAAGATGGCCCGGGCGCGGGGGATGGCTCTGTGGCCTCTGCCTCAGGCGCTAGAGTGGCTCTGGTCGCAACAGGGCGACGCCCAGGATGGGCAGAGCATCACCCCCTGGTGGGCAGAGCATCGCCCCTGGTGGGCGTGCCGGGTGGATCCCGGTCGGGCACATGCGGGAGTCTGTCTGACTGTCTCTCCCTGTTTCCAGCTTCAGAAAAAAGAAAAAGAAAAAAAAAAAAAAAAAGCTTCTGCACAGCTAAAGACAATAAGAACAGAATAAAAAGACAAACTACACAATGGGAGAATATATTTGACAATACGGCCAATAAGGGGTTAATAACCAAAACTTATAAAGAATTTGGAAAACTCAATACCAGGAAGACAAACAATCCAATCAAAAAATGGGAAAAAGAAATGAACAGACACTCTCCAAAGAGGACATACGGATGGCCAAGAGGCATATGAAAAAATGCTCAACATCACTAATTATTAGAGAAATGCAAATTAAAACCACAGTGAGATATCACCTCACACCAGTCAGAATGGCGCTCATCAACAAAACAACACAGAATAAGTGCTGGCAATGATGTGGAGAAAAGGGAACCCTCCTGCACTGCTGGTGGGAATGCAGGCTGGTGCAGCCACTGTGGAAAACAGTATGGAGATTCCTCAAAAAATTAAAAATTGAACAACCTTTTGACCCAGCTATATCACTTTTAGGAATATACTCCAAGAACACCATAGCACTGTTTGAAAAGAAGAAATGCACCCCTATGTTTATGGCAGCATTGTTCACAATAGCAAAGATCTGGAAACAGCCCAAGTGTCTGTCAGTGGACGAGTGGATTAAAAAGCAGTGGTACATATATACTATGGAATACTACTCAGCCATAAGAAATGATGACATCGGATCATTTACAACAACATGGATGGACCTTGATAACATACTGAGCGAAATAAGTAAATCAGAAAAAACTAAGAACTATATGATTCTATGCATAGGTGGGACATAAAAATGAGACTCAGAGACATGGACAAGAGTGTGGGGGTTATGGTGTGGGGGGGAGGAGAGGGATGGGTTGGGGGAGGGGAGGGATGTAAAGAAAACCAGTTAGAAGGTGATGGAAGACAATTGGACTTTGGATGATGGGAATGCAGCATAATCAAATGTCAAAATAACCTAGAGATGTTTTCTCTGAACATATGTACCCTGATTTATCAATGTCACCCCATTAAAATTAATTAAAAAAAACTAAAAAAAATACTTGGGATACAGTAGTGAATAAAACAGACAGGGCCTACTGGATAGGTCAGTTGGTTAGAGCATCATCCCAAAGCACAGAGGTTGCCGGTTCAATCCTCAATCAGGGCACATACAGGAGCAGATGTTCCTGTCTCTCTCCTGCTCTCTCCTTTCTTCTCTTTAAAATCAATTTTTAAAAATTAAAATAAATAAATAAAAATAAAACAGAAAGAAAGACTTCATTTTCACAGAACTTACATTCTAAACTGATTGATATTCAAGACTCTGTTTTGTTTTGTTTTTGTATTTTTCTGAAGTGAGAAGCAGGGAGGCAGAGAGACAGACTCCCGCATGCATCTGACTGGGATCCACCCAGCAAGCCCTTTAGGGGGCGATGCTCTGCCTACCTGGGGCATTGTTCTGTTGCAACTGGAGCCATTCTAGTTGCCTGAGGTGGAGGTCATGGAGCCATCCTCAGCGTCTGGGCCAACGTGCTCCAATGGAACCTTGGCTGAGGGAGAGAAAGAGAAAGAGAGAAAGGAGAGTAGTAGGGATGAAGAAGCAGATGGGCGCTTCTCCTGTGTGCCCTGGCTGGAAATCGAACCCAGGACTTCCTCACGCCGGCCAACCCTCTACCACTGAGACAACTGGTCAGAGCCAAGACTTCTTTTGAAACCTAATACTGATATATTACTTTACAAAAAAAAAAAAAAAACAGAACTGACAGTTGACCAAAAAAATACTAATGTCTTTTAACATATGAAAAAATGTTCAAAACACATTTTCCCCCATACAGATTGGCAAACTGTCCAAACTGTTGGCAATATACACTATGGGGCGAAAGGCACTCTCATATATCGCTTGTATAAGAGCAAAATGGCACAGTTTCCACAGACAGCAATGAATCAGTAGCACCATGAGCAATTAAGCCCCATCAGACTTTGCAGTGAGTTCAACAGCACATCCCCTGCTGTGGAAATTTTATCCAATTTGAACCAGTTACTCTACTTTAAAAAGGAGTTCTAAGAAATAAATGTAAATATATAGAGCGATCAGTAGGAGGATGCTTGTTGCAGCATTGTTAGTAATAGCAAAAATTAAAAAAAAATTAAAAACCTGAATGTTTATCAATCAAGAAATAATTGGATAAATAATGGTATATTCATACTACAGAACAGAATCATTAAAAATAACTAGATTTAGGTGGGGGCACAGTGGATACAGTGTCTACCTGAATGCTGAGGACCCAGATTCGAAACTCTGAGGTCACCAGCTTGAGCGCAGGCTCATCCGGCTTGAGCATGGGCTTACCAATTTTAGAGCGTGATCATTAACATGACCCCATGGTAGCTGGCTTGAGCTCAAAGGTCTGGCTTGAAGCCCAAGGTCATGCTGGCTTGAGTCCAAGTTTGCTGGTTTGAGCAAGGGGTCACTTGCTCTGCTGAAGTGCCCCAGTAAAGGCACATATGAGAAAGCAATCAATGAACAACTAAGATGCTGCAACAAAGAATTGTTGCTTCTCATCTCTCTTCTTGTCTGTCCCTTCTCTTTCTCTCTCTCTCTTAAAAAAAATAACTAGGTTTGTCTACATCATACTATATAGTAAATAAAAATTAAGTTGCAGACAAAATGCACCATCATAATAATAGCTAATACTTAAATTGTGTTGATAATGTGTCAAAAAAGTGTTCTAAGAACTTTTTCTGTTTTATCCCATTTAATCCTCACAACCTTTTAAGGTTAGGTACTATTATTATCTCATTTCAAGAAGAGGAAGTCTAGGCATAGAGAGATTGCAAAATCTGCCCAAGGTTACACAGCTAGTAAATGACAAAGAGCCTGGAATGGAATCCAGGCACTCTGGCTTTGGAGTACCAGCATACAATCACATAATCTCTAAACATACATTTATGTGTGAATATATACATGTATAGGTATTTTAAATAGGTGTATATGGTATGTGCGTGTTTTAGGAGTATATCTACAGATATAGATAGATTGATATGTAAACTTATGAGAGAAATGGAAAGAATACCCACCTAATTATTTTTTTAAATTTTATATATTGATTTGAGAGAGAGAGAGAGAAAGGATGAGGCAGAGGAACAGGAAGCATCAGCTTGCTTCTTGTATGTGCCTTGACCAGGCAAGCCCAGGGTCTTGAACTGGCAACCTCAACATTCCAGGTCGATGCTTTATTCACTGCACCACCACAGGTCAAACCACCAAATTATCCCTAATGGTAATAACTTTGGAGTTTGAGTAGGGTGAGAGAAGTTGGGGGAGGGATTTTTATTTATTTATTTATAGTGTGTGTGTGTGTGTGTGTGTGTGTGTGTGTGTGTGTGATTATGTATTGGTGGTTTTTAGTATCTTTCCAATAAGTTTTATCCAATTTTTTAATTGTGGTAAAATATACATAACATAAATTTTAAAAAAAATTTACTATTTTAACCACTTTTAAGTGTGCAGTTTAGTGACATTAAGTACATTCTCATTGTTGTGTTACTATCACCACCTCCCATCCACATAACTCTTTTATGTGGCAAAACTGAAACTCTGTATCTATTAAATAATAGTTCTTCATTTCCTCTTTTGCCCAGCCCCTGGCAAGCACCATTCTACAATCTGTCTCTATGAACCTGACTATTTCAGATACCTCGTATAAATGGAGTCATACAATATTTGTCTTTTTGTGACTGGCTTATTTCACTCAGCATAATAATATCCTCAAGTTTCATCCATTTTGTAGTCATCATTTCCTTGCCTGACTAGTAGTAGCACAGTGGATAGAGCATCAACCCAGTATGCTGAGGTCCTAGGTTTGAGACCCTGAGGTTGCTGGCTTGAGTGCAGGCTCCTCTGGCTTGGGGTTGCCACCTTGAGTGCAGGATCATCAACACAATACCCTGGCCACTGGTTTGATCCCCAAGGTTGCTGGCTTAAGCTCAAGGTCACTGCCTTGAGCAAGTGGTCACTGGCTCAGCTGGTATCCCCAAGGTCAAGGAACATATGAGAAATCACTCAGTAAACAACTAAGGAGCCACAACTACGAGTTGATGCTTCTCATCTCTTTCCCTTCCTCTCTCTCTCTCTCCCTCTTGCTAAAATAATAGTAATAATAATAATAGTAATAAATTTTCTTACTTTTTTAGGAGGATAGTATTCCATTGTATGTATATACCACATTTTGCTTATCTATTCATCCATCAATGGACACTTGGGTTACTTCCAAGTTTTATCTATTGTGAATAATGCTGCTATGAGTGGGGGTGTATAAATATCTATTTGAGTGCCTGATTTCACTTACTTTGTGTACATATATATCCAGAAGTAGATATATGACAATTCTGGATCAGATGACAATTCTGTTTTATATTTTGGAGAACAACCACATACAAAAGATTTCTACAGTTGAACCTACATGTTTTCCACAGCGCCTGTAACATTTTACATTCCTACTAACAATGCACAAGGATTTCGATTTTTCCACATCCTCACTAATACTTGGTTATTTTCTTATTTTCTGTTTCGTTTTGTTTTGATAGTAGCCAACCTAATGAAGTGGTATCTCACTGTAGTTGGGTGTGTGTGTGTGTGCGTGCGTGTGTGTGACAGAGTCAGAGAGAGACAGAGAGAGGGACAGACAGGAAGGGACAGGGATGAGAAGCATCAATTCTTTGTTGCGGCTCCTTAGTTATTCATTGATTGCTTTTTCATTTGTACCTTAATGGGGGAGGGGTGTATAGCAGACTGAGTGACCCCTTGCTTAAGCCAGCGACCTTGGACTCAAGCTGGTGAGCCTTGCTCAAACCAGATGAGCCTGCGCTCAAGCTGGCGACCTCAGGGTTTCAAACCTTGGTCCTCTGCATCCTAGTTCGACACTCTATCCACTGCGCCACTGCCTGGTCAGGCTTATTGTAGTTTTGATTTTTAATTCCCTAATGATTAGTGATGTTGAGCATTTTTTTTTATGTGCTTATTGGTCATTTATACATCTTCTTTTGAGAAATGTCTACTTAAGACCTTTGCTACCCAGCAATTCCACTTCCAGGAATATATTCAAAGAAACCTGAAACACCAATTCAAGCGAATATATGCACTCCTGTGTTTAGTGCAGTGTTATTTACAATAGCCAAGATTTGGAAGCAGCCTGAATACCCCTCAGTAGATGAATGGATTAAAAAGCTGTGATACATTTACACAATGGAATACTACTTGGCTGTAAAATAAAACAAACAAACAAAATGAAACAAGAAGGAAATCTTGCCTTTTGTGACAGCAAGAATGGACCTGAAGATTATTATGTTAAGTAAAACAAGCCAGTCAGAGAAAGACAAGTACCATATGATTTCACTTACATGTAGAATCTAATGAACAAAATAAACAAACAAAATAGAAACAGACTCATAGATACAAAGTACAGACTGCCAACTGTCAGAGGGGATGGGGATTGGAGGCCGGGTAAAAAAGGTGAAGGGATTAAGCAAAGGAAAAAAGAAACTTATAGACAGGAACAACAGTGGGGGGACTGCAGGAGGGAAAGGGAGTAGGGAAGGTAAGAGGAGGGTCAAGGGGAGATCGATGATGTGTTATAGAATTGTATATCTGAAACCTGTATAATTTAATTAACCAGTGACACCCCAATAAATTCCATTAAAATTAAAATTTTTTAAAAATCTTTGCTCATTTTTATTTTGTTGTTGAGTTAAGTTTTGAAACAAAAAAATCAAGTTAAGATTTTCCCAGAGATCATTCACTAAAACCTTATCTAATCAGCTGTCTACAGAATAAGGCCTGAATTCATCACTCATCACTTTCAGAGGTTCAAGGAGTCATTTAAAAATTTTAGCAATTGGCCTGACCAGGTGATGGCACAGTGAATAGAGTGTTGGACTGGGATGCAAAGGACTCAGGTTTGAAACCCTGAGGTCGCTGGCTTGAGTGCCGACTCATCGCTCATGCAGCTTGTGAGCAGGCTCACCAGTTTGAATGCAGGGTCACTGGCTTGAGCTGGGATCATAGACATGACTCCAAGGTCACTGGCTTGAAGCCCAGGGTCTTTGGCTAGAGCCCAAGGTCGCTGGCTTGAACAAGAGGTCACTTGCTCTGCTATAGCACCGCCACCAGCCTCACTTCCCCCAGGCACATATAAGAAAGCAATCAATGAACAACTAAGGTGCCCCAACTAAGAACTGATGCTTCCTGCCTCTCTCCCTTCCTTCCTGTCTCTCTGTCCCTGTCTGTCGTTCTCTCTGTCTCTGTTACACACAGAAAAAAATTTCAGCAAATGAACCTACTTCCTCACCCATCCTCATTCCTACTCCACCCATGGACTAGTTCACCCTTCCATGGATGTGTGTGTGGGTGCGCACAGGGGTACACGCATGCAAACAGGCAAATCACTACCCCTATTTAATCACCTTTCTTTTCTCTTTCCGCCTGTGGGTTTGTAGGACAGTCTAATACCTTCCTCAACAATGTACATTCATTTATTTAAAACCTTTTACATAGTTGACTTCTGACTTTCCTTCTCCAGGCTAAATTTACCAAAATCCTTAAAAAATGGTTTTCTCCTAGCGCTATCATGAACTAGTAGTGGGAAGAAATGACAGATTCCTTGGTCTCACGAGGATTGAGACAGAGTAGGGTTTCAGTAAATGCTGGTAGGCTGAATGAATGAATAATTGAAGACATCATGAAATAGAAATTTTTATCACCCACACAAGTTGGCAGAAAAATTGCAGAACATGAAGTCACGTAAATCGAGAACTAATACTAGGTCTTCTGCTTACTAGATGAGTGATCGTAACCCCTCGTAGAGTTCAAGAAATGTTTGTTAAATGAATGAATGTTCTCACAGAGACAAGTGACGAATTAAATGAGATAATGCTTGCATCATCCTTGGCCACATCAACACTCAAGTGAATTTGCCCTATTATATCACATTTTGTGTTTATATAGGTAGTAAGTTCCCTGTGTTGTAAAGTACCCAATCCTTAATTCCACGGGTTTTCATAGAGACACCAAGTCCAGATGAGTTTTGAAGAGTTTTATTAAAGGAGGAAATTTATTAAATATGCCGGCCGCATATATCTTACATGGGGCAGCAGTCCCAAATCATGTGTGTCTATAATATTCTAGGGGCTGGTTATATACCTTTAATTATACATGGGTGGGGAAAAAGCCTGACATCATGGCATAAGCTTATAACCTTTGTTTTCACCTATTCAGGTTTGGGAAAAGGATGAAGGGGGGGATGGGACACAATTCATTAGCAAGTTTATAACATCTATCTATAGGATTCATAAAAAGACGCTTTTACATATTAAAACTTACAAGGTAATACAATGGTAAAAATGTCACTTTACATATTAAAAGACATTCCTATATTTTCTAGTGTTCACCTGCCATTCCTTTGTCCAGAGATACATACATTAACTACATGCTTTCAGGAGGGGAGGGGTAGTTTCCATGGGGACAAATGCCTGTAAATGTCCCATGAATATAAGAAAAAATTTAATTTAATCTTTTCTCTTCCTGCACCTGGCTAGCTATTTACTCGCTTCCTTATAGGTGTGGGGAGAGGTCAGAGAATCCAACTCTCTCTTTCCCCTCTGCATTTACAATACAATGCCATCGGCCATCCTGGTTTTGATGCTAATCACACAAGCATAGAAATAACACTTACAAAATCTTTCTGCACGCCTAGCCCAAATTAATAAAATGTTCTTTAAGCTTCCTAAAATATTAATATTAATTCTATAGCTTTTTGGTACCTTACATCACCTGCAGGAAGGGGATGTCCAATGGTGGGATTCAAATAATTTAACAACCTCTTCTATGCCCTAATGTACGTTTTAAATATTAAAAAAAAAAAAGATGCATCAACAGGTAGTTAATTCCATGCATTTAATACTTAAATAAGAACAATTAAAGAGGTACACAAAACTAGATTATAAGAGTTTTAAAATATTAATGAAAAAGTATCAACTAATACCTGACAAAAAACAATAAAACTGTTAAGATATTTCCAATGATAGCTTGGCAAATCCCCTGGCTGTTTGGCACTTTTTCTCTTTCTGTTATATGTTTGTTTACTGAAGTAACAAACGTGAGGGAATTAAAATGTAGTATTTTGTCAAAGGTATAATGAGTTTTATGACATGAAAAAATAAATATTACCAGCATAGTTCCATCAAATTTTATTCATCTATGGATGGAATGAACACTACTAGGGGTGCTTATAATACGCTGTTGTGCAAATGAACGTTAAAAAAGAGTGAGGAATGTAAATTTGTGATTTCCACGTTGGGCAGCTGCCCAGGTGCCCATCTTAGAACTCTGGTTACAAGTGCCATTTTAACAACTGGTTCTCAGAACTCAACAGAAAATCAGGTATTGGTTCAGCTGAAGCGATGGGAACCCGCTGAGTCCCACCACTGGGCATATCTGACTTGGTTTAGAACTCACCAAAGTTCCGGGTCATACTAGGTGATTAGAATGACAGAAGAGTACAATTTTTAATGTGCTCGGGGCGGGGAAGATTATATATTCCTAATGGATCTGGTCCCTTCGCAGAGACCACAAGTCTCATTATCTTGCAAGAATCTCAGTTTGTTCATGAACAAATGAAGGCCTACTAGCAGGTGGAGTCTGCGGTGCATCACCTTCAGCGTTTCAAGAGGTCAAGTTCGCGGCAGCCGAGACCCACGCCTGGCTTGCAGCTGCTGAGCCCTTTGACAGCGGGGCGCCTAAGTGAGACGCGTGCGCACTCTTCTCTCCTTGTCTCCTCCCACTCTCCCTTTATTAGTGCTTCGCGTTTAGAGTACTGAGTCCTTTTTGTCCTCCACTGCGTACGGTGTCGGTTTTCGTGCGGAAGTGGTGGCCGTGAGAGAAGATGGCGGCTACTGTGGTGGTTCCCCCTGGTGCGGTGTCCAGTCGGGCCACCAAGCGCAATGTCTGCGGGCCAGGAGGCGGTGGCGGCGCTGGGGGAGCCCGGGGGGCGGAGGAGGAACCGCCGCCGCCCCTACAAGCAGTTCTGGTGGCAGATAGCTTCGACCGCCGCTTCTTCCCCATCTCCAAGGACCAGCCTCGGGTGAGCGCCGTGCGCGAGAGCAGCCAGAGGCCCGTCGTGGTGGGGCTGGAGCTCTTTATCCTTTCGTCTGCCTAGGGAGGCGTGCTCTGGGAGGACGTGTATCCAACCTCTTTCCCTGAAATCGGGTTTACCTGGTTAGGAGGAAGGCAGACAGACTGTCTAAAGCCCTGATGAGTGGCTGACAGATTAGGTAGTGCTGTCTACCTCAGGTTTGGGACGCATGCAGAGGACTAACTTGTAGAAACAGTGCTTGTGAGAAGCCTACATGCGGGAATTCAACGCCCCAAGAGGAGGCTGCACGCCCTCTAAAGATAAACGGAGGGGAAAAAAAAGAGGTCCTTAGGTGAAAGGGCACCTCCTTTTACCCACAACATGGAGGTCATATGCCTAAAAAAAGGACAGACTAATCTGATCCCGTATTAACAGCTGTTTTGGATCTTGGTACGGTGTGCTTTTTTCCCTTCCAGGTTTTAATGACAGCCAGTACTACCTGTCTTAAAGGAGGATAGAACCGGTTTAGTGGCTGGTTACCACCAGCCTCTGTCTTGTTGTCTAGACCAGTGATTTAAAACCATTTTCATCTCAGGGCACACATAATAAGCTAATTACTAAAATTCTGCGGCACACCAAAAAAATATATTTTTTGCCATCCGACCAAAAAAAGGGGGTATGATCTTGATTCAGCTATTGTGTTTGCTGTTGTTATTTTTCAGATTTGACAATCTAAGAAAAAAGAGGTCCATGCCTTTGACTAAATAGTCAGGTGTTGCATGTTTTAAAACTTCTTGGGCCTGACCAGGCGATGGAGCAATAGGTAGAGCATGGGACTAGATGTGGATGACCCAGGTTCAAAACCCGGAGGTCGCTGCCTTGAGCGTGGGATCATAGACATGACCATGAGGTCACTGGCTTGAGCAACGGGTCACTTGCCCTACTGTAGTTCCCCCCACCCCCCACCCCCAACAAGGCACATAGGAGAAAGCAATCAGTGAACAACTAAGCAGCCACAACGAAGAACTGATGCTTCTCTCTCTCTCCCTTCCTGTCTGTCCCTATCTGTGTGTGTGTGTGTCTGTCTCTCTCTCTCTCTCTTTCACACACACACACACACACACACACACACACTGTTGGGGCACACTGGTTGGAAATCCCTGGTCTGGACATTAGGGAATTGGGCTGAGCTAGTCCTGGGGATTGCTGGGTCATTGAACCATCCCTCGTTCAAAAAGAGTGAACTGTATTCAGTTCAGAGAAAATTCTTAACTCCTCTCTCCAGCAGAAAGCCTAAGGTCTGTTCATTTTGGACAGGTGATTGAGGTTGGCTAGACCTGGACTCTTAAAAGGGATCAAGGAAGGAAATTTTATGGGGAAAAGGCCTTAGTGATGCTTAAATTTCTGGAGATATTACTGATTTCCAGTAATCTCCTTTTCCAGAGGTGGTCTCCTATTCTATAGCAGCTCTGTGTTTAATGCTAAGCAATTAGATTCTATCCTTACTATATCCAGATTGCAACACCTTAGACTCTAATGCTTAGAGCATGCTATAAACATTAAAGGCAGAAGCCTGATTACTTTTAAGTTGGAAAGATAAAACTATAGTGTTTGGAAAAAGTGATATAGTAGTGAAAATTCTGGTTGTAGTGGGAGAAAGAATGGTTCACAGAGGCCCAGATTCAAGAGTTCATTCACATTTGCCTGGCCAGTGGTGATGCAGTGGATAAAGCGTCAATCTGGAATGCTGTGGTCACCGGTTCAAAACCCTGGGCTTGCCTGGTCAAGGCACATACAGGAAGCAACTACGATGAATTGATGCTTCCCGCTTCTCCCTCCGTCTTTTTCTCTTCCTCCTCTCTCTAAAAATCAATAAATAAAATCTAAAAGAAAGACTTCATCTCCTGCCCTCCAGGTCCTCTTGCCCCTGGCCAACGTGGCACTAATTGACTACACTCTGGAATTTCTGACTGCCACAGGTGTAC
This sequence comes from Saccopteryx bilineata, assembly GCF_036850765.1. Taxonomy (NCBI): domain Eukaryota; kingdom Metazoa; phylum Chordata; class Mammalia; order Chiroptera; family Emballonuridae; genus Saccopteryx; species Saccopteryx bilineata. Next base: position 70,046,678 of record NC_089497.1, on the reverse strand, counting down.
AGGAAACCTTTGTCTTTTGTTGCTGGAAGGCTGCTCAAATCAAGGAACACTTACTGTAAGGCCCTGTAATTTTTCTTTCCTTGTTTCACCATTTTTTCTTAGTTTTCCTACGATAAATATAACTAAATAAGGGGAAATTGTGAGGGGATAATGTCTCTTTGGATCCTATGATAAAGTCTAAGGGTATTTTCTTAACTTGTTAGGAGGTGAGCAGCTGAAACTGATGAAGATTAAAGAATAACTTTGGGGTTTTTCTGACTCTTAAATTTTGGCCCCAGTGGGTTTTACTTTTTATTTAATGGCTCCAACATGGAATTTGTAAGAGTAACATGTTTGTTTTTCCACTGAGCTTCTAAATAATGAGCTGTTCCTCATCTTTGCATTCACAGTGCCTAGCTTAACACCAAGCACATACTGAGCACTTAACAAATGTTTGGTGAAATATTCTTGAAAAAGAGTAAACGTCAAGATTCATGGAGGCTTAGGAAATAAAGACGTGGATATTAGCATAGTCTCCATTAGACAGCTCCTCAATTTGGTCTGAGTTTTGGAAAAAGAAAAGTGTATTCCTAGGAAACTTGTGTATCCTGAGTCTCAGCAGCATTTTGAATTCAAATCCATGTTTGGGCACAGGGTTCAGGCTATGGAGAGGAAATAACCATGTTTCTCTGACCCATAAAACAAGCCTGGTAGCAGAGGATGCTGAAACCATTAATTATAGTTCATAAATCTCTTTGAAGTTGAGGATGCTGGCCGGAACCCAAAAAAGCCATAAAGAAGGAATATCAGTGTTAAATGGGGGAGAAAAACAAGTAAGCACTACATGATCTTTATGCTTGATTTACTCATTCCCTTCACCCACTTCCTTTAGAAAATCTAAGTGGTGCCGCCCTACATCCCTCAATGTGGTTCGAATAATGACGTCAGAGCTATATCGATCACTGGGGGATGTTCTCCGTGATGTTGATGCCAAGGCCTTGGTGCGCTCTGACTTCCTTCTGGTGTATGGGGACGTCATCTCAAACATCAATGTTTCCAGAGCCCTGGAGGAACACAGGTCAGGATGGGAAAATAGTGGGGACAACAGTTTTGGACCAGCAGTGCCTTAAGGCCCTCTCTCCTATCCTTTGTAGGTTGAGGCGAAAGCTAGAAAAAAATGTATCTGTGATGACGATGATCTTCAAGGAGTCATCCCCCAGTCACCCAACTCGTTGCCATGAGGACAATGTGGTAGTGGCTGTGGATAGTACCACAAATCAGGTTCTCCATTTTCAGAAGACCCAAGGACTTCGACGGTTTTCTTTTCCTCTGGTGTGTGGGTATCTGGGCTCCTTAAGTTGGGAAAGTGACAAGATTCAGCAAGAAGGACAGGTTAAAGTCCTTGTAACTTCTCTCCACAGAGCTTATTTGGGGGCAGTGGAGATGGAGTGGAGATTCGCTACGATTTACTGGATTGTCATATCAGCATCTGCTCTCCTCAGGTGAGCCCTTCAGGGCCAGGAGTGCACATCAGAGAGGAGAACTCTGAGGTTGTATTACTCCCCCTAGAATGCCAGGGTGTGTTTCTTCTCCCTCTTTTTCTTATCTGTTCTGCAGCAAATAGTTGCTGTCATCATGACCCCAATATTGGGAGCCTGTTGGGGATTCTGGCCCATGTCACTGTCATAGGGTTTCTTAGGGCTTATCTTTGCTTCCAGAGAATAGTACTTAACCTTGCCCCCATCTGCTTTTCCCTCCACAGGTAGCTCAACTCTTTACAGACAACTTTGACTACCAAACTCGGGATGACTTTGTGCGAGGCCTCTTAGTGAATGAGGAGGTAAGAAAAGGCTCCCAATGCTTCTTTAAAAGAGGGCTAAGATTTTATCTCATGTAGATAATATTTGGTTCTCTTTGTGTTTTATTGAGCCTTAGGAGGGAGGAAAATAGCTGGGGTAAGGGGCAAGCAGTACACAGAAGTCTCAGGCCATTTGGCTATGACATTGAGAGGCAGAGGGGAACTTAAGAAGGTAAGAGAAGTGTTATACCTGGGGGTGTTCTTCCTCTCTTGCTTGCTTGGGTGACTTGCTTGCTTGCTTCCTTGTCCTTATTCAGATCCTAGGGAACCAGATCCACATGCACGTGACAACTAGGGAATATGGTGCCCGCGTCTCCAACCTACACATGTATGCAGCTGTCTGCACTGATGTCATCCGCCGATGGGTCTACCCTCTCACCCCAGAGGCAAACTTCACTGACAACACAACTCAGAACTGCACTCATTCCCGGCATAACATCTACCGAGGGAGTGAAGTCAGCCTGGGCCATGGCAGCATCCTGGAGGAAAATGTGCTTCTGGGCTCTGGCACTGTCATTGGCAGCAATTGCTTTATCACCAACAGTGTCATTGGCCCTGGCTGTCACATTGGTGAGCACAGATGGGGAAGTCAAGCCAGCCATCCTAGGAGCAGCAACCTGGGGAGGCCCAAGTCTCCAGAAAAGGAAACAGAGGAATAGTCCTTGAGAATAAAGAACTAGAGAGGCTACCTTAATAAAGGAGGGAGCAGAGATATAAAAATAGTAATGCTTTAATTTGTGGCCTTGAGCTTCTTACTGGATGATTCTTCACATTACAGGGTCCCTATATTCATATTCAGGTCCAAGTGGCTAATTTTCATGCAATAATAACATCTGTGCATTACAGCTTACAAAGACCATTTGCATGTATTATTTCATTTAATCCTCACTAAAACTTTGTGAAGTAGATATTTATCCCATTTATAGATAAGCAGACTGGCTCAAAGAGGTTGTCTCTCCCCAGCTGTAGCTGATAAGAGGCAGTACTAGGACTTGAATCTGAATATTCTGATTATTAAGTTTAGTGTTCTGTTTACTGTATCATACTGCCTGGTTAACTCTTGGTGACTCACTTTGGATGTAGGAATGTGATACTTTAAAGGAACTTCCCCTTTTAAAAAACAACAATAAGATTCTAATTCTAAATGTATAAGAAGAGGTAGAATAGATATAGACATTATTCCAATAAGGTTGTTGGGTCCTAGGGGTTTTCAGGTTCATAAGTCCTATGTGATAGTCTGTAACTGTCGTAAACCTGGTAGAGGATGGTCAGGCTGAGCAATGTTCTACTCTAAAGCCTGGGCTTACTGGGGAAGAGGGTATTTCTGGTGAGTTGGGGGATGGAGTATTTGAGCTGGGTGAGAGCTGTGCTAGTGTCAGTCAGCCGTGTCTTCCAGGAATGGCCCTGGTCTGGAGTTGAGCCCTGAGTGACCAGAAGTCCTTCCTGTCCTGAGCCAGGTGATAACGTGGTGCTGGATCAGGCCTACCTGTGGCAGGGTGTTCGAGTGGCTGCTGGAGCACAAATCTATCAGTCTCTGCTTTGTGACAATGCTGAGGTCAAGGAGCAAGTTATATTGAAGCCACGCTGTGTCCTCACTTCCCAGGTGAGAACCTGTTACATACTGCACACAGGCCCCAAACTGAGTAGTGGTCATGCTGAGCCAGAAGGGGCCTCTGTCCAACTATAATCCAGCCTGAATAGAGAGTCCAGATCCAGTGGTTTCATTTGCCTTCCACTTGGCATAGTAACTCTCATTGTCACCCTCACTGTCAAGATGTACTTTTCCACAACACACTAATGAGTCTGTGCCACCCACTCCTGTTTTCTTCCCTAGGTGGTAGTGGGCCCAGACATCACACTGCTTGAGGGCTCGGTAATCTCTTTGCACCCTCCAGATACAGAGGAAGATGAGGATGATAGCCAGTTCAGTGATGATTCTGGGGCTGACCAAGAAAAGGAGAAAGTGAAGCTGAAAGGTGTGAGATTCAGCAGGTGTGGGGCATCTGTGTGTGTCTCTGCCCCATACAAAAACCCGTGTTTCCTCCTGGAGGGATTGGGACTTCTCTTGGGTCTCTGCTAAAGATTCGTTCCTTTCCAGGTTACAATCCAGCAGAAGTTGGAGTTGCAGGCCAGGGCTACCTCTGGAAAGCTGCAGACATTAACATGAAAGAAGAAGAAGAACTACAGCAGAGTCTATGGGGTGAGCTAGGCCTTATTCCTGTAACACACACACACCTTCTCTTTTTTTTTTTTTTTTTTTTCATTTTTCTGAAGCTGGAAACGGAGTGACAGTCAGACAGACTCCTGCATGCGCCCAACCGGGATCCACCCAGCACGCCCACCATGGGGCAACGCTCTGCCCACCAGGGGGCGATGCTCTGCCCATCCTGGGCGTCTCCATATTGCGACCAGAGACACTCTAGCGCCTGAGGCAGAGGCCACAGAGCCATCCCCCGCGCCCGGGCCATCTTTGCTCCAATGGAGCCTTGGCTGCCGGAGGGGAAGAGAGAGACAGAGAGGAAAGCGCAGCGGAGGGGTGGAGAAGCAAATGGGCGCTTCTCCTGTGTGCCCTGGCCGGGAATCGAACCCGGGTCCTCCGCACACTAGGCCAACGCTCTACCGACACACCTTCTCTAAATCAGACTATTTTGAAAGAGAGTGAACACTTCAGAGTCAGGCTACTTGTCCACTGTTGCTTTATTCATGCAGACTGGGCATATATACTGCTCACAAAAATTAGGGGATATTTCAAAATGAATATGAAGCTATAATATATCCCCTAATTTTTGTGGGCAGTATATATGAGTCTCTATCAATGGCTCTTTCCTTATTTTTCTTTTTTCTCAATGTTTATGGATTATCAGGAGTCACAATCAACATGGAAGAAGAGAGTGAAACTGAAAGTGAGCGAAGTATGGATTCTGAGGACCTGGATAGCCGGGCAGGCTCCCCACAGATGGATGACATCAAAGGTGCATGGCCCGGGAGCAAGCAGTGTCTTGGGACAAAAAAGGAAAATCTCCAGTTTACTCTTTACTTGGATCAACTAGCCATAGACTTGTGTTCCTCCCAGGAAGGGTTTGGTATAAAGTCAGGACTAGATGGCCAGACACATTCTGGAGTGATGTAGGCCCACAAACTTATTCTTGCTTTTATTTTAGTGTTCCAGAATGAAGTCCTTGGAACACTGCAGCGCGGCAAGGAGGAGAACATTTCTTGTGACAATCTAATCCTAGAGATCAACTCTCTCAAGTAAGAGCCACAGTCCCTATTTTCTTCTCCTCGGGTAATCCCAAGCAAATAGAGGTTCTCCCTGTTCCTTCCCCACATAGGAGCCTGTTCCCTTGGCATCCCAAGTGGACAAAGCCAGTAGCATTTGGAGCAAGGAGAATACTAAGTTTTTGCCTTAGCATAGATTCCTCCTTCCAAAATCCTCCCCTTCCATGTTGTTCCATCTGACTTCGTCTTCCTGTGTCCTGCCAAAGTCAGTGCTATAGCGTGCTGAAAGGGCCAGGGAAGGCCCTGGCGTCACCACAGTCTCCCTGCAGGTATGCCTACAACATAAGCCTAAATGAAGTGATGCACGTACTGAGCCACGTGGTCCTGGAGTTCCCCCTGCAGCAGATGGATTCCCTGCTTGACCCAAACCGCTACTGTGCCCTGCTGCTTCCCGTGAGCAAAGATTGGGGCTGGGTACAAGGGGTTGGGTGGAGGCAGATACACATCCTTGCTGTGGCGACTTGAAAAGAAACCAAGAGTAGAGAAGGTCTTGTTGTAGGATATTATGTTACTCGCCGTTTCTTCTCACCTCTGGAAGCAGATTGGATTCTGGAGCAGCCTTGGTAGGACTAGAGGAGTTAGGTTCAATACTGAGTGGCCTTCGAGACTCCAGGCTTCAGACCGTACCAGACCTCAAAGGTGTATCCAGAAGAGACCTAGACTTTCAGACTGACTGTAAATTATTTGACCTGGAATGAGATCAACCCGTAGTCTGGGAATAGGTTTTCTTTTGAGGCAGCATCCATATCTGACCCCCTTTCACCAACCTTCCCTGGGGAACCTCATTTTCCCCAACCTTGACTGCTAACAATTCCTAAGTCTCTCTGACGTGACCACAAGGCCTGTATCATCTCTCTCGTCTTCCTAGATCATGAAAAATGCATGTTTCCAGTATTGATTGTCTTTGCTGTTCAAGTGTAGGCACATGCCCAAGAATATACTGCAACTCCATTCTCCTTTCTTCCATAGCTGCTCAAGGCCTGGAGCCCTGTTTTTAGGAACTACATAAAGCGTGCAGCTGATCATTTGGAAGCACTGGCAGCCATTGAGGACTTTTTCCTGGGTCATGAAGCTCTTGGTACTTCTGTGGCCAAGGTGAATACCACCTCAAGCTTCATATTCCTGCATTTGCTTTGAAACAGGCCTTGATGACCTCCATGGAATGACACAAAACAGAATGACATGAACCCAGTATGAAGTTTGGTACAGCACTGTCCACCCCTGGTATTGTGCGCGTCGCGGGGACAGTACAGCGTGGACAGGCTAGAAAGTTGCCCTGGGAACGTGCAAAGCACTACTCAGCAATAGCTACAGAAGTTGTACCTGTCCCAGGGCCACAGAGACCAGCATACTCCTATCTGTTTTGGAGGAGGCTTCCTCAGAAGGAAGCTGAGAACCTGGTAGAGAAAGGTTCTGAGCTCTTACCTCCTCTTCCTTCCTCTGTTATCCACTATATCTTGCTGGACTCTGCATGGTCCCTGAGATCTCTGCTGGCCTTCTGCAGGTTCTGATGGCTTTCTACCAGCTGGAGATCCTGGCTGAGGAAACCATCCTGAGCTGGTACAGCCAAAGGGATACAATTGACAGGGGCCAGCAGTTGCGTAAGAACCAGCAGGTGAGTCAGGCTGTCCTCACCATGGTGGTTGTCTGGCTTCCTGGCCCTTGGCCGGCAGGTTGGTTGGTCCCTGGGACTCTGGTTGTTCAAGCTGTTTATCCACTGAGGAGGGCGGGGGGGCTCTGTGTGGCTCCGTCAGCAGCCCCCACTGAGGAGAGCAGGGGGGCTCTGTGCGGCTCCATCAGCAGCCCCCACCGAGGAGGGAGGGGGGGGGCTCTGTGCAGCTCCGTCAGCAGCCCCCACCGAGGGGGGGGCTCTGTGCGGCTCCGTCAGCAGCTCCCACTGAGGAGAGTGGGGGAGCTCTGGGCGGCTCCGTCAGCAGCCCCCACCGAGGAGGGCGGGGGGGGGGCTCTGTGCCTCTCCGTCAGCAGCCCCCACTCTACTTTCTTCCAGCTGCAGAGGTTCATCCAGTGGCTAAAGGAGGCAGAAGAGGAGTCGTCTGAAGATGACTGAGGTCGTACTGCCTGCTCCTGTGGGTGTGGGTAAAGGCCCTCCTGGCTTCTGGGCCAGGGCAAGTGGGAAGCTAGTAGAAGAACATGAGAGACCACATCCTGGCTGAGATTTAAAGAGCAGAAGCTGGAACTCCAGTATTCCTCCCGCTGCCAGCAATCACGTGCCTCGCATCCTGACTGGGGAGTTGGGATGAGGGGAGTTGGGATGGAACAAAACTCTGCCTGAGGAGGAGCTAGGCAGGCCCTGCAGTTAGAGGAAGGCCAGAGGCACAGCTGGGTGCTTTGGCTTTCCCTTAGGAAATAGCAGAGAGCCACTGGCCATCTCTGCTGCTTGTATTTGTTAATATTAAAAAAGAGAGGGGATGTGTTTGGTTTCTCTCCAACTCTGACTGATCAGCTGTTGAAGTAGGTGATCAAGGTGTTCTAAACCTCTGACATGGCAGCCTTTCCTTAACACCTGGGGGAGAGGGGTTGTTACGTCTAGTAGGTGGTACTGTGGTGCCTCAGTAATTGACCACTGCCATGGCTCATAGGTAATAGAGGACCTAGACTCTTCTAGCCTCTGTGGACCGATTTGTGGTCCTGAAGTAGCATGCCTGAGCCTGTTCCAGAAAGCATCCTAATCCAAGCACTTTTCTGCAAGAAAGTGATGATGTCAAGCGTGTGTAACCACCTGCCAGCCGCTCATGCCTTGTCCAGTTGATCCAGTACTACTTACTACTTTCAGGGAAGCTGGGCTACTCTTCAACTTAAAAATAAGGAAATTTACTCAAGGTTTCATCACTCTTGAGGGATAGAGCTAAGGATTTGAGCCTCATAATTCAGAATAATTTTGGCTTCAGATTTAATGTCTAGATGAAGGGAAATTGCCCCCAGGGCTAATATAACCCCAAGCCAGCAGTGGATATCTTAAGAACAGGAATATCCTGCAAAATGGGTTTTCCTCTAATATTGAAAGTGTTTACTATGTGTAACAGGCATTTTGCTAAAAACAACTTACGTGTTATTTTAGTTAACCTTAAGAGAGGTCCCATAACTCGTAACTGATAGAGCCAGGATTCTAGAACTGAGTTTGTCACTGCTGTATTTCCCCATTAACCTCAACCTATGCCCTTCTATCTCATCTTTTTGAGCTCTTTGTTTTCTTCATATAACATTGTTGACACTTAGACGTGGAAGATGTTACCAGTAACAAGTGGCCCTCTTAGAAATCACAGATAAAATGGTTGCCTCCCTTCATTTCAGCCAAGTGGAATGGAGTTAGCTGAAGAAGAGGATACTGAACTGTACTCGGGGTGTGAAGGGGCATTACTGAGTATTTCTAAATAAGAAAATCCAGGCTTGCCAGGATTTGGCCTTGTTTACTTTTCTTATTCCTTGAATCTCTATCAGATATAGGACTAGAGAGCATATAAAGGTCCTATCATGGACCTAATAGGGTCAGTTAAATACAAATAATTGAGCACCACTGATTTGTTCCCAGAGGGTGGCAGAGATCAGAATGGCTTATAGAACTTTTTAGGAGGAAGAAATTCCTTCCAGTTGCAATGATGAAGGCTTATAGGATTAAGACGCTTGAGTGTTCTAAAAAGAAAAAGGTGGAAGGGAACGTTAGAAGCAAAGGAAAGAATTTCTATTTAAATATGCTAAAGTAGCCTGACCAGGTGGTGGCACAGTGGATAGAGCATCAGCCTAGGACATGGACCACCCAGGTTCAAAACCACAAGGTCGTTGGCTTGAGCAAAGGGTCACTTGCTCTGCTGTAGCCCCCGGTCCAGCCAGGTGTTTACCCTTATTTCTCCCCTGCAACAAATGGGAGATGTAGTAATTGGAGAAAATTATCAGGAAGTACAGTATTCTTAAACCCAAAGGTCATGCATTTCTAGACTGATAGCCCATGAGTGCCCAGCGTAATGATTGAATTAGTGCCACAAAATTTCAGAACCTCAGGGAAAAGGTAAATTATTAGAATGTGGGTAGGGGAGGGCAGGAAGCATCAACTCCCGCCTGTGCCTTGACTGTGCAAGCCCAGGGTTTCAAACCAGAGACCTCAGCATTCCAGGTTAGCACTGCACCACCACAAATCAGGTGAGCCTTTAGATTCAACAACAGCTATGGTAGGAATGGGGGTGAGGGGATAGATTGAGATGAAAGGATAGTGAAAGAGGCCTGACCTGTGGTGGCGCAGTGGGTAAAGCGTCGACCTAGAAATGCTGAGGTTGCCGGTTCTAAACCCTGGGCTTGCCTGGTCAAGGCACATATGGGAGTTGATGCTTCCAGCTCCTCCCGTCTCTCCTCTCCTCAATCTCTCTCCCTCTCTCTCTCCTCTCTAAAATGAATAAATAAAATAAAATGTAAAAAAAAAAAAAAAAAAAAGGATAGTGAAAGTATATGAGTGTTGGGGCTCTGAATATTAGCACACACTGATTTATATCTCCAGGCAAAACCAAACAACACTGCAGGAAAAGACGTAGAAATGTTTTTGTTTCTTCTGGAGGGAATAAGAGCCATCTTTCCCCCCACCTGATCACCCTACTTTGGAGTCTTAGATATTAAGCATTGTACATAGACAGCTTCCAGTCAGCTTTTCAGTATTTCACTCTTAAATGTGAATAGACTGCCAGGCCCCATCAAACATTTGAGGGAATTTCCAATGTAGAAGACCGAGACCAAAACAAAATTGAGACCAAGTTAAACAATGATGGGAGATTTTTAAAAAAAACTTCAGGTGTGAAGATATAATTCCCAAAATTCAAAGGATGAAGGCAATGCTATAAAAAGGAAGAACTGGAGAACAAAATTTTCTTTCCTATTTTCCAAGAGGAGGAGAGAGAGACTCCCACAGGTTCCCTGACCAGGATCTACCTGGTAACTCCCATCTTGGGCCATGCTCACAATCAAGCTATTTTTAGCACCTGAGGCGGAGTCTCCACAAAGCCATCCTCAGCCACTGGGCTGATGCACTCAAACCAATCCAGCTACAGCTGCACGATGGGAAGAGAGAGAAAGAGCCTGACCAGGCGGTGGCACAATGGATAGAGCTGCGGACTGGGATGCGGAGGACCCAGATTCTTGACCCCGAGGTTGCCAGCTTGAGTGCAGGTTCATCTGGTTTGAGCAAGGCTCACCAGCTTGAGCCCAAGGTCACTGGCTCGAGTAAGGGGTCACTTGGTCAGCTGTAGCCCCCTGGTCAAGGCACATATGAGAAAGCAATCAATGAACAACTAAGAAACCGCAATAAAGAATTGATGTTTCTCATCTCCCTTCCTGTCTGTCCCTATCTGGCCCTCTCTCTGACTCTGTCTCTGCCAAAAAAAAAAAAAAAAAAAAAAAAAAAGATTTTTAAAAAAGAGAGAGAGAGAAGGGGAGGGGAGTGGAGAAGCTTCTCCTATGTGCCCTAACGAAGAATTGAACCTGGGACATCCATACCCTGGGCCGACGCTCTGCCACTGAGCCAACCAGCCAGGACCAAAAGAGTTCTTAGAAATTAAAAATAAAAGAATTGTTTCTGTCTGACCTGTGGTGGCCTGGAGTGCTGAGGTCACTGGTTGAAAACCCTGGGCTTGCCTGGTCAAGGCACTTAAAGAAGCAACTATGAATTGATGCTTCCTACTCCACCCCCACTTCTCTCTTTCCTCTCTCTAAAATCAATTTTTTTTAAAAAAAAGTTGTGTATAAAGGCTTAGGAAAATAAGTCAAACAGACCACTTAGTAACACTGGAAGCTAGAACATAGTGGATGATGCCTTTAAAATTCTAAAGAGGCCCTGGCCGGTTGGCTCAGTGGTAGAGCGTCAGCCTGGCGTGCAGAAGTCCCGGGATCGATTCCCGGCCAGGGCACACAGGAGAAGCGCCCATTTGCTTCTCCACCCCTCCCCCTCTCCTTCCTCTCTATCTTTCTCTTCCCCTCCCGCAGCCGAGGCTCCATTGGAGCAAAGATGGCCCGGGCGCTGGGGATGGCTCCTTGGCCTCTGCCCCAGATGCTAGAGTGGCTCTGGTCGCAACAGAGCGACGCCCCGGAGGGGCAGAGCGTCGCCCCTGGTGGGCGTGCCGGGTGGATCCCGGTCAGGCGCATGCGGGAGTCTGACTGTCTCTCCCCGTTTCCAGCTTCAGAAAAATACAAAAAAAAAAAAAATTCTAAAGATAAATTATTTTTCACTCAATCATATTTTCAGATTTGCAAGTTCTCAAAATTCTTATTTCCCATGCTTTCCTTTGTTTTTTTGTTTTTAAGCGGGAGAGAGACAGGAAGGGAAAGAGATGAGAAGCATAAATTCATAGCTGCATCACTTTAGTTGTTCATTGATTGAGTCTCATTCATGCCTTGACCAGGGGCTGTAGCCAAGCCAGTGACCCCTTGCTCAAGCCAGTGACCATGGGGTCATGTCTATGATTCCATACTCAAGCTACTAATCTCACCCTCAAGCTGATGAGCCTGCACTCAAGCCAGCAACCTCGGGGGTTTTGAACTTCAGGGTCCCAGGTTGATGCCACCACCAGCCAGGCTGTTCTTTTTTTGTTGTTTTGTTTTTAAACATAATGCTATACTGCACAGTTAACAATGTATAGTGTAAACAACTTTTTATGCACTGGGAAACCAAAAATTCACATGACTCCATTTGCTTTATTGTGGTGGTCTGGAATCGAATCCACAATAGCTCCCAGGTATGCCTGTATTTCAGTGAACAAAATATATATTGAGAAACTATTAGATTATGTACAAAGATTTAATGATAGGTACACTATGTGACATATATATATATATATATATATATATGAACAAAGCAACCTGACCTGTGGTGGATAAAGTGTTGACCTGGAATGCTGAGGTCACCAGTTCAAAACCCAGGGCTTGCCTGGTCAAGGAACATATGGGAATTGATGCTTCCTGCTTCTCCTCCCTCCTCTCGCTCTCCTCTGTCTCTAAAAGTTAATAATAATAATAATAATAATAAAAGCAATGAGAAAGCAAGGCAATAATACCAGGAGAAACAAAAAATTATGAAGGAACCATTTATTTATAGTCAAAATGTCAATACTGAATACTATATTGACTTAACCAAAAAGTGGGTTTTACGCCTGACCAGGCAGTGGCGCAGTGGATAGAGCATCGAACTGGGATGCAGTGGACCCAGGTTCGAGACCCCAAGGTTGCCAGCTTAAGTGCGGGTTCATCTGGTTTGAGCAAAAGCTCACCAGCTTGAACCCAAGGTCGCTGGCTCCAGCAAGGGGTTACTCAGTCTGCCGAGGGCCCGCGGTCAAGGCACATAAGAGAAAGCAAGCAATGAACAACTAAGGTGTTGCAATGCGCAATGAAAAACTAATGATTGATGCTTCTTATCTCTCTCCATTCCTGTCTGTCTGTCCCTGTGTATCCCTCTCTCTGACTTACTCTGTCTCTGTAAAAAAAAAAAAAAAAAAAAAAAGTGAGTTTTACTATTTTAAGGGGTTACAGGCAGGTGAAAAAAAAATTCATCAGCCAAAATTAAAAATCAATAATGTCTAGACTGCATAAATCAAGAAATAGTATGAACTGAAAAAAAGTATACCAGGGTGGGGAGGGGAATAGGACAGAGGATGCTGTTAAAAACTTTCTTAATACTACAGTGTGTCCGTAAAGTCATGGTGCACTTTTGACCGGTCACAGAAAAGCAACAAAAGACAGTATAAATGTGAAATCCGCACCAAATAAAAGGAAAACCCTCCCAGTTTATGTAGGATGATGTGGCAGCATGTGCACATGCGCAGATGATGATGTAACACCGTGTATACAGCGGAGCAGCCCACGGCCATGCCAGTCGAGATGTGGACGGTACAGAGGAAAGTTCAGTGTGTTCTGTGGCTCGCTAAATTCGAATTTGTGACCAAAGAACAACGTGAATATTGGCGCGTTTATAACGAAGTGCCACCACCTAGGAATAACATTACTCGGTGGGATAAGCAGTTGAAGGAAACCGGCAGTTTGGTGGAGAAGCCCTGTTCTGGTAGGCCATCAGTCAGTGACGAGTCTGTAGAGGCTATACGGGATAGCTACCTAAGGAGCCCTAAAAAATCTGTGCGTGAGCCCACATCGAACTGCACTGAGTAAGTATGAAACTGGGAGAGTTTTCCTTTTATTTGGTGCAGATTTCACATTTCTGTCGTCTTGTTGCTTTCCTGTGACCAGTCAAAAGTACACCATGACTTTACGGCCACACTGTATTTGACTATGCGCACAAATTGCTTTAATATATATTTAAATTGCCTGACCTGTGGTGGCATAGTGGATAAAGCGTTGACCTGAAATGCTGAGGTCGCCGCATCAAAACCCCAGGCCTTGCCCAGTCAGGCACATACTAGAAGCAGCTACTCTAAGTTGATTCTTCATGCTCCTCCCCTGCCTTCTCTATCTCTTTCCTCTCTCTAAATTCAATAAAATCCTTTTTTAAAACAAGTTTTGAACTTTATTAAAAAAAAAAACAGTCAGCCCTGGCCATCTGGCTCAGTGGTAGAGCATCAACCTGGCGTGTGTAAGTCCCAGGTTCAATTCCGGATCAGGGCACACAGGAGAAGCAACCATCTGCTTCTCCCCTGCCCCCTTCTCTCTCTCTTCCTGTCCTATAGCCATGGCTTGATTGATTTGAACTGCTTTGGGCCCAATTGATTTGAGCCATGTTGGCCTAGTTGGCTGAGGATGAATGACTGTGTGGGGCCTCTGCCTCAGGAGCTAAAAATAGCTCCATTGTGAGAGTTGGCCCCAGATGCCTATAACATTGGCCCCAGACAGGGGTCGCCAGGTGGGTCCTGGTTAGGGCACTTGCGGGAGTCTATCTTCCTTCCCCTCACTTCAATTTAAAAAAAAAGAGAAAAAAAATTAAAGTAAAGAGAAGGTGTAGTACACAATACAATATACAGATGATATAACAGAATTGTATACCAGAAATCTATGTAATAAAAAAAATAAAAGGAAGATATGAAATGAAAATATACAAGTTTTGTGTAGGAGCTAGCTCACAGGTTGATTTGCCTAAGTTAATTTTTTTTTAATTCAGTGACAGGAGGGGAGACAGATTCCCGCAGCTCCCGGATGGGGATCCACCTGGCAAGCCCACTAGGGGGCAATACTGTGCCCATCTTGGGGATTGCTCCAGCTCTTATTAGAACCTAAGGTGGAGATCATGGAGCCATCCCCAGTGCCCAGGGCCATCTCGCTCCAATCAAACTATGGCTGCAGGAGAGGAAGAGAAAGAGAGAAGCAAGAGGGGGAGGGGTGAAGAAGCAGGTGGACGCTTCTCCTGTGTGCCCTGACCAGAAATTGAACCCAAGACATCCACACACCAGGCTGATGCTCTACCGCTGAGCAAACCAGCCAGGGCCCTAAAGTAAAATATTTAGCTAGGATATAATGAAACAAAAAGCTATAAAGGTATTGGTTAGATTATGAAGGGCTTTCAATATACTAAGGATATTTGGAAAGCACTGGGGAATGTGGAGAAGTTTCTGAGCAGAGGTGCCAGAAAGAGGTACTTACTACTGAAATGCTAATTTGGCAAGAGTATACAAAATGAAATGGGAAGCCTCCAGCCAGGTTGCTCAGTCGGTTAGAATTATCCTTCTATACCAAGGTTGCGGATCATTGAGGTCAGAGCAAATAAAAGAATCAACCAATGAATGCATATATTAGTGGAACTGATTGATGTTTTTCTCTCTCTAAACTCAATTTTTTTTTAAAGTGGGAGGAGCCCACACTTGTTACTGTGACCTTAAAAGACTTGTGTGAGCTGGTCCCAGTCTCCTTTCCAGCCTCATCTAACACTATCCCTGTAGTCACAATGGCCTTCTTCTGTTCCTCAAATTTGGCAAGTTTATGCCTGACCAGGTGGTGGCGCAGTGGATAGAGCATCAAACTGAGATGCGGAAGACCCAGGTTCAAGACCCCGAGGTCTCCAGCTTGAGTGCAGGTTCATCTGATTTGAGCAAAAGCCCACCAGCTTGAGCCCAAGGTTGCTGGCTCAAGCAAGGGGTTACTTGGTCTGCTAAAGGCCCACGGTCAAGGCACATATGAGAAAGCAATCAATGAACAACTCAGGGGTTGGCAATGCGCAACGAAAAACTAATAATTGATGCTTCTCATCTCTTCATTCCTGTCTGTTTGTCCCTGTCTATCTCTCTCTCTGACTCTCTCTGTCTCTGTAAAAAAAATAAAAATTTGGCAAGTTTATTCCTAAATTGAGCCTTTATACTTGGTTTTGCCCTCTGCCTGGAATGCTCTTCGCCTAGACCAGACCTTCTTATAGCAGCTTCCTCATTAGTTCTAGGTTTTCACTCAAATGGAAGAGGTGTTCTCTAACCACCCATAATCCTCTTTCCCGTCATATCACATCACTCCATTTTATCTTTTTCATAGCATTTGTCACTCTCGTTTATTTACAAGCCTCCTTCCAGATAAGGAGAGGTCTTGAGGTCAGCCTTATCTGTCTTGTTTTTGCTGTATCTCATGCAGTTTGCCTTGCACACAGTAGGCACCCAGTATTAAACAAATTATAAGCTAAGGGATGAGGAAATCTGTTAGGAACCAATTATACCTGGTTCCGGTTTGAGACTCACTGTCCCAGCCATGCGCACATCTTCATTCTTGCACTCATTCTGCATTCAATCCATTATTAAATCACTGCTTTGCACCTAGATACTGAGATTGTAAGAAGGGCTCAGAACTAGATCCTGTTCAGTCCTCAAGGATCAAATTTAGTAGACTCAATGACAGCAGCTCTGTTTCTTAACAGACTCTAAAGGGCCACGTCGAGGTTACCTTCCCCCAGTGATACATGGTCAGAACCGCCACCCACCCACCTATGGGGACCAAAACGACCTCTGCATTACCCCTCGCCCAGCAGCAGAGGAGCAGCCGATCCCGATGAGTCGGAGACTGGGCCTTGAAGTCCAGGGACGCGGTCATCCTGGTGAGATCAGTCCCTCCATCACTGGAGTCCTAGGCTACTGCTGCCACGCTCCTCGCGGGCCTGCGTGGGCGAGGTGTCCGCGGGGCCCAGCCGAGGGCCAGGCCATCTGCCGCGAGGCCAGCACGGCTCGGCCGGGGGCGGGGCCGCGCCGGGGCGGGGCCGCGCCGGGGCCGGAGGAGGGGAGCGGCCCGGCCGCAGCCTAGAGCCGGGAGGGCCACGGCCACCGGAAGAGTCGCCGTCGCCAGCAGAGTGGGGAGAGTGGGGAGCGGAAGCAGCGGCCGCGGCGGCGGCAGGAGGCGCTGGGACCCGGGAGCGGCTGGAGAACAAGGGAGCTGGCGCCGCGGCTGGCCGCGGGGCTGGACTGAGCCGCTGGGCCGCGCCGAGTGCCTCCGCCGCTCGAGAGGCCCGGCCCGGCCGCCCGAGCAGGCCGCGCACGGGCCGCCGGGCCCGAGGCCGGAGCCATGGGCGAGACCAAGATCATCTACCACCTGGACGGGCAGGAGACTCCGTACCTGGTGAAGCTGCCCCTGCCCGCCGAGCGCGTCACCTTGGCGGACTTTAAGGGCGTTCTGCAACGACCCAGCTATAAGTTCTTCTTCAAGTCTATGGACGACGATTTCGGGTGAGGATGGCCCCCGGCTCGCCTCCGGGAGACCCCGGCCCCTCCGGCTTCTAGGGCGACTCGGCCAGTCTGCAGTCCCCTTGCTACACTGGCTTCTAGTCCTACTCAGGATTCAAGGGGACGGCTCGGCCATTGGGGCCCCCCTTGGTTTTTTCAGATGCTGGAGATCCAGGCTAAGGACTCTTCTTTCGCTCTTGTGGGGACATTGATTTGACCCCCCCCCCTAATTTCGGGAGACGTCCAACATCCCAAGATCAATCAGAGTAGGAGCCCAGGAAGCCCCCGACCTCTCAGAAACCTGCAGCCCACACAGACAGACACACACCCCCTCCACCCAGTTCCAGAGCCGAAGTTCCCCCTCCTTCCTGCCAGGGAGACACCTTTTTAACCCAGAGTTGGAGTGTTTGGCACTCGGCCTGCCCCTTCTCCATCTTTTCAGCCCCACAACTCCGAGCCATATTTGGAGTCCCATGCATCTCAGGGCCGAGCTGTGGGACTTGGAACTGAGGGGAGGGGAAGCTAGGGGTGCTCAGGCAAGCCAAGGCCTGCAGCCCTGGTGTTTATTTAGCTGTTCCCCTTTTCCTTGTGGGATGTGTGAGGTGTTGTCAAGGGAGCAGAGCACCTGAACCCTAAGGAGTCCCCACTAGCCTAGGTGCTGATACCCGCTCAGAATTGGGGCCTTTTCCTTCCAAATGGTGGCCTTGGAAAGGGCCACAGAGCCTGGATTGAAGGGCCAGGAAGAGTCTCTTGGTGTTCATCTTTCCTCCCTGGCGGGGTCTCCCTCCACCCATCTACTGGGGGCTTTGAACAAGCAGAGTTTGGAAGCAATGACTTCCCCTTTAAGACGGGATGGAATGTTGGAGCCGGAAGGTTCTGAAGCAGCTGGCTTGGGAGGCAGAGCCTGGCCATCCCCTCACACCCACCCCCAACTCCTGGGGGACTGGGGGAGGAGGAAGCCCCCGCACTAACTGGGCGCGGGGCCTGGAGTCCTGTGGGGAAGGCTTCCCAGGCCCTCCAGGCCTAAAAGTGGTCTCTCCAGCCCTAGGCAGAGGCCTGCACTACTCTGGAGCCCAGGCCCCAGAGCTGAGTGAAGGAAGACATTCTTTTCCCCAGTGTTCATCAGCCTTGCTTTTCTCCCACGGTCCAGCCTTCCTGGTCCTGGGAAGCAAACACCTTTCCCCTCTCCTGCCTGGCAGGTTTTGCTGTCAACTTTACCCCTGGAACTCAGGGTTTGATGAGCCCATGAGGCTCATGTGTGTGAAAGTGCTTTTACAGTAGGAAGTGCTGTGGAGCTGTCTAACTATTCTTGTTTCTGTTGTTGTTCTGTTACTTACCCTGGGGTGGGGAACTCCTGGTGTATAATGATTATCTGGCTTCTGTACAGAGACAGATACCCCTGATTGGAAGATTCTAAAGAGAGCTGAATAGATCTGCAATGGGTGGGAGTGAGGGGTTGGATGCCTTGGCCTGGTAAGAGAAGAATAGAGTTAAGGAGGCTGCAGACACTGCCTCAGGGTATGGCATAGGGGCAAATCACTGGAGTCCAGTGCATGGGGCTACCCTGGGGCCAGAGCCCACTCTCCCCAGGTTGCTGTTAGGACTAACTGTAGTCATAGGACCATCCACATTACACCATTAATGTTGTTCTTTCCCTTTTTATTTTTTAAAATTTGTTTATTGATTTTAGAGAGTGGAAGGGAAAGAGAAAGAGAGAGAAAGAAGCACTGATCTGTTTTTGTATGTCTCCTGACCAGGGGTCCAACCTGCAACCTTTGTGTATCGAGCAGCGCTCTAATCAGCCAAGCTATCCCACCAGGGCAATGTTGTTTTTTAAATTCACTGTCAGTCCACTCATTCTTTCTTAGCTTGACCAAGTCAATAATATGAAATTACCCATCTGATCTTCTATTTATATTTGTTTCTAAGACATATTAAAAATAAATATTAACTGTTGAATTGAGCAGTGTTCATTCAGGTAACACCTAAACACGTCTTGTATGCATCACTGGTACTTGAACCATCTTTTGCAAAATGTCAGAGTAGGCCATTTTAACAGGGTTGAGAACAATGCTAAAAATAAAGTGGAGGAGATTGATTTTGTTTTTATCCCAGAAGGATTAATGAGCAGACTTCGTAGGGTTATAACATAAGACTAATAGCTGATGAATATGTGTGTGTATACGGATACATTTATTTAACAAACTCTTTATGGTGCTTATAGTATACCGTGTATACTATATTATTATTGTCACTATTTTACAGATGTGTCCTTTGAGGGAGATGCTGAGCCTTGGCAAACTGTAGAGGTGATAGGACTGCCACTTATCCTAGCCCCATGAGAGGGGAGGGTGGGTTAGAGGAGGAAGGATGCTGTCTCCCTTCTCTCCAGGCTCACCCTCCAAGGTACTGGTAGTGTGGCCCGAGGACTCCCCAATGCCCATCTGGTCTCCAGAAGTATTTGTCAAGCTTAGGGTAGGCCCAAACCTCTTAAATAATTTGGAAAATGGAGGAAGAGTAAACATTTTCAGCACTGAGGAGATAGTGGGTAGAAGAATGAGGTACCCATTGTTAGAGTAGTCCTGAGCTGTGGGAGGGGGCAGTATGGGAAGTGGGATCACTCATTATGTTGCTCCCTGCTCCAGGTCCTGCCTCTGGGCATACTTCTTTCCCTGGCTTCTCCATATCCACTTCTCCTGTCCTCTGGATTGGGCTTTTAGATTTTATTTATTCCTTTTAGAGAGGTGAGAGACACTGAGAGAGAGAGAAAGAGAGATGAAGAGGAAGGAGCAGGAAGCATCAACTCCCATATGTGCCTTAACCAGGCAAGCAAGCCCTGGGTTTCAAACCAGTGACCTCAGCGTTCCAGGTCAACACTTTATCCACTGTGCCACCACAGGTCAGGCCTGGACTGAGCTCTTAAAAGTTATGGTACTTATCCTATTTATCTGTACTCCTGCTTTGCTTCTAGCCAGGACCTGACACCTAAGTAACACTCAGCATATGTCTGTCTAGTGAACAACACCTCTGCTGGTCGTACTGCTCTTTCCACTTCCCACATGTGAGCTGTCCACTGGACCATAACCCCTCTGAACAAGGCAGGCTCCAGGTCTACGGCTTCTTAAGACTCCTACAATGGCAAGCACAGGACTTAAATCTCACTGGGCTCTCAACAAAGGCTTTTTAATTGCATGTACAATGAATAATGAGCAGGTTTGTTTGGTCCCTACCCTTACAAACTTATACCTAGTTAGAAAGAGTATGGATCCTGCTAGAAATTGACAAACTTAGAAACTAGCTTTATTGTATGCCTGGACTATACATTTACGAATCCCATTTACCAGGATGTGACAAAGGCTTGGAGAAGTTAGGAAACTTCTTTAAGATGGGAGGGCTAGTAAGTAGCAGAATTGGAATTTGAGCCCAGATTTGTGGGACTCCACTCAGAGTGTGTGTGTGCATGCGCATGTGCGCGTGCAATGGAACCATGAGCCATTTCGCTCCACTATGTGTGTGTGTGAGGGGCTGTTTGATGTCCCCCAAGGCTGCTGAAGATCAGCTGATCCTTGTGAGTCAGCAGAGCCTTGGCGACCTGTCAGTGACCCCCAGAAAGAGAGGAAACATCTGTAGCTGGAGCTGTGTGGTGAGGCCTGCTGAGGGAGGGGGGTGGGGAGACTCAGCAGCAGTTTCCCACCACTGGGGGATCCTCTCTGAAGCAGGTCACGGAGTCCCTGCCATGTGGCCCACATACCCCCTTTTCTTTTGAGCCGCAGTTCCCATAGGGGGCTGCAAGCTCAGGGTACTCAGTGACCAGACTGGCTTATAGCTACCTCTCTCTTTGTCCCTTCTTTTCAGCTTGTTTTGTCTCCAGGCTTTCTGCCATGATGGCCCTGAGCAGGATGATTTGAGCTGCTTTCTTGGGGTTGCTGTGGGGTGGAAGAGCCAGAGCTGGATGGGGGGAGGAGGGTAGGCTCGGCCTTCGAACTTGGCTGTGAGTCCAAGAATGTGAGCATCACAAGGAGCCAAGCACATTCCCAGCTCCGGGCAGGAGCTCTTCAAGAACAGAGAGAGCTGAGCTGCACAGCCTCCTTCCTTGCTCTCTTCCCTCTCTGCTCACAATTCCAGGCATGTGTCTTTTTGCCCCCAATCAAGTCTTTCCAGCTCTGTTCTCCTGTGTGTTTGATGCAGTCTGAGAAACTCAAGCGTTTCCAGTTTTTTTCACTGGCCCCAAACTGTAATCATGGTCTGACTTCTTGTCTCACTGCATGCCTGTGACCACATCCCACCCCCTAAACCCCATATCACTGTCTCCATCACTCCACCCTCCACACAGACCCAAATCATCTCTGTCACTGTCCAGGAAAGAATGTGAACTCAAGCCAGTGACCTCAGGGTTTCGAACCTGGGTTCTCAGCGTTCCAGGTTGATACTTATCCACTGTGCCACCACAGGTCAGGCTCTAGTGCTTTGCTTATTAGTGGTGTGATTGTAAGGGAATTTCTGAGCCTTAGTTTCCTCATCTGTATCTATTTTACAGCATTGCTATATTAAATGAAATGATACAAGTAAAGTGTTTGTTTAGTGCTTGGCCCACAATACATGCTCAACAAATGAGAGTACTTGTTACTATTATCATAATGGCAGTGGAGGCCTTGCCTGTGATGGCGCAGTAGATACAGTGTCGACCTGGAATGCTGAGGTCACCAGTTCAAAACCCTAGGCTTGCCTAATTAAGGCACATACCCGAGAAGCAACTACTATGAGTTGATACTTTTTACTCCACCCCCTGCCTTCTCTTGTCTCTCTGTAAAATCAATAAGTAAAATCTTTAAAATAATAACAATAGTAATAATGGCAGCGGAATGCCTTCTCCCCGTTTCTTTCCTAATTTCCTTAAATTCCTTGTCCACACACCCCAAGATTCCCAAGTGAGAATGGAAGGACAGTAATCAGGATGTGCTTTTTCCCTAGTATAGAGTCAGAGGGAAAGAAAAAGTCCAGGCCATGAGAGCCTTATTGGAGATAGGTGAAGCACTCTTGAGATTCTAGGGAGTGGGGGACAGCAATTTGTCAGGTGTAATTTGCAGTAACCTGATGACTGAGAGGACACCCCAGGCACCCATACTCCCATTTGAACAGGCTCATGCTGGTGGTTTGATTTCTAGTTTAGGGTGGAGGAGCCACTGAGAGTTGCAATTGCGAGGACACCTCCATTTCTACCCGAGGAAGCTCACTGACACCCCTTCTTTCCCTGCAGAGTGGTGAAGGAGGAGATCTCAGATGACAATGCCAAGCTGCCCTGCTTCAATGGCCGAGTGGTGTCCTGGGTAAGGATCCTTCCTCAACATTTCCTCTGCCCATGTTCCTGCTGAGGGCTAGACAGAGGAAAGGCATCGCTAAGGTTATAGCTGGTAGTTTTATGCCTCAATATCTGACTCCTCCTTGAGTTTCTAACTAAACAGTTTCTATCCCAGATGCTACTGCCTTCGTGAAAAGTGGGGGAGTAGTGTTAAGGGGAAAGGCAGATACAGAAACATGCTGGGCTCTGTTCGGTTGGCTCAGTGGTAGAGTGTTGGCCTGGCATGTGGATGTCCTGGATTCGATTCTCAGTCATGACACACAGTAGAAGTGACCGTCTGCTTCTCCACCCCTACCCCTCCCGTTCTCGTTCTCTCTCTCTCCTTCTCTCTCTCTCTCTCTCTTCTTCTTTTCCTCTCCTTCAGCCATGGCTCAATTGGTTTGAGTGCATTGGCCCCAGTTGCTGAAGATGGCTCCATGGAGCCTCCACCTCAGGTGCTAAAAATAGCTCAGTTGGGAGCATGACCCCAGATGGACAGAGCATCAGCCCCAGACAGGGGTTGCTGGGTGGATCCTGGTCAGGGCACATGCAGGAGTCTGTCTCCCCTCCTCACTTGGAAATGAAGAAGAAGAAAAAAGAAATATACAGTGAAGACAAAATTGTCTCCTATGCCCTTTGAGGCACTTTCCCTTGTGTCACCTGCTGAACTCTGCTTTGGACCTTGTTCTCTGTCCCTCTTCCCACTCCACCAACCCATGCCTCCCTGCTACTTTATCAGCCTGTCAGTGGGTCTGCTCCTCATGTCAGCAGCTTTCCTATAATCCTCTCTTCTCCCTCCATGTCCACTGCTTTATTCTCCCTAAATCTTCATGCCCTGCCAAAAGCCAGCGATCCTACTGCTCCCTGTTACCCCTGTGCATACTACTTGTTTTCTCCTCATCAGCTGGTGTCAGCTGAGGGCTCACACCCTGAGCCAGCTCCCTTCTGTGCTGATAACCCATCCGAGCTGCCACCGCCCATGGAGCGCACAGGAGGCATTGGGGACTCCCGGCCCCCCTCCTTCCAGTGAGTGTGACCTGAGGGTGGACAGGGCCTATGGGGGAGGGCTATGTCAGCTCAGCCCAGGGCTGGGGGAGGGAGCCCCCAGCCTGCCCCCTCCCCCACCAAGTCCTTTCTTCCCTGCAGCCCTCATGCTGGTGGGGGAAGCCAGGAAAACCTGGACAATGACACAGAGACAGACTCCTTGGTGTCTGCCCAGCGCGAGCGGCCACGCCGGAGGGACGGCCCAGAGCATGGTGTGTCTTCCTTGAACAGATGCCTTCCCCACCCTCTGCCCTCCCCATAGCTTCCACTCAGCTGCCCACCTCTTTGCCTAACTTTCTGAGCTCCAGCTGTGACTGATCCCAGTGCAGCCCCTGGCTTGCACCTCTCTCCTCCCTTCCTCCTGCACTGGGCACCATGAACCCAGCTGCCTCCATCCTCCGCAGCAACCCGGCTAAATGGAACTGCAAAGGGGGAGCGGCGGCGAGAGCCAGGGGGTTATGACAGCTCATCTACCCTCATGAGCAGCGAGTTGGAGACCACCAGCTTCTTTGATTCAGAGGAGGATGACTCCACCAGCAGGTGGGGCTTTGGTTTCATGAGTACTGTGGAGCAGGTGACCCCTGAGGAGATGGGGCCCCTGGGAGGGATGTGGGCCTTTGCTGGGTCTGGGCCCTGCAGTGCCTCTTACGGGGCAGAGCTAGGCCAGCCTGGTGGGGAACGACTGTGGGCCCCACAGGTTCAGCAGCTCCACCGAACAGAGCAGTGCCTCACGCCTGATGAGAAGACACAAGCGGCGGCGGCGGAAGCAGAAGGTTTCCCGGATTGAGCGGGTATGGGGCCTGGGATACTAGGGGTGGGCGAGGCAGGGTCAGAGCTGTGCTTCATTAGATCCCCCTTGGGTCAGTGTTTAGAACTTCAGAGGGAAGGTGGTATGAGAGCTCACTTTGAGGAGGAGTTAGGTGGGAGCAGTGAGTTCCTGCCACCCCGCCTGCTTGCTGCTTAGAGTCTCTGTCTGTTCCAGTCCTCGTCCTTCAGCAGCATAACGGACTCCACCATGTCACTCAACATCATCACAGTCACTCTCAACATGGGTGAGTCTGTTGAAACAACACTGTTGAGTGCCTACTATGTGCCAGACATTGGGCAGACTTAAGGAGTTCAAGGAGGCACAAGATATGTTCCCTGTCCTCAAGGGGCTCTCTTTCATAAACTGATTATTTCAGTATCTCGTGATCAGGGCTCTGACAGAGAGAAGTCCAGAGAATAGTGGAAACAGAGAAAGGCATCAGGGAAGGCTTCCTGGAGGAAGTGATTTCAGATTCCTTCCCTCTTCCAGTTTTTCAGCTGTTGCATTCTTGCCCTCTGATGTCTGCCCTAGGTACTCTCTTTAGGAGAAAGCTGGATATAGTAAAAAGAGTGCCATCTTCGGAATTTAAATCTGAGTTTGAGTGCTGGTTTTACCATTTAATGGCTTAGAAAAACCACTTAAATTCTCTGAACCTCAGTTGCCTATTCTGTAAATGGGACAGAGTGTCCTTGCCTCACAGCCAGCAAGGATTAAATGAAAGCCTATTTGAGTATACTGAACACAGTGCCTGATTCCAGTTCAGTAAATGTTAGTTCTTATCCTTTTCCACTCTTTCTATTAAGGGGCTCAGAATTTGGGTAGGTTCCTTTCTCCTCTCTCAAGGTCTTATTACTCCCTGTAGAAAAGTATAACTTCTTGGGCATCTCCATTGTGGGCCAAAGCAACGAGCGCGGTGACGGAGGCATCTACATTGGCTCTATCATGAAGGGTGGGGCCGTAGCTGCTGATGGACGCATCGAGCCAGGAGATATGCTGTTACAGGTACCATTGTCCACCATGGCTGGTGGTGTGGATAGGGAGTTGGGGAGATGTACCCTCTGTACTCTCTCCTTCCTACCCTCTATACTCTATTCAGAGGACCCTTCTTGGTGGAGAAGACCACCCGACCCACCAAGCTTCCCTAACTCCCTCCCCAGTGCAGCTGCTTATCCCACTCCTGGTCCTCTTTCCCAGGTAAACGAGATCAACTTTGAGAACATGAGTAATGATGACGCAGTCCGGGTACTGCGGGAGATTGTGCACAAACCAGGGTATGGATGGATGTGGCATTGCAGAGGAGGGGGAAAAGCACTTCTGACTATCAGGCTTAGTCTGGCTTCCACACATCCTGCCCTCACTAGGGACACCCTTGCTTTCAGGCCCATCACTCTGACTGTAGCCAAGTGCTGGGACCCAAGTCCACGTGGTTGTTTCACGCTGCCCCGGAGTAAGTGGATGGGAGATCGGCCCTAAACTAATGCCTAGCATATGTGAACCCTGTCTTTCCTACCTTCTGTGTTGCCCTGAACCCTCACACCTACCCTCTTGGGCCTGGCACTGGGTAGGCTGAGCAGCCCCTAACTCCTCATCCTCCCTACAGGTGAGCCCATCCGGCCCATTGACCCTGCAGCCTGGGTCTCCCACACTGCTGCCATGACTGGCACCTTCCCTGCCTACGGCATGAGCCCCTCCCTGAGCACCATCACCTCCACCAGCTCCTCCATCACCAGCTCCATCCCCGACACAGAGCGTGAGTGTCCAACCCTGTCCCCTGGGCCCAGCAGACAGGGCCAGGTGAGAGGAACTGACGAAGGCCCACGCAGACTCTTGTTTGAAAGTCAGAGGGGGCTAGAGAGGGAACTCGGCTCATTCCAGCTATCTCTCACTGCAGCTTCCCACAGTGGACACCCGACCCTCACTAAACAGTGTCAGCTTCTAACCCAGTATTGAGCACCCAGTGAATCTCAGTTTCCTCTTGTAAAATGGGACTAATTATGTATACTTTACCAGGTTCTTGGGGGGGGGGGGCTAATGAGAGGATATAAATGAGACATTGATCACAGTGTGTGGCATAAGGTAAACACAATAATGACTGACATTATTATCATTGCACACACACTGCACTGTACTAAACACCTTCATTTGCATTATTTAATTCTCTTTAAACGTCCTTGTAAAATAGATTGTTAAAGTTCCTATTCTTTTATTTTTATTTTTTATTGATTGATTTTAAAGAGACAAAGCAAGGAAGGGAGAAAGAGAAAGAGGAAAGCATTTATTTGTTGTTCCATTTAGTTGTGCGTTCATTGGTTACTTCTAGAGTGTCATTCCAATATGCAAAGGTAACAGGTTGAATCCCCACTCAGGGCACATACAAGAACAGATCAATGTTTCTGTCAGTCTCTCTCTCTCTCTCTCTCTCTCTCTCCCCCCCCCTCTCCCTCCCCATTCCTCTCTCTCTCAAATCAATCAATACATGTTTTAAAAATACTGTTATTAGAAAAATTAAAGTCCCCATTTTTATAGAAGGGGAAACTGAGTGTCCAAGAAATCAGTAATGTGCCCAAAACTGGTTCATATTTATTAGGTGGTAGAGCTGGAGTGCAACCTTCTGTCTGCCTAACTCCACATCCCCTTTCTGCCTCATGCTTTTCCCTCCCACCCCCAGGCCTAGACGAGTTCCACCTGTCCATCCACAGTGACATGGCTGCCATTGTGAAAGCCATGGCCTCCCCTGAATCCGGGCTGGAGGTCCGAGACCGCATGTGGCTCAAGATCACTATCCCAAATGCTTTCATTGGTGAGAAGGCCTCATGGTGGGATGAATGATAGGGTGGGTACTGAGGAAGCAGAACAGGCTTCCTGTAAACGGGAACCAGGCCCAGCCTCATGGCTTTTGTGAGGCCAGATGAACCCAACTCAGGTGGGCTTCCCAGTCAAATGGCGGCCTTGCCCCCAGGCTCAGATGTGGTGGACTGGCTGTACCACAATGTGGAAGGCTTCACCGACCGGCGAGAGGCCCGCAAGTACGCCAGCAACCTGCTGAAAGCCGGCTTCATCCGCCACACTGTCAACAAGATCACCTTCTCCGAGCAGTGCTACTACATTTTCGGTGACCTCTGCGGCAGTACGTGCCCCTCCCCCCACCTTTTTGCTCTGTCTCCTGGCTGGGAGTGGGGTAGTGTCCAGGGATGTGGCAGCAGACTCCAGGGAACCCAAAGGAGGGGGCAGCAGAGCTGGGGTCCCAGGTCAAGACCTGAGAGTTTTGCGGTGGAAGCAGAGTCCAGGTCAGCCTCTTCACCTGCCTTGCATCTCCCTGGAGGGGCTGGTGTTTTCTAAGTGCCTGTTCTGTGCCTGGCACCATGCTGATTGTTACTAAAGCATCATCTCACTCTATCACTCAGTCCTCACAGCCTCTTCCCCACCCTAAGGGAGATGGATTACTACCCCTGTTTTCAGAGAAGGAAACTGAGACATGTGGAGGTTAAAGAGCCCACCCCAGGTCTCACAGCTAGAAGTAGAGGAGCTAGGCCATGGGTCCACGCATTTCTGGCTCCAGAGCCCTTGTTTTTCCCACCATCTGGGGTTAACTGGGTGTGTAGTGTTGCAGAAACATTGTCTTAGCAAGGCCAGGGCTCCTATTCTTGGCCACTACTCACCACCCCAACATCAAGCAGGTTTCACAGGTCCAAGTTGTAGAGAACTCTGTAAGCTGTACCAGGAGTTGGAGTTGATCCTGAAAGAGTGCACAGCCAATGAGTGTTATTGAGCAAGAGAGGTCTGCATGGAACCACCCCAACCCCTTCTCCTTCTGAAACTAAGGACAACCCTTGGGAAGGGGAGTCTTCAGAACAGGACAGCATTGCTCAGGGCTGGGCACTGAAACCCCACCCCGGCAGCCACCACCTTGGCCTGAGGGACCTTCTCTCAGCCCATTGGTGCGGGCCAGAGTCCAAAAACTAACTCTTAAAATGCATCAGATTAGGTTCTAGGGACTAGACAGACTGTTTCTGGAGAGCACAGAGCACAGGTCCTACCAGAGGACGGGTCCCTGGCCCTCTGCAGCTCCAGTCTGGCCCCATGGAGCAGTGATAGATTCACAGGGTTTTGGAGTTAGACAGTTCTGAGTTCCAACCCTAGCTCCACCCTTATTGTGTGAACAGGAGTGACAGTGACACAGCCTCTTTTTTTTTTTTTTTTTTTTTTTGATACAGCCTCTTGATGCCTCAATTTATTGGTCTGTAACGTGGAGGTAATAGAATCTACCTCATAGAGCTTTTTTGAGGACAACGTAATGTATACAATGCTTTTAGTACCATGTTTGGCCCACAATACGTGTCCTAAAAAAGTTGTCCATTATTTGTATATTTAATTGATTCTAAGATGAATACTTGTTTTGCATTTCAGTATATCTGAAATTGAGAGTGCATCTATTTTTTTTCCAGTTGTTTGTCTTTGTTTTTGTTTTTATTTTTTTTGTTTGAAGTGCATCTTACAATCAGTAGCTTCTTAGACTCAATCAAATGTGGTTATTGTCATCCTTAGCACAAGTCAGCCCTGGCCCCTAATTTCTAGGGACACATAAAAGCTTTTCAGAGTAGCTAAAGCTTTTGCTCAAGAGACACTGTTCCATCCCTGGGGCTTCCTGCATCTTCTGCTCATGGACCAAGGCCACCAGAGCCCCGCTCAGGGGGATGCTGACAGAACAGGCCTTTTCCTTCTCACTGGCTGAGGTCTCCTAAGCTGGGGATGCAGCGGGCTTAAAGGGAAGAGCTGAGGACCCGGGTAACCCCAGGAACACACAGTTACTCCCCTTGGGACAACACCCAGCAGGCTGAAATAGTCACCAGCTCTTTGAGCATGAGCCAAGGCAGGCCTCTGCTTTCCACTACCAACCCCAGCACCCTCCATGCTAGCTGCTGGCCTTGACAAGTTTATGACTTGGCTGGCAACCTTCACTGACTGCTGCTGCCCCCACAGAGTCCCCTCTCCTCATCTCTTCTCCCTTGGAACATTAAGCTGGCTTGCTTACTGAAGAGCTTAGAGCAAAGGGCTCAGTCTGTATTTGCCAGTTGACCTCTAGGACAGTTACAGCTCTCACAGAGCTCTGGGACCTGGTATAGATATGGTGTGAGCAAGGGGTGTCCAAGGCAGATCATTAGTCCTGGTGGCCCCTTACACTCCCGTTCAGGTGGTTACAACATTGCTGGGGGCATCTTTGCCCTTAATGGGAAGACAGTTTACTGGGGGAGTCAGAGTCATGAAGAAGTGATGTTAATACAGTGAGACAAGTGCTGTGAAGAACCAGGCCTGGCTGGTAATGGGGTGGAGCACAGAGGAGGCACCTAAGCTGGTCTCTTTCAGGGCCCTTCCCACCCCACTCCCACTCTCCTCAGCAGCACTGGAAAATGGATTCAGGCCAGTGGCCTTCTAAATGGAGAGGCTCTGAAAGGCCCTATGTTCATTGTGGCTTATAATCGTCATTTTTTAGTGTTAGGTTAGAGGGGAGGGCAAAATTTCACCAAAATTTCCCCAAACTGCTACCTACTCCTTACTAACAACCTCATCTGGAAATGTAAAAACGTAAGCAACTTTTAGCTTCTTGTTCTGGCTACAATTTAGGTTGACCTCAGGCTGGTCATTTAACCTCTCTGGACTGCGCTTACCTCATCTTGGAAAAAGGTGCCTAACACCTTCATAGGGTTGTGGTAACATTTGAATGAGATGAAGTGCTTCGTATTATATCTAATGAATTGCAGGTATGCTAGTGGTGGTCTGATATTTCAGCCTCTCACACCCCCCTACCTTCTACTCTCTAAGCGAACAAGGAGAAAATTGCCGAACAGTTTTGCTCCCCACCCCCAGTCCATGCAGGAAGGAGAAAAAACTGCTAAAAGGCTTGGTAGGAGCTCTCCAGGGGACTAGGAACTGAGTGCCAGGAGTTGGCATTGAGGCTGGTGACGCAGGGCCTCCCTAAGAAGGGTTTTCCCTCAGGCTGTCTGCAGGGTTACCCTCTCTACCCTCTCTGCTGGATGGCAGAGGAATCTGAAGAAGGAGTGAGAGCTCTCTGGCCTATGCCTCTTCCCATTCTGGCGGAAACTACCTCTGCTGTTGCTGTCATCTCAAATGCACCCACCCAACCTAGGCTGGGGACATTTCTGTCCTGATACAGAGGTGCTAGGGTATGGGAGAGTCCCAACATTCAGCCCTGTCCTGCCCTCCACAGATATGGCCAACCTGTCCCTCCATGATCACGATGGCTCCAGCGGTGCCTCTGACCAGGACACACTGGCCCCTCTGCCACACCCGGGGGCTGCCCCTTGGCCCATGGCTTTCCCTTACCAGTATCCGCCACCCCCGCACCCGTACAACCCACATCCAGGCTTCCCGGAGCTGGGGTACAGCTACGGAGGGGGCAGTGCCAGCAGTCAGCACAGTGAAGGTAAGGTGGAAGGGGGGACCACAGACCAGCCCCAAGCCTCCTCCACAAGCTCTTGAGCGTCCCCCACGCCCTCCCTGCCTGTCCCTTATAGGCAGCCGGAGCAGTGGCTCCAACCGAAGCGGCAGCGACCGGCGGAAGGAGAAGGACCCGAAGGCTGGGGACTCAAAGTCAGGCGGCAGTGGCAGCGAGTCAGACCACACAACCCGCAGCAGCCTGCGGGGGCCGCGGGAGCGGGCGCCCAGTGAGCGCTCTGGGCCTGCCGCCAGCGAGCATAGCCACCGCAGCCACCACTCCCTGGCCAGCAGCCTGCGCAGTCACCACACGCACCCAAGCTACGGCCCCCCTGGTGTGCCCCCTCTCTACGGCCCCCCCATGTTGATGATGCCCCCACCACCCACAGCCATGGGACCCCCGGGAGCCCCTCCAGGCCGTGACCTGGCCTCAGTGCCCCCCGAACTGACCGCCAGCAGACAGTCCTTCCGCATGGCCATGGGAAACCCCAGTGAGTTCTTTGTGGATGTGATGTGAGCAGGGTCCCTTCCCAACTTCCATCCCACCCTTAACCTGGCTGGCTGCGTCCCTCTCTCCATCCGTCCAGTCTTTTTTACTTTGGTACCTGAAAGGGAAATAAATGGAACTAAATCCAGGCGCACTAACTGCTCGCTGGGCTCAGCGAGGGTGGGGTGTGCCCACCCATCGCTCTTACGCCCCTAACCTGCCATGAGCTCCAGCTTGTCCCGCTGCCCACTAACCACTGCACAGGACTTCCCAAGATCCTTCATGTCCTGGGACCCAACTTGCTGGCGCTGGTCCTTACTCCTTTCACCTGTGCATACACTTCAGGAATTGCCCCCAGCGTGCCCTCGAGGGCCTGCGCAGCCCTTTTCCCCCGCCTCAGTTCTCACTGTTCATTCAGCTACACCAGCCCACTGAACCTCATCCCCTCAAGCATGTATGCCAACCTCTTGACTTTTCATCCACAGTACTGACACCAAAAAAATACTTGCTTCATCTGCTCCTTTTCAGTGTCCCTTGCCTGCTGCCTAACTGTCCTTTGCCTGCTGCTTGCACCCTAGAGCTGTGGTCACCTTTAGTAACCATCCATGCTGTTCCCGCCTGCACTGGGCCCTTGACCAGAAGTCCAGCGAGGGCCTTAGTTGCCTGACCGGCTAGTGGCTTCCAGGGAGCATTCCTGCTCTACCTCACCACCACCCTTTGCCTGCAATTATGTGCTGGTTCCGTCAGACCCCTAACTCGACTAACCGGCAGGCTCATCTCACCTCTGGGCCTGAAACATTTCTTTTCTTTCTTTTCCTCCCCAATCTTTCCTGGGCCTGGAGCAGCCAAGAATTTCGGGCTGTTTGACTTTCTGTGAGCCCCCAGCGAGGGGAGGCCCAGCCTCCGAGGAGACCAGGAGCCCTGCTTCAGCAGCCCCTCGGGGCTTCCCGAGGACATTCAGCCCCACACATGTTGAGTCACTAGGCTTCTGGTGAGGGCTTGAGCCTCTTGCCCATATATATATATATATATATATATATATATATATATATATATATGACACTCTGTTCACCTTTCCAGAGAGTATGCGTGCTCTCTCTCTCTTTCTCTTTCATACACAGATACACAGGTTCCTAAGCAAGTCCACTTAAGCCTCAGGGCTGGTCCCTGCCCAGAGGGCTGGCCCCTCTCTCCCAGTCTTCTCCCAGGTTATGGGGCTGGTCCCCTGACTCACATCTACCCTTCTTCCCTTCCTCATAGCTCTCAAGCCTCCCCTACATGTCCCCATCATCTTCCTACCTAGATCAAGCCCATAAGCTGGGCTCAGCAGAGGACTCCCCAAACAACTGACTGGCACACTCCTTCCTGTTTATCTCAATACCTTGATACCCCAGAGTAGGGTTGGGCAGGGGGACTTCTGAAACTTATAGAGAGAGGGCCAGGTTTTTATTTTTAACCTTATTTTCTAGCTTAAACAAATAATGACTTTCTCTTTAAACCTCATCTATAAATTCTCTTGGCTCATTTAGGCTCCCGTATTTTCAGAACTGGGGTGTCAGTAGTGAGACGAAGTACTAAATTGCAGGCTTTGGGGCAAACCAGAGTAGGGGCATTTTTTAAGTATATTTTTTTAATTAAATTTGAGGAGGTGACATTGATAAATAGGAGTACACAGGTTTCAGGTGGATGTCTAGCATTTGAACTGTTGATTGTGTTGTGTGCCCATTACCCAAAGTCAAATCATTTTCTGACACCATATATTTGTCAGGTAAGGGCATTCTCGCAGTCATTCATTTAACAAACACTTCCTAGAGTTTTGGTCAGAGAAGGCTATGTTCGAAGTTTGACTCAGTCTTGCCTTCCTTCAGGCAGCTTTGGTTTGCTCCCAACCCAGGCCATGGCTTCCACTAGCCACCAGTACAGGGCTCCCTCCTATAATTTTTTCTTCTCTGTCTCTGCCATGTCCAACTCTCTTGAGAATTCTTCCACTATTGCTCATGCTTTCAGCATTGGTGCTCTCTGTGTTCTAGCTTCAGTCAGTCCACTTCTCTTTCCTATTTACTCCCCAAATGGTGTCATCCATCTGGATGTCCCTAATTGCCTTTGATATGCTGGTGATTCTCATATATCTCTATCCCCAACTTTCTACCAATCTTTGGATCTGTGTTTTCATCATCCACTGGACATCTCCATGGACATGTACATATGGGCCCCCACCTCCTGATTTCCAATCCTAGTTATCTTCACAATCTATATAGGCTCACCAGCTGGAAACATTATGGGCTTAAATCCCTTCCCATATCTTACTATTCAGCAGTTCATATCCATTCCACTCCAACAGTCTTTCTTGAATTAGGCCCTCTGCCTCTACTCTAGATCACAGAAGCATGGAATTTGAAGCCACATCATTCTGGGTTTGAATCCCACCTCTACTGCTTTTTGCTTGTGTGATTGGAGACTTTTTTAATCTCTCTGAGCCTCAGTTCCCTCATACATAAAATGACAATAATAATACCTACCTCACAGGGTTGTTGTGAGGATTTAAATTAGATATTGTACGAAAAGTGCCTAGCACAATGCCTGGCACACAATAGAATAGGTGCTCAATAAATTGTAGTTGTTATTTTATTATTATTTGCTCTAAATTGGTAAGGATTTAGGGTGTTTATTGAAGATAAAGCTTTGAGAAAGAAGTGATGCCTTGTCTGCTGGTTTAAGGATCAGAAATGCCTATATTTGGTCACTTAATGGCTTCAGATTTTGAATGAAGGAGGCCAAATCTTCATCCTGCCACATCTTGGATTCTGGCAAGAGGATGCTAGGGATAATAAGGCTTGTAACCAGGTTTGTCTTTTCTTGCCCTTCCTCCCGTGACGGGCTGAGCTGTAGCTAGAGAAAGGCATCAGGGTATCTCTCCCTATAGAACAAGAAGAGCCTAGATTTTCTTCCGGTCTTGCAAACCAAGCAGGCCTTTCATGTTCAAGGACTGGTTCTGTCTTCTCTTCCCAGCTTGGATGTGAAGATTAACTCTGTTCAGAAAAGGGATTTACCCCATGTCCAATTAAATCAGACTCCTCAACGGTTTTCTAAGCAACATACCTGCCTGTCATTAGAAAGCACACAGGTTCTGGCCTTCAGGAACTGACAGTCACGTAGGTATGCCTAAAGTACAACAGGGACATATTCTTGAAAAGCTTTCACTAGTTTCTTCCAAGTATTTGCCTCCTCACTCCCTTTCCCCTTCTCTGGAGAAATGCTCGTGTGTGGCACAAATATATGGTGAAAAAAGAAAAAATACTTGGGAGCATCAGAGGTGGTGTTAGCAGTAAATTCAGCGCAAACACATTGGTCAAGTTGTGTGTTGTGTAGAAAGTGAGGACAGCCAGTCCTCGGCCTCTAAAGACATTAAAGGCAGTCCCCAACCTTTTTTGGGCCACTGACCGGTTTAATGTCAGGAAATATTTTCACGGACCGGCCTTTAGGGTGGGACGGATAAATGTATCACGTGACCGAGACAAGCGTCAAGAGTGAGTCTTAGACAGATATAACAGGGAATCTGGTCATTTTTTAAAAATAAAACAGTTCAGACTTAAATATAAATAAAATGAAAATAATGTAAGTTATTTATTCTTTCTCTGCGGACCAATACCAAATGGCCCACGGACCGGTACCGGTCCACCGCCCGGGGGTTGGGGACCACTGGCCTACAGCAATCCAAGACTTAACGGATGGACTTCAAACAGCACTAAACCTCTGAGGCTCTACTAAACTCTGAAGTATGCACCGGAGGGACTGCGGAGACTACAATTCCCAGAATGCTCAGTGGGGAAAATAAAGTAAGCGGAATGGGGTAGGCTGGGATGTGTATTTCGGGTAGGGTTTGGATAAAGCTACTCCTATCCCTGCCCAAGGAGCCCCTACTCTCCTCTTCGAAGGTTTTCGAAGGCAGTCGGTAGTTGTAGTTTTGCTAAACCTAGGAAACTTAAAATTATAAGCAAGAAGGTGGAGAGCCTGACGGGACTTGTAGTCTTTGCGGGAGGGGGCCGCGCACGCGCAGCTGAGTTCAGGGCGGAGCGGCGGCACTGCGGTGAAAGCCAAGGCAGCGGGCGGCGAACAGGGGGCGGGCGGACATCTTGGTATCCCGAGAGTGGCCGGGCCGGCGGAGCAAGGGGCCGCGGACACTAGGTGAGCTCGGGATCTGCCCTTACGGGGTGAGGGAGGTCGCTGCCCAACTGTATGTAGCTTTGCCCTTACCTGCACTGCGTACGGGGAAAGCTGCGCACACCCGGGAGTGGCCTTAGCCTTCAGATCCTGGAGGGAGCTGACGGCGGGTGGGGACGCCCAGGGCGCTGTTGCAGGACTGACGGGGAGCGGCATCCACCACCTGACCCGCTGGCGCCTTCCTTGAGAGGGAGACCTACTAGAATCCACCCAGCGCAGGGACGTTGCGCGGCGCCCTCCTCCCTAGGATTGTGACAACACCCCTACCCTTCGGCGCCTCCTCTCAGTGCTAGGACAGTTTCCCCGTCTCCCAGGACAGTGACACCCCCTTGTGTGGCCTCCCTGGACTATGCAAGCTTCCCACCTCGTCCTCCCAATTGAGTGACACTCCGAGGCTCTTACTCCTCAGACCTGTGACAGCCTCGAACCCCGTGGAAACATCTTCTGCGATGTCTTCCTCCCCAGGGCAAAAGTCCACCACCCCCTCACGCCTCTACACCTGAACCCTTAAGCAGGCTCCGTTTCCCAGCGCTCCCTTATTCACCCGTCAGGCTCCTCCTACTGTTTTTTTTCTTCAAAGTCCTGACCTTTGCCAAACTGAAACTCCCGCAGGTACCCCAATCAGCCCGAGGCTGCTGTGCGCTCATCTTGAGTATACCACCTGGCTGTTGCTGCCAGTTTTTCCCTTCAGTAAATATTCCGTCCTTGTCCTGGGCCCCACCTCTGCTTCTCTGGTGCCCGGGTTCCCTATCACTTGATACCTGTGAACTTGGTTCTTTGCCCAGGGCTCTACTTCCATTTTGCCTTTCCCAGCCCAGCCTCTTTGGGACTGAGGAATGGGATGTGTCCACTACCTTCAGAGACCTCTCACTGAGTCTGGGAGACCCTGACGGCCACAGTGATGGGCTTTATTTTACAGTTTAGAAAAGTCTGCTAAATTACCCCCTGTGAAATTAATACCAGGTCTAATCCGGGAGATCTAGAACTAAACCCTTTTTGCCCTTGCAAACAGTCTACATTATTTGACCCAAATAATTTGGATAACTCGGGCATCCTGCCCCTCACTTGCAGGCACTCGGGGCAGAAGGGTTGTGGATCTGGAAGCACAGTTTCCACTGGAAGGATCTCTTAATTTTATGTATCTGCACTCCGCCTTCCCACCCCCACCACCCTTATTTTACTGCACTTGGGAGCTGGGAGCCCCCTCTTTGAAAGGGGGCTTGTCAAAAATAACTAACTACTAAGCAGCTTGGGCCATTTAAGTGTAGTCTGCTGGGGCTCTGCCCTTTCTGCTCTGCTCTTTTGCCTGCTTATCTGACTGTGGGAGAGGTTGGAGCCACACTTCTGGGTTCAGGTCAGGGCCTAAGGCCTCCCGTCTGTCCTCCCCCCCTGTACACCCTTTCCTGGAATGTTTAGATTTCTGTGAATTAGAGAGCCAGAGATTCAGGCCCTGCCTCCTCAGAAGGTTAGTGGCCACTGAGACTGGGTGCTCCTAAAGCTGTCCCTGAATTCCCCGTCAGGCCTGAACCCACTAGAATAATTCCTGCCGCCATTCTTACAGCCTCAGGCGGGCCTTCACAGTGACTCACTGGCGAGAGCCTGAGAGCCTGCACAGGAAGGGGCTGGAGAGGATCCTTGCTGAGCTCAGCTCTCTGAAGAGGGGGAGGGGGCTACTCTCTGGGCTTAGCCCCAGAAAAGGGAGGGTCAGAATGGCTTTAGAATTCTGGGCCCAATCCCTCACCCCATCCTCTCCCTTCCAGTGTGGGATAAACAGGAACTGGAGCCTGGCGAAGGGGAGGGGCATGCCGCAAGGGCTGCAAGATCACTTGCTGGAGGGTTGAGTCAGGAAAAAGCCCAGATTGTGACCTGCACAGCCCCACAGGGGACGTTGGCAGGGGTTCTGAGACCTTCCCTTACCCTGCCTCTGCCTGCCCTAGGTCTGTTCTCAGAGCGATGGGCCGTGGAGACTGAGCTGCCGCCATGATTGGAGGCTTATTCATCTATAATCACAAGGGGGAGGTGCTCATCTCCCGGGTCTACCGAGATGACATCGGGTGAGTCCCCTGACTGAGCCAGCTGTGCCCCCCACCTTTACATCCCTTCTTCGCAGCATGCAGGACTAGGTCTGTTCCTATCAGATGCTTGACTTGGACCACCCCACCCCTGCTCCATCATGGAAGCTCAGCAAGTGCGGCCTGGTTGCTGTGAGGTTTGGTAGTACTGGCCTAGCAGCCAGTTGCTTGCCCCTATGTGGGACCTGTGGAATGGCGTGGCCCTTACAATCTTAGGAATTCCTGTCTTTCTTGCCTTCTGTTTCCATTAGTGACAGACCTGTTTTCCAAAGATGAGTACTTTTGCCTGGGCAGGTTGATTGCTCCTTTGAGGAGGAGGGAGATCTGTCTCCAGGGTGGAGTTAGTGGCCAGGTTGGAGGTACTACTCCATCTAAGTCTTGCTTTCCAAGCCCTTCTCATGATGACAGCCTTCATTGGATTCTTTTGAAATCCTCTCCAGGCTACCAAATCCTCTTCCACTCCTTTCCTCAGAAGGAGGCGGGCTGCTGACTAAGCTGTTTTCAGTTCCTCTGGGCCCTTCCTGGAGGATATACATTGTGAGCAGTAGGCACTCTCTGGGTCACTGGCGGAAAGACTGAAGGTTAGGGAGGCCATGCTGCCCTTTCTGGCCTATCAGAGTAGACCTGAATTAGCTTCTTGTTCTGGGTCCCTCAGACCTTAACAAGGAGGTGCAGCCTTACTTCTCATTCTGCCCGACCCTGCATGCCACTGTTCTTTCTTGGCTGAGCAGACATGTCCTAGCCTCAAGAGCTTAATGAGATTAGGCTCTTCTGGTCTGTGCTGCCCTGTTTTTTTCCTCAAAGATTTTGAGATAGACTGGGTCTACTGCGGTGCCCCAGCTTGATGTCTCCTGGCTACCAGGCTAATGGGCTGGCGTGACCTTTGTGGCTATTTGTCCATTGGCTGATGGTGGGGTATGAGCTAGTTATGGCAACACCTGGCTTGCTGAGCCCGGCTGGCTGCCCCACCCACACCCTGCCCCGGCCCTGCACGGGCCTGGTTAAGCCAAGGCCAGGGCATATACCGTCTTGCATCCCTTGCTGTGCTCTCCACCCCTTGCCTATCACTTCTCTGCTTTTTTCTCATCATGTGTGCTACCTACCCCAGTGTGTTGTGTGTCTAACCCTCTCTCTTGTTGCTGTCACTCTCCTCTTCTTGCCGGCGTCATTTCTCTCATCCCATCTCATTGGCTGCCATAGCAATAGGTAAGCAGCCTGCCAAGCTGCCACCCAGGCACAGGTGGGCGGTGGGGGTTCAGCCTCCCCCGTTATTGTTTTCTTCATTTTTTTTCACTCTCTGAGCTTGCCCTGGAATTGGATCCTGGACAAAAATGGGTGGCCAGGCTCCACAGCCCCTTGGTGCTTCTCAGTTAGAGCTTTCTCTGAAGTCACACTGGCTTTGTCTAACTTCTGGGGGGGCCAACCTTCCCCACCAGTGGCATCACTAGTGGGAAGACTGGGGTTAGAAGCAGGGTCTTCTTATGTGGGCCTGGAGCTCACTGAGAAACTAGAAAAATGACAGCTGGGAAATGGTAGTCAAGAGCATACCTTCCTAAGCCTGATGGACCTCACTTTATTCAGGTTCCATCTGTTTTCCTGTCAGTGGGCTGTAGAGTGTATGTCAGACTTCATCAGTGAAGTGGGGGTGCTGTTAGCAGCTGTGACTGATTCTTGGAGAGTGGAGTTTGCCTGGGTGCTGAGCAGCCCCTGTCTACACTTTTCCCTCAGGAGGAATGCAGTGGACGCCTTTCGGGTCAATGTCATCCATGCCCGGCAGCAGGTGCGCAGCCCTGTCACCAACATTGCTCGCACCAGTTTCTTCCATGTTAAGCGGTCCAACATCTGGCTGGCAGCTGTCACCAAGCAGAATGTCAATGCTGCCATGGTCTTCGAATTCCTCTATAAGATGTGTGACGTAATGGCTGCCTACTTTGGCAAGATCAGCGAGGAGAACATCAAGAACAATTTTGTGCTCATATATGAGCTGCTGGATGGTGAGGCTGGCGGAGTGGTGGGCCTAGGGTAGGGATGAACCTGATGGGGCCGAGCATAGAGGTGGGAGTAAGTCTGAGGCTCCATTGCCTTCTGAACTTTTTTTCCTGATTGTCTGGTCTTTTGAGCCCTGACAACATCAGTCCAAATCCAGACCTAACGGCTACTCTGAAGTGGAACACAGAAGTAGGCTAGTGAGTGGAAGGGGTCTTCCAGGGGGCTAGGAACCCGACTGGGATTTGGTGGCTGGGCCTCCTGCAATTACCCTCTTTCCTTTGTGGTTTGGGCCTTACTTAGTTCACTTACTGGCATCCCAGCTTTCCATCTCGACACCTCAGTCTAGGTCAGATGGTATAGGCCCTTCAGGTGCATTGCTTTGTATCTTTGTTCCTCTCTAGGGTATGATTGAATTGAACAGAGTCATTCCACCTTCCCAACATCTCTCTTATTTTCTAAGGCTCAGGGCTTCTTGACCTCTCACCCACTGGCCATGTGACTCTTCTGTTGATTTTCTCTATTTGAAAAAAACTGACATAGTTATTGTTTTCTTATGAAGCACAAATCCAAGAGTAAATACTACAAAGTTAGAAGATCTTGCTGCAGATGATACCACACTCTTTTGGAGCTGTACTGGCTAGACATGTCTAGGCCAGGGAAGAGATGGGAATGAAGGATCCTTCAGCTTTTTTTCAGGGGCTGATGGTTCCCTTCCTTTTGCAGAGATCCTGGACTTTGGCTATCCACAGAACTCGGAGACAGGTGCACTGAAAACCTTCATTACACAGCAGGGCATCAAGAGCCAGGTATTCAAATTATACAGCCACCGTTAGGTTGGAGCCCAACCTTCCTTCGTCCCAGCTGGTCCCTGAGCCTTGTGCTAGCTGACTCACAA
The DNA here is from genome assembly GCF_036850765.1 of Saccopteryx bilineata. Lineage (NCBI taxonomy): Eukaryota > Metazoa > Chordata > Mammalia > Chiroptera > Emballonuridae > Saccopteryx > Saccopteryx bilineata. The sequence goes on along the minus strand of NC_089497.1, from coordinate 70,006,631 downwards.
GCCTGCTTCTGACAAGAAGTGCTGGCCTGATCTTTTTGCTATGACTGCAGGACTATTTTCCCCTGTGTGGCCCTCTCCCAACCCAGGAGCACCTGACTCAGCATCTCTATTACTGGGAATACAGATCAAGCCGTTTCCTTCTGCACTGGGGGAAGGAGGACTGGGGGCTACTCTGGAGGCCTGGGCTCCTTCAGAGAAGAGAGCTTGGACCCTCTTCTAGGATCCAGGCCTCATAGCCTTCTCTTCCTTCTTTTCTGCCTGCCTCTTCCCGTCTGTGCTTCCCTGCTGCTTCCTGTGGGCTCCACATTGGCCCTCTGGCCTCCAGCATCAGGTAAGTATTCCTTCAGCTTCCACCCTCGCAGCTTTGCTCCGTTTTCTCCAGGCCCTGCCCCATGGGATTTAAGGGGGAAAATAGGTTCCAGGGTGGGGACTAGAAGGAAAGATGGATGAGGATGGAGTAAGGGCAGAGACAGGATGATTAAAAGTGAAGAGGAGTGAGGCCATTGCTATTTGTCTCTATTCCCATACAGACAAAAGAAGAGCAATCCCAGATCACCAGCCAGGTGACTGGGCAGATTGGTTGGCGGCGGGAGGGCATCAAGTATCGCCGGAATGAGCTCTTCCTGGATGTGTTGGAGAGTGTGAACCTTCTTATGTCCCCACAGGGTGAGAATCCTCTCGTTATGAAGCTGAAAGCTGACAGGGGCGAGCTCCTGGTCCTGACTCAGCTTTTCCATTTGTTTGTCTGTCACCAGGGCAGGTGCTAAGTGCTCATGTGTCGGGCCGGGTAGTGATGAAGAGCTACCTGAGTGGCATGCCTGAGTGCAAGTTTGGGATGAATGACAAGATTGTCATTGAGAAGCAGGGCAAAGGCACAGCTGATGAAACAAGCAAGAGGTACCTGAGGCAGGGGAGCTGGTGGGAGAGGGTGGACCTTGGAAGGCCGAGGGCAGCCTGGTGAATCACAGTTCTTTCTGGACATCATTTCTGCAGTAATGCAAACTCCCTCTTCCGAAGGGTGTGCTTGGCTGGTTGCTCTTGACATCTGCGCTTAAGGGAGATGAGAGGATTGTCCTCATCCTACTCAGAGACTAAGCCCCTTTGTTTGGTCCCCAGGACCAAGGCTATTCTGTATATACTGATGGCTTCTGCCCAGCCTGCCTGGAAGTTTTGGGTTCCAATTAGCAGGTGCTCTTGAGATCATGAGCTTACAAAGCTCACATCCTTAATTCGGTGGCAAGAACCCCTAAATCAGCTGCATCCTGGCAGGTTTTTTTTTTTTTTTTTTAGTATGTCCCAAAAGGAAAATTTATTTTTCTGGAAGTTTTTTTGTTGTGCTTTGTTTTTTGAGAGAGAGAGATGAGAAGCATCAATTCAACTCGTAGTTGTGGCACTTTAGTTCATTAATTGCTTTCTCGTATGTACTTTGACCCGGGGAGTGGCTCCAGCTGAGCCAGTGACCCCTTGCTTAAGCCAGCGACCATGGGATCATGTTAAAGATCCCACACTCAAGTCAGCAACCTTGGGGTTTTGAACCTGGGACCTCAGCATTCGAGATCAATGCTTTATCCACTGCACCACCACCAGTCAGGCCTGGCAGCTTTTGATAGTGTGTCGTGGAAGCGTCACCCAGGCTCTGGCAGCCTTTGTGGGTGGGGTAGCCTCTCAGCCCAACTCTCTCCTGCCACTCTCCTGTACCATTGAGATTTTCTGCCCCTTCTTACAGTGGGAAGCAATCAATTGCCATTGATGACTGCACCTTCCACCAGTGTGTGCGACTCAGCAAGTTTGACTCTGAACGCAGCATCAGCTTCATCCCACCAGATGGAGAGTTTGAACTCATGAGGTGCCATTGGGGTGTGAGGAGGCAAGGGGAGGAAGTAGGGAGAGGGAGGGCAGGCTCTGCTATACTAACCTTGCTCCCCACTCCTAAAGGTATCGTACCACCAAGGACATCATCCTTCCCTTCCGGGTGATCCCACTAGTGCGGGAAGTGGGGCGCACCAAACTTGAGGTCAAGGTGGTCATCAAGTCCAACTTCAAGCCCTCACTACTGGCTCAGAAGATTGAGGTGAGGACAAAGGACTCGGGAAGGAAGAAGCACTTGTCTTCAGAAATAAAGACAGCTAATGCCAGGGCTCGACAGAGCTCCCTGACAGGTGTGTCTCTTCTAGGTGAGGATCCCAACCCCACTGAACACAAGCGGGGTGCAGGTGATCTGCATGAAGGGGAAGGCCAAGTACAAGGCCAGTGAGAACGCCATCGTTTGGAAGTGAGTCTTTCCTTCACGAGGCTACAGCAGGGCTCAAGAAGCATTGTTGTACCCTCTTATTCAACATTACCTTTTGTCCTCTGAGTGTGTGGTGTGTGTCTTGGGGGGAAAGTGTCTGCTTCTTCAGGAGCCTCTGCTTCTCTCACCCTCCGTACCTCCGTGTGAATATGTGCATGTTTGTACTTGGGTGCACGCAACATTTACTTGTCAGGATGCTTGAACGTTTCCCCACTTGCCCTTGTGATGTGTTTGTGAAGTAAACAGTAAAGGATGGCATGCCCATGTATCTAAGCAGAAGCTGCAGCCCACAGTGCTAAAGAAACAGCAAACCCAAGGTTCTTTGCAAGTGGTTATCAATGTCCTCACCACATTTCCTTCCCACAAACTCCTGGGTTCTTCCCCCCACACCCTTGAAATTCTTCTAAGCTACAGGGGCAGTTGCTGCCCATTGCTCCTGTGTTCCCAGGATCAAGCGCATGGCAGGCATGAAGGAATCACAAATCAGCGCAGAGATTGAGCTGCTGCCCACCAACGACAAGAAGAAGTGGGCTCGACCTCCCATTTCCATGAACTTTGAGGTATGGCAAAGGAGGGGCCTAGAGCCATAGCAGGTATGCTAGTAAAGATCTTAGAGATCATTCAGATGAACCGCTATAACCTACTACCTGCAGATGAGGAAACTGAGGCCTAGAGAAGGGAAGTGACTTTAATTCATAGACCCTTCAGGCCTCCAACAAAAAATTGTTGTTCACACTTAGAAAAATGACTCTTTTGCCCTGGCCGGTTGGCTCAGCGGTAGAGCGTCGGCCTAGCGTGCGGAGGACCCGGGTTCGATTCCCGGCCAGGGCACACAGGAGAAGCGCCCATTTGCTTCTCCACCCCTCCGCCGCCCTTTCCTCTCTGTCTCTCTCTTCCCCTCCCGCAGCCAAGGCTCCATTGGAGCAGAGATGGCCCCGGGCGCTGGGGATGGCTCTGTGGCCTCTGCCTCAGGCGCTAGAGTGGCTCTGGTCGCAACATGGCGACACCCAGGATGGGCAGAGCATCGCCCCCTGGTGGGCAGAGCGTCGCCCCATGGTGGGCGTGCCGGGTGGATCCCGGTCGGGCGCATGCGGGAGTCTGTCTGACTGTCTCTCCCTGTTTCCAGCTTCAGAAAAATGAAAAAGAAAAAAAAAAAAAAAAAAGATAGTTTGGAAAGAATGAGAATGAAAAAAAAAAAAAAAAAAGAAAAATGACTCTTTTGGCTTGTTGTAAGGTAATTCTTTGGAAAATGTTAGATTGCTTAAATGCCAGATAAGACACAACGTTTATTTATTGACAGGAAAATGGGCCGACTTTGTACAACTTGTATGTCAGACATAGAATTTTCTCCACCTTATGTTTTAAGAACACAGGCAGGTCTTCAGTTGCTGCTTTCTGTAGATTAAGGGAATTGCTTCACGTTATCACAGACAGGGCCTGACTTCAAACCCAAATGATTGCTAGTCACCTTTGGATACGCTTTCTTCTTTAATAACCTCTTAAAGGACTCCCTCACTACCCCAGCTTCTTTCAGGACCCTAATCATTCAGTCGCCTGCAGTAGAGATGAAATAGGGCAGGGCTACGGAACTTAACAGAAAGGAGAGGCTGTAGTAGGGCAGGGCTACGGAACTTAACAGAAAGGAGAGGCTGTGACAGGAAGGCCACCTTCCTAACTGAAGCTGTCCCTTGCCCAGGTGCCATTCGCGCCCTCTGGCCTCAAGGTGCGCTACTTGAAGGTGTTTGAACCGAAGCTGAACTACAGCGACCACGATGTCATCAAATGGGTGCGCTACATTGGCCGCAGTGGCATTTATGAGACCCGCTGCTAGCTGCCTAGTGGCAGCTGGCCCGCCTCCCCACCCACCCTCTCCCACAGGTCCAAGTGCCCTGGCTACCACATCAGTGTCTCCTCCCTCCTGCTTTGCTGCCTTCCCTGTGCACCAGCCCCTGAGTCTAGGTCTGGACCAGCCACATCGCAAGCAGGACTGGTGGAGCTGTCCCTGGGCTTCCTGGGCAGGGGGGTTTGGGGGCTCCTGCTTCATTCATCTGTCTGCCTTGGCCCAGTGCCAGGCTCTGAGTTCTGTGACCAAAGTCAGGTGGGCTGCTTCTCCCTTCCCTTGTGGCCATATCTCTCTAGTGGGAGGGTTGGCTGCCCCTCACTTCAGAGCTCCCCCAACAGCTAGTAACAGATCCCTAACCCTCAACCCTTACTCTGCTTTGGGATAGTGTGAGCTTCATTTTGTACACTTGTGACTTTGTCCAGTTAAAGACCCAATAAACTATGTAGAACGGAGTTGCTGGCGAAGTGTTGATGCGGGAGCTAATGGGAGGGAACTGGTGGGACTGCTCTTCCCATGCCTTCCCTTGCCTGCTTTGAGTAGAATTTTCTGTTACAAACTGTCTCAAGGCTCCTTCCCTTGCCTTGGTCTCGATTGTTAGGCCCCTCCAAGGTCATCTGGTCTCTAGTGTTAACCCCAGGTCTCCTGGCTCCTCTGAGAAGAAAACAGCTTCAAGGGCAAGCAGCACCACCGGGCCCCAGTTCCCTAAGGGTAGAGATTCTTTTCCCTAATTCACCTTTAGTTTTAGGCAAGTACATTCTAATTAGAGACTAAGCAAAGTTTACATTTGGTCTTTTTTTTTTGCTTTCCTGAGAAACTGACCTCTTAATTCCATTCTCTTCCCAATTGCCCTGGCTTCCCAAACCATGGTAGGTAGGTGGGTAATTAAAGGGAAAATTTGACTCCCTAGGCCTCTAAAATACCTCCCTTCTATACCTCCCCCTCTTTGAAGAATCCTATGGCAGCCTAGTGCCCAAGGGAGATACAGTGTTCCATAATCTGTTCGTGGATTGGACCAGATAAAAGCAGTGATTTACCATCACCAGTTTTCCCTTGCTTGGTTTCAGCCTTTTCAAACCTAAAAAAATGTATTAGAAAATTCAAAAAATAAACAGAAGTAGGCCCTGGCTGGCTGGCCTAGTGGTAGAGCATCAGCCTGATATGTGGAAGTCCTGGGTTCTATTCCTGGCCAGGGCACACAGGAGAAGTGCCCATCTACTTCTCTACCCTTCTCCCTCACCTTTCTCTCTATCTCTCTTCCCCTCTGCAGCCAAGGCTCCGTTGGAGCAAAGTTGGCGGGGGTGCTGAGGTTGGCTCAATGGCCTCCACCTCAGGTGCAAGAATGGCTCTGGTCCCAGATGGGCAGAGCGTCGCCCCCTGGTGGGCTTGCTGGGTGGATCCCAGTCAGGCTCATGCAGGAGGAGTCTGTCTCTCTGCCTCCCCACTTCTCACTTCAGAAAAATACACAAATAAATTAAAATTAAAATTAAATAAACAGAAGTAGCAAAATATAATGAACCCACATGTCCCATCATCCAGCTTCAACAATTATCAACTATGGCCAGTTCTTAACATCACATCCAATCTGTGTTCACACTTAATTCACGTGTCCTATAAAACTTTTTACATTTTGCATCTGGATCCAAAGTCCATTGTAGTTGATGAATGCTTCTTAAATTTTATAAACCACAGATTCTCCCTCAGCTCTTGGCAATATTGAAGAAACCAGATAATTCTGTACATAGCTTCCCCATCAGAATTCCTATTTCCGTGTGTTTTCTATAAAGTGGTTATGAGACCTAGGGGCTTAATACTGTAGCTTCTATAGTTTTATTTTAAATATTAGGATTGACTGATTCCTCACAAGGATGAATAAATTATAGCAGGACTTGGCTGCAAACCGAGGATAATAGACACCCAGACAACTTGATCGAGGAAGGATTAGTAGCCGGAAGAGCATGTGAGGATAGTAGCACCAAAACTACGAGCTCCCCGAAGTTAGATTTCTTACATCTTATATACCTTTACAGCTTTAGCTTTTACGTGACAAGTGCCTGATTTCTTTGACTTGTGTTTGCAGACCTACTGACTTGTATCTCCAAGAGGGGAGGGGTAAGAGGAGGTTTGACCATCTTATCTTTGACAATTCACATAATCCATGTTTCTTGCTGCTGCTGCTGCTGCAAGTTTATTTCAGGGAACTGATAATAAGGACCACAGCTGTGGTTTGTTCCTTTTCAAACTTTCTCAGTCAGCCCTTCCTCAGTCCAAAACGAAACGCTGAGGTCACCGACTTGAGGGTAAGGTCACCGACTTGAGGGTAAGATCACAAACATTGCAGAGCCCCCTCTCCTGCATTCTGGTTTCTCCTCTCAGGATAATGTAATTTTAGTTGACAATTTTAGAGCGGGATTGGAAAAGTACTCACGTTAAAATGTAAAGCAGTAGCATCATTAACTTCCTCTCGAGAGCATCAGGGAAAGGAAGTAGCCTTTTAGAGTGGTTTACTGAGGTTCAGTTTGCAGGTCTGTTTTGGGTTTGGGTGGGAAATAAATACTGATGGATTTAGGCTGTGTTGTCCATCTGATTTTCTTGCCCTTTGGTGGTGAGTGAAACCGCTCTGGGGTGGTGGAAGGACTCAAGAGGCCTAATTTGGACTGAGATGCAGGTCTCAGGCGGGCGGGCTACCAGGCTGAGACAAGAAGCCCATAAGAAGTCCCATGCTGAAGGTCTGCCATGAGGAAGGTCGCTATGGCTTTAGAGGTCTTGGTTCTCCTGGCGGTGTTGATGTGGCCCCGTGCCGAGAACATACATGTGAAAATCAGTTGTTCTATGGACTGGATGATGCTCGAAGTTACCCCACAAACATATAGCAGCCGTCGCTATATGTTCGCTGATGAACTACGCCTGAGATCAGGCTGTCCTGTGACTCGGATACAAACATATGCATATGATTTTATATATCCTGTTTATGATTGTGGTATCAGGACACAGGTTGTCTCCGAGCACACTCTCATTTTTCGAAGCGAGTTGTACTATAACCCGAGGGATAGACATCACCACCGCCATACAGTCCCTCTGGAGTGCTCTGCCATTAGGAAATCAGTGTGGCTCACACCAGTTTCTACAGATGAAATACAGTTGGATCCCAGTCCCTTTATTGCTGATTTTGCGGCCACGCCAGAAGAGTTAGGATTAAGTTCTGATTAAACTGACTCCCTCTTTAAGGAAGAATAAAAACTTGAAATTGGGGGGGAAAAAAAAAAGATTGGGAACCATAACAAAACCCGCGGCTGCACAGAACTGCAAAAGGGGCTTTTGACAATTCAGGGAGGAGCATGAATCAGCTACGGGAACTGACTCCAAAATGGACCTGGCTAAGTACTCAAACTATTAAGGCCAATGTGCTTTATCAATTACCCGCTGAACCTCTGGTGTCTCGCGGCCTCATAAACCGCGAGTTCCCCGGCACACACACCCCGCCCCCATCCCCGTCCCCGGTCTTCTCCATCATCACCTCCCAGAAGGTAGCGAAGACCGCACATGTGGCTAATTTTTCAGCGGAAAAGGCGGGGCGCAAGCGTCAAGAGCAGCACTTGCGCACGGTCCCTCCTCCGTCCGGGTCAACCCGCCCACCGGGCTCTTTGCCTTTATTACGTCATCGCACGCATGCGCTTTGAAAGGAGGGACGCTCCAGGGAAGGACAGGGGGGTGGTCCTCGGCTGGGGTCTCACCGCGACTGCGCGGAAGGGAGTACGACTGGAACATGGCGACTTGCGCCGAAATCCTGCGGAGCGAGTTTCCCGAAATTGACGGACAGGTCTTTGACTACGTGACGGGTGAGCCCAACCGAATTAATACACTGGGGAGGCCGAAGTGGAAGTCGGGTGGGAAAGACTAAGGGAGGGCAGTGCCGGGGCCGCTGCTAGGCCTCTCCTCTGCGTGACCTCTTGTCCCGAGGGCGACTTGGATCTGGAGCCCGGACTGGGGTCGCGGTTCCGGGGCTAAACTTATTGTATGTCCACCCTACCCGGTATCTTCCTCGACCTGCCACGCCTGGCCCAGGCGTCTTGCACAGCGGCAGCGCGGACTTCGAGTCTGTGGATGACCTGGTGGAAGCTGTGGGGGAACTGTTGCAAGAGGTGTCTGGGGACAGCAAGGATGACGCGAGCATCAGAGCCGTGTGTCAGCGCATGTACAACACTTTGCGCCTGTATGTGCAGGGGCAGGGGGATTTGTGGGGAAGGTGGGAGGGAGGACGGTCAGGAGACAGGAGGTGAGGAAAGAAGGTCTGATGGCCTTAGATCTTTCTCAACTCCTAACTCTGTGCTTTCCGTTCTTACTGTCAAGGGCTGAGCCACAGAGCCAGGGAAGCAGCCAGGTGCTGCTAGACGCCCCCATCCAGTTGTCAAAGATAACGGAGAACTACGGTGAGAGTGAGAGAAGATTGAACTAGCTACCCTCTCCTTTTTCTCAGCCTCCAGGCCCTAGCCAACTGCCTCCTGGAGCTCAGAACTACTGGTACCTCTTTTCCATAGGACAAGATTGTAGAAGCTAGTTGATGTCTTTACTGAAGGCAAAAGAGCCCATGATGAAGGGAGTAGGGTTGGAGGGTTCTCCAAGCTCTTGGCAATGGTAGGAAGCATATGGGCTTTGGAGCTGGACAAACTTGGGTTCACATCCCCAACCCCCATTTTTTGACTTACTAACCAACTGCATGCTCTTGTAAGAGTTGTTTATCTGCCCCAGCCTTGTGTCCTTAATCTAAAATATTTTTTTAAGTGCGGGGAGGAGGATCGCTGTCTATCTTCAGTATTGTAAGGCTTTCCTGAAAATATCTGTGTCTGGTTTATTTTAGTTACTCAAAATACTAGTTTCCCTTCCCTCAGGGAGAAGGTGACTGCTTTTCTTATCACCTACAGACTGTGGCACCGACCTTCCAGGACTGCTGAAGAGGGAACAGTCCTCGGTGAGAAAGAAGAAAGGGAAGGGCTTGTTTATGGTTGGGGTCAGAGTTTACTGTTTCTAAATACTGGAAAGTTTTTCTGGGGGTTTTCTGATAATGTCTTTCCCTGAGTCTTGAATTCTATTCATCATGGGTAAATTGAGAAGGTTAACTTGAGGTGCTCTCTCCGGGGGTTCCTTTATGGCCTACACCCAAGGGTGAAATGGTTTTGTTTGGATCCTTAGACAGTGAATGCAAAGAAGCTAGAGAAGGCTGAGGCTCGACTAAAGGCAAAACAGGAGAAACGCTCAGAGAAGGATACACTCAAGACCAGCAACCCTATGTGAGTTTAGCAAGAAGGGTTAAGAGAGCAGAGCAGTCTCTGCAGGGATGGAAGGGTGGTTTGGAGGGCCAAAGCCATCTATTTCTTCCTTTAAAAGAGTCTTGGAAGAGGCATCAGCCAGCCAGGCAGGCAGCAGAAAGGAGAGTCGGTTGGAGTCATCTGGCAAGAACAAATCCTACGATGTGCGAATTGAGAACTTTGATGTGTCTTTTGGTGATAGGTGAGGAAGTGGCAGTGGGGTACGTGTGATGTTTTTCTTTTATCAATTAAAGGAGAACTTGGAGAGATGAAATGGGGCTAAAAATAATCTTAGGTTTCTGTTGTTAAACTTGCAGTACATCTATATCTAGAGCACCCTCTGTTTTCTCCTGACACCCTGCAGGGTACTGCTGGCTGGTGCAGATGTGAACCTGGCATGGGGCCGTCGCTATGGGCTGGTGGGTCGCAATGGGCTGGGAAAGACGACACTGCTGAAGATGCTGGCCACCCGGAGCCTGCGGGTTCCAGCCCATATTTCCCTGCTGCACGTAGAGCAGGAGGTTGCTGGAGACGACACCCCTGCGCTGCAGAGTGTGTTGGAGAGCGACACTGTGCGAGAAGACCTCTTGCAGCGAGAGCGGCAGCTCAGTGCCCAGATTGCTGCTGGCAGGTGAAGGCTCCAGGCTAAGAAACAACTAGCAGCAGCTGGCCTTCGTAAAGTACCTGCTATACTGTCACAGTCCATAATTTGCATGCCCAGTGAGCAGCAGAGCTTAGAACTTAACGCTGAGAGGCTCTCAAGCCCTTGTTCCTTCCACAATGCCCAAGGCCCTCAATGCTGTGAGCACGTTCTTCCTGTATTCTGTTCTTGTCCCAGCAACAAGGCAGCCAGTGGTCTGCTTTCCAACTGCGTGGGGTGCAGGACATCCTCTTGGATTGCCCCTCCTCAGGCTGATTCCTCTCTCCCTCATCCCAACCCCAGGGCTGAAGGCTCAGAAGCGGCACAGCTAGCAGAAGTCTATGCCAAATTGGAGGAGATTGAGGCTGACAAGGCACCTGCCAGGTATTTAAAATTACCCCTTCCTTTCTTCACATTTCACCTTTCCCTTCTGTTACCTGTTCCAACTACTATAGTCTTCAACTTCTTTACTTCTAGAGCATCAGTCATTCTTGCTGGACTTGGCTTTACCCCTAAAATGCAGCAGCAGCCCACCCGGTGAGTGACCCTTACCATTCCTGACTGAATACTGTTGGCTTTGCCTTGCCTGTGCTGGTGAGCACCAACCTCTAATGCAGCTCTGTCTTTCTTTAGAGAGTTCTCAGGTGGCTGGAGGATGAGACTGGCCCTGGCCCGGGCCCTGTTTGCTAGGTGAGTCTTCTGGGCCTATGTATGGATACTATGGAGAATGGGCCTCGGCTCTCGGGAGGTAGCAATGAGTGTCTGGCATAAAACCTCAAGCCTCACATTGTTCTTTTCCACAGGCCAGATCTTCTGCTGTTAGATGGTGAGCTTGAAATGGGGCACCCTAACTTCAGGGTGGGGAAAAGTGGCAACACCCATGTTCCTAATTCTCCAGCCCATCAATCCCAAATATGTCTACTTTTCCAGAACCCACAAACATGCTGGATGTAAGGGCCATCCTGTGGCTAGAGAACTACCTTCAGGTGAGTGCCTGCAGGTGCTGGAGTAGGTCTGGGCAAAGTCTGCCTCCAAGACACCTAGGCCCTGGGAGCTGGCTGCCCCTGCAAACTGGGCCTGCTGTCCTGTGACCCCTCAGACTTGGCCCTCCACAATTCTGGTTGTCTCCCACGACCGAAACTTCCTGAATGCCATAGCCACAGACATCATCCACCTGCACAGCCAGCGGCTAGATGGTTACCGGGGAGATTTTGAGACCTTTATCAAGAGCAAGCAGGAGCGGCTACTCAATCAGCAGCGTGAATATGAGGCACAGCAGCAGTATCGCCAGCATATCCAGGTGTGGGGCAGGCAGGGCTGAGGGACCCATCCCATGGGTATTAGAGTTGCAGGGAGTGAGGGAGCCTGACCAATGCCTGCACTCGCCCACCTACAGGTTTTCATTGACCGGTTTCGCTACAATGCCAACAGAGCCTCTCAAGTACAGAGTAAACTCAAGATGCTGGAGAAACTGTGAGTACTGTCCTTGACTGGGCCCTGGCTCCTGTTCTCTTTCACTTCTTGCCTTATTTTGCAGGCCACCCCTTGCCCTCCCATTCTAGGCCTCCCCTTTTGTAGAAACCAACCTTAACCTCCTCTCCTGCAGGAAAGTAGAATGTTTTATGCTGCTCTCAGAGAATTAATCTTGCCCCAGGTCTAGTCACTAATCTACTTTCTGTATATATTTGCTTAGGTTGAACATGTAATAGAAATGAAATCATAAAATGTGACCTTTGTATCTGGCTTCTTTTACTTAGCATAATATTTTTAGGGTCATTTATGTCATAGTCATATTAGTACTTCATTGCTTTTTATGACCAGATAATATTCCATTGTATGGATAATACCACATTTTGTTTATCAAGTCATAAATTGATGGACATATATAATAGATTTTCTGGCTTTTATGAATAATGCTGCTGTGAACATTTGTGTACAGGTTGTTGTGTGGACATTTGTTTTCTATTCTCTTGGGTACATATCTAGGAATGGAATTGCGAGATTCTATGATAATTTTGTTTTGCTTTTTTTGTGTGTGAAAGGGACAAAGACAGAGAGAGAGACAGATAGGGATAGACAGACAGGAAGGGAGAGAGATGAGAAGCATCAGTTCTTTGTAGCGGCACCTTAGTTGTTCATTGATTGCTTCCTCATATGTGCCTTGACTGGGGTTCTATACCAGACAGAGTGACACAGAGTGACCCCTTGCTCAAGCCAGCCACCTGGGCTCAAGCCGGTGTGAGCCTTGCTCAAACCATTTGAACCCGCGCTGAAGCTGTCGACTTCAGGATTTCGAACCTGGGTTCTCCATGTCCCAGTCCAACACTATTTAGTGTCACTGCCTGGTCAGGCCCCTGTCTACATTTACCAGTCCTTTTTTTTTTTTTTTTCCTGTATTTTTCTGAAGCTGGAAACGGGGAGAGACAGACTCCCACATGCGCCCGACTGGGATCCACCCGGCACGCCCACCAGGGGGCGATGCTCTGCCCCTCCGGGGCGTCACTCTGTTGCGACCAGAGCCACTCTAGTGCCTGGGGCAGAGGCCGAGGAGCCATCCCCAGCGCCCGGGCCATCTTTGCTCCAGTGGAGCCTCGGCTGCGGGAGGGGAAGAGAGAGACAGAGAGGAAGGAGAGGGGGAGGGGTGGAGAAGCAGATGGGCACTTCTCCTGTGTGCCCTGGCCGGGAATCGAACCCGGGACTTCTGCACGCCAGGCCGACACTCTACCACTGAGCCAATCGGCCAGGGCCCATTTACCAGTCTTTTTAATTTTGGCCATTCTGGTGGCTGTGACGTGTTATTCCGTTATAGTTTTGACTTGCATTCCTTAATGACTAAGGATGGTGAGCTTTGAAGGTTTAATCTTGAAGCAGCCTTTCTTTTCTTTTTTTTAAAATTATTTTTATTTTTTATTCCTTTCAGAAGAGAGAGAGAAAGAGAAGGAGGGAGGAGTAGAAACCATCAACTCCCTCCCATATGTGCCTTGACCAGGCAAGCCCAGGTTTTTTTTTTTTGAACCAGCAACCTCAGCGTTCCAGGTCGATGCTTGATCCACTGTGCCACCATAGGTCAGGCCTTGAAGCAGCCTTTCTAAAAGTGCTGGTGGTCCTGGCTGGTGTTCAGTGGGTAGAGCATTAGCCCTGCATATGAATGTCCTGGGTTCAGTTCTGTTCAGGGCACACAGAAGAAGTGACCATCTGCTCCTTTCCACTTCCCTCTCTTCCTTCTCTCCCTCTTCCCTTTCTCTCCCTTTTCCCCTTCTCTCCCTCTTCCCCTTCTCTCCCTCTTCCCCTTCTCTCCCTCTTCCCCTTTCATAGCCATTGGCTTGATTGGTTCAAGCATGGACCTTGGGTACTGAGGATAGCTCAGTTGGTCCGAGTCTCAGCCCCGGATGCTGAGGAGGCTTGGTTGGTCCGAGCATCAGTCCCAGGTGCTGAGGATAGCTTGGTTGGTTAGAGTGTCAGCCTCAGGCACTGAGGATAGCTCAGTTGATTCAAGAATCAGCCACAGACAGGGGTTGCTAGGTGGATCCCTGTCACAGCGCATATGGGAGTCTGTTTCACTATCTCCCCTCCTCTCATCATAAAGAGATTGATGGATAGATAGATGAGTAGATGGATCAGATAGATAGATAGATAGATAGATAGATAGGATAGATAGTGGTAGGAGAGCCTAAAATCATAAGGCTTAGGATTTTGTGACATAGAAACATTATGTTAAGTAGGAGGACAAAAAGCAACAAAAAGACAATTTTTTTTTTTTTTTTTTGTATTTTTCTGAAGTTGGAAACGGGGAGGCAGTCAGGCAGACTCTTGCATGTGCCCAACCAGGATCCACCCGGCATGCCCACCAGGGGGCGATGCTCTGCCCATCTGGGGCATTGCTCTGTTGCAACCAGGGCCATTCTACGCCTGAGGCAGAAGCCATGGAGCCATCCTCAGCACCCAGGCCAACTTTGCTCCAATGGAGCCTTGGCTGTGGGAGGGGAAGAGAGAGACAGAGAGGAAGGAGAGGGGGAGGGGTGGAGAAGCAGATGGGCGCTTCTCCTGTGTGCCTTGGCCGGGAATCGAACCCGGGACTCCTGCACACCAGGCTGACGCTCTACCACTGAGCCAACTGGCCAGGGTCAACAATCCTATTTTTTTTCAGCATATAGTTAACTAGAAAAATATACAGTCATGTGATGTTTAACTACAGGGATACATTTGAGAAGTGCATTGCTGGGCAATTTTGTTATTTTGCAAACATCATAGAGTACGCTTACACAAACCTAGATAGTATAGCTAACTACACACTTAGGCAGTATGATATAGTCCTCTGGTCAGCAAACCGCGGCTCCCGAGCCACATGTGGCTCTTTGGCCCCTTGAGTGCGGGCGCAAAGGCCAGCTTAGGCGTACCCTAATTAAGTTACAGTGTACCTACCTATATAGTTTAAGTTTAAAAAATTTGGCTCTCGTACTGCCTGACCTATGGTGGCGCAGTGGATAAAGCGTTAACCTGGAACACTGAGGTCGCTGGTTCAAAGCCCTGGGCTTACTGGTTCAAAGCCCTGGGCTTGCCTGGTCAAGGTACATATGGGAGTTGATGCTTCCTGCTCCTTCCTCTTCTCTCTCTCTCTCCTCTCTAAAATGAATAAATAAAGTCTTAAAAATAAATAAATAAATGTTTAAAAAATTTGGCTCTCAAAAAAAATTTCAGTCGTTGTACTGTTGATATTTGTCTGTGTTGATTAATGAGTTTGCTGACCACTGGTAGCCTATTTTTCCTAATCTACAAGACTGTACAGCATGTTACTGTGCTGAATACTGAGACAGTTGTAACAGTGGTATTTGTTTATCTAAATATATCTAAACATAAAAAAGGTGCCCTGGCCAGTTGGCTCAGTGGTAGAGCGTCGGCCTGGCATGCGGAAGTCCCAGGTTCGATTCCTGGCCAGGGCACAAAGGAGAAGCGCCCATCTGTTTCTCCACCCCTCCCCCTCTCTTTCCTCTCTGTCTCTCTCTTCCCCTCCCGCAGCCAAGGCTCCATTGGAGCAAAGATGTCCCGGGCGCTGGGGATGGCTCCATGGCCTCTGCCCCAGGTGCTAGACTGGCTCTGGTCGCAACAGAGCCACGCCCCAGATGGGCAGAGCATCGCCCCCTGGTAGGCATGCCAGGTGGATCCCGGTCGGGTGCATGCGGGAGTCTGACTGTCTCCCCGTTTCCAGTTTCAAAAAAATACAAAAAATAAAATAAATAAATAAATAAAAAAAACATAAAATAGGTACAGTAAAATACAATATAAATGATAAAATAAAAAAAAAGGTACACCTGTGTAGGGCACTTACCATGAAGGAGCTTACAAGACTGGTAATTGTTCTGGGTGAGTGAGTGGTAAGTGAATGTGAAGGCCTAGAACATGACTGTACACTACTGTAGACTCCATAAACACTGTACATTTCGGGTACACTAATTTGTCAAAACAACATGAGATTAAATTAAGCACAAAAGAAAATGATGCAATCAATAGATGCAGTAAGCACGAAATGTTTGAAGCTGCTGCTGATGTAGCAGTCGAATATTTTATAGCAAACATTTTTATATAAGTAGAAAGAAAACATTCTTCAGATAGGGACAGACAGGCAGGAACGGAGAGAGATGAGAAGCATCAATCATCAGTTTTTTGTTGCGACACCTTAGTTGTTCATTGATTGCTTTCTCATATGTGTCTTGACTGTGGGCCTTCAGCAGACCGAGTAACCCCTCACTCAAGCCAGCGACCTTGGGTCCAAGCTGGTGAGCTTTGCTCAAACCAGATGAGCCGACGCTCAAAGTCGTGACCTCGGGGGTCTCGAACCTGGGTCCTCTGCATCCCAGTCCAACGCTTTATCCACTGCGCCACCTCCTGGTCAGGCAAAAGAAACATTCTTAAATAATGGTAAAAAGTATAGTATAATAAATATATAAGCCAATAACATAGTCATTTATTATTATCAAGTATTATGTGCTGTATATAATTATGTGTGCTGTACTTTATAAAACTGGCAGGGCAGTGGGTCCACTAACAACACCACAAACCCATGAGTAATGCATTGTGCTATGATGTTATGACTTGGCTATGATCTTACTAGGCGATAGGAATTTTCAGCTCTGTTATAATTTTAGGGGATCACCTTCATATATGCAGTTTGTCATTGACCAAAATGCAGTTACATAGTGCATAACTGTCCTAAAAAAATAATGTTGGCCTGACCTGTGGTGGTGCAGTGGATAAAGTGTCGACCTGGAAATGCTGAGGTCGCCGGTTCGAAACCCTGGGCTTGCCTGGTCAAGGCACATATGGGAGTTAATGCTTCCTGCTCCTCCCCCCTTCTCTCTCTCTCTCCTCTCTCTCTCTCTTCTCTCTCTCTCCTTTCTAAAAAATGAATAAAAGAAAAAATAGCAGGAAAGAGTTCTCTGGACTCTCCTTTAAAAAAAAATAATAATAATGTTATCTGGGTGGTGGGAGTACAAGCTATTTCTAAGTTTTCTCTGAACACAGATTACTTGTGTTATAGAACAAATAAAAGTCATAAATCTGGAGTGCCCCCTCTCTCCTCAGGCCAGAGCTGAAACCCGTGGAAAAGGAGTTGGAAGTAGTGATGAAGTGAGTGCAGGGCTGGAGGGGCTGGTGGAAAGCTCTTGTTTCTGGCCGCCCCAGTGCTCTTCACCCCCACCTTCCCTCCCGCAGGTTTCCTGATGGCTTTGAGAAGTTCTCCCCACCAATTCTGCAACTAGATGAGGTGGATTTCTACTATGATCCTAAACACGTCATCTTCAGCCGTCTCTCCGTCTCTGCTGATCTTGAGTCTCGCATATGTGTGGTATGATTGCCGTTTCTCTGTTCCATGAGCTGGGACTCTCTCATCCCACTATGTGCTGTAGGTGGGCCCAGATCCTCGGGCTACAGAGGCAAGAGGTTGCTGGAGCAGGAGTCAGGGCCTGAGCCAAGGACTCTGCTATACTTACACTGTCCTCATCCTCCAGCTTCTCGGGCTGCCCTGCAGAGATGGCAGCCTAGCATGTTTGACTTTATGAATACTTAAAGCAGTATTTTTTTTTTTAACATTTTTACTTTTTTTACAGGGACAGAGAGAGAGTCAGAGAGAGGGATAGACAGACAGACAAGAACGGAGAGAGATGAGAAGCATCAATCATCAGTTTTTTGTTGCAACACCTTAGTTGTTCATTGATTGCTTTCTCATATGTGCCTTGACTGTGGGCCTTCAGCAGACCGAGTAACCCCTTGCTCGAGCCAGTGACCTTGGGTCCAAGCTGGTGAGCTTTGCTCAAACCAGATGAGCCCGCACTCAAGCTGGCAACCTCGGGGTCTCGAACCTGGGTCCTCTGCATCCCAGTCCGATGCTCTGTCCACTGCGCCACTGCCTGGTCAGGCTTAAAGCAGTATTTTATCGTACTTGTCTCAGCTCTGTGTTTTCTCAAACCATGAAACAGCATAGGCTTCAGGGTCAGACGTCAGATCCTGACTGCCATTTCCTAGCTTTGCTATTAAACAGCTTTCTCATCTTGAACATGGAGATAGCGTCTACCTCACTTGGTTAATGGGATAATTAAATCTCACTTAGTAAGTACTTAGTATTAGATTCTGTTTACCTAGTACCAGCACTTAGTAGGTACTAGCACTTAGTAGGTACTCAGGTATTAGGTTCTCTTTACATCTTTACTACTTCCTTCATTTTTCTTGTTAGTTTTATTTATTTTTTTAATATTAAGTGAGAAGCGGGGAGGCAGAGACAGACTCCCGCATGCGCCTCAACTAGGATCCGCCTGGCAAGCCCACTAGAGGGGATGCTCTGCCCATCTGGGGCCGTTGCTCAGCAACTGAGCCGTTTATTTTAGTGCCTAGGTGGAGGCCATGGAGCCATCCTTAGCGCCCAAAGCCAACTTGCTCAAGCCAACCAAGGCTTGGCTGTAGGAGGAGGGGAGGAGAAGAGGTGGAGAAGCAGATGGTCGCTTCTCCTGTGTGCCCTGACTGGGAATTGAACCTGGGACTTCCACACCCCGGGCTGATGCTCTACCGCTGAGCCAACTGGCCAGGGCCACTTTTTAGTTTCTTAAAAATATTTTAGTTATTGAAAGAGTCATTGGGGCTACCTGAGTCCAATTCTCTTTTCCTTCTCTCCTGTGTCTTACACACGCATTCTTTAAAGTTCTTATGTTTCTTCTTACAGGTTGGGGAGAATGGGGCTGGGAAGTCGACCATGCTGAAGCTGCTTATGGGGGACCTAACACCTGTTCGGGGCATCAGACATGCTCACAGGTTGGGCCCATACCTTCACTCTCCAACTACTCACACACTTGTAGCCACACTTTTTATGGTCATGGCCTTTGATTCCCTCTTCCCCTTCATTTCTGCCTGCAGGAATCTGAAGATCGGCTATTTCAGCCAGCACCACGTGGAACAGCTGGACCTGAATGTCAGTGCTGTGGAACTGCTGTCACGCAAGTTTCCTGGTGTGTTAGGGATTGGAGTTGAGGAAGGAGGGCCAGGGCTGCTGCCTTCAGTTAGGCAGCTCAAGATGCTATCTTTTTTGGGGGATGGGGGTTATGCTGAGCAGCCCAACCAGGTCTAGGTATAAAGGACAGGGGCATTTGGAGGTGGGGCTGTTGGGGAGGGTGACGGGAGGGAGTAGGGCTGTGATGTGATGGGGTCTATTCCAGGGCGGCCTGAGGAGGAGTATCGCCACCAATTGGGCCGATACGGCATCTCTGGAGAGCTGGCTGTGCGCCCTGTGGCCAGTTTGTCTGGGGGCCAGAAGAGCCGGGTAGCCTTTGCTCAGATGACCATGCCCTGGTGAGGCCTCATGTTTCAGAGTTCTTGCCTTCGTCTGTTCCCCTCTTGCCTAGTAGAAAATGATTATCTTGTCTTAGTGTCAGAGTTTGTGGTTTCTCCCACCACCCGTAACCTCCCTGGGTTCTACCTTCCAGCCCCAACTTCTACATTCTGGATGAACCCACAAACCACCTGGATATGGAAACGATTGAGGCGCTGGGCCGTGCTCTCAACAATTTTAGGGTGAGTGTGTCTTCATACTGCCTACTTTCCACAAGGCCACAGCACTCTTAGGGACCACCTCAGTGCCTCTGGTCTCCTGTTTTTCAGGGTGGCGTGATTCTGGTGTCTCACGATGAGCGCTTCATCAGGCTGGTGTGCCAAGAGTTGTGGGTGTGCGAAGGAGGCGGCGTCACCCGGGTCGAGGGGGGATTTGACCAGTACCGTGCCCTTCTCCAGGAACAGTTCCGCCGTGAGGGCTTCCTCTAGGCCCAGTAGGCTGAGGACTATGCTCAGGACATGGACTGGGCTCTCAGACCCCTGGGCCACTGTGTAGGCCACCATCTCCAGGCCATGGACCTCCCCTGATTTGGGGGGACAGCCTTATTCTCAAATCTCTCCTTATGACTGGAGCATCCTCTGCACAATCCAGGGAGCCTCATTTAAGGGTCTGTGAGGACTGGTCTTCTAAGTGGAAGGGGTGGGGGGTGGCCACTGGAGTCATACATTCCCCCCCACTGCCCCAGCTCTGACTGGGCCCCGAGTGGCTGCTATGTAAATTAAATCTTCCTTGCCTCTTCTCTGCTGTTCTTTGGCAGGGCTGCAGCGTGCTAAGGGGTGTGAGCTCTCTGATTTGGCATTTTCCTGTGACATTTGTGTTTATCACAAGGAGGAAGTTATGGCATCACCAGCTTTGTCCCTGGAAAGAATCATCATTAGAGCTCTGGGTCACCTGGCTGACCTTGTGATGGGCGGGGCTGTTGGAGTGAAGGGCAGTGTTACGTCACTGCAGTGCTGGTCCTGTATCCTGGGCTCAGCTTCAGCTGCAGGGTCTTGGAGTCTGCTGTCTCAGCCTCACCACTTGGGAGAGTGAACTGGTTCTATAAACCTGCCACTTTAGATGTGGTTTGTCAGCTGCTTCCTCCCGTGGTCTCTGGCCCAGGCTCACCCTGCTTCTCTGATCTGGACCTTCAGAAGGGGCTAAATAGAAATTGTCTTTGTCCCATTTTGCTTGGGTGGTTTTATTTTCTTTATTTCTCCTCCAGCCATGCAGGATGGGCCTGGGAAGTAGGGAATTGAAAATGGGATCTAAAAAAAAAAAAGAAAATGGGATCTAATGGGAAGAAATAGAGCACTTTGTTTTCAAATTAAGCAGCCTTTAACAGGGGGATGTTTAACAGAGGTAATAGAATTTATAACTGTTTCTTGAGGGCTCAGCTACTGGATGTAATTGCTGTACAGAAGACACCCACAGACACTGCTTTGCTCTCAGTGATAATGGAGAAACCAGTCAACAGAAGGAACTTGCTGACTGGAGAGTCAGTCACAAAGCTCAACCAATGAATTTTAACTCAGCTGCTGAGGTTAATCACGGTGCAGGTATGGGAGAGAGATACTTGTGTTGGAGTAAAGAACAGTAAAGACAGGAAGGCTCTGTTGATGTACCTCAGAATAGGCAGTGATGGATGGATGAAGCCAGCAGAAGAGCCACTAATTGGCCTGCCTCCTCACCTTCGCTCCCTTTCAGAAGTCCAGAGATGTCCTTCCAACTGTGTCTGTGGCCAAATGCATCCTTACACTGCCGAGAGCTTTCTCACAGACCCCATCACTGCTGCCAACTTTAGACCCGCAGGTGGGCCAGCCGGGGTCGTCTGATGTATGGGCTTTTCCAGGCTCTTGGCCCCTTCACCCCTCACAAGCTCATGAGTCCCAATATGAGTTCTCTCAACTCCTTAATGTTAGTGAGAGTGCAGCCGAAGGGTTCTGTGACACAGAATCTGCTTTTGAAGGTAGGTGACTTTATACAAAGAGCATCAGAGTTGGAGTTGGGTCTGAGATCAAGTCTCAGCACTTGCTGTTGATTAGAAGGAGTTAGCAGAGTAAGAAATCGCTCAATAAGAAGTCACTTATCCTTTTGAACACCTCTGCTTGGTTGCTTTGTAGGATTGTGTTGAGAATTAGCTGACAAGTACATAATATGCACTCACAAAGTGATTGAACAGCCTCTGATTTGAAGAGCTATCATGAGAAAAGTAGATTTTCTCTGAGTGACTCCAGAGGTAGACAGGTTTGGGCTCAAAGGAAGGAAAACTTTTTTTTTTTTTTTTGTATTTTTCTGAAGCTGGAAACGGGGAGAGACAGTCAGACAGACTCCCGCATGCGCCCGACCGGGATCCACCCGGCACGCCCACCAGGGGCGACGCTCTGCCCACCAGGGGCGATGCTCTGCCCCTCCAGGGCCACTCTAGCACCTGGGGCAGAGGCCAAGGAGCCAATCCCAGCGCCCGGGCCATCTTTGCTCCAATGGAACCTTGGCTGCGGGAGGGGAAGAGAGAGACAGAGAGGAAGAAGAGGGGGAGAGGTGGAGAAGCAGATGGGCGCTTCTCCTGTGTGCCCTGGTCGGGAATCGAACCTGGGACTTCTGCACGCCAGGCCGACGCTCTACCACTGAGCCAACCTGCCAGGGCCAAAAGGAAAACTTTTTGAATAGCTCAAGATGCCTTCTGAGAATGAGTTCCCGGTCTCTGGGACTGTTCAGCCCTATTGGGCTCTAGAAAAGGACTCTTTCAGGTTGGCTTCCAATTCTGTAATTCAGTGAACAAAATGGGAAGATCCTGTATATATGACAATACAGGCCTACACTGCAGTCCTCCAGAAATTGGGGTGAATAAATGGTAGTGTAGGATGAACTTTGGATGATAGGAGGGGAGTTGACAGAAGACAGTTGTCCTGAGGGAAGATACAATATCAGCTTCATTCAGAAAACAGAGAAGAAAGAAATCTGATGTGCAATACAGACTGCCCATCACAGCAGTCACCCCTTTCATGCCATATTGGAAGCTGGTCTTTCCACAGCTGCTGATGCTGGAGCTGCCCACTGATGTCAGGCCTGACAGCCAAGGAGCTGGCCAGGTTGAAAGTCCTCTACCTGCAGGATCTTCATTGAGATCCTGGCCTCCATTCTCAGGCCACCTGGCTGGTCCCCAGTGGGAGGCAGAATGCAGAGGTGCCATTGTTCCCTTAGCACCAGTCTACAAGGCTTTCAAAGGTTCCAGTCAGAACTGTTTTTGTTTCTTTTTTAAAATTAAAGAAGGCAGAGAGACAGACTCTCACATGCACCCGACTAAGATCCACCCAGCAAACCATCTACCAGGGATGCTCTGCCCATCTTGTGTTTGCTCTGTTGCTCAGTAGCTGAGCTGTTTTAGCGCCTGAGGTGAGGCCCTGGAGCCATCCTCAGCGCCTGGGGTCAACTTTGCTTGAACCAGTCAAGCCATGGCTGTGGGAGGAAAAGAGAGGGGAGTGGGAAGGGTGGAGAAGCAGATGGTCGCTTCCTTGTGCCCTGACTGGGAATCGAACCCAGGACTTCCACACACTAGGCTGCCACTCTACCTGGAGCCAACTGGCCAGGCCCTCAGAACTGTTTATTCCAATGTGGTGTTACTGTCTAGAGCAGGGATCCCCAAACTTTTTACACAGGGGGCCGGTTCACTGTTCCTCAGACCGTTGGAGGGCCAGACTATAAAAAAAACTATGAACAAATCCCTATGCACACTGCACATATCTTATTTTAAAATAAAAAAACAAAACGGAAACAAATACAATATTTAAAATAAAGAACAAGTAAATTTAAACCAACAAACTGACCAGTATTTCAATGGGAACTATGCTCCTCTCACTGACCACCAATGAAACAGGTGCCCCTTCCGGAAGTGCGGCAGGGGCCGGATAGATGGCCTCAGGGGGCCGCATGTGGCCTGCGGGCCGTAGTTTGGGGACCCCTGCTCTAGAGATTTGTTGGACATAGACAACATTTTGCTAAGTTCTCACTGGTTTCCAGGCAGCTTTGAGCATGGGATAGGGGAGAAGGTTCATTTGCCTTTGCTGGCCATGCCCCAGCTGAGTTTGTCATTTTAGAATGTAATGTTCTAGTAAAAGCCATTCCCTATATGTCTGGCCCACCCACAGATGCACATTAAACACCCTCACCAGCATCATCAGCTCACGGCTCTGTACCAGCCTGAACATGCAGACTGGATGTCCTGACCTGTGGAAATCTCAGCAGGCTGGCAGACTGGGTTCATAACCTGGTTGGAGGGCCGCTGGGCTTCCTGAACCTGGAGTGATGGACTCCCCTCAACCCTACCTCCCTTCAAGTGGGCTTCATTGCACTTTGTGCTTCCCCATTATGAGCTGCCTGCCATTATTAAAGTTGCAGATTCTACTTTGCCTTGGTGGCTGCGAAGCTAGACTGTGGCTTGCTCATCTTTGTATCTTCTATGCCTGCCACAGGCTGATTTCCCTGGGAAACAGCATGGAGATACCAGCATGCAGGGTATTTATTTATTAGTGGAGCCCCTGGGACTAACAGATTGAGCAGAGGGACAAGTTGAGCAGCAATAAAGGCCTCAGTCAGCCCCACATTCTGGAGCTGGCTAGCCCTGCGGAATTGTCCTGAATTGAGGCGATGGCTCAGGCAGGCCTTTATCCTGCTGAGTCGATCAGTCTTGGAATGCTGGCTGCTACCAGAAGGAGATAGGAAACTCAGAGTGTCTTCTTCAGCTGAGACACTTACCCCAAAGAGTGATGGCTGAGGACTTCCTGCTGTCCGCAGCTAGGGCAGCAAGTCTTTCCTTCCAGAAAGGGGGCTGGGCAGCTCATCACAGCATCGACAGTGCCTAGCACATAGATAAGTGCCAGTAAAAATGCCAGAGAAATGAGCATTTGGGAAAAATTATTTGAGGAAAAGTAGAGAATGATACTGCAGAAGGAAAGAGCAAAAACCAAGAAACCAGCAAGATGGCCATAATTAAAATCCAATCCTAAGGGCACCGTCAGCACGGAGCAGGCGGAGAAGAGACTCAAGAGGGTGGTGTGTGCCTTCAGCAAGGGGTTTCCTGCTCTGCCCAAATGGGAGAGGACTTCTGGGCCAAAGTCTTGAAAGTTTAGGAATCTGAAAGACAATAAAGGGGACCTTTTGTTTTTAAACCTCTCAGATCCTTTCAAGACAATGCTAAGGAAATAATGACAATATCTATTGAGCTCTTATTGTATAATAGACCCTGTTGTAAGTCCTTTACCCATATTAAATCAGTCAATCTTCACAACTCAATTATTCCCATTTTATAGATGAAGAGGGTTGATGTAGTCAGTGGCAGGACTGGGATTCGGGCCCGTCTGGTTCTAGAATGCAGCTCTTACCCGTCATGCTGCACTACAGCTCAGCGCCCGTGTGACCTGCTGAAGAGTTGGAGTTCGTTCATTCTGTCACTTAAAACTCATCAATTGCTTGGGGCAGGGGTAGGAGGAAGGGGATTTGAACAAGCTTCCCTCAGCAGATGTTGAGTAAGTACCTGGCTGATGAGGGATTACCTGGCATTGTCTGGCACGCTGGGTGTTCAGTGAAGTAGTTAAATTAATGACTAAAAACACATGGTATAGTGGGAAAATCCTGTACTGGGATTAGCCCAGCCCTACCACTAATAGCATCTTGGGCAGTCAACCTCTCCTGAGTAAATTATCCTTATCCATAAAATGGGCATAACCCAATTTGTCTGGCCTGCTGCTTTGGGTAGTTGGAAGGATTAAATGAGACAAAGCCTTGTGAAAGCTGAATAAAAATTTTTGTAAGCTGCCCTGGCCAGCTGGCTCAGTGGATGAGAGCCTTTTCCTGGCATGGCAAGGTCACAGGTTCAGTCCCCAGTCAGAGCACATACAGGAAGCAACCAATGAGTGGAACTATAATAAATGGAGCAACTACTGGAACAAGTTGATGCCCACCCCCTCAAATCAATAGGAAAATTAATTTTTTTTGGTAAACTCTAAAGAGCTATGGATCCAAAAGATGTCTTTTCATGGATGAAGTGATAGGGCGGCAGCCTGGGGCTACCTCTGGAGACACACAGACTTGCACGTGTGCACACAAACAGTCCAGAGCATCATCAAGATGACTGCCCAGGAGGGCCACTCAGCCTCATTTGTTGAGTCAGGAATCCCAAAGCATGCATGTAGGAGTGCAGCATGAGACTGCCTGGCACCTGCTGAGCTGCATGGAGTAAGGCAGAAATCACCATGCAAATTAAATCCATTCTAATAATATATATAGGTCATGTCCTATTGGTAATTGTATGTTTCTGGTTTTTTTAGGTTAAATAAATGGGTAGTTAGGAAGTGATTTCTGCTTTACTGTACATAGGCCTTTGAAACCCAAAAATTAGAATAAATATTTGTCAACCCATGCTACAGCATTTTTTTATTTTAAGTTTATTGGCCTGACCTGTGGTGGTGCAGTAGATAAAGTGCTGACCTGGAACGCTGAGGTTGCCAGAGTGAAACCTCAGGCTTGCCTGGTCAATGCACATATGGGAAGTAACTACTATGAATTGATGCTTCCTGTTCCTCACCCTTCTCTTCTCACTTTTCTCCCCTCTTTTTTCTCTCTCTCTCTCTCCTTTCTGAAAAAAAAATCAATAAATCTTTAAAAATAAATAAAAATTAAATAACATTTGCCTGACATGTGGCAGCACAGTGGATAAGGCATTGACTTGGAATGCTGAGCTCGCCAGTTTGAAGCCCCAGGCTTGCCTGGTCAAGGCACATGCAGGAATCAACTTCGAGCTGATGTTGCCCGCTCCTATTGGCCTTGGCCTGTTGCTCAGTGGATAGAGCATCAGCCTAGTGTGTGGACATCCTGGGTTTGATCCTCGGTCAAGGTGCATGTGAGAAGCGGCCATCTGCTTCTCTCTGACTCTCCTCCCCTTCTCTTTCCCTCTTGTTGCCAGTGGCTCAGCTGGTTCACCATCAGCCCCGGGCACTGAGGATAGCTTGTTTGATTCGAGCATCAGTCCCAGATGAGGGTTACTGGGTGGATCTTGGTCAGGGCACATGCACATGTGGGAGTCTATCTCTTTGTCTCCCCTCCTCTCACTTAAAAAAATTAATTGGGGTGACATTGGTTAATAAAATTATATAGGTTTCAGGTGTACAGTTCTATAATACATCACCTGGATATTGTATTGAGTGCTCATCATCCCAAGTCAAGTCTCCTTTCATCACCACTTGTCCCCCTTTACCCTCTTCCACCTCCCCCATCTCCCTTGTCCTCTGGTCATCACCATACTGTTCTCTGTCTATGGGATTGCTCTAGCATTTTTAACACAAGGAGTGCTTTCACAAATGTTCTCTTTTGGTCTTCTCCATAATCTGGTGTTAAGTAGCTCCTGTTGAGTTATTTCCATTTTATAGAACTGGAGCTTGCGTCAGAACAATGATAAGTGTCTTACTTAGGTTTAGATACCTATGTGCATGTAGAGATGGGGCAAGAACTGAGGTATCTGGGCCCCCAGCCTTCTCACATTTCTCCAGATCACTTCTCAATTTTGTTCCACATGTTTTCATACAATGGGTGATGTTCCTATGTCACACATGCCCATGTATGCTCAAGGTCATGTTACCTTCTGTCCTTTAGGGAAGTGTTTTGAACCCAGAATGAGAGGGAGTGACTGTGAATCTGATTTAACTAGTTTTTACCTTGTCAATTAGGGAGCCAAGTGTGAAGTTAGAAAGAACTACATCTGAGTCTGATCCTCTTAATTAATAGTTTTGTGACCTTGGCAAATTGCACCTCTTAGTGTCTCAGGTTTTTGATATGTAAAATAGGACTAATAGTGGTCCTTACATTGTATGGTTATGGTGAATATTAAATAAGATAATACAAGCAAAACTCTCACTATGGTTCCTGGTAGTTCCATAAATGTTACCCATTATGATGATCATTTGTATTTGTTGTGACCCCCACTGTTTTATTAGTTTTTAGGGGGCTATTGTTTATGATTCCTTGTGGCTGAAAACCACCGTATTTAGTCACGATTCCTCAGCCAAAATGACAGGTACCTACATCTACTTTTTTAAGTCTGATCCAAACTGCCTAACGGAGGGACATGTCAGTCCACAGTGCCCACCCCAGCACTGCCTGAAAGGGTGGCCTGGAGGCTGCTTCGACACCAGCATTCCTAATCGGAGACTTCCCTGTAGAAATGAAAGGATTAGGCAGATATTCAGAGTCTGGTAATCACAGCACCACCCTCCTTGTGGGTTTTTTTTTTGTTTGTTTGTTTGTTTTTGTATTTTTCTGAAGTTGGAAACGGGTAGGCAGTCAGACAGACTCCCGCATGCGCCCGACCAGGATCCACCCGGCATGCCCACCAGGGGGCGATGCTCTGCCATCTGGGGCATTGCTCTGTTGCAACCAGAGCCATTCTAGCGCCTGAGGCAGAGGCCATGGAGCCATCCTCAGCACCCAGGCCATCTTTGCTCCAATGGAGCCTCGGCTGCGGGAGGGGAAGAGAGAGACAGAGAGGAAGGAGAGGGGGAGGGGTGGAGAAGCAGATGGGCGCTTCTCCTGTGTGCCCTGGCCGGGAATCGAACCCGGGACTCCTGCACGCCAGGCCAACGCTCTACCACTGAGCCAACCAGCCAGGGCCACCCTCCTTGTTTTGATTCCATGTTTCTAAGTGGATCCTGGTCCGGGGACATGTGGGAGTCTGCAGTTCCTTGGGGGTCTCACTCCAGTGGAGTTGGCCACTAGAGAAAACTTGGCCAAAGCCTGAGCTCTGGACCGGGACAGGGCTGGCTGTCCTGCCTGCTCCACCACATAGCATCTCAGTGCCCTGGACCAAGTTCTGAAACTTCTCAGAATACAACTTTCCTTTGGATAAGATTGGATGCTAATTTGCATAGGGTAATTGAAAAGTTTAAGAGAATTAATCCACAGAAAAGGGAGGAATGCCTCCGGAGGAAGGTGAGAGTCCTGTTAATGAGAAGTCCTAATGCTCTGCACATTGTGGGGTTCAGCGCTGGAGTAAAGCGATAACTGGATTTCACAAATGTGGTAGGAAGACTGGAGTTGGAATGTCATTGGGAAAAGAAGGCAAGAGAAGAGATGCATGTGCCCTGAGTCTGGGACACCTCAGTGAAGATGGTAAGGGGACCAATGTCAGTTTCCTAAAGGCGGAGTGGCCAAAGGATATTTAAGGACAGTGAGGGTTTATTCTTTGATTTGAAGTTATTTGCATTTCTGAAGTGCTAAATCCTCTTCCAGTTATCTCAGATCTTTATAAAGTCACTTATATTAGTGATTTCTGTCATTGCTTTAATTTTTGCTTTTTGAAATTAAGGAAGGGCCTGGATCAATGCAATATGGAACAGATAAAATAAGGAAGCCAGAGGTGATCACTTGGCTGACTTGATCATAAGAATGAAAATAGCCTGACCAGGTGGTGGCACACTGGAAAGAGCGTTGGATTGGAAAGCAGAAGACCCAGGTTTGAACCCCGAGGTCGCCAGCTTGAGTGCGGGGTCGTTGGTTTGAGCATGAGATCATAGACATGACCTCATGGTCACTGGCTTGAGCCCAGGGTCGCTGGCTTGAGCAAGGGGTCACTTGCTCTGCTGTAGCCCCACCCCTACCCCCAGTCAAGGCACATATGAGAAAAGCAATCAGTGAGCAACTGAGGTGCCACAACAAAGAATTGATGCTTCTCATCTCCCTATCTTCCTGTCTGTCCCTATATGTCCCTCTCTCTGTCTCTCTGTCTCTGTCACAAAAAAACAAACAAACAAACAAAAAAACACAGGAAAACACAAATGCCCAACTGCTGGGAACTTGCAGAAAATTTATTTTTATTTTATTTTATTTTGTATTTTTCTGAAGCTGGAAACGAGGAGAGACAGACAGACTCCCGCATGCGCCCGACCGGGATCTACCCAGCACGCCCACCAGGGGCGACGCTCTGCCCACCAGGGGGCGATGCTCTGCCCCTCCAGGGCGTAGCTCTGTTGCGACCAGAGCCATTCCAGCGCCTGGGCCATCTTTGCTCCAATGGAGCCTTGGCTGCGGAAGGGGAAGAGAGAGACAGAGAGGAAGGAGAGGGGGAGGGGTGGAGAAGCAGATGGGCACTTCTCCTATGTGCCCTGGCCGGGAATCAAACCCGGGACTTCTGCACACCAGGCCGACGCTCTACCACTGAGCCAACCGGCCAGGGCTAACTTGCAGAAAATTTAGAAAGGGCTTTAATACACAACTAAATACATGACTTCCCCTGTATTTTCTTTTTATTTTATTTTTTTTACTCTAGTGTGATTGCTGCACTTTTTTTTTTTCCAGATAACTTGGATCTATTTAAGTTTAGAGGCACTTTACCTGATAAAGTGTCTCAAGGGTAAAGAAGAAACAATGAACATATTTATTATATGAATAATAACTAATATATTACTAAATATAAGTTTATCCTATGTCTCTTCCTTTCATGGTGTAGGCTGAACTAAAGATATACATTTAGGCAACATAGCTCCATTCATTTTTTTTTTTTTTCTTATGGGAGAGACAGAGAGTCAGAGAGAGGGACAGATAGGGACAGACAGGAAGGGAGAGAGATGAGAAACTCAATTCTTTGTTGTGGCTCCTTAGTTGTTCATTGATTGATTTCTCATATGTGCCTTGACCAGGGGGCTACAGCAGAGCGAGTGATACCTTGCTTGAGCCAGTGACCTTGGGCTAAAGCTCGTGAGCCTTGCTCAAACCAGATTAGCTCGCACCCAAGCTGGCGACCTCGAGGTCTCGAACATGGGTCCTCCGCATCCCAGTCCGACACTCTGTCCTCTTCACCACCGCCTGGTCAGGCAGCTCCATTCATTTTTAAGGTTCTGAATCAAGCCCTCGGCAGATGTGTAAGTGGAGGATTGGTTGTTGGCAGGAGGTCTCAGTTCCTCACCATGTGGACCTCTTCCCAGAGCTTCTTGAGTGTTCTCACAACATGGTGCCTGGCTTCCCCAAAGCAAGTCATCCAAGAGCGAAAGCCACATTCTTTTTATGACCTATTCTCATAAATCTTCCACTATCGCTTCCATCACATTCTTATTGTTAGAAGCAACTCACTAGGAATAGTCCTCATTTCACCTAACCTCTGGTGGCACAGTGGATAGACTGTCAACCCGAATGCTGAGGTTGCTAGTTCAAAACCCTGGGCTTGCCTGGTCAGGGCACATATGAGTAACAATCAATGAACAGCTAAAGTAAAGCAACTACGAGGTGATGCTCCTCACTCTCCTCTCTCCCTCTCTCTCTAAATATAAATAGCCCACACTCAAGGGCAGGGCAGTGGGTTCCATTTCTGTGAGGGAGTATTAAAAAATTTGTGAACTTATTTAAAATTGGCATATGGGGCCCTGGCCAGTTGGCTTAAGCCAGTGTGCAGACGTCCCGGGTTCGATCCCCAGTCAAGACACAGTTGAGAAGTGACCAAATGCTTCTCTACCAAATGCTTCTCTTCCCCTTCTCTCTTTTCCATTCTTAATTTTTAAAATTTTATTTATTCATTTTTAGAGAGGAGAGAGAGAGAGACAGAGAGGGAGAGAGAGGAGAGAGAGACAGAGAGAGAGAAGGGGGAGGAGCTGGAAGCATTAACTCCCATATGTGCCTTGACCAGGCAAACCCAGGGTTTCGAACCGGCGACATCAGCACTTCAGGTCGATGCTTTATCCACTGTGCCACCACAGGTCAGGCTCCTTCTGTGTCTTTATTCATGGACACAGTATATATAACTGAATTTTATAGCCATGGTACTCTTACTGTTTTGTATTTCTCTTTTTTTTTTTTTTTAAGTGAGAAGGGAAGAGAGGGAGGGACAGACTTGCACCCTCACCGGGATCCACCCGGCAACCCCTGTCTGGGGCCCATGCTTGAATCAACCAAGCCAACCTCAACACCTGAGGCTGATCCTGGAACCAACCGAGCCGCCCTCAGTGCCCGGGGCCAATGCTCAAACCAATTAAGCCATTGGCTGTGAGAGTAGAAATGAGAAAGAAGGAGGAGAGGGAGAGGGAGAGAAGCAGATGGTCACTTCTCCTGTGTGCCCTGACCAGGGATCAAACCTGGGATGTCCACACGCTGGGTTGATACTCTATCCACTGAGCAAACCAGCCAGAGCCTGTATTTGTTTTTAAACTTAACATTAGTTTTATATAAAAACTTTCTTTTTTTATATAATTGCTGTTACGATTTTCATTATGAAAATTTTTTATGGCTATTAAATAGTCTACTGAACAGATGTACCATAACTTATTTAACCTTATCCCTATTTTTGGCCATTTGGGTTGCTTCTAAATCTTTGCTCTTATGAATAAATGCTACAATGAACATCTGTGTGCACATTATCTAAGTTTTCAATTGTTAATATAAGAATTGAAATATTTACACCAAAGAGCTATAATAATTCAATGAGATAATGTGTATGAAGCATCTGATAGTTTTTCATACAATAGATACAAAATAAATGGTGGTCACTGTATTATCAGACCCTAAGTCATATTGATTTTTAAAAATGTTTTTTTTTATTGATTTGAGAGAGAGAGAAACCGATTTACTGTTCCACTCACTTATGCATTCATTTGTTGAGTCTTGCATGTGCCCTGACCAGGGATCAAACCCGCAACCTTGGTGATTGGGACGACACTGAGCTACCTGGCCAGGGTATAATCCATACTGATTTTTTTTTTTTTTACAGAGACAGAGAGTCAGATAGACAGGGACAGACAGACAGGAACAGAGATGAGAAGCATCAATCATTAGTTTTTTGTTGCGCATTGCAACACCTTAGTTGTTCATTGATTGCTTTCTCATATGTGCCTTGACCGCGGGCCTTCAGCAGACCGAGTAACCCCTTGCTCGAGCCAGCGGCCTTGGGTCCAAGCTGGTGAGCTTTTGCTCAAACCAGATGAGCCCGTGCTCAAGCTGGCGACCTTGGGGTCTCGAACCTGGGTCCTCTGCATCCTAGTCAGATGCTCTATCCACTGCGCCACCGCCTGGTCAGGCTCCATACTGATTTTGACCAGATTTTCTTTTGTGTACATGCCAAAGATTTTTTTTTTTTTTCATTTTTCTGAAGCTGGAAACAGGGAGAGACAATCAAACAGACTCCCGCATGCGCCCGACCAGGATCCACCCGGCACGCCCACCAGGGGCCACGCTCTGCCCACCAGGGGGCGATGCTCTGCCCATCCTGGGCGTCGCCATGTTGCGACCAGAGCCACTCTAGCGCCTGAGGCAGAGGCCACAGAGCCATCCCCAGCGCCCAGGGCCATCTTTGCTCCAATGGAGCCTTGGCTGCGGGAGGGGAAGAGAGAGACAGAGAGGAAAGAGCTGCGGAGGGGTGGAGAAGCAAATGGGCGCTTCTCCTGTGTGCCCTGGCCGGGAATCGAACCCGGGTCCTCCGCACGCTAGGCCGACATGCCAAAGATTTTTAAGAGAGAAAAAGGAGCAAGGTAATCTTACAGAATCTGAAAGGATGTCTTAAGGCTGCAATTACTCATTAAAGAACCACTAATTCGCCTGACCAGGCGTTGGACTAAGATGCAGAGGACCCAGGTTCGAGACCCCGAGGTTGCCAGCTTGAGCGTGGGCTTATCTGGTTCGAGCAAAAGCTCACCAGCTTGGACCCAAGATCGCTGGCTTGAGCAAGGGGTTACTCGGTCTGCTGAAGGCCCGCGGTCAAGACACACATGAAAAAGCAATCAATGAACAACTACGGTGTCGCAACGAAAAACTAATGATTGATGCTTCTCATCTCTCTCCATTTCTGTCTATCTGTCCCTATCTAACTCTCTCTGTCTCTGTTAAAAAAAAAAAAATGGCCCTGGCCGGTTGGCTCAGCCGTAGAGCGTCGGCCTGGCGTGCAGGAGTCCCAGGTTCAATTCCCGGCCAGGGCACACAGGAGAGGCACCCATTTGCTTCTCCATCCCTCCCCCTCTCCTTCTTCTCTGTCTCTCTCTTCCACTCCCGCAGCCAAGGCTCCATTGGAGCAAAGATGGCCCGGGCGCTGAGGATGGCTCTGTGGCCTCTGCCTCAGGCGCTAGAATGGCTCTGGACGCAACAGAGCGACGCCCCAGAGGGGCAAAGCATGGCCCCCTAGTGGGCATGCCAGGTAGATCCCGGTTGGGCGCATGCAGGAGTCTGTCTGACTGCCTCCCGGTTTCCAGCTTTGGAAAAATGAAAAGAAAAAAAAAAAAGCATCTGTTGCATCCAAGTTGAAGACAAGAGATTCATCCCAGAATCCCCAGTGGAGCCATCATGAAGACAGGTACCCAATAGTGATACTCAGAAAGGTTTGTAGAAAGGAATCTTCTTGTTTCCATAGCTTCATGTCACTGGCAACTCCATAGGATTCTTTGACAGTTTAGTGGTGTGTGTGGTTCTTTTGGTTGGAACATCTGGTGCAACTCCTTTGGGAGCAAAAACATGGTGCAGCACTGGTTGGACATCCCTGTTACCATGGTTGCTGGTCAAAATATTAGCTATGCATTTCTCTTGCTACTGCAAGGCTTAATCTTGCAAAAACAAAAACAAAGTGATACTGTGTCTTCTCTTTTATTCTGCAGCACATATTTTAAACTATTTATTATGGAAAGTTGCAAACATGAACTAGAGTGCAAAAACAGCATAATGAACCCCTATGTGAATGTTACCCAGCTTCAACAGTTTTCCTTCATGGTTCAGGCTGGTTAATCTGTTTCATCTATACTCCCATACTCTGTCTTCCCTGTGACTCCTGACCCATCTCTCCTGCTCGCACCCCCTCCTTGTACCAAAATAATGTGTATTAGTGTTACATACTCTCATCAGAAGGAATATAATGTCCGGTTTATATTTTGTGATAGTTTTATATTTTTTTATTTGTTTTTTTACAGAGCCAGAGAGAGAGCCAGAGGGAGGGATAGACAGTAACAGACAGACAGGAAAGGAGAGATGAGAAGCATCAATCATTAGTTTATCATTGCGTGTTGCGACACCTTAGTTGTTCATTGATTGCTTTCTCATATGTGCCTTGACTGCGGGCCTTCAGCAGACCGAGTAACCCCTTGCTTGAGCCAGCGACCTTGGGTTCAAGCTGGTGAGCTTTTGCTCAAACCAGATGAGTCTGCACTCAAGCTGGCAATCCTGGGGTCTCGAACCTAGGTCCTCTGCATCCCAGTCTGATGCTCTATCCACTGCGCCACCGCCTGGTCAGGCATTTTTGTGATAGTTTTAATATTTATGACAGAATAAGTTTTCGTCTTTTGTTTCCTTTAATTTTCTTTGCAGTTTATAAAAGTTTTTCCTATGGAATTAGTAGTGTAAAATGTCATTACACATACAGCCATTTTTTAGTAATCATGATTACACTACCTAAATCAGCACATCATAAAGATGTAATTTTGTTGCGAGAAGTAAAATTCTTGTATTTTTAAAAGTATACTTTATTGCCTGACTGGTAGTAGCTCAGTGTGGAGAGCATCGACATGGTACACTGAGGTCCCTGGTTCAAAACCCCAAGGTCGCCAGCTTGACAGCAATTTTATTGACATAATCCCAAAGTTGCTGGCTTGAGACCAAAGGTCACTGGCTTGAAGCCCAAGGTCACTGGCTGGAGCAAGGGGTCACGGGTATGACTGGAGACCCCCCAGTCAAGGCATGTATGAGAAGCAATCAATGATCAACTAAAAGAGCCACAACCAGAAATTGATGCTTCTTGTCTCTCTCTCCATTCTTGTCTGTCTGTCTCACTCTCTCACTAAAAAAACAAAAACAAACAAAAAACAAGGACTTTCATTATATAACTGTAGTACAATTATCAAAGTCAAGAAATAAATATTGACACAGTATTATTGTATAATCTATAGAGTTCACGCAAATTTTTCCAATTGTACCACCCACTTTTTTAATAGAAAAGTATTTTTATCTAGAACCACATTAAATTGTATTTAGTTGTCCTGCCTCTTTAGCTTCTTGTAATCTTAGCAAATCTTTGGTCTTTCTTTATCTTTCATGACCTTAACATTTGGAAGAGTACAGGACATTTATTTGTAGAATGTCCCTTAATTTGGGTTGTAAGTCTGGTGTTTCTTTCTCCATGATTAGATTCAGGTTATGCATTTTGGACAGGAATATCACAGAAGTGAGGCTGTGTCCTCTCAGTACATCTGATCAGGGGCATGTAATGTCAATTTGTCCCATTACTGTTGATGCTGACTTTGATTACTTGGTTAAGGTGGTGTCTGCCAGGTTTCTATGCTGTAAATTGCTGTTTTTCCCTTTGTGATGAATAAGCATCTTATAGAGAAGCAATACTTAACTTCTATATAATCAAAATCATTGTTTTACAACAATGATTTGTTTTTTTAAAAAAATTTTTAGCCCTGGCCGGTTGGCTCAGTGGTAGAGCGTCGGCCTGGCATGCAGAAGTCCCAGGTTCGATTCCCGGCCAGGGCACACAGGAGAAGCGCCCATCTGCTTCTCCACCCCTCCCCCTCTCCTTCCTCTCTGTCTCTCTCTTCCCCTCCCGCAGCCAAGGCTCCATTGGAGCAAAGATGGCCCGGGCGCTGGGGATGGCTCCTTGGCCTCTGCCCCAGGCGCTAGAGTGGCTCTGGTCACGACAGAGCGACGCCCGGGAGGGGCAGAGCATTGCCCCCTGGTGGGCAGAGCTTCGCCCCTGGTGGGCGTGCCGGGTGGATCACGGTCGGGCGCATGCGGGAGTCTGTCTAGCTGTCTCTCCCCATTTCCAGCTTCAGAAAAATACAAAAAAAAAAAAAAAGATTCAGTATAGTAAAGATGTCAATTCTTCCTAAATTGATATACAGGTTTAATACAATTCCAATCAATATTCCAAGATTTTTTTTTGTAAATATAGACAAGATTATTCTAAAATTTATATGGAAAGTCACAGGAACTGGAATAACTAAAACAATTTTGAAAATAAGAATAAAATGGGAGGAATCAATCTACACAATTATATATCTTACTATGTATGTCTTCAGTAATCCAGACTATTTAGTACTGGCAGAGGACAGACACATAGATCAATGGAACAGAATAGAGAACCAGAAGCAGCCCTGCACAAGTATAATCAACTGATTTTTTGACAAAGGTGCGAAAGCAATTCAATGGAGGAAGAACAGTCTTTTCAGCAAATGGTGCCAGAGCAATTGGATATCCATAGAGGAAAAGAACACCCTTGACCCAAACCTCACGCCTTATAACTTTATTTCAAACGAATCAAAGATTTAAATATGAAACTGTAAAACTTCTAAGCCCTGGTCCAGTAGATCAGTTGGTTAGAGCATCCTCCAGGAACACCAAGGTTGTAGGTTCGATCCCCAGTCAGGACACATACAGGAATCAACCAACGAGTATAAATAAGAGGAACTACAAAAATCAA
This sequence comes from Saccopteryx bilineata, assembly GCF_036850765.1. Classification (NCBI taxonomy): domain Eukaryota; kingdom Metazoa; phylum Chordata; class Mammalia; order Chiroptera; family Emballonuridae; genus Saccopteryx; species Saccopteryx bilineata. The sequence continues at coordinate 69,970,276 of NC_089497.1, read as the reverse complement.
CCTTTTTATTTCTCCCTTTCTCTCTCTAATCAAATAATAAAAAATTTTTTTAACTGTAAAACTTTTAGAAGCTAACATCTTTGGGATCTAAGGCTTAATGAAAAGTTTTTTTTAAACTTATTTATTGATTTGAGGAGAGAGGAAAGGAAAGAGAGAGAAACATCGATTTGTTGTTCTACTTATGCATGATTCAGTGATTGATTCTCATATGTTCCCTGACTGGGGATCGAACCCACAACATTGGTGTATCAGGACCATGTTTTAACCAACTGAGCTATCCAGTTAGGGCGAAAGTTCTTTAAATGATACCAAAAGCATGACCTATAAAAGGAAAACACAATAAATTTAGATTTTGTTGTGTTGGCAAGATGTGAAAAAAATTGGAATCCTTGTATATTGCTGGTAAGAATGTAAAATTTTTCAACTCTTATGGAACACCTCAATATGTTAAACATAGAATTACCATATGACCTAGCAAATCCACTCCTGGGTATGTACTCAAAAGAATTGAAAATAGATGTTCAAACAAAAACTTGTACATAAAATTTTATAGCAGCACTATTCACAATAGCCAAAAGGTGGAAAAAACCCAATGTTCATAAACCGATGAATGGATAAACAAAAGTGGTATATCTATACAATAACATAATTTATCCATAAAAGGAATAAAGTACTGATATATGCTACAACATAGATGAACCTTGAAAACATTATGCTAAAACGGAATATAGTATATGGTTTCCAGGTACAGAGAGGAGGGGGAATGGAGAGATGGAGAGTGCTTTTTTTTTTTTGACAGAGACAGAGAGAGGGACAGATAGGGACAGACAGACAGGAAGGGAGAGAGATGAGAAGCATCAATTCTTTGTTGCGGCACCTTAGCTGTTCATCGATTGCTTTCTCGTATGTGCCTCAACGGGGGTGGGGGTGGGGCTACAGCAGAGCAAGTGACCCCTTGCGCAAGCCAGTGACCACAGGGTTTCGAACCTGGGTCCTCCATGTCCCAGTTCGACACTCTATCCACTGCGCCACCGCCTGTTCAGGCTGGAGAGTGATTTTATTTTAAATGGATATGAGGTTTCCTTTTGGGTGATAAAAATGTTCTAGAACTAGATAGTGGTGATGGTTTCACAACATTTTAAACGCACTAAATATCACTAGTTGTAAATTTTATTTATCTGTATTTTACCATAATAAAAATGGTGAATTTTATTGTATATAAATTATACCTCAATTAAACTTACATAAAATACTAATTGGGACATTATTGGATGCTACCATGTGCAGGTAAGATTTTGATGAAGATTGGGATAGTGACATAGACTCAAACTGTCTCTCCACAAATGTACTTATTTAATCACAAAAAGACAAAATAGCATTACAGTGAGAAAACCTGGCAACCTTACCTGTGATAGTTCATTTCATGAGTCAACTTGGAGGGTGAATTTGGATGAGATTTACATTTAAATTGGTGAACTTAATTAAGCAGACTGCTCTTCATAATGTGGGTGGGCCTTATTCAATCAGTTGAAGGCCTGAATAGAATAAAAAGACCAGCCTCTCCAGCAAGAGGAGATTCTGTAGCAGACTTCCTTTGGATTTTACCTGCACCATCAACTCTGCTGGTCCTCCAGTATACTGGCCCACACTGCAAATTTGAACTTGCCAGCCTCCATAATTGGGTGAGACAATTCCTTATAATAAATAAATACACACATACATACATACATACATACATACACAAATAAAAAGATAAACACACATAGCTATAGCTATATTTCCTATTGGAGAGCCCTACTACACCACTTTAATCTGATGGTCGAAGTTAACATCACCAATAATAGTAACTGACAGGCATATTCTAATGCGGTATAGTGAGAAGGCTACAGTACTTACATAGTATACCTGCCAAAAGTGAATATCCTGAATTTAATCATGAGCAAACAACAGACAAACCCAAAATGAAGGACATTCTACAAAATAACTGGTCAGAACTCTTCAAAAATCTCAGTACTGTGAAAGGCAAAGAGAAATGAGAATCTATTTCTGTTCAGCGTATGAGCCTTTTTCATCAAAGTATAAGCCTTCCAGACAGAGACTGTATCTTCTTAGCTCTGTATTGCCCACACTCTCCCTTATGCCTGGCACATAGCAGACCACCCAAGCTCAATATATGATTATGGGCTCTCTGGAGCTGAGCTGTCCCTTCCTGTCCTCAGCAATCTGCCATGCTACACAAGCACTACCACCAGAGTGCTCTCAGCCGGGTCTCAGACGCTGCTTGCATAGCCTACTACTAAGCCTGTCTTCTCTCTGGTGCTCCACAGCCTGCACTGCCGGCCCCAGCCTGCAGGGTGCTTTATTCCTTTTGTGGAGCTGGAGCTGCTGACCTGTCTCTATCTCCGTTTGCCTCAGCTAAGACAGCCTTCCCAGTGAGGCTGGTCCAGCTTCCCAGCAAAGCTTGGCTTCTACCAGTGTATAATTCAGTCTCTGATAGGAACACCATCTTCCTGGGACACTTTTGTACACCCAAGCCCTCCTTAGAACCAAAGAGAAGGACCTCTTTTTCCATGTCCCTGTTTTTGAGGATCCCTAATAACTGTTCCTTGCAGCTTCATGTTAGGCCTGAGGGCTACATGTAGCTCTTGGTTCATTTGCAGAAGGGACAGCACAAAACCCCCACAGGGAGATGGCTATCGTCTGGACTTCCAAGGAGCCCTCAGAGCCTGGGTTGGTCCTGCTTAGAGATCTGGACTACCTAAAGGGCCCATCTGCCCCCTTACCACCTACTATTTCTCCCTAAGCCTGTAAGAGGAAAGCTCACTCAGAATGAGGCTGGGGGCAAGTTTAGCAGAGAAGAGAGGAGAGGTGTCAATGGCACCATGGCTCAGATAGTGTGGAAAGAACAAGGATAGAATACAGCTGGAGCTCCCTGTGGGCTACCTCATTGTGAGGGTGTCTTTTTTGTTATTGTTATTTTAAATTTTTTATTTATTGACTTTATGGGGGGGGGACTATCCACTCACAGTTGCTTCACTTTAGTTGTTGGTTGCTTGTTGTGCATGCCTTGACCAGGCATCCCCAGGGTTTCAAACTGGTGACCTCAATGTTCCAAGTCATCGCACTATCCACTGTGTCATCATAAGCCAGGCCATTGTGAGGGTGTCTATGTTTTTAGTGCCTTGTGCATTTCCATTCACGAAGTTCCCTGGGATAATGCCAAGCATATGCCAATCACCATACTAAATGATTTGAGCGAAGGAAAGGGTTGTGGTTCAGGGCTTAAGTGCTCAAGGAGTCAGGGTATCCCCCCCTGGGGAAGAATGGTGGTGATGGTGATGACTCAGAAAGATCAAGTGGGGAGGGGTAAGAACCTAAGTCTTGCTTGAAAGCCCACTCCCCACCTGCTGTGCCCTACTCTCAGCTTTCCTCAAGTTTTTTTGCAGACTCTGAGTGTGGCCTCTGCAAAAGAGCTTGCATGATTGACACCCCCCAACATGGCCACTTCTCCAGGGCTCCCAGACTCCCCCAAGGACTGGGGAAAGGTTTTACAGACTCCTCTAAGCTCTTGTAGCATAACACTGTCAAGTTGTGGGAAAAGTCTCCTAACATCAAGGAACCTGTTTACAAGCAGGTTTCTCCCAATAACAGTGATGGGGGTGTGTGTGGGGGGTCACTGCTACAATGGGGTTTAGTCTGCAGCCACTAGAAGGTTCTGAAGACCAGAAGGCCTAATTTCCAAGGCGGTAGGCAACTGAAGTATAGGGATTTAAAGCCTGAGGGGGTGATCCTGCCCACCCCCAGAAAAAGTGGGGAGATAGTACTGCAGTGGTGGAAAAGCTATCTTGCTTCCCGGCAGGGGCAAGTCGCTGCAGTGTGGGGGACCCTTGCTTGGAATGAGTGGTCATTGAAGTGATCACACAAGCTGAAGATACCTGCAGGTTGAGGAAAGGTTTCTGCAGTGAGGAAGGGGCTCTTTGCAAAAGAAGGGATGGCTTGTTAGGGTGTGAGGTCCAACGATGATAGGTTCGCTGCACTGATGAGGGAGGGTCACTGCAGACCTGGAAAGCCTGGCTAGGGGGAGAGGCTGATATTTGGGCAGCTGTGGTCGCTGCAGGGCTGGGGGCTGCAGACTTGAGCAGCTCTGCCGCATTTGGAAGACGCCTCACTTCCTGAAGGACAGAAAGGGTGGGGCCTCGGAGGCCTCAGTCCCGCATTGATGGGGGCTGTGCGGTGGCAGAGACGCGGTCCCTGCACTGCGGTGCCCTGTCTGGCTGGAACCGCCAGGACCGGCGCGGAGGCGGTACCGCACGCGAAGGGGGAGGGGGCCGGGTGAGCCCGGAGCGTCAGCCCCGCCGCAGCGACGGGCGGGGCCGAGGCGGCCCAGAGGGGCGGCCCTTCCGAGCGGGGCGGGACCAGCGCCCCGAGGGCCGACGCCCCTGCGTGGACTCGGAGCGGCCGCTGCGGGAGTCTGGAGCCGGAGCCCCGCAGGTGCCGGGACTGAGCGCAGCACCTGTCGCAGAGGCGGCACCACGTACCCAGTCCCGTCGTGAAGCTCAGAGCTCCGCAGAGGAAGCGACGGTGAGGCTGGGCTGCCCGTGGGGAAGGGACAGTCCCTCGGTCGAGCCCGCAGCATCCCCTGGCCGCTCGGCTGTGGGGGCGCGGCTAATGCGGCCGACCCCCCCCACACACACACCCCAGACGAGCTCTGCTGGGGTCGAGAGCGGCGTCCTGGACGGACCCCCGGCCCCTCCACTGCTGCCCGGCCCGGCCTCCGGAGGGTCCCCCTCCTCTCGCTGCCCTGGCTCGTTCTTCCCAGCCCAGCCCCTCCGCCCCGCCCGCGGTCCCTCAGCGCCCAGGTCCGGGGAGGCGCTGGAGGGAAACTGCGGCCCTGGGGCTCCGCATCCCGCGCCGCCCCGCGGTCCCCGGCCGGGCTGGGGGCGCCCAGGGGGGTTGTGGCCCTTTGAACCCTCACTCCCCACCCGGAGCCCCTTCCGTCTCCCCACCCGCGTCGCCCCCGACAGCTGGCGGCCTCGGGGAGCCCGGGGCGGGCTACGGAACAGCTGCGCCCCCCGCCCGAGAGGAGCCGGCGGCGGGGCCGCCTGACGCCCTGGGCGCCGGTTAATCATTAACCCTCAGCCCCCCGGGCTCCGCGCCGCCCGGAGCCGCGCTCCGCCCCGGCTTCCCAGGGAACCGTCGAGGATGCGGGTCTCGCCCTCCGCCCTCGCCGCCTCCTTTGCCGCCTCTCCCCGCTGCACCTGTCCGCGGGGCCAGCGCCCCCGCCCGGCCCTGCGCCCCCTGCGGGTCCCGTCCTCCTGCCGGAGTTGGAGCTCCAGCGGGCTCCTCCGGAGCGCGGGGGCTGCCCCGGGCTCTCGGCCGCCCCTCACCGAGCGCCCCCCCCCGCAGGCGCCATGCCCGGCCTGTACTGCCCCTCCAGCTGGACGCCGCTGCCCCTCACCGACTCCTGGGTGCGGGCCTGCGCCAACGGGCCCTGCCTCAGCCTGCGGGCCCGGCTCACCTACCGCAACCCGGAGCCGCAGCCGGTGGACGGTGAGGCCCGGAGGGGGCGCAGGGAGGCGGGGAGCGGGCGCCAGGCGGGACCCGTGTGCCACCTGTGCCCCCCGCCCCAGGCGTGTTCGTGTACCCGCTGGCCGAGGCCGAAGTGGTGTCGGGGTTTGAGGCGGAGGCGGCCGGACGGCGCGTCTCCTTCCAGATGCAGAGCCGGCGCCGCTCTCAGGCGGCCTGCTGCCGCGCGCTGGGTCCCGCGCTGGGGGCCCCGACGCCCCGCCGCTGCGCGCAGGGTGAGTCCGGGGGGGCCCCGCCGCGTCGCCTCTCCCCCGCCAGCCGCCCTCTGGGTCCTGCACCTGCTCCGCGTCCCGCCCCGCCCTGCCTCCTACACCCTCCAGCTACTGAGCTTCTTCATTCATTGACTCATCTCTTTATTCAACAGTGGTAGACTGGGCACCAGACACGCACCAGATGCTGGGGGACTGTGACCCAGGTCTGACCCCAGGTTTTCAGCTGGGCAGACAGACAGAGCAGGCAGTCACGTCTCTCTCCCCCTCTGGAGCATTAACTCCTGAGCCTGGGGCAGAGTTTTGGTCATTTCCAAGTTTCAGTATCTCACACCACAAAGGGGTTCAGTGAGTGCTGGTGAGGATGGAAGCCCACTCCCGTGTTAGGTTTCGTGACTTGCACTTCATCCTCTTATTTACTTATTTTACGTTCACTTGATTTCTGCACATGGGATTTACCATCCTGGTGAGAAGAGGACAGACTTGGCATAAGCCTGGCAGGTAATTAGAAGCCGAAGTGAGAAATGTTCCAGAAGGAAGTGGAGCCAGCATTTGACTGATAGGAAGGAGTACTGGTGAAGTGGAGAGGAGGGGAAGGCACTCCAGGCAGGGGCAATGGTGGAGGTGAAGGTTTGGAACTGAGCTGTACTAAGTGGTGGTAAGAAAATGCCTCGTGTTTATAGTGATTTATTTATACTTGACAAAGCCCAGTCACTGGTATCACCTCATTTGAACCTGGAGATGTATGTAATTTGAGTGCTGTTCTCCCTTTTATAGGCGATGAAAATAAGAGCAATGATTTCTTACACGTTGGATGCTTTGCATATATTATTCATTTATTCCTCACGATGATCTTTGAAATATAGTTACAGTGGCCCCCATTTTATGAATTAGGAAACAGGCTCCTCAGGACAAGAGACTTACCAAAGGACAGAAGTAGACAGTTACCAAAGCGACAGAGCCCATAGCAGTCTGTGCGCTCTCCATGGTAGCCTCGGCTGGCTGAGAAGGGAGCCCCTTTCTTCTTCCTTCCTTTCCATCTCCCCCCCCCCCCTTTATCTATTCAGCAAACATTTCTCAAAAGAATGGATGAATGATTAGGCTGGTGCCAGACCACGTAAGGCCTGACTGCCACTGTACACACCTGGCCATTTTTCTTTTAGCAACTGTGGTGACCCCCACACTACTCCAGTCCCCAAATAAATCTATGACCTAAGTAAAATGGTGTGCTTGGTATGTAGATACACTTTTATGTCCTCTAGCTATTTTCCAAGCAGGTTACTGCTCCGAATCTTCTCAGGTAGGAAATTCTGGAGCCACTTCTGGTGGGTGGTGGGGAACTCCTTGCTATTCATGAGCAGGGCATTTGTGGGTCCCAGGCTGCGGGAGATGTCAGCCCACAGGATAGTTCATTAGGAACATGATACTCAAGGGTTGAATGGATATGGGGCAGATAGGTGCAGAGGGACAGAGGGTATGGGTCCCCCAGGATCTTGGTGTGGTGTGGACATGCCCCATTTTCCTCAGCACTCCATCAGTGTTGTCACTGCTGCCCTTCCTAATGACAACCAAATCCTTTTACCATCAATCTACCTCTTTCTACTGTCACTCATTCCATGTCTCCGCCCTGCATTACCAATGCACTAGCCCACTGTCTCCCCAACCGCAGAGTACCCCCTTGCCCAGGCTCCCTTGACTCAGTGCCTGCTCCCACCCCGTCTTCCCTCATCCCTTCTGCTTCCAGCCCCCTCTGACCACTTTTCTCACTCATCATAGGTCATCTTGTCTTGGATCTGGCCCAGGCCCGGTCCACACTGGTGCTGCCCACTGGCCTCATCACCCCAGCTGGCACCATGACAGTGACCCTGTGTAGCAGCCGGGAGCTGCCCTCAAGGCCTGATGGGGTGTTGCACGTGGCTCTGCCCTCCGTGCTCACCCCACTGGCCCCCCCAGGTCCTCCGGGCCCCCCCAGACCTCCGGGGCTCTGTGACGACAGGTTGGGCCTATGGTGATTCTCTTCGTCCCTTCCTCGGCTTCTCTGGGTCTAGTGCGGGTGAGGGGGCTTTGGCAGGGTGCTCCTGAAGATGGACAGGGTGGAGAAGGGTTGGGTCCAGTCAGCCAGACGGGCTAAGGGCCTTGGTAGTTGCCCAGTGACCCTCGTCATGCTCCCTTCTAGCCCTACCAGCTGCTTTGGGATAAGCAGCCCTCAGGAGGAAGGTCTGGCCTGGGAAGAGCCAGCTGCCCCTCTGGACGTGTTCTTAGGCCCTGCCCGCTGCCCTGCCCCATACACCTTCTCCTTCGAGATGCTGGTGACTGGGCCGTGCCTGCTGGCAGGTGGGTGCCCCTCCCAGTGTAGCTAATGGGAAATAATTCAAGGCTCAGGAATGGGAGGAACACAGGACAAAAAGAAGACAGGGACCTAAGACTTAGGAACCTCTAGTCTCACAGTGGGAGCATCCCCTGAAGGCTTGTGTACAATACACACACCCCTTAGTTTGTCAGTGTCATTTATTTACATATGACTCACCAACGGGAAGAGAAAGGTGTACTGTGAGACCAGTGCAAGTGACGAAGTAAAGTTTCCTCTCCTGGTGGGAGAGGATGATAAATCAGCAATTGGTTTGACCAGCCAGGAACAGCTGGGATTCTGCCTTCCAGCCCATGAAAGCAGGCAAATCCCTCTTTGTTCACTGAGCCTGTGATCAGGGTCTGAGAGCTGGGCTGAATCAGTCGTGATCCTTGTCTCCCCAACCTGATGGTCTGGGAAGGTGATGTTTGTGTTCCTAGTGCGGACTTGTAGTAGGCAGTCATCACCCTCCCTGCCTCTATGCCCCTCAGGCCTGGAGAGCCCATCTCATGCTCTGCGGGCAGATGCCCCACCTCATGCCAGCTCAGCAGCCACCATCTGTGTCACACTGGCAGAGGGCCACCACTGTGATCGGGCCTTGGAGATCCTGCTGCACCCCAGTGGTGAGAGAATGGGGCACAGTGGGCCAGCTCTGACCAGCCTCATGACCATATGGGTAGCATTTTTCAAATATAGACTGCTGGGCCCCAAGTCAGATGGACCAAGTCATCTGTGAGGCGGACCTGGAGGTGCAGGATGGCTGGACCTACAAGGCCCTCCCAGGACCGTGGGATTGGGCAGTAGGAGTCCAGAGTCAGGGACTTCCCCAACAGAGCTGTGCCCCCCTCCTCCCCAGAGCCCCACCAGCCACACCTGATGCTGGAGGCCGGGAGCCTGAGTTCAGCAGAATATGAGGCCCAGATGAGGGCTCGCCAGGATTTCCAGAGGCTACAGCAAAAGAACAGTGATGGGGACCGGCAGGTATCATTTCCTGGGGGTCTGACCTGGCCCCCGGCCTGGCTGCTAGCTGCATTTGAGCGTGAGGAACAGAAGTGCAGACTCATGTTGGGATGAGTAGGGGGCCTCTGCTCTCAGTAAAACCTCTCAGTAGCTGCCACCACCATTCCAAAAGGCGGATGAGTATTGTCACAAAAGGGCCCATACATGCTTCCCTGGGATCTTTCTCAGAGAATGGGTGCTAAGTCTGATTTACGCAGAAGACAGCAACCTGCCTCTGCCCTTGCCTTTATTCAAATGACTACAAAAAGGTGACTCCTCTGGGTGGATTAGCTAGAAAAAGTCCCCAGCCTGGGCCCTGCTGCCAACCCAGGTGGAGTTCACTAGGCCTGGCCCAGGATGGCTCTGGACTCCCATACTCCCACACTCAGGTGTGGTTCCTGCAGCGACGCTTCCACAAGGACATCCTGCTGAATCCCGTGGTGACGCTGAGCTTCTGCCCAGACCTGAGCTCCAAGCCTGGACACCTGGGGACAGTTACCAGAGAGTTCCTTTTCCTGTTGGATGGCAGCTGCTTAGCACACAAGGCCTGTGGGGGCACGGTGTGGGCAGGCCTGGGGGTTGAGTGGGGCAGCGGGTCTGATGTGGGCTGCAGCAAGCGTGCCGTGCACACACATGCACACACACACACACACACCCCTTCTCTTTCTTTCTCTACTCACAAAAACGTTTCTATCCAAGAGTCTCTCTCATACATAAAGTTGCATTCAGTCCCACCTAATCCCAAAGCTAAGTGTCATATGCACCTCCAGAGTCCCATACACAAATGTCTCACGCACACACTCAGAGTCTCCCTTACACTCCCAGGGTCTCACTCACAGTCTTTCTCACACTCACAGCACAGGGCCTCTCCCAGATTACCTCATCCAGGCCCTCATTTTACACATGGCTTGAAGAAGGTAGGCAATCCAGTGTCCCTTGCTCTCTACTGGTGCCCGTGGGGCCTGCCTCACACTGCCCTCCCTGCCCCTCCCCAGGATGCCATCGTTCTGGCTGTGAAGTCGCTCCCCCCCCAGACTCTCATCAACCTGGCCATGTTTGGCACGTCAGTACAGCCCCTCTTCCCAGAGAGCAGGCCTTGCAGTGATGTGAGTGTGGTGCAGGCATTTGGGGGCCCGTGGAGACACCTCAGCCCAGCATGGCCCAGCCTGTGCCTTCTCTCCCCAGGACACTGTGAAGTTGATCTGTGAGAGTGTGGAGACCCTTCAGGCTGCAGGAGGCCCCCCAGATGTGCTGGCCGCACTGGACTGGGCCATGAGGCAGCCGCAGAACAGGGCCCACCCTCGGCAGCTGTTCCTGCTCACTGCTGCCTCGCCCATGGCCGTCACCACCCAGCAAACCCTGGAGCTCATGAGGTGGCACAGGGGGGCAGCCAGGTATGGTGTGGGCAGAGGCAGGTGCCTGAGACTGACCCTCTAAGAGGCTCCTGAAGGTCACAGCTGCTTCCCTTCCTTCACCAGGTGCTTCTCCTTTGGGCTAGGGCCTGCCTGTCACCAGCTGCTCCAGGGTCTGTCTGCCCTCAGCAGGGGCTGGGCCTACTTCCCGAGGCCTGGGGAGAGGCTGCAACCCATGGTGAGCTTGAGCCTGGGCCCTGTTCCCTACTCCTGAAAGCCCTTCTCCCAACTCACAGTCTGGTTGTGGGGTCTCCTGGCTCCTCGCCCCCACCAATCTCTATTCCCCCTGGGGATGCCAATCGGGGGAGGAGCTACAGGTGCTGCTATGGGATGCTTCAGGAGGCTAAAGGTCGGGGGCATCGCCTCTGACAACCCCCCAAGTATTAGTCTCTGCTGTGTTCTGGTACTGAGTCATATCCTCAATAAGTCTTGCCTCGTTCACATAGCACAGCTCAGGCCGGAGACAGACCCACCTCTGAGGATTGGGCGCTCAGTCCCCTTTGCTTGTTGCTACTGCCATCCTTTCACGGGCCCCAGCCGGACTCTGCTCCCCTCAGCCAGAGCCGGGCGGATGGCAGCAGGGGAAGGGCAGCCCGCCAGCTCTGTCAGCTGTGTGGCACCTCTTTCTCTCCCATGGCCTCCCTCTGGCCATCCCCACAGCTGGTGCAGGCTCTGCGGAAGGCACTGGAGCCTGCTTTGAGCGACATCTCCGTGGACTGGTTTGTGCCGGATGCAGTGGAGGCACTGCTGACCCCCCGGGAGATCCCAGCACTCTACCCTGGGGACCAGCTGCTCGGTTACTGCACACTCTTCAGGGTGGATGGCTTCCGGTCCCGCCCCCCTGGGGTAGGCCTGGGCTGGGGTGCAGGAGGTGGGCCTGGGATGGCTGAAGCCCCTTTATCTCTTCAAACTCTTACTTCCATTTCTTGTGCCTCTCTGCCAAACTCTCCTACTACCTCCAGCCTCCTCAGAGATCACACTGGGCCCCCCAAGGTGACTGCAACCTGCTTCCTCTTGAGGTCCTCCACCAAGTTGTCCTATAAAGTGTTGACCTTGGTTTTTACCAAAGGTCACTAAATCACACAGACACAGAGAACAGCTCCAGCAATTGCTGAGAGATTTTTGTCAAAACTTGCTCATTACTTCACACAGCGCCCTGCAGAAGGCACTATCCGATACTTCCTGTAACATTCAAGGCAGATGGAACACAGTCTAGTGAAATCTCATCTCAACTCTGCCAGCTACTAGCCATTTGATTTTGGGCAAGTCACTTAACATCTCTAAGACCATTTCCTGATACTGATTTTCCCCCATAAGGTTCTTGTAATTAGAGGTCATAATGTACAGGCTCTTGGTAAGATACTTGACACATAATAGGAGCTCGAGATATATATTTTTATTATGAAAATCTTTCTCTCTCTGGAAGAACTAAGCATGTTTCTTCCTTTTTGATCATGAGAGCTATAAAATGGACTGTTTGCCCTCTTGCCTGGTTGCCAGGGAGCTCAGGGCCAAACCTGAAGCTCAGCCACAGCAGCCCCAATAACCCCGTGGGCAGCACGGGTGCCTCCTCCACCCTTAGTACTGGGCTTTCACTTCTGGTTTAATAACTTTATTGCCTCTTGCAGTTAGCCATCTTCAATCCAGTTTGGAAAGAGGTAGTGTGTAACTACAGTCTGGTTTTTTCCCCAATGACTGTTCCTCTCTAGGTCCAAGCACCTGGCTGGCAGAGTTTGGGTGGCTCCGTGTTCCCATCCTCAGAAGAGGTGCCGTCTGCCACCAGCCCTGGCACTGAGCTCACTGGTACTGCAGAGCCACTGAGAACAGGCGCTGTGTCGGGAGCACTGTCCAGCCCATGCGCTGCTGGGGACTCGGAGCAGAGTGAGTGCTGGGTGTATGTAAGTGGCTGTGCTGGAGGGATGGGCAGTGGGAGCAGCCAGGGCTGGGCCCATTCTCCTGCCTCCCTTAGGTGCTGACGCTCTGACAGACCCCGCCACAGACCCTGGACCCAACCCCTCTTCGGACACAGCCATATGGCGTCGCATCTTCCAGTCCTCCTACATCCGGGAGCAGTACGTGCTCACCCACTGCTCCGCCAGCCCCGAGCCAGGCCCCGGCTCCACAGGCAGCAGTGAGGCTGCTGGCTCCAGAGGCCCCGACTCCCCCGAAAGCAGTCTTCCCCGGGACCCCCCCTCCCAGCAGGGCTGCCGCAGCCTGGCCTGGGGGGAGCCCGCAGGCTCCCGCTCCTGCCCCCTGCCTCCACCCCCACCGGCTCCAGTCAAGGTGAGACTCAGTCCACATCCATTTACTGTATGTCAGCAAACATTTACTGACCCTCTGCTGTGTGCCATACACTGTGCAGTGGTTACTACAAGTCTAGCTGAAGAAGTAGGTGGGTATGGTACCAGGCAACATACAGTGAGAGCACAGGGACACGGTGCTCTGGGGCTTCGAGTTCAGGGGACTAACCCTGTCTGAGGGAGCGAGGAACGCAGGAGCCATAGTTAGAGGAGTAAGCAGAAGAAGCCGGGCAAAGGGAGAGATGGCATGAACAAACACAGACTCGAGTAACAACTTTCAGTGAGAGATAGGGTGGAGTGAGAGGACACTGGGAAGGGGGTCAGAGGCCAGGAGCCCGGCCTTTCTCCCAAGGGTGGTGAGCAGCCGTTCAGGGTTTCAGACAAAGGGACATGTGGCCAGTTACATGTGTATTATGGCCAGGATCTCTGCATCTCTTGACCAGTGGACCCCACTTCTCACATGCAGGCTGGGGCCCTCAGTGCTGAGGTGCTGGGCCGTCAACGCAGAGCAGCTCTGGCTGGCCGAAGCCTCTCATCACCCCCTGGCCAGGTGAACCCATTCCCTGGCTGTCCCCGACACCCCTCTCTGGGGGCACCAGATGGGCCAGGCCCTGAGTCAGGGCAGCAGCTGGGACAAGGGCTGGATGACTCGGGTAAGGGTTGCTTAGAGAGTTGGATTCTGACACCCAGAAGGCCTTGGGAAGGTGGAGCCCAGGGCACCACACTGCCCCTGTCGCTGCCATTGTCTCCTCAGGACACCTGCTCTCCCCAGCCCCCATGGACTGGGACATGTTGATGGAACCACCCTTCCTGTTCGCGGCTGTGCCCCCTGATGGGGAACCAGCTGCCCCAGCAGTGCCACTGCCTCCCCAGGCTCCATGCTGCCATGTGGTGATCCGGGCCCTGTGTGGGGAGCAGCCTGTGTGCTGGGAAGTGGGTGTTGGACTAGAGAAACTGTGGGGGTCTGGGGACGATGGCTCACTGCCTCCAGCACCCTGTGAAAGAGAAGGTGCTTGGGACCAAGCACTCCATCGGCTGACAGCAGCTTCTGTGGTCCGGGACAATGAACAGCTGGCTCTCCGAGGGGCTGAGACCATAGCTGACTGGGGTGAGTTGCTGGTGGGCCCAAACAGGGCCCAAGGAGCCTATGTGAGGCAGAGGTATAGTGTTTGATCACTCTCTATATCTTACCTTGCATACAGTTTGAGGTGGCTCACCCACATTGAAAGGGAAAAGAATTAACCAGGGCAATGGGAAATAAAAGGAATAGAAAAAGGGAGAATCAGGTTTTATTAAAGATGCACACCATGTGCCTTTGCAAGCATGGGTCACAAAATTGGGAAGCTTCTTAGCAGCCAGTAGAGGGAAATGAGGTCTTGTAAGGATTCACAGTGCCAACATAAAGAGCACATCATTCAGGAAGACTATTAAAACCAAATCAAGTTAAAATTTCAGTTTTTCAGTTACGCTAGCTATATTTCAAGTGTTTGTCATGCATGACTAGTGGCTACCATACTGGACCATGCAAATACAGAACATTTCCATGATCACAGAAAGTTCTACTAGACAGTGCTAAAATGAGCGGACAGAAAAGGCAGCAGTCAGTGCTTCTTGAGTGGTGCCTAGGATGTTGAATTTCTGGGCGACCAGGGGGCCTAGCCCTGCTATGGATCGAGGGTTCAGCCTAACCGCCTAACCACTTCTTGTCAAAGTTGGGGAGTCCAAGCTGGTCCTGACCCTGAGAAATGCCATCCTGTTCAAAAGGGGACAGAAAAGCTATGGGAGCCCTGAGATTCCTTTCTACAGAGCCCTCTGTAGAGGGTGGAGGGAGTGCAACCCTTCCTGTTCAGCAAACTGTTCCTTGGTTTCATAGGCCATGCCCGGAGGTCCCGGCTCCGAGCCCTTCAGACAAGCAGGGTCAGCTCTGCCCCCTCCTGCTTCACCTGCCCTGTAGCTGTGGATGCTACCACTAGGGAGGCCCTGCCCTCAGTCCTGCAGGTGCGAAGCTCAGGTAGAGTCCCCCCAAGGTGACCTCTCAGCTGCTGGCCCCACTTCACTGGCCACCCTCCCAGACAAACCTCAGCCCTGTCTTCTGTACCCCTGCAGAGCCAGCTGAGTCACCAGACACCCCTCCTGCCTCCCAGGGCCACCTACATGCAGCTCCTTTGCCCACAGCTGCCCACTGTAAAGGTAACAGTCAAATCTGGGGAAATGGTAGGGAGCACCTGGGCTGAGGGATCACCACTGGCACTGACTGGCTCCACTGCAGGACTTCAGGGAGGCTCTCTGGCAGGTGGCTCGAACCCGGACCAAAATGACAACTCTAAGTCTAATCTGAGGGACCCTGAAGCCCCTAGGAGAGATCTTGAGCACGTGTCACCTCAGCCTCCTAGGAGGCTCAGCGTGGGCCGCCGGAGAGCCAGAGGCCCAGACAGCCTGAGGCTCAGCTCCAACGCAGGCCAGGCCAGCAACAGTGAAGGCAGAGACCACGACTACTTGCCCTTGGTGAGGACTCGGGAGGTGGAGGGTGGCATTGCCAGGGCCATGGCACTGTCTCAGCTCACTTCTCCCCCCACCTCCTCTCTCCTCAGGTGCGGCTGCAGGAGGCACCTGGCTCCTTCCGTCTGGACGCGTCCTTCTGCACTGCAGTGCACATCCCGCAGGAACGCCTGCGCCGGGCCTCCCCTTTCGCTGCGCACCGCGCCAGCCTCAGCCCCACCTCAGCCTCGTCTCCCTGGGCGCTTCTGGGCCCTGGTGTTACAGCTTCCTGCAGCCTGCCCCCCAGCTCAGGCTCTGAGGGGCCAGGCCAGATGGACAGTGGGCAAGGCTCAGACACTGAGGCCTTGGAGGAGGCAGAAGGGCAGGGTGGGCACGACCTACGGGACCAGGCGTGGGCCACAGCAGTGGCACTTGCATGGCTGGAGCACCGCTGTGCCACTGCCTTTGGCGAGTGGGAACTGGCAGCAGCTAAGGCCGACTGTTGGCTGCGGGCACAGCACCTGCCTGATGGCCTTGACCTGGCCGCCCTCAAGGCTGCGGCCCGGGGTCTCTTCCTGCTGCTGCGTCACTGGGACCAGAACCTGCAGCTCCACCTGCTGTGTTACAACCCAGCAAACATGTGAAGGGCTGTCCACTACAGGGGGTGGCACCCCCAACAGACTCAAGTCACTGCCACCTGGGCCGGCTTCTTGGTGCTGGGAAGGGGGAGGTTGGTGACAGCCTGCCCCTTATTGCTTCTCATCCCCTCCCCAGAACCCTCTTGCCCACACAGAAAGTGCCTGCCTGTGCTCTCTCCTGCTCCGTCCACCACCTGCCCCTCTGAGCTCTGTTCAGTACAGTAAAAGGGGAGAGTTATGCAATAAAGTGCCTCTTAAAACTGCCTGACAAGTCCTTGTCTGCCACGGCACACCCCTCCCCGCTTGGTCTAAGCACCTCCATGTACGCTGCACAGAAGGGGGCTTGGGAAGGTTTATTGGGAAGGGCTGAGTCCATCCATGTCCAGGGCCCTGAGAATGGGGAAGAGCTGGATCTCAGTGGGCTTTCTTGCTGTGCTGGATGACCTTGGGGAAAGGCTGGGGCCCCAGCCAGAGCTGCAGCAGGATGACAGCATGGCATATGTGCAGGGCAGCAGAGCTGCAGGATGTAGATGGGTATGTGTTCCAGGAGAGCTCAATGAGCCCTAGCACCAGCAACCTGGGGATGAGAAGTAAACCCCAGTGTTTGTCTAGTTTTTAGGACCCAGCCCTTTAGCTCACCCTCAGCCCATCCATGGTCACAGCTTTGGGATGAGGAGCTCCCTAACCCCTCCTCCACCCCCAGGTTGTCCCAGCCGTACCTGAGCAGGTGTGTGAGCCAACGTGCAGGCGTGGCCCACAGGAGGTAGGGCAGTGTGTGGAAATACCAGACATAGAACTGATAGTGGAGAGAACGGCTAAAGCAGATGCCAATGAAGTTGGAGGTGAAGAGGGTAGAAACAATCTGTACGCAGTGGTCAAGGCCAAGGGCAGAAGGGGCAATAGTTGGGGGTGGGCGTGGGGGCAGGCAGGGAAGTTCCAAAGCACAGGGGTAAAGTTTTTGACTCAGACAGCCCCTGGCTCTACCGTTCCCAGACACATATCTTTGGACAAGTTTCTTTCTTTCTTTTTTTAAATTTTTTAAAGACTTTTTTATTTATTCATTTTTAGAGGGGGGAGGAGCAGGAAGCATCAACTCCCATATGTACCTTGACCAGGCAAGCCCAGTGCTTCGAACCGGCGACCTCAGCATTCCAGGTTGACGCCCCGCCCACTGCGCCACCACAGGTCAGGCTGGACAAGTTTCTTAACCTCTCTGGACCTGCTCCTCAGTCTAAGGTGGAGACTGCAATTCCTAGGGCCATAAGGCCTAGCAAGGCCATCACTTCCTAGCTGACCTTGGTAAATTATTTAACCTCTTAAAGCCCTGATCTTGCCATTTGTAAATGAGGATAATAAAAATGCCTCCCTATAGCAGGGTCTCCTGTAGCTTTAAATGTATATAGATCTCTTGGCACGGCACCAAGCAGAGAATGTGCACTCATGACAACTCAGTACCTAAAATTTAGAATAAATATGCTTAAATATGTAAATGCTCAGCACAGTGTTCAGTACAGAGCAAGGACTCTAAGAACGAACTCTGTGACTATAACTAGCGCCTCTTTTTCTCTCCCCCAAGTCACCAGCCATCCAGGGCTCCCTGACCAGGGACCCTATCTGCACCTGTGGAGGGCAAGACTTACCTTCCCACAACTTAAAGGATATGATTTGGTGTGAGGGGCTGGGGTGGGACCTTCCTTTTGGAGGGATCCTTCAGCAGTGACAGGATACTTTCCCCTGTCCTGGGGAGAAGCCATTCAGACATGTACTGAGCCCCATCATGGGCCAAGCTCTAAATTCACCCGCATGAGCTCACCATCTTCCCCAAACAATCCCTAAGGCCCAATGCCATTTACTCCTTCCCCTAACTCTGCCCATGACACTTTCCCCATCTCTCACCTGTGCCACCTGCAGAGAACAAAGAGCAGGAGCAGGGTGAGGTGGGTGGCCAACAGTGCCAGGTGGAAGGCACGATGCAGAAAGAATGGCTCGGGGAGGAAGCGCCAGTTCACTGTCCAGCGGAAGAGAAACTGGCGGCCAAGGTCAAAGGAGCGTGCTAGGTAACCAATGGGGTTCTCCAGGAGGAAGGGCAGCCCCAGCACCACCTGCAGATGGGTATGATGTCAGCAGAGGTGCCCAGGCTCACTCCCAGCCTCACACTAATTAGGGGAGTGGGAATAGAGTGTAGGTCTCAGAGATTCCTTAATTGCCATGAGGTATAGCAAGAAAAACAGCCCACCCCACCCCTGCCAGACTGGGGCCAAAGAAGCTGAGAAAGCGGATAATGACAGTGCTTTAAGTTTGGATTCACCAAGTCAGAAACAGGCAGAGCTAGAAAAGCCCTAAGAACAACCTTATTTTACAGCTAAAGAAACCAAAGCCCAGGCCCTAGCCAGGTAGCTCAGCTGGTTAGAGCATTATTCTGAAACACCAAGGTTGCAAGTTCAATCCCTGGTAGGGGCACATATGGGGTGCAACCAATGAATGCACAACTAAGTGAACCAACAAAATAAACGCTTCTCCCCTGCCCGCCTCCTCACTCCCTTCCTCTATCTCATCAGTCAATAAAAATAAGAAAGAAAGAAAAAACCCAAAGTCTAGGAATGTAGTGGCCACCCCGTCCAGAATCAACTCCAAAACCCTTGTCTTTGGCTTTGGGAACGTCTCAAGGAGGGGAGGGGCCAGAGTAGCCCCTTCCATAAAAAACACTACCTGTAGTGACTGAATGCTGATGGCATAGTGGACAGAGCACTGACCTGCGACCCTGAGGGACAGGTCCAAAACCCCGGCCAACGATTTAAGCGTGGGCTCACCAGCTTGAGCGACCCTGGCTTGAAGCCAAAGGTTGCTGGCTTGAAGCTCAAAGTTACTGGCTTGAGCAAGGGAGTCCCCCAATCAAGGCCAGTATGAGAAGCAATCAATGAACAACTAAAGTGATGTTTCTCACCTTTCTCCCTTCCTGTGTATATCTCTCTCTCTTGCTAAAAAAAAAAGTACCTGTAGGACAGCACAGATGCCCAGCTTGGGGAGGGCCCCACGGAGGCCAAACTGTGTGAGGAGAAGGAATAGTAACCCAGGGGCGAAGAGAAGCACGTTCATCTTCACAGAGACTGCCAGGCTAGGGTGGGTAGAAGAGAGGAAGGGTGGAGATTTAGCTCCAGGGCCATGCACCCCACCAAAGATGCAACCCCCTCCCCACTGTTACAGCAACTCCTCCTCTATACCGCTAAGCTCCAGGATGGGGCCACACTCAAAACTGCTGGAGGGAGGATAAGGTAGCCTGAGAGGAGGCGGGGAGCAGGGAGTAGACTAAGCAAACAGATACATACTGAGTACTAAGAATGTTCAATGACCAGGCCTTGGCCTGTTAGCACAGTCAAGAGTGTTGTCCTGAAACACCAAAGTTACAAGTTCAATCCCCAGTTAGGGCACATACAGGAAGTGATCAATGAAGGCACAACAAAGTGGAACATCAAAATGAATGCTTCTCTCTCTCTTTTTCTTTCAGTCTTTTAAAAATCAATCAATAAAAATTTTTAAAAAGGAAAAAGAATGCTAAATGACTGACTCTAACAAAAGATGATATATGGGCCCTGGCCGGTTGGCTCAGTGGTAGAGCGTCAGCCTGGCGTGCAGAAGTCCCAGGTTCGATTCCCGGCCAGGGCACACAGGAGAAGCGCCCATCTGCTTCTCCACCCCTCTCCCTCTCCTTCCTCTCTGTCTCTCTCTTCCCTTCCCGCAGCCGAGGCTCCACTGGAGCAAAGATGGCCCGGGCGCTGGGGATGGCTCCTTGGCCTCTGCCCCAGGCGCTAGAGTGGCTCTGGTCGCGAAAGAGCGACGCCCCGGAAGGGCAGAGCATCGCCCCCTGGTGGGCGTGTCAGGTGGATTCCCGTTGGGCGCATGCGGGAGTCTGTCTGACTGTCTCTCCCGTTTCCGGCTTCAGAAAAATACAGGGGGGGGGGGAAGATGACATATGGAAGGAAGAGCGGAAGGGAAGAGGAGGTGTGTGTGCTGTAGATTGAAGCAGAGACTTCAAACAGATCCTGGACTCACCTAATGGGGCCCTGACTGACCCACATTGTCCAGCCACTCCCTTACTCCCTCTGCAGCAGAAAACTGGGAAGAAAGTGATGGAAATACAAAAAGTAAGAAAGGGGCCACAAGGGAGGGATGCGGACCTGAAACAGCAGCAACCCCAGCTCCAGCGCCGGGCCAGCAAAAGGTTGATACTGAGGAAGAGCAGTGCCATGGCCACCGGGTCATTGAAGAGCCGCAACACAAAGATGGAGTGGACACGGTAAGAGGCGCAGCACATGAAGAAAAAGACGAAGGGAGGTACCTAAATGGTAGGCACAGCGGGGAAGAAAGTCAGCTCACCAAACCAGAGCCAACACCACAACCCAGCCCTCCCAGGTTGGGGACCCAAGTCCTCGTATTGTGGACTCACCTTGCATGTCTGGTGATATATCAAAAAGACAAGCAGCAAGGTGGCCAGGTAGAGCACAGCAAAGATGTGCTGGGCCATGCGGATGTCAGTGCCCTGGCCAGTGACATAGTAAAGCCCCATAAAGATGTACACAAAGCCAGCTGGGTACCTGAAAGATGAGGGAGAACTTGAGTCTGGGTCAGGCTCCCCAGCCTGGTGTCCAGTCAGCCCTTCACATCCTCGCTGAACCTCCTATCCCTACTCACACAAGAGGTCCAGTGTCACCCTGCAGTTGAGTATAGTCATAGGTGCCGTTAATGACGCCCTCTACCTCAGCCATGTAGGCCTTCCAGTCAATTTCCGTATCTGGAAAAGGAAAGGATGCTGTGGTTATTTCTAGGTCCAGAATCTGTCTGCCCCCAACACCTCCAACTCATCAAAACACAGAGTTCCAGTCCATTCCATTCTCAGGACTTCTATCATAACCCTTTACCTGTCTACCTGACATTCTTTGGGTGAACCCAGGCATCTCAAACCCAACATGTATGTAACTGAATTCATAATCTTCTACTGCAAACCTGCTCTCCGTCTTAGGTTCCATGGCTGTCCATGTCACAAACCTGAAACTTCCTTCTCTCTCATTTCCAATCCCCAGTAACAGATCTGTCGATTCTTCGTTCTACAGATCTCTACTATTGCACCCTTCTCTACTATTACATACCCAAATTTGGATCTAACATAACCTCAAGCCTGAACAATGTAATAACTTCCTAATTAGGTTTCCACTTTCACCTACTACAATATATTTGCCATCCTGCAACCAGGAGCTCTTTCTAAAATAGAAAGCATATCACATTCCTC
Organism: Saccopteryx bilineata; assembly: GCF_036850765.1. NCBI lineage: Eukaryota > Metazoa > Chordata > Mammalia > Chiroptera > Emballonuridae > Saccopteryx > Saccopteryx bilineata. The sequence continues at coordinate 69,949,023 of NC_089497.1, read as the reverse complement.
TGCTTAAAACCCTTCAATAATTCCCCAAGGCTCTTAAGATAAAGACCAAACTCTATCACTCCCACTTTTAGACAAGGAACCTATGAATTATTGAGCTTAAGTGACTAGCTCAAGATCAGCAAGCTAGTTAAGGTAGATAAGAGTTGATATCGGAAATCATAGGATCCTAGATTCTTAACCACCATGTTAACGATCTCCTTACCACAATTTACAGACTCCTTTATAATCTGGTCTCAAATTTTGCAATCTGTTTCTTAGTACTACCCTCACTTGATTTCTATGTACCAGCTCTAAAAAGACCCCAGAATTTAACAGATGAGACCCAGCTGGGGAAGTGACATGCCCATAGCCACAGAGACAAGCAGCAGCAGCAGCAGCAGCACATTAACTTGGACCCAGGTCTTCTGATTTCCAGGCTGGTTTACCTTCTTAGCCTGGCAGGCTGTACCTTCAGGGCAGCGGGCTAATCTCTAGGGTGGCCCCTTCTGTCATGGGGAAGGTATTAAGATCGGGTTTGGTTTTCTGTAGAGAAACCACATTTTGGGGGGTAAAAGATATGGGTCTACAATTGATAACTAAGTGGACCTGTGGTTTGGGTTTGAGCCCCGAAACTGAGTTCCCGTTTAAGCGTGTGTGTGGGTGGGAGGGGTGTCCACCTCCCTCCCGCCTCTTCCGCTCCCCTCCCCTTCCCATCGGCGCACTCACATGCCACCCTGTGAATGACCCAGAAGGTGATGCCCACCTCCGCCAGGCAGAGGCAGGCAGCCACCAGCAGCGTGTAGCGCGGCTCCACAAGCAGTAGGCGCCGCTCTTGCCAGGCGCGCCGCAGCCATTGCCCGCGGAGTCCCACCACCCGGGGTGCGGGTCCCGCCCGAGCGCGTTTCCGCACGCCAGCCGCCATCTTGATGGTGCACCACTCTTGTGGGCCCGCCACACTGGAAGCCAGACCCTTTGGCACTTAGGTTCCGCTCCGCGTACCCGGTTTCCTAACGCGCTGAGCGTTGACTTGTCAGAATCCTTCTTTACTACACAAAAACTTCTTCTATCGGTCTCTCTTGATGAACAGATCGCTCCCTACGAGCAGGAATGACTTTACTCCTCAGTACATACTTAGCCCTGAGTACACAGGAGCTAAAATGGATCGAATGTTTGTCCAGAAAAACAACATTCCTGCCGCGCCCTGACCCACCCCCCAACTCCGCCCAGCATAACACTTCGCCTGTGTTGAGAACATCTGTGTTCTTGTCAATCTTTCTTAGAGGGCAAGACCTCGGTCCGCACCCCTCCCGCCACCACTCAAAGCCTTCCGGGGGCTAGAAACTGGAAGAAACAAATCTTTCGTTAATTTTCAGGTTTAACGGAAGGAGTCGGTCAAGTTGAAAATATGGGAGGAAGCAGTGATGAAGCCGAGTGAGTCTGCCAATACGTGTGGGTCTCAGAAGTAAGTGAGAAGTATGGCTGTATGATTCAGTCTGGACGAGGCAACTTCCCCAGCCGGAGGATTCTTGGAAGCCCACTTAGCAGGGGACGGAAGTTCCACGTGTTTATGTTGAGCAACCGCATTTGCGGGGCCGAGACACAAAGGCCACGCCTCCTACTGCACTCCACTCCACCATTCCTACTGGCTACACAGGGAGCCAAGCCCCGCCTAGACGTGCGGCCGACTGCCTTATAGGCCCTGCAGCTGAAAGCATGGCCTCTCCCGGGGTCCCAGAGTCACTGCCGGAGTTACCAGAGCAGAACTGCGGGTACCGAGAGGTCCAGTACTGGGACCAGCGCTACCGGGGCGCGGCCGACTCTGCCCCCTACGAGTGGTTCGGAGACTTCGCCTCTTTCCGTGCCCTCCTAGAGCCGGAGTTGCGGCCGGAGGACCGTATCCTCGTGCTAGGTGGGTAGTCTCGGCTTTGCCCAGCCCAGTCAAGTGGAGCCGACTGGACCGGCTGCACCTCGGCGGTCCTCGTCAGCTTTCCTCGCATTTGTCTGCCTCTTTCTGAGGACGCTCCACTCAGTACCTTCAGAATCTGAGCAGTATTTAGCTAGGGCAAACAGGAGCCAAGAGAGTCTTAGTTCTCTCCCTCTCCTCGCCTCTGCCCCCGAGAAAGACAGTTTCTCTGAGTTTGAAGAGTGGTGGGTGACCCGGGCCCCGTTCCCGACCCTCGGAAGGCAGCCCCGAGCACTGGAGAGCTCAGGATCTAGTTCAAGTTCTAACGCTTGTTGGCTCTGTGACTTAGGACAAGTCGTAAACCCGTTCTGAGCCTCGAATTCACCTCTAGAAATGGAACTGCGAGCTCAAGTCGGTTAAGGCACATGCAGGCACCTCGAGCACAATGTCTACCACTTTTCTGTTTGCGCCGATGGGCACCGGGAACTACTGTCACCTAAAGAGATTGATCTATCTCATCACTTTCCAAACTTTCTAAAACTTGGTCCTGTGCCCCGTGTGCAGCGAGGATGAGGACAGCGCCCTCTGAGGTCAGAGGAGACGTTGCAGCCAAGATTGGTTAGATTCCTAAGAGGAACAGGGGCTGGGATGCAAGACCAGCTGTCCCATGGGGTTCTCTCCCACTGCCAGCCATGGGAGCGCTAGAGAGATTTGATTGAGCAACGGGTTCCCTTACATTTATAGTTCTATTTTGGTATTTGAGAAAGCATGTGTATGTTTAAGTGAAATATTTCATATATATGAGACATCTGTAATTCAGTATATGAAAGGTATAAATAATCTAATATGTATGTGTATACCATACTGTTTGAAAAAGAGAACGTTCCTAGGACTACATAGAAAGGAAGTATAACCTAGTGCTTAAGAACTTGGACTCTGAGGGCAGCTAATTTTGTTGGAATCTAGGCTCATGTAATCTTAGCTGTGCAATAATGGGCAAAATCATGAAATCTTAGCAATGTAATTCTGGAAACAATACTTAAATTTCTGTGCCTCCATTTTCTCAGCCTTAAAAAAAATAAGATTACTGCCCTGGCCGGTTGGCTCAGCGGTAGAGCGTCGGCCTGGCGTGCGGGGGACCCGGGTTCGATTCCCGGCCAGGGCACATAGGAGAAGCGCCCATTTGCTTCTCCACCCACCTCCTCCTTCCTCTCTGTCTCTCTCTTCCCCTCCCGCAGCCAAGGCTCCATTGGAGCAAAGATGGCCCGGGCGCTGGGGATGGCTCCTTGGCCTCTGCCCCAGGCGCTAGAGTGGCTCTGGTCGCGGCAGAGCGACGCCCCGGAGGGGCAGGGGCAGAGCATCGCCCCCTGGTGGGCAGAGCTTCGCCCCTGGTGGCCGTGCGGGGTGGATCCCGGTCGGGCGCATGCGGGAGTCTGTCTGACTGTCTCTCCCTGTTTCCAGCTTCAGAAAAATACAAAAAAAGAAAGAAAAAAAAAAGATTACTTAGTTGTTGAGATTTTAAAATGATTGAATGAGTATTAAAGATACCTAAAACAATGGCAAAATAAAAAGCCCCATGTATATTCAAGGTTTTCTGTGTAGCCCTCCGAAACCCCTTCCACCCAGAGGTAAAAAATCTTGAATTTTTTGCTTTTATAGATTTATTTACAGACTTACCATAGCTCTAAGATTTTTTTTTTAATTTTATTTATTGATTTGAGAGAGGGAGAGAGGGAGCAAGATTGTAGTTATTTCACCTTAGTTGTTCATTGATTGCTTCTCGTATGTGCCTTGACCTGGCAAGCCTGGAGTTTCCAACCAGTGACCTTAGCACTTCAGGTTTTTGGGGTTTCTTTAAATTTTTTTTGTATTTTTCCAAAGCTGGAAACGGGGAGGCAGTCAGACTCCCGCATGTGCCCGGCCAGGATCCATTCGGCATGCCCGCCAGGGGGCGATGCTCTGCCCATCTGGGGCGTCACTCTGCCGCAATCAGAGCCATTCTAGTGCCTGAGGCAGAGGCCACAGAGCCATCCTCAGCACCCGGGCCAACATTGCTCCAATGGAGCCTTGGCTGCGGGAGGGGAAGAGAGAGACAGGAGAGTGGGAGAGGTGGAGAAGCAGATGGGCGCCTCTCCTGTGTGCCCTGGCCGGGAATCAAACCCAGGACTCCTGCATGCCAGGCCGACGCTCTACCACTGAGCCAACCGGCCAGGGCACACTTGAGGTTTGATGCTCTATCCACTGTGCCACCACAGGTCAAACCCATAGATCTAGGTTTTTAAAGCTTTAGTGTGCATCAAAATCACCTGGAAAGGTGGACCCCACCCTGAGATTATAATTCCAGAGAACTAAAGTGGGTCCTAAGAGTCTAGTTTCAACAAGCCCACAGCTGATTCCTGTGCTGGTGATTGGTTGCCTTAAAATTTCCTAGATTGGGCCTGACCTCTGGTGGCGCAGTGAATTAAGCGTCGACCTGGAACACTGAGGTCGCCAGTTCAAAACCCTGGGCTTGCCTGGTCAAGGCACATATGGGAGTTGATGCTTCCTGCTCCTCCCCCTTCTCTCTCTCTCTCTCTCTCTCTCTCTGTCTCTCTTCTCTAAAATGAATAAATAAATAAATAAATTTAAAAAATTTCCTGGATTGGGAGGTATTCTTTTTTGAAGAGAGGGAAGAAAAGTCTAATAATAGCCCTGGCTCGTTGGCTCAGTGGTAGAGCGTTGGCCTGGCATGCAGGAGTCCCTGGTTCGATTCCCGGCCAGGGCACACAGGAGAGGCACCCATCTGCTTCTCCACCCCTCCCTCTCTCCTTCCTCTCTGTCTCTCTCTTCCCCTCCATTGGAGCAAAGTTGGTCCGGGCACTGAGGATGGCTCTATGGCCTCTGGTTGCGGCAGAGCAATGCCCCAGATGGGCAGAGCATCGTCTCTTGGTGGGCATGCCGGGTAGATCTCAGTTGGGCGTATGTGGGTGTCTGTCTGACTGCCTCCCTGTTTCTAGGTTCAGAAAAAAAAAAAAGTCTAATAATAAAAAAGTGTAACTTTCCAGGCATTATTCCCAAGATCTAAAAAAAGTACCCACCACTTGGAGAGTACCCAATGCTACATTCTAGCTGAACCAAACAAGCTGTGCACTGGGTAGGTGCTGAGGACTGTGCCGGACCCTTTCTAACTAACTTAATATTTAGGACAAAAGCCCTGAGAGGTGAGTAATAAGTATTACTAGACTTTTGCTAGGTCGGGGGTCGGTCTTTTTCTGAAAATGTCCAAATAGTAAATATTTTGGGCTTTGTGGGCTATCCAGTTTCTGTCACAACTAGTCAGTCCTGCTGTTGTAGTGGAAAAGCGGCCACAGACAGTACATAAGTGAATGAGAGTAACTGTGTTCCAATAAAACTTTATTTACCAGAACAGAGGGCAAGCTGACTTTGATAGTCCCTATTCCAGGTCACTGTCTCAGGTTGGGTCTAGAAGCAAATCCTAAGATTAGGATTCATATCCTAGTCACTTATTAGGGGGTGTGCTCCCAGAAGAAACTGTTAAGAGAGTGAGGGAACAGGGAAGGGAAGAGGCCAAGCAGGGTTGTGATTACAGGCAAAGTTTCCCTGAGGGTAGTTTCAGCCAGGAGAGCCACAGATACAAACTGTCAGAAGCATGTACAGGCCAAAATCTAGGGACACTACAAGGAGATCTGGTCAATGCAGTGACAGTGTCCACTATAGTCATGCAAGAAGTATGTGGTGAGGTAAGAGTGCCACATACAACTCCAGAGCTTCTATTTCTCCCACTACACCACACATATGGGCATAGAGAGGCATCTAAAACTCTGTTACAACTGGTAAAATGACTAAAGGTAGAATATCCCAATGGAAGGTTAGTGGACCTCTGGAAAACTGGGAGACAGTTTCACATAGAGCTCTTGTTCTGGTACGAGACAGGCCTGAATACAAATTCTGACTATACCACTGGGCGATGTTACCTTGGGAAAGTTCCTTATACACTTTGGGCAGCCTCAATTTTCCCATCTAGAAAATGGTAATGATAATATATAGTTATCATCTATAAGAAGGTACTATGCCAATAAACTAAGGTAACACTGAGCAATGCTTAGCATAGGACCCAGTGCTCATTAACTGTTAGCTATTTTTAATTTCTCTTTTTAAGATTGTTATTTATTGATTTTAGAGAGAGAGGAGTAGGAGGAGGAGTGGGAAGCATCAACTCGTAGTAGTAGCAGCAGTTGCTTCTCATATGTGTCTTGACCTGGCAAGCCCAGCATTTCAAACCAGTGACCTCAGCATTCCAGGTTGATGCTTTATCCACTGTGCCACCACAGGTCAGGCAACTGTTAGCTATTATTATTATTATTATTATTATTATTATTATTATTATTGAAAATGGGAATCAGAGGAGGTGTTTATCACCAACTGTTCAGAGAACAGGTAGTACTTTGCTTCAAGATTTGTGTGTCTGGTTCTTATGGCTGGAATACCCTTGTAGCATATGAATGCATATGACTGCCCCCGCTTTGCCATCATTATGCTTCTCTGAGTCTCCTTTCTTTATTCCATGCTCCACAGGGATCTTCTGATCATAATTTGGCTTTAATTTATTTTTCCTATATATAGAGAAGGGACTGAGCAGATAATTGACTGTCAAATGTCCATCGTGGCTCTTTTTCTTGTTATGAATTAGTGAATTGGTATTCTGGCTTACATCTCAGTCTCTTGATGTTGAGATAACATCCACAGAGTTCTGGACTCCCAGGCAATGAGTTATTGGATCTGGCTCAGTTCTCCAGGGCTCTGCTTCCCTAAGGCTCTACCCAGGGAAGCAGGGGCCTTCCTAAGCCCCATCTGAGTTGCTAGCCCCAAAGCACTGAGACAGCAGGATTGGAAATCACTGTAAGCATGACTGGCCCTGTGGTCAGATTTTGTTCTTTCTTCATATTTGGTGAAGTTCTCTTGGAAGATGCCATTCCTTTACAAACCCAAAGACACTTGCTTTTGTCTGCAGTTGGGCAGAGCTCTGTGGGTGTGAAGTCAGGTGTAGGTGGTAAAGGGATTGTGGGTCAGAGAACATGGTGGGATTGCAGACTGAACTGAGTTAAGGTCTCTTGTTCAGCCATCCTCATCTCCAATCCCATGTGGTGTGTCTACCAAAGCTTGCTGCAGGGAAGCACACATTGATTTTTCTTAGGTGAGACAGTACTCAGACTGGGGTCTGAAGAAGAACACAGGAAGGGTCAGCTGAGGACCAGCCAGCATCCTCTGGGTGCCCTGACCTGGTACCAAACCCTGCTAGATTAGGGCTATCCCAAAAGCTGATCCTATGATCCTCTTAGGATACAAATGGGGATTAAAGATAATCTAATCCCAAAAGCTGGGTATCCCCATGTGAGGCCACCAGGAGCTGTCATCTAGCCCTGTTCTCAGGCTTAGACTGACCACCAGAGGGCCTGGAGGGCAATAGATCTTCGAAGGAAGTCATGCTGTCTGGACTGTGGATCCACATCCACCCCTCTGACCTGCACACATTCTTCACCTGGCCCCGCCTCTTTCAGACTGCTTTACAGGCACTTCCCACCAGCATTATGATTCTTTTTTTTTTTAATTTTTACTTTTTAGGAGCAGAAAGCATCAACTCCCATATGTGCCTTGACTGGGCAAGCCCAGGGTTTTGAATGACAACCTTGGCATTCCAGTGGCTTTTACCCACTGCGCCACCACAGGTCAGGCGCATTATGATTCTTTAAGACTAGTTGGTTGTCAGCTTCCCTGAAACCCTTGCCCAACCCACCTAAAGTGGGGACAAGGATCATCCTATGTGCTCCCATACCCGGTCCCTATTGAAACTATTGAAACATTCATCACATTATCTGGCAATTGCCTGATTACACATCTGTTCCTTCTTCCAAAGCATAAACTCCTTAGGTCAGTGACTCTTACTCATCAGCAGAACCCAATATTTAGTGATCAGTACATACATTAAGGAATTACAGGGGATCAGTTCCACTGTTTCCCAACCTCATTTCCCCTTCACTTGTTAACTGCCTTGGAAACCAAAGCAGGATAATAACCCCTAACATGAAATCTTCCCAGAGATGTTCTGAGAGGTCAGGAATTAGGGTACCGTATTTCCCCATGTATAAGACGCACTTTAATTTTGGGGCCTGAAATTTGGGGAGGGGGAAATGTATTACATAAAGTTATTGAACTCAAGTTTTATTCATCATAAAATTCATACAACACCTCAGCACTGTCAAAACTCCCATCCATTAGCTTGTCCTCATCTGTGTCTGATGACTAATCACGGTCTTCAACAGTGAGCATAAAAACAAGCATGAAAAAGTAAAAAAGTCTACAACCACCATATAAGACACACCCAGTTTTTAGACCTCAAAATTTTTTTAAATGTGCATCTTATACATGGGGAAATACTGTAATACTACTAATAATATTATGATCCTAGTGATACCAATATTGTCCCATTTCGAGTCTGAGGAAACTGAGGCTCAGAGTTGAGTGACTTGCCAAGGCATTATGACTGGGAATATTAGAACACAGATCTTTGAAGTCCTACATTCAGCACTTATTTGGCCACTTTCTCCAGCTCTTTTAGTTCTTAAATTCAGTGTGGCACATCCTGTATGCAGGCTCAATCTTCTTATCTTCATTTTTCTGATTAAGAAATCCAAGTTCCTAGTTCCACACAGCTAGGAATGATCGAGTCAGGCTATGTCCGTGTCTGTATGACTGCAAGCATCATGCTCTTTTCTGTACCATGCTGCTGCTCCATCAGTGCAGAAAGGTTTGGGCTGAGAGAAAATGGGCCAGGAATGGATGGCTAACTGAGGAGGGAAAAACAAAGCTAACCTAGCCCTTTTGCCATACATCTTTTCCCACCCCAGGCTGCGGGAACAGTGCCCTGAGCTATGAGCTGTTCCTCGGGGGCTTCCTTGATGTGACCAGTGTGGACTACTCATCAGTAGTGGTGGCTGCCATGCGGGCTCGCTATGCCCATGTGCCCAAGCTGCGCTGGGAGACCATGGACGTGCGGGCACTAGGTTTTCCCAGTGGCTCCTTTGATGTGGTGCTCGAGAAGGGCACACTAGATGCTCTGTTGGCTGGAGAACGGGATCCCTGGACCATATCGTCTGAAGGTGTCCATACTGTGGACCAGGTGCTGAGTGAGGTGAGGGAGCAACAAGAGAGGAGGGCAGACCAAGAGGTGAGGATAAAGGGTTGAGGTTTCAAGAGATTGGATGAACTCAGAAGCCAGCAGGAAGCATGGTTTGGAGCAATCATTCTCAAGACTGGAGTTACCTGAAGGAAGGGGAAGGTTATGCTGGGTCAAGATTATAGAAGGCTGGAATGGCCAGACTCACAGAAGCTGATGATTGCCTACTGGGTTGCCATAGGGAAGAAGCAGCAGTCAGGTTCCAGATAGGTAACAGACTGGGAGGGTGAGCATTTGGCAGGAAAGCAGTACTCCCTGACCTGACAGCACTCCCATGCTCCTACCCCCATGGAATGACCAGGGGCACAGAAGGAGGCTCACTTTTTTGCCCCGCAGAGCTGAATGCAGGGTGGTAACTGGGAGGGTATCTGGGGTAATACTGACCTTTGAGAACCTGGGGATGGACTCCTTACCAATGGCTTCTCTGTCTGCCTTGCAGGTAAGCCGAGTACTGGTCCCTGGGGGCCGGTTCATCTCGCTGACCTCTGCTGCCCCCCACTTTCGGACTAGACACTATGCCCAAGCCCGTTATGGCTGGTCCCTGAGGCATGCAACCTATGGCAACGGTTTCCACTTCCATCTCTACCTCATGCACAAGGGCAAAGAGCTTAGTGTGGCCCAGCTGGCCCTTGGGACCCAGCTCCTCTCACCCCCAAGACCTCCCGCCTCACCTTGCTTTCTCCAGGACTCAGATCATGAGGATTTCCTCAGTGCCATTCAGCTGTGAGGCCAGAAGCATGGTCCTTGAACCCTCCTTACATTTCTGCTCTGGACTCCTCAAATTGTAATTCCTGACTCAGAGATTAGGTTTGGGTCCAAGGTGCTCATATCCCAAGGTCCTCTTGCCTAAGAGTAAATGGGAGCAACCCCACATGACACAATATAGCCCAGGCTAAATTACATCCCGAATCCCAGATTTCTAGCTTCCTTCTTGGGTTCCTCAGATCTCTCCTGGGCTCCCCAATTTCCTCTCCCACCATACTGAACCTCCACAGCCCCTCTGAGTGCCAGCCAGACTTAGAGACCTGCATCCCTGGGGCCTGCTATTGCTCCCCATTCAACCTGGATTTATCCACAGGAGGCTGCAGACTGAATTTAGATTGCATTACGATTCTGACCCTAGCTCCAGCTCTGATTGTATATTTACCCAGGAAATCTACATTGTAATGATCCTCAGGCCATGCTACCTGCCTCTGTTTACTTGGCAACTGTTTCCTGCCAGCAACATGCACCTGTGATTCTCAAGTACCTGCAGTCCCCCTCCCCAAAAGGGATTGGAGCCATTTTTGCCTGGCTCCTGAGCAAATCCAAGCAGTGGCCACACACACACACAGGTTGGTCTGTGTTTATTCACACATTCCTGGTACAGTAAGGATGGAGGAACATTTACAAAGAACACCCCTGGGTTGAGAAAATTTCTAGGGCCACAAGTGTCATCCAAGGGTACAGAGCAGTCCCCATTTGGGTTCCCAGGGTCAGGGCACAGGGGTCAAGGTAAAATCAGACCTGGGCCCTTGATGGTGATACCTTGTGGGGAGGGGTTTGCTAGAGAGCTGCCTGTGATCAGGCTTGGGCTGACTGGCCATGTATTGGCTACCATATTGGGGGCTTGTCCATTCCTATCTGCCAGGCGCAGAAGAGCAAGGACGAGACCAATGGGGTGGGGGGGGGCATTAACCATGAGGAGAGCCAGTAAACAAAGAGTCGGATATAAAAATACAAATGTGCTGAGGAAGTCCCTTAGAAAGAGGCTGAGGCCGGGGTCACGCCAGACAGGGGTGGGGTGAGGAGCGGCCTGGAGGGGCTGGGCTTAGGTGGGTGGGAAGCTCATGCAAATACATAGCCAAACATCCCTGACCAGGTGCGGTCTGACACCAGTCAGCAGCCGGGTCTGCCGACTACACCGGCCGGGAGGGGCGGGGCAGGGGAGCCGTGCGGGATGGGGAGGGCCGGGGGCTGAGGGCCGCGGGTCGCTGTCCGTTCCGGTGTGCGGGATGGGGCTGCGGCCCGAGGTTCTAAAGTGCATGAGCGCGGCGGCGGGCTCCAGGCGGGTCCGCGCCGCTGCTACCGCCGCCGCCGTGGTGCTGAAGCGGACAGCTCCGGGGTGCCTGGCGGCGGCGGCAACAACTCTGACCCGGAGATGGCGCGGCCCTGCAGCCCCCGCCCGCGGGCGCTTGGGGCGGGGGGCGCCGACAGCCGCATCGCCTGCTCGCACTCCTGGCCTCTGCGAGGCTGGGCCCGGAGCCCGCCGCCCAAGCCGGCGCATCTACACTCCAGACGGCGGCTTCTCCCCCATCCCCTTCAGCACGTCGTCTATCCGGTCATCCTCGATCACCACTGTGCAGGGAGAAAGCGCGTCAGCCGCGCAGCCTTGGGGACGGCGGCGAGGATGGGTCCCCGCCCCGCTCAGATACTGCCTGTGGCCCTGGAACGCCCCTCGACCCCTCGTGCCACAGTAGCCTCCCCATCCGAACTCTCCAGCTGACTCAACCCACTGCGGAGTCCATTTCCCACAGATCCCTTCCCTCCCCTCCCGTGGAGGAACGCCCCCTCTTTCTAAGACTCCAGCCGTCCAACCTCCTCGTCTAAACCCTTCCGCCTCATGAACTCTCCTTCATCCGCGCTGATGAGAAACCTTTTTGCTCATGGGATCCCCGTCTTCAGCACTCACTGCAACTGAACCCCCTCCTCAAACTGAATCCCCAGCTAGTCCAGCCCTCTTCCCAGCCTAACCCTCTTGCCGATTTTGGCACCAATAGAGCCCCCTCCCCATGCAAAGAACCGGGACATCCGATCCCCCGGTCCCCCAGCCTTCTCTCCAATCGGACGTCCCCCCACCTCAAAGTTCTTCCGTAGCATCAACCGACTCAGCGTTTGATACTGAAGAAGCGGCCGGTCGCCCCACGTTCCCACTTCAGGTAGCCCCAAATGCCCCCGGCCGGCCCCTCCCCCTCGCCCGGGCGCTAGGGCTCTACAACCAGAGGTGTCGAGCATCGAATCCGGGGCACTGCGTTCCCGGGAGAGGGAAAGTGGGGGACAACACAGCGGGACACCCCCCCAAAAAAACCCCAGCCGACTAGCGGCTGGCTGCGCTGGTCTGCGGCAAGAGCTGCGCACGATTGGCGGGGAACCGCAGCCGGGAGGCGCCCGACGGAGGGTTTCTGGGTCAGGCGGCGACTCCAGGCCCGGGCCGCATACCTCTCTTGGCTCGGCCGATCTGGCCCAGCTTGGGGGGTCGCTTGGCTTGGTTGCCCGCAAAGAAGGAGTTGGTGTCCTGGAGGCGGCAGCTGAAAGAGAGGTCGGAGCCCTCGGGGTCGGCGCCAAAGCGGCCCATCTTGTCCTCACTGTAGGGCAGGATCTCGGACATGGCGGGCACGGGGTGGGCGCGGGACTGCGGTGGGGCGCGGACCGCGGGCTAGCTGCCGGACCGGCCCTATCTCAGCAGGAGAGCCGGCGGAAGGATGAAGTCATGCAGCATCCGGGGCTGCGGAGCCAAGCGGGGCCTCCTCCCCCGCGCCTCCGCCTCCCGGGCCGCTGGGCAGGCGGCGGCGGCGGGGACCGGGCGGGGGTGGTGCGCGGGGGGGGGGGGTGGCGGCGGCGGCAAGAGCGGAATGACGATGAGCGCCCGATTGCCGCAGAACGCGGCGGGCGGGGCGCGGTGGAAGCGGGGCGGGCACCGGATAGCAGAGGGAGGCGGGGCGGGGGACAAGAGCGTGCTGGACTCTCAGGGGAGAGGTTGGAAGGGAGGAAGTGGCTGTAGGAGGGTCCTGTACAATGGCAGGAGTGGCGGCTGGGCGAATGGTATTGGCCAACGGGTACAGGATTGTCAGGGAGAGGCGGGACGGGGGTGGTGGCGGGAGCAAGCCAGTTTACCCAAGGGGCGGGAGGTCTGGCAAGCAAGGAGACTGAGAGCTGAACAAGTGGGACTGGGAATTGGGGGGCAGGTCAGGACTGAAATGCAGGAGCAGCGCTGGCATTCGATTTGGGGCAGAACACCAGAAACGCGGCGTGGGGACAGTTGGATATTGGGTGAGGTACGGGACTTCGCGAATCCGCAGGACTGGGAAATAGCTCAGACTAGTCGGTGGTATCCTCGCCATTGGCGCGCTCTTATATCAGATTGCTCTTCGGGTTTTAAACTGTTCACCTAGAGTCTGTGCTTCTCTGACTGCCCTTCTGTGTATATCTCTGGCTATCTGTATGTCAGTATATCTTTAATGTATCTGTCTAGCTGTCTCTGTGCTCCAACTCTGTATTACGGTCTCTGTCTACGTTTCTCTTAAGTGCTTTTGCCCTTCTGTACCTTTCTCCATGCTTGGCCCCAGTACAATGGGCCACTGTGCCTCCATCTCGCGAGTCCCCACGTATCTCCGTCTTAACTAGAAGTCTCGGTAACTGGGCCGACACGCGCGCACCAGGGAAGATACCCATCCCCAGCCCTGCTGCTGGCGCCTAAACTTGGGTTCAAAGCGACCGCCGCGGCGCCCTGCATTTCTCCCGGTCCCAGAAGCCCGTGCTGCGCGTGCACTGCGGAAAGAATGAATGGTGGCGTTGCGGGGGCGCCCCAGCTCCAGGTGACACGCGGAAGTCCGGAGCGCCTGAGGACGCGGTGAGCATCTGCTTGTGTCCAGAGGTGGAGGGACAGAGGGCGCCCCCCACCACTCTCGTTGAAGGGGATCACGTGACAGTTCTCACCTCACCAACGGGAACACGCCCTCAGAACTCACCCCCACCCCTTATGCCCGGCTGGTCGTCAGCTGCTTGCTAGCGTTCTGGGGCTTTGTCGCAATCACTGGCCCTGAGGGAGACGGGTGTCTCATGTTCGCCCACGGTGATGACAGCGCTAATAAGGGTAATAATCATTCTCTATGTTGAGTGCGTACCCGAGTTCAGTGCACAACCGAGGTGGGGGAAGGGGGTGTCTCCACTGTCGCTGAAGCGTTTTCCCGGCGCCGCACACCAAGATACGTAGCTAGTGAAGCTGCCAGATGTTGCGTGTCCTTTCTCCAACACCTCACCAAGTGTTAGTCCCTGGAACACAGAGGCGAATGCAATGGTGGATGTCCTCAGGGACCAGGATTGGGGGATTGGGAGGGGGAAGGCGTTGACAGACGATGCCTCTGTGCAAACCTCAGTCAAGGCCCCAGATATGGGGCCCATCCCTATCAAGCCCTCCTCTGCTGTGTCCGAGCCCCTGAGATAAGGAAGGAAGCTGGAGGTGGAGGCCCAGCTGGAGACAGGTGCCTGGAGACTTGGGCAATAGAGGCTGGGTCTCAAAATCACAAGGAGAGTCCAGAAATTCCACCCCCCACTAGAGGTCCAGCAATGGGTTCCAATTCTGGTTCTGCCACTTCCTCTGTGACCCTGAACTTAAAGTCCTATAATTATAGTTTTTTTAAAAAATAATTCATTTGCTCTTATAACATTTTAGGAAAATATGGAAACTTTCTGTGCCTCCTTGTTCTAGTTTAAAGCATAGAGATTATAGAATATATATCAAGGTAAGTTTTGGAAATGAAATTGTCCTGGGTTTTCTCAGGAGTTAATGTGCTGTCCCTCATCCAAAGTGCTAATGGAATCATAGGTTTTTAGCAAGAATAAGATGAGAACACTGGGTGGGAATTGAAACAATTCTACCTCCCCCCAGAATGAGAGAGATTGGAGCAATAACAATTTAATTTGGGATTTATTTGGTTAGCTGTTTCTTTAAAAATATTATTCCTGTCCCTTCTGTGCATGTTGGATCATAATTAAAGCAAAAGACCTAAGTGCAAAATTGTAAAGATATAGCAATATATAAGCTTCCATTATGTGGTAAAAATGTGGAGGGAGTTCTTTACATTGTGATCTTCTATTTAAAATTCTGGTATTGTACATCATTGCCCATGAGACAAAAAAGAAAAATGCTTTTTGTGTGTGTGTGTGTGTGTGTGTGTGTGTGTGGCAGAGACAGAGAGAGTCAGAGAGAGGGACAGACAGATCGGAAGGGAGAGAGGTGAGAAATATCAATTCTTCGTTGCGGTTCCTTAATTGTCCATTGATTGATTTCTTATATGTGCCTTGATGGGGGACTATAGCAGACGGAGTGACCCCTTGCTTGAGCCAGTGACCCTGGGCTCAAGCTGGTGAGCCTTGCTCAAACTGGATGAGCCCGCACTCAAGCTGGCGACCTCAGGGTCTCGAACCCAGGTCCTCTGCATCCCAGTCCGACGCTCTATCCACTGCGCCACCACCTGGTCAGGCGAAAAATGCATTTTCACAGTTAAATTAAATAAAATGTATGTGGTGTTTGTGACTGTGTATTGAATTCCTCAGTTGAAAACCCTCTGCCCTGGCCAAATAGCTTGGTTGGTTAGAGCGTCCTCCACACACACAGGGTTGCGAGTTTGGTTCTGAGTCAGGGCACATACAGGAACAGATTGATGTTTCTGTTTCTCTCTATCTCTCTCTCGCTCTCTTCCCCCTCTGTAAAATAAATAAATAAATTTTTTAAAAAGAAAGAAAATCCCTCAAAACCTAGTGGACTTGATCCATATTTTCTAAACAAAATAATATACCTTTCGATGTTTGAGCACTAATGGCACTTTTATTCAAGTGTAAACTGTAGGCCTGTGTAGTAGGTTGAGCAGGATCTCCCCTAAAATTCATGTCCACCTGGAACCTTAGAATATGACCTTATTTGGAAATAAGGTCTTTGCAGATATAATTACTTAAATTAAGAGAAGGTCATATTGGATTTGAATGGGCCCTAAATTCAATCACTGGTGTCTTTATAACAAGAAGACAGATGCACAGACACATACATACGCACAGGGAAGAAGGGCAGGTGAGGAAGCAGAGATAGGAGTGATAGAGCTGCAAGCCAAGGGACACCAAGGATTGCTGGGGGCCACTGGAGGATGGAAGAGGGAAGGAAATTCTTTCCGGAGAAACTTCTGAGGGAATATGGCCCTGCCCATACCTTGAGTTTTTATTTCTAGCTTCCAGAACTGTGAGAATAAGTTTCTGTTGTTTTAAGCCACCCAGTTTGTGGTACTTTGTTACAACAGTCCTAGGAAACAAATAGATACTGTCACAAATACTTTTGGGTAATCCTTTTACATCTCTTATGACCACGTTTCACCTCCCTTAAGCTCTCTCTGGAGGCCCCTTGCTCCCACTTTGTCAACTCAAAGGAATACCACACTATGAAGGTATTTCTGGGACTCATTCTACTTAGCAGAGGCTGATAAATCACAAAAAAGAAGGAGGCAGGCCTGACCTGTGGTGGCGCAGTGGATAAAGCGTCGACCTGGAAATGCTGAGGTCGCCAGTTCGAAACCCTGGGCTTGCCTGGTCAAGGCACATATGGGAGTTGATGCTTCCAGCTCCTCCCCCCTTCTCTCTCTCTGCCTCTCCTCTCCCTCTCTTTTTCTCCCTCTCCCTCTCTCTCTCTGTCTCTCTGTCTCTCCCTCTCCTCTCTAAAATGAATTAAAAAAAAAAAAAGGAGGCAGATCTGAATGCTTGACATGGTAAGAGCTCCAAGGCCTGCCCAAGAGTCACCAAATAACAAATGTAGAGTATAAGTTTATACACTTGAAAAAGAACATACACATACATATGCATACATACACGCACTGTGTGTGTTTAGGTATGTAAATAAGTATAAAAAAAAGATCTGGAAGGATACATACCAAACTACTAGTAATGGTTACCTCTGAGGATGGGACTGGGATCCCAGCAGAATGAATTTCATCTTTTATTCTATATATACTTCTGGAGTATATTACATTTGCAATAAAAAAGTTTTAATAATGTTTTTTAAAAGGTTTAAAACCAATGATATGGTCCATTTACCAAACATCACACTCTGGCCCCAGACAAATCAGTTGACTTAGGAGAATATAGTTAAGAGCATAAAGTTTAGATTCAAACAGGATTTGCCTTCTACCTGATGTTAACTTTGGGTATGTTAGGAAGCTTCCTAGTGTCTTAGGGTCTTCATCTATAAAACAGGGAAAGTGATACTCATAGAATCTACATATTGGATCATTGTGAGGCTTAAATAAGTTAATATATGTGAAGTACTTAGGTAAGTGATAGACAATAGAACTGTTAGCTGTTATTATACAGGAAAGTATAAGGAAGTTAAAAGTAATCTAATCATTAGCAATATTCACAACAACATTTTGTTGCCAATACTTCCAATCTTCCAATCTTTTTTTTTTTAACCTGTGCTTTTATACTTTCTGCTAAACAAAAATGAGAATTTGTAACCCCTTTTCTGCCCCATTTAACTGTATGGAGAACATTTCCCCATAGCAATAACTCTTCTTTTCCATCATTTGTAAATGTTGCAGTGTATTCCATTGTATGGATGTTCAATATTATTCAACAAGTCCTCTTTTGTTTGTTTGTCATCATAAATAGTGCTGTGATGAACAAATGTTGTAGGGGAAGAAACGGCTCATATATTTTGTAGCTCCTTCAATCAAGAAGTAGCATCTATTTCTCCAACCCTGAATCTGGACTTGACCCTTTGACTTGCTTTGCCCAACAGGGATATTAGTAAATGTGATGTAAGCAGAGACTTGAAAAATGTGCTGGGCCTCACTCTGTTTTTTGTTGCTGGGAAGTTTGAGACTACCATTTGAAGAACCTGGCCTAGCTTACTGGAGAAGGACAGACCACATAGAGACACAGCCCAGTCATCCCAGCTGAGGCCCAAACATGTAAATGAGGCCATTCAGCTTGACCACTCAGCTCCTGTGGAGCTGTCCCAGACCTGAAGAACCACCCAATTAACCCACTGAACAGAGAAATAATAAAAGTTTGCTGTTTTAATCCACAAAGTTTGGGTAGGTTTGTTATGTAGCAAAAACTAGTTGATATAAACATATGTGGATAATGATTATTTCCTGGAACAATTACTTAGAATTAGACTTTCTGGGTCAAAGAGTGCATACACTTATACCTATTAATTCAATTTTTAAAAAACTCATTTATTGATTTTAGAGAGAGAGAAAAGGAGGGGGAGAGAGAGAGAGAGACAGAAACACAGGTCTGTTCCTGTATGTGCCTTGACCAAGGACTGAATCCACAACTTTTGAGTATCAAGACAACACTCTAACTGAGCTATCCAGCCAGGGCTATACCAAAAGCTTGCACCAATTATAAGCCATATCTTACCTGTGGTGGTGAAGTGGATAAAGCACTGACCTGGAATGCTGAGGTCACGTGATTTGAAACCCAGGGCTTGCCCAGTTAAGGCACATACAACAAACAACTAATGAAGAGCTAGAGTGAAACAAGTACTTCTCATCCACCTCCCGCCTTAAAATCAATAAATAAAATCTTTTAAAAAAACTATAAGCCACTAGCAATATATGAAAGTGACAATATTTCTTATCTTTGTCAACACCAAACATAAGTTTGCTATTTTAATGTCTTCATGACATTATCCTTGTAAATTTAACACATAAACTATTGTCTAGTCTCTGTCATACACTCAATGTAGAAAAAAGATTACTGCTGCAGGAAAGAACAGAAGAGAGAGAGAAAATAGTAGAATGAGAGAATAAAACAGGGTGAAAGATTATAGACAGAGGAAAGAAAATAGAATTATAGAATAGAACAAGCCTCCTATAATAGGGTACTTGCATGTAGTCAGAAATAGTTGTGACATTATAAGGAGTGAAATAAGTAAATCAGAAAAAAACAAGAACTACATGATTCCATACATTGGTGGAACATAAAAATGAGACTAAGAGACATGGACAAGAGTGTGGTGGTTACCAGGGGTGGGGGGAGGGAGGACATGGGAGGGAGGGAGGGAGAGAGTTAGGGAGAGGGGGAGGGGCACAGAGAACTAGATAGAGGGTGGCGGTGGACAATCTGACTTTGGGCGAGGGGTACACAACATAATTTAATGACAAAATAACCTAGACATGTTTTCTTTGAATATATGTACCCTGATTTATTAATGTCATCCCATTACCATTAATAAAAATTTATTAAAAAAAAAAAAAAAGAAATAGTTGTGAGCCTAATAAATGACTTGGACTGTGAAAAAGGCATGTCCATTTAGGCCAAGCCTAGTGAAACTGAGAACACTATAAAAGTAGTTACAGGGTCTTTCATACATGGCTGCATTTCTCACAGCAACCCTGAAATAGAAATGATTGTTCCCATTTACAGATGAAGAAAATTAAGGGTAAGAGTTTTCAAGTAACTTGATGAAGATTATACAGCTGAAAAAGAATCAACCCCAGATTTGAGTCCAGGTCTTTCTACCTTGAAAATTGATGTGTGGCCTGACCAGGAGGTAGTGTAGTGGATAGAGCGTCAGCCTGGGATGCTGAGGACACAGGTTTGAGACCCCAAAGTCACTGGCTTGGGCACGGGCTCATTGGTTTGAGTGTGGGATCATAGACATGACCCCGTGGTCTCTAGCTTGAAACCCAAGATCACTGGCTTGAGCCCAAGGTCACTAGCTTGAACAAGGGGTCACTGGCTCGGCTGTAGCACCCCCGTAATTTGTCAATGCACATATGAGAAAGCAATCACTGAACAACTAAGGTGCCACAACTATGAGTTGATGCTTCTTATCTACCTCCCTTCCTGTCTGTCAAGGGAGAAAAAAGGAAGAGAGGAAGGAAGGAAGGAAGGAAGGAAGGAAGGAAGGAAGGAAGGAAGGAAGGGAGGGAGGGAGGGAGGGAGGGAGGGAGGGAGGGAGGGAGGAAGGAAGGAAGGAAGGAAGGAAGGAAGGAAGGAAGGAAGGAAGGAAAAAAGAAAGAAATTGATGTGCAGCTCTGGATAGTAGCTCAGTGGGTTAGTGCAGTGGTCCCCAACCCCTGGGCCGCGGACCGGTACCCGTCCGTGGACCATTTGGTACTGGTCCACAGAGAAAAAATAAATAACTTACATTATTTCTGTTTTATTTATATTCAAGTCTGAACAATGTTTTATTTTTTAAAAATGAGGCCCTGGCCGGTTGGCTCAGCGGTAGAGCGTCAGCCTGGCGTGCAGGAGTCTCAGGTTCGATTCCCGGCCAGGGCACACAGGAGAAGCGCCCATCTGCTTCTCCACCCCTCCCCCTCTCCTTCCTCTCTGTCTCTCTCTTCCCCTCCTGCAGCTGAGGCTCCATTGGAGCAAAGATGGTCCAGGCACTGAGGATGGCTCTGTGGCCTCTGCCTCAGGTGCTAGAGTGGCTCTGGATGCAGCGGGGCGACGCCCCAGAGGGGGCAGAACATCGCCCCCTGGTGGGCATGCCGGGTGGATCCCGGTCGGGCGCATGCGGGAGTCTGTCTGGCTGCCTCCCGTTTCCAGCTTCGGAAAAATGAAAAAGAAAAAAAAAAAAAAAAAAAAAAAAAAATATATATATATATATATATATATATATATATATATATATATATATATATATATATAATGACCAGATTCCCTCTGTTACATCCGTCTAAGACTCACTCTCGACGCTTGTCTCAGTCACATGATACATTTATCCATCCCACCCTAAAGGCCGGTCGTGAAAATATTTTCTGACATTAAACTGGTCCATGGCCCAGAAAAGGTTGGGGACCACTGGGTTAGAGCATCATCCAGAAGTGCAGAAGTTGCCAGTTTAATCCCCAGTCAGGGCACATACATGAACTGATTGATATTCCTCTCTCTCTCTCCCTTTCTTTTTCACTAAAATCAATTTTAAAAAATTGGCCTAACCTGTGGTGGCGCAGTGGATAAAGCGTTGGCCTGGAAATGCTGAGGTCGCCGGTTCGAAACCCTGGGCTTGCCTGGTCAAGGCACATATGGGAGTTGATGCTTCCAGCTCCTCCCCCTTGTCTCTCTCTCCTCTCTGTCTCTCTCTCTCTCCTCTAAAATGAATAAATAAAATAAAAAAAAATTGATGTGTGTCCCCTTAGTCTTCCAGAGAGGGTGTGGCAGAAGACAAGCAACTACTGTTGGGGAGAAGTACGGCCTCCTTTCTATTTATAGTGCCAGCTTCTCTCCAGAAAGGAGCCAGACTGCCTGGGTTTGAATCCCAGCTCTGCGACTGTATGACTTTTAGCCTCTCATGTCTCACTTTTCCTCATCTGCAAAATGGCTTCATAAGTGCCATGAAGATAAATGAGTACATAGATGTAAAGCACCTAGAACAGTGGCTGGCTCATAGTTAAGTGCTATAAAAACTTGCTATTTCCAATATGACATTGCAGCAGTCATGGAACTATTTCTTATTTCTGTTGCTAGAAAGTCCTTAATAGTAGCTTTGGTTACACTCACATGACATGTCTTGGTGGAATTTCCCACGGGGAAGGACCAACCCTGCTATCATGTTTTTCTTCATACAGGCTTGGGAGTAGGGGAGAAGAAGTACATGCTGTAGCGCCACATTGTCATCAGAGGGAATGTGAACAACTCCAGAGACTTGTCCCAAGCAACTATCCCAAGGCCTTGTGGCTGCAGACCCCAGTATGCTGGATGTGAAACCTCCTTGCTCAGGGAACCCAACTAATTTAAAACCCATCTGCCTCTTCTGCTATCTGGGAAACAGAACAGGCTTTCTCCAGCCTTTCAATTCTCCTTTCTACCTATGGGATTTTAATAACAACAACACTAACAGCAGCTAACTCATTGAGTGCTGGCATGTGTCAGACACTGTCCTAAGCACTTCACTAGTACTGTTTTATTTGATTCCCACAACAATCATTTGGAATAGGTATTATTCTTATTTCAATTTTACAAATGAGGAGATTCAGTCTGAATCCAGAATCTCTCATCCTAACTATGACACCACACTGTCTCCTATTTGAGAACATGCAATTTTGGGGTGGAAGATGCCAAAGAAAGCAGTCCAACATTTCTCAGCCTGATTCATTCATCATCTACCTTTTCTCAGCCACAAGAATCACATGCAGCAAGAGGTTTGAGAACTGAGGAGAAAGTCAAGAAATGGATATGGACTTGCCACCACTCCCAGACTTCCCAGGTAGAATTCCTGTAATATGTTGGGGAGAAAGGGTGGAAGATGAAGCACTTAAACAAACAAACAAACAAACAAAAAACCGTGGTAAAAGAAAACACGTTGGCACCCTCCAGTGTAGCAGACTGCTGCACCATCAGGCCTGGTGAAGGAACGGCAATATGGAAGGCAGATGGCAGATGCATAGATGCCACACCATTGCCTTTCTGTTAAATATTGCTTGGGGTTTTTCCCTCCCTCTTTCCTTCTTGTAAACCTCCCAAATAAAATGATTTGCTTTCCTCAAGTTAGAAGTGTGAACACGTCTTTTCTTTAAATATCTGTGGATGGCTGTTTTTTTCCCTGCCAATTTGTCACCATCTGGAACCCTCCCTTTGTGAGATAATCTGATGACAATTATCTTGGAGAGTAAAAGTGCAGTCTTGGAGCAACATGTACGAGCAGAGTCGGAGTGTGGGCTGCGTGTGTGTGAGTGTGTTGGGCTGAGAGCTGTGTGCATGCACACATTGTGTGTGAGTAGGCAGTGCGTACATTCGGTGAGAGCATCTTGTGCGTGTGTGGACCGTGTGTTGGGCTGGGTGGTGCTTGCCTGCCTACTTTGGGTCTCTGTGTGTAGATACCGTGTGGACACCCCGTATGTGGGTCAACTCCTGTGAGCTGCTCTGCATGTGATGGATGAAGAGCGGCGGTGCGCACTGCTGGGGAAAATGTTCAATAGAGCCTAATTTCTCCAAGGTGTTTAAAGGGGATGGGAGGACCTGCAATATGGGTAATTGGGCCCAGAAATATCAGCAGGTTCAAAGGAATGTAAATTATGGGTGGCTTGCGAGAAGGCGCTGCGGGGATGGGGGCTGGCCCTTCAGAGGGGCGAGCTCTCCGGCGGTTCCGGAGGGCCGCAGGTTCGCGCAGCTCGGCGGGGCGGGCCTCCGGCTCCGGGCGAGGCCCTCCCCCGCGTCCCCCGCCCCCAGGCGCCGCTGCGGGGCCGGGGCAGGCGGGGCGGCGGCGGCCGAGCGCGGGGCTGCGGCGGCAGCTGCGATGGCGGGCGGCGGCGGGGCCGGCCTGGGGGCCGAGGACGCGGCCTGGGTGCGGGCCAGCCTCCGGGGGCCCTAAGGTGCCGCAGCCCCGGCTCCACCATGAACGTCGCGCTGCAGGAGCTGGGCGGCGGCGGTAACGTGAGTGGGGGCTCGGGGCTCCGGGGCAGAGCCCCCCGTCTCAGGCGGAGCGTGAGGCTAACGACCTGGCGGCGTGCACCCGGCTCCCAGCCGGAGGGGGACCCCAAGCCCAGGCCACGGAGCTGGGTCAGGGAGAAGGGGCCTCGCTGCAGGCGGGAGGCGGCGGGGGGCCCTGGGGCCGGCGGTGGGCCGGCGGCCCGATCGGCCTGACCTGGGCTGGCGCCCCGACTCTCCTGCAGATGGTGGAGTACAAACGGGCCGTGCTGCGGGACGAAGACGCCCCCGAGACCCCCGCGGAGGGCGGGCCCTCCCCGGACGCCGTGGAGGTGGGCAACGGGGTTCTCCCTTCCTCATCAGGCCCCGGCCCTGGCAGGAAGCCTGGCACACCCAGCAGGTTTTGGCTGTCCTGGAGGGTCACCTGCCCCCACCTCTGCTCCAACTCTGGCCTCTGCGCTAGGACTATGGTGAGGTGACTCTAAGCCATGACGTTGCACAAAACAGGTCCAGCACTCAACTCAGCCTGCCTCATTGTCCCTGTGCCCAGACTTAACCTCAGTAGCATCTTGCTCCATGGCTCTGGAAACTGCTTGCG
This sequence comes from Saccopteryx bilineata, assembly GCF_036850765.1. NCBI lineage: Eukaryota > Metazoa > Chordata > Mammalia > Chiroptera > Emballonuridae > Saccopteryx > Saccopteryx bilineata. Next base: position 69,925,182 of record NC_089497.1, on the reverse strand, counting down.
CCTTCACCGTCTAGGACTTCTGTGATCTTGGATCCCCCCAAGCCGCACCTGCAGCTTGCTAGCCCTCTGCCCCACTGTGTTCCTCAGGTGGGATTCCAGAAGAGAAGGAGACGCCTCCTGGGCACGCACACCCAGCTGGAGCTGGTTTTGGCGGGTGTCTCTCTCCTGCTGGCTGCACTGCTTCTGGGCTGCTTTGTGGCCTTGGGGGTCCAGTACCACAGAGGTAGGTGCACTCACACCTGTCACAGCACTCCTAGCTGTGGGGACTCTGGAGACTGAAGGGCCTCAAGGATATTCTCTGGTTGGGGCCACCTTCCCCTGCTTTTCTCTTTTCCCAGACTTCTTGCTGTCTTGGCCTCTCTCAAAGCATTTTTCTTTCCCATACTGACTGACAGCACCCTGTCCTTGGCTGTGTTCCCTGCCACAGACCCATCCCACAGCACCTGCCTCACAGAGGCATGCATTCGCGTGGCTGGGAAAATCCTGGAGACTCTTGACCGTGGGGTGAGCCCCTGTGAGGACTTCTACCAGTTCTCGTGTGGAGGCTGGATCCGGAGGAACCCCCTCCCTGCCGGGCGTTCTCGTTGGAACACCTTCAATAGCCTCTGGGACCAGAACCAGGCCATACTGAAGCACCTGCTTGGTGAGTGGGCTTACTAGAGAGGCTTGTGCCAAGTGCCTGCCTCCTGTGCAGCACAAGGCTTGCCACTTAGTAGCTACTTCAGAAATCTTCATGAATGAATAAATAACTAGGTGACTGGGGCTACTCCTGGGGTAAAGCAGTGCAGGGAGCAGAGGGCTTCTGAGAGGTGGAGATAGGTTTGGGGAGGCAGACCTCTAAATATAATGAAGAGACTCTGCTGTGCCTGTTTGGAAGACTGCTGAGGTGTGGTGGCACCAGGGAGCATGTAGTGCTCAGCGGTCTTGGCGGCTCCTGGTGGCCAGGGGAGAGGAAGCCACACTTGGCTGTTTTGGCCAGCCTTCCCGGTTCTACATTAGAAGGACTGCCCCTTGTTCAGAAGGCAAGAAGAGGGACCAAGTACAGGCTCAGGAGCCCTCTCAGCAGTCAGCATAGTTGCTACCTGAATTCTACTCCACAGAAAGCACCACCTTCAATTCCAGCAGCGAAGCTGAGCGGAAGACACAGCGCTTCTACCTATCCTGCCTACAGGTGGAGCGCATTGAGGAGTTGGGAGCCCAGCCGCTGCGAGACCTCATTGAAAAAGTAGAGTCCCTGGGTGGGCTGTGGGATGTGGCCCCTGGGAAGCTTTGGGGGCCCCTGTGCCATAGGTTCCCCTATGACCTCTACTCAGATTGGTGGTTGGAATGTTACGGGGTCCTGGGACCAGGACAGCTTCATGGAGGTGCTGAAGGCAGTAGCAGGGACCTACAGAGCCACCCCATTCTTCACTGTCTACGTCAGCGCTGACTCTAAGAGTTCCAACAGCAATGTTATACAGGTACAGGGCTGGGGAAAGCTGGGGAGGGAGTTATGAGCCATTTTTTGAGCCCAGCCTCTCCTCCCTTATGACTGGCAGGCTGGGGTGGCCCCCTGCACAAGAATCTAGGTTTTGGTAGAGGTGGGCTTACTCCTTTACCTTGCTATTGCAGGTGGACCAGTCTGGGCTCTTTCTACCCTCTCGAGATTACTACCTGAACCGGACCGCCAATGAGAAAGTAAGAAGCATCTGGAGAATCCCCACCCTCTCCCTGTTGAGGTGGGCTGATCCCTGCTTACTTTGTCAAGGGTTAGGGTGAGGAATAAAGGTGAGCCTGTCCTGTCACCTAGTGAGTTGACTACCCTTCCTCCCTTCTTTCTCCCTTCATCTCTCCTTCCCTTCCCTTCCCTTCCATTTCATTCTATTCCATTACCTTCCTTTCTTTTCTCCTTTCCTCCTTTCCTTCCTTCTTCTCTCCCTCCCTCCCTCCCTCCTTCCCTCTCTCCCTCTCCTCCTCCCCTCCTCCCCCTCCTTCTTCCAGGAAACCATGTTATAGGCACCAACAGTGTGCCAGTGCAGTGGAGGGGATTCTGAGATGGACATTTCAGAGTTACAAAATCTTTCAGGGTAGATGGGATCATGAACCTAGTTATCTGAGAATAAGACTCAGAGGATCTCTGGCACTCAGGAGAGACTCGGGTAGCTAGACAGGGTGTCCTAACGGGATTACAGTTGAGCCAGGCCCTATAGAATATCTAGGGGTGGGTGATGGCATGCTGGGTAAAGAGAACAGTCTAAACAAAACTGTTGAAGAAGGAAAGGCTAAGGTGTATTTGGACCATGGGAAGGGGTCCAGTTTGGCAAAATGGAGAGCTCCAAGCAGATAGACGAGAGGCTGGGAAGGTGGACAGGGTCCCGTTATGGAAGGGACCTGCAGTGGCGCCCTGAGTTTTTGTATAGGCCTCAGAGCCATTGCATGCTCCAGAGCAGAGAGAAGTGACCCAGTGAGCAGTGTTTTGGGAAGCCAGTGTGGCTGGGTATGAAAAGTAGATGCAAGAGAGGGAGTCTGGAGATCAGCTAAGAGTTCTACAGTACAAAGGCTCCGCGTCTATCAGGATCCAATGGGGAAGTAGCAGAGAGAATTTAGGAAGGGGAGGATGCAAGAGACATAAGTTTGAATCATGAATTTTTGGTGACCAGATATTAGAAGAGAGAAGTAGAAGGAGGAAGAGGTGAAGCGAGTTGAGGCTATCAACCCAAGTGATGGTGGAATGGTAGGGTGGCTGTTGAAGAACCAGTCCGAGGCACATAGGGGCAGAGGAAACAATGTGATGTCATAGGAAAAAGATAGACTTTGGACTCAGACCTTGATTCCAGCCCCAGCTCTGTGTCTTGGTGCAAGTTGAGCTAGCTCTTTCAGGCTGTTTCTTCATCGTAGCGTCTACCTCATACGGTGTGGGAGCGGGGAAGGATGCAAGGAGCGAGAGCCTCTAATTTTAGATGTGTGAGTGTGGAGGCCCTGGGCACCAGCTCTATGGAGAGGTCAGCAGTAGCTGTGAAAGCTGGTGTGACCCTAGAGACAGGATGGACCCAGAGGGAGCCGTGGCCTTGAGGACTGTCTCCTTAGAAACCTAAACAAGGGCTTTAGGATAGATGAGAGAAAGGGGAGAACAGAGAAAGGAGAGAAGCAAATCCTTCCTTTTTAAGGGTAATGGGAGAAAAAGAGCCAGAAGAGGAGGCTACTCTGGAGTAGAACAACCAGGAGAGTCATTTATCCTTTTCTCAGTCATTCACAAACATTGAGTACTCCCCAGCCAGACCCACTTCTAGGCCTGTGGTGAGTAAGACATTGCCACCGCCCTCTAAGTGGGGGAAACGGCATGAAGTAGCTGGGTACACCCTGTTCACAACTGCTGGGGCTGTATAGAGGAGAAGCATGGCATTCTGATGGTGTAACAGGCAACCAGCCTAGTCCTAGGGTCAGTGTAGACTGCAGTGAAGAGAGGGCTCTAGGCAAAGGGAACAGCTAACTATGCACAGGTGGGAAGGAGTATGGCCCCCTGACAGACTGGAAAGGAGAGCAGGAAGGGAGAGGGGCCCGCGTCCTTCTGGACAGGGAGATAGACGTATATCGTGAATGAACATTGCGGGTCAAGTGTAGCATTTATCCCAAAAGAAATAGAAACTCAAATGTTGGGAGAACTGCACGGTCCAGGATTTGGGACAGGGCAGGAGAAAGGCTCTTGGAGTGTTGCTAGTTTGTCACGGGCAGGAAGTGTCCTATGCCAGCATCTAGGGGAAGCTGCAGTGCAAACGGTTCAGATAGGATATAAACTTCAGAGAAAAGCAAGGTTCAGTAAAGTATCAAAAGTCAGCCTCAAGCTGAAGGTAAGGAGGTAGGGAGAAGAAGGGGTAAGTCAGGTGGGCAGGGCAGGCATCAAGATCATTGGTTGAACTAAGCATCCCTATTAGGAGCTGGAATGACTGAGATTGATATTCAAACCTCTTCCTCTGGCACCAGCAGCAAGGAAAAGGAGAGCTGGGGAAAATGAGAAAATCTGAAGCATAGAGAATGGATATTAAGGGATCTAAAACTTGTTAGTGGAGTGGAAGGAGAAATGGCCTTTGGTGATTGAGGGAGCCGGGGGTAGGGCTTCGGGGTGAGAGTGAGGAGTTGTCCCTGGGAGGAGGACCACAGGGAGTCAGTCAGTGCTAAGCAGTACTGAGGTCAGCAGAAGAGATAATAAGCAGAGGTGGTGGCCAGAACAGACCCTTCCAGCCTTGGGCAGGACTTGTTACTGGGCTATGAGGATGACTCAGGGTTTTAACAGGTGCTTACCGCCTACCTGGACTACATGGAAGAGCTGGGGGTGCTGCTGGGCGGCCAGCCAGCCTCCACACGGGAGCAGATGCGGCAGGTGCTAGAGCTAGAGATTCAGCTGGCCAACATCACAGTGCCCCAGGACCAGCGGCGGGACGAGGAGAAGATCTATCACAAGATGAGCATCGCAGAGCTGCAGGTGGGGCAGCGGGGGGCGGAGACAGCAGAGCTGCAGGTGGGGCAGTGGGGGGCGGAGACAGCAGAGCTGCAGGTGGGGCAGCGGGGGGCGGAGACAGCAGAGCTGCAGGTGGGGCAGCGGGGGGCGGAGACAGCAGAGCTGCAGGTGGGGCAGCGGGGGGGGGGGGGGCGGATACAGCAGAGCTGCAGGTGGGGCAGCGGGGGGGCGGAGACAGCAGAGCTGCAGGTGGGGCAGTGGGGGCGGAGACAGCAGAGCTGCAGGTGGGGCAGTGGGGGGGCGGAGACAGCAGAGCTGCAGGTGGGGCAGTGGGGGCGGAGACAGCAGAGCTGCAGGTGGGGCAGCGGGGGGGGCGGAGACAGCAGAGCTGCAGGTGGGGCAGTGGGGGCGGAGACAGCGGTGAGGGCCAGCCCCCGGCACGGTGGCTCCGCTTCTCTCCAGGCCATCTTCCCGAGACGGCCAGTCCTTTTCTCATTTCCTTGCTTTTCTGAGCTTCCCAGCTGCATAGTTGCTATCCTGGAAAGAAAAGTAGTGTCCATTTGAGATCATCTCTCACTGGGCCATCCCTTGGTCCCTTTTATGTTCCCTGGGCATGCATAGAGAGATGAATTTAAAAACCTATAACAACTTGTATAAGAATCCACAGAATAATCAGAAGAGATATGGAAGCATCTCCTAGGGCCTGAAGTTGGGTAAGGGCTTTCTGGAGGAGAGGCCAAGTATGTAGGGGTGCTAGGTGCTGTCAGGGGAATGGTATGTTATCCACTGTCATGAAGATCTGTGAATATCTGCACTCCAGCTGAATATCACACATGGTGGTTTTCCTTGTATAAGTGATTGGGCTCCCAGATTGAGGAGCACTCAGCCTTGGAAACGGGTTTATTGAAAAAAGAGGCCACAAAGCATCTAGTAGCTGTTACCTTGGCAGTGGGAAGGACTCTCAGGCTCCAAAATTCTCAAGGGGCGAAGTGTCTGCTGGAAGCCAGGCAGGCAAGCAGGGGGACTTGAGATTTTTTCTGCTCCCAGACCCTGGCGCCCTCCATGGACTGGCTGGAGTTCCTGTCTTTCTTGCTGTCACCCCTGGAGCTGAGTGACTCTGAGCCTGTGGTGGTATATGGGATGGATTATTTACAGCAGGTATCAGAGCTCATCAACCACACAGAGCCAAGGTATGGGGGAATGGGGCTCAGGACATCATTCAGCCCCAAGCAGGCACAGCATAGGGAACTGGCATAGTCAGCTACAGAAGGATGTGACAAGGCCCTGGACATTCCAAACATCAAAACGGAATGTCTGCAGGCTACTCCCCAAGGCCAGGGCTTCAGGGGGGTATACCAGTGATCTGTATCCCTGCTCCAACCTGACTTATGCAGGCTGGTGTGTGGTCCCAGGGTGAGAGAGGAGGATTCTGGGATAGCTGCTACATATGCCTCTCAGGACTCCTGCTGCTTGCACATTCATGGAGCTGGTTTGGGGTGGAAACGGTAACCCACCTGCCCTTTTCTTATGTTCTGGTCTGGACGCCAGCATCCTGAACAATTACTTGATCTGGAACCTGGTACAGAAGACAACCTCAAGCCTGGATCGACGCTTTGAGTCTGCACAAGAGAAGCTGCTGGAGACCCTCTATGGCACCAAAAAGGTAGGCTCTCTTTCTGCCCCCACCTTCCGGCCCAATGTAGCTGATGCTTCACATCTCCTGTGTGTCAGGCACCAATTGACTCATGGTGTAGTATGGAGCACAGGATTAGGAATCGAGCTGACTTGGGTTATAAACCCAACTCCTCCGTTTTTTAGCCTATGAACTTCGGTCATGTCACCTAGCCCCTCTGAATCTATGTTTCCTGGTCTGTAAAGCAGGAATATCTTGCAGGGTTGTCATGAGGATTGAGTTAATGTAAGTGAAGCACCTACCCAGTGCATAGGCATCACTCAGCTTTGATGATGATGACGAGGATGAATAAATGCAGTTCTTAGTTTAAATATGCCCCATTAAGTAGGAGAAGTGGACATGTAAATAAAACAAACATATATTTGGGGGGGTTAAGAGCTCACACTGAGTGAAAGGCTTTCTTTATGTTATAGGACAGAGGTGGGGACAGCACATTCTACCTGGGGGGATGAGGGCATCAGGAAAGGTTCTCTGAAGAGGTGACATTTGAAGAATGAGTTCATCAAGAAAACTAGAGAGAAGGGCAGTCCAGGAAGAAGGAACAGGATGTGCAAATTCCGAGAGGCCAGAGGGAGCATGGTGGGTTTGCATGTGTGCTGGTATGAGCTTGAAAATGGCAACAGAGAGGCCGAGGGTGGGTGGTGGGCCTGGGGCACGCCATGGTTGGACCTGAGTGTGTGTTAGAAGTCTGACATTGAGTTTTTCAGGGATGGGGAACCATGGGATGGTTTGAAGGAGAGGACCCAGTTAAATTTATGTATTAGATTGTCTTTCTGGCAGCTAAATGGAAGACAGAGGGGCATGGCAGAGGAGGTGGGGTGAGAATGGAGTCAGAGTGTCTAGTTAGGAGAACACTGCAATCTTCAGGCAAGAGATGATAGTGTTGTAGGGCAGGGAAGTGGCAACAGGGTGGACAGGAGAGATGACTACGAAGTAGACTTTGTCGAAACTGGTGGTAAATTGAATGTAGGGGTAGGAAGCTGGAGGAAGCTGGTACTCTGGGTTTCTGGTATGGGGGACTGACCCGTATAAGACCGAGAGGTGGAGCTGAGCAAAGACACGTCTGGACCCCCAATGGGCTCTTAGGAACTTAAGAGGAAAAGAGTGCCAAGAACAGAGTGGGCAGCACATATGTTCCTTCTGAGGCTTCCTTGCTGGGGTTGGCACACTTTGGGATAGTGCCCACTTATTTTCCTTGGAGTTCAAGGGAGAGATGACACGACAAACCCAGTCGTCCATTGTCCAGAGCTGAGAGGGGCTGGCCCCAGAGACATAGAAAGACCTTCAGCCTGGAGGACAGAGCCATCTCTGGGAGGCCTGGCTGTTTGTCCCTTACAGTCCTGCACACCAAGGTGGCAGACCTGCATCTCCAACACGGATGACGCCCTTGGCTTCGCTTTGGGCTCCCTCTTTGTGAAGGCCACATTTGACCAGCAAAGCAAGGAAATTGTGAGTCTTCAAGGTTCTTCCAGCACTACTCCTTGTTTTAGTTAAAATTTCCTGTTCATATTTGTGAGTACAGATAGGAAAAAAACTGGAATTACATTAACAAATTAATACTGACTACTTTGGGTATGAGGATTATGATGGATTCTTTTTGTCCTTTAACGTTCTCTGCATTTTCTAAATTTTCTATAATGAGTTTATGTTACCTATTTAATTAGAAAAACAATATTATTTATTAGGATATGATATGAATGTGCTTAAAGTATTATCTATAAGGATGTTTATGGAAGTGCTGCTTATAATAAGGAAGAATAAATATAGTTTAAATATCTAATCACTGGATAATGGAAAAATAAATTGTGGTTAGGATGGACTTTGAGGCAGCCTTAAAACTGATAATATATCTACAAGTGAAAAAAAGTAAGTTACAAAATATATATATGTTGCACAATATAATTCCATATTCCATATATATGTAAATCCAGGTAGAGAAAGGCACTAGAAGTAGATTATCAAATGTTAAATGAAGTTCTCTCTGAGTAAGGGGTAATAAGTGGTCTATTTTCTTCTTTAGTTCTTCTCAGTTTTCCAAATTTTCTGCTATTAATGCCTTCCCTTCACAATCAGATAAAAATCAATGCACTATATTAAATTATAATATTAACTCAATTAAGTTGTCAATTAATATTCTGGATTTAGAAAAAAAGCCATCCACAATCCCAGTACCTTCACAAATTGTGTTTCCTGCTCATCCTCCCCAGATGCTCAGGCTTATTCAAGAATTTGGGCACTCCCACATGCTCCCCTGGAAGGACAGGCATGGGCCACGAGGGTGGACGGGGGAGGAAGGATTCGCTAATGCGAGTGGGAGGCAGACTTGTACCCCTTCCCCCCAGGCCGAGGGGATGATCAGCGAGATCCGCACCGCCTTCGAGGAGGCCCTGGGACAGTTGGTTTGGATGGATGATAAGACCCGCCAGGCAGCCAAGGAGAAAGTGAGTTGTGGCCAGGCTTGGGGCGCCATCTTGAGGTTGGGGTGGAGGATACAGGATTTTGGGATCCTAGGGGGTAAACCCTTAACGTGGTCTCTTTAGGCAGATGCCATCTATGATATGATTGGTTTCCCGGACTTTATCCTGGACCCGAAAGAGCTGGATGATGTTTATGATGGGGTGAGTGAATCTACTCACCAGGTCTGAACTTCAGCCCCATGGTGGACACTACTCTCTGGGCTCAATAGTTGGAGCTCAACTCTAGGACAGCAGTTCTCAACCTGTGGGTCGCGACCCCGGCGGGGGTCAAACGACCAAAACACAGGGGTTGCCTAAAGCCATCGGAAATACATATTTTATTTAAAACTGTATTGTACAGCCCTGGTCGGTTGGCTCAGTGGTAGAGCGTCAGCCTGGCGTGCAGAAGTCCCGGGTTCGATTCCCGGCCAGGGCACACAGAAGCGCCCATTTGCTTCTCCACCCCCCTCCCCTCCTTCCTCTCTGTCTCTCTCTTCCCTTCCCGCAGCCGAGACTCCATTGGAGCAAAGATGGCCTGGGCGCTGGGGATGGCTCCTTGGCCTCTGCCCCAGGCGCTGGAGTGGCTCTGGTCGCAACAGAATGATGCCCCGGAGGGGCAGAGCATCGCCCCTGGTGGGCAGAGCAACGCCCCTGGTGGGCGTGCCGGGTGGATCCGGTCGGGCGCATGCGGAGTCTGTCTGACTGTCTCCCCGTTTCTAGCTTCAGAAAAAAAAAGTATAATAAATACCCCTGTGTTTTGGTCGTTTGACCCCCGCCGGGGTCGCGACCACAGGTTGAGAACCGCTGCTCTAGGAGAAAAGGAGATGCTTGTTGATTCTTTTCAGAGGTGATGTAGGTAACCTACATTGCTCAAGTGCTGGCTCTGTGCTAGGCTGCAGGCCAGACATTAGTAGAATGCAGTGTTAACCATCAGGGATTTGCAGTCAAACCTGAGTCAAATCCCGTTTCTACCCCTACCTACCTATGTAACTGTGGACAAGTTATATAATCTCTCTGAGCCTCAGTTTCTTCATCTGTAAATTGGCGGTCCTATTAATGCCTACCTAAGGGGTTGTTGTGAGAATAAAAGGACGCAGTATGTAAAAAAGTGGTACCTGCTTCATAAGTGCTCTTCAAGTATTGGTGATTATTATTTACAAGATATTCTACTCCCATTTTACAGTTGAGGAAACTGAGGCTCAGAGAGGTGCTAATTAGTAGCCAAACTTGGGACTATTATCTTCTCCAACCTGTTCATTTGCTTGCTTTCTACTTCCCACCATTGACACAGTATGAAGTCTCTGAAGATTCCTTCTTCCAAAACATGTTGAATTTGTACAACTTCTCTGCTAAAGTGATGGCTGACCAACTTCGAAAGCCTCCCAGCCGGGATCAGTGAGAATGGACACCTGGGGCAGCAAGAGAGGCAGGGGAGGTTTCCAGGGCTTGGGGTGGGGCAAGGCTGATCCCAAACCAGTGGCACAAGGTCCTTGCAGGAGGTAGGTCAAGGCTGCCGGGCTGGGAGCAGTATCAGGAGAGTCAGGAGGCTGAGAATCCCCTTCTCCCTCCCCAGGTGGAGCATGACTCCCCAGACAGTGAACGCCTACTATCTTCCAACCAAGAATGAGATCGTCTTCCCTGCCGGCATCCTGCAGGCCCCCTTCTATGCTCGCAACCACCCCAAGTGTGTCTGGGGCAGGCGGGGCTGGGTGTGGAGCCTGGGCCTCTGGGGGGCTGGGGCAAGGCTGGAGCGGGGGTTCAGAAGTCCTTCTACCGTGTCTTCATTCAGCATTTCTCACCGACCAGGGCCCTGAACTTTGGTGGCATCGGTGTGGTGATGGGCCACGAGTTGACACATGCCTTTGATGACCAAGGTAGAGGCCCATGGAGTTGTTCCCTCCAGCCTAGAATTCCCAGTGGCTCCTACAAGGCCTTGAGATGTTGGGAGCAGGCTGAAGGGACCTTGGATGGGAGAGCTCCTGACCCCAGGGATGAGCTCTGGTCTCAGCGGGGTATAAAAGTTTGTTCTTTATAGGGCGTGAGTATGACAAGGAAGGGAACCTTAGGCCATGGTGGCAGAACGAGTCCCTGGCAGCCTTCCGGAATCACACGGCCTGCATGGAGGAGCAGTACAGCCAGTACCAGGTCAACGGGGAGAAGCTCAACGGCCGCCAGACACTGGGGGAGAACATCGCTGACAACGGAGGGCTCAAGGCTGCCTACAATGTGAGTGGCCCGGCCAGCCCTCCAGGGCAGAGGCCACCCACCCTGGGGAGAAGAGTGTGGTGGAGGTGGTAGGTAGGCCCTGACGGACTTCTCACTCCTGTGCCCAACCCCAGGCGTACAGAGCATGGCTGAGAAAGCATGGGCAGGAGCAGCAGCTGCCAGCTGTGGGGCTCACCAACCACCAGCTCTTCTTTGTGGGATTTGCCCAGGTATTGCCCTCCTGGGAGGCTGGGGTCTGCCCCTCTCCCACTCCCTCTGGGCCTGTCATTAGAAGTCTGGGGCACGCAGGAGAGATTAGGAAACGGGCCGGAGGTGGTCCGGGGAGGCCTCCTACCTATAGTCTCCTGGCTGGGGCCCCCCAAAGCCTGTGAGGAGGCCTGAGGAGAGCGAGTCTTCGGGAGGCTTTTGCAGACCTCAAAGGGCAGGGCTGCCCTGCTTGAGGGGGACGGGGTGGGAGCAGGATGACCCTCACCATGTGCCTGTGAGGTGGCTGTGGAGGAGGAAATTAAAGCTCAGGGACAAAGTGGCCCGTCCAGGGCTCTCCAGGAATAAAGTAAGTGGCAGAGTGTGACTCAGGCAGGTCTCCTCTAGGTACTTTGTACAACAGCAGGCAGCCTCTGGGGGGGGGGGGGGGCTTCTTCCCTCAGACCTGTGGGTCCTGGGCAACGCCATTGCTAGGGCAGCTTAGAAAGGCCTTCAGGAATTTGGGATGGAGGGTGCAGTCCCCTCCCTTAGTGCGGATAGCAAGGGGTTGGGGACTGGCCGAGCTGCCCCCTGTGTCCCTGAGGCCTTCTGAGCTGAGGGGCGAGGCAGTGCTGGTCTGTGTCCCTGGGACGGCTCTGCTGCAGCCGAGTCTGTGACCCTGCCTGCATTAGACACCATACACCCCGTGTCTGTCCTGGCCCACAGGTGTGGTGCTCGGTCCGCACACCCGAGAGCTCTCACGAGGGGCTGGTGACCGACCCCCACAGCCCTGCCCGCTTCCGCGTGCTGGGCACTCTCTCCAACTCCCGTGACTTCCTGCGGCACTTCGGCTGCCCTGTCGGCTCCCCCATGAACCCAGGGCAGCTGTGTGAAGTGTGGTAGACCTGGGTCTGGGGAGAAATGGCCACCTGTTGCGAGGGCGTGGGGCAGCTTGCCCAGCAAGGCTGTTTGCTCTGGAGTTTGGAGAAAGCAAATGCCAGGTCGATTGGGCCCAGCCCCTCCATACCACAGGTGACATGAGTCCCAGTCCCTGCTCAGCCACCACACCATGCCTCTGCTCTGAGGGTGTCCCTGCCTCCCCCAGAGCCTCCACCATTTACCATGATATCCTTCCATGTCACCTTGCTTGAAGGAGGCCTGGGTGGGGGCACCAGCTCCCATAGGAAGGAGTCCACCTTTCTAGTCCCGAGCTCGTTCGGCCTGGCCTGGTGACCAGGGCCTGCTGTGCCGCTGCACTCCGACAGCACCGGGCCTGGGCGGCGAGCCTCCGTGCTGCTTCTGGAGGCTCGCACTGCTCAGTGGGGGAGGACCCAGCTCCTTTCTGCACCCCGTCAGGGGCTGCTCTCCGCGTCATGCTCCCCATGCTGCTGCTCCCCACACTGCTGCCGGCCCTCAACTGTGCTTAGCTCTTAGGGGAACCCTGAGGGACTTGGGAAGCCTCCTGCCGCCTCAGTTTCTCTGGGCCTAGAGCAGAAGTGTGTATGCAAAGGGGATGCTAGTTCCTATGTCGTGAGGCACAACTCTTAGAGGGTGACTGAGTTTCCCTGGACCAAGCAGGAGAGCAGATAAAATAGGGAGAGGGAAGGACAGAGTTTATTTTTACAGGGAAGAGGGTGGGAAGGGTGTGGTCTTGGCCCTGTAGGACCCTGTGCCAATAAATAGACACACATCAGTTAGCCTGTCTCTTCCTTCAGTCCTCTTTTCATTTATTCAATTACTCATTCCAACATTTATTGAGCACCTATTATATGCCAGGCACTCTTGTAGATACTCATTAACTCATTTATCAGACACAGGGGACTGAGATTTGAAGCCCCAGGAAGACAGAAAAAGAGAGGTGGGATGGAAGAATGGAATGAAGTTGGGTCTGATTGGACAGAGGATTCTGCTCTCTGGAGGCCATGTATTCATCGCTGGCTGTCCTACAGCTGGAAGGATTTGCCATTGCCCTCCCCTGGTGCATGCAGCTGGCCCTGACTCTGAGTCTGGGTAACTACTGAGCCAGGGTGGGCTTTAAAGATGGGTGGTCCTCACCCTTCAGTGGAGGGAAGTGTGGCCAAGGTAGCACGCCATTCCCTGGAGCTCAGAGCACACCCCTCTGCTTGTGGCTGAAAAGAGATGCATTTCCCTAGACCTCCAAAGGCTCAATGCTCCTGACACTCACCCGTTCCACCTACATACACTCATCAAGGCCTACCAAGTGCCAAGCACACAGAATGCAGATATGGCTGCCACCCTCCAGAGTGAGGGAGGAAAAGAAGCATTTATTGAAAACATCTTGTGTTCCAGGCACCTCTGCTAGGTGGCTCATTTCTTCATTCATTCATTATCAATTTATACATTCACAGATATATTTTTTAAAATGTATTCATTACCAACAGTGTATCAGGCACTGGTGATGTAAAGATGAATAAGATGGTTCCTTCCCTCAAGTGACTCTTCTGTTGGCACTTTCACCTTCGTGAGCTTATCTAATCCTCATAGCAACATATTTTATACGTCTTACAGTTTCTATTTTACAACTATAACCCTAACCACTTCATTGAAGTCAGAGACCTAGATTGAAATCAAAGCTCTGATAGCTGTATGAACTTGAGTCTGTTCCTTAAACTCTGTCTCAGTTTCTTTACCTGTAAAATGAGAACTAGAGCAAAACAGTGGAAAGAGTCCAGTCTCAAATCTCTTTAAAACTCAATGTACCCCAAGGTGGGAGTGGGTTTGTTGAGTTTGGAAGAATAAGAATGAAGCTTTGCCAGTGACTAGTGCTTGGGTCCCCAGTCCCTGGGTGATGGCACCAGCATGTGTCCCACAGTTTGTATCCTGTCCCAGCACCAGGCTGTTCCCATAAAGAGCTATATTTGGGCCCCTGTCAAGTTACTTGGAGGTGCTGGCTGCTTACCAAGGAAAGAAAATAGCTGGCTACTCAGAAAGGAGCAAGGAGGCCTTGAGAAGTCTAAGACCAAGGGGAGGCATGGCTTGGGCCTCTGAGAGCATGACTTTAGGAGGGACAGCAACATGTATCAGAAAGAGGAGGGTCATCACATCTGGAAACCTGGTTCTGGCTCCATCCAGCTCTGCTACCCCCTACATGTGACACTAGGCATGGCTCATTCCCTGTTCAGAGTTCAGTTTCCTTAGCAGTCTGCAAAACAGTGGTTTGTATTTTTTTTTTTTTTTGTATTTTTCTGAAGCTGGAAACGGGGAGAGACAGTCAGACAGACTCCCGCATGCGCCCCACCGGGATCCACCCGGTACGCCCACCAGGGGTGACGCTCTGCCCACCAGGGGGTGATGCTTTGCCCCTCCGGGGCGTCACTCTACCGCGACCAGAGCCACTCTAGTGCCTGGGGCAGAGGCCAAGGAGCCATCCCCAGCGCCCGCGCCATCTTTGCTCCAATGGAGCCTTTGCTGCGAGAGGGGAAGAGAGAGACAGAGAGGAAGGAGGGGGGTGGGGGTGGAGAAGCAAATGGGCGCTTCTCCTATGTGCCCTGGCCGGGAATCGAACCTGGGTCCCCCGCACGCCAGGCCGACACTCTACCGCTGAGCCAACCGGCCAGGGCAAAACAGTGGTTTGGATAAGATAATATCTGAGGACCAGTTCAGCTTTAATGGTTTTTTGTTTTGTTTTGTTTTTTCATTTTTCCGAAGCTGGAAATGGGGAGGCAGTCAGACAGACTCTCACATGCGCCCAACCGGGATCCACCCAGCATGCCCACCAGGGGGCGATGTTCTTCCCCTCTGGGGCGTCGTCGCTCTGTTGCATCCAGAGCCATTCTAGCGCCTGAGGCAGAGGCCACAGAGCCATCCCCAGCGCCCGGGCCATCTTTGCTCCAGTGGAACCTCGGCTGCGGGAGGGGAAGAGAGAGACAGAGAGGAAGGAGAGGGGGAGGGGTGGAGAAGCAGATGGGCGCTTCTCCTGTGTGCCCTGGCCAGGAATTGAACCCGGGACCCCTGTACGCCAGGCCAACGCTCTACCGCTGAGCCAACCGGCCAGGGCCAGCTTTAATGTTTTAAAAAGGAATTCATGGGCCTGGCAAATTCCAGAACCCAAAGAAATATTAAGAAATGACTTCTGAAGGTTGGGTATTACACAGAGGATGAGATTTATCATGTCAGACAGCATAATGAGCGAGGAGAGAGGCTTGGCAGCATAAAGCCTTGCCCTTGACATATGATTTCAGAGGCCAACTTAAGATGCTGACCAGCTGTCCAATGTGACATAGAAACTATATTTGCAAATAGGTCAAAGTGTCTAATAATAATAAGCAGCCGCTTTCATTTACTGAATCTTTATTTTGTTTAAGCCTGTATTAAGCACTTTAAAAGCCATCTCATGCCTTCCCTGGCTGGATAGCTTAGTTGATTACAGCATCGTCCTGAAGCACAGAGGTTGTTGGTTTGATCCCCGGTCAGGGCACATACAGGAACAGATTGATGTTCCTGTCTCTTTCTCTCTCTTCCTCTCTCTCTCAAACCAATAAAATAAACATTAAAAAACAAAAACAAAAAACATCTCATGCTTGACTAGTGGTGGCGCAATGGATTGAGCATCGGCCCGGGACGCTGAGGTCCCAGGTTCGAAATCCTGAGGTCGCTGGCTAGAGCACAAGGTCCACCAGCTTGAGCACGGGATCATCAACTTGAGCCTAAGGTCATTGGCTTGAGCCCCCTGGTCAAGGCACATATGAAAAGCAATCAATAAACAACTAAAGTGAAGCAACAAGTTGATGCTTCTTATCTCTCTCCCCCCACCATTCTTGTCTCCCTCTCTCTAAAAAAAAACAACAGCCCTGGCCGGTTGGCTCAACGGTAGAGCGTCGGCCTAGCGTGCGGAGGACCCGGGTTCGATTCCCAGCCAGGGCACACAGGAGAAGCGCCCATTTGCTTCTCCACCCCTCCGCCGCGCTTTCCTCTCTGTCTCTCTCTTCCCCTCCCGCAGCCAAGGCTCCATTGGAGCAAAGATGTCCCGGGCGCTGGGGATGGCTCTGTGGCCTCTGCCTCAGGCGCTAGAGTGGCTCTGGTCGCAACATGGCGACGCCCAGGATGGGCAGAGCATCGCCCCCTGGTGGGCAGAGCGTAGCCCCTGGTGGGCGTACCGGGTGGATCCCGGTCGGGCGCATGCCGGAGTCTGTCTTGACTGTCTCTCCCTGTTTCCAGCTTCAGAAAAATGAAAAACAAACAAACAAACAAACAACTAAAAACAAAAACCCCCAAAACATTAAATTCCCACAATAACCTATAAGAAAGTTCTATCATTTCTGTTTTACAAGTGGAAAAACTAAGGGAAAAAAAGATTACATAACTTCCAATGTCAGATAAGTCAGACTGCATTAAAATAACATTTGCAAATCAGATGCTCTTAATCACCACCATTTAGTCTTCTAAGTCAAAACAGAGTTTAGACTCTAGCACAGACATTTGTCTTCTGGGCAATTTCATCATACTTCTATGTGAGACCACCACTAGCAGGTGCATTTCCATGCTACCCAGCTCCCTTGGGCCAGGCACAGGTGACAACCAGGCAGCTGTAGGAAACCTAGGCATATGCTGAGCTGAAATTAAGCCAGGTAACACCTGTTTGCTGAACACTCTGAAGGTGCTTGGTTCCAGAGGCAAGGCAAGGTGAACATCAGATGACAGGCTCACCCTTAGTAGCCCAGCCATGCTGATGAACATGCATCTGTGATATGCTCTGCTGTGTTAAGGCAGAGGGGGATGAAAGGATGGTGCTCCCGAGTGGATACATGAGAACACTTATCAATAAAGTGCTGGCCCATACTCTATACTGTCCCACTGGGAAGTCTGACTAATTCCCATGTACAACTCGGTAACATGTCAAACAATATGATTTCACATTTGAGAGCATGCTGGAAATGTCAGGCTGGAAGAGAGTCCCTTATAAAATAAGCACAGTTTCAGTGGGCCTATCATGACTCACTCACAAATGGAGAATCTGGACAGTTTTCCAATACTCCACTCTGGGCTCCAGTGAGAGCCCCAGACCATGTACATAAAGATGACCCAAAGAGCCCGACCAGGCAGTGCTGTAGTGGATAGAGTGTAGGCCTGGGATGCAGAGGACCCAGGTTCAAAACCCCAGGGTGACTGGCTTGAATGCGGGGTTGCTGGCTTGAAGCCCAAGGTATCTTGCTTAGGCCCAAAGGTTTCCCAAAAGTTGCTGGCTTGAGCAAGGAGTCCCCCCACTCCCAGTCAAGGCACATATGAGAAAGCAATCACTGAACAACTATGGTGCCGCAGTGAAGAATTGATGCTTCTCATCTCTCTCCCTTCTTGTCTGTCTGTTCCTATCTGTACCTCTGTCTCTCTCTCGCTAAAAAAACAAAAACAAAAAAAAAAACCCACAAAAAATCTGAATATAAATGCAAAGCCATCTATTCATTCATTCATTTATTTATTCAAGCAATATTTGTTGGCCCTGGCCAGGTGGCTCAGCTGGTTAGAACATCGTCTTGCTACACCAAGTTTTCAAGTTTGATCCCCAGTCAAGGCACATATGAGAATTAACCAATGCCTTGGCCAGATAGTTCAGTTGGTTAGAGCATCACCCCAAAGCACAGAGGTTGCCAGTTCAATCTCCGGCCAGGGTACATACAAGAAAAATTGATGCTCCTGTCTCTCTTTCTCCTTCTCCCTTCTTCTCTCTCTAAGGTCAATAAAATAAACAGTAAAAAAAAATTAAAAACAGAATCAATGAATGAATGCATGAACAAGTAGAACAACAAATTGATCTCTCTCCCCCTAAATCAATCAATAAAAATATCTGTCAAGGCCTATCACAGCCAGGTATTAGGTTGGGTGCTATAGGCACAAAGATGAATAAGACACAGCTCCTATCCTCCAAGAGCTCAGAGTCTAGGAAGGGAGAGCTCTGTATGAAGCATGGTGTGAGTGCAGGGAATAAACGAATAACTTGAAGGGGAGAAAAAGCATCCTAGATAGGTGACACTGAGCTGGAGTGCAAAGGATGGGAGAATTTTCTAGTTGAAAGCAGTGAAAGGCATTCCATATAGAAGGAACAGCCTTCCATATGAATAGGCCGATCAGCTTGAAGGACAGGGTATGTTCAGAAATGGTGAAATGTTTAGGATGATCAGAAGGCACCGGTTAAAGGGGCATTATGAGAGGTGAGAGTCTGTTGAAGAGAACTTATAACAGTAGGTATGAAAAGAGTTATATAACATCTGCTATCCTGGGAATTAACAGGAACAAGGGCCAGGGTGCAATCTCACCTGTTTGAAAAATATAACACAAAGAAAGTAGCAACCTGGTGGAAATAGTGCAATGCTTTGTCCTGCCAGAAGTACTTCTGGAGTTATGTTAGTGATGCTTTGGCCTGAATGGTTCTCAGATGAATAGAATCAAAAGATGTGTAGCTCTACATTTCAGGCCATGAATTTGGGGGCAGCAATGGCAGGCTTGTGGCTATCATTTGAAGGTGGTAGGAAGGGACAAGTGATGGACTGACTGGTCTTGACTGGTGGGCAATTTGGCCACAAGGCTGGGAATTTGGCCAAAGATAGAAAGGACTGCTTTTGAGAGGGCAATCTGAATGAAATGAAGCTTGAGGCAGGACATCAATGTTATCATGGTGCCTTGAAATAACTGCCAGACATTTGCATTTGGCTAGAGAGGTTTGGGGGCTTTCATGCTTAGAGGTGGGGAGCAGGGAACTAGAATGGTTACCTCAGCCCTGCAGACTTCAGGCAGTTGGAAAATGACAGCTGCCTGCTTTCCAGTTGCCAGGCACCTAGCCAAGCACTTTATATTTCATTCTCATAACAGTTTAGGAGGAAGCTACTTCATTACCCACAATTCAGAGGCAGAAACCAGGCTGAGAGAGGTTAGAAAACTTGCTCAATTATCACAACTAGTAAAGGATAGAATTTGGTTTTAAACACCAGGTCTACTGCTCTCTAAAGCTTGTGTTCTACTCACACCCAACATTTTATTTTGAAACATTTCAAACCTACCAAAAAGTTGAAACAGTATACAACAAACATTCATATACTCTTCATCTGGAGTCACCAGCTGTTAATCTGAGCTCTGATAGAAGGAAGTCATGGAAAAACAGGTTTAGAAGTACCATTACATATGACTGCAGAAAGGAGGATGCTGTATGGACATTGTGAAATCAGATAGCATGGGCAGAACTGCTATAGTCTGCCCAATTTCTGTCAGCAGACCATGGGGGAGTCATTGTTCATGGAAATGCAGTCATCCCAGAATACTAGTGTTGAGTGGAAAAGAGCAATGGGTTTTAAAAATGGGCTTCAGACTTTCACACCTATATCTATACAAATATTTAGCCAACATTCATATAGTGCTAACCACGCTGTGCTAGTATTTTTGTTTTTTTTAAACAAACTTTCTGAGTTCTTTAATGTCTCAGAACCCATAAAATAAGACTCTACACCAAATGGTGAGTGTTCTCATCCAATGAAGGAGAGAAGAATTATTTCCTTTTCTTGTCACTTTATACATAAACACACATAATAGCCCAAACTGAAGCGGAAACTTTGAGGTCTGCCTTAAACTCAAGGGCTTGCAAGACTGAAAGATCAATGTCCAAATCCTGACTCTACTCCTTACTGTGTATGATTTTCTCTGTAAAATGGACACAACCCTACAAACTCAAAAGGCTGGGAGAACAATATGTAATATCAGCCCTGACACTCTGTTCATCATACCCGAGGAAGACCAAAAGCCAGACTGAGGGCAAAGACCTTGTCTTGTTCCGTTTTTAGCTCTGGAACCTAGCACTGGCGCATAAGACTTTATTTATTGAGTTCTACTCCACCTGGTTCCGCAGGTGGATTTAAGATGGTACTCATGTCCTCACAGTAATATTAGAGCACTCTCGTTCAACTGGGGGGATGAGGAATGTAATATAATATTACACAAAGTGGTGTGGGGCTACACAGAGATTACCCAAACTTGACACAGACGGCAATCAAGCGTCCTGGCTTTCAAGAATTTCGTCCTTTTGTCCCACCACGCAGCCAACTGAGGTGTCAGGGTGGGTACTATTCCACACTGCTATGAGGAAACATGAGCAGTCTCTCAGTCCGAAGCCGGCTCACCTCCCACAGCAGGAGCACGCCCGAATCCTAAACTGCACAGCCCGGTGGCTTTCAGGAAGCTCTAGGTCCAGGGGCAGCGCCTATGACGCGCGGGAAGCTGGGAATTGAAGTTTTCCTGAGGCTTCGGGGGCGGGGTCCAAGAGCTGAAACACCCAGGCTGTGGCGTCATTTCCGGTCACAGGCGGGCTCTGGAGGAGGAGGGGCGCTGTGGGCGATGGGCGCGAGGCTACCTGGGAAACCGGGTGGTGTGAGTTGTGCGCGCGCAGCTGGCCGGCAGTGGCGGCGGAGATGGAGGAGGGTGGCAGGGACAAGGCATCGCTGCAACCCCAGCAACCCCCAACAACGGCACCCGGCGGCGCAGAGGAGAAGGCGGGCAGCAAGGAGCGGCGGGATGCCGGAGACAAGGACAAAGAGCAGGAACTGGTGAGACATGGCCCCGGGAGCCGGCGGATGAGGCCGCGGGCTGAGTCACGGCGGCTCCGCAGGCCTCGGGCCCGACATCCAGCGGCCTTGCCGCGCCCGGAAAAGGGCGGATGGGGTGTCCCTCGGGGCTCCCGGCACCCCGCCTCTCTGCCCCTCATCCTTCATTCCGCGCTGTCACCTCTGCCGCCCCCACCAGCCCTCACCACTGCGTCGTGAGGGGGGCCCGGAAGAGTCACTGTCACCCCATGTTTTGAAACGTCATTCAAGCAGAGACTGGTCTAGACCAGGCTGCCTTCCCACCAGGAATTCCCATTCCCGCTCTTTCCTTGTCTGTCTGGTCCCTCCTAAGGAGGCAGGCTACTGTCCACCTGCCCCAGGGTGAATGGGAGGAGGTCGTGTTTGGGATTCCTTCTCTTGTTGAGCTTCCTCCCCCAACCCTCCAGTCTGAGGAGGACAAACAGCTTCAGGATGAACTGGAGATGCTCGTGGAACGACTCGGGGTGAGTCATATTATAACTTGAGTGGGTGCGTGTTTGGAGCTTTCCCACTTGTTTGCTTTATTCCGTTTTGGGGCAACAACTATGTGAGGTATAGGGAAACATGCACTGTATGTTAGGATCAGTGGTATGACGATGCTGTGAGGGAGGATAGGAACAATGAATATTTGACACATTTTGTAGCTTTCTCTCTAAGAGAAGCAGTTCTTGAACTCTCAGCAGGGGTTCTTTGTATTTGTGCCAGGCAGTGTGCAGGTAGACTCAGAGATGGGGGGGACTCACAGATGAATAAAACGGTGACTCCTAGGGGAATTGTTAAACACCTGTGTATTATGACTTAAGGGATGTGACTCTTTCTTTGTCTGATCCATCTCCTGATCAGGAGAAGGACACGTCCCTGTACCGACCAGCCCTGGAGGAACTGCGGAGGCAGATTCGTTCTTCTACAACTTCCATGACTTCCGTGCCCAAGCCTCTCAAATTTCTGCGCCCACACTATGGCAAGCTGAAGGAAATATACGAGAACATGTCCCCTGGGGAGAATAAGGTAAACTGTTTCAGAAGCTGGTGGAGGCCTAGTTTAGGAATTCCTTGTCATGAGGACCCCTGGCACTTAGAGGGAGTCACAGGAAGCCTGATAGACCTGAGACCTGAGCTAGTGGAACAGAACTTATCATAGTCAAAATACTCACCTAAGAGCTGACAGGAGGCTTACCTCCTTAAAAGACACTGTTTCTATCATTTATGTTGGAAGTTGATGTTTTACTATCATGATCTACTATATTTTTTTTTTTTTTTTTTTTTTTTACACAGAGGCAGAGATAGACAGGGACAGACAGACAGGAACAGAGAGAGATGAGAAGCATCAATCATCAGTTTCTCGTTGCGCATTGCAACACCTTAGTTGTTCATTGATTGCTTTCTCATATGTGCCTTGACCGTGGGCCTTCAGCAGACCGAGTAACCCCTTGCTGGAGCCAGCGACCTTGGGTCCAAGCTGGCGAGCTCTTTGCTCAAGCCAGATGAGCCCGCGCGCGACCTCGGAGTCTCGAACCTGGGTACTTCCGCATCCCAGTCCGACGCTCTATCCACTGCGCCACCGCCTGGTCAGGCTGATCTACTATATTTTTAACTTATGTTTAACCTTAATATTTTTTGTTTCCTGTTATCCCATGCACATTCATTCTTTTCTTACCTTTAAAATACGCTGCCAGTTCAATCACTTCTTTGCCTGTTATAACAGCCCTAATCCAGAAAATCTGAATTACTGTAGCAGCCTCCTAACTGACCTTTTTCCTTTTGTTTTTGACTTCCTATACAGTTGTCTTTCATACAGAAGTTATAGTGGTCTTTCTAGATTGTGAGTCTTTTCTGCATAAAACCTTTTAATATTTTATTATTGTGATTAGTATAAAGTTGATAGTCCATCTTTCTCCATTTTCCCCTTATTACCACCCTTCAGCCATGTTTTTTTAAAAGGGAGATAACAACACTAACCTTGGAGTTATCCTGAGGCTTAGCTTGGATGCTCTATGTAACAGAGGCTGGTGTATAGTTAATACCTAATTTTGGGGATAGTGATAGTGATTTTGACTCCATAATGTAATACTTCCCTTATTCTGGATTTGACTTAAAAGACTGGTTTCTTTAAAGCGTTTTGCTGCTGATATCATTTCTGTTTTGGCCATGACCATGAGCGGGGAGCGTGAGTGCCTCAAGTATCGGCTAGTGGGATCCCAGGAGGAATTGGCATCGTGGGGTCATGAGTATGTCAGGTAAGACCTTTTCTTGGGAATCTGAATGGGGTTTTGAGACATAATTCTGAGTTCAGTCTTAGAGTACTATCTGTTTTGGAATAACAGTGTATTGAGTTTCCCAGACACTAAATTCTTTGACCTGTTGAGAAGTGCTCCCCTAATGGTCTGGGCCTATCCATAGGCATCTAGCAGGAGAAGTGGCTAAGGAGTGGCAGGAGCTGGATGATGCAGAGAAGACACAGAGGGAGCCACTGCTGACCCTGGTGAAGGAGATTGTCCCCTACAACATGGCCCACAATGCAGAGCATGAGGCCTGTGACTTGCTCATGGAAATTGAGCAGGTGGATATGCTGGAGAAGGACATTGATGAGAATGCATATGCAAAGGTCTGCCTTTATCTCACCAGGTGAGCGAGTATGGTGGGGAATGGTGGCAGGCCTACCTTCCCAGCCTACCTTCTCTCTTAATTGTGCCTCCTCTATTTTCCCAGATCATTTGCATCAAAGGTAGCATCAAACTGTAGTTACTTTTTAAAAAATTTTTTCCATTGATTTGAGACAGAGATGAGAGAGAGAGAGAAGCATCAGCTCGTCCCATTTAGTTGTGTACTTATTGATTGTATCTTCTATGTGCTCTGACTGAGGATTGAACTCACGATCTCAGCATGCTGGGACAACACTCTGTCTACTGAGCCACCCGGCCAGGGCCATGTAATTAATTTGTTGATATCTGTAAGCTATTTGAGGACAGAAACATCACGTCTCCTTCATAGTCCTAGTATCTGGTATAATGCCTAGATAATATAAATATAGCATTTAGTTTTTATTCTTGGTAAGTGAATTAAATGAAGTAAATAGATATCTGGAACTTCTGATTCCTTTATTATTTTTACTTCTGTAGTTGTGTGAATTATGTGCCCGAACCTGAGAACTCTGCCCTACTGCGTTGTGCCTTGGGTGTGTTCCGAAAGTTTAGTCGCTTCCCCGAAGCTCTGAGATTGGCATTGATGCTCAATGACATGGAACTGGTAGAAGACATCTTCACCTCTTGCAAGGATGTGTATGTAGGGAAGAAGTCGGCAAAGGAAGGGATAAGCTCATGGCTGGGGGCTTATAGTTTCTGGATAGGGCTTGAGGGGCTTTTCTGTGCCCTTAGTGGACGTGGGCTGAGCAGATGTGATGGCTCTCTCCCACAGGGTAGTGCAAAAGCAGATGGCATTCATGCTGGGCCGGCATGGGGTATTTCTGGAGCTGAGTGAAGATGTGGAGGAGTATGAGGACCTGACAGAGATCATGTCCAACGTGCAGCTCAACAGCAACTTCTTGGCATTAGCTCGGGAGGTGTGACTGCCCTTTTCTATGAAGGCTTTCTCCCCCCCCCCCCCCCCCCCATTTTTCCAAAGCTGGAAACGGAGGCAATCAGACTCCTGCATGCGCCCTACTGGGATCCACCCGGCGTGCCCACCAGGGGGCGATGCTCTGCCCATCTGGGGCGTCACTCTGTTGCAACCAGAGCCATTCTAACACCTGAGGCAGAGGCCATGGGGGCATCCTCAGTGCCCGGGCCATCTTTGCTCCAATGGAGCCTTGGCTGTGGGAGGGGAAGAGAGAGACAGAGAGGAAGGATAAGGGGAAGGGTGGAGCAGCAGATGGGCGCTTCTCCTGTGTGCCCTGGCCAGGAATTGAACCCGGGACTCCTGCATGCCAGGCCGATGCTCTACCGCTGAGCCAACCAGCCAGGGCCTGAAGGCTTTCTTGGTTGTCATTCTACCTGGCATTTCACCTCTCTGACTATAACTGTGACTATAACTCCTTTGTTAGAATTGTCATTCAGTGGGATAGCAGATGGGACAGCTAGGGGAGGACGGGGGGAGCAGCTGTGACCCTCTGACTTCTCCGCAGCTGGATATCATGGAGCCCAAGGTGCCTGATGACATCTATAAAACCCACCTAGAGAATAACAGTGAGTAGCTATCTGCATGTTTGTGGGGATTTAAAGCTTGTTAATTATGCCCTTGTTTTGGGAAGGATAGGTTTGCCCAACACATTTATCCTATAGACTTCAGAATTCCCACATACCTTTTCTCCCGATCACTGTTGGAAGCAAAGGTAGAGAATCCTCAGAGGCCAGCCCGGAACCAGGGATCAACCGCCATGTTCCTTTCTTGCCCTACTCTACACCAACCTTTTTTCCCTCCTTCCTGTGCAGGGTTTGGGGGCAGTGGCTCTCAAGTGGACTCTGCCCGCATGAACCTGGCCTCCTCCTTTGTGAATGGCTTTGTGAACGCAGCCTTTGGCCAGGATAAGCTGCTGACTGATGATGGCAACAAATGGCTTTACAAGAACAAGGACCATGGTATAGTTTTGTCCCTCCTTTATTTTGTGTTGCTCTGGTCACTGGTTGTCTTCCTAGATTCATACGTTACCTGACAATCCCCAATGCAGTTCCTTGGAGGGCTCCTCATAACAGTTTTCTCAATGTAGGACCATTTTAAGACAGATTTTTCCTCGGCACAGGAATGTTGAGTGCAGCTGCTTCTCTTGGCATGATTCTGCTGTGGGATGTGGATGGTGGCCTTACCCAGATTGACAAGTACCTGTACTCTTCTGAGGATTACATCAAGGTTGGTCTGGGCACAGCTTACTAATGGGCACATCTCGCTTCCCTGTTCTAAGGCCCACAGGGCCTCCCTTGCATTGGTAAGGTCTATGTGGTTTTTAACTTGAGTAAAGGCGGTGCTGCTCCGAGGCCCTTGTTGCATCTTTGCAGCGAGGAAGGTGGAGTAGCCTGATGAAGAATCTGTTTGCATTTTGCAGTCAGGAGCCCTCCTGGCCTGTGGCATTGTGAATTCTGGGGTCCGGAATGAGTGTGACCCTGCTTTGGCACTGCTCTCAGACTATGTTCTCCACAACAGCAACACTATGAGACTTGGTTCTATCTTTGGGTAAGGCTTATTGCTTCTCCTTCTGGTAGTGCTCGCCTGAAAGCTCTGTGAAAACAGGAATTGGCTCTTTTCACCATTGTATTGCCAAGAACTGCCACCATGCCTCAAATATTTGACTCTTGATAACTATTGAAATGATGAATGAGTGACCAATTCTCCTTTTGTTTCTTCCTTGTCCTATCCTTGGGTATGTTGGGGACTACATCTCCCGCGCTTGTTTTTTGTTTCTCATTTTGGCATCTCACTGGCTTTTGCAGGCTAGGCTTGGCCTATGCTGGCTCCAATCGTGAAGATGTTCTAACACTGCTGCTGCCTGTGATGGGAGATTCCAAGTCCAGTATGGAGGCGAGTTGAGGCTATTGGTCATTTAGGGGAGATGGGAAAGGTACTCTGAGTCCTACCACTCTCTGATAAATAGTGAAAAAAAGAAATGGGTTTGAGGTAGGAGAGGGGAACTGTATCACTGTCAATGAAATCCCTTGGAACTGGGATTCTAAGTCCCCAGTGGCATTGCTGCTAAAGCATTAATGGTTTGGTATTGAGTTCCAGCCCTTGGGATCCATGAGAAAATATCAGACTAGAATGGGGAGTAACTTAACCCTGCTTAGAATAGGTGATTCCCACTGTTCTTAGTTATTGCCAACCCTAAGGTTTTTATTTATTCACTTTTAGAGAAGAGAGAGAGAGGTACAGAGAGGGAGAAGAGCGAGAAATATCAACTCCCATGTGTGCCTTGACCAGGCAAGCCTAGGGTTTCGAACTGGCGACCTCAGCACTCCAGGTTGTTGCTTTATCCACTGTGCCACCACAAGTTGGCCTCTCAACCCTAAATTTTTTGTGCAGAGACATTTTAGTGATGGCTAAGTATTGCATAGGCTTAAGTCAAAAAGACCGCAGTTTAGTCCTGTCCAGATAACTTGGTTGGTTAGAGCATCACCCTGAAGCACAGAGATTGCTGGTTTATCTCTGGTCAGGGCACATGTAGGAACAGACCAGTGTTCCTATCTCTCTCTCTCACAAAAGTCAATAAATTATAAAAAAAAAAAAAGGCCTCAGTTCAAATCCTACCACCTCTGCTTATAAGCAGTGTGATCTTGGGCACATAACATCTTTATGCTTCATTTTTTCTCACCAGTAAAAGAGGAATAATAGTAGGACCTGTTTTGTGAGGTTGTTGTGATTAAATGTTAACAGTATGCAAAGCAGTTGGCATAGTGGCCGACGTAGTTAAGTATTCTATGAATTGTTGCTACTATTGTTGTTTTTCTGTGACAGAGAGAGGGACAGATAGGGACAGACAGACAGGAAGGGAGAGAGATGAGAAACATCAATTCTTTATTGCAGCACTTTAGTTATTCATTGATTGCTTTCTCATATGTGCCTTGACAGGGCGGGGTGGGGGGCACTACAGCAGAGTGAATGACCCCTTGCTCAATCCAGCAACCTTGGGCTCATGCTGGCAACCATGGGGTCATGTCTATGATCCCATGCTCAAGCCACCGACCTCGCACTCAAGCTGGTGAGCCTATGCTCAAGCCGGCAACCTTGGGGTTTCGAGCCTGGGTCCTCTGCGTCCAAGTCCATACTCTGTCCACTGCACCACCACCTGGTCAGGCTTGTTGCTACTGTAGTTATTTTGTCCTACATCAGATAGGAATTTTTACCTAGTGTGGTTACAGCAGGCTGTAGGAATTGGCTGTCTGGAGTTAAAATAGGTAAGCAATTATTTTAACAGCTTCCTATGTGTAATACTGATTTTTCTATTTCTAGGTAGCAGGTGTTACAGCTCTAGCCTGTGGAATGATAGCAGTGGGATCCTGTAATGGAGATGTCACTTCCACTATCCTTCAGACCATCATGGAAAAGTCAGAGACTGAACTCAAGGACACGTATGCCCGTTGGCTTCCTCTTGGACTGGGCCTCAATCATCTGGGTGAGGGGATGTCTCCTCTATTTGGGCAACAGAATGACAGTCAGTGGGTACAACAGAGAGGGATTATGTGTTAAGCTGTGCTGTACAGAGCAAGTATCTTCTGACCCTTAGAATCTGTCCTGCAGGGAAAGGAGAGGCCATTGAGGCAATCCTGGCTGCACTGGAGGTTGTGTCAGAGCCATTCCGCAGCTTTGCCAACACATTGGTGGATGTGTGTGCCTATGCAGGTCTGTGTCTTAGGTTTCCCAGTGACTCCTCGTTTCTCTCTGGACGTTTTCTCAGATCGTTTCTACTTGTTCAGTTGTTCTGGTCTGCATTAGATTGTATAGTGTTTATTCCTGGAGAAAGCTTTTCCTTGGTACCTTCTCATTTCTACCCTTCCTCACTCTTACCATCCTGCTGCAGGCTCTGGGAATGTATTGAAGGTACAGCAACTGCTCCACATTTGTAGCGAACACTTTGACTCCAAGGAAAAGGAAGAAGACAAAGACAAGAAAGAAAAGAAGGACAAGGACAAGAAGGAAGCCCCCGCTGACATGGGAGCACATCAGGTTCTTGGGGCAGCTGGGCACTATGAGTAAGGCTCTCGGAGAGGGAAAGCTTGCAGGGGAGCAGGTTTGGGTTTGTTTGTGAACCCTTCTGGGTATTGCTGTGCATTGAAACAGCATAAGAGGGTTAAGGGTGTAGCCCACACGACAGCATTTTCTTCTTAGGACTCCGGTCAAGGGTATTTTTGTTCCCTGAGCTTACTGAGTTCTGCTGCCTCTTTGACTGCAGGGAGTGGCTGTACTGGGGATTGCCCTTATTGCTATGGGGGAAGAGATTGGTGCGGAGATGGCACTACGAACCTTTGGCCACCTGGTGAGTATAACGTGGAAAAGATGAGAATATACCAATTTTAATGCTTGGGGTTCGCCATAGGGGACTTTCCTGATGGGTTTTCATGGTTGAGTAATTTTTTTTTTTGTGCTCTTTCTATAAAATTCAATTAAAGCTCCTTTTACCTATCAGTTTGTTTCTGTAAGAAAGCTTATTTTTACTGTTTTCTGTAATACCCTTGTTATTTTATTACCAGCTGAGATATGGGGAGCCCACACTCCGACGGGCTGTGCCTTTAGCACTGGCCTTAATCTCTGTTTCAAATCCACGACTCAACATTCTGGATACCCTAAGCAAATTCTCTCATGATGCTGACCCAGAAGTTTCCTATAACTCCATCTTTGCCATGGGCATGGTGGGCAGTGGTAAGTATCAGTCAGAAAAAGATCATAAGCAGCTTGGGGGAAGGTTTGAGGTCACCTTTTTTGAATTCGCTGTGATGCTCAACATTTCCAGGTACCAATAATGCCCGTCTGGCTGCAATGCTGCGCCAGTTAGCCCAGTATCATGCCAAGGACCCCAACAACCTCTTCATGGTGCGCTTGGCCCAGGTAAAGAAGATAACTCTTTTCTTTAGAGTGTGCCAAGGGACATATCTGTGGGGATGGAGGGGAGACATTTAGTGACACGAAGGGGACCTTGAGTTCGGTCTGGAGGGAGGATGTCAGTTAGATTTCAGTGTGGCCAAGTTAGGTGATGTCTTTTCAAATGTGACTTTCTACTTCCACTTCTTCCTGTATATTTTAGGGCCTGACACATTTGGGGAAGGGCACACTCACCCTCTGCCCCTACCACAGTGACCGACAGCTTATGAGTCAAGTGGCCGTGGCTGGGCTACTCACTGTGCTTGTCTCTTTCCTGGATGTCCGCAACAGTGAGTTCCTGTCAGGAATTTTATGTAGTGGCACTTTGTACCCTGTCTCCACACCTGCCCGAGCCACCTTGATAATTTAGGAGCAAGACTCTGAGTTAGCTCTTTACCGCTCTGGGTTCCTTAGGTTTTAGGGCCTGTGATGGACTACATGAAACTTACATCTCTCGTACTTCTGATCGGTCCCAAAGAGATTTTGAGGATGGAGAATTGAGCCCAGTTTTTGCTCCTAAGTGACTGGGGGGAGGTGATTATCAAGTTTGAGGGCTGCAGGCAGAATAAGGTGGGGCATCTCTGGTGTATACTAGGGTATATGAGGGGAGGAGTGTGGGTTCAGCTATATGACTAAGGCGTTAAAAGAGTACGGGCTAGAGTGGGGTCCAGGGTCCAAGCCCAGGCCTGTCCTGATGCCTCTAACTGTGTTTGTCATGTGTTTTTCCCCCAGTAATTCTAGGCAAATCTCACTATGTACTGTATGGGCTGGTGGCTGCCATGCAGCCTCGAATGCTGGTTACATTTGATGAAGAGCTACGGCCATTGCCAGTGTCTGTCCGTGTGGGCCAGGTAAGGGGTTAAGCAGAGGGGAAGGCTCAGAGACTGTTTTTTAGAACTTGGAGAATGCATGTATACCTACCTGCTTCTCTGAAACTGGTATGGGCTCTGGGTTGCTGCTGCATTTCTCTCTGGAGTCCCTTCTTCTCAATTTTTTGACCCTCTAGGCCGTGGATGTGGTGGGCCAGGCTGGCAAACCTAAGACCATCACAGGGTTCCAGACACACACAACCCCAGTACTGTTGGCCCATGGAGAGCGAGCAGAATTGGCAACTGAGGAGTTTCTCCCTGTCACCCCCATTCTGGAAGGTTTTGTTATCCTTCGGAAGAACCCCAACTATGACCTCTGATTGGCCACCAGAGGCTTTGAGCTGTAGCTATATGGTAGCGGGCTGTGCTTCCTGCTGCCAGGGATGGACATTGCTCTAGACCTTTGGGGGAATGTTACCTCCTGTTCTTTTGTTACTGAGTGAGCTAACTTTGTTGAATAAAGACCTTTATCCCTGAGGTCCCTCTTTGTCTGTTTTCTGGGGTATGATGGCTAGAGGCCAGCCTGGGGTGGGGAGTGGATGTGAGATGGCATTGTTTGTAAAGACTCAGCCTAGGCTAGCAGGGAGGCTTCCCTGAATGGAAAGAAATAAATCCTCTCTTCTTCTATCTTTCCTAATCTTCTTAAAACAGTGGTTAATCTTTAAGGGCTTAAACCCTTGAGATGCTGCTGATAAATGTAATGGACCTTATTTCTAGGAGATGTATATACACAATATTTTACATAACTTAGAAATATCTTTGTGAGGGGCTTGTGGACCCATACACCTCCTACCCCAACCCTGACAGTGCACACCCACCTCAAGCCCATCCTTCTCTGACTTTGGCCTAAGGATTCCTTGCTCTGAGAGGCAGCAGATTAGCCCCACTCTTTCTAATTTGACTTCTGTGCTGCTGAATGGAAGGGAAATCTTTAGTTCCTGTGACCATCTTGGGAGGGTGCTGTTTGAGAGATTTGTTGATGTTAACATCTTTCGGGGCTCTCCTTGAAGAAATGGTATAAGAAAACTTGACCCTGACCTTGCTCTTGATGTAGCAGTGGGAAAGAGAACTGGTCTCCATCTTGGAATGTAATCACTCAATCTGCTGTGCTTCTTCCTGGTGGAGCTGGCATGAGTATAGCTTTACCGATTGTTGGGGCCTGTACCCTGTGGATGCAGTAGAAAACACATGGCAGTGGTAGTAGTCGCTAGCATTTATCCAACACTTACTGTGGGTTTAACCTCTGAACAGTTGAAAAAGTATTTCTATATACTTATGAGACCTTATAGCAACTTTGACAGGTAGGTATTATACCTGTATGTTTTGTTTTGTTTGTTTTTGTTTTGAGAGAGGTAGGGAGAGAGAGAAACGGGAACATCCCGCTGCTCCTATATGTGCCCTGACCGGGGAATGGAACCGGGAACTTCTGTGCTTAGGGACAATGCTCCAACTGAGCTATCCAGCCAGGGCTTAATTTTTATTGATTTTTTTTTTTAGAGAGACTAAGGGGAGAGAGAGCAGGGGAAAGGGAAGCATCCATTTGTTCCACTCAGTTGTGTATCTCTTGGTTGCTTCCTGTGTGTACCCTGACCAGTGATTGAACATTCAACTTTGTCATTTCTAGATGATGCTCTTAACTGATTGAGTTAACTGGCTAGGGCTATCCCTGTGTTTTAGTGAGGAATATCAAGTTTGTAGAGGTTCAATAACTTAAGGTCACATGGTAAGTGGTGTAACCAGGATTGGAATCTTAAGTCCATCTGACTTCAGAGCCAGTGCCCTTAAATTCACTATATTAATTGGTCTTTGCAGCCGTGGCAACTTGTGGACCCCATTTTAGTCCAAGTCCTTGGCTAGCTGGAGAAGCAGCTACTATTAATTGAGTGTCTCCATTGTCTTCTCTGTTCTCACTTGGCAACCTGTTTAAAACCTGTATAAAAGCTTAAAGCACAACTTGGGAGGCAGCAGACCTGTCAAACCCCTTTAATGGGAACTGTCGTAGTCTTGACCAAATAAGCATGTCTGGTAAGCCTCTATTATCTGGCTAAGGGGGATATAGTAATTGCTGAATTTCCAATGGTGCTGATGTTAACATTAGAAAGTAGTTTGTATGCGCTGGCCCGGTAGCTCAGTTAGTTAGAACATTGTCCTGATACATCAAGGTTGTGGGTTCAATCCAGTCAGGGCACATGCAAGAAACAACCAATGAATGCATTAGTAAGTGCAACAAGCATTTTTCTCTCTCCTCTCTCCCTCTCTCTAAAATCAATAGATTTGTAAACAAAAACAAAAGGATAATTTCTTCCCAAATCAGTGTTGTGCTTTAGAGTGAGAAATTTTTCATGGCCCTTAATTTTTCATAATCATTCATTCAATAGGAAATACCAACGGAGCCTTAGTTTGCATTAGACATTCTAGTTTGTGGGGATGCAAAGATTGAAAAAAATAATTCTAAAATAGCTTACAGCCCTGGGCCCTGGCTGGTTGGCTCAGTGGTAGACCGTTGGCCTGGCATGCAGGAGTCCTGGGTTTGATTCCCGGCCAGGGCACACAAGAGAAGCGCCCATCTGCTTCACCCCTCCCTCCTTCCTCTCTGTCTCTTCCCCTCCCACAGCCAAGGTTCCATTGGAGCAAAGTTGGCCCAGGCACTGAGGATGGCTCTATGGCCTCTGCCACAGGCACTAGAATGGCTCTGGTTGCAACATAGCAACCCCCCAGATGGGCAGAGCATCACCCCCAGGTGGGCGTGCCGGGTGGATCCCGGTTCGGCGCATGCAGGAGTGTCTGTCTGACTGCCTCCCTGTTTCCAACTTCAGAAAAATACAAAAAAAAAAAAAAAAGGTTACAGCCCTGGATAGATAGCTCAGTTGGTTAGAGTATTGTCCCAGTATGTTAAAATTGCTGGTTTGATCCCTGATCAGGACACATTGATCTGTGTCTGTCTTCCTCCCTTCCTTTCTCTCTAAAATCAAATTTTTAAAAATAAAATCAATTAAATTATTAAAAAGGTCTGTAACGGGCCCTGGCCGGTTGGCTCAGTGGTAGAGCGATGGCCTGGTGTGCAGGAGTCCCGGGTCGATTCCTGGCCAGGGCACACAGGAGAAGCGCCCATCTGCTTCTCCACCCCTTCCCCTCTCCTTCCTCTCTGTCCTCTTTTATTCTCCTGCAGCCAAGGCTCCATTGGAGCAAAGTTGGCCCCGGGTGCTGAGGATGGCTCTGTGGCCTCTGCCTCAGCTGCTAGAATGGCTCTGGTCACAACAGAGCAAGGCCCCAGATGGGCAGAGCATCGCCCCCTGGTGGGCATGCCGGGTGGATCCCGGTCGGGCACATGTGAGAGTCTGCCTCCCCATTTCCAACTTCAGAAAAAAAAAAAATCAATTAAATTGTTAAAAAGGTTTGTAATGGAAAACAATTATGATATATTGTGATCAATTCGGTACTGGGGTATGAACAAGTTACCCTGGTATTGAAATAGGCCCTAAGTGCTTGGGTTAGTGAGAGATTTCAAGGAAACACTTGGATGCACTTGGATGAAGATGAGTTTGTCCAGAGGAAAAGTGGGTAGGATGTAGCTAAGGGAGTAGCAAAAGGAGATGGAAAAGCTATTTGTTTTCAGAAATGAATAGTTTGGTTTGGCTAAGTGTATAGAGCCAGGCAAAGTGTGGTAGGAGATACAGTTCTAAGCCTTCTCAGATCAGATTTAAAAGAGCTTTGTTGTGCTAAGAAATTGACAGTATCTCAATCACTGAATAAGAAGAAAGTGAATGATTATATGGGAAAACTCAACACAGAGGCCCAGAGACCAGACAAGGGAAATGAATATCTGAACTAGGGTAGTAGAAATGGAGAGATAGGGAAGGGCAGAAGAAAGATTTTTTTTTAAAGATAAAATCAACAGGACTGGATTTTGATCAAAACACCAATAAGGACCTGGTATCTAATTAGATGTAGTATATGGATGGGAAGGAACATAGGATGAATACCAGCTTTTCTGTTTGGGCAGTATTATTGAAATAGAATACTTGAGCAACGTGTCTGGGGTCGAGGTAGAAGACAATATTGAGTAGAGAAAGATAACAAATTTCTATTGGGGCATACACAATTTGAGATGCCTGTGGGATGATTAGATGGGAAGGTATCTTAGGTAGAACCTTGTTCTGAAGAGTTCAAGAGAGTGGTTTCTGAGGTAGGAATGGATTGGCATGTAGGTAGTAATTGACTTATTTCTTAGTTTGCTCAGGGAGAAGGAAATGAGAAGAGCAGGGAAGGAAGCCACACATGATTAAGTCACAACACTTGGAAAGGGTCACAGAATAGATGAGCATTTTCATTCTCACTGTAGCTCCTCCATGTATGTATTTTGCTCTCCTACCTCTGGAGCTTCATTTCTTCCTATACAATGGAAATTATAATACAATCTATTTTGTAGGCAATTATGAGAATTGAGGTTATATAGGTCATATATACTGCTCACAAAAATTAGGGGATATTTCAAAATGAATATGAAGTGATAAAGAAGCATTATTTTTTAATTAAACAAGAACATCAGAAAAGCAAATGACAGCCTTACCAGGCGGTGGTGCAGTGGCTAGAGCATCCAACTGGGACACAGAGGACCCAGGTTTGAAACTCTGAGGTCACCGGCTTGAGCGCAGGCTCATCAGCTTGAGCATGGGGTCATTGGCTTGAGTATGGGATCATAGACATGACCCCATGGTTGCTGGCTTGAGCAAGGGGTTACTCGGTCTGCTATAGCACCAGTGCACCCCCCCCCCCGCCTTTCCGTCAAGCCACATATGAGAAAGCAATCAATGAACAACTAAGGAGACTAAGGAACCACAATGAAGAATTGATGATACTTCTCATTTCTCTCTCCCTTACTGTCGGTCTGTCCCTATTTGTCCCCCTCTCTCTCTGTCATAAAAAAAAAAGCAAACAAGTCAAAGAAAGTTGTTTGATTATGCAAATGAGATGCAAAACCAACTTTTATTTCATTGGTGAAAGTGCACTGTACAAAAGACTGAAAGTACTGGAGTATCTGCACTTTCCCTGATTCCCTAATTTTTGGGAGCAGTATAGTAAGTGGCCAGTTCATTATTCATGCTGAGAAATTTTTTCTTCTGAGATTATGTGTATACACAGAGGGGAGAGAGAACGAGAAACTTTGCTATTTACAGAAGCAGTTTTAAGCACTTTCACATGAATTAACTCCTTTAATCCTTACAACCCAATAGAGTGGACCTTATTATTGTGAGAGAAAGCACGGTGGTTAAAAGCTCAGATTTGAACTGGACTGCTAGGTTTCAAATCTTAGCATTTTACAACCGATATTAAGTAGGTAGGTAGTAGGTACATCACCAGGGAGTAAGTAGCAGAATTTGGATGAAAACTCAGGCAACCTATCTGATTCTAGTCAGGTGGGTTTGGCTCTAGTACTAGATGACCCAAACCTTTTGGCTACAGGGCAGCGGTTTGGGGATTACTTCTTCCGTCATTTTGAATTTCTGAAGATCTTTGACCGTCCCTAAAAGTGGCTAAATTTTACAAAAGACAACTCACTCATACTAATTCCCTAATTAGAATGTTGCAATTCTTTTTAAAAACTTTTACTTACTGATTTCAGAAAGACATACACACATGGATCTGTATGTGCCCTGACCAGGGATGGAACCGATAACCTCTGCATAGGTGGAGTACCTACACTTTAACCGATTTATCCGGCCAGGGCAGAATGTTGCAATTCTTTTAGCATAACATTCAGTTTAATAGGTTTTTCAATGATCTAAAACCCACATTATTTTCAAAGGCTGTATAATTCATATTTCTTTCCGTATTTGTACTATAATTTACTTAGGCAGGACCAGATCTTTAATTTCAGTATTCTCGGCCCCTAGCCAAAACTTCGCCTATCACTTAGTATGCACTCAATAAATGCTGGCTCAAAGAATGAATGAACCAAAGAACTGCGGAAGAGGCTCGGAGAGGAGAGTCCCTCTGGAAGTTCTAAAGTTCGGGAAGGGACACCGGGGCGGGCAGTGGCTGTCACATGACGAGGCGGGGTAAATCCCATGTGCTTCGCGGCGCCCGGCGCAGCTCCGCCCTTTGCGCCGGTCACGTGGGGCGCCGGCTGCGCCTGCGGAGAAGCGGTGGCGGCCGAGCGGGATCTGTGCGGGGAGCCGGAAATGGTTGTGGACTACGTCTGTGCGGCTGCGTGGGGCTCGGCCGCGCGGACTGAAGGAGACTGAAGGTAAAGCCGCCATGTCCGGGCCCGACCCGGCCCCCCCACCCCCTCCCCCCGCATCCGCCGCCATCCGGGCCGGGACCGGCCACCTTGTGCCGCCGCCCCGGCGCCCTGGCTCCGCTGCTCAAGCTTGGGCTCCCGCCCGCCAGGGCCCAATCCGCGGCCCACGTGTGCCCGGCCTGGCCCGGTCTGGCGGCTGGGTGGGGGTGGGGAAGCGCGGGACCAGAATATGCGGTCCCCGCGTCCTGGGAGGGCGCCCGCTTCACCCGCCACGAAGTGCCACCTCGGTCTGACCCGAGGAGGCCCCGCGGGCACAGGCACCGCGGCTCCCGGCCGGCCGCCCCCTCCCCCCCTTTGCAGCCCGGCCGCCGGGAAGTGACACGTTGTTCTTTGGCACTGGCCGGCTCTGCGCAGGGAGGGCGCAGGGGAGGGAGGCGGCGGCGGTGGGCAGGGAGGAGCCCCCGGCCCCGCCCGCCCTCCAGGCCGACCCTCGCTTGAAACCGGCTCCTCTTCGGCCGCCGCCCGCCTGGCCTTTTACGGCCCGACTCCCGCCCTTCCTCGCCTCCACTCCTGGGCGGTGGCAGGCTTCGCCTCTGGCCCCGCGCGGGTGCCCCCGTGGCCACCCGCGGCAGGCGTGCCTTGTATGCCCCTGGGCCAGGCCCGGAACCCGGTGTCCGCAGGTGGGGGGTGGGGACGCCACGGCCGAAGCTGCTAGCTCCGTTTATGATCCGGGAGCCTGGTGCCAGCGAGACCTGGAATTTCCGGTCTGGTTGGTCTTGGGCCCCGTGGAGCCAGGTTGATACCCCTCACCTCCCAACCCCAGGCCCTCGGATGCCCAGAACCTGTAGGCCGCACCGTGGACTTATCTTAATCGAGGGGGTGAGTGAGGGGGCTGTTTCAGCAGGTCAGGGGGGTGGTTGGAGGTGATGCGGGTTGACAGCTTGTTGGTGGGGACCTAAGCTGTGTGTTTTCTGCTCCTTCACCCCTTGGGCGCCTCGGGGGCTCGGTGTGGGACCTGTCCCTTTCCTCAACCCCTCCCCCACTTCATTTGCCTTAAGCTTGGGTCCCTTCCCCTTTCCGAGCTCCACTCTTTTCCAGCAGGTGTTGGGGGGACCCTGATGTGGACCAAATGAAATGAACAAAGCTCCACAGCCCACAGGCCCCCCACCTGCCCCATCCCCTGGACTCCCACAGGTAATTAGAGAGGAATTGGCGAGATTGGGGTGGGAGTAGGGGAGACCAGGCAGCTGGTCAGGAGCAGGTTCCAACCCTTTGGATTTTCCCACCCCCCATCTGTGTCAGGGCAAAGTGCAGTTTTCTGCTGCCAAATTGAGACAGGGCCCCTGGCTGTTTCCAGGGACTGTCATGGGGAGGGGGTATGCGGGCTGCTGAGGATCTTGCCACAGATCTGCTTCCCTTACTTCACCAGCTTGGGTTTCTGCCCCACCCGGGTTTCCCCTCCTGCTGAACTCTGGTCTCCCCCCTTTAGCCAGCGTTTCCCCCGGGGCAGACAGCACCGGTGGTGTTCAGTACGCCACAAGCGACACAAATGAACACGCCTTCTCAGCACCGCCAGGTGAGGGGCTGTGGGGACCCTGGCTGTGGGGACCAGAGTAGGGGGCTGTAGAAAGTTGAAGCCAGCTTGGGCTAGGATGGAAACTGTGGAGGCCCTGTAGCTGCCCCAATTTCCTGACAGTTGCTTTGTGTCCTTTCATGTGACTCTGCACTTTGCACTGTTGATTACTTATGGCCCCTTGGGGAGTATGTAGACAGTGGGGGTGGCATTACTAGGGGTCCTGGTGCCATTAGAATTGGGAGCAGTGCTTTGGGCCCTGCTGCCAACTCCTGTTTTCCTGTTTCCTCCTTTTACTGTGAGGCTGACATTGCTCCATTCCCCTTCTCTTTGTACTATGGCAAGATAAACACTCCAGCTGGTTCTTGCCTTTCTCTGTTCCCTAAATTCTTCCTCACTAAGTGGGAGGATTCTTGTCCTACTTCCTCCATTGCCCCCCCCCCCCCCATCACCTTGGGGATAATTCTCTTCTTTCCTGTCCCCATGTGCTCTCAGGGAGGATTCAGGTCTCTGCAGGTAATACCCCTTTGCTAATTCTGGACCCTCTCCTGGTCTTACTTTTACCCTCTGGTCTCTCACCCTTACTTTGCCTTAGTCAGGCTAGACCTAGGGACTGGAGGTTTCAGGGTGGGAACTTGTTTCCTGTCCAGGTTGTCAGTTTGCAGCTGACTGATGCATGTTTGGGGCTAAATCTTGCGTGTGTGCCTGGGAACTGGGTGACCCACCTTTGCATGATAGTGGTTAATTCCTCAGTACCTTAGGGTGGTAGCAGTGCATGCTGGGCCGTATGTTGCCAGAAAGGGCTTTACTTAGGCATGATGTGTCTGGATGTTGGGAAGCCTC
The DNA here is from genome assembly GCF_036850765.1 of Saccopteryx bilineata. Classification (NCBI taxonomy): domain Eukaryota; kingdom Metazoa; phylum Chordata; class Mammalia; order Chiroptera; family Emballonuridae; genus Saccopteryx; species Saccopteryx bilineata. Next base: position 69,886,524 of record NC_089497.1, on the reverse strand, counting down.
TGCGGAGGGGTAGCCTCGTGGAGGTGACATGAATATGCATGGCAGTGAGGAAGTAAATAAACAGGGTGCAAAGTGTATATACCTCAGTGTGGAGGGAGTATGTGAGACAAGAGGCCACTTAACCATCATTTGGTCAAGTGGATATTAGAAGGACTAGTCCCTATGTTCAAAGCCCCTGGTACTTATCTGCAGACTAGGAACATCGCATAGTGGGCATTGTGCTGTCCACTTCCTCCCCTTCCCAGTATCAACTGCCTTCCTCCCTCTTGATAGCACTTCTACCCCAGCCGGGCCCAGCCCCCGAGCAGTGCAGCTTCCCGAGTGCAGAGTGCAGCCCCCGCCCGCCCTGGCCCAGCTGCCCATGTCTACCCTGCTGGATCCCAAGTAATGATGATCCCTTCCCAGATCTCCTACTCAGCCTCCCAGGGAGCCTACTACATCCCTGGACAGGTGAGGCTGGAGGCTTGGGAGCTGGAAGCCACAGAACCTTGTACCCCAACCCTCACCTTCCCTCTGTTGACCTTCCAGTCCCATCTCTGTCTTCTCCAGAGGTGGGACTTCTTTGTGGTCACTGCCCAGAGTCGGCTTGTCCTATCTTGCTCTACATTCTCTTAGTAGTCCGATTTGGTACTCAGCTTCTTCAACTCCTTCTTTCCCCTCCCCTCCGCCTTCCCACTCCACCAGGGCCGTTCCACATACGTTGTTCCGACACAGCAGTATCCTGTGCAGCCAGGAGCCCCGAGCTTCTATCCGGGTGCAAGCCCTACAGAGTTTGGGACCTATGGTAAGTGGGGGGTAGGGGCGAGTCAGGCGAGAGTGAGTCCAAGGGAACATCTAAAGTCACTAATTCCTAAGACTTTCCAGTCTGTCCCTTGGTCTAAAAATGATGTGGTTAGTAGGTAGAAGGGATACGTGTGTGGGGGTGGTTGGGGATTTTATCCTATTCCTGAGAGTTGGAGTCTTTCCCACCTCAAGGAAGATTGGATCAGACCTGTTAGTAAACATTCCTGGTGACACTGGTTCCATAGTTGGGAGGATCCCATGTAACATGCGTTTGGGAGATTTTTGTAGCTGTTTTTTATTTATATTCTAGGAAAGGATTAGTCTGTTCTTTATGGCAGTGGTTTCCAAACTTTTTGATCATCAGGAAAAATTTTGAGTGTGTAACTTTAACATATGTTATGTTTTTGTTTATATGTTTGCATAGTTTAAACAAATAATACTTTATGTTGCTGGTGAAAAATAATAAGTAGAGATTATGGATGAGATTAAAGAATGCATCCCATTTTGGAGACCATTGCTTTAAGGAATTAATTTTTCCTCATTCTGGGCCTGGTTCATAATGTTACTTTTTATTTCCTTGCCCCTGAGCAAAGGGCTGGAGACTGGAACTGGACTCAGGTTGAGTGGATATGGTTGGCAAATCTCTTTTTCTCATTCCCAGCCAAAGCCCTGATTCTGTTTCAGGTTAAGTAGTTACTGCTCTCTTGGAGTGTATATGTATGTGGTGCCCTAGGGGTGGGGTATACATACAGCATGTTACTGGTAGAAGAGGAACAGACAGAATCCTGGTGGCTGGTGTATGGTGGGGAATGGGTGCCTGCCTATAAAGGGGTGTGTGTGTCAGTGTCAGGAATCCTTGTAAATGCAGTTCAGACTGGTTCTCCAGCTTTGACAGACACCTAATTCCCTTGGGGAGGAGGGTGGGGCAGGACAAGGGGCTGGCTGTGGGTGATGAGAGGTTCTAGGGCTGGGAGGTGCTCAAGCAGGCATTTGTATATGGTTGGGCCCTGACGCTGCTACTATTCTACTTTTCTGTGTGTCTCTCTCCTCCCCCCAAGCTGGCACCTACTACCCAGCCCAAGGTGTACAGCAGTTTCCGACTGGTGTGGCCCCCGCCCCAGTTTTGATAAACCAGCCACCGCAGATTGCTCCCAAGAGGGAGCGGAAAACGGTGAGTAGCAACAAGGGGTTCTAGGACGTCTGGGAAAGGGAGAATCAAGGCCAGGCGCATTGTGGGTCAGGGAGCAGGAAATTGAGGAAGATCTTCATTTGGAATGGGCAAAGAATGGGGATCTGTGAAGTGCTTAGATTCCTTGTAAGGTACTAAGATTACAGTGTAGAATAAGCTCATCTGAAGACTGAAGTGGTTAGTGGGAAAATTCCTGAGAGACCTGGGTTCTGGGGTCCATAAGATTTATGTTTGGTTTTGAGTTTCTGGTGGCTTGCTTTAGAAATGCTTAGTTTTCTGTGGCCCCATCCCCACCCCCCAGTCCTGGAAGCTCTTGAGGTCTCCGCCTCTGCTCAATCCTCAAGCCCTGGGCGTGGTGCCCAGAATAGGGTGCCAGGGCTGGGGAAGCCGCTGAGTCACCCTGGCTCCACCCACTGGATCTGGGCCCTGCCCCCAGAGATCAGACCGACTAGCCACAAGTGAGCCGTATGGGTGCTAGATGGGGGTCTTGGGCCCCTGGGTGTGCAGCCACTGCCTTGGGGACATTGGTGGAGCAGCAATGAGGGAGGGAGGGGCATTGTGATGTACAGGGCTGCTCTGTGAGGTCAAGGGCCTCTTGGGTAGGGACCAGGGCAGGGGACTACAAGAGCAGCTGGATGGGTTGACAGTAGAACTCATGGGGTTTCTGGCACCCAACCACCTGCTTCCTAGTGGGGTGTGGAGGGTTCACCTGGAGTCTTAGGCGTGGAGCAGGGTGGAGAAGTGGGCTCCTCCTGCTTCCCACTTATCCTATAGCTTTCTTTCCCCAGATCCGAATTCGAGATCCAAACCAAGGAGGGAAGGATATCACGGAGGAAATTATGTCTGGGGCCCGAACCGCCTCCACACCCACTCCTCCCCAGGTATTGTCTGCTCTTTGAGTAATGCCATGGCTGGGATGGCTTTTCTGCCCTGGACTCCCAAGTTCTTTGGTCTTTTCCTTCAACTAAGGGATTTATTTCCCTGCTTTCCTGGATTTCTAGGCAGAGCTAAAGTAAAAATGGCTCTAATAAAGAAGGGTTGTGGGACTCTTCAGGGCAAAGTTGGTAACCCTTTGTGTCCTGCAGACGGGAGTCGGTCTGGAGCCTCAAGCTAATGGGGAGACTCCCCAGGTTGCTGTTGTTGTCCGGCCAGGTATGTAAGCATGTGGAGCAGAGGTTTTATGGGGAAGAGTGGTGTGACAGTTTAAAGTGACTGTACCAGCCAGAGGAGAATGATTTAGGTTTCCGGTAGTGGGATTTTGAGGGTGGATTGGAGTTTTGGTGAAAAGGAAAAAGGCTTAGAGGGGGAGAAGATTGGGGGAGGGGAGGTGTTAGGTTGGGAATGCCTTGGCTGGGAGGCAGAGGAGGAGGAACAGCATCAGTGAAAGACTTGCTTTTAATTACTTATTTTTCCTTCCTGTGGTGCAGATGACCGGTCACAGGGAGCAATCATTGAGGGCCGGCCAGGAATGCCTGGCACAGAGCATAGCCCTTCCGAATCCCAGCCTTCATCACCTTCTCCAACCCCATCACCACCCCCAATCTTGGAACCAGGATCTGAGCCTAATCTCGCAGTCCTCTCTATTCCGGGGGACACTATGACAACGGGGATGATACAAATGTCTGTAGAAGAGTCAACCCCCATGCCCTGTGAAACTGGGGAGCCATATTGTGTCTCTCCAGAACCCACTCCCCTCGCTGAACCCATATTGGAAGTAGAAGTGACACTTAGCAAACCAATTCCAGAATCTGAGTTCTCTTCCAGTCCTCTCCAGGTTTCCATCCCCTTGGCATCTCCCAAGGTAGAAATTCTTCCTGAGCCTAATGGCACAGTCCCATCTGAGGACCTAGAACCAGAGCTGGAGTCACACCGAGAGCTTGCTCCTCTCCTTCTCCCTGCTTGTCCCTCTGAATCCTCCACACCCATTGCTCCAACTGCCCAACCTGAGGAACTGCTCAATGGAGCCCCCTCGCCACCAGCTGTGGACTTAAGCCCCGTCAGTGAGCCAAAGGAGCAGGCCGAGGAGGTTCCAGCACCATCGGCTCCCCCCGCCATCCTCTCTGCTACTCCAGCTGTGGCTCCTCCAGCAACTTCCCCTGCTTCAGAGGAGGAGATGGAAGAGGAGGAGGAAGAGGAGGAGGAAGAAGCAGAAGCTGAGGGTGAGAAGGGAGGAGAGGAACTGCTTCCCCCAGAGAGCACCCCTGTTCTGGCCCACCTGTCCCAGAATTTGGAGGCAGCAGTAGCCACCCCAGGTAAGGTGTGGTTATATGGTGGAGGTGGGTCAGGCTGGAGGGTGTGGTACTTTCTGTTGATTGATGATTTCCATTTGTGCCATTGTGTCTAGTTCAGAAGCCTTATCATGGAAACTAAGCTAGATTAAGGAATTTAAAGTCTAAAGAGGGTGTGATGAAAAGAAAAAAACTTACACTGTGGGTTCTTTTTTCTCAGAGGTACTTTTAAAGTTATCTCCACTCCTCTTTTCCCTAAATAGTGGCAGTATCTGTGCCAAAGAGGAGACGGAAAATTAAGGAGCTCAATAAGAAGGAAGCTGTAGGAGATCTTCTAGATGCCTTCAAGGAGGTAAGGGAGCGTATAGTAGTAGAGGGCAGACTTTGGGTTTGAACAGTGGTCATACTGCAACCACATGACTGTCATGGTTACAGGCAAACCCAGGAGTACCAGAGGTGGAAAATCAGCCTCCTGTAGGCAACAACCCCGGTCCAGAGCCTGAGGGCGGCAGTGTGCCCCCACGACCTGAGGAAGCAGATGAGACCTGGGACTCAAAGGAAGAGAAAATTCACAATGCTGAGAACATCCAGCCTGGGGAACAGAAGTATGAGTATAAGTCAGGTATGCTGGAGGGGGGTGTGAGGGGTGGATATAAGTCAAGTATGCTGGAGGGGGGTGTGAGGGGTGAGTGTTCTTGTATAGAGCCTCAGGAGACAAGAGTGGGGTTGGTTCATCCAGTCCTCCTTACAGATCAGTGGAAGCCTCTGAACCTTGAGGAGAAAAAGCGCTATGACCGTGAGTTCCTGCTTGGCTTTCAGTTCATCTTTGCCAGTATGCAGAAGCCAGAGGGACTGCCCCATATCAGTGATGTGGTGTTGGATAAGGTTGGTGGGCTTGAGGGGAGGCCAAGTTTGTAGTAAATGATTGGTTGGGGAGGAGACTAAGATCCTGAAAGAGCAGTTAGTAGCTGTAGCTTGTCTCTGATACCTTCTCTGTCCTCTTCACAGGCCAATAAAACACCACTGCGGCCACTAGATCCTGCTAGACTTCAGGGCATAAATTGTGGCCCAGACTTCACTCCATCCTTTGCCAACCTTGGCCGACCAGCCCTCAGCAGCCGTGGGCCCCCAAGGGGTGGGCCAGGTGGGGAGCTGCCCCGAGGGCCGGTGAGTGGGGCTGGCTGGAGGGGCAGAATGGCAGTGGCAAGGAGTGGGTTTGTGTGTGGCCCTCTGTATCTCAGGAACGAGAAGCCTGCTCTAGAGATGAGTGGTAGTGGTGGCTCAGGTTGTGCTGACTGCTGTATCTTCTCTTGTCCTCCTTTCTTAGCAGGCTGGTCTGGGACCCCGGCGCTCTCAGCAGGGCCCCCGGAAGGAACCGCGCAAGATTATTGCCACAGTGTTAATGACTGAAGATATAAAGCTGAACAAAGCAGAGAAGGCCTGGAAACCCAGCAGCAAGCGGACAGCGGCTGATAAGGACCGAGGGGAAGAGGATGCTGATGGCAGCAAAACCCAGGTACTGGCCAATCCTGCTTTTGGTTTCCTTCTCAGGGTCTGCTCAGCCAACTGTCTTTTTGCTTCTGTCCATCCTCATCACTAACCTCTTCATCCCTCCTAGTAGCATTTGTCCTTCTGAGAACCTCACTGGATCCTGTCTCTTCTCTGTTCTCTTTCCCTACCAGGATCTGTTCCGTAGGGTGCGCTCCATTCTGAATAAGCTGACACCCCAGATGTTCCAGCAGCTGATGAAGCAGGTGACGCAGCTGGCCATTGACACTGAGGAACGCCTGAAAGGGGTCATTGACCTCATCTTTGAGAAGGCCATTTCAGAGCCCAACTTCTCTGTGGCCTATGCCAACATGTGCCGCTGCCTCATGACGGTTAGTTGCAACTTTCCTAAATCTTATGGTTTGGCCTCCCACTTCTTGAGTCTACCTTCTTGGTTCTCCTTTAGCCTATGGCATAGGTTGATGGCAGCCGGGAGGAGGCAGAGGTCTTCTTGGTTAGGTAAAGACTCTGGGAAGTCTTCCCTGTACTGGACTAATCTGAATGTGACATTCTCTTTGACATACAGCTGAAAGTGCCCACTACAGAAAAACCAACAGTGACTGTAAACTTTAGAAAACTGTTGCTGAATCGATGTCAGAAAGAGTTTGAAAAAGACAAAGATGACGATGAGGTTTTTGAGAAAAAGCAAAAGGAGATGGATGAAGCTGCTACGGTGAGAGAAAACCCACCAACTTCCCTGCTCATCTAGGATGCTGCTTAGCTGTAGAATTGGGGGTGGGATTAGTGGTTTAGGGGTTTTTCTGTCCGAGGACATGAGTGCTTGTTGCTGGGTATAGAAATCCAGATAATGGAGGAGAGGCTTTTATTATATATTTTTTATTTTATTAATTTTTTTTTTAACATTGATTTTAATGAGAGAGAAAGGGGGAGAAGAGAGAGGAGAGAGAAACATTGATCCACTCCTGTATGTGCCCTGACCAGGGATTGAACCAGCAACCTCTGTGCTTTGGAAGGATGCTCTAACCAATCAAGCTATCCAGCCAGGGCGAGGACAGGGTTTTTTATTTACCCATGTGGCTGGCTATTCTTTTTTTTCTTTTAACATATTATTTATTGATTTTACAGAGAGGAGAGAGAGAAAGGGGTGGGAGGAGGAGCAGGAGGCATCAACTCATAGTTGCTTCTCGTATGTGCCTTGACGGGGCAAGCCCAGGGTTTCGAACCGGTGACCTCAGCATTCCAGGTCGACGCTTTATCCACTACGCCACCACAGGTCAGGCTGGCTATCTTTTTGATGTGATCCCTGTCCCATGATTACCAGGCAGAGGAACGGGGACGCCTGAAGGAAGAGCTGGAAGAAGCTCGAGACATAGCCCGGCGGCGCTCATTAGGGAATATCAAGTTTATTGGGGAGTTGTTCAAGCTGAAGATGTTAACAGAGGCAATAATGCATGACTGTGTGGTTAAACTACTTAAGAACCATGATGAAGAGTCCCTTGAATGCCTTTGCCGTCTGCTCACCACCATTGGCAAAGACTTGGACTTTGAAAAAGCCAAGGTATGGGTCCTGAGATGTGGACGGGACAGGCTGAAGTACCTGGGGCCTGCTTTCCACTGACAGACTCCCTGTTGGAATGTCATGTCTGGGCCACCGAACCACAGTGGTGGAGCTGAGGGCCTATAGCTGGAAGTGAGGAAGTAAAGTTCCTGGTCTGATCCTTTTGCTTCTTTCTAGCCCCGAATGGATCAGTATTTCAACCAGATGGAAAAAATAATTAAGGAAAAGAAGACTTCATCCCGAATTCGCTTTATGCTGCAAGATGTGCTCGATCTGCGACGGGTATGTGTTCCTCCTTTCTGTTTCTTCTGCCAGAGCTCCCAGTTGCTGACACTGCTTTGTCCTCTTGATGTCATCTTGTTACCGGCTTCCTGTCCTTACAGAGCAATTGGGTGCCACGCCGAGGGGATCAGGGTCCTAAAACCATTGACCAGATCCACAAGGAGGCAGAGATGGAAGAGCATCGGGAACACATAAAAGTGCAACAGCTAATGGCCAAGGGCAGTGACAAGCGTCGAGGTGGCCCTCCAGGCCCACCTATCAGTGAGTTTGATGCGGGATTGATGGGGCATTGTGAGGGGTTGTGCTTTCCACTGATGACTTCTTGTTAGTGCCACGTGTCTGGGCCACTGAGACCCCATGATGGAAATGAGGATCTGAGGAAGTGAGCTGGGCCCAGCCCAAGGGGATTGGGCTGTTAGGCCTTCCTGTTTCAGTATGCTCTCCTTATTGTTCCAGGCCGTGGCCTTCCACTTGTAGATGATGGTGGTGGCTGGAACACAGTCCCCATCAGTAAGGGCAGCCGCCCTATTGACACCTCACGACTCAGCAAGATCACAAAGGTAGGGGTATCTATGTTGGAGGGGGTGATACTAGTAACAAGAGGGTAAGGAGTGGTCAAAGTAGGCATTAGATACAAATTTGGGTCTTAGTCCCCTCATTCTCTGAAGTTTGGAAAGTGACAGCTAAAATTTTCCTCTTAGACTAATTGCTTCGATTGCTCAAAACAGGACTGTCAACAGTAAGGGGTGTGATCACATTGTTTTGGGCCACTTTGTGGTCAGTAAACTCACATGCACATCAAATTAGGCCCATTTTTTGTTTTGTACACCCTCAGGCTAAGAATGGATTTTATATCTTTTCTGATTGTTTTTAGATAGAGAAGAAGGGAGGGGGAGAGAGAGACAGGAGCACTCATTTGTTCCACTTAGTTCTGCCTACATTCATTGGTCTCTTCCTATACATCCTGATTGGGGATTGAACCTACAACCAACTGGCCAGGGCCTTTTTATTTTTATTTTTTATTTTTTTATTTATTGCTTTTACAGAGAGAAGAGGGGGTAGGGAGCAGGAAGTGTCAACTAACTCATATTTGCTTTCCTTTAGTTGTTCATTGTGGGCTTGTTGCATGTGCCTTCACTGGGCAAGCCTAGGGTTTTGAACCGGCTGATCTCAGCGTTCCAAGTTGATGCTCTATCCTCTGTGCCTCCACAGACTAGGCTACACTTTTTTTTTTTTTTTTTTTTTTTTTGTGGCAGAGACAGAGAGGGATAGGGACAGACAGACAGGAAGGGAGAGAGATGAGAAACCATCAATTCTTCGTTGTGGCTCCTTAGTTGTTCATTGATTGATTTCTCATATGTGCCTTGACCAGGGGCTACAGCAGACTGAGTGACCCCTTGCTCGAGCCAGCGACCTTGTGGTGAGCCTTGTTCGAACCAGATGAGGCTCAAGCTGGTGATCTCGGGTTCTCGAACCTGGGTCCTCCATATGCCAGTCCGATGCTCTATCCACTGTGCCACCGCCTGGTCTGGCGCTACACTTTCTAATAGTTGAAAAAAAGCAAATGCTATTATGTGTTGTGAATTTTAAGTTTCAGGGTCCATAGTTTTATTGGAACTCAACCACACTCATTTTCTTTATCCTCTGAGACTCCTCTCATATGACAGTAGCAGTGTTGAATAGTTGAAATACAAATTGTGACTTCAAAGCCTAAAATATTTACTATCTAGCCCTTTACAGGAGAGGTTTGCCTTGTCCCCCGGTTGTGGCTGTTTGTTTCTGTGTGTGGCTGAGGCTTTGGCCAGATTAGACCCATGACTCTCCACTCCTTTTCTTTCCTTAGCCTGGCTCCATTGATTCTAACAACCAGCTCTTTGCACCTGGAGGGCGATTGAGCTGGGGCAAGGGTAGCAGTGGAGGCTCAGGAGCCAAGCCCTCTGACGCAGGTATGGAGGCCACTATAAAGCTGTGTATTTTTTAATGAGCTTTCTTGAGGGTGGAGGCTTGTCGTCTTGTCTATGTGGGAGGCCTTTGGTACAACAGTGATTAGGTAATACAGGGCTACTTGGTGGGACTAGTGACTGAACTGTGTTAGTGTTGTAACTAAGACCAAGTGTCCTAAACTGGTAAGTAGGTGATAGAATGTAAAAAAATAGATCTTAGACTTTGTTTTCTGTCCCCTGAAGCATCAGAAGCTGCTCGTCCAGCTACTAGTACTTTGAATCGTTTCTCAGCCCTTCAACAAGCAGTATCTACAGAAAGCACAGAAAATAGACGTGTGACCCAGAGGTGAGGTTTCTTGGGTGTCTGTTTTTCACACAAAGGAAGGTACCATGGTTGGGTTTGGGTTGTTGCCATAGGAATCCTCACACATACCTGTAATGCTCAGAGGCCCTGCCTGAGATTGGGGCATAGAACAAGGCCTGACGGTTACTCAGTATGTTGGGTATTTAAAGGAGAGAGCACTTGGGCAGTACAGATAAGAGATCATGTGCCTGTCATTTTTTTCCAGGAGCAGCTTGAGCCGGGAACGAGGTGAGAAAGCTGGGAGTGAACGGGGAGGTGATCGTGGAGACCGGCTTGATCGTTCTCGGACACCTGCCACCAAGCGGAGCTTCAGCAAGGAAGTGGAGGAGCGGAGTAGAGAGCGGCCCTCCCAGCCTGAGGGGCTGCGCAAGGCAGCCAGCCTTTCGGAGGATCGAGACCGTGGGCGGGATGCTGGTAAGGGGTTGAGAGGGGAAGGGGAGGGAATGGTATGAGCTAGTTTGGGACTAGCCAGTCCCTATATAGTCTTCAGAGCTCTAGGTGTTTGCTAGAAAGACTGGAACTAAAGAGTCTCTGATCTGTGTTGTCCCCCTCAGTGAAACGAGAAGCTACACTTCCTCCCATGAGTCCCCCAAAGGCTGCACTCTCAGAGGAAGAGCTGGAGAAGAAATCCAAGGCCATCATTGAGGAGTACCTCCATCTCAATGACATGAAGGTGGATGGTGGGAGGGGCCTGAGTGATGGCAGAGTGGGCAGAGACTGTGCGGGCAGGTGTGCAATGCAGGGTCTGGGCCGGACACTGACCGCTCTCCCTCCTGTCCGTGCTCCTTGCAGGAGGCAGTGCAGTGTGTGCAGGAGCTGGCCTCGCCTTCCCTGCTGTTTATCTTTGTGCGGCATGGCATCGAGTCCACACTGGAGCGCAGTGCCATCGCTCGTGAACGGATGGGACAGCTGCTGCACCAGCTGCTCTGTGCTGGGCACCTCTCCACTGCTCAGTACTATCAAGGGTATGACCAACTTGTGTGACCCTTCCACTTTTACAAGCTCATGAATTTCCTCCATAAGACCTTTGGAACCTTGTGGATGTGGGGAGTGAGCCACTAAGGACAAGAAAGTTGTCCTTAGCTTGAGATAATTGCCCCGTGTTTAGGAATGCTCCTGATGGGCTCCACAGTTGATGCTTTAGGCATGCCTTGTTGGCCCAGAAGGAGGATAGGGCCTGGCTCCTTTATCCTAAATAGCCCCGACTTTGAATTCCCTTTACAGGCTATGTGAAACTCTAGAATTGGCTGAAGACATGGAAATTGACATTCCCCACGTGTGGCTCTACTTAGCAGAACTGGTGACGCCAATTCTGCAGGATGGCGGAGTGCCCATGGGGGAGCTGTTCAGGTGAGCTCCTCTTACTGGAACTCCAGGGAGATAAAGACGGGAGCAAAGCGAGTAGGGATGGAGGGGGCTGGCAGGTTACAAGGCGCCTGGGTTTAGGGAGGAGTGTGGTAATGTATTGAGGACTTTGGAGATTGTCAACACTGGAGTTTTCTTACAGGGAGATTACAAAACCTCTGAGGCCCCTGGGCAAAGCTGCTTCCCTGCTGCTGGAGATTTTGGGGCTCCTATGCAAAAGCATGGTGAGTAAGAGCCTTTCGAGAGTGATACGTTCAGGATTTCTCTTTCCACTCTGTGCTTTTGGCTACTTGTGGTGACACTGAATCCTCATGGTCCTTGGATGGGGATGGATGGTAGTACTGTGTTAGTATCAGAGAGAGGCTGGCACTCCCTCCGACTTCTTGTGAGTTCTGGCTGAGGCTGGATCATAGGCTTCTAAGACCTTAGACCAGGGGTAGTCAACCTGGTCCCTACCGCCCACTGGTGGGCGTTCCAGCTTTCATGGTGGGCGGTAGCGGAGCAACCAAAGTATAAGTAAAAAGATAGATTTAACTTTAGAAAGCTGTTTTATAAAGAGTTATTCTGCCAAACAGTGAAAATCCGACATAAAGTACTTGGTAAGTAATTATTATTATATGCTTTAACTTGCTGTAATTCTGCTTTATAAATTTTATAAAGTAAAGTTACTTCCCTACTTTATAAATGGAACTATGGAACCAGTGGGTGGTTAGAAAATTTTACTACTGACAGAGATACAAAAGTGGGCTGTAGGTATAAAAAGGTTGACTACCCCTGCCTTAGACCTTTGATTAACTGATTGATTCATTCATTCAACTAGTGGGTTTTTTGTTTTGTTTTGTTTTTAGAGGGTGAGAAGCATCAACTCATAGTTGTTTTTATTTTATTTTTTGCTCTTTAAAGGTTTTATTTATTGATTTTTAGAGAGGAGAGCCTGGCTGGTGGTGGTGCAGTGGATAGCATGTCAACCAGGGACACTAAGGGCCCAGTTTCGAAACCCTGAGGTTGCTGGCTTGAGTGTGGGCTCATCTGGCTTGAGCACAGGCTCACCATCTTGAGCACGGGGTCATTTGCTTGTCGCTGGCTTGACTCCAAGGTCACTGGCTTGAGCAAGGGGTCACTTGTCGAATTGGAGCCCAGCCGGTCCAAGTATGTATGAGAAGCAATCAGTGAACAAGTAAAGTGATACAACTATGAGTTGATGCTTTCGTCTCTCTCCTGTCCTTCTCTATAAAAAAAAAAAAAGGAAAGAGAGAGAGAAAGGGGGCAGGAGCGGGAAGCATCAACTTGCAGTAGTTGCTTCTCTTATGTGCCTCAGCGGAGCAGGCCCAGGGTTTTGAGCCAGCAGCCTCAGCGTTCCAGGTTGAAGTCCTAGCCACTGCGCCACCACAGCCAGGCTGCTTTCACTTTAGTTGTGAATTGATTGCTTCTTGTATATGCCTTGACTGGGGCTGAGCCAATGTCCCCTTGATCAAGCTAGTGACCTTGGGGTTTGGATGCCAGAGACCTTGGGGCTCAAGATGGAGAGCTTTTGGGGGTTGTGTAGATGATTCCCTTGCTTAAGCCAGTGACCCTGTGCTGCTAACCAGCGACCTCTGTGTCTCAAACCAGTGACCTCAGAGTTTCAGGTCAAAGCTTTATCCCCTTCATTCAGTCAGGTAGTGTTTTTTAGATTTTTTTTTAACCATTTACTCTTAAAATTGTGAAGTAAAGCGTGAAATAAAGTGGTGGACATCGAGTGTTTTAAGTACTGTGAGGTTGCAAAGGAGTGTCTGATAATGTTCATGACATTATGCTTACCTGGAAGGGGGCTGAAGCTGCCTAGTGAAAATTAATTGGTGACTAACAGGTCAGAAATTAGGAAGGCAAGTGGATGTGATGATTGGTGGTAATGGGATATTGGAAAGTACAGTTTCCGAAGAGTTCAGCCCCTGGAACCCAGAGGAATGAGACTTTGAATCGAAAGGAATTGTTCTTTCAGTGTACCAGATAATTCCTGTTTATACGGAAAAGAAAAAGCATCTTGGACTACTTAGGTATTTTCCTTGACTCTAAGGTGCCATAGAGCAGTGGTTCCCAATCCCTGGGCCGTGGGCCATTTGGTACTGGTCTCAGAGAAAGAATAAATAACTTACATTATTTCCGTTTTATTTATATTTAAGTCTGAACAATGTTTTATTTTTAAAAGATTTCCTCTGTTATATCTAAGACTCACTCTTGACGCTTGTCTCGGTCACGTGATACATTTATCCATCCCACCCTAAAGGCCAATCCGTGAAAATATTTTCTGACATTAAACCGGTCCATGGCCCCAAAAAGGTTGGGGACCACTGCCATAGAGTATAGGACATATTACACTCTGCTATGAAAAAGATTTTTTTTAAAAAATGAGAGGAGGGGAGGCAGAGACCAGAGTCCCATATGTGCCCTGGGATCCACTGGGCAAGCCCACTAGGGGGAGATGCTCTGCCCATCTAAGACATTGCTTCGTTGTAACCGGAGCCATTTTACTGCCTGAGGCGGAGGCCATGGAGCCATCCTCAAGGCCCCAGGCCAATTTTGCTCCAATGGAGCCTTGGCTGCAGGAGGGGAAGAGAGAGACAGAGATAGGAGAGGAAGAAGGGAGGAGAAGCAGATGGGCGCTTTTCCTTTGTGTTCTGACTGGAAGTTGAGCCCCAGACAGTCACACGCTGGGCTGACACTCTACTACTGAGCCAACAGGACAGGACTGGTTTGATTTTTTTTAATTTTTATTTTTTTGGTTTTATTTTTTATTTTTTTATTTAAAAAAAAATTTATTCATTTATTTATTTGAGAAAGGCAGGGGCAGAGAGAGAGACAGGAACATTGAGCTGCTCCTGTATGTGCCCTGACCTGGAATCGAACCGGCAACCTCCGTGCTCCGGGATGATGCTCCAACCGACTGAGCTATGTGACCAGGGCTGGTTTTATTTTTTAAATAGAGTATATCAAATGAGACAATTCCAGCCTGACCAGGTGGTGGCGCAGTAGATAGAGCGTTGGACTGGGATGCTGAGGACCCAGGTTCGAGACCCTGAGGTCGTCAGCTTGAGCGGAGGCTCATCTTGCTTGAGCAAAATAAAAAATGCTCACCAGCTTAGACCCAAGGTTGCTGGCTCAAGCAAGGGGTTACTCAGTCTGCTGAAGGCCCGCGGTCAAGGCACATATGAGAAAGCAATCAATGCACAACTAAGGTGTCGCAACGAAAAACTGATTGATGCTTCTCATCTCTCTCCATTCCTGTCTGTCCCTATCTATCCTTTTCTCTCTCTGTCCCTGTAAAGAAAAAAACAAAAAACAAAAAAAAATTAAGACAATTCCATTTTAATGGTGTATTTTAAAATGGGCTTTAAAATCCATGACCTACAATAATCAAGGGTCAATATTATCATTTTGAATACCTGTTATTAAAAAAGTGATGCCTTTAGAATCTCTTACTTTTTACAGAAAATGGGCTCAGACTGCTGTTTTTATGAGGATTCTGATTTGCATTAGGGGGGGGGTGGATATATATGCTTTTGGTTTTCTGGACTTGGGAACTAAATAAGCTTATTTGTTAGTTTTGTTCTCTCCCATAAGCATTTGTTACTTGGAGTAATAGAAAACTAGGCTGTTTTACAAAAAACTATACATGAGTGTGGGAAGCTGGAATGATATTTGGATTTGGTTTAACTTTTGTGATCCAGTAATTCTTTGAGAATCTTGTGAAAGTAATTGATATCTTTCTCAGGGGCTCTTAGGCCATACCCCTCAACCCATAGTCTCATAGTGCATGAGTTTTGTGTCTATGACTGATGTCTGTGCCCAGTACTAGACTAAGCGTGGAGGGATTATGCCTGTCTGGTATCGCTGTAGTATCCTAGGTCTCTAGGCACCTAGTGGCCTTTCAGTAAATATTTGATTGATGCCATTTGTGGTGCTATTAGAATCTTGGAGAGAGGGGGGGTTGCTGATTTGATCTTGTGTTTTCCAGGGTCCCAAAAAGGTGGGGACGCTGTGGCGAGAGGCTGGACTTAGCTGGAAAGAATTTCTACCAGAAGGCCAGGATGTTGGTGCATTCATTGCCGAACAGGTTTGCACCTGGAGTTAGGATAACTCCATTTGGGGCTAGCCAGACTTCTTCCCTCATCTCACTCACATGGTGCACTTCCTCCTGACTGTGGCCCTTTTCAATTGCAGAAGGTAGAGTATACCCTGGGAGAGGAGTCAGAAGGCCCTGGCCAGAGGTTGCTCTCTCCTGAGGAGCTGAGCAGGCAGCTGGAGAGGCTGTTCAAGGAGGGCAGCAGTAACCAGCAGGTGTTTGACTGGATAGAGGTATGTTCTCTTGATATTGGGGGAGCAGGATAAAGGGGAGTTTGTTCTTGGTGTGGTGGTGCTGTGGGGGGCAGGGTAAAGGAGAATTCGTTATTGGTATTGTGAGGGGACAAAATTCAGAATGTATTGGTCATGTGTTTCTTTCTCCTGCATAGGCCAACCTGACTGAGCAGCAGGTGGCATCCAACACATTAGTTCGAGCCCTCATGAAAACTGTCTGCCATTCCGCAATTCTCTGTAAGAGGAGCCAGGGAGATGGTGGGGCAAGGGTGGGCCCAACAGACAAATGGAGGTGGGGAGGTTTTGGTCTTTGCCTCATAGTTCTGAACCAGGATGAGGGTATGTTATTGCACTTAATTCTTGTTTTCCTTTCTGTAGCTGAGACTCCCTGCCGAGTGGATGTTGAGGTGCTGAAAGCACGAGCGAAACTGCTACAGAAATTCCTGTGTGACGAGCAGAAGGAGCTGCAGGCGCTTTATGCCCTCCAGGCCCTTGTAGTGACCTTAGAACAGCCCCCCAGTAAGAGCCAGGCTGGAGCATTGGGGGTGGGGTAAAAGAACTGCCAGATAGTGGGGCAGTTATGGAAAAGGTCTCAACCCAGGAAAGGTGGGTGGTCATTGGAGTGTAAAATGCTTTGATGGTTGATTGCTTCCCTCTATGGTGTTTGTTTCCTTGCCTACAAATGGGAGTAGTTAGATGCAGCTATGAAGTTGACTACCTGTCCTATACTTAGCCAAGTGTTAGATGCCAGGAATGCAGAGCTGCTAAACAATAATGTTTCCCTTTGCCTGGCACATGGTTGAGATGCTTTTCTTGCCTCATTTAATCTTTATAGCTACAGTTTAGAATAGATAGCCTTCCATTTTGGGAGACTGAGGTAGGGTATCATGCCTGAGGTTATGCATTTCACAAGTAAGTATGTGCTGAGGCCCAGGGATTTTGCAGTAAGTCAAGCAGAGTTCCATGCTGGCCTGGACTCTGTAACAGTGATGAGTATTGGAAGATGATGGCTCCTTCAGGGTGCTTTCTATCTGGGGGAGTTACACCTAGCTAGCCTAAGCAATAATGAATGAGAAATAACAAAATGGGAGCTAAATGACAAGTGGGAGAGACAGACTTGGAACAAAGGAACTGTGTGAGGAGGAAGGTAGGGAGAGCTGGACACAAGAGAACTGAAGGAAGACCATTGTGGGAGAACCCAGTAGCCAGTTAGGTGAGGTAAAATAGGGCTGGAGAAGTGGACACGGGCTGGGTCACGCAGGGTTGTGTAAGCCATGGAATGAGGTTTGGGCTTTAGATAAGGACAGGAAGAGTCCTTTGTGGGATTTTAAGCAAGGAATTAAAAAATTCTAATTCAGTTTTTAGATCATCCTAGCCATTAGGGGAAGAGTGGTTTGTAATGGTGGTGAGTGTGAATGCAGTAGGATCAGCCTGGTTGGTGGCAGTGAAGTTGGGAGAGGAGTGGGCAGATTCAACACATACACTGGCCTGAGAGCGCAATGAGAGGTCAGAAGTTATATGACTCCCAGGATAGTTTTTAGCTGAGGTGATAGTGTGGTATCATCCAATGGGTGGTAGGGAACACTGGATCAAGTTGTGTTTGGTCATAGTTCGTGAATCTTGGGTCGGGTTGATCAGAGATGTTGATGACCTGGATATCTGAATTCATTAGGGGAAAAAGGTCAGGGGGAGGTCTATCTGTGATTTGATGGCACAGGTAACACCATCTGCAGGTCACAAGAAGATAGAACCTTGAGGTGAAGGACCCACTGGTAAGGACCAAAGAAAGATAAGGCCCTGTGAACAAAAGACAGTGATTTTAGGCGATGTAAGTGGTTAGTAATTCTAGATGCTCCTTGAGAGTTCAGTGGGAGGAGATCTGAAAATTAATGGCTTCAGCAGTGTAAAAGCGTGGAGGCCACCCTGGCAAAAATTATTTGGTGGAGAAGGGGGGCAGGATCTTGATTGGAAAGGACTGAGGAATATTCAGCTGAGACAGGAAAAAGGGAAAACAGCAAATGTAGACAAAACTCTTGTTTGGTTATACGAGGTAGTGGTTGAAAGGCAGCCTTTTGTGTTTAGATGGGGGAAGCTTGAAAACAGGGTAGAGGAGATAATTGCGTAGTGTTCCCACTGTTGGTATACATAGGATTTAAGAGCGCTAGTCTGGGATAAATGATGTACTGTTGCCATTGCTGTGGGATGGGAGTGGGGCCTCTGGGAAAAACATCGATTTGTTATTCCTCTTATGCATTCATTGGTTGATTCTTGTATGTGCCCTGACCAGGGATTGAACCTGCAACCTTGGCATATCAGGATGATGCTCTAACCAACTGAGCTACCTTGCCAGGGCCGTTCATTTCTTTTTTTGTGTGTGTATTTTTCCGAAGCTGGAAATGGGAAGGCAGACAGACTCCCGCATGCGCCTGACCGGGATCCACCCGGCATGCCCACCAGGGGGCGATGCTCTGCCCATCTGGGGGGTTGCTCTGCTGCAACCAGAGCCATTCTAGCGCCTGAGGCAGAGGCCACGGAGCCATCCTCAGCGCCTGGGCCAACTTTTGCTCCAGTGGAGCCTTGGCTGCGGGAGGGGAAGAGAGAGAAAGAGAGGAAGGAGAGGGGGAGGGGTGGAGAAGCAGATGGGTGCCTCTCCTGTGTGCCCTGGCATGCCAGGCCGATGCTCTACCACTGAGCCAACCTGCCAGGGCCCATTCATTTCTTTCTTTTTCTTTTTTTTCTTATTTATTCATTTTAGAGAGGAGAGGGAGAGACAGACAGAGAGAGGAGAGACAGAGAGAGAGAAGGGGGGGAGGAGCTGGAAGCATCAACTCCCATATGTGCCTTGACCAGGCAAGCCCAGGGTTTCGAACCGGTGACCTGAGCATTTCTAGGTCGACGCTTTATCCACTGCGCCACCACAGGTCAGGCCCATTCATTTCTTTATTCAGTAGAAGTGTATTCACTACTCAGCTTGTTTGCTTCTAGGATGTAAAGCTTGCTTTTGGAAATGCTGGCATTGCAGTTGGGGAAGGAAGTAGGTTATGTTCAGCGTTGTACATAGGACAAGTGCCTGAGAGGGTTAAGGGGTGTGAGGGTCAGAGTGTGGGGGGTGCGTGAGCTGAGCCTAAGGGAATTTAATAGGAAGATGACAAGAGAAAGGATGTTCCTGGCAAAAGATGTTGTACATGTAAATTCAAGGCCAGAGTGGGTGTGTATGTTCAGGAAATTGGAAAATAAGGGGAAATTGGGATTAAGAGTTTGTTCTAGGTTATATACCCTTGACTTGTGAGTCATACATCTGGGACTTCGGTGATTCTCCAGATCCCCCAATTTTACATATAGTTTTCCCTATTACATATATCAAGAGTGAAGAAATTTGAAGCTGCTGAGGTGAAGGAGGCTAGGCAGGTTTGTAAGGTGATTCATTTCTGTGCACCAGTTTCTTAGGTCATGAGATTAGTATACTGTCAAAAACCTAGTCTCTCTGAAATGATCAAACATACAAATGTCTGGATGGGTCAAGGGCCTAGTTTTAACAGTGGAATTTGGGAGGCATCCCTGTGGTTGGGATGGGGTGGTTGTGGACAGCACACCTCTAACTCTGTCTTGCCTGCTTGCAGACCTGCTTCGGATGTTCTTTGACACGCTGTACGATGAGGACTTGTTGAAGGAGGAGGCCTTCTACAGCTGGGAGAGTAGCAAGGACCCAGCTGAGCAGCAGGGCAAGGGCGTGGCCCTGAAATCTGTCACAGGCTTCTTCAAATGGCTCCGTGAGGGGGAGGAGGAGTCCGACCACAACTGAGGATGGGTGGGGCCGGGGACTTGGAACCCCATGGACACTCAGATGGCCCAGCCAGCCGCCTGGACTGCAGGGGGGTCAGCAGCAGTGGCGGTGGCAGTGGGTGCCTGTAGTACGATGTGTCTGACTGAGCTAATAAAATGGCTGAAGAGGCAGGATGGCTTGGGGCTACCTGGGGCCCCCTCCAGGATGCTGCCAGGTGTCCCCCTGGGGCACAGAGATATATTATATATAAAGTCTTGAAATTTGGTGTGTCTTGGGGGGGGGACACCACTGCCTGCCCCCTGGGGTCCTTTTTTATTTTCTGAAAATCACTCTTGGGACTGCCGTCCTCGCTGCTGGGGGCATATGCCCCAGCCCCTGCACCACCCCTGCTGCTGCCTGGGCAGGGGGATGGGGGGGGGGCACGGTGCCTGTAATTATTAAACATGAATTCAATTAAGCTCACCGCCTCTGCTTTATGGCCTTCTCCCTCTGGAGAACAGGAATGGATTGGTGGGCAGCCTCCTTTCCAGAGCCGGCACTGTAGCTGCTTCGTTTAACCTGGCACCCCTCTCGCCTCTTCCCCGTCCATGATTGTGGGAGCTGGGAGTCACTTTTCTGGAGGGTTTGGCCTTCGAAATGATGGACAAAGTGGATGTCGTTGATTTCCTCAATTCAGAGAGGAGGAGACAGCTGTGGGGTACTTAATACACTTGGCTGCTTTTGCTCTTCTACCAGAATGTGCGCCAGACCCCTTTGTCTGGAGAAGGTCCTGGGTTTCAGGTTGGTTATGGCAGGGAAGTCCTCCGCGGTTACAAGGTCTCTGTAAGACGGGGGTTGAATGCGATGAGGTCTTGCATCCCCGTACAGTGCTACTTGGCAGCCTGGGCCCAGTGAGTGCCCGCGTGTCATCATCGCCTCCCCTTATCCCCAGCTCCGCAGGCTTGAGGGGTTTCCGCAGTTGTCACTGGAAGCACAGGACAAGCTTTATCCGTACTCGGCCCCAGGCCGCCCCTGCGTGGCCTTGACGCTGGCTCTGCCCCGCCCGCGTTGAATAGTGACGCGAGTGGCCACGCCCCCGCGCTAACGTCATCGGCCCGGTTCCCTCTCCCGGGAGCGGCGGCGGACGCGCGGCTCCCACCCCCCCTCACGGGTTCTTGCTTACCCGGTGGTGGCCGCGGCCCGACCCTCTGCAAGCCGATGGCCCGGGTCCCGAGCGCGGGCTAGCGTGCCTGGGTGCCCAACCATGGGCTGCATCGGCTGTCGGAGCCCGGCGGGTCAGGGTAAGAGGCAGAGGCCGGCACGGGTTAGGGGGTCGGGCTGCGGGTGCGCGGGCCTCGGGTGGGTGGGGGCCTTGAGGAAGGGGCCAGTGTCGAGAGGGAGGAGCCTGCACCGAGGAGGCGGGCCAGGCAAGAGGAGGGAGCAGACCTGAGCGGGGAGGGGGCTAAACAGACTTTGGTTCGGTCCCTTGGCCTGCCTGCTTCTGGGCTCTGCAGGGTAGACTCGTGTCTTTCTGCCTGGATTCTCACCACCGCTGAGGATGGCAGGAGGCGCATGGCCCGGGGAGGGACTAGTCAACCCTTTCCAGCCCATGGCAACTGGCCTTATTCACCCCCACACACTCAATCCTCTTCTGCCTTAAACCTCTCCTCTGGCTGTCCTGGGAGTGGCCCTATGTTGGAAACCTGCCCCTCCCAGCTGTGTCCCAACCTCCTTAAGCCTGCATACGCTGGCCAAGTACCCTGCTAGGGAGTTTTTAACCCTTACTCTGTATTTCAGTCAAATGGTTGATGAAGGGAACTAAGGCCCCACTTGGGGCACCTGTGAATACCTGATCACCTCTCACTTCTTACAACTCTTTTAGTTTCCTTTCCCCACTCTCATCAATGAAAAGTCACCCTATCCTGTGGAGTGAAACGGGAGCCCAGAGGGAGGCCATCGGGGCTTCCTTCTCACAACTGCTGACCCTTGCTTGGGCTTTGGTTACCATTGATGGTGCATGCTGGGGCCTGGTCTTAGACCTATGCATCTGAGGTTGGCCAGCCTACTTTACTCCAGTGTCATGGATTTCTCCAAGCCTAAGGCCAGGTAGGAACTTTTGATGTTGAGGGATAGGTTTCTAATGGGTCCTGGGCTTTCAGGGCAGGTGGTCAGTCACACATGCCATAGTGTGGTTGGTACTTGAGGTTCTTTGGAACTAAGACAGATTTCTTTCCTTGGGTTCCTGTGTGGAATTCTGGGATTTGTAGTTCTAAATTAACCTCATGGTTTTTGAAGCTGGGAAGCAGCAGGCTGCTCTGAACCCTCTGGACCTGCTGAGGCATGGAGTTCAGGAAGTCATTCTGTTTTACAGTCAGGGGTGATTTTAGCTGACCTCAGGATTGGCATCAAGAGCCCTGATTAGGTACCAGCTGGGGCCATGGATGGCCTGTAACATTGTGTCTTCCTTCTGGTTGGTAGCATTTCTGGGGACCACCAGCTGGCTGAGGCTCAGGGACAGAGACGGCTGCTCCAGCTAAAGGTCAGTTGTGATATACATTGCCTGTTGGCACTAGGGGATGGGCCTTAGCTCACTAAGCTCCACAGAGTTGGACCGGGCCCCTGGAACTCCCACCTCCTCAAAGTCATGAGGCAGGAGGCTTCTCCTTATGTGACTAGGAACAGGTTCCAAGTGGGGAGGGGACTGGCTCAGCATCCGGAACCAAAATAGGAATAGAACTGGGAGCTGAGCCTGGAGCAGTTCTGGGCTTTTGGTTCTCTGCATCATCAGCCAGAATGCCTATGATTTCTGTGCTGGGCAAAATGTTTCTGTGGCAGCGTGAAGGTCCTGGAGGACGATGGACTTGTCAGACAAGTCGCAGAGGTGAGACCAAGAACCGTAGATGTAATCTGGGAGGTGATGGGAAGCTGAGGAATAGGGTGCTCAGGTGGCAGAAGGAAAATTACTTAGATCTTGGGAACCAGGCTGAGACAGGAACAACCAGGCTGAGGCCAGATAGGCCATCAGGATCAACCTTAGGGAACTGGGGCTAAAGTCAGAAAAAAATCATGGGTTTATCAGAGAAAAGAGCTGCGTATCAGCTGAGTCTGGTGAAAAGGAAGGCAGCAAACCTGCACAGGGTCCAAGATGGTGGTGGGAGGAGGACGGTGATGGCAGTGTAAAAATGAACTGTGCTTTCGGAAAGGAATGGGTAGGCTGAGAAACCAAAAATTCAGAATTCATCGAAGTTCAGGTTTCATCCTGAGGGTTTTGATGGCAAAATATATCCAGTGGAGGAAGGTGGCTAGTGGCTGCCACAAAATGGCCCCAGGGGCTTAAAGGTTAGGGGCAGTGGGATAGGGGCTTTCAGAGTTGCCGAGAGCACCAGGTGGTTGCTGATATTCTGGGAGGTGGGGGAGGGGTGAGGAGGAATGATATGGCAACATCGGATGAAAAGGAGGGGGATCTTGGCAGAAGTGGGAGCCCAGCTGAACAGCCTTTTCCCCATTCCTCAGTGGCCTCGGACCCCGCGTGGGCTGTGGAGTGGATCGAACTTCCTCGGGGCCTTTCTCTAACTTCCTTGGGATCTGCTCGGACCCTCCGAGGCTGGAGCCGGTCCTCTCGCCCTTCCTCCGTGGACAGCCAGGACTTGCCAGAGGTGCTGGGCCCCTGGTGTTGGTAGGGGAAGGAGGACCGCATCCATATGAAGGAGATCTGTATCCCCCTACCCGCGCCTTGCCAGCCTGTTTCTGGCTTCCTTTGCCTGCGAGCGTAGGCGCTATCCGGCCGGCAGTAAGGCCGCCCCCGCCGGTCTGCTCTTCTCGGCGCCGTGCCAGTGCCGGCGGGCTGCTCGCGTCTTTGGCGCTGACGTCAGCGCATCCCGGGCCATATCCCGGGAGACCCTGTTGCATGGTGATGGGTTGCCAAGGAGACATACACCTTTTCTCTGGGCCCGGGCCGCAGCTGCGCGGAGTGCTGGCACGATGGCCTTGGCTGGGGGGAGTGAGGGGAGGGAGGGAGTGCGAGCCAGGAAACACCCAGCAGGTGCTCCTCCCTCCGGGCCTGGCCAGAGGCTACCGGCACCACCCTGGGGGCCCTGTCAGCCAGGTACTGAAGGGGAAGGACAGAGGGAATGGACCTGAAGTCAAGGGGCAGGTGGTGACCCTCTTAAGAAGGGTGGGAACTGATGGAGTAGAGCTAGGCAATGCCTGGGATGGGTCCTGTATCTCTGACTTCAGTCGCTGGTTGAGGGAAACATTTGCCTGGGCTTGCCAAGGAGCACAGAGCCAGGCACAGGGTTGAGGTGGGAATCCAGGTGAATCAGATTAAGGCCCTGCCATCCTGAGATCCCTTGGAGAGATACAAGGGTAATGCTGTGGGGTTGGGGTGGGGTTGAAGAAGACAGAGGAAACACTGGACTAAAAACACAATAGGAGTTGACACTTGAGTCAGGCCTTCAATGGTAGGGAGAATTTTGTCAGGCAGAGATGGCATTCTTAGCCCAGGGAATGGCTGGGTTTCTTTGCCTGGAGGACGGCAGGAGGGCTGTTTACTTACAGGGAAAGTGGCCAGGTGGGGATTTACTGGGCAGAGGGTATGGGGGTGGGGGGGTGGGTTCCAAGCAGGACTGGAAGGGGGCAGTGCCTCACGGAGCCCTTCAGCGCCTGGCCCTGAGCTTGTACTTCATTGGACAGTGGAGGAGCCCAGGAAAGATTTTAAATAAGGACATGTTGTGACCAGTTGCACTGCAGGAAAATTGTTTACATTTATACCTTGTCTTGTTCATTCAGCCTATGTACTTAGAGAGGTTACTCTGTATCAGGCACTGTGCTAAACACCGGCGCAGCAGTGGCCAAAAGAGACTGGGTTTCCTAAAGAGCTTAAGACCAGTTAAGGAGACCAACAAGAAATAAAGGAACACACAAAATAGAACATAATTATAGCCTGACCAGGCGGTGGCGCAGTGGATAGAGCGTCGGACTGGGATGCAGAGGACCCAGGTTTGAGACCCCGAGGTCGCCAGCTTGAGTGTGGGCTCATCTGGTTTGAGCAAAAGCTTACCAGCTTGGACCCAAGGTCGCTGGCTCAAGCAAGGGGTTACTCGGTCTGCTGAAGGCCCATGGTCAAGGCACATATGAGAAAGCAATCAATGAACAACTAAGGTGTCACAATATGCAATGAAAAACTGATGATTGATGCTTCTCATCTCTCTCCGTTCCTGTCTGTCTGTCCCTATCTGTCCCTCTCTCTGACTCTCTGTCTCTGTAAAAAAAAAAAAAAGAACATAATTACACACATGGGACACATTAATAGAGGATGGTGACTTGTTACAGACTACAGAGGGAAGGTGGACAACTGGTAGGGTAGCCAGGAAGGATTCTCCAAGGGAGCGATATTTCAGCCAAGACCCAAAAGATGAGAAAGAGCCAGCCAGACACAGGAGGGAGAGAAGGGAACGCTTACGCAACATACTAGGCTGGGAGAACAGCATGGAGTCGAGCAGCTTGGGGGACCACCACTGTGCTTATCTGGGCAAGGGGCATTGAGAGCTTGAGGAAGCATTGTGGCAGAGGGTGAGGGTAATGTTAGAGGCAGTCTGGAGAAGGAACTAATTAGGTCTCAACATAGGTGGGTAAGGAAAGCCTATGGGAAATGTAATGGTTAATGTTGAGGTTGGAGCCAGACTAAAGGGGAGAATGGTGGTGCAATGCGAAGTAAGGAAGCATAGAAGCAGGGCCAGCTATGGGGAGAAGGTGTTGGGTTCGTTTTTGGTCATGCTGAATTTGTGGTCCTGGTAGGCTCTAGAAGCAGCTAGAACGTGGGTCTGAAGACTGAGAGAAGAGGGGCAAAAGGAAGGGGACCTGGATGTTATATCCTCCCTTTCTCTTTTCTCAAAAGCCCCTACTCCATGGTTTTTCCTGACCAGCCTTCTTCCCCTCTGGGAGCTGGGAAGGTGGAGGGTTAGCTGCAGTTCTGCTACTTTGGGCCTGCCCGTTTCCATCTCCCTGGGAGGACATAGTTTGCTGGTCCTAGCTTCTTACCCATTTACATATCCCAGCAGCCATTGGGACACATGTGCTGCCCTGGCATCTCTTCCCAGTTCCCCTATCCCCTTGATACTTTGGGTGGGCTATGAGCATCTGGGAGGACATTGCTGTCAGAGGAACACTCATCCCCGATGCTGTCACCCAAGGTGAATGTTGGAGACACAGTCGCGATGCTGCCCAAGTCCCGGAGAGCCCTAACCATTCAGGAGATTGCTGCGCTGGCCAGATCCTCCCTGCATGGTATGCGTCCCCCTTTCTTACCTCCGGCAATTTGGTCCTTTCTTCTACCTTTTTGCACATGCCGTTGGGTATTGTACCCTATGAGTTCCTGATGTCATCTCCCCTTTCCTCTCTTCCTTACGTGAATCCCAGCCCCTTCCTCCCAAAGACACATGTGGACCCTCACTACCACCACCCGTCCACTTCCCTCCCAGATGGTCCCTGACTCTGCTCTTACCAGGTGTTCTGATTCTGCCCCACTTCCAGGTATTTCCCAGGTGGTGAAGGACCACGTGACCAAGCCCACTGCCATGGCTCAGGGCAGAGTGGCTCACCTCATTGAGTGGAAAGGCTGGAGCAAGCCAAGCGACTCGCCTGCTGCCTTGGAGTCAGCCTTTTCCTCCTATTCAGATCTCAGTGAGGGTGAACAAGAGGCTCGTTTTGCAGCAGGTGATTGAAAGGATCAGCTACGTGTTTGTCATAGGGATGCTCTTTCTCATCTCCTTGGGCTTGGTTTGGGGTTTGGAATTTCCCCATGCCCCCTGTGTCTTCCCTCTCCCGTCTCCAAGCTGAGCCCTAATCTTAGTTCACCTCTGCTAATGACTTCCATGTTCTCCCCAACAGGAGTGGCTGAGCAATTTGCCATTGCAGAAGCCAAGCTCCGGGCATGGTCTTCAGTGGATGGTGAGGACTCGACTGATGAGTCCTATGATGAGGACTTTGCTGGGGGAACTGACTTAGGTGAGTGGACATTCCATGCTAGTGCTGCCAGCTGGGGTGGAACTGCCCGATAGGCCCCCGATTCAGAGCTCAGCCTTTGGAAGGAGAGCGGAGAGGGGCAGATCCTGTCCAGGCAGTCATTGACTTTCCTTTTTTTTTTTTTTTTTAAAGTGAGAGAAGGAAAGAGACAGGGAGAGAGATGAGAAGCATCAACCTGTAGTTGTTGCACCTTAGTTGTTCATTGATTGCTTCTCATGTATCTTGACCAGGGGGCTTCAGCTGAACCAGCAACCCCTTGCTCAAGCCAGTGACCTTGTGCTTCAAGCCAGTGACCTTTGGACTCAAGTCAGCGACCATGGGGTCATGTCTATGATCCCATGCTCAAGCCGGCAACCCTGTGCTCAAGCTGAATGAGCTCACGATCAAGCTGGTGACCTCAGGGTTTTGAACCTGGGACAGGTCGATGCCCTATCCACCGTGCCACCACCAGTCAGGTGGCAGTCATTGACTTTCTGTGGGCAGAAGGGCTGTCCACCCTCATGAGTGAGCAGTCAGCAGGTGGGAATGGAATAGTTCCTTTCCCACAGGTGCTGAGCCTTCTCTGCCTGTCTGTGCAGTTGGGCCTTGCAGTCCTAAAAAAATAAAAGAAAAAAAAGCCTCCCAGAGACTTTACCAGCACCTTCTGAGCAGTCACGGCTCTGGGGGGGTCTGTGTGCCTCGCCTCTGGAAGTCCTCGTAAGGCAGCCTGCTGGCTGGCTGGCAGCACAGATGAACCAGAGGACAGCAGCACAGCATGTCACAGGGCTGTGGCCCTAGGCAAACAGGAAGCTTGCTGGGCCTGGAATGCCACAGGCCTGCTGGCTCCAGGTCAGCATCCTCACATTCCAAGCTAGTTGGGGCCTTGCTCTTGGCCAGTGCTTGCAGAGGGGACCCTGTGGAGCTGTGCAGCTGTGTGGCTTTGCAAGGCCCTTCTTGCATCTTTCATCCTCGGGACCACGTGGCTGGCTTTCTCCATAGCTTCTAGGCTCAAGCCTCCCAGGCCACCATTCCCCTACCCCCATTCCTTTGCCTTTGAACCTCGCTTCCACACGCTTCCAAACCTCCAGCTAATTAACATGTTCCGCAGGGCGGCACTACACGAGAGCACACTGGCGACTGCTGCTGGTTTGGAGACCAAGACAGACCTGAACCACAGTGTTTTGTCTGAGTTCCAGGCCTGCTTTGACCTCGGTATAATGATTAATAACTAACATTTACCCAGGGCTGCTACTAGCCCATGTGGGATCTTTGTACAAATTTGAAGAAGGTACTCCTTTCTCTGGTGGGCGCAACCCCATGCCAGGGCATGCTGCTTGGTGAGCAGAATATGGGATGACTCTCAGCCCTCACTGACTGCCTTGGACAGGCTTCCCTTGTGCAGTGAACAACCTGTATGCCCATGATTGGTATCCCTACATTTATTGTTTTTTTACTGTGTGCCAGACTCACAGCTCTCAGCAACCCCATAAGGTAGGTATATTAGAATCCCCAGTTGAGGCTGAGAGGTTAAGCGATTTTCCTCAAGTTCCCTAGCGCCTATGCACCATCCCTAGAGCTGTGCCAAGGTGGAATGGGGAGAATGTGGCTTCCAGTTTGGCCACTGAGATGGGGCTAGCAGGGTGTCTTCTTTTCTCTCCTCCAACAGACATGGCTGGGCAGCTGCCCCTGGGACCACACCTCCAGGACCTCTTCACTGGCCACCGATTTTCCCGGCCCATGCGCCAGGGCTCTGTGGAGCCTGAGAGCGACTGCTCACAGACCGTGTCCCCAGAGACCCTGTGCTCTAGTCTGTGCAGCCTGGAGGATGGGTTGCTGGGCTCCCCAGCCCACCTGGCCTCCCAGCTGCTAGGCGAAGAGCTGCTCCTTGCCAAACTGCCCCCCAGCCGGGAAAGTGCCTTCCGCAGCCTGGGCCCATCGGAGGCCCAGGACTTGCTCTACAACTCGCCCCTCACAGAGCCCTGCCTTTCCCCCACCGAGGAGGAGCCAGCCCCCTGCGAGGACTGCCACCTGCTGTGCCCACCATTGGTGGGCAGCTGGGAACGGCAGCAGCAAGCCTCTGACGTGGTTTCTTCTGGGGTGGTGTCCTTAGAGGAGGATGAGGTGGAGCAGGAGGGACAGTGACACAAATGCCTGGTGGTGGCATGTGTCCCCTGGCTGCTGCTGGGGGCAGAGCCTCTGTGCCCAAGTGTGGGCTTGAGGCTTCCAGCAGAGCTCCAAAGCTGGAGGGCTCCTGGGAGCGATCACTCCACATTGTGTGTTTTGCATGAATGTGTCTAGAGAGGAGGCAGGAACCAGGCTGGGGGCGCATGTCCAGCCCCCACTCCTGGGGTTTGCCGGGGGTTGCCCGGGGCCCCTGGAGCATGGCTACAGCTGTGGCAGAGTGATGTTCATGTTCTTAAATCAAAAAATGCCACATGTCTCTTCCTCTGATGATGTGAACCCCTGAGGGGCCATTATGACTGGGCTGTGGGGATAGAATGGGAGGGAGCCCGGCCTCCCCCTCCCGCCCGCCTCTGCTTCTCCTCACCTCCATGTCCACGTGCAGTGCTTGACAGAATAAACCCCTCTCCCCTTGGAGCCTACAGATTGAGCCCTGAGCGTCAGTCCCCCAGGGCCCTCTCCCAGCTGGGCTCCTGCTGTGCTTCGCCTTTCCATTGTCTCTAGATCACTGTCTTTTCTAAAGAAAGAGGGGTTTTGGTCTGTTCTTTCAGCTGGATCTTCTCTGGGAGGCATTGGAGTGATGGAAGTAGAGACCTTCCATTTCCTGGCCGCCCTGAGGGCTCTGGGCCCTTTCCCAGTCCCTCGCAGTAAGTGTGGGCAGGGGCCCCAGCCCAGCAGGCTGCCCATTCATCAAGTTTTCTTTAGGGTGAGGTTGGAAGAGAGGATGGCTCTGGTTGCTCGAGCTGTGACTTCTATGTTCTACCAGAGAGGTCCACCAGGGGGCAAACGGGTGGCCAGGCAGTTGTCTGCTGATGCCTGAGCAGGACAGGAATTGTGCCAGTGGGTGACAGTCATGAGGGAGTGTCTCTCCTTGGGGAGGAAAGAGGGTAGTGCCTTTCTTGGCAGAGGAAAGGCCAAAGTGCCAGCACTGGGGGCAGCTGGGGTGCTGATGGCCAAACAGTGGGGGCCTCTGCAGATCCTGCACTCATCCCATGGACAGGCTCTGGTGTTTTATGGCTATGTGGGTATATAGGGGGCTAGAGATTTCAGGCCTTGTAGGCTTTGGCAGGTAAGAGGGCCCAAGGTGAGAACATGAGCTGATGGGCACAGGCATTCTATATATAAGTGGCTCATTAGGTGTTTATTTTGTTCTATTTAAGAATTTGTTTTATTAAATTAATATAAAAATCTTTGTAAATCTCTATATACATCTGGTCATTGGCGGTTCCAGTATAAACCATCTTAGTTCTATCCCTTTCCCCTTCAAAGGGGCAGCAGGGGTCAAGCGACCCCACCCCATCGTGCTGGGCAGTGCTGATCTTCCTGCCTTTGGAACACATGCTGTAGGTGGGTGCTGGGTCAGATTCCAGGTAGGAGGAATGGGGAGAAGCCGTACCCCGGGGCCGGCAGCTGCCTCCAGCTTTCCCAGGGCAGAGGGGACAGGAAGGCTGTGGGATTCGGGCCGGCAGCCAAGGCCGCCTCCATCCCAGGCCGCACACTGAAGAGTTCACTGGCACTTGTCGTCACTGTCAGAAGGGCTACCCTCCCCCGGGAGGCTGTGGCGAGAGCGGGGCCCCCAGAGCGCATGCACCTCGGTGGTCTCTGTGTCGCTGCTGCTGGTGGCGCTGTCACGAAAGCTGGCGAGGGGTGGCCGGACTTTGACGCCCTGTGCTGTGACCGAGCCCTCAATAGCCTTCCGGAGCTGGAAAGGTGAGAGGGTCAGACAGCTCCGTGCTGCCATCCCCCTCAGCACTCCCGCAGGGGGCCGGACATAAGCCTCCATGCTTTTCTGGAAGTGGAAGTGGCTTTGATGGCCCCTATCATCTTACCTCCTTCAGGGTGACGATTCCGATGAGTCTGCCGATACTGGTGACATAAGCATGGTCCACTCCCAGCAGTGAGAAGATGGTGTGGGTCTGCAGGGTGGGGAGAGAAATATTGGACTTGACTACACAAGGGGAGAGGGGCCCAGGCCAAGGTGTGGGTTGGGGGAAATTAGGGATGCCACAGATGGTGGCGGAGGGGCAAGGCACAGCAGAGGGAAAAGAACAAGAATGTACAACTGATCCTCAGAAGTTTGAAAGTGGGAATCTTTTTTTAAAACTTATTGCCTTTTTTTTTTTAAGAGAGAAAGGAAGGGAAAGAGAAACATCAATTTGTTCCATTTATTTATGTATTTATTGGTTGATTTTTGTATGTGCTCAGATGGGGAATCAAACCTGCAACCTTGGTGTATCATGATGATGATCTAAATAACTAAGCCACCCAGCCAGAGCCTGATAGTGGCAATCTTTATGTTGATAGAAAAACGGACAGAAGATTCTTCATCCCATGATAGAAAGGAGGACGGAGGAGAGAATAGCTGTTCAGATATGACACCAGGTACCCAGCTAAGCCTGACATTAGTATTTAATTTCTGAGCTGCCCTGTGAAGTAAGTATGACACCCATCCTGTAGGACAGGCAGCGTGAGGCTCATGGTGAGGTGACTTGCTCAGGGTCCTCAGTAAGAGGCGGCCTTGCGGCTCCCAGCCACTCTCACCACACTCCAGAAGGAGGAAGCACTGCCCTGGTGGTTCTGTGCCGAGGTCTGACTGGTCATGGATGTGCTCAGGAGGAAAGTTCCAGACCCCTGCTGGGGGTACTGGCTGTGAAGCCTGTCCCTCTCACCCCACTTCAGCGGCTGCCACATGCTGCTGCTCTGCCCTCGGCTGGCTGGCCGTCTAGGTACCCCTTCACTCTGGCGTCCAGGTACTGGCTGTGAAGCCTGTCCCTCTCACCCCACTTCAGCGGCTGCCACATGCTGCTGCTCTGCCCTCGGCTGGCTGGCCGTCTAGGTACCCCTCCACTCTGGCGTCCAGCCCCCAATCTTGGCCTGCAGCACTCTCTATCTCGGACACAATTTGCCTTTTCTGGGGCCTGAAGCATCCCAGGTCCTCTTGAGACGTAGACTGCAGGCCAGGGGACAACAGTCTCCCCTCCTCCCCTGTTTTTCTTGCTTTGGGCCCTCCCCCAAGCTTTCAAATGTAATCACCAAGAGTTCAGAAATTGTCAGTTCCCTTTGTGCTCTGAAGTGGATTTTCTTGGGCCAGATGTCTTGAAAAACACTACTGACTCAGCAGTTCCTGGAATTTTTGGCCTATCATTTATCACACTGTTTTCAGTTTACTTGTAAGCCTCTTGGCTTAATGCTTGAATCAAAATGGATAATACTCCAGCTTCTTGAGTAACTGGTACTCGGAAGTCATTGTGATTGTCTTAATACTTTAAAAATGTTTTCTTGCACAGTTGCTGAACTCTTGAAAAGAACTTCCAGAACTTTCCTAACTTTCTCCTAAGGCATGACAGCACTTATAAAAAGCTAGAGTTCAGTGTCAGCATAAGCTTTTTTGTGCTCCTCTAATACCTGTGTCATAGCTGTCACGTGTTTAGCAAGTCCTTTGAATCCTACATGCTACAAGTTATCTTTAATTTCCCTATCTGATTTCATAGGGTAACATATCTCTAGTCTAAGATTTCTTGTTTTAATAATCCCTTGGCTTCGTCTTCTATGTTTAATAATCCATCTCAGCCTCTCTCAAAGATCCTATTAAATCATTCCCCTGGACTTTCTATTCGCTACAATCCTAGTCAGAGTGAGCTTCGGGCAGGCTATACAGCCTGTTAGGTTTGCAAACCCCTCGTCCTGGGCAGTCATCAGCTTTATTGATCTACTTCCTGAATATCCTGGCCATTCTCTGACTCCCTCATCATCCTCACCAGAACTGAATGGGTTCTGCTTTCTGCCTCCCTTTCATCCACCTCTGCTCTGTCATCTTATCAGCTTTCTCAAACCTGAGTAAGAGCCCAGACTGCCCAGAATGGCCCATAAGACCCTTACCAAGCCCACCTCAGCCTTTCTCTTTCCAGCCTCAGATTTCACCAGACACTCCAGCTTCCAGCCTCATAAAATCACTCATCCTTTTCTGAAAACGTCAATTGCTTGCACACTTCCCTCATTACCATCTTTTAAAGTCCCCTGTTGGCCCTGGCCTGGTAGCTTGGAGTGATATCACAATACACTAAGGTTGCAAGTTCAATCCCTGGTCAGGGCACATACAAGAATCAACCAATGAATGCATAAAATAAGCGGAGCGACAATCAATGGTTTTCTCTTCTCTCTTTCTCTCTCTCTGAAATCAATAAATAAAAATTAAAAAATAGCCCTGGCAGGTTGGCTCAGCGGTAGAGTGTCGGCCTAGCGTGCGGAGGACCCGGGTTCGATTCCCGGCCAGGGCACATAGGAGAAGCGCCCATTTGCTTCTCCACCCCTCTGCCGCACCTTCCTCTCTGTCTCTCTCTTCCCCTCCCGCAGCCAAGGCTCCATTGGAGCAAAGATGGCCCGGGCGCTGGGGATGGCTCTGTGGCCTCTGCCTCAGGCGCTAGAGTGGCTCTGGTCGCAACATGGCGACGCCCAGGATGGGCAGAGCATCGCCCCCTGGTGGGCAGAGCATCGCCCCTGGTGGGCGTGCCGGGTGGATCCCAGTCGGGCGCCTGCGGGAGTCTGTCTGACTGTCTCTCCCTGTTTCCAGCTTCAGAAAAAATGCAAAAAATAAATAAATAAATAAATAAAAAATAAAGTCCCCTATTGTTTGCCTCTAAGTATAAGTAGTGGTAGTAATTTTTAAAATATATTGAATACTGCCTGACCTGTGGTGGCGCAGTGGATAAAGCATCAACCTGGAAATGCTGAGGTTGCCGGTTCAAAACCCTGGGCTTGCCTGGTCAAGGCATGTATGGGAGTTGATGCTTCCTGCTCCTCCCCCCTTCTCTCTTTCCCTCTCTCTCCCCTCTCTATAATGAATAAATAAAACCTTAAAAAATAAGAATAAAAAAATAAAATAAAGTTTGTTATTTAAAATATATTGAATACTTACTAAGTGCCAGGTACTCTAAGTGGTTCACATGTATCAATCCTATGAGGTAGGTACCATGATGCCCATTTTACAGATCAGGAAAGTGAAGCACAGAGAGGCTAAGAAATTTGACAAGGTTACACAGCTAGCTACCTTGCAGCAGAGAGAGGATTTGGTTCAGCCCAGTGTTGACGGTACAGCGTTCCCCACCTCCCCCCACTGCTGTTCTGGAGACGCCTCCGGATGAACGAGGTACGGAGCTGATATGGCCATCTCCAGTTGCACAGGTTCCTAAATAGTCTCCAGTGTGTTCCCTTGACCCTCTGAATGTTCTGCTCCTGATCTTAATTGGGCTACTACTTTATTGACTCCTCAGGCCTGCAAGGACATTTTGAATTCTAATCTTTTATGTTCTTATCACTTCCAGTTCTTTGCACTTTTGTTTGTCGGTTCCTCAAAGGCTTCTTCTCTTCCTGATTTTTAAGTTTGTAACAAACACATACATTGTTCTTTTTTATTTTAATTTAATTAGACACCAAGGAGCTCATTGGAGGGCCTGCATTTCTTGGGCTTGGGAACAGTGAATTGACAGGGAGAGGGACAGTGTGGCCCTCTAAAAGAATACTGGAACTGGGGCCAGGAAATCTGGGCTCTAGGCCTGACTCTGCTTTACTTATCTGGACAGGAGATTTTCTCGTTGCCTCAGTTTCCCTGTGTATTAAAATGATTAAATGTATAGGCTTTTGGGTGAAACAATCTTGGATATCAGGCCTGATTCTGCTTGTTACTAGCTGTGTGGCCTTGGTCAACTTGCTTAACCTCTCTGAATCTCATCCTCATCTATAAAAGCTGGAATATCACACTATATATCTTACAATGTGGTTGTGAGGATTAAATTAAACACGTGAACAGTTTAGCCCAGTGCCTGGCACATAACATGCACTTAAAACATGTCAATATTATCATCATCTTCATGTGATGTCTGAGGCCTAAGTAAGATGATGGAAAAGCGTTCAAGGTTTTAGGAAGAGAGGTTTTAGGAAGAGAGGCTTTAAATAAAAGCCAAATGTACTGTTTACAGGCCTATCTCCTTTTTTCTTGCAAGGGCACTATAGTTCCCCACAAACTTTGATCTGGGGTCTTTACTTCTTTACTCAAAGGCTGATAAGTTCCTTTGTTAATTTTCTGTTTCTCTTTTGTCCTCTGTCCTTCCAGCCTGGGCCGCTGCTTGTCCACACTAAGCTGGCTCTTGGGCACAACTTGCATCTACATTAGCTGCAGACCTTGGGAGTGCTCCCCCACTGGCCCCTGCCCCCATACGGGGGCCTCAGACGTGTGCACATTAAATCTAACAGTTTAGCTAACACTCCCCTTGGCTTCTGCCCTAGCAGCCCTCTGGGTGTGCCTGCACTCCCTGTCTTCACTGAGAAGCCGGAAGGTGTCCCGTGATGCCACTGCCCCATCCTGGGGAGCCCCTGAGGCAGTTCTCCACAGAACTCCCACCCTCTTCTATGTCAGCCTCACCCACCACCATCTGTCTGCACTCAAGTTTCCTACCCATTTCTGCAGGCTGGTTTTGTCCTTCTGCTGAGCTATCTCCCTGTGTCCTTACTAGTTTTCCTGTGGCCTATATTAAGTGAAACTTTCTGGGGTCTGACATTCCAAGCCCCCCACTGGGTGTTTCTCATCTTTGTTTATCTCTTCTCTGCAGTGTCCCCATCTCTACTTGAATGTTTGTTAACTTGTTTATTAGATTTTCTTATCCTGCTTATTTCTAGCCCATTTTTTTCAGCGTGGGTATATCAGCCTTGCTGGGAGCTGGCAGCCTCCCCCCAGCTCTGACCCTAGCCTGGCCTCTGGCTCCCACCCAGCTTGAGCCCTGTCTTTGTTGCTGCTTTGGTCCAGAGTTCCCTGGGAGAAAGGCTGAGAAGAGGAAAAACTATGATTCCACTGCAGGCAGGAAGAGGCTAAGGGGATATGACTCCTGGCCTCCCATCATTTGAAACAATGTGTTTGAAAAACATCTCCATACAGAGCCCACTCTCTGCTGTCCCTTTTCCCCCACTGGCTTGAGCCCAAACTCGTGGGAAGGCCTCGATCCCCGCCCTGTTCTCTGAGCCCGGGCCAGCCCTGGGCTGATGGCCTCACCTTGTGCAAAGAGGTCCTCTCCACCAGCTGGAAGGGGGCGGGGTCAATCTTGCAGTCACTGAAGTTGACAGGTTCATCTAGCTGCTGCTCCTCCCATTCCAGAATCTGGGGGTATGAGAACAGGAGGGTTAGGGAGAATGTGCCAGCAACGGCTCTCACCTACCTGAAAGCTGACCTGCCCTTTTTCCTACCCCGTGGTCCCTCCCATGGGGACAGAAGCCAAGATGATGACTGCACACATCCCGGAAGAAACACAGTCCAGAGTTCAGTCACACCTTACCTCCTCAGGGGTCATTTCACTTTCCAGGTCTGAGTCGCTCTAGGAGAGAGGGAGGGAGGCTGGCACCTGGGGCTGGGTAGAGGGGGTGTTTCTCCCCACTAGGGGAGGTTTACCACTTAGACCCTAGCCTGCCCTGTCTAGTGCTCCTGAGCTACGAAACAAAATGGGCACTTACTGCCAGGGAGATTCGGACCCGCTTCAGCTTGCGCTTGTCACATGGTTCTGACTTCTCCAACTTTGTTAGAGCCGAACAGGAGAGAAGAGGAATGCATGTTATAGGGAGGAGGGAGGTGAGAGGAGTGGTGGAGCTGTGAGGAAGGGTGCACTGCAGGGGCAGAGCTGGCATCTAGGAGGGCAGAAGGCAGGGAGAGTGGAAACAGGTGCTACAGGGCTCATGGAGAGGTTATCTCAGCATTAGTGAGCTGCAAAGAAAGAGCCAGACAGACAGGCTCCAGCCACTCACCTCCGGAGCGGCCTCAGGGGGTGGACTGCCACAGAAGAGGCTCCTGAGGGCGATGCCAGCCTGCTCCACATTCCCTGTGTTTCCAAACACAAGGCTCTAGGGCAACGCCATCTTTGGGGGAGAGGTGTCTTGGTTCCACCCCTGGTCTATTCAGGCAGCCTTTTAGCTAGGATGTGCCCTAGCCACAAGGTGCACAGGGACCCTTGCGCGGTCTCAGGGGCCAGGCTCCGGCTCTGTGCGAGGATGGAGGGAGGTGCTAGTGGGTGCTGGGCTCACCTGGGGGACTTTCCCTGAGGCTCATTGAGTTGCTGGGCCCCCTCTTGAGAGCTGGCTTCAGAGTCTTGTGAGGCTCCCCACGAGCTTCAGGGAAGCTGGAGTCCTCTGTGCTCACCTGCACAGGCAGGACGGGGCTGGTGAGGCTGTGGCCCAGGGTACCTAGTTCACTCTCCTGACCAGTCTACACAGCAACATTTTGGGGGAAGTCTGTGTGGCTGGGCAGGGCTTTCCCCTCACCTGGAAGCGGACAGAGCTCTTGGGGCTGGGGGGACTCTCCTGATCAGGCGGTGGAGGAGTCTGGGCAGCCCGACGTTCCTGCATGTGCTGCCGCCTGCGGGCCGGGCTCAGCTGCGCCCCCAGCAGTGCCACCACCTGTGAGCGTTCAATGGAGCCCAGGAGGATCATTGACTCTGATAGAGAGAGCAAGTGGGAGGACTCAGAGCCGAAGGTGAGGCCCTCCCTGTCC
This sequence comes from Saccopteryx bilineata, assembly GCF_036850765.1. Classification (NCBI taxonomy): domain Eukaryota; kingdom Metazoa; phylum Chordata; class Mammalia; order Chiroptera; family Emballonuridae; genus Saccopteryx; species Saccopteryx bilineata. The sequence continues at coordinate 69,849,495 of NC_089497.1, read as the reverse complement.
CCAGCCCTCTCCTCCAGAGCAGGGCCATGGACACAGGCCACATGCCAGAGGGAAAACCTTGACTGGCAAATGCTATTATTCCCTTTGGGATCAAGGAGACTGGCTCTGGGCTCCTGTTCCCTCCCGCTTCCTGACCAGGGACCCTGGGAGATGTTCCTAGCACCGGACCCCCTGCTGGTCTCACCAGAGGACTCTACTAAGGCCAGCATGCGGCCCTTGGTCCTGTGCAGTGCCAGTCGCAGGTCCCGGTAGGTGCAGCTGAGCGCCACGTGGGGGACATCTCGCACCATGATGTCCTCCACTCGCACCCGGTACTGCCTGGGGGCAGAGAGAGACACCTGGCTTGTAGTCGGCATAGGGAGGGTAGCTGAAGCACTGCCACCTCAGGGCCATCGGGAAGGCCCAGAGCCCATGGGGACAAGGGCTCAAAGCCAAGCAGCACTCCCAGCTGCCCCAGGGTATGGACAAGGGGAGCCCTGGCTAGGAGGGAGCGAGGTGACTGGTCTCTCAGCTTCATGACTGAGGACCTTGCTGGAGGTGGGTATGAGGGGTCCTAGGATACTTTCTGCCCCTCACCCACAACCCCTTTGTCGCCCTGCCCTCCGTACTGGTGGCGGCCCCAGCCCAGCTCAGGCAGATAAGGCAGTTTCTTGATTCGGATGATGCTGTCATAGAGTGAGGGCTGAAGGCTCTGGGCAACAGCGTTGGCCAGGATGACGGCGATCATGACAGGCAGGATGTGGGCAATCTGTCCTGTGAGCTCAAACACGATCACGGCTGTGGACACTGTGTGTGTCACGGCTCCTGCCAGCGCAGCTGCCCCTGGGGATAGTCACATTTAATCTCCTTAGGGTGCCAGAGACCAGATGACCCTCCCCACCTGGTGGCAATCCTATGGGTGCCCTCAGGGCTGCCCAGTACAGTCTTGGGAATTGGATTCTGTATCTGAAGGAAGCCTGGTTTCTGCCAGCAGGGGGCACCAGAGCAGCAGACCCTATGGCCCACCGGGGTTTTCCAGGACAGGTGGGGACCTGGAGCACTCACCTACCACTGCGTAGCCCCCAGGCACAATGCGGTAGGTGCTGCTGTCCGTGTGGATCCCATCTGGGAACCAGGCAGCCATGCTCTCACCCACCAGACGCCCAAATGCTGCTCCTTCAGGGAGGGGGGTGGGAAGAGAAACAGGTAGTGGAGGGGGAGGGTGGGGGCACTAGGAAGAAAGAGGGTCAGAGGGTAGGGGAGGGGCCAGCGGGTCATTCAGAGCAGGGAACAGTCCTGTGGGGGTAGGCATTAGGGCTGGGGCTGCACCAAAACCCACTCCCCGGCAGGAAGGAATGGCTAGGGCGTAGCAGAGGGTGGGAAGGGTGAAGGTTGGAAGAACAGGCACTGAGGACTCACCAATGACAAAGACAGGCATGAAGGCCCCACAGGGTACTGGGATGGTGGTGGCCAGTGCAGACATCCAAAACTGCAGGCAGGAGGCAGTTCAAACAGGTAGAGGTGCCACCTGGCTCCAGGCAGCCCCCAGCTCCACCCCAAGGAGTATACATTGCTCATCAGGTAATAAACCTCCCAACTATCCCAGTGAAAGGATGGAGGACTCCAGAACCAGATGGTTTGGGTTCCAATTCTCACTCTGCCACTAGCAACGTGATGTTGGGCCAATTACACCCCCTTTATATCTTTTTATTTATTTATTTTAGAGAGAGAGAGGAAGGGAACAGAGAAAGACAGAAACATCTATCTGTTCCATATGTGACCAGGGCTCAAACCCACAACCCTTGTGTATTGGAATGATGCTCTAACCAACTGAGCTATCTGGCCAAGGCACAACCCCTTTATGTCTTGACTTCCCATCTTTAAAACAGCAGGACTAACAGTACTTTTCCATAGCATTGTTGTAAGGCTTAAAGGAGTTAATATATGGAAAGTGCTAAAGAACAGTGCCTGGCACCTAATAAGCCTGTGTAAATGTTAGCTATACATCTGTAAGTAGCCTCACCTTCATGAGAATGAAGATGACCAGGGTGAGGAAGACATTGGCACGTGGTGGGCTCCAGGCCTGTGAAGTTCCTGGTGGCTTTAACTCTTCTACCAGTCCCTGGCGGACCCACGTCCGGTTGTCAAATAGGGTGACCAGTGTCTCTTTCTGTGAAAGCTAGAGGTGAAAGGGTGCCTCAGGCTGGGGAACAGACAGGATGAAGGGAAGGGGCCCATAGGTGAGCAGGGATGTTGGCTTTAGAACAGATGCATCCCAAGGGAAAGCACACATTCCTGTTCTGCCTGGGGTTACCTGTCCAGCCATGAACTGTCCCAAGCCAGGGGGGAAGGTCAGAGTGGAGATGAGCAGGGTCACCAGAGCCGGGAAGAGCAGGCGTCTAGAGATGTAGGTTTCGCAGCATCAAATATGGGTGGTGCACCTACTACAGACTGGTGGAAGGCTGGGTGCCCTCACATACCTCAGGAGTGAGGTCACAGCAAAGCCTTGGCTCTTAAACACAGTTCTGGGAGAAGGTCCCCTTTGCTGTTCATGAGACGATGGCCCCAAGGCTGATGGCCAGCCCAGGTTATCGTGAGCCCAAAGAACTTTCTGTTGGCTCCTGCTTCCCTTAAGTGGGTAGCCATGGCAGACAGTCCATCCCAGCCCTCTCTGGGACACCTGTGAGCCATTCCTCCTCCCATGCCCTCAGAAGTCCTAGCTGAAGGGTGCATTGTCCGAGTGAAGTTTCTGCCTCTGTCTTTCTGTGGTGACAGACTGAAGGTCAGTGTTAGGGGAAGGAGGCTGGGGCCACTTATGCAGTTGACTGAAGGTGCCATAGGGAGCAGGTTCAGTTTCTCTGAAGGACGTTCGTCCCAACAAAAGTCATGTCTCAGGCCGCCCCGCTCCCCTTCCCTGGGCCACACCTGAAAAGGCTGTGCTCCAGAGATCAAACACACAACCTCACCCACCTCCGTGCTTCCCTGGACGGAACTAAGGCTACTGCTCTCCAAGGAGCACTGCTCTCTGCGCCAGGCCCAAGGCTAAGGAAGCCTCTGTCTTTGATCTAAAATGCCCTCTGCCACTGACTAAAAATTCAAAATTACCTGACAATTTTCAGGTAGTCTGCATTACCAAAATGTTCAACCCACCTGGAAAATACCACTGGTTGATTTTCTCAATGGAGTACCTACTTTTGACGGGGCCACTAAATGCCAGCTTATCTGTGACCGCCCCCACCCCCACCCCATTACACAACCCGAAGTAGCTTAGAGAGGACTCCAAATCCAACTCACTTCTTCATGAGGAAGCGGTTGATGGTTTTCTGCTTCCGCATCACCTGAACAATCTTCCGGTTCAGGTAGACAAAGAGTGCTCCCCCGAAGCCACTGGCAATACTGGAGAGGAGAAGCATCATTGTGAGTGGGGTCTTCCTTCTTTTACCTCCTCCTCTCCAACAGGCCCCAGCGACCTCAGCTCCTCACCCAATGACAGCAAAGGCCGGCAGCTCCTGGAGGTCAAAGGGAAAGTCAAGCCGGAACCGGGTTTTGAAGAGAGCAGTGATAGTCTCTGAAGGGGAGGCAGAGTAGCAGAGGGGGCAGTGTAGTTTTGAGGGCTCCACATGAGCCATCTCAGGGGCTCCCCACACCCCCGGGCGCCCCCACCTTCGTCGCGGTTCCAGACTGCCAAGACCCGGAAGATGAAGGCACTGAACGTGGCAGCAAAGAAGCCCCGCCAGTAGTTCCGCACCGCGAAGAAGGTGGAGGTGACCTCGATGCTGAACAAGACGCCTGCAGGGGCCAGGAGAGTCCTGCCTGAAGTCTCAGGACGCAGAGCCAGAGGAGAAGGATAAAGGGGGCCAGGCCAAGGGCAGGGCTGGGGGCTGGACGGGCCGCCTACCTCCGATAGGGGCCGCAAAGCAGCAGCCCACTCCCACAGCACAGGCAGCGGCCAGCATCTCTGTGTTCCGGGACTCATTCTGGTGAGAGTGGTGGAAAGGGCAGGCAGCTGGGCTTAGCAGCCCACCCCTCTCTTCTGTCCTCCTCCAGGGTCCCTCTTACCTCATAGATGCCCCCAAAGAGGGAGAGGAACTTGCTGAGCAGGGCAGCACACATGCTTGCGATATGCACAAAAGGGCCCTGGGGAGTGGGAGCACGTGGTGAGTGGGGAAGGGGCCCCCTCTGACCCCAGCCCGGCTATTTCTTCCACTTGGAGGGACCCCTTCATTCTTCAGCTTGCAGTTACCTCCTTGCCAAGTGGCATCCCGCTGCCCAGGGCACAGGTCAGCCCGATGACCTTCGCTACAAAGGTCTTGAGGGTGAGGTATTCCTTTAGCACCACGCCTCGCAAGATGGTCTTCATCTCAGGGATGCCAGACCCTGGAGAGTGCACAGTCCCAGAAGAATAATTTAATGCGACCGTTTCAGGAGGTTCCACCTCTGCCCTCCCCTCCTCTCCTACTGTACCAACAGCCTGAGGAGCCAGGATCTGGGTGAATCCAGCTGAGAAAGTGATGAGGACGACAGGATAGGTGACCCAGGCCAGGTACTGGAGCAAGAGGTTGGTGTTCAAGCCCTGGAACATCCACTGCTGAGCTGTGGTCAGAGGATGTGCTGCTGGACCCCTGAGGTGTATACCCAGTCCCTGCCTGGCCACTGGGACAGACTGATATGAGAGGCTGTCCCAGGGAGCATCACACAGAGCCGGGGCACAAGAGGCTGGGAGGGGGCCACAGAGGGCCTTCAGTGGGACAGAGATCTTTGTAAGTAAGGGTTAGCTGGAGAGGGGAGGCAAGAAGTTGTGGCCTATGGGAGTGGCAGTGATTATGTCTGGGGCACTTAGGCTGGCCAAGTAGCCAGAATACTAGGACTAGTGTGGCATGGAGGAAGCAGTCGATGCTTCCCAGCCGTCCCCTGCCAGCCCTTGTCCTCACCCTGCAGACAGGCAGCAATGGCATAGTCCATAGCCCAGCTGACCAGTGCCATGACGAGACCCAGCAGGACCAGGAAGATCCAGTCTTCACCAACCCTGGACACTAGGAACTTATGACAGCGTACGGAACAGACTGGGAGGAGGGAAGGGAAGAATAAGGAGGCTGGCACAAAAGTGCTCCTCTCCCTGCCTCCTCCAACCCCTCAATGGGCAGCTCTAATGAATGGCCTCTATCCCCCCAGCACAGCAAGCCAGATCCCCTGCCCCAACCCAGTCTCACTGCGGCAGCGGGTGCAACGGCTCTGTCCATACTCCAGGAGCTCTGGGGGAGCTGGAGGGGAAAGTGGGCCCCTCCAGGGCTCAGGCCCTCCCAGGCGGATCCGAGCAGCCTCCTCTTTGGCAAAGGCCCCAAGGTCCTGAGTATACCGGCCATACATCTGAGCAATGGGGAAGACAGGGTTAGCAGCATGCGGGCTGAAAGGGGATTTAGGGAAGGTTCCTGGGGTCTCAGCTCCCCTTTACCCAGCCCCCATATTTTATACCCCTCTTGAACCCATAGGTCCCACTTTGGCTTGGTGTGGGAACAATGCACACTGCAGACTGTGGGGGCTGTCCTGGCAGGAGTAATTGGGACAGCCAAGGTATAGTGACACAACTCTGGGGGTGGCAGAATAATCAGTCCTCTTCTCACAGGCATGGGGGAGGGGGAGCACTGAGGAGGAGTGGGAAGGCCCTCGCAGAGGAGGGATGGAAAAACCTAAGGCAGTCTGAAAGTGGGAGGAGGGAAGGTCAGAGAATAAGAGATGGCCAAGGGCATATGGGTAACAATAAGGGCCTCAAGGACCTGGGGGCAGCTGAGGTGGGCCTAGAAGCAGGCCGGGCCTCAATCCTTATCACGTTCCTGTTGGGCCTCTGGCTGGTGACCTGTTCAGCTGTATCCACCCCTCTCCCCACCCTAATCCCCTTGTTCCTATTCTCCACCCCCCCTCCCAGCCTGCCAGTCCAGTTGGGAGTGGAAAGTCCCTCTGGGTAGATGGGGAGTGCTTGTGGCCTCAGCCTACTCTGGAGCTGCCCTGAGTCCATCGGTGGGTAGGAGGACAGCACAAGCTGATGGCTGGACTGTGACTGTAGATGCTGGGGTGATGGGACCAAAGAGTCTGCGAGCCCAGGCTAGACCTGCCAAGCTGGGCGTGTGTTGGGGGTGGGGAGGAGTAGATTCCGGCTGCCACCCGCGGAGCTTTGAGACACAAAGGGCTCCTGTTGGGGCTGGGGTGGAGAGAGGGAGGGAAAGATAGAGACACAGAGAGAGAGAGAGAGAGAGAGAGAGACAGAAAGAGAGAGAGAGAGAGAGAGAGAGAGAGAGAAGGGAGGAGAGGGAACCAGAGAAAGCAAAAAGAGGGGAAAAGGAGGGTCCTGGAGAAGGAGCAGAGAAGAGAAAGTAGGGAGGAGGAAGGGAGAGAAAGAAAGTAGAGTATAAAGAGGCAGACACAGTGTCAGAGTGGGAGGTGAGCCTGTGAAAGAAAGACAAAAGGATCGGAAGGAGAAGGGGGAGAGACTGGAGCAGAGAGTACCGGGAGAAAGCTTGACCCTGAGAACTCATACCAGAGATAAAGACTAGGTGAAGGAGCTGGGATGGGGCCGGTGCAACAGATAGACCGCATTTCAGGGCCAGGTGCTTGTTTTTCTTGACCAATGCCCCATTCTTGGCTTGTGCATATGGACAGGCTTGTCCGACCCTATGTGAAGGCTTGCCCCTGTATACTTGCTCCACCCCCAACCCTGCCACTTCTTCCTGTCATCCTGTTTCATCCAGTCACTCCCTCTCTTAACTGGGCACCTCCCAGCCTCAATTACAGCTGGGGGCTCCCTCCCTGCCTGCTTCCTGGGCAAATTCCAGGACCAGTTGTTTAAAAAGGAGCCCTTCCCTAGAGTTTGCTCCCTCCCAACACAAGAAGGGGCAAAAGGCTTCACAAACACTGTTACAGAGGTGGCCATGAGTCAGCTCGGAGCCCCAGGACCCCTGCTTCTAAGGAGGTCCAGGGACACCCCCCTCCCCAAGGGTGGGTGGGGGCTAGATGTTTAGAGTAAGCATGGACAAAGGTCCCAATTCCCACATCCATTTCTGTCTGACCCATCCTCCTTAAGGTCTTGTCTCGGAGGGTGGCAGGCCACCTTTCCCCCCACAGAATGGAGGGAGAGGTTCCCGCCAATGCTGGGTTGCCAGCCCACAAGGGTGTGAGGGGTGGTTGGGTCTGACCATCTTTCTACACACTCTTGTTCTATGTCTGGCACTGTAAAATACACTTACTGGGAACAGAGAGAATGTCTTAAACGGTGGAGATAGGAGTATAGAGAGATAAAGTTCAACGGCTGTGAGCCATGCTGGGCAGGGGTAGTGGGTATTGAGACTTGGGCCCAGGTGGTCAGGGGGGAGGAGCAAAGAAAACGTCCTGGTGGGGGAGGTAAAGGCAAGGACACCTGGACAAGCACCTGACCTTCTTGTCCTCTGCAGGCCCCCAGCCTCAGCCTGAAACTTATGTGCAGTCTGTCCTTTAGCCCTCCACCCTGTCAGGCTCTTGAGCTTCAGTTTCACCAGCTCAGAAGCTCAGAAGCCAGGGTTAGGGCAGGCCCCCGGTCCTCGTGCTCCAAGGGTAACCAGGAGCAGCAGTCTGGAGTGCACTCCTCAGGGCTCGGCTCGGCTTCACTTACCAGGGTCTGCTCGTACTGCAGCGCCCGCGGCTCCATCCCTTCCTCTGAAGCTGCGGCCGCTGCGGCCGCCATCTCCGCGCACAGCCCTCGGGCCTCCCGCTGCGGCTCGGGCTCCGGCCTGGACTAGGCTCCCCGACCGCAGAGCCCGCGCCGGCACCCGTCCGGTCCCCGCAGCCCGGACGGCCGAGTGCAGACAGCCTCCTGCTCCCGTCCTCTCCTGGGCGGGCGGGCCGAGGGCGGTGCCCTCTGTGCTGCTCCGCCCGCCGGCCCATCTACAGGGGACGGCCCACCCCAGCCGGGGTCTGCGATGGGGCCGCCTCCCAGGCTTGGGAGAGGCGGTAGGGGGCGCTTGTAACGCGCGAGTCCGCGCCCCGTCTCCGCAGAGGCCGGGGGCTGAGAGTGGCGCCGGGTGCCAGAACGGGGGCGGGTCCGCTGGCACGTGGAGGGGCCGGGCCTGGTCTGCAGCTCCGTTCTCCGGGGCGGGAGAGATTGGAGAGACCCGGGCTCAGTAGGGCCTGGGGCCGGGGCGGCAGAACCGTCGAAATCAGACTCTTAGACCAAATCTCTCTCATTGGAGTGGTACCCTCTCTTGCTTCTCCGGAGAGGCCAGCGATTCAGAAGTGCCGCTGCTCGGTCGGGAAGCAAAGCTGGGGGACTCGGCGGAGCATACTAGGTCCAGGGCGGGGGGCGATGCTCAGACCTAAGACCCCCGGTCTCTCTCATCCCCTCCCTTCCTCCTTTTTTTCGCGGCTCCCCCAGGGAGGTCCACCTGGAGCAACCTAGACTGCAAGGTGTGCGGGAAGGGGTAGGGGTGGAAGTGAGGAGGGAAAGAGTGAGGACCAAAGTTAAGAAGGTCTAGGTGCTGAAGAGTCCGCTCCTGAGAGGCGGATGGGGGTTGCGGCGCAGAGGTCGCTTCTTCCTGACGGGACCCAAGCAGGAACCCGTGTGACCACTGATGTCTTGCCGCCATGGGGAAATGGCTCGGTGGGACTCTTGGTTCTCTATCAGTGTCTGGAGAAGGATAGAGGAGAGGGTGTGGTGAACACCGGGTGGATGGGCTGTGTCTGTGTCAGTGATAGTGTCAGGGGAGAGGCCAGTGCCAGGAGGTAGTACCAGGATAAGGGACATGCGGGAGGCAGAGGTGTGCCGCGGAGGAGGGGGCAGTGCCAGGATGAAGGGGCACATAGGAGATCAGTGTCCAGAGGGAGAGGATAGTGGAGGTGTAACGGGCAGTACCAAGCCGAACGGGCAGTGCTCAGAAAGGCAGTGTGATGAGGTCAATGCCAGGCTGTAGGGGCGGTGTGGGGAAAGAGAGCAGGGCTCAGGGGGAGAGGACAGGGCTGGGGAAGGTGCAGTACCAGGGAGGAGACAGTGAAGGCTTTCCTCTTTCCCATAGTGACATCATGGCAAATTCCCAAACTGAAAGGACCCAGCTCGGATAACACCCAGCAGGGCCGAGCTGGCCCGGGCCGGCCTTGGTGCCAGCTGGAGGGGCTGAGTACTGCGCCCTGAGGGCCAGCGCTCTGGGGGCAGGGTTCTGCTCCGCCCTTTCTCCGTGCGGACTGTGCCCTCGGCAGGCACGCGAATCTGCAGGGTAGGGCTAGGGCCGGGCTTCTCTGGGCCAAGGATCAAGGTCTCTTCCTGGGGTAGGCCCCCATGCATTACACTCCTACAGCTTTCTCGATAGGGACCCTGAAGAGGGCGCAGTAGAGCCTCAGCAGAGAATAAGAAACCGCGCCACCTCGGCGGGAGGAGGGGCCTAGCTATCGTGCTCCCGCCCTAGGGTGGGGTTAAATAGACCTGAGACCCGCCCTCAACACAGAAGTCTCTCGGAAGCAGTCGGTCGGGGCGGAAGTTAAAGATCCCCGAGAGCTAGGCAACGGAAGTCTCCTCTTTACTGCTTGTCCGTGCGCATGCGTTATTCTATTCCCTTGCTGCTGTTCTTCAGGCGCTACTTTTCCCTCTCCTCTTCCTTGCTCCACGCGGAAAAGTCCGTGTACCCCTATTCGTGGTTGCTCGCTCAGCCCCCTTGCGCTAATCTCAAGGCTCTTGTACCATGGCGGGCATCCTGTTTGAGGATATTTTTGATGTGAAAGACATTGACCCGGAGGGCAAGAAGTTTGACCGAGGTAAGTAAGGTATGTAGAGGCGGTTTGAGGTAAGGGGTTAATTTGGTCCTTGGGGACACGCTCCTGTATCCTGGCCCCCCAACTCACGTGACCTGCCCCTACCGGCAGATTCTGATCTGGGGACCTCCCGCAGGAGACATTTTATAGATGAGAGAACGGAGACTCCGAGCTCTCCTTGGGTTCACACATGCTGTGCCCGGTATCTGATCGGCCTTTTCTCGTGGCACTAATAAACTCCTGGGCATCTTTCTGATCGCTACCCACCCGGTGCTAGGCGCTGCACTGTGCACCTTACACGCCTTGTCTTATTTCTTTCAAGAGTCTCCATGAGGTAGGTGGTGTCTTACCCATTTTTCTCTGAGAAGTAACTCACCAAAGGCTGCACAGCGAGTAATCCGATTGCAGAACCTACATATTCTGTTTGTCTGTTTTTTTTATTTTTAAAATTGAGTTTATTAGGGTGACACTGGTTAACAAAACCATACAGGTTTCAAGTGCGCAACTCAACAAAATATCATCTGCATAGTGCATCGTGCATCCATCGCCTAAAGTAAAAAGTCTCTTCCACCTATATTCTTACATTGCTCTTAGAATCTTGATCTCTTTGTGAAGCCCTGTCTGAGTTAGAGTTGACTGTTTGGAATAATAACGAGTTGTACTTTATTATGCCATTGATCAATAATTGTTTCTCACTGATTTCTCACCTTTTGCCTGGAGACTGAGATGTTCTTCAAGACAAACACCAGTTCTTACATGTCCTAATAATCCCCTCAGCATAGCGCTTGGCACAGAAAGACAAAACCTTTGGATGAATAAATAACTTGCCATAAGTCAGCTTGTTTCTTAATTACCCAGGCAGGCCTTACAATCTGGATATTATGTTGCCAGGGGACTTTGGTTCTTTTTTGGGGATTGTGCCCACTTGCCATAGTTTCATCTCCCCTTTCCTGCTTGCATGTCTGGTTCTGATTGAGCCTGCACTTCCGTGAGAGCAGATGAGAGGCCAGTGGAAGCAGACTGGGTTAGATTGAGTGTTCTAGTGCATACGGTCTCCCAAGGTGGGGGCTGCAGGGTTGACCTGGGTCAGGCAGTTAAACTCTGCGGCTCTTTCTCTGCTTCTTTCCAGTGTCTAGACTGCACTGTGAGAGTGAATCTTTCAAGATGGACCTCATATTAGATGTAAACATTCAGATTTACCCTGTAGACTTGGGTAAGTATTTAACACAGATAATAGCAGGAGACGTTTTGCCGTTTCAGCTCTTCAGCCTTAGATATTGCTGTTACTTTCAGGTGACAAGTTCCGATTGGTTATAGCCAGTACCTTATATGAAGATGGTACCCTGGATGATGGTGAATACAACCCCACAGATGATAGACCTTCCAGGTGAGGGGGTGGAGGAGGGAGTACTTGAGATACACCCAAGGACTAAGTAGTTAAGTGTATAGAAAGACCCTCAATTAATTTTTGGAATAAATGATTTATCAGCAGAATCTGAGGAGCCTTAAGGAAATTGCCGCACTTAAGAATTTAGCCTGACCTGTGGTGGCGCAGTGGAAAGAGCATCGACCTGGAAATGCTGAGGTCGCCGGTTTGAAACCCTGGGCTTGCCTGGTCAAGGCACATATGGGAGTTGATGCTTCCAGCTCCTCCCCCCTTCTCCCTCTCTGTCTCTCTCTCTCTTCTCTAAAAATGAATAAATAAAATTAAAAAAAAAGAATTTAAATAACCAGGTGTTTATCTAGGTCAGTGATTGTGAGTTGTAGCTTTTTGATGGCTGAGGAAATGACCACTGAATGACCTAGGCCAGGGGTCTCAAACTCAACTCAGCATGTGGGCTGCAGAGCAAGATCACAGCCGTTCGGCGGGCTGCACTAGGTCTACAAAAGGCAACTGTTACGCAACACTTTTCTCACTGCAGTTGAAAACAAAAAAAAATCAGTACAACAAGCACAATCGTACATGCAATTTACTCAGTGTCACAAAACGACCAGAAACTGTAGTTCGCATCACAACTGCTGTTAATTAAGCTAATATCTAGCTAGGATGCTAGAGAAATGAAAAATACAAGTAGGCCCCTAGGCTTACTTAATTTTATCCAAAATATTTTGAACTTCGTGGATTAGTCTGCGGGCCGCACAAAATTGTTCGGCGGGCCATGAGTTTGAGACCCCTGACATAGGCTGTGTGGGCCTTGGCTCTTGGGAGGGAGTTTGGTGTGATGAGAGTTTGGAGCCTCACTGAGTTCAAATCTCAGCCCTACCACTCATTTGTTGAATAACCTCTTTCAGGACTAAATGACATTGTGTTTGGGAAATGCCTGTTGTTATAATGTTGGCACTTAGTTAGCAGTAATCACTTTTAAAGAATCTCTTATTATTGTTAACTACTTTTAAAAATAACTGCCACTGTTGTTCCACAGGGCTGACCAATTTGAGTACGTAATGTATGGGAAAGTGTACAGGATCGAGGGAGATGAAACTTCTACTGAAGCAGCAACGCGTCTGTAAGGTCCTTGGTCTTGTGGGAACCCTTTCACCCTGCTCTGCCTGAGAATTTGGGCCGTGCTTATGCTTCCTGTGCTGGGTCCCTCTTCCCAAGCAGCTCAGACCTAAGCGGGCCCCAGAAAGAAACTTCTGGGAATAGTTGTTGTCAGTCTCAAATGTAGGCTGCTCACTTTGCCCTTTGTCAGGGCCTCGGCTCTGATGGTCCAAATGAGAAACGGGGTGATTTTGCTGTGTGCAGTGCAAAGGAAGGTTGCTTCCTCCGGAAAAAGATTCAGCATTAAGTAATTAAACTGCTAGGGATGTGTGTGTGTGTGTGTGTGTGTGTGTTGCTACTCTGCAGTCCAATCCCTAGTTCTTTGGTTTCCCTGCCCAGCTAGTTTTTCTTTTCTTTAAACTCTTATTAAAACAATTTGTGCCCTTTGTAAGAAATATGAAAAGCAGAGAAGTAATGTGAAGGAGGATAAAAAGTCCCCAATAACTAGATCCAGAGAAAACCTTTTACAGAAACATTTTTGAATAAGTTTTTTTTCCTGTGTGCTTTTTTTCTTTGAGATCATGTTTATTGACAGTGTTTTCTTCTGCTCTTTCTTGCTTAATGTTATGTAAAACATGTTTCCCGTGTCGATTTAAAGTTTATCTTAGACATTTAAGTAGCTGTATAACATTCTAGTAAATGGATTTATTTTAATTGATTTGACCATTTCCTTTATTCTGGGCATGTATTATTTTCCACTTTTGCTATTATAAAGAACACTACCTTGTACATATCTGTGTATTCATCTTTGTCTCAATTTTGGTTCCCAATGACAAAACATTAGAAAGATGCCTTTTCCCTGGTTGGGTAGCTCAGTTGGTTAGAGCATTGTTCCAGTACGTCAAGACTGTGGATTTGATTCCTGGTTAGGACACATACAAGAATCAAGGAATGAGCTTGATCAAGTGGTGGCACATGGATAGAGCATTGACCTGGGACACTGAGGACCCTGGTTTAAAACCCTGAGGTTGCTGGCCTGAGTATGGGTTCATCCAGCTTGAGTATGGAATCATAGACATAGTTGCTGGCTTGAACCCAAAGGTCCCTGACTTGATCAAGAGATCACTGGCTTGGCTGTAAGCCCTCTCCCACCCCCACCAGTCAAAGCACATATGAGAAGCAATCAGTGAACAACTACAAGTTGATGTTTCTGATCTCTCTCCTTTCCTCTCTCTCTCTTGCTTAAAAAAAAAAAAATCCGCAATGAATGCATAAATGAGCAGAACAACAAATCAGTGTTTCTCTTACTCTTGCTTTCTCTTCCTACCTCTTTCCTCTCTCTTTTTATAAGATCAAATTAAAAAAAAAAAGGTGTTTCTTTTTCTTAGGTTATACTGGAGAGCTTGCACTCATGGGACCGGCCCTTCTGTTTCAGCTCTGCCTACGTGTCCTACGGGGGCCTGCTCATGAGGCTGCAGGGCGACGCCAACAACCTGCACGGGTTTGAAGTGGATTCCAGAGTTTACCTGCTGATGAAGAAGCTGGCCTTCTGAGCCACCTAGGAAGCCACCAGCTGCTTAGTCACTCAGGTCATGGACATTTGTTCAAGTCTGAGCAGCAGTTGCTATTGTTCACCTGTGTGTGAGGGGCTGGCTCTCTGCATTGTGGGTGTATCTTTAGGTGCTCTGGACTCAATGGGAAACCAACTTGCCTGTGAAAGACTTAGTGGGGGAGTTTAAAACGAATTAGAAGTCGTTTTGTGTATGTGATTTTTTAAATTAAACTTTGCTTTTTCAGACTTTTCCTCCCTTACATTTTTTTTTCATTTAATTTAAAATCAGGTTTTCCAGTTTGCCTATGGTACATTATGTCTTTGGCCCTTAGCCAGATGATCACATGTCAATAAAGGATCTGTCCCAGCCTTTTGGTATCTGGGTTCAGGGTTTCTCAGTCTCCTGGCTGACTGTCCCCAACATCTATCCTCCAGTGTCATTTTCTTTGTGAGAGAGTGTTGTGCTGTTGGCTCCTGGGGGCACTGCCAGCCTAGAAGATAACACCCATTTGGCATAGAATTTTGAATTGGCAAGGAGCCCTGCTCAGGTCCTAACACTTTTAGTATCTCTTTTTTTTTTTTAAGATTATTTATTTATTTATTTACAGAGACAGAGAGAGAGTCAGTGAGAGGGATAGTCAGGGACAGACAGACAGGAACGGAAAGATGGAGAAGCATCAATCATTAGTTTTTTGTTGCGCATTGCAACACTTTAGTTGTTCATTGAATGCTTTCTCATATGTGCCTTGACCATGGGGCTACAGCAGACTGAGTAACCCCTTGCTTGAGCCAGCGACCTTGGGTCCAAGGTGGTGAGTTTTTGCTCTAACAGATGAGCCTGCGCTCAAGTTGGCAACCTCTGGTCTCGAACCCAGGTCCTCCGCATCCCAGTCCGACGCTCTATCCACTGCGCCACCGCCTGGTCAGGCCACTTTTAGTCTCTTAAGAAGGCAAATCACATGGACTTGAATGAGTCACTTGTGTAGTTTGGAAATGTTCATCTTTTTTTTTTTTTTTTTTTACAAGGACAGAGCGAGAGTCAGAGAGAGGGATAGACAGGGACAGACAGGAATGGAGAGAGATGAGAAGCATCAATCATCAGTTTTTCGTTGTGAGACCTTAGTTGTTCATTGATTGCTTTCTCATATGTGCCTTGACCATGGGCCTTCAGCAGACCGAGTAACCCCTCGAGCCAGCGACCTTGGGTCCGAGCTGGTGAGCTTTTGCTCAAACCAGATGAGCCCATGCTCAAGCTGGCAACCTCGGGGTCTCGAACCTGGGTCCTCTGCATCCCAGTTTGACGCTCTGTCCACTGCGCCACTACCTGGTCAGGCAATGTTCATCATTTTTATGGAAGCTTTGGGTAGAGGCTTTTAGACACAAGCATGAGACACGACGATGAAAACAATAGGAAAAGTGGATTTGGTGGCTATAGGAGCAGGCTGAGGAGCAAGCTCGCTGCTCAATATTCTAGTGGTGACCTGGAGGGGGAGGTTAAGTGGTGTTTCTTACCAATGACACTGAGCAGGGAGCTGCCACACAGGTCAGTGAAGTGGACACGGCATTAGTACCAGTGAGGCTGGCAGTCCAGTGCCATCGACAGACGATGCAGCAGCCTGACTGCGTCACGAACTTAAA
Organism: Saccopteryx bilineata; assembly: GCF_036850765.1. Lineage (NCBI taxonomy): Eukaryota > Metazoa > Chordata > Mammalia > Chiroptera > Emballonuridae > Saccopteryx > Saccopteryx bilineata. The sequence continues at coordinate 69,834,079 of NC_089497.1, read as the reverse complement.
ACCCGGGGAAGAACACTGCTGGAGAGTTGGTGATGCATACAGGGACTCCAGCATAGGAACTGGCTCTTCAGCCTGGCATTCAAGGTCTCTGGCAAAGTATACAGGACTCGGATTTCCCCTGAGACAGTGGTCCCCAACCCCCAGGCCGCACACTGGTATTGGTCCGTGGGCTATTTGGTACCGGTCCTCAGAGAAAGAGTAAATAACTTACATTATTTTTGTTTTATTTATATTTAAGTCTGAACGATGTTTTATTTTTTAAAAATGACCAGATTCCCTCTGTTACATCCGTCTAAGACTCACTCTTGACACTTGTCTCCGTCACGTGACACATTTATCCGTTCCGCCCTAAAGGCCAGTCCGTGAAAATATTTTCTGACATTAAACCGGTCCGTGGCCCAAAAAAGGTTGGGGACCACTGCCCTAGGAAGTTCAGGGTAACCAGAAAGGTTGAGTGTGTATTAAGCAGTTGTCTCTTTGATCTCTGGGTTTGCCAGGGGACCAGGTCCCCTGGTGGGATACCTGGGGTATCTTCTTTCCCCATCATTTTCAGGTCTTTACATGAGGTGTTAAGAGTATTTAGGGAAATAGGTTGAAGATGAATGGTTCCTGTAGGGGGGAGGTAAAGATGTTTCTTTTGCTTTAGTATGGGGGGAAGGGCGAGGAGGGAAATTAGAGATGCAGTGGGGGTTGGGATGAATTTTTATGGAATCCTAGAACCTTTCCATGGAGTCAAACATGGAGGGTAAGGGTGGATGGAGAAGGGTAATTTTAGGTTAGAGTGGGAGAAGCTAATTGCCAGTAATCGTCCGTGGGGTGGCATAGCAGACTGTCCTAGCTGCTCTGGGGTGGCAGAAGAAAGAACTGGCACACAGTTGAATAGAGAGAGGAATGTTCTGGTTGTAAGTTTGTGTGTGTGTGTGTGTGTGTGTGTGTGTGTGTGTGTGTGTGTGTGAAGGCAAGAAGAGAGAATGATTTGGGAATGGGTTAGATATGCAATACTATTCAATACAGGCAGATTAGTTAAGAGTGGAGAAGCCCATGAGTAATTTACATTTGCCCCTGCCCCGGAGTAAGTCAAATGCTAATACTGGATGCCTGGAACTTTCTGGCTATACCCTTTGCAGTTTTGCCATCTTTGTCTCATCTAACTGAGCTGAGAACCTCTAATTCTTTGTCTCTGGTCCCTTTGACATAACTGGTCCTAGGTGCTGCCTCTTTCATGTACCATAAAGAATTTCAGCCTGACCTGTGGTGGCGCAGTGGATAAAGCATCGACCTAGAAATGCTGAGGTCGCCGGTTCGAAACCCTGGGCTTGCCTGGTCAAGGCACATATGGGAGTTGATGCTTCCAGCTCCTCCCCCTTCTCTCTCTCTGTCTCTCCTCTCTCTCTCTCTCTCTCTCTCTGTCTCTCCCTCTCCTCTCTAAAGTGAATAAATAAAAAAATTAAAAAAAAAAAAAAAAAAAAAAAAAAGAATTTCATTTGATTATTAGGTTTAATTTACCTTAGGACTGCAGTAAATTAAAATTTTCTACTTACTATTCCTTTGACTGCATCCTGGAATTTGTAGTGTAGATGAACCGATTCTTTCCCATGCAGAAACTGACACCATCCAAGATTTGGACAACACTTGTGAGATTTGTGCTTTTGTTGATTCCTTTTCCATGGCAACTGTTCTGTCTGTGATCAGGGAGAGGGTCACCTGCAGATGTCTAAATTGGTCACCCTACCAAGAGTTTTGGTTTTCTACTCAGAACTCTTTTAACTGTTGATATATTTACTCCCTTGGAAAATTTCTCCAATAAGTAGAATCATTGAATAATACATTGGGCAGAGGACCGCACCAGAGAGAGTATGGGCTTCAGACTAAGTCAGCCTGGGGTGTTTCTTCTTTTCCTGCTCACAGGCTGTGAAACCTTTGGGAACTTGTCTGGCTTCTCTGAGCCTTGGTTTTTTCATCTATAAAATATGGATGATAATACTTACCTTAAAGAATCATGTGAGCCTTAAAAAAGGTAATGGACATAAGATTCCTGGTACAGTGACTTTCATTCTGTTTTAGAATGCCTTTAGTGATCCTAGGGTATTTGCAGCAGTGTTTGGAACTCGGGTACTGGCTCCTCTACCTATGTGGGAGCCTTCCCTTTCCTTTCTGTGAGGAGGGGAGAGGGAAGACCTCCATTAGTTTTCTCTACAGGAGCCTTTGGAGGTAAGTGACCTTTGCAGTGGAGTTTTTGTTTGGGGTAATATAAACCTCTTCCAAAGCACTAAGATGGCATTTATTGGCAAAGCCCCAGAAGCCTGACTTCTTTCCTAGAGATCCCCTAACAGAGTTTATGGTGGTCACACAAGGTCGCTTTTTAGAGACTATTCACTTCTGGGAATGGGGAAATGAGCCTTCAACTTTTACTTGAGTTGTACTTGTCTTTCCTGCTGTGTGAGCCCCAGGAGACTGACTCCTGCTACTTCCTGCACTTCCCCCCGGCCTCCACAGGAGGGAGGCAGGACCCCAAGCCTGGTGACGCTTCCTGCTGAGTGGCTGAAGCTCTCGCTGTTTGCTCAGCTGTCACATCCAGTTCTGGTCTAGACTGAAATGTCTGCACAGTCTTACCTGAGGTGTGAGGCACTCCTAGGCTTCCTGTTAGCTTTCCTTAATTTCCCTTTTATTTGGGGGGGGGAGGGGTAGAACTATTGCCCCCTGAGAAGAACATCTTTTTCTTTCCAGTTAGCTTTTGGGTACTTTCATTTGTTCTTTTTTTTTTTTTAATTTATTTTTTACAGAGACAGAGAGTGAGTCAGAGAGAGGGATAGACAGGGACAGACAGACAGGAACGGAGAGAGATGAGAAACATCAATCATTAGTTTTTCATTGTGCATTGCAATACCTTAGTTGTTCATTGATTGATTTCTCATATGTGCCTTGACCGTGGGCCTTCAGCAGACCGAGTAACCCCTTGCTTAAGCCAGTGACCTTGGGTTCAAGCTGGTGAGCTTTTCCTCAAACCAGATGAGCCCGCGCTCAAGCTGGCAACCTCAGGGTCTCGAACTCGGCTCCTCTGCATCCCAGTCCGACGCTCTATCCACTGCGCCACCGCCTGGTCAGGCTCATTTGTTCTTATTTATACAGTTTTGTCTATAATGTAGGGAAAGTCTTTCTGGGAGACAACTTCTCATTTATTTCTCAAGAGTAAGGATCTCCTAAGAAAAGGAGATCAGAGTCCCATTGAGAATGATGGTGAAGGAAGTCAAGAGACTAACCTTAGTTCTGAGTAGAAAACCAAAGCTCGTTTTAAAGTTTTCTGACATAAGATTAGTCTCTACCTCTGTTCAGAGGCCAGGCCAGTCCAGGCCTTTGAGGAATTATCATATGAAAAAAGCCTAGAAAGAATTTGTAAGTTATAAATTTGTGCAGAAAATAGACCAAAGATAACTAGATGCTCTTGTGAATATTATTGATAGCTTAAAAAAATAGCTTCTGGCGTTTTAAACAGTTAAAAATGGTCCCCTTTTCTTTCCTGTGTATCCGCCTTTACCAGGGCTCTTGGTTCAGCGCTCTGGGTTGCAGATGAAAGCAGGAAGTCCGTGCAGGTGCATTCGTCCCCCAGGGCTGTGCCTCTGGGTCGGGAAGCCGGGTGCAGGTGGTGCATTCGTCCCCCAGGGCCGTACCTCTGGGTCGGAGAGTCACACGTGGGAGACAGTGCTGATGATGGCAGTGCCAGCACCTTACTCTCCCTGAGACAGGTTCTGGAAATGAGGGTGGGCTGCAACTGGAAGAGGACTGGGAGGGTTAGGCGTGATAGCAGAAGGGTCAGGAAGAGGGAGCGGGAGCTGGAGCTGGACCGTGGGGCTGGGCCAGGCGGGTGAAGGAGAGAAGAGTGTGTGCTGTCCAGTGGGCGGAGGGGTTAGGGAAGGAGAATACCCAGGATGCAGGTTGAATGGCAGGGAGCCTGTGTCCGAAGTCCCTGGAGAAATTCTCAGGGCTCCCGGGACCCTGGGTGAGGGTCCAGGAAAGAGTCCATGAGTTCCATTTAAAGGTCTGTGTGTCCTGTTCAGGAGTCCAGGGATTTGGTCTAGGGACCTGGAGGTTTGGTTCAGCAGACCAAAGATCTTGGCTCTGAATCCCTGCAGCCTCTTCGGAAGTCCAGAGCCAGTAGTTTTGGCTGAGACACTGGAGTTTGTCTCCAACCATCCGGAAGTCCTGTTTGGAAGCTTGCTCAGTGTGTGGAATAGAGAGGTACTGCGTGGGACAGTTGTGGTGGGCAGGGCCCGCTTGGCACAGAGAGTGGGCCCTATGACATGCAGCAGGAAACGCACCTTTCCTCGGAGCAGGTGTTGGAAGCTCAGGAAGATGGCAGTGGGATCTTTGTGAGCTGTGGTCCTGCCCTGTGGAGGAAGCTGAGGGCAGAGGATGGGCCTGAGGCCAGAGACCTGGGCCAGATATCATGCCTCCCTTGTCTACGTGAGAAGATAGGGTACCAGCACCCAGACCTTATGGCTGGGACAGAGCATTCCTTGCTAGGTCATCTCTTCTACCTCAAGATGCCTAGAATTCCTCTTCCCTCAGGTCTCCTAAGGAGACTGAGTCAGAAAAGGACACTTTCTATAGTTCCCTTGACTGGGGATTTACCTGGGTTCCAAGGAGGCCCTGCAGGGCCCCAAGGAGGAGGCGGACCTGTCCAGAAAGCTGTCCCAGTAGGGATGAGAGGCAAGTGGGTCCTAGTTGTCCCCGTGCTGCCATCACTCCCTCCAGCAGAAGGGTCGTCGCTCCCAGAACGTCCTGTGCCTTGATCTGCTCCTGGGAAAGAGATGGAAGAGAGAAGTGTGCTGCTTCAAAGGGCATGCTGCTGGCGGGCGGGGAGCCTGGAGGAGCAGCCAGCAGGATGAATCATAGAAGCCGAGAATTGGACAGGACCAAGGGCCCACCCAGCACAGGAATTCCTTCACAGTCTCCCGACAATTGGTCATCAGCCTCTGCTTGAATAACTCCAGTGTCCGGTAAGCCAGCCTGGTCTTACACTTAATTTCAGTCAGAAAAAGTCAGAAAAGCTCTTTTCTTTTTTTCTTACATTATTATACTGAAATCTGAAATCTGCTTTTACCTCTTGGTTCTTGGGCTATACATCTTTCTGCTACAAAATCTTTGCATCATGTGATTCTTTTTTAATTAATGTAGAGATGAGACCACAATAAACAGCATAAAGATAAAGGGCAGGGGCTTGTTGATAACTAGCAGAGCCGAAACTACAAGGGCTCCCTAGGACCTACCCTTCCATAGCCCCGTCCCCCTGGAAGATCTGAGGGGAGAATGGGGTTCCAGGGATTTTGAGGGTAGAAGAGTTAACCTGCTACAAGTGCTTCCTCCCAGTAGGGTTCTGAGTCTCAGACTAAAACACTTCGTGCTATATACCACAAGACAGCCACTTCCTCCAACCTAATTTGACAGGCTGTTTTCTTTTTTTAAACCATTCCTCATAACATGTTTTCTAACCTCTTACTGTTTATAATGCTTCCTCTTGAACACATGCTATTTTAATAGGTCCCTCTGAATAAATTAGCATGTGTCTAGAGGAGGATGTCTAGTATTCAGTCAAGTATTTTTAAGTGTAGTCTACTAAGAATTTTATAGGAGTATTTCCACATTGTTGGTGCTAAACATCTAAAGCTGTCCATAATTGCTAGCTTTTTAAACAGCTGCTTCAATAATGTTGTTAAATGTGAAGCTTGCGGTCCACTCAAGCCTCTCAGATCTGTTTCATAGTAAAATCTCGGGTTAGAAGGCCCTGACCTGCGGTGACGCAGTGGATAAAGTTTCAACCTGGAATGCTGAGGTCGCCAGTTCAAAACCCTGGCTTGCCTGGTCAAGGCACATGACAGTTAGTGCTCCCTGTTCCTCCCCCCCTTCTCCTTCTCTCTCATCTCTCAAATGAATAAACAAATAAATAAAAATTTTTAAAAAATCTAGGGCTAGAAGTTTATATGAGGGAAGCAGGGGCATTGTGGTCTGAAAGCTGGAATAGAACTTTACTCAATTACTTTACACATGTAGAATTTCTTTATGTATCTCTGGTAAATTACCAAGTTTTGAACCTCACCTTTCAGTGATTTGAATCTTGATTCTGTCTTTCATTATTTTTGCTGTGGTTCCCAGCTTTGTGTCATCTGTAGATGACAGATCAGCCTTATGTCTTTTATGTCAACTTAAGAAACTTGAATGGGAATAAGTCGAAGGCATGGCCCATGAGAGACTCCTATGCAGCTTTACATGGTGTTGAGTTTTGAATCTATTTAGCATATTGGAACTGTAAGCCATCATCTTGTCCAGAGGATATTATCATAGCAGAATGTAGATAGGGTTAGAGTGGCCAAGCTGAAGGTGAGATGTTTTCAGGGAGCTCAGGAATTTTGAAGAATCCATGGGAAGCAGTAGGAAAGGGATGAAGACAGGACTGGGAGAAACCATGGGGAGGGATGGCTCTCTTACCGTCTGGGTTTTCCATTTTCCCAGGCTAAAGTCCACAGCAGGCAGCAGGATAGGTGAGGACAAAGGGTTAATGTCTGGGCACTGGCTCTGTTAAAAAAGATTGGTAGGGAGGAGGAGAGAAGGAAGCTGAAACAGAGTGGGGACATGGTGACCCAGTGGCCAGGATGGGCTTTCGTGAGTAATATATCCAGACTAGAGCTTTTAAAGGAGAGTTTGCAAATCTTAATCCTTGTCAAGTAGTGGTGATCAAAGACAATATTGGAAGAAGAATAATTGGATCAGGGAGTGACAGGAAGTGATGGGAGTGAGGGTATTTTGCCAGTTAAATGGATAAAGGGGGCAGTGCTTGGGGATTCTCACCAGTCTGCTGTGAAGGACATGGGAATCACGCAGCAGTTTATTTAGGAGTCGTGGGTCACAGGCAGGAGGAGCTGGGTTGGACCAAGTTAGTCTTGCAGTCAGGAGAAGCATGACCATGAGGAGCAGTTCTTAGATGAGGAGAGGTGAGGTTGAAAGGGGTGGATAAGGAAGGTGAGGGTCAGGAATTCCCATTTAGGACCCAGACCTGAAATCCAGGGAATCTGCCACTCAGAGATGGCAGATCTCCTTATTCCCAGAATAAGATCTCCCAGAATAAGATTTCCTTATTCCTGGGAAACTGGGTTACCTCCCCACACTGTAGCACATCTCCTTACCCCCCACCCCCATTCTGATTTGGTCCTCAGCCCCTCAAGTGTGTTCTTACCAGTCAGCTCCATTCCGGCCTGGCTGTCTGGTTAGAGTGGCTCCCTGTATGGGGCCTCTCCCCTGAATCCTTCCTGGGGCCATGGAGGCGGCTTGGGCTCTTATATTTCTGGGCAGAGTGGGGTGGGGCACGGCACAGGTGGGCCAAGGGAGGAAGAGAGTCTGGAATCTATCCTGCAAGTGACAGGAATAATGAATACTTATTCAAGTTTTAAGGAAGAGACTCTGGTTGGGGGAACAGCTGCTGGGAGGGCTTGTGATGCTGAGCAGCCTAGAACTGCTAAACCTCTGAGCGCTCCCATGTTTTCTTGTGATTGTAGCGTATGGTGTCTTCTCAGACACCTCAGCGTATGGTGTCAGGGTTTCTCAGTGAATCTGATATGGTGCCCCTGCCCCCAGCTGAGAGCAGCAGGACAGGATATGTACACACATACACATCTTAATTGGCCTCAAGTTCTGAGCAACCTTGGCTCTTTGCTTGGAGAAAACCTAGAATGGGGATAGAGAATGAAAGTATTGGGGCACAAGCCTGGAGAAGAGAAGGGGAAATGGGTATAGGGCCAGGATGAGGAACTAGCAAACATGTACAACGTATTGAAGGATAACTTGGGGAATGGAGTTGAGGAGTGGAATTAGGCAAAACAAAACAAAACAAAGCAAAAAAAGCCGGACTACTAGAGGTCGGTGATTGAAAGATTAAGAGAAGGTGGTGTGGGAGAAATTAACCTCTCCCTTTTTTTTTCTTTTTGCCCCCACACATAACGCCTCTTGGGAGTTTTTCTTTGCACTCCAAGTTCTGAAATACTGGATTTTCCAAGGCAGAGAGACAGACTAATGTTTCTGAGCCTTCTTGAGGCAAGTTGTCCAGGAATGGATACCTACTGAGAGGCGATGCCCACCTTCCATGGCACACCTTGCCTTGGCTGCCCACCGGGTCTGTTTCACTACCCTCACCTTCCTCCCTGCCCCCTCTTCAGACCCCTTCCGGTTCCTTCAGAGGGCCCCCCACATGGCTTCCTCCTTCTTTCACAAGTTGTGCAAAGAGGCCTGCACCTGATTCAATATTGGGATTTCCTGTAGGTCTGTCAACATGCACGAGCCCTCCTCCCATCACCCTCTCCTTGTGTCCTGGCTTGTCCGACTCAGCTTCCCAGCCCCTGGATTCAGAACCTTAAGCTAACGAGGAATGACTGGATATGAATGGCTATTGAAGCTGTGTCCGTCTTGGGGCTGTGTTTCCTAAGTCCTGATATACCTTCTTTCTCATTTTCTCGCTGAACCCATGTCCCCTTTCCTCAGTGTCAGCCAGCCAGGACTGTGCTGTATTCCACCAAGTCTGTGGTCAGTCTCTCAGAACCCAGCACCCCACCCCCTACCCCTGCTCTGTCCTACTCCTCCCATTCTGGGAAGGCCATACTCTTCTTGACAAAGGTCAGTGCCTGTAGGTTCCAGTTTACCTGCCCCTCCCCCAGCTGACAGCCCAATTCCTCTTTTCTGTTTTTCCCACAGTCACTTAACTCCAAACTCTGCTTGCCACTCACCAGGTGGAAGAGGGCTCCAGGACCCACGTGTAGAGCAGGTAGCACTCTGGGGAGCAGATGGGTAGGAAAGTATGTGGCGTTGGGGCATAGCCCCTTCACGGCAGTGGGGTCATACGCCTGCCTGGGTCCGCTTCTGCCCAATCAGAGAGCAGGGAGCCACTAGACACTGGCAAGGGCCCCGGAAGTGACGCCTTCTCCTCCCACCCTCTCTGGACCTAGAGCCCCTGCCTGGGCCATGGTTCATTAGTGGAGCCCAGCTCCTCCACCTGGAGGATCTGTCTCTTCCTAGGAAATGGGAAACCTGGTACCTGGCGGGAGAGGAGATGGAAGGGGAATTTTTTTTTTTCCCAGGAGATATCTAGCCAGACATTTTTGTTTCCAATTTCTAGCTTGCTAAATTTCCTCTCCCTGGGTACCACACCTCCTGTTGCGATCCTGTAGGGCCCTTGCTTTCCTATCCTACAGCGCCTAGCGGGTCGTGTCTTATACCCTCTTTTTGGAGTGGGAATGTGGGTTTTGCCTGTATTAGAGAATGGTCCATGTTATGAGGAAAGGGTTTGGACAGTTTGGAAGGACTGCGCAGTGAGGAGTGTGTGTGCTGGGCCCAAGTGCTCCTCTGCTGGGGCCCATTGGTTCAGACAGCTAAACCCACTATCTCTGCCTCTGTCCTCCTTTGCTTGCCTGTCTTTCTCCCTCTTCCATCTTCTACCATTCCACATGTGACCAGACATATAACCAGGTCCCTGTCTTAGGAAAGATAGCTGCTGAAGCCCCCACTCCCCACCCCCTGCAAATACCTCCTGCTGGCTTGGTCCTCTCTCTTCCTTTGTCTCTGGCTCTAGTTCTTTTGCTTTCCCCCTCAATCCCAGTCTCCCCACAGCCTGTCTCAGAGCCTCCTGGCCTGACCTTGTTCCCATCACCCCCCGAACCCGCAAGTTCTTCCTCAGGCTCTCTCCTGCTCCACCTCCCCAGGATGGGGCTGTCTGCTAAGAAGTATGGCCCAGATCCCAGAATTCTCCATTTCAGCCAGATGAGATGACTCCCAAGATTAGGAAGGAAGGTTCTGGGATGGCTGTGATGGTGTGAGGATGGGAGGGGACAGGGAAGCAGTCATGACCAGGAAACTAAGACAGTTGAGGTGGAGTAGAGAGGCTGAGGGGCCCCTCGGTGAAGGAAAAGGGTGAGAAAACATGTCAGGCTGGGGACATGGTAGTTGGATGGGCCTGAGAACAGGTTAAACAGCAGGAAGGGAAACACTGTCACCAGACAGAAATGACACAGTCTATTTCTGGCTAAGTTCCTGTCCTGGTGCACAGTAGAACGAGGAGAGACCTCGGGGAAGAGTCCGGAACACAGGCGAGGCAGTGAAAGTGGGTGATACGGGTTGAGAGGTGCTGTGAGCCCAGAGTCAGGGGGAGATCAGTTGATGAGCCTTTCCAGCACGCTGTTATCCTTTAAGACAAGTCTTCATCCTTCCGCAGGAGCCGAATCGGAGCCGGTGGCCGGCCCAGGCCTCAGGCCTACCCTTTGCCCCTCCCTGGCCCGGGGCTCTCATCCTGGGCCGGACACGCACCTCCTGCCTGGTCCAGCCATCCTGTGGACGCCAACAGCTGGGGCGGAGGGGGGCTCTAGACCTGCCTCTCCTCCCCTCTTTGCGCCCCCTGGTCCCTCCCCTCCCACTACCCACTCTGCTCCCTCTTCCCCTTCAGCCCCTCCCTCCTCCCCTGCCCGGTCCCAGCCCCTCCCTCCCCTCCCCCACTCGCGATCCGGGCCGCGGCTGCTGGGCCGGACCCCCCGGGCTCAGCCCGGCCCCTCGCCGAGCCACCGCCGCCGCCGCCCCGTTTGCTGAGGAGGAGGCCCCCGGCTGGGGCGCGGAGCGCGCGACATAAAACGGGCCAGAGCCAGCGCCCAGGGCACTAGAGCCGCGCACGGCCCGGGTCAGCGCCCGCCCGCCTGCGCTCCTGCCGGCCGCTCCGCCCGCCTCGCCCGGCGCTGACTCCGCGGCTGCCCGGCGAGCCCCTCGCACTGCCCGGGCCCTGGCCCCGGCCCCCTCCCGCCGCACCGCCCCCGGCCCGGCCCTCCTCCTCCCTCCGCCCTCCCGCGCGCCCTCCTCCCTCCCGCCTCCCCAGCTGTCCGGTCCGCGTCATGCCGAGCCTCCCTGCGCCGCCGGCCCCTCTGCTGCTCCTCGGACTGCTGTTGCTCGGCCCCCGGCCGGCCCGCGGCGCCGGCCCCGAGGCCCCAGCGCTGCCCATCCGGCCCGAGAAGGAGCCGCTGCCCGTTCGGGGAGCGGCAGGTAGGTGGGCGCCCCTGGGAGGTGCGGAGGGGAGTCCGACTTGGGGCAAGTCGGTGCCCGCTGGGAGGGGGCGCGGGCGCAGGTGGCTCGGCGCGGCGGGTGGCCTGGGGGGCGGGCGGGGGCCGCGAGGTGCGCGGTGCCCGGGGCCCGCGGGCAGTGCCCGGGGCGGGCGCGCGGCGGGAGCGGGACAGCGGCTGCCAGCCAAGCCCGTCCCCACAGGCTGCTCCTTCGGGGGGAAGGTCTATGCCCTGGACGAGACGTGGCACCCGGACCTGGGGGAGCCCTTCGGGGTGATGCGCTGCGTGCTGTGCGCCTGCGAGACGGTGAGTGCACCCAGCCGCCCTGGCCCGGCCCCTCGCGAGTCGGGGACAGCTGGGGTCTTGGGAGGTCGGGGTGGACTCGGCGCTGCTGAGAGGAAAGATGTCCGGGATGTTTTCCTGGCGGAGGAGTGGGAGGAAGCGCCCCTTCAAGGCTCAGGTGTTGACTGTTATTGATCGCCCCTGTGTGTCGGGCTCTGTGCCAGCTCCGCTTAGTCAGCCTCTCGGTAGCTCCGAGTGCAGCTCCTAGATAGGTGCTGCCATCACCCCATTTTCCAGGGAGGGATCGCAAGGTCCAGGCGCTAAGTAGCTTGTCTAGGGCCCCGCAGTCTGTAAGGAGCAGAGGTCTGCCTCCGCGGGACACTTGCCTGGGCGTCTGACTCGCCGCCTCCTCCTAATGGGGTCTTAGGGATGGCGTTTTACACTCACTCAGTTTTCCTGTCTCTTCCGCGAGCAGCCTCAGTGGGGTCGCCGCGCGAGGGGTCCGGGGAAGGTCAGTTGCAAGAACATTAAACCCGAGTGCCCCACACTGGCTTGTGGACAGCCGCGCCAGCTGCCCGGACACTGCTGCCAGACCTGTCCCCAGGGTGAGGCCCGTTCCGTGGCGCGGGCAGGGCGGCCGGGCTGCGGCGCTCGGTCCGGAGCCCTGCGCGCGGGGCGGGTGCGGCGGACAGAGCGGTGGAGCGGCCGCCGGCCCTCGGGCGCCCAGCTGAAGCCCGTGTCCCCACCCCCGGCTCAGAGCGCAGCGGTCCCGAGAGGCAGTCCGCGGGCCTGGCCTTCGAGTATCCGCGAGACCCCGAGCACCGGAGCTACAGCGACCGCGGGGACCTGGGCACGGAGGACCGGGCGCGTGGAGATGGCCACACTGGTAGGCGGGCATCTGGCCGGGCCTGGGATCGCGGTTTTAGCGCGGCTGCCACTGCGGTTGGAGATACTAGGGACATCTTCCTCCGCTCACAGACTTCGTGGCGCTGCTGACAGGACCGAGGTCGCAGGCCGTGGCAAGGGCTCGAGTGATGCTGTTGCGCTCTAGCCTGCGCTTCTCCGTCTCCTACCGGCAGTGAGGAAGGGGCAGGGGGAGGAGGTCTGGGCTGGGCACCCCGGGCGTGGGGGGTGGGGCGGAAGGGGTGGTTGGAGGGGCTGCTTCTGGCCCAGGCTCGAGTCCGAGCTCACCTGGACTCTCGTTCCCAGGCTGGACCGGCCGATGCGAATCCGCTTCTCAGACCCCACTGGCAGCGTCCTGTTCGAACACCCTGCGGCCCCTAGCCAAGATGGCTTGGTGAGACGATGCCATATATGAGTGTTTATCCAGTTTGGGCGCTGTGCTGTGGGTGTGCTCTGCATTGCCTCCTTTGGCCCACACAACAGTTTAGTGGGAGGACGGCACTGGTATTACATGCCCTTTTTGCGGATGAGGGGATTGAGGCTCAGTAGCAGAATGTGATTTGCTTAAGGTCATAAAGCTAGTAAGTGGTGGAGCCAGGATTTGGGCCCCCGCATCTGGATCTAGGGTTCCTTCATAAGCTTCCTAGGAGGGCCTGGGGACTTCTTCCCATATTCCTTCTTCACCAGAGCCAGGCCTCTTAGCTGGCTCGTCCCACATACTGTCTTAGTGGGGTCTCCTTGTCTCTCCGCTCCAGGTCTGTGGGGTGTGGCGAGCAGTGCCTCGGTTGTCCCTGCGGCTCCTTCGGGCAGAACAGCTACATGTGGCACTTGTGACATCCGCTCATCCTTCAGGGGAGGTCTGGGGGCCTCTCATCCAGCACCGGGCCCTGGCTGCAGGTGAGGGGGGTAAACAGATCCTGGGCGTGAAATTCTGTCTTCTCTGTCCCCAGAATGGAGTGGGCTGAGAAGGGGACTTTTTGATGGGCTCTCCTGGTACCTCCTCCTCCAGAGACCTTCAGTGCCATCCTGACCCTGGATGACACCCCGCAGCAGGGCGTAGGGGGCATCGCCCTACTCACTCTTAGCGACACAGAGGACTCCTTGCATTTTTTGCTGCTGTTCCGTGGGCTGCTGGAATCCAGGAGTGGGGGTAAGAGGGATATGGGAGAGTGTCTGAGGAGAGTAGGGAGAGCCCGTGTCCCCACCCCTTGCTTTCAAAGATGTCTACATGCACGACCATTGCAGGACCAGACCAGGTCCCTTTGAAGCTCCAGATTCTACACCAGGGGCAGCTCTTGCGAGAGGTCCAGGCCAATGCCTCAGTCCAGGTGAGTGGAGGTCTGGCTTTTGCTGTCACCTGCTCTGGCCTCACACTGCATCCACCGTACCCTTCTCTGTTCCTAGGAGTCAGGCTTCGCTGAGGTGCTGCCCAACCTGACGGCCCAGGAGATGGACTGGCTGGTGCTGGGGGAGCTACACATAGCCCTGGAGAGGGCAGGCGGGCCCGGGCTGCTCATCAGCGGACACATCGCTGCCAGGCAGAGCTGCGATGGTGAGGCCAGGTGGAGGCTGGCACCCTGGGCACACACAACTGAGAAGCACAGACAAGTGCCAGGACCAGGGCCAGGGTGGGTGTGGGAAGGATCCTGGGGACTGAGGGTATGAATGGCCATAGGACCAGCCTGCCTTCACTTGTTTTGACCCTCTGTAGTCCTGCAAAGTGTCCTTTGTGGGGCTGATGCCCTGATCCCAGTTCAGACGGGTGCGGCCGGTTCAGCCAGCCTTACACTGCTTGGAAACGGCTCCCTAATCTACCAGGTAAGAGTCCGGGCTGCAAGAAGCCAGTAGGGTGGGGTGGAGCTTTGGCTTGCAGTAGTTCAGGCCTTAGGCCTTCTCTGCCACTCTGATTTGCCCTTCTCAACTCTGCCCACCAGGTGCAAGTTGTAGGTACAGGCAGTGAGGTGGTGGCCATGACGCTAGAGACCAAGCCTCAGCGGAGGGACCAGCGTACTGTCCTGTGCCACATGGCTGGGCTCCAGCCGGGAGGGCACACGGTGAGTGCTGCAGGCAGAGCCAGGCCACAGGGCCCACGTACCATGGCTGACAGTGCAGGGGGATGCCAAGTTGGATGAGCAGAGATGGTCAGACTGATTCACTCACTCACAGGCTCTTTCATCGATGCATTGATTCACTGGACACATTTTATGTATGTATTTATTTATTTATTTCAGGGACAGAGAGAGAGTCAGAGAGAGGGATAGATAGGGACAGACACACAGGAATGGAGAGAGGTGAGAAGCATCAATCATCAATTTTTCGTTGTGACACCTTAGTTGTTCATTGATTGCTTTCTCATATGTGCCTTGACCAAAGAGCTACAGCAGACCAAGTAGCCCCTTGCTCAAGTCAGCGACCTTGGGTCCAAGCTGGTGAGCTTTTTGCTCAAGCCAGATGAGCCGACGCTCAAGCTGGCGACCTCGCGGTCTCGAACCTGGGTCTTCAGCATCCCAGTCCGACGCTCTATCCACTGCGCCGCCACCTGGTCAGGCCACTGGACACATTTTTAGGGAGACTCAGGACAGGGACTAGAGTACAAAGGAAATGAGATAAGACCTCTTCCTCAGCAAGCTCATGTCAGGTGAGAGGAGTTAGACAGGGAGATCATATAATAATTGTGACAGCCGTGGCTGCCACTTATTGAGCCTTTCTATGTGCCACGTAATACATTGGTTGCCTTCCTTACATTATTTTTGATTCTCATAGTACTCATCTTAGAGATGATGAAGTGAAGGATCAGAGATTCCTCAAGTTTATTGCATAGGTAGT
This sequence comes from Saccopteryx bilineata, assembly GCF_036850765.1. Lineage (NCBI taxonomy): Eukaryota > Metazoa > Chordata > Mammalia > Chiroptera > Emballonuridae > Saccopteryx > Saccopteryx bilineata. The sequence goes on along the minus strand of NC_089497.1, from coordinate 69,818,990 downwards.
AAGTGGCAGAGAAGGGACTTGAATTTGGGCCTGCGATGTTCTTATTCAGTGTTACTGGGTTGTGGAAGTGTGTCTGGGTGTTGTAGGGGCAAAAAACATGGAAAGGTGTCCGAATCCTGGGCTTGTATAATAGCTGAGGAGGGGTTCACCTGAGAACCGGCAAGCTGCAGCTAGGCCTTCACTGTCTCCTAGGCTGTAGGTGTCTGTGCTGGGCTGGGTGCCCGTGGGGCTCATATGCTGCTGCAGAATGAGCTGTTCTTGAATGTGGCCACCAAGGACTTCCCAGATGGAGAGCTGCGGGGGCATGTGGCTGCCCTGCCCTACAGTGGGCATAGTGCCCACCATGATAGTGAGTGCCCCCGGGGTCTCCCTACGCTTTGCTGTCCTCCAATCAGTGACTCAAGCATGTGAGGGATGGTGCCACAGGGCCAAAGCCTGGTGTGTCTTTCTCTGCCTGAGCTCTAGGTTTGCATCTGGAGATGTGTAGAGGGGGATGTAAAGGATGGCCCTCCTAGGAGACCCTCCCTGTTGCCATGGTGCAGGGGTCTAACACTGCTGCTCCCCCCAGCCCTGGCCTGTGGACACTGTCTGGTAGCTGTGGAGTCTGTGCTGGGGGACATGGGGGAATGCCGGGATTGAGTGGCTGCTATAGGCCACCTTCTTATCTACTACCTTTCCTCTATCTGGATCCAGCACTGCCTGTGCCCCTGGCAGGAGCCCTGGTGCGGCCCCCTGTGCAGAGCCAGGCAGCAGGGCATGCCTGGCTCTCCCTGGACACCCACTGTTACCTGCACTATGAAGTGCTGCTGGCTGGGCTTGGTGGCTCAGAACAGGGCACTGTTACTGCTCACCTCCTCGGACCCCCTGGGATGCCAGGGCCCCGGCGGCTGCTGAAGGGATTCTATGGCCTAGAGGTAAGGATGTGATGATGGGACGCAGCTCAGAAAATACTTAGTTTTTAGTATGAAGGGCTGTGTGTGTGCGTGCGCGTGTGCGTGTGTGCATGTGTGCATGTGTGAAGCAGAGAGCAGGTTGCAGTATGGCAAAGCTGGCATAAGCTTGGGAGTCAGACAGACCTGGCTGTGAATCTGACCCAGCCTTTCATTACTCGCTCTCTTTCCTGTGTCCTTCTCTGGTGGGATCCCTCAGATAGTATGTAGTGCCCTGGACCTCGGAGGAGTAGGTGAGATGACCAAGTCCCCCGAAGTGGGATGGGTTGCAATATACTTGCTGTCAGAGAGACTGGGCTGCTGAGCTCCATACCATTGCTAATGGGCTTTGCTATCCCGGAGACCTTAATTTAACCTCCCAAATCTCAGTTTTCTCATCTGCAAATTGGGAACGGTAGGTTCAGCTCCAGAGTGCCCTGTTCCCATCTCTTGTCCTGTCTACTCACAGGCACAGGGTGTGGTGAAGGACCTGGAGCCGGAGCTGCTGCGACACCTGGCACAGGGCACTGCCTCCCTGCTGATCATCACCAAAGGGAGTCCCCAAGGGGAGCTTCGAGGGCAGGTAGGTAGGCAGTGTGGGCAGTGGGGACAGGGCAGAGTTGGGGTGGCACTGTGTGCCTGTGTTGCTTGCTCTAAGTCCTGGGGGTGTTAGTGTCATATTTTTTGCTGCTTGGGAGGATGAAGCCATACAAGGTTCATAAATGACAAGGCTGGCAGCAGACCACCCTGTCCCTGGCAGCCAGAATAATTGCTGTGGATAATAGCATCCCCCTGAGGTGCAGGGGCACTCGGGATGAAGTATCCCCGCCCGGTGGGCTGGCGCTGCTGGTGGAGACGCAAAGGGGAGCCCAGGCACTGCCTCAGCCCACCTCTCCTCCCAGGTGCACATCACCAACCAGTGCGAGGTCGGCGGCCTGCGTCTGGCTGAGGCCGAGGCTGAGGGGGCACAGAAGCTGGGGGCCCCCGATGCAGTGGCAGCTGCCCTGCCCGCATTGCCTGCTGTGCTGGGCCCTGACGCCACAGGGCCAGTCAAACCCGGTGGGCCCTGGAGAGCCCGGGACCCCAACACCTGCTTCTTCGAGGGGCAGCAGCGCCCCCATGGGGCTCGCTGGGCACCTAACTATGACCCGCTCTGCTCACTCTGCACGTGCCAGGTAGGAGGCCCTGGAAGGGAGCATTGGGGCCTGGCTTCCAGGGCAAGGATTCCAGGCAACCTCACACCTCTCCCTGCAGAGACGCACGGTGATCTGTGACCCTGTGGTGTGCCCGCCGCTCAGCTGCCTGAGCCCAGTGCAGGTGCCAGACCAGTGCTGCCCTGTGTGCCCTGGTGGGTGCCATACAGGGGTGCAGAGGGTCATGGAGGGCCCACCCAGGGGGGGTGAAGCCTCTGGAAGGAGAGGTCAGCCTCTGCCTTCACTCTTTCTTTGGCTCCACAGAGAAACAAGATGTCAGAGACCTGCCAGGGCTGCTGAGGAGCAGGGACCCTGGAGAGGGTGAGCTGGCGGAGTATGAACCGGGGGTCAGGTGGAACCAGGAGGAGCTGTTGGGGGGACCAGGAGGGAGACAAGAGGGTGAGAGTATATATGGGTGTGAGTGAAGGCTGAGGGACACCGGTTCTAGTGACACCTGAGAGGCTTCATTAGAGTTACTGGCCCTGGGGTGCGAGGTGTGGGCTCGGCCTGAGACTCAGCGTGGTTCTGGATCCAGCCAGTGAACTCAGTATTAACAGCTGGGTACTGTCCCCCACCAGGCTGCTATTTTGATGGTGACCGGAGCTGGCGGGCAGCGGGTACCCGGTGGCACCCTGTCGTGCCTCCTTTTGGCTTAATTAAGTGTGCCGTCTGCACCTGCAAGGTATGGCTGCTCAGTCTCCTCCAGTGCTATAATCCGGTTGGATCTGCAGAGATGGGGAGGGCTCTGCAGGAGAGGAAAGCCCAGCCTTGGTGAGAAGGGCTCAAGGATCAAAATAATACGAGAAAAGACCTTTGGGCTTTGAGATTTGGCTTCCTGCAGGAAAAAGGCAGAGGCTGACCTGGTGTGAATTCTGGCTCTGCCAGCTGACTAGCTCCATGTAACCCCAGGCACTTCCTGTACCTTTCTGAGCTTCACTGTCCTCTCCCATAAGCAGGTGTGATAGCCCCTACCTTGCAGGGCTGCAGTGAGGATTAGTTCAGGTATAGAAAGCCCCAGCCCAGGGACCCTGAGTAAAAGGCCATGGAAATATTACTTGAGGTATGTGGAAGGAGAGGGAGGAAGCAGGAGGCTTGTGTGCTCCCCCCCTTCCTGGCCCCCCTCACACAGTGGATCCCTACAGGGGGCCACTGGAGAAGTGCACTGTGAGAAGGTGCAGTGTCCCCGGCTGGCCTGTGCCCAGCCTGTTCGCGCCAACCCCACCGACTGCTGCAAACAATGTCCAGGTGAGAGGCTGGGCACTGAGGCCTCTTGGGGCAGAGAGAGTCCTTCACTGCCTTGTCCTGGGTGAGGGGATGCGTAGGGAAGGGGGATGGAAGGGACTTCTCAGCTTACTCAGTGTCTACTGTGCACTACTCTGTGCCTACTCTGAAGCCGGGGTTCTAAGAAAAGTGAAAGATGTGCATGTATTAGTGGGCTATGATGGGTTCCAGTGCCTGCCCCATCCATCCACCCACCCACCCACCCATCCATCCATCCATCCATCCATCCATCCATCCACCCACCCACCCACCCATCCATCCATCCATCCACCCACCCACCCACCCACCCACCCACCCACCCACCCACCCATCCATCCATCCATCCATCCATCCATCCATCCACCCACCCACCCACCCACCCACCCACCCACCCATCCATCCATCCATCCACCCACCCACCCACCCACCCACCCACCCACCCATCCATCTACCCACCCACCCACCCACCCACCCATCCACCCACCCACCCACCCACCCATCCATCCATCCACCCACCCACCCATCCACCCACTTACCCATCCATCATTCAAATTGATCACTTACTAAGTGCCAGAAACTGCTAGGTGCTGGAGATTCAAAGACCAGTAAAACCTGGGTGGTCCTCACAGAGCTCATATCTGCTGACCCCTTCCTGCCTTCCTTCTCTCTTTCTCTTCTAACAGTGGGGCCAGGGGCCCACCCCCAACTGGGGGACCCCATGCAGGCTGATGGGCCCCGGGGCTGCCGTTTTGCAGGGCAGTGGTTTCCAGAAAGCCAGAGCTGGCACCCCTCAGTGCCCCCCTTTGGGGAGATGAGCTGTATCACCTGCAGATGTGGGGTAAGTGGGGAGTGGGTGGGCACTGGGGGCCTTCCCAGGGAGGGCAGGCTCCTGGGGGCAGGCTTCCCTGAAGAGGATGAAGGCCGCTGTGCCCCAGTGCCTCTGGGGACCCTCAGGATCTGCTCTGTCCTGCACCAGGCAGGGGTGCCCCACTGTGAGCGGGATGACTGTTCACTGCCACTGTCCTGCGGTCCGGGGAAGGAGAGCCGCTGCTGCCCCCACTGCGTGCCGCGGCCGTGTAAGTGAGGGGCTCTGGGCAGGGCCGTGGGCTGGCTGTGGGAGGTGAGGGGGGGAGGGGGTGCCTGCTGCCCCCACTGCGTGCCGCGGCGGTGTGAGTGAGGGGCTCTGGGCAGGGCCGTGGGCTGGCTGTGGGAGGTGAGGGGGGGAGGGGGTGCCTGCTCTGTGCCAGGAACAGTGCCCTGTGCTTCACGACTGCCATTCCATTCCGCCCTCACAGCAGCCTTGCGGACTCGTTACTGGTAATCTTTTCTTTACAAATGAGATTTCTGAAGCTCAGAGGAATTAGGCTACTAGATTAAGGTTCCACAACTGGTATGTGCTGACTTGCTTAGAAAACACTGACCTTTCTGGGACCAGAACAGAGATACTCTGCTGGGCTCTGCGTGCCACCTCATTTTGTCTCTCTCCTCCTCCATAGTTCACTCCCTTCTGTCTCCAGCAGCCTCGGAGACCAGGGCAGTTCCAGAGCTGGAGAAAGAAGCCCAGGCCTCCTAGGGAGCCGCCCGGAGGCCGCATGACCAGGAGGCCTGTGCCGGGGGAAGGAGGGCGCCGAGGACCCTGCCTTCTCCTGCTCAGAGCCCAGTGCCTTTGGCTCCTCTTTTCTGCCTCTTCTCCCTCCCCCACTACCTCTGGGAACCACAACTCCACAAGGGGGAGGGGCAGCCAGGGCAGACCAAGGCCATGTCCACTCCAGCACTGGCCTCTGCCTTGGAAGCCCAATCCCTTTCCTTCTGTACATAATATCACTGGCTTGTTGGGATTTTTAATTTATCCTCACTCAGCACCAAGGGTCCCTCCACTTCACTCCTGCTGCCCCTGAGCTGAGCAGAGTCATTATTGAAGATTTTTGTATTTATTAAAACTTTTTTTTTTCAGTGTTTGGGATAATGGTTGTCTCTTTGTGGCCAGGGACCCGAGTGGGCCCCAGTGGAGAAGGGTCTGAGAGTAGGTGGGGAAAGAGAGGACCCCTGGCCCCAGTGGCTTTGCTCCGACCCCTGGGAGTGGGGAGAGACCCGGAAAGGAAGCAGGATGGCACAGTCACTGGCTGGCATGGGCTCCAGAGAGGCTTGGGACTGTCTTTGAGATGGACTGGAGCGTCAAGAATAAAGGTAACCTGAAGCAGGATTTAGATGCAAGTTTAATTTCCTCTGGCCTACCCATGGCTGGCATTTTTGAAGTTGTTCCAAAGAGAGAAAAGTGTAACCAGCCTCTATTTTCTTCATCTAAAATGAGGCAAACACTTCTTGTTATTCTTTCCTGGAAACTAATTGTGCTCTGGACCAGTTCTGGGGAAAATCTGGATCAGAGTGAACTCAAACCAGCCCTAGTCCAGTTCTTGGCTGAGCTTATCTTGGGACTAAGTAATGTACAGAATAAAACCCCTGTCCCTTTCTCTCCTTTCCTGCCACCAGTAACTGGTCGTTCCCACAGACCTCACCGGGTCGTGGGAATAAGAGCACCAGGGTAGAGAGCTGTCAAATACAGGTACCTGCAGACTTATCTTTTGTATAAACAGTGTGGGATAAAATGAGCCTGAAATTTTATGACCTAGTTGGGTAGTGGGAAGGGGAATTCACAGCCTTCTTATTTAGGGATAGGCATGGTGTCTGTGCTTGAGAAGTTATTGTCTTAGCCCATCGAAGCAACAAGTTCCAGTTCTGCTATTAACTACCCGATGGGTGATTTAACCTCTGCAAGTTCCTATTTCCTTTCTGTAAAGGATTTGATCTCGCTCACAAGATTCAATCAGAACTTGTGAACCACACAGCTCGGTGCCTGGACACATTCGTGGGAAAGGCACTCTAGCTGAAGTAAGATTTCTGGGGCTGGTCTGAAATGAAAGGCAGGGGGGAATCTGGGGAGGAGAGTGGCAGTGGGTTTTGGTTTTGTCTGGTGTGATATTCTGCTGACCCCCCAGGGGGAGTGGGGAAGCCAGGTTGGGGATGAGGAGATGATGAGGATGGGGGTACCCGAACTTGGCCTCGCTGTCGGTAGGGGTATCGAGGTATCGCAGGGGTCAGATAGGGATGAAAAAGCAGCAGAACTGGCATGGGGCTAAATGCAGGGGACCAAGGACACCGCCAGGTGTGGTGTGATGGATGATTTGGCCCAGAAATGAATGGGCTGACAGTACTGTCTTCCTTGGTGAGGGAGTTTGGTGGGAAGAAGGGTCGAGAAGGGAAATTTTGACCCTTAGATGTAACCTGAGTTTGCTACTGATGCTCACAAGACAAGAGGAAGGGTAGAAGCAGTGACATCCACAGGGTAGAAGCAGTGAGTATCCACAGGGTAGCTCCAGGGGCTTGCTCCTGGATCCTGCCCCCCAAGCACCCTGCAGTCTTCAGAGCAGCATCGGGATGGCAGCTGAGCAAAGGAATGAAGAGCTGATGGATCCAGGCAGACCACTGTTCTTCTTAGACACACTCCTTGAAACACCTTTCCTCTTCCAGCCTGCATTCTAACCAAAGCTGGCCAGTCCCCGGGTCCTGGGGACATGGTAGAGTGACTGTAGGAGTCCATCCCTGGGCGGTGTGTGAGCAGACATTTCAGGCAACTTGCAAGCCCTGACTTGCAGAGACCTTAAGAGGGTACTTCATCCATTCATCTTTAGGCAACTGCACCACATCAGAGAGTCCTTTCCCTTTCTGAAAAACAAAAGCAACCCTAAAGCAACCACAAAACCCAAGGACAGGCCCACTTTCCTGGGTGTCTCAATACACAGGAGCTCTGAATGGCCAGAGAAGAGATGAGGGTGGTTCTGATACACCTGTTGTTTTGAAGAGAAAACTCCTTCACATACAGCCCTCCACTTGTGTTTTCTACTTGTAAATACCTTTTATGCATTCTGCAGTAGCACCCCTTCACCATCTTTTATCTGCCACGTCCAAATTTTGGTGTCTGGTGAGGGGGTCAGCCACTGCTGGCAGCTGACAGCCACCAGTTCTCCTTGGGCCAAGTCATCCAGAGCAGTGTCATTGCTGTAGGTAATTTGAATAATTTACAGCAATGACTTAAGAATGGTAATATTCAAACCCTGCCTCAGACAGCAGGAAAATGTGGGCTGGGGGGAGTGGGACAGTCCAGTGCTTGTTGGGAGTGGGTGTCGGGGCCCCTCCCAGCTTCCACCTGATGTATGCTTCCCGGAGTTGCTTTCCAAAGAAGAGTTGGCTGCTTTTGAAAAAGTTTCAGAATAAAACAACTTTTTTCACCCTTAGCCTTTATAAAAATAATGGGAAATAGAAACACAAAAGTGTGACACTTCTGACACAATGAAAGTGATGGGAGGGGGAGGTCTCATAAAATAAAAGGTTGGGACAAGGAGGGCATTCAGCAGGCATGCAGGAAAGGACACACTTTCATCAGATTTTAGGTTACAGATGACATGAGGAAAAACTGTATGTATGGAATACTGGGAATATGCTGTTGACGATGACAAAAGGGGAGGGATGTTTTGTGACTGTTAATGATTATAGAGTTCTGAGAATAAAGCCACCCTATTAACATTGGCTCTAATATATGTTTTCATGGACAAAGGGGGCTGCCTGGTTTATTTTGGCTCGTCATAAAAGTAAATCGTTGTGAATAATTATAGTAGTACACAAATATATGAGGAAGAAGGAAGATTCACCTGTTAGAAAGATAGAATGCCCACCTCTGGATAACTGCAATGAATAACCCACTGAGTATTTTGCTAAGTTTGAGTTTGCCCTTGCTCTAGCCCCAGCCTTAGCCCTGCCCCGTTCTGGGCCCCCACTCCTGCCGCACCTTTGTCCCAACTTGTGAAGTGGCTGTGATGTCTGTCCTTGACCCAGTTGACGGTATTTGTATGATAGCCTCTGGAGCTAGAGCACATGTAAGTCTGTACAAATAAGGAAAGCAGGAGGTTGCGTTTAAAGGAAATCTGACCCTCTGTATTTAGACTGGCAGATGATTGCCCTGGCCGGATAGCACCACTGGTTAGAGCACTGCCTGAGGTGCAGAGGTTGCTGGTTCGATCCCCAGTCAGGGCACATACAGGATAGGATTGATGTCTCTGTATCTCTTTCTTTCTTTCCGGCTAAAATCAATAATAATAAAAAATATTGGCAGGGAAGGCAAAACCCCAGAAATTTTGAAAGAATTCTCACCAACTCCGAGAAGTTGGCAGATGAGGATTCAGTGATTTGATTGTGAGCACACAAACTAGAGCCCACCAGTGGGGTTCCAGCTCCTCGGCTGATGGGTGTTAGGTGGGTGTGTGCTTGTCTGGTCCTCATGCAGGCAGTGGAAGTTAGCTAGTGGGTCTGTAGTTTGAAAGTCTCACTGAACGCCACCTAAAGAGGCACCACGCAGAAAACACAAACAGGCTCCTGAAAATGCTCAGGAAAGGGGTTCGTGTGAAAGAAGGGACAAACAAAGATGACAGGGGCAGGTACCTGGTGTACTCATCCTGGAAGGGCAGACTCTAGATGCTGGAAGACAAGAGATGGCTCACTCTCCCCACCCCGACCCCTTCCCTACAGCTCCTGCAGCTCCTGCAGAAGGAAGCAGATCAGCCCCAGGTGTCTGCCCAGCGGAGCAGGGAACCCACCTGGGGAATGACCAGCACCTCTCCTCTGGCCCCACCCCCCTCGGATCCCAGGAGGTCTAAATCAGATTTACTTTCAGAACTTATCCCCCACTCCCCTTGACACAATCTTTACTGCACCTGCTGGCTGATGCTGCCAATTCCTTTAGAAGAGTTTTTTTCCTCCCACCACTAAGGATGGGAGTTTTAAAATGCAAATGACTGGTCAAGATATTAGGTCATTTGCTAAAGTACAACCTATCAGTCAACAAATGCAGATGATTGTTGTCAGATTCTGTTCCTTTTCGACAAGGGGAGAGTTAGAGAAAAGGTAGAGGGTGGGTGACTGAAGGGTGAGGAGGTAGAAAACGGGAACCCAGACAGTCTTCCAGGCAGGGACACTGAAAGGGCGGGGCCCCTACCTTCCAGAGCTCCAGGAGGAGAAGTTGCTGTGTGAGATGGAATTTCTGCCTGCACATCTGTGCATGCTCCCAGCTTACCGGGAGCTCGGCCACTCAGACATATGATTCACATCAACTATGTTTTTCCTGACTTCTTTTTTTTTTTTTTTAAAGAAAGGCTGATGTCATTATGAAGGAACTTTTTTCTCATAGGTTTTAACCGAGGTACCACTGGAAATGGCACCAGGGAAGACCTTCAGAAGTAGTTTTTAATGTCCGCTCCCCTTCTCCAGAGATAGATGAATAAGGGAACTTCCTGACTGGGGTAAAAGAAGCAGTGTATTATTTTTGTCTGATGACAAATGCAATAATTTTTCATTGCAAAAAAAAAAAAAGTTTTAGCAAACAGAATAAGATAAAATGAAGAAATTTAATGTTAATTACCTAATAAAATTAAAACACTACCTCAGAAATAGTCCTTATTTACATTTGATTTTTCCCCTCCCCTTCTTCTAAACAATAGTATCCATGATTTATTTGAACATTTTAGATGGTTATTTCTAGTGAACCATCTTAAATTATAAAAGCAATGTTTGCACTAAGTAGAAAATTTGGTTAAGGAAAAAACTCAGAATTTTTTTTTTGTAAGAGAAAACAAAGTTTTTTGAGACATTTCTTCCTTCTGTGTGTTTTGTTGAGTGTAGTTTTACAATTCTCTTTTCTTTACGTGGCCTTATTATCTCATATCTCATGAGCTTTTGCCTTGGGTGGCTGGGGGTTTAAGAGACTGTTTTGCAACATCTGAGTGAAGCGAGTCTGAGGGGTGAGCTACAACCCTGCAGACTGAGGGCGGGGGTGGGGTAAACTTGGCCTTTGGTCCAGTGGGTCAACGGCAAGGCAGATACTTGGTGACAGCGTCTGGGATAAGAAAGGAATGAGTTTGGACACCTAAGAGGAACCACAGTCTGAAGCAGTGGGGAGTCATGAATAAGCTGGAAAGTGGCAGTGAGGGGGAGTCACAGATGCGCCGCTGGGGAGGGGCAGCCGTCCCCCCTGAGGTCAGGCAGAGCTGCTCCAAAGCTTGAACAGCTCTCTCCACATTGCTGTGGTTACCTTAATAGTTTGCAATATGTGTATTCATTCTGGTTGCCAAGAAGACTCAGCTGAGTGGATGTGGGCTCAATAGATAACATTTTGTGAGAAGGGAGGCAGTTGTGGGGGATGGTGGTGGAGATGGACCTAAGGAACAAGAAAAGACTGCTTTGCTAGAGACCCTTTGGGTCACTTGACCTCCATTGCCTAAGTTTACACACTTGTAAAAATGTACCAGAAGCATGGCATGTCTTGAACTAGCAGCAGCTTAGTATAGTGGTTTGAATCTAGGGACTGATGATTCTTTTAAAAAATTGAGATACCACTGATTAATAAGATTATATTAGTTTCAGGTGTGCAACGTTATAATATGATGTCTGTATGCGCTATAGTGTAAAGTCTGGTTTGCATCTGTCATCAAACATTTGACCACCTTTACCCATTTCACTCTCCCCCCATCAATCTTTTGTTTCTATCTATGAGTTTGTTTTGTTTGTTCATTTGTTTGTTTTCTCTCTTATTTAATATTCCATGTATGAGTGATTTCACTTAGCATAATATCCCCAAGGTCCCTCCATGTTGTCACAGATGGTAATATTTCCTCATTGTTATGGTTGAGTAATATTCCATTACATAGATATATTCATCTCTGTATCTCTATCTTTCATCTATATTTATATTACATTTTCTTTATTCATTTATCTATTGATGGGCACTTATGTTGCTTCCATATCTTGGCTATTGTAAATAATGCTGCAGTGACTTAGGGATGCATATATCTTTCAAATTAATGTTCTTATTTTTTTTTTAAGTCTAAATGATGTTTCATTTTTATTTTTTTTAAATTAATTTTAATGGACTGACATTGTAAATCAGGGTACATATGTTCAGAGAAAACATTTCAAGGTAATTTTGGCATTTGATTATGTTGCATTCCCATCACCCAAAGTCCAATTGTCTTCTGTCACCTTCTAACTGGTTTTCTTTGTGCCCCCCAACCCCCTCCCTCTTCTCCCTCCCCACCCCATAACTACCAAACTCTTGTCCATGTCTCTGAGTCTCATTTTTATGTCCCACTTATGTATGGAATCATACAGTTCTTAGTTTTTTCTGATTTACTTATTTCGCTCAGTATAATGTTATCAAGGTCCATCCATGTTGTTGTAAAAGATCCTATGTCATTATTTCTTATGGCTGAGTAGTATTCCATAGTATATATGTACCAAAGCTTTTTAATCCACTCATCCACTCACGGACACTTGGGCTGTTCCCAGATCTTCACTATTGTGAACAATGCTGCCATAAACATGGGGGTGCATTTCTTCTTTTCAAACAGTGCTATAGTATTCTTGGGGTATATTCCAAAAAGTGGTATAGCTGGGTCAAAAGGCAGTTCGATTTTTAATTTTTTAGGAATCTCCATACTGTTTTCCACAGTGGCTGCACCAGTCTGCATTCCCACCAGCAGTGCAGGAGGGTTCCCTTTTCTCCACATCCTCGCCAGCACTTATTACTGTGTTGTTTTGTTGAACAGCGCCATTCTGACTGGTGTGAGATGATATCTCATTGTGGTTTTAATTTGCATTTCTCTAATGATTAGTGATGTTGAGTATTTTTTCACATGCCATCTGTATGTCCTCTTTGGTGAAGTGTCTATTCATTTCTTTTTCCCATTTTTTGATTGGATTGTTTGTCTTTCTGGTATGAGTTTTTTTTGTTTGTTTGTTTTGTTTTTGCATTTTTCTGAAGCTGGAAACAGGGAGAGACAGTCAGACAGACTCCCGCATGCGCCCGACCGGGATCCACCCGGCATGCCCACCAGGGGCGATGCTCTGCCCACCAGGGGGCGATGCTCTGCCCATCCTGGGCGTCGCCATGTTGTGACCAGAGCCACTCTAGCGCCTGGGGCAGAGGCCACAGAGCCATCCCCAGCGCCCGGGCCATCTTTGCTCCAATGGAGCCTTGGCTGCGGGAGGGGAAGAGAGAGACAGAGAGGAAGGCGCAGCGGAGGGGTGGAGAAGCAAATGGGCGCTTCTCCTGTGTGCCCTGGCCGGGAATCGAACCCGGGTCCTCCGCACACTAGGTCGACGCTCTACCGCTGAGCCAACCGGCCAGGGCTGGTATTGAGTTTTATAAGTTCTTTATAAATTTTGATTATTAACCCCTTATCAGACGTATTGTCAAATATATTCTCCCATTGTGTAGTTTGTCTTTTTATTCTGTTCTTATTGTCTTTAACTGTGCAGAAGCTTTTTAGTTTGATATAGTCCCATTTGTTTATCTTGTCTTTTATTTCACTTGACCGTGGAAATAAATCGGCAAATATATTGCTGCGAGAGATGTCAGAGAGCTTACTGCCTATGTTTTCTTCTAAGATGCTTATGGTTTTACAGCTTACATTTAAGTCTTTTTATCATTTTGAGTTTATTTTTGTGAATGGTGTAAGTTTGTGGTCTAGTTTCATTTTTTTGCAGGTAGCTGTCCAATTTTCCCAACACCATTTGTTAAAGAGGCTGTCTTTACTCCAATGTATGCTCTTACCTCCTTTGTCAAATATCAGTTGTCCATAGAGCTGTGGGTTTATTTCTGGGTTCTCAGTTCTGTTCCATTGATCTATATACCTGTTCTTATGCCAGTACTAGGCTGTTTTGAGTACAATAGCCTTGTAGTATAACTTGATATCTGGAAGTGTGATACCTCCCACTTTATTCTTCCTTTTCAAGATTGCTGAGGCTATTAGTGTTCTCATTTGGTTCCATATAAATTTTTGGAATATGTGTTCTATATCTTTGAAGTAAGTTACTGATATTTTAATGGGTATTGCATTGAATTTATAAATTGCTTTGGGTAATATAGACATTTTAATGATGTTTATTCTTCCTAACCATGAGCAGGGTATATGCTTCCACTTGTTTGTATCTTCCCTGATTTCTTTTATCAATGTTTTATAATTTTCCAAGTACAAGTCACTAATTTCCCTGGTTAAATTTATTTCTAGGTACTTTATTTTTTTGGTTGCAATGGTGAAGAGGATTGCTTCCTTAATTTCTCTTTCTGACAGTTCATTGTTGGTGTATAAAAATGCCTCTAATTTTTGAGTATTAATTTTATATCCTGCCACCTTGCTGAATTCATTTATCAGGTCCAGTAGTTTTTTGACTGAGACTTTAAGGTTTTCTCTATACAATATCATATCTTCTGCAAATAATGATAGTTTTACTTCTTCTTTTCCAATTTGGATGCCTTTTATTTCTTTTTCTTGTCTGATTGCTGTGGCTAGGACTTCCAGAACTATGTTGAATAACAGTGGTTAAAGGGGGCACCCCTGCCTTGTTCCTGATTTTAAGGGGATTTCTTATAATTTTTGCCCATTGAGTATGATGTTAGCTGTGGGTTTGTCATAGATGGCCTTTATCATGTTGAGGTATGTTCCCTGTATTCCCACTTTGCTGAGAGTTTTGATCATGAATGGGTGCTGGATTTTATCAAATGCTTTTTCTGCATCTATTGAAATTATCATGTGGTTTTCCTTCTTCCTTTTGTTTATGTATGAATCACATTGATTGATTTGTGAATATTGTACCAGCCTTGCCTCCCAAGTATAAATCCCACTTGATCATGGTGTATGATTTTTTTCATGTATTGCTGTATCTGGTTTGCTAATATTTTGTTGAGGATTTTAGCATCTAAATTCATCAGGAATATTGGCCTATAATTTTCTATCTTTGTGTTGTCTTTGCCTGGTTTTGGAATCAGAATTATACTTGCCTCATAAAAGGAGCTTGGAAGTCTTCCTTCCTCTTGAATTTTTTGAAATAGCTTGAGAAGGATAGGCATTATTTCTTTGAATATTTGGTAGAATTCACTTGTGAAACCTTCAGGCCCAGGACTTTTCTTTTTTGGGAGTTTTTTGATAACTGTTTCAATCTCATTTTTTGTAATTGGTCTGTTTAGGTTTTCTGATTCTTCCAGATTAATTTTTGAAAGATTATATGTTTCAAGGATACAGTTTTTCATAGTATTTTCTTACAATCCTTTGTATTTCTGTTGTGTCAGTTTTTATTTCTCCACTCTCATTTCTAATTTTATTTATTTGAGTCCTCTCTCTTTTTTTTCTTGGTGAGTCTGGTTAAAGGTTCATCAATCTTGTTTACCTTTTAAAGAACCAGCTCCTGGTTTCATTGATCCTCTGTATTGTTTCTTTAGCCTCTATGTCATTTATTTCTGCTCTGATCTTTATTATTTCCTTTCTCCTACTAGCTCTGGGCTTTACTTGCTGTTCTTTTTCTAATTCTTTTAAATCAGGGTCAAGTTATTTATTTGAGCTTTTTCTAGCTTCTTAAGGTATGCCTGTAATGCTATGAACTTCCCTCTCAGGACTGTTTTGATGTGTCCCATAAATTTTGAGTTCATGTATGCTTGTTATCATTCGTTTCTAGGAATTTTTTAATTTCTTCTTTGATCTCAGTGTTAACCCATTCATTATTTAATAACATGTTATTTAGTTTCCAAGTGTTTGAGTATTTTTCAGTTTTTCTGTTGTGGTTGATTTCTAGTTTCATGCCATTGTGATCAGAGAAAGTGCTCGATATGATTTCAATCTTCTTAAATTTGTTGAGACCGCTTTTGTGCCCTAACATGTGGTCTATCCTAGAGAATGTACCATGAGCACTTGAAAAGAATGTATATTCTGTTGCTTTAGGGTGAAAGGTTCTGAAGGTATCTATTAAATCGAGTTGATCTAGTATGTCCTTTAAGTCTGCTGTTTCTTTGTTAATTTTCTTTCTTGAGGATCTATCTAGTGATGTTAGTGGGGTATTGAAATCCCCTACTATTATAGTATTGCTGTTGATCTCGCCCTTTAAATCCATCAAAGTCTACTTTATATATTTAGGTGCTCCTATATTAGGTGTGTAGATATTTATAACGGTTATATCTTCCTGTTGGATTACTCCCTTTATCATTATGTAGTGACCTTCTTTTTTTTTTTTTTTTTTGTAGTGACCTTCTTTTAAGATAACTTCTTTTTTTAATTTTTTAAAAAATTTTATTTATTTGTTTATTTTTTTATAGAGACAGAGAGTGACTCAGAGAGAGGGATAGACAGGAATAGACAGACAGGAACAGAGAGAGATGAGAAGCATCAATCATTAGTTTTTTGTTGCACATTGCGACACCTTAGTTGTTCATTGATTGCTTTCTCATAAGTGCCTTGACCATGGGCCTTCAGCAGAACAAGTAACCCCTTGCTGGAGCTAGCGACCTTGGGTTCAAGCTGGTGGGCTTTTTGCTCTAACCAGATGAGCCCGCGCTCCAGCTGGCGACCTTGGGGTCTCGAACCTGGGTCCTCGGCATCCCAGTCTAGTGCTTTATCCACTGCACCACTGCCTGGTCAGGCTGTAGTGACCTTTTTTATTTCTTACTATAGCCTTTGTTTTAAAGTCCATTTTGTCTGATATAAGTATTGCTACCACAGCTTTTTTTTCATTTCCATTTGCGTGAAATATTTTTTCCATCCTTTTATCTTCAGTCTATGTGCATCTTTTATTTTAAGGTGTGTCTCTTGTAGACAGCATATGTATGGCTCCTGTTTTCTTATTCACATAGCTACCCTATGTCTTTTGATTGAATCATTTAATCCATTTACATTTAAGGTTATTATTGATATGTAATTGTTTATTGCCATTTTATTCTTTGAAACTGTAGTTCTCTTTTGCTATATTCTTTTTCTCCTTTGATCTGTTTACAACAGACCCCTTAGCATTTCTTGCAGCCTTGGTTTGGTTGTAGTGAATTCCTTGAGTTTTTTTTGTATGGAAAGCTTTTTATTTCTCCTTCAATTTTAAACAATAGCTTTACTGGATAAAGTAGTTTGGGTTGTAGGCTCTTGTTCTGCATTACTTTGAATATTTATTGCCATTCCCTTCTGGCCTCAAGTGTTTCTGTTGAGAAGTCGGAAGTCATCCTTATGGGGGCTCCTTTGTATGTGATAGTCTTTTTTTCTCTAGCAGCTTTTAATATTTTCTCTTTATCACTTAGCTTTGGTATTTTAATTATGATGTGTCTTGGTGTAGATTTCTTTGGGTTTCTATTTAATGGAATTCTCTGTGCTTCTTGACTTGTGAGATGTTTTCCTGCCTTAATTGAGGGAAGTTTTCAGCTATGATATGTTTGAACAAAGTCTCTATCCCTTGTTCTTTTTCTTCTTCAGGAACCCCTATGATGCGGATGTTATTTCTCTTCATGTTGTCACAGAGCTCTCTTAGAGTTTCCTCAGACTTTTTGACTCTCTTTTCTTTTTTCTGCTCTGTTTTCATGCCTTTATTTATCTTGTCCTCTAACTTGCTGATTCATTTCTCAGCTTCATCCATCCTGCTTTTAATTCCTTCTATTGTGTTCTTCATTTCTGATATAGTATTTGTCATTTCTGACTGATTCTTTTTTATTATTTCAATGTCCTTTTTTATATTTGCTATCTCTTTATTTAGGTGTTCATGATGACCATCTATTGTTGTTCTAATATCTTTGAGCATCTTAACAATCGTCATTTTAAACTTTGCATCTGGTAATTTGGTTATATCTGACTCATTCAGGTTCTTTTGTGGGGATTTCTCTTGATTCATTTGTGTTGCATTTCTCTGCTTTTTCATTTTGTCTGTTTATTTTATTTATTTATTTATTTATTTATTTACAGAGACAGATAGTGAGTTAGAAGGATAGACAGGGACAGACAGACAGGAATGGAGAGAGATGAGAAGCATCAATTATTAGTTTTTCATTGCGCGTTGCAACACATTAGTTGTTTATTGATTGCCTTCTCATACGTGCTTTGACCGCGGGCCTTCAGCAGACTGCGCAGCCCCTCGCTGGAGCCAGCGACCTTGGGTTCAAGCTGGTGGGCCTTTGCTCAAACCAGATGAGCCTGCGCTCCAACTGGCGACCTTGGGGTCTCGAACCTGTGTCCTCTGCATCCCAGTGTGACACCCTATCCACTGGGCCACCGCCTAGTCAGGCTCATTTTGTCTGTTTAAAAGAAGGTATTGGCCACTGGAGTCCACTGGGTGTGGCCTTTGTGTTCCTAGGTGTGGTCTCTCTGTAGGCCCGCCACCCCCTCTGCTGTTGCTGCCTAGTGCGTTAGGGTATGGGCATTGCTGGTGCCTGCCCACTGGGGCTGTTGCTGTGGTTTCTGCCTCTCCTTCACAGGAGTGGCTGGGATCATGTGCTCAGGTGTACAAGCCTCGGTAGCCTTGGCCTTCGCCCCGCCCCTGTGGGTGGCATTATGCTTGGCTCTGAGGGCAGGGGTGAGCACCTTTGCTCAGCTGCAGGTCTCTGCTTGATTCCCGGCTTTCACCCTGCCCCTGAAGGAGGAGCTCTCTGGTGGGACGGCTGCAAGCCTTGGCTCCACAGGCTGGGCGGGACTGCGTGCCCATGCTCAGTAGCGGGACTCTGCCTGTTCTGGGCTTTTGGCTCCACCCCTGCGGGAGGAGCTGGCTCCCAAGTCAGGCCACAAGCCTGGGTTCTGCAAGTGGGGCAAGGCTGTGCTCCTGTGCCCTTACTCAAGGGCGGGTCTCTGCCCCTTCTGGGGCTCCTGCCCTTTTCCTGCAGGCTGGATTACAGACAGCTCGCAGCTGGGCTTGACCACTTTTGCATGCCCCCTCCTCCCCAGCCGGGCAAGACTGAGCTCACACCTGGGCCTCAGTGGTGACCAGCTGGCTTCCGCCCTTGCTGAAAGAGTCGTGTTTCCGCGTCCCGCCTCCTGCCGCTGCCTGCCCTCCGGCGAGCCCTCAGCCATGTGGGTGCAGGCACTGCAGCTCAGACCCTAACACTCACTACTGTAGTCCCAAAAGCTCCCTCCTTCTAAGCGACTCTGCTCTGAGTGCCATGGGAGAGCTTGTTTGGCTGGTGTCCTGCTTCCCTTTGCTGTTATTGCTGTTTCCAGAGGTAATATTCACTTCAGATTTGGGGAGGGACTCATCCCAGAGGTTAGGGTTGCTGTCTTTTAAAGTGTTTCTCCCTGTGCCTCCTAGATTACACTCTCTTTCTGCTACTCCGGTCCTCTCCTCTCTCCCCCAGGGCCCCGGGTGAGTGGTTGTGAGAGAAGTTTTCTGCGCGGTCCCTTTAAGAAGAATCCTGGGTCTGAGAAATCAGTCTCTTTCTCACAAACAGTATCCTGTCTTGTTTCCAGTTAAACATTGTCCATACGCCTCCTCTAGGCTCTGGGGCTGCAGGCTGGGGCTTTGTTCCTGGGATTCAGGACCCTCCCTTCTCTGCTAAATTCACTTCATGCCATGAGAGTCTCTCCCGGCTGCCGTTCCCTCCAGGGAGCTGGGCAGCCCTCTCTGCATTTCTGCTTTTCCTACCAGTCTCAATGTGCCTTCTTCAGTGTTCCTTGGTTGAAGAGTCCTCTTTGTTTAGTCCAAAGTTGGTTTTTCCAGATAATGGTTCTTAAAATTAGTTTGTAATCCACTTTGGTTCTGGGAGGTGCAAGTTGGTACGTCCGCCTACTCCATCACCATCTTGTCTTCTGCTAGTGTTCTTATTTCTTCAGGTAAATACCCAGAAGAATTTCTGGATATATGTTAGTTCTACTCTTAATTTTTTGAGGAAACTCTATACTGTTTTTCATAGTGGCTGTACCAATTTGCAATCTCACCAACAGTGTACAAAAGTTCCCTTTTCTCCACATCCTTGTCAACACTTGGTCTTTCTTATCTTTTTGATAATAGTCATTCTGATAAATGTAAAGTGATTGATACTTCATTGTGGTTTTGACTTGTATTTCCCTAATAATTAGTGATGTTGATCATCTTTCCATGTGCCTGTTGGCCATCTGGATGTTTGTGTGTGTGTGTGAGTGTGACAGAGACAGAGAGAGAGACAGAGAGAGGGAGAGACAGGGACAGACAGACAGGAAGGGAGAGAGATGAGAAGCATCAATTCTTCGTTGCGGCACCTTAGTTGTTCATTGATTGCTTTCTCATATGTGCCTTGACGGGGGGGCTCCAGCAGAGTGAGTGACCCTTTGCTCAAGCCAGTGATCTTAGGCTCAAACCAGCAACCATGGGGTCATGTCTATGATCCCACACTCAAGCCAGCGACCCCATGCTCAAGTTGGTGAGCCCATGCTCAGGCCAGATGAGCCCGCGCTCAAGCCTGAGACCTCAGAGTTTTGAACCTGGGTCCTCTGCATCCCAGTCTGATGCTCTATCCCCTATGCCCACCTGGTCAGGCAGGAGTCTTCCTTGAGGAAAATATCTATTCAGATCCTCTGCCTATCTTTTAATTGGATTGTTTTTGTTGTTGTTGAGTTGTGTGATATTTTATATATTTTGGATATAACTCTTTGTTAAAAATATTTTCACTTATGGTGGGATCTTGATAACATGATACGAAGCGAAATAAGTAAATCAGAAAAAAACAGGAACTGTATTATTCCATACGTAGGTGGGACATAATAGTGAAACTAAGAGACATTGATAAGAGTGTGGTGGTTACGGGGGGGAGGGGGGAATGGGAGAGGGATAGGGGGTGGGGAGGGGCACAAAGAAAACAAGATAGAAGGTGACAGAGGACAATCTGACTTTGGGTGGTGGGTATGCAACATAATTGAACGACAAGATAACCTGGACTTGTTATCTTTGAATATATGTATCCTGATTTATTGATGTCACCCCATTAAAAAAAAAAATTAAAAAAAAAAAATTTTCACTTGTCCCCTTGTACGAAAATGAATTCAAAATGGATCAAAGACCTAAATATAAGACCTTAAACAATAAAGTACATAGAAGAAGACATAGGTACTAAACTCATGGACCTGGGTTTTAAAGAGCATTTTATGAATTTGACTCCAAAGGCAAGAGAAGTGAAGGCAAAGATAAATGAATGGGACTACATCAGACTAAAAAGTTTTTGCTCAGCAAGAGAAACTGACAACAAAATAAACAGACAGCCAACTAAATGGGAAATGATATTTTCAAACAACAGCTCAGATAAGGGCCTAATATCCAAAATTTACAAAGAACTTATAAAACTCAACAACAAACAGACAAACAATCCAATAAAAAAATGGGAAGAGGACATGAACAGACACTTCTCCCAGGAAGAAATACAAATGGCCAACAGATATATGAAAAGATGCTCATCTTCTTTAGTTATTAGAGAAATGCAAACCAAAACTACAATGCGATACCACCTCACACCTGTTAGATTAGCTATTATCAACAAGACAGGTAATAGCAAATGCTGGAGAGGCTGTGGAGAAAAAGGAACCCTCATTCACTGTTGGTGGGACTGTAAAGTAGTACAACCATTATGGAAGAAAGTATGGTGGTTCCTCAAAAAACTGAAAATAGAACTACCTTATGACCCAGCAATCCCTCTACTGGGTATATATACCCCCCAAACTCAAAAACACTGATATGTAAAGACACATGTAGCCCCATGTTCATTGCAGCACTGTTCACAGTGGCCAAGACATGGAAACAACCAAAAAGCCCTTCAATAGAAGACTGGATAAAGAAGATGTGGCACATATACACTATGGAATACTACTCAGCCATAAGAAATGATGACATCGAATATTTACAACTAAATGGTGGGATCTTGATAACATTATACGGAGTTAAATAAGTAAATCAGAAAAAACCAAGAACTACATGATTCCATACATTGGTGGGACATAAAAATGAGACTAAGAGACATGGACAAGAGTGTGGTGGTTACCGGGTGTGGCGGGGAGGGGGGGCGCGGGAGGGAAGGAGGAGAGGGGGAGGGGGAGGGGCACAAAGAAAACTAGATAGAAGGTGACGGAGGACAATCTGACTTTGGGTGATGTGTATGCAACATAAGTGAATGACAAGATAATCTGAACATGTTTTCTTTGAATATATGTACCCTGATTTATTGATGTCACCCCATTAACATTAATAAAAATTTATTAAAAATTTTTTTTTTCAAATATCTTCTTTTATTCCAAGGCCTGGCACTTTTTAGCTGTGTGGCCTCGAGCAAATCATAGACATATCCAAGCTTCAGTTTCCTGCAAAATGGTGATTATGAATAATGGTTAGCCATATGATTGTTATAAGGCCTATAGAAAAGGTATATAACGTGCTTGGCTACAGTTGGCGCTCAGTGACATCACTATAATTAGATTTGATTGGTGTGAGATTCATTAGGGAGGTGGAAAGTGCTACGCATGACTGTGAAAAGGTGAGGTTATTCTGGGGTAGAGGAAACTGAGTGCTGAGGCCTTATTAAGTGATGGGACAGAAATTGTTACTGTGGGGATGACCATAGCCTTTCTACTGTCAAAGAGGGCCTTTCATATCCAGCCTAATCCTCACCCTCCTTTCCTAGCTCAGAGCGGAAGCATTCTTTCTTTCTGGGAGTGAGGCTAAGCCACTCTACCTAATCAGGTGGTGGGAGAGATGGGTGCAGGGCTAAAGGCTCCAGGGCTGGAGGGCAAATGTGCAGCAGCAATACGGGGTGAGAGGGAAGAGGCCATGAGAGCAAAGAGGTTTTAACATGTTGCTGTGGGTTGTGTTTATGGATTTCCTTTAATGTTTTGCAAGTAAAGATAAAAAAATAGAGTTCTTTTTTTGTGGCAAATTATAGATAACATAAAAGCTATCATTTTAACCATTTTTAGGTGTATAATTCAGCAGCATTAAATACATTCACAATGTTGTGCAACAATCACCAATATCCATTTTCAGAACTTTTTCATCATCTCAAACAGAGACTTTGAACCGATTAAACAATAACTAACTCCCCAGTCTCCCCCAGCCCCTGGTAACCTTTATTATACTTTAGTCTCTTTGAATTCGCTTATTCTAGGCACCTTGTAGAAATGGAATCATAGTATATTTGTCTTCTGTGTTGGGCTTATTTCACTTCACAGAATATTTTCAAGGGTTATCTGTGTAGTAGCATGTATGAGACTATCACTAGTTGATGGATATTTGAGTTGTCTCCACTTTTTGGCGGTTATGAATAATGAGCATTGGTGTCCAAGTATCTGAGTCTGGCTCCCATTCTTTGGGTATGTACCTGGAGTGGAATGGCCAGCTCATATGGCAATTACATGTTTAACTTTGAAATTTCTCTTAAATTGCCTTTGGTTGTTCATACTTTGTTCCTGTTATGTTTCTCAAATCTTTTCATTCTGCTTTATTTCCTCTCCCCCCCCCCCCGCTTTATTTCATGCCAGTGATTTGTTGGCAAAACTGGATTATTTGTCTATACAAAATGATCCACATTCTAGATTTACTTATTTCCTCCTCAGAGTGCCATATAATTTGTTCCTGCATCCCTATATTCCTATAAACTGAAAGTTAAATATAGGGTCTTTTTTTTTCTCTTCTTTTTCCAAGTGAGAGGAGGAGAGATAGAGAGACAGACTTCCTCATGCACCCTGACTGGGATGCACCTGGAACCCCTGTCTGGGACTGATACTCTGCCGTCTGGGGCCATACTTGCAACTGAGCTATTTTTAGCACCTGAGGTGGAGGCTCCATGGAGCCATCTTCAGCGTCAGGGGCTGATGAGCTCAAACATATCAAGCTATGGCTGTAGGAGGGGAAGAGAGAGAGAGAAAAAGGAGAGGAGAGAGGTGGAGAAGCAGATGGTCGCTTCTCCTGTGTGCCTTGGCCGGGAATAGAACCTGGGACATCCACATGCTGGGCTGATGCTTAACCACTGAGCAAACTGACCAGGTCCAAATATAGAGTCTTGATTAGATTCTAGTTCACATTTTCCACAAGAATATTTCAGAGGAAGGCTCTGTATTTTCTGTTGGGTCATATCATGAGGCACAAATTGGACTTCTTAAACAGAAATCTACACTGAGAACGAACCATCCAATATCTGGGCTTTTTAGGATTAGAGTTCTTGGGGCTCCATTTCATGGGAAGGAGCAGGGTCAGGACGTATCCTGGAGAAGTAACCAAGAGAAGGGTCAGTGGCTGCAGTGTCCCCTCTCTCACCCCAACACCTCTCAGGACCTGGTCCAGCCTAGGGCTCTGAGATGAAGCTTCTGGCCTCCGAGAGTTTCTGTAACTCATCAAGTAGGGCTGGGGGAGATCAGCACTCTGATAAGAAGGGAAAAGTAAAGGGTGAGAAGAGAGGGCCCTATGCTTATCACTGGGCTCATGCACAGCTGGTGCCCGGGAATGGTCTGTAGTGATGACAGTCTATGGAGGAAGTGAGGAAAGAACCAGAAAGATATTTTAAACAAATGTTGGTGAGGATGTGGAGTAACTAGAATGCTCATTCACTGCTGAGGGGAGTGAAAAATGGTATAGCTACTTTGGAAAACAGTTGGTAGTTTCTTATAAGGTTAAACACATTTCCCATACAATTGAGCAGTTCCACCACTAAGTACTTACCTAGTGAGAAGAAAATTATGTTTTACAAAACCCTAAACACGAATGTTTATGGAAGCTTTGCTAATAACTGTCAACAACTGGGGACACCCAAATGTTTCTAAAAGGTGAACAGATGACCAAACTGTGCTACTTCATTCAATGAGACAGTACTACTAGGCAATAAAAATAATGAATTACTAATATGTGCAACAATGTAGGTGAATCTCAAATTCATTATGGTCAGTAAAAGAAGCCAGATTCAAAAATAGGGTTCTATTTATATGGCATGCTCTAAAAGGCAAAATTATATGGGCAGAAAAAAGATCAGTGGTTTTCAGGGACCAAGGCTGGGGAAGAGGTTGACTACACAGGAGAACAGGAGAATTTTTTTTGGGAGGGAGTGTTGGAACAATTCTATATCTTGATTATAGTAGTATTTACATAATTATAGATGTTTATCAAAAACTCAGAACTGAATATTAAAAAGGGTGAATTTTATTGCATATAAATTATACCTTAATACAAATTGAGGGGAAATGATAGTATAGTGATCAGTTGTCATTTTGAGGCTGCCAATCAAATCTCCTGGTCTATCAGCTCCCAGATTAGGTGATAATCCAGTTCAGAGATCACCCACTGTCTCTGAGTTCTCCACTCAGAGAAGTCTTGATAAGGGGCATAACCACAGCCCTTTGTGTAAACCAAAGGGACAGCTGTTAGTGGGCAGGTGAGATATGCTCAACCAATTAAATACCCTCTCACGGAGTCTGAATCTTGAGAATATGTAACCAAAGGTTTGAGGATGGTGGCAGGTGAATTTTATTGTGGCAGTGGCAGCAGCAGCAGCACGTGGACAAATAGTCACGTGTGAGACCTTGACATTCTTCTTATTGCTCTCAAGAGCTTCCCTACTTTCTCCTCCTCCTCCTCCTACCAATTCCTATTTTGCTTACAA
Organism: Saccopteryx bilineata; assembly: GCF_036850765.1. NCBI lineage: Eukaryota > Metazoa > Chordata > Mammalia > Chiroptera > Emballonuridae > Saccopteryx > Saccopteryx bilineata. Next base: position 69,794,169 of record NC_089497.1, on the reverse strand, counting down.
TGGCTGGAGTAAGCTTTGGTCATTTGTAAGTCATGATACCTGATGATACAAATTGGGTAAAAGCAGGTAGAATTGAGAAGAAGGAAGAAAATAGAAGTATCATGGGGAAAGAGGAAGATGGGAGAAGAGGAAGGTAAGAAGAGGCAGACAGAGCTGAGTAATGAAACCAGGGCTATTGTAAATAATGCTGCAGTGACTTAGGGATGCATATATCTTTCAAATTAGTGTTCTTATTTCTTCAGGTAAATACCCAGAAGAATTTCTGGATATATGTTAGTTCTATGCTTAATTTTTTTTTTTACAGGAACAGAGAGAGAGTCAGAGAGAGGGATAGACAGGGACAGACAGACAAGAACGGAGAGAGATGAGAAACATCAATCATCAGTTTTTCGTTGCAAGACCTTAGTTGTTCATTGATTGCTTTCTCATATGTGCCTTGACCATGGGTCTTCAGCAGACTGAGTAACCCCTTGCTCAAGCCAGCAACCTTGGGTCCAAGCTGGTGAGCTTTTGCTCAAACCAGATGAGCCCATGCTCAAGCTGGCGAGCTCGGGGTCTCGAACCTGGGTCCTCCGCATCCCAGTCCGATGCTCTATCCACTGTGCCACCGCCTGGTCAGGCTGCTCTTAATTTTTTGAGGAAACTCTATACTGTTTTTCATAGTGGCTGTACCAATTTGTAATCCCACCAACAGTGTACAAAAGTTCCCTTTTCTCCACATTCTTGTCAACACTTGGTATTTCTTATCTTTTTGATAATAGTCATTCTGATAAATGTGAAGTGATTGGTACCTCATTGGCTGTACCAATTTGCAATCCCACCAACAGTGTACAAAAGTTCCCTTTTCTCCACATCCTTGTCAACACTTGGTATTTCTTATCTTTTTGATAATAGTCATTCTGATACATGTGAAGTGATTGCTACCTCATTAGCAATCCCACTGCCTTGGCCTCTGTTTTTTTACTCTGAGCCTTCTGAGGTGAGGCGTGCCTCCTCCTGTCCTTGGGTCTTGGGACAATGCTCTCTCTATTGCCTGTACCTAGAGTGCCTTGTCACCTATTCCATTTCTGGGACTCACAATCCTCCTATTTCAATTTAGCTTTTTAAGGGGGAGTGTATGTGTGTGTCCCATGCTTGAGTTTCTAATGTTTCCTCCCCCCACTGCCCTGGCCTCCGTTTTTTACTCTGAGCCTTCTGAGGTGAGGCGTGCCTCCTTCACTATTACTCCCATGATCATTTCCTGAATGTTTGCCAGGAATCGAAGAGCGCTCTGATCAGAGTTAGCATACACGCGATCCTCCAAACAACCACGAGTGTGTTATTATTATCCTTTCATCCTCATTTTGCATATGGGGAAAACATGGTACATAGAAATAATTTTCCAAAATGACATAGCTGAATAGGTTCCCCATGATATATCGATATGTCCATCCCCCTCCCTCCCTTTTGACCTGAGATCTTTGCATTCCAGGTGGAGCTCACTTTGGAGAGATCAGGAGCAACCTCCCAGGCACCTTGATCTACCTACTGCCCCTGACCTTCACACCGTAGTGTTGTCTGGCCCACTTCCTACCTCATGGTGATTTCTTTCCTGGGGTTCTAGTTACTGTTCATGTTATGGGTCTCTTCACTACCCACCCAACCATGCATTGTGGCTCTCTGTACAAATGTGAAGCTCAAATATGATTAGAGTTCTAGTTATTTTCCACGGGATACAAAACTTCCCTTTTAATGTCTCCAAGCACTTTTTGACAACTTAGCACAAGAGTACTATAGAGTGGTGTCACTCAAATCCACAGGCCTCAGTGTGTGTGTGTGTGTGTGTGTGTGTGTGTATGTATGTGTGTAAGATAAGAAGCCAAAATGTTATCATTTAAACAACATGATGGACCTTGATAACATTATACTGAGTGAAATAAGTAAGTCAGAAAAAACTAAGAACTATATGATTCCATACCTAGGTGGGATATAAAAATGAGACTCAGAGACATGGACAAGAGTGTGATGGTTACGAGGGAGGGGGAGGAAGGAGAGGGGGGGCACAAAGAAAACCAGATAGAAGGTGACGGAAGACAAGCTGACTTTGGGTGAGGGGTATGCAACATAATCAAATGTCGAAATGACCTGGAGATGTTTTCTCTGAACATATGTACCCTGATTTATCAATGTCACCCCATTAAAATTAATAATAATAATAAGAAAAAATTTAATCAGTTAGAAAAAAAAGAAGCCAAAATGTTAATAGTCCTGATCCCCAAGTGTCAGGATTCTTGCTGAAAAATATCCATTGTTTTCTTTACAATTTTTGCTGTATCAAATATTTAGTATTTGTATTATAAAGGCAAAATAAATGTAATCTGGAAAAACTTCAATAAGCATATAAAGAAGAAAACCAAATCACTATACTCTCAATATCCAGAAATAACTACTATTAAGATTTTCATAAAACTGTCTAGTCTCTTGCCCGTGCTGTTATAGACACACATAATTGGGATTGTCGTGCACTTCTGGTCACATGTAACAAAAATCATCTCCAATAAGATGAACCGAAAAGGAAAACCTGTATTTGGAGGATGCAGGGGTCTGCAGAACCCTATTGCTTGCCCTCCTGAGGCCGTGAGGGGCCAGGTGCTGTTCCCACTGCTCTGAACAGGACTGAGGTCAGTGGATGCTTAGCTTTTCACCATGCTTGCTCAGCTGGACCCCTCCTTCTAGGGCCTTTGGGGATTCCTCCCCCAGCCCACCTCCACCCCCAGATACAGGTAGACATGCCCAGGGAGGGCGTCCATCAGCATTCTTTGGCTTGTGGCTGGCATGTGGTCCACGCAGTGTCAGAGTCTTTGTGGGCAGAGCTGTGAATTTGAGGGAAAGAATTCTCATTTCCCTGGCACTTCTAAAGGCCTTTACATCTATGATGAGAAAGAACTAGATCCAAGTAGACTTAAGAGGTAGAGAAAGGGACAAAGCTCTGCCACATGGACACAGCTGCACCTGAAGCAAAGCAGTGTTTTGCTTAGCAGTAGGTGAGCCAGAGCTGTCCCCTATTGCTTCATCTGGTTGGATCTGGGTTTCTGTCACTTGTTTCTAAATGAGACCTGGCCAATACCCCTGATCTTGGCTCATCTTCTCAGTTTCCTTTTTAAGATACAGGTCTTTGCTGCTTTTCCAAGGGCAGAGTAGGGTGCCCACAGCCCGGGATACATAGAGACTCAGTCTTAGCCAGGCTCAGAGACTTTCTGGTTGTGTTTGAACCCCAAATCCGTGGAGAGGGACTCTGTCCAGAGAATAGAGTCACACAGGACAATGTGGCTGCCTGGGAACCAGCTCTTTGGGGGTGTGGGTAAGTAGGCAGGCACGGGAATTCACAGGCAGCGAGGACCACTGTGAGCCAGGCAGGCATCCAAGAGGTGTTTTCCAGGAGCCAGAGTGTCCTTATGTGATGGGTCCACTTTTGTATGGGCAGAGTGGTACTCATGCCCTCAATATCTTGGTTTCTCTCATCTACAGATGCCAGAACCTGTCTTTCAGTGTGGCTCCCTTCCTCCTGTCTCTTTCTCCAGGCCCTTTGGCTCTTTTCCTGGGCTCCTATCCCACTCTCCACTCTAACCATGGGTCTGCCCCACAGAGACCTGGCCTTCTGGGCACTGACTGGTAGCTGGAGAGACCCGACATATACATAAAGTCCCCGTGACACTGAGCCGGGAGTGATGAAGAGAACAGGTGAGGCCAGTAGAGATCCGGGACAGACCCCCCCCCCAGCTGGGGCAGTGGAAGAGACCTCACAGAGGAGGCGGCATTTGGGCTGAGCCTTGAGGATCCCTAAGCTTTAGATGTTGCAAGTGGAAAGAAGGCCTCAGGACCCTGGGGTGGGAAGTCACAAGGAAGGATTGTGGGTTCACAGTGGGGCTGGAGAAGGAACAGGAGGTGAGGGGATGAGGTTGGCAGACAGGCCAGGCAGCCTGGGGAGGAAGACCTTGACTATCATATACACGTATATCTGTACCAGGAGAATCCAGGGCCCCCGAGCTCAGGGCTGAGAGACAGCTTGGAGGTGAGCTGTCTCCTTGGGCTGATCCTGCCTTAGAGGTGGGTAAGCAGGTCTCTGCCCCGGGCTGGACCTCAAAGGACCCAGTGCCTTCCTCAAGATGCTCTCACCTCCCTGCCCCTGGGTGTCTGGGCTGGGTGGGCAGCACCTGCTGGGCTAGGGGCCCTAAGCCTGCACGAGGCCTGTATGGGTCATGGTCTCCAGAAGCCTGTTCTTCAAAATTTTGTAAACCCACTCTGATGACTAAGATCAGTCAGGGCTGCCCTCCTAGCAGAGTTCCCAAGCCAGGACCAGGACCCTCACTCTCTGCTGTGATGTCTCTGACCCTCTGTCCCCAGAGTGGGTGCGCCACATGCCCTGAGGAACTCCAGAACTCACACCAAAGGTGTCATCCATGTACGAGACCCAGTTCCCAAGGGCAGCCTGCTAAGTGGCTTGCTCTTGTAGCCAGCACAGTATCTTTTTTCTTTTTTTTGTGGGATCATATAACTTTGAGTCACTCAGGAGTCACAAAATAACCTTGAGTCACACAAATTCAAGGCTCTGGGCTAACAATGGCTCTTGGGCTTGACTAACGTGTGGCCATGCCTTAGTTTTCCCCGGCGGTGCTCCGACTGCAGCACCGCCTCGGAGCTGCAGCACCCGAGGGTGGTGGGGCTCCAGCAAGGGCTCCCCATGCACCCTCCCCACCTTACGAATGGCACTAGGGTGGTCACCCCAGGAAGCCTTCTGGTTGTCACCTATCTCCTCCAATGGCTTTTGACACCAGCTCAACAGCAATGGGTTTTCCCTATGGATGTCTTTACTTGATGTGATGGTTACGATGAACGTGAACTAGAATGTTCTTTCTCACCCTGGCCCATGGGCTCCCTCACCTTTTCTTTCTGTGTCCTGGACTGGACAGACGGTACTGGTACATTAGGGAGAGCCTTTAGGTGCTCTGACTGGAAAGCAGGGTTGTGGTCAACAGGGAAAGAGATCACATTCTAAGAATTCAGTGAGTTTGGCCTAAAAAATTCTAGAGGAGTTATGGTTGGAGGATGCACTGTCTGTGTTTATGCCATAAAATCCCCAAGGATAAATTTTCTTTTAACTAAAAAAAAAAAAAATGTTTCCCCATCAATTTGAGAGAGAGAGAGAAAGAGAGAGAGAGATAAGAAGGGGAGAGAGACGGAGGGGAGAAAAGGAGGGAGATAGAGAAGCATTAACTCATTGTTTTACTTAGTTGTCCCATCTAGCTGTGTATCTCTGATTACATGCTCTGACAGGAGGCTGAACCCGTGACTTCTGGCTAGGGCCCCCAAGGGTAAATTTAACATGATCGGAAAATAAAAGACTTGAATGTAAGCCGTGAAACCATAAGCATCTTAGAAGAAAGCATAGGCAGTAAGCTCTCTGACATCTCTCGCAGCAATATATTTGCTGATTTGTCTCCACAGGCAAGTGAAATAAAAGACAGGATAAACAAATAGGACTTTATCAAACTAAAAAGCTTCTGCACAGCTAAAGACAATAAGAACAGAATAAAAAGACAAACTACACAATGGGAGAATATATTTGACATAGCATCTGACAAGGGGTTAATAACCAAAATTTATAAAGAACTTGTAAAACTTAATACCAGGAAGACAAACAATCCAATCCAAAAATGGGCAAAAGAAATGAATAGACACTTCTCCAAAGAGGACACACAGATGGCCAATAGGCATATGAAAAAATGTTCAACATCACTAATGATTAGAGAAATGCAAATTAAAACCACAATGAGATATCACCTCACACCAGTCAGAATGGCGCTCATCAATAAAACAACACAGAATAAGTGCTGGTCGAGGATGTGGAGAAAAGGGAACCCTCCTGCACTGCTGGTGGGAATGCAGACTGGTGCAGCCACTGTGGAAAACAGTATGGAGATTCCTCAAGAAATTAAAAATCGAACTGCCTTTTGACCCAGCTATACCACTGTTAGGAATATACCCCAAGAACACCATAGCACTGTTTGAAAAGAAGAAATGCACCCCCATGTTTATGGCAGCATTGTTCACAATAGCAAAGATTTGGAAACAGCCCAAGTGTCCATCAGAGGACGAGTGGATTAAAAAGCTTTGGTATATATATACTATGGAATACTACTCCGCCATAAGAAATGATGATATAGGATCTTTTACAACAACATGGATGGGCCTTGATAACATTATACTGAGTGAAGGAAGTAAATCAGAAAAAACTAAGAACTATATGTTTCCATACATAGGTGGGACATAAAGATGAGACTCAGAGACATGAACAACAGTGTTGGGGTTACAGGGTGGGGGGAGGAGAGGGAGGAGGTTGGGGGAGGGGAGGGGCACAAAGATCATGGCTTTTCAGCATTTGCCATATTCCCCCCTTAATCTATAGACAGACAGCAAATATTTACGTATGGTGTTCCCACTATAAAGACTGCTGTCTTAGGGACAAATGCTGATAAACTATTTCAGCAGTTCCTCCTTCTTCAAAGACTTATATGTCAACATAGAGCTCCATGTTTCATAGGACATACTCAAGCTCACTCCATGCTCCCTGGAGCTTTAGCACAAGGGAATGCCCCCCGCCTTTTTTTGTTTTTAGTATTTTTTCTTTTATTTGTTTATTTTTTGTATATTTCTGAGGATGGGGATGGGGAGGCAGTCAGACAGACTCCTGCATGCGCCTGACTGGGATCCACCTGGCATGCCTACCGGGGGGAATGCTCTGCCCATCTGGGATGTTGCTCTGTTACAACCGGAGCCATTCTAGCGACTGGGGCGGAGGCCATGGGGCCATCCTTAGTGCCCAGGGTGGATTTGATCTGGTGGAGCCTTGGCTGTGGGCGGGAGGAGAGAGACAAAGAGGAAGGAGAGGGGGAGGAGTGGAGAGGTAGATGGGCGCTTCTCCTGTGTGCTCTGGCAGGGAATCGAACCCGGGAATCCTGCACACCAGGCCAATGACTCCAACGGGTCTACCATATCATGCTTTTTACTTAAAAAAAAAAAAATTACATTTCTTTTGAATGCTGATGAACAGGAGACACCAAATCTTTTTCGCCTGAAAACTACTACCTTCTTTATTAGATCTAGCTAATAACACTGTCTGTCCTTTTTCCAAATAGCTCCAGATATATGGAAAAGATTTATATAGGTGGATGGGGATCCTCAAACCCCTCAGAAAGATCTTCTGAGAATGGCTTTTAAGATACCTAGAGGCAGAAAAAGCCCAATAGAGATCAGGGGAACTACCAGCTTTTAGGATACACCCTTAAAGGCTCCAACACCCCAAAGGGGTCTCATAGGATGCCATCTGGGTCCTGCTTCAATAGTGGAAAGGAAGGTCATTGAGCTAAAGCCTGCCAGGCTTACACACCTCTGCTGTGAGGAAACAGGGACACTGGAAGGTGGGCTTCCCCCTCGCTCCTCTAAGGGAGGGTTCAGTCTCTTCCAGCCCTGCTCCAGCCACCTATGACCTAACCTTGCCCAGTAAGCTAGGGTTTGCCACTGAAGGCTGAAGGTGCCCAGGGCCGTCGGCCCCATCTATGACACTGTGGACGAGCCTAGGGTATTTCTTCCAAGAAGCAGGTAAACTGATCTCATTCGCACAAGGGCCACTTAACTATGTTTTGCCTGAATAGTCAGGTTTTTTATTCTTCCCTCAAAGATCTCTGTTGTGGGTGTTGATAGTCCTATTTTCTGCTGCTTTGCTTAATATATAGTGTTTCCTTTATCCCTCCTACCTCAATGCCCCACTCATATTTCAGGCTGGGACCTACTCCTAATTTAGAGCTCTCTTTCCTCCTTTTGCCAACTTGTATTATGAATTTACCTTTGCCACCCAGCTTAGTGTATCCCAAGGTTCTCTCTACCAGGCCACAGTCGCAGAGCTCCAGAGAAAAGCAACCTGGTCTCAACTCTCCAGGCAGAGGAGAACAGAAGCTCCATATCCACGCATGCTGCAAATGGCTTTTTCCAGTCTGCCTGAATCATTACCAGCTAGAAGCAGCAGTCATTGGGACTTGGACATGAGCTGCAAAGTATAGGATGGTGACAACAATTCCAGTGCCATGCGGACTTTTCCTGTGGGGAACTTTCCTGGACTCCTGCTCCCTGTGACAGCTCCTAACAGACTGAACTGTGGTTGGGTTGCATTTTTCAGGGATTTGGCATGGTGATGGGGCCAACTTGGACTTGGGGAACATGTTAAGGACACTACTCTTTTAGGGATTCTTGCTGTATTGGCCAAGAGTTTGCTTAAAGGCTTTTAATCACTGTAAAAAAAAATAGAGGACTGGATGAAGAAGATGGGGCACATATACACCATGGTATACTATTCAGCTTGGAGAAATGGGAACATCGGATCACTTATAGAGGAATGGTGGAGTCTTGGTAGCATTGTGCGGGGTGAAATAAGCGAATCAGAAAAAAACAGGAATTGCAGGATTCCATACATTGGTGGGACATAAAAGCGAGACTAAGAGGCATGGACAGGAGTGTGGTGGCTATGGGGGGTGGGGGGAGGGAAGGAGGGAGAGGGGGAAGGGGAGGGGTACAGAGAGAACTGGAGGGAGGGTGGCGGAGGATGATCTCTCTTCAGGAGATGGGTATGCAACAGAACTAAATGACAAGATAACCTGGAAATGTTTTCTTTGAATGTATGTACCCTGATTTATTGATGTCACCCCATTAAAATAAAAATTTATTTATAAAAATAAAAAATAAAAAAAAGACAAAAAAAAATGTTTCCCCATCAATTTGAGAGAGAGAGAGAGAGATAAGAAGGGGAGAGAGACAGAGGGGAGAAAAGGAGGGAGATAGAGAAGCATTAACTCATTGTTTTACTTAGTTGTCCCATCTAGCTGTGTATCTCTGATTACATGCTCTAACAGGAGGCTGAACCCGTGACTTCTGGCTAGGGCCCCCAAGGGTAAATTTAACATGATCGGAAAATAAATAATTGTGCGCGCGCGCACACACACACACACACACATTCTGTGAGAATGAGAGATGGAACGGGTGGGCAGAATCCTCAATCCTCCTGTTTTTGGCTCCACTATTACAACATTTCTCCCCAAGCTCCACTTTCAGAAGTACCTGGTGCCACCAATCCCTGAACCATTGGATTTTGTTCCTTTACTTGTCCTGCTGCTCAAGATTGAACTTCCCTAGTTCTGCTACATTAGTTACCATTTGTCTAGTTGCTTTCCGGCTTCCAAAATGTTGCTATTGACAGCTCTCCTATTCTCTTTTCCTTGTGGATTTTTAATTTAAAAAAAAGGGGGGGGGTTTGAGGAAGTGGGGATGAATGCGTTAGCCCAAGCTACCCCTGTTAAGCTACCAGAGTGATCTTTCTATTATTTAATTTTCTTCTTTTTACAGAGACAGAGAGAGAGAGTCAGAGAGAGGGATAGATAGGGACAGACAGACAGGAATGGAGAGAGAGAGACGAGAAGCATCAATCATCAGTTTTTCGTTGCGAAACCTTAGTTGTTCATTGATTGCTTTCTCATATGTGCCTTGACCAGGGGCCTTCAGCAGACTGAGTAACCCCTTGCTCGAGCCAGCGACCTTGGGTCCAAGCTGGTGAGCTTTTTGCTCAAACCAGATGAGCTCGCACTCAAGCTGGCGACCTGCGGGCCTCAAACCTGGGTCCTCCGCATCTCAGTCTGACGCTCTATCCACTGCGCCACTGCCTGTCAGGCTCTTTCTATTATTTAAATTTGGTTATGTTTCCCTTCTCTTCAAAATACTTCCATGGCTCCCTACTGGCCACAAGATAGAAAATAGAAATCTGTGCATGGTATTTTAAGACTTTGTCCTAAATTAGAGTTTATGCCTCTCCTGGACCAGACTGTACTATATTCTATTAATTTTAGTGAAACAAGACACAAAAGTTTACTTTGTTTTCTATTAAATGCCAATGCTGAAACAGTGCTTGGCTATCAACTGCATCACTTTTGTCCCTTTTACTCTGGGAAACTTTAATTGCTGAGTGGCCTGAGCCCTGATCTGATAGAGGTTGGTGTGCAATGATGGTGTAGTGGTGCGTGTGTGTGTGTGTGTGTGTGTGTGTGTGTGTTCACACCTGCAGCTGCAGTCCTGAGCAGCTGCCGGGAATTTCCGGTTTATGTTGCCAGCAATGAGAAGTCAGACTCTTTCTTTGTATTCTTTCCGGGACATAAATTACCGCTGGTGATAAAACTTGTTCAATCTCTCCCACTATGAAATCACATCGGACCACACAAATATTTGGCCTACGTTATCCTGTCAGACCTACACTAAAGGGACAGGCTTCCCCAGATGGATTAAGGAGACACAGCCACAGTGTCAGGATCACCCAAAAGGTGGGGGGTTGGCATCTATTTTCTCTTTTTCCTTAGTGACAACACGAAGGAATCGTACTGAACAAGTAAAGTTGCGTTTGGTAGACCTTACTGATCTATTTGTTAGAATGTATTGCTCTATTTACCATATTTTTTAAAATGCCATCATGAGTGGCTCCAACAGAGCATTAGGACCTAGAGTGATTTTGTTAAGAATCTCTGAAAAAAAAAAAGAAAACTCTTTGTTGTGTCTTTCCTTTGTATTTGTCCCTTTCTCCCCAAACCAAACACATTAACGTTCAGTTCAACCACATGGAACCACCCGTACTTGCTAGGTGACAGTTTACTCTCTTGGATAGAGTTTTGCACAGTCCTCCCTCCATCCCGGAATACCTACTCTGACTCTTCTATTCCAGCTAGCTTGGCTTACTTGCTTTTTTTCAAACATGCCAGTCATATTTTCGCCTCCGAGACTGCGTTGGCTATTTCTTCTGCCTGGCTTTCTCCTCATTTCATTGCTTCTGCTCCAGTCTTACTTCCTGGTTATGGCTGTCAATGCCCTCTACTCAGAGACCACCAGGAACCCACCTGCAGTGGAGCGAGGGGGTTTATTGCTCGTTGCAGTGAAGGAGAACACCCACCATAGGGAGCGGTGGGCTTCACAGTATAAGGGTGTTAGAAAAGACTTTCAGGCTTTGACTGTTTTTGCCGAGCTCCATCATGGCGACAAAATGGCCTTGTCTAATGTTGATGTTCTGTGAAATTGTTTATATTCAACAGGAGAATGCTACCACTGGGCTGCGGGTGCCAGGCCCAAACCTGAATGTCAGGGGTTGTTTTCTCTTTATCATCATTGAATCCTTGGTGCATAGAACAGTGCACAGAATAGGTGAGGATGGTAAGTATTGAATAAAAAGGTGTTGAACAAATTGATAAAAATTTTTTTGGCAAATTCTTATCCCACATTTAAGTGCCCAAGCAGAGGGCTCTCTTCTGGACAGCGATCCTTGAGTACCACAGACTGACCCTAACCTATGCTCCTACTGTTTGCTGCAACTCTCTTTAAAACAGTTACAACAGTCAAGCCATGAGGGTCTGCATGTCTATCTCCCCACTGCTGTGAATGCCCCGAGGGCAGGGGCCATCTCTTTCCCCTGAGAACCCCAGTGCCAAACACAGGGAAGGCACCTAACAACTGACTGACTGAGAGCTGATGCCCAGCTCGGCTGTGCTTGAATGGTGCCCTTGGCTCAGGCCCCAGAATTCTGTGTGTGTATTTTGAGAGTATGGCCTGCAGCCACTGGATGGGAAACAGTTAAACAGGAGCCACCCAGCACCGGGAGCCAGAGGGTATGTTTGTGAGTTGGTGATACTCAGGGTCAGCTTTAGGCAGGAGGACTTTGGCCTTGGTATGGGGCCTCTACAGTGTGGAGTCCACCTGGGTTTGGCTTCTCCTAAAAATAACACCCCATCCCTGCTACCCAAGGCTCAGAGGAGGACGATTAAAGACTTCAGGTTCCAGGAATGAGATAGGAAGGGACTGTAAGAGCTTAGGCACTACCAAAACAGGGGCCACATATAGAGGAGAAAAGGAGTTATTTTATTATCTGGTTCTATTCTCATAAAGTATGTGCAATAGTATCCTTATTTTACAGATGGAGAAACAGAGACACAGAGAGGTTAAGTAACTTGCCCAGAGGCACACAGCTAATGAGTGACAGAGCTGTGATGCCACCCAGGTCTTTCTAATCCCCAAACCTATGTTCCGGGTTCTACGGACTAATATTCCACAATCCTCAGTGTAGCCTTCATGGGGCAATCTGGATGTCTGAGATAAGGAACCCATTCAAAGAGCTCTTTGGATCAAGTGGCTCCTAGAGTAAAGGTTCTGATGCTTAGAAGGGTAAGGCAGGAGTGGCAGCCTTCACAGAACAGGGAGTAGGATGGGCTACATTCTGGCACAGCAGGGGAGACAGTAGAGAGAATCCCACCCTGGGGCCTGTGTAAGTGAGACCTTCGAGCTTTCTGTGCCATTTTCACTGGTCTGAGGTAGGTGGGGATTGGATGTGTGTGTAAAACCTTAACTTCTGTGGGCATTTCCATGGCTGTGGTCACTGCAGCTTCTCCTTGTGGCCACTAGAGGGAGGTTCTCCTTCACTGGCACAGGGCCACTCCCTGTTATCTTCAGGCCTAGAGGAGAAAAGAGTGGAGGCTGATAAGGACTCGTCTGCATCTTGTAATATTCTCTTTCAAAGAACAACTAACTTTCTGGTGTGTGTGTGTGTGTGTGTGTGTGTGTGTGTGTGTGTGTGTAGTGGGTGTACAAGTGACTGAGGAGCACTTGAACTCTTACCTATTTTATCCTGAGGAAGAAATGTGTTCTATCAGGACCACTGGTCTTCCAATAGTATTCATAGCAAACACCATATATAAAAGCCTACTAAATTTCTGTAAAGTGATATGTTCTCTTTGACATTAAATAAAAGGAAACATGGGATTTCTCTATAGGTATAGTAACCACACAATTCAGTTCTCAATTTCCAGCTAAGATGACATAGTGAGTTGATGCTGTGGCCTATTTCCTTTCTTCTAAATACACAGCAATAATAAACGACAAACAAAAGGACATAGTTGGATCTCAAACCAAGATGGATATCTCTGTGTAGCAGAAGCAGATAAAAAATGTGGGGTTGAGGGTGGGGAGGCTTCAGGGTCTAGAAGCAGCTAGAGCTGCCAGAGGTATAGATCCTGGTAAAGAATCTACGCGCTAAAGTGCTCCATGTAAGACAGAGACAAGAGCCTGGCTCCTTAAAGCCTAGGGTGGGTTGAGGTTCCCTCTGCTTATGAAAAGAAGCAAGAAAAGAAAAAGCTAGTTGTCCATATACAGCCTGGGGCTTGAAATGTGGGAAGATGAAGACAGATTCTTGACTAGGAGCAGAGCCAAGCCACCCTCTGGCTACGTGCCTGGATCTGTGATGTCTTCATACCACAACAGAGCAGGAGCCCTGAAACGCTAGTATAAGACCTGGTTTTCAACTGGGCCTGGGGTACCAGGACATTTAGAGAAAGTGAGAAATAAATGTAAAAACAAAATTTAAAAATTCTTCAACTTATTGTGAGATTATAAACCAAAATATATGAAAAGTACATTACGGTAAGAAAAGCAGTCAACAGAATCAACATTTGAAATATGACTTCATTCCAGATTAAATTAATTTTGTGAAAGTCTTATAAAGAATTAATAATTATGTTTTGAATGCCTAACACGGCAAAGGAAGGCTTAATATTCATTGAAAATTATTAAGAGATGAATGAGAGCAGATAAAAATAAAATGAGAACCAGTAGATATAAAAAGAACTAGATATTGGGAGTGAAAACCTTGATAATTAAAAAACCAGTAGACAAAAGGAACTGTAGACATAAGAGACAGTTAGTGAGAAAGCATCACTTAGGAATTAGCACTAATACAGTAAACAGAGACAAAAATTAAAAAATATAGAAGCACTTATGAGACATGAAGAATGGCATGTATAAAGGACAATGTATATCCAATAGGAAATATGGAAGAAGAAAAATAAATGGAAAGCACAGTGAAATGATATATCAAGAAATAGTAGCAGGAAAATATTCTTGGGGAAATTACCGGAAATCAAAAGCAAAGAAAAACAGACCTTGCAATAGGCCTGAGAGAAAAGACTCAGTACAAGGGAACTTCTGCCCTCCACAATAACTGAGGTCAGAGATAATGGAGTGGTATTTTCTAAGTGCCAACTGGACTTTTATACCCAGCTAACTTTCAGTTGAAATGAAAGGCAATAAGGGACACTTCCATACATATAAAGTAAAAACCCTTATTGAAAGAATTTTTATAGGATGTGCTTCAAGGAGAAAAACCCCCAAAGAAAGAAAAAGATATAATAAACAATGTTAAGCGCAGAAATTGATAAAATTATGTTGATAAATCTAAAGGAGCACTGACTAGAAACAAAAGCTTTTTAGAAAGTTATCATTTTTAATAAAGATATACATACACATATTTAAAAAAAGTCACTGAATTCTCTAAGGCTCTGTGGTTTGCCCCCAATGATCCCTGCTTCCTGGTTGTCATGCCCTTGTGTTGTATATTCCCAAACTGAAAAGGGCTGAGTCGTGTAACCAATAGGACACTGCAGAACATAATATAATGGTGTGTGATATCTGAGGTTAAATGATGAAAGGCATTGCAGCTTCCACCTGATTTTCTCCAGGTTTACTCACTCTGGGGAAGGCAATTACCATGTGGTTAGGATACTCAAGCGGCGCCAAGGAGAAGTCTGTGTGACAAGGAGCTACGACCTCATGTGAACAACCAGAAGGAATTGCCATGTTTATTGGTGGATCACTTTGGAAGGGGGTCCTCCAGTCTCAGTCAAGCTTTCAGATGATTACAACCCTAGCCAGAATCTTGACAGCAATCTCCTGGAGAGGTTCTGAGCCAGAACCACCTAACTAAACTCATGAATTTCTGACTCATAGAAACTCTGTGAGATAAAAATGTTTGTTATTTTAAACTGATTAGTTCGGAGTGATCTGTCATATAACAAAAATTAATATAATTTAAATAAAAAGTTGCAGCCCCCTGTTCCATCTTACTCATCTCAGTTCCCAACCCTTAAGGGCAAACACTTCCAACTCTCTGCAGATAGTATTTTGTTGCTGTTATTTGTTTCTATATTTCTTTATACTTTGTTTATATTTTTCTTTTTTAAAATTTTAGATATTATGTATTGATTTTCTATTATGGAGGATAATTTTTTTTCCTCCCAAATTCTCCACTTCTTTTCTTTAGAGGTAATTGCATCATACTTTTAGTTACTTAGTGCTCATATTAGTATTACCATATCAACTGTTTGCAGCTAAACTTTGTAATATGATTACATTTCATTCTCATATATGTTTTTGTTTTCCTTGGTGATAATGGTCTTTTTGTTTAGATTCCTATTCTTGTAAGTAACTCATCTCTTAATATGTCTGAACAGTCAGTATATTTTACTAATTTTATCTTTTTTTGAGAAGACAACTCCTCTTAAGACCATCTGTCTTCCTGTTTCGGTCCAGGCTGGATGCATGGTAGGCCTGCTATAGAGCTGTCTCCCTGGGACATCCATTCTCTTATCACCCTGGGGATTCCCTTTGCCTACATCCTGGACCTCATGCTTTCCTCTTTCTTGGTTTATTCGTGCACTTTGATGGAGTATATTCTCCAGTGGCTTCCTGAGCAAGGGTGCATAAGACACAGGCACATTCTTCAAGAGAGGTTCCCTCTCTAAAAATGTCTGTTTTACCATCACACTTGAGTGATGATTAGGCTGTATATGTAATTCTGGGTCCAAAATAATATTTTCTAAGAATTTGAAGACACTGCTCTATTATCTTTTAACTTCTGGGGTTACTGTTTAGAAGTCAATTGCTATTTTGATTTTAGATCCTACATACTGGACATTTTTTTCTCCTGAAAAATTTTAGATTTTCTTTTATCCCTGTTAATCTGATAGTTAATGATTATATACTCTGGTAAATTTTTAGAAAATTGGACTGAGAATGTGGAGACCCTCTTACTTTAGAAACTTATATCCTTTCTTTTAGAAGTTTTTCTTGAATTATTTCTTTGATACTTTTTTCCCTTCATCCTCTTTGTTCCTCTTTGTAGATTTCTTTCTTTCTTTCTTTCTTTCTTTCTTTCTTTCTTTCTTTCTTTCTTTCTTTCTTTCTTTCTTTCTTTCTTTCTTTCTTTCTTTCTTTCTGTGACAGAGACAGAGAGGCAGAGAGAGGGACAGATAGGAAAGGAGAGAGATGAGAAGCATCAATTCTTCATTGAGGCTCCTTAGTTATTCACTGATTGCTTTCTCATATGTGCCTTGACCGGGGAACTACAGCAGACTGAGTGACCCATTGCTCACGCCAGCAATGTTCAGCTCAAGCTGGTGAGCCTTGCTCAAATCAGATGAGCCCACACTCAAGCTGGCGACCTCGGGGTTTTGAACCTGTGTCCTCCTCGTCCCAGTCTGACATCTATTCACTGCGCCACCGCCTGGTCAGGTTGTAGATTTCTTATTATTTGGATGTTGGAACTTCTATGGTGATCATTTAAAGAGCTTATTTTTTTCTTCTATTTTTTAAATTTATTTATTAAATTTAATGCAGTGACATTGATAAATCAAGGTACATATGTTGAAAGAAAACATCTCTAGATTATTTTGACATTTGATTGTGCTGTCCCCAAAGTTAAATTGTCTTCTGTCACCTTCTATCTGGTTTTCTTGTGCCCCTCCCCTCCCCCAACCCCTCTCTCCTTCTTCGCCCCCTCCCCCTCCCCCTCCCCCCACCCCCACCCCTGTTGCCATCACATTCTTGTTCATGTCTCTGAGTCTCATTTTTATGTCCCTTCTGTGAATGGATTCATATAGTTCTTAGTTTTTTTCTGATTTACTTATTTCACTCCGTATAATGTTATCAAGGTCCATCCATGTTATTGTAAATGATCCAATGTCATCATTTCTTATGGCTGAGTAGAATTCCATAGTATATATGTACCAAAGCTTTTTAATCCACTCGTCCTCTGACGGACACTTAGACTGTTTCCAGATCTTTGTTATTGTGAACAATGCTGCCACAAACATGGGGATGCATTTCTCCTTTTGGAGCCGTACTATGGTGTCCTTGGGGTATATTCCTAAAAGTGGGATAGCTGGGTCAAAAGGCAGTTCAATTTTCAGTTTTTTGAGGAATCTCCATACTGTTTTCCACAGTGGCTGCACCAGTCTGCATTCCCACCAGCAGTGCAGGAGGGTTCCCTTTTCTCCACATCCTCGCCAGCACTTATTCTATGTTGTTTTGTTGATGAGCGCCATTCTGGCTGGTGTGAGGTGATATCTCATTGTGGTTTTAATTTGCATTTCTCTAATCATTAGTGATGTTGAACATTTTTTCATATGCCTATTGGCCATCTGTATGTCCTCTTTGGAGAAGTGTCTATTCATCTCTTTTGCCCATTTTTGGATTGGATTGTTTGTCTTCCTGGTGTTGAGATTTACAAGTTCTTTATAAATTTTGGTTATTAACCCCTTATCAGACGTATTGTCAAATATGTTCTCCCATTGTGTAGTTTGTCTTTTTATTCTGTTCTTGTTGTCTTTAGCTGTGCAAAAGCTTTTTAGTTTGATATAGTCCCATTTGTTTATCCTGTCTTTTATTTCACTTCCCTGTGGAGATAAATCAGCAAATATATTGCTCCGAGAGATGTCGGAGAGCTTACTGCCTATGTTTTCTTCTAAGATGCTTATGGTTTCACGGCCTACATTTAAGTCTTTTATCCATTTTGAGTTTATTTTTGTGAGTGGTGTAAGCTGGTGATCTAGTTTCATTTTTTTGCAGGTAGCTGTCCAATTTTCCCAACACCATTTGTTAAAGAGGCTGTCTTTACTCCAATGTATGCTCTTACCTCCTTTGTCAAATATCAGTTGTCCATAGAACTGTGGGTTTATTTTTGGGTTCTCTGTTCTGTTCCATTGATCTATATGCCTGTTCTTATGCCAGTACCAGGCTGTTTTGAGTACAATGGCTTTGTAGTATAACTTGATATCAGGAAGTGTGATACCTCCCACTTTATTCTTCTTTTTTAAGATTGCTGAGGCTATTCGTGTTCTCTTTTGGTTCCATATAAATTTTTGGAATATGTGGTCTATATCTTTGAAGTATGTCATTGGTATTTTAATTGGTATTGCATTGAATTTATAGATTGCTTTGGGTAAAATAGACAGTTTAATGATGTTTATTCTTCCTAACCAAGAGCAGGATATATGCTTCCACTTGTTTGTATCTTCCTTGATTTCTTTTATCAATGCTTTGTAATTTTCCGAGTACAAGTCTTTAGTCTCCTTGGTTAAGTTTACTCCTAGGTACTTTATTTTTTTGGTTGTAATTGTGAAGGGGATTGTTTTCTTAATTTCTCTTTCTGACTGTTCATTGTTGGTGTATAAAAATGCCTCTGATTTCTGAGTTTTGATTTTATATCCTGCCACTTTGTTGAATTCATTTATCAGGTCCAGTAGCTTTTTGACTGAGACTTTAGGGTTTTCTATATACAATATCGTATCATCTGCAAATAATGATAGTTTTACTTCTTCTTTTCCAACTTGAATGCCTTTTATTTCTTCTTCTTGTCTGATTGCTGTGGCTAGGACTTCCAGGACAATGTTAAATAAGAGTGGTGAAAGGGGGAATCCCTGCCTTGTTCCTGATCTTAAGGGTATTGCTTTTAATTTTTTCCCATTGAGTATGATGTTGGCTGTGAGTTTCTCATAGATGGCTTTTATCATGTTGAGGTATGTTCCCTGTATTCCCACTTTGCTGAGAGTTTTGATCATGAATGGGTGCTGGATTTTATCAAATGCTTTTTCTGCATCTATTGAAATTATCATATGGTTTTTCTCCTTCTTTTTGTTTATGTGATGAATCACATTGATTGATTTATGAATATTGTACCAGCCTTGCCTCCCCAGAATAAATCCCACTTGATCATGGTGTATGATTTTTTCCGTATATTGTTGGATCCGGTTTGCTAATATTTTGTTGAGGATTTTAGCATCTATATTCATCAGAGATATTGGCCTATAATTTTCTTTCTTTGTGTTGTCTTTGCCTGGTTTTGGAATCAGAATTATGCTCGCCTCACAAAAGGTGCTTGGAAGTCTTCCTTCCTCTTGAATTTTTTGAAATAGTTTGAGAAGGATAGGAGTTAGTTCTTCTTTGAATATTTGGTAGAATTCCGTTGTGAAGCCATCGGGCCCTGGACTTTTCTTTGTTGGGAGTTTTTTGATAACTGTTTCGATCTTATTTGTTGTAATCGGTCTGTTTAGGTTTTCTGATTCTTCCAGATTGATTTTTGGAAGATTGTATGTTTCAAGGAATTTGTCCATTTTATCTAGGTTGTCTAGTTTTTTGGCATACAGTTCTTCATAGTATTTTCTTACAATATTTTGTATTTCTGTTGTGTCAGTTGTTATTTCTCCTCTCTCATTTCTAATTTTATTTATTTGAGTCCTCTCTCTCTTTTTCTTGGTGAGTCTAGTTAAAGGTTCATCAATCTTGTTTACCTTTTCAAAGAACCAGCTCCTAGTTTCATTGATCCTCTGTATTGTTTCTTTAGCCTCTATGTCATTTATTTCTGCTCTGACCTTTATTATTTCCTTCCTTCTACTACATTTGGGCTTTACTTGCTGTTCTTTTTCTAATTCTTTTAGATGCAGGGTTAAGTTGTTTATTTGAGCTTTTTCTAGCTTCTGAAGGTATGCCTGTAGTGCTATGAACTTCCCTCTCAGTACTGCTTTTGCTGTGTCCCATAAATTTTGAGTTGTTGTATGCTCATTGTCATTCGTTTCTAGGAATTTTTTTATTTCTTCTTTGATCTCATTCTTAATCCATTCATTATTTAACAACCTGCTATTTAGTTTCCACGTGTTTGAGAATTTTTGAGCTTTTCTGTTGTGGTTGATTTCTAATTTCATGCCATTGTGATCAGAGAAAGTGCTTGATATGATTTCAGTCTTAAATTTGTTGAGAGCACTTTTGTGCCCTAACATGTGGTCTATCCTAGAGAATGTACCATGAGCACTTGAAAAGAATGTATATTCTGCTGCTTTAGGGTGAAAGGTTCTGAAGATATCTATTAAATCCAGTTGATCTAGTGTTTCCAATAAGTCTGCTGTTTCTTTGTTAATTTTTTTTCTTGAGGATCTATCTAGTGATGTTAGTGGGGTATTGAAATCCCCTACTATTATAGTATTGCTGTTGATCTCACCCTTTAAATCCATCAAAGTCTGCTTTATATATTTGGGTGCTCCTATATTAGGTGCATAGATATTTATAATAGTTATATCTTCCTGTTGGATTACTCCCTTTATCATTATGTAATGGCCTTCTTTATCTCTTACTATATCCTTTGTTTTAAAGTCCAATTTGTCTGATATAAGTATTGCTACCCCAGCTTTTTTTTCATTTCCATTTGCATGAAATGTTTTTTTTCCATCCTTTTACCTTCAATCTATGCATCTTTTGTTCTAAGGTGTTTCTGTTGTAGACAGCATATGTATGGGTCCTGTTTTCTTATCCATGCAGCTACCCTATGTCTTTTAGGACTGACTGATTTTTTTTTTTTTTCATTTTTTCATTTTTCTGAAGCTGGAAACGGGGAGAGACAGTCAGACAGACTCCCGCATGCGCCCGACCGGGATCCACCCGGCACGCCCACCAGGGGCGACGCTCTGCCCACCAGGGGGCGATGCTCTGCCCATCCTGGGCGTCGCCATATTGGGACCAGAGCCACTCTAGCGCCTGAGGCAGAGGCCACAGAGCCATCCCCAGCGCCCGGGCCATCTCTGCTCCAATGGAGCCTTGGCTGCGGGAGGGGAAGAGAGAGACAGAGAGGAAAGCGCGGCGGAGGGGTGGAGAAGCAAATGGGCGCTTCTCCTGTGTGCCCTGGCCGGGAATCGAACCCGGGTCCTCCGCACGCTAGGCCGACGCTCTACCGCTGAGCCAACCGGCCAGGGCCTACCCTATGTCTTTTGATTGGATCATTTAATCCATTTACGTTTAAGGTTACTATTGATATGTAGTTGTTTATTGTCATTTTCTTCTTTAAACGTGTATTCCTTTTTTGCTATATTCTTTTCCCACTTTGATCTGTTTACAACAGGCCCCTTAACATTTCCTGCAGCATTGGTTTGGTTGTAATGAATTCCTTGAGTTGTTTTTTGTCTGGGAAGCTTTTTATTTCTCCTTCAATTTTAAACGATAGCCTTGCTGGATAAAGTAGTCTTGGTTGTAGGTTCTTGTTCTGCATTACTTTGAATATTTCTTGCCATTCCCTTCTGGCCTCAAGTGTTTCTGTTGAGAAGTCGGATGTCATCCTTCTATTTTTAATCTCTCTCTCTGTTTTACTTTCAGGGAGATTATTTGGCTTTATTTCCAAACCTTTGTAATTTTTCATTTCTTCTCTCATATTTTTATTACCTACACATCTCTCTGCTTATCTTCCTGAAGATATTAATTATAGATTTTTAAGCAATTTTCTTCCCAATTGTCTTTATTTACTCAAAATTTCTTTTTTTTTCTTTCTTTTTGTCTCCTCACACAGGAGGCTCAAATGTCTGGTAATCTTGCTTGTTAATATTTAGGATTAAGCAACAAAAAGCTGACTGGAAACTCTGTATACATGGGTGAGGGTTGTCCAGGTGGGTTTCACTGTATGGTAGTCTGGTTAGACCATTTTCCCAAAGGTCCACTGTCATGGAGACAATAAACTACTCAGAGACCAGATGACATGCTCCAAAGATCTGAGGGCAGACAACTGCCCCGATCAGCAGACTGAAGGACTGAAACCCCAACCCCAGCCTTACTCAGATATTTATTAGCCAGTACAAATAACTCAAGGAAACAGACAACAGAAGTTTTTAAGGGGTGAAGTAAAGGAGAAGGAACATGCTGACTTCTAATCTCTGTTCTGAGAGCCTAAACATTTCTGTGGCACTGAATCTTATCCTGCTGTTTTGCTGTTTTCAGTACAGAGTCAGAGAGGTCCCTGGACTCTTGTCAGTTCAGAACTTTCGCCCTCGGGTGTCTTGCTCTCTCTAATTGTTTTCCTAACTCTGCATATCTTTATAGCATATTCCTACAGTGCACAAGTGTCTCAATATATGTAAATCTTTTCTCTAGGGTTGGTCAACCTCCCTGGAGAAGAACCTTATCTGTTGACTGTGAGGAATCAACCTGTTTGCCATGTTCTGGGATGCCACTGGGACAGTTCAACTCATACAGATTTTAAATCAATCATCTTATATTTAGTCCCACCTATATTCTTACTCTCAGAGATACCTGTTGTCCCCAATTCTATAATTTTTCAGGATTGTACACACTATACTAGTTTGCTACTGAATTTCTTGTATTGTGGGGTTTGGTGTCAGCTTCTTCTGGTACATTGGGTCTGCTACTCCTTATCCACCTGCTTGTATTGGGTCTGTTGCTCCTCATCCATCTGCTTTTCAGTTTCCAAAATTTGCTGGTGTTCTTTTGTTTTCCATTCTTTTGTGGTTCTATGCTTTAAAGACGTCATTTTTGTATAGTTTTAAAATAGATATTTGGTAAGAAATTGATGCAACTAGTAAATGGAAATCTGCAACTTTTTTCCTAAATAATAATAGGTAAAACTAAAACCCCAGACCTTCATTGATCAATATGGTTGCTACTAGCCTCTATGGCCAGAATAGCTATTGAGCAGTTAAAATGTGGCTAGTTTAAAATGAGATGTATTATATTTACAGTGAACTAATATGGTTGCTACTAGCCTCTATGGCCAGAATAGCTATTGAGCAGTTAAAATGTGGCTAGTTTAAAATGAGATGTATTATATTTACAGTGAACTACACATTGAATTTCTGAGACTTAGTATGAACAAAATAATTAAAATATCCCATTATTTAAAATTTAATTGCATATTAAAATGCCAATATTTAGATATGTTGGGTATATAAAATATACTATTAACATAAAATTTATTTTTTATTATTTAAAATGTGGTTATTAAAAATATAAAAACTTAATACATGCATTAGTTTTTATTTCTATAAAACATAGATAACAAAAGGTTGAGATTTGTTTAATGATCAAATAAAGTGTGATAATGTCCTTGATGTATCCAAAAATAAAAATAAAACAACTTTAGATTTGAGAGAATAAATTATGATCATATACAAAAGTAAAGAATTAAAGATAAATTGAAGGTCTGACCAGGCAGTGGTGCAGTGGATAGAGTGTCGGGCAGGGGTGCAGAGAACCGTTGAAACCCTGAGGTCGCTGGCTTGAGTGTGGGCTCATCTCGTTTGATCAAGGCTCACCAGCTTGAGCTGAAGGTTGCTGGCTTGAGCAAGGGGTCACTCAGTCTGCTGTGGCCCCCTGATCAAGGCACATATGAGAAAGCAATCAATAAATAAGGTGCCACAATGTAGAATCGGTGCTTCTAATCTCTCTCCCTTCCTGTCTAGCTGTCCCTCTCTCTGTCCCTCTCTGGTCTCTGTCAAAAAAAATATAAACTGAAGAATTAAAATACAATATATCTCTTTCAAACCAACAGAGGAAAGTAAGAGAATGTAAAAACTTTATCAATCCAGCAGAAAACAGCAAAGACTTTTTTTTTTTTTTTTTTTTTTTTGCATTTTTCTGAAGCTGGAAACAGGGAGAGACAGTCAGACAGACTCCCGCATGTGCCCCACGGGGATCCATCCGGCACGCCCACCATGGGGCGATGCTCTGCCCACCAGGGGGCGATGCTCTGCCCCTCCTGGGCGTCGCCATGTTGCTACCAGAGCCACTCTAGGCCTGAGGCAGAGGCCACAGAGCCATCCCCAGCGCCCGGGCCATCTTTGCTCCAATGGAGCCTTGGCTGCGGGAGGGGAAGAGAGATACAGAGAGGAAGGCGCGGCGGAGGGGTGGAGAAGCAAATGGGCGCTTCTCCTGTGTGCCCTGGCCGGGAATCGAACCCGGGTCCTCCGCACGCTAGGCTGACACTCTACCGCTGAGCCAATCGGCCAGAGCAGCAAAGACTTTTTAAGCAGAAAAAGAGAAAAGGTTATTAAACAGAAACAAAATAAAATGAACCACTTTGAAATATTTAAGTAATCACTGTTTATATAAATAAAGTCGATCAATTAAATGCAGAGATGATCAGAATGGATAAAAGCACATGAACCATACATATGAACTATAAAGTCATTTCCAAAAAAAGAAGATAGAAATTAGCAAATAGTTATAATGAAATAATAACAATACTATATAGCAAAATTTATAGTATGAGGCAAAAATAATTAGAATTTTAAGACATTTATTATAAACAATACAGATTTTTTTTTTTGCATTTTTCTGAAGCTGGAAACGGGGAGAGACAGTCAGACAGACTCCCTCATGCGCCCAACCGGGATCCACCCGGCACGCCCACCAGGGGCGATGCTCTGCCCCTCCGGGGCGTCGCTCTGCCGCGACCAGAGCCACTTTAGCTCCTGGGGCAGAGGCCAAGGAGCCATCCCCAGCGCCCGGGCCATCTTTGCTCCAATGGAGCCTTGGCAGCGGGAGGGGAAGAGAGAGACAGAGAGGAAGGAGGGGAGGGGGTAGAGAAGCAAATGGGTGCTTCTCCTATGTGCCCTGGCCGGGAATCGAACCAGGGTCCCCCGCACGCCAGGCCGATGCTCTACCGCTGAGCCAACCGGCCAGGGCCTAAACAATACAGATTTAAAATTAATTGGGTACTCAATATAAGAAACTGACAAAGATATAACAGAGTAGACCCAAAAAAGTAGTAGTAGGAGAATAGTAAAAATAATGATGGTTCTTTGGGAAAAAAACTAACAAAATAAACAAGCTTATAGCAAGATTTATCAAAGAAATAAAAGTCACAAATAATATTAGAAACAAAAAATAAGCTAAATAAGAAATGAAATAGAAAATTTAAAAAATAATAAGAGCACT
This sequence comes from Saccopteryx bilineata, assembly GCF_036850765.1. Lineage (NCBI taxonomy): Eukaryota > Metazoa > Chordata > Mammalia > Chiroptera > Emballonuridae > Saccopteryx > Saccopteryx bilineata. Next base: position 69,769,239 of record NC_089497.1, on the reverse strand, counting down.
AGAACAACTTTGCGCCAATGAAATTGAAAATAAGAAATAAGAAAATAAGAAAATTAAAAAAATATGAGTAATCAAATTTGAGTGAAGAAGAAACAGAAAGTATGAATTAACCAATAATTGTGTAATTAATCAAACATCTTCCCTTCAAAAGACACGAATTTTGCAGTAAGGTTTTACTGAAACTTCAAAGAACTGCTTCAGAGAATTGAAACAGGGAAATTTATTTTTGATATTAACCAAACAAGGTAGGTTCAAGAAAAAAGTTATAAACCAATCTCATTGGTGCCTCCAAGATGACCCCCAATGACCTTCATCTGCTATTCACATCTTTGTGTAGTAGTCTCCTACAATGAATCATGGCTGGTCTGTGTGTCCAATAGGATACTGCAGAAGTGGCAGGGTATGACTTTGGAAGCTTGAGCATAAAAGCCACTAAAGCTTCTCTGCCTTACTCTTTTGAATAATAGCTCACTCTGGAGGAAGCTAGCTGCCATGTCATGAGCACATGGCAAGCATCCCTATAGAGAACTCCTCATGATGAAGAACTGAGCCTTTTGCCAGCAGTCAACACCAATTCACCAGTCATGTGAGTGAAACATCTTAGAAGGGGATCCTCTAGTCATAGTCAAGCCTTCAGATGACTGCAGCACTAGCTAATATCTTGACTGCAACCTGATGGAAAATCCCAAGATAGAACCACCCAGCTAAGTTGCTCCCATATTCCTGACCCAAAGAAACTGAGAGATAATAAATGTTTATTGTTTTAATCAGCTAGTTTGGGATAATTATTATTGTCATGAAGTTATAAATAAAATACTAGCAAAATGAATTCAACAATGTATAATTAGAGTATTTCAGAATGTAAGAATATTTAACTTAGGAAAATTTATTAATGCTATTTACCATATTAAAAAAATAAGAGCAAATAGGCCCTGTCCAGTTGGCTTAGCAGTAGAGCATTGGCCTGGTGTGTGGAAGTCCTGGGTTTGATTCCTGGTCAGGGCACACAGGAGAAGTGCCCATCTGCTTCTCCACCCTTCTCCCTCTCCTCTCTCTCTATTTCTCTCTTCCCCTCTCGCAACCAAGGCTCAATGAAGCAAAGTTGACCCAGGAGCTGAGGATGGCTCCATGGCCTCTGCCTCAGGTGCTAGAATGGCTCCGGCCGCAACGGAGCAAAGCCCCAGATGGGCAGAGCATCGCCCTCTGGTGGGCATGCTGGTTGGATCCGGGTCGGGTGCATGTGGGAGTCTGTCTGACTGTCTTCCTGCTTCTAACTTTGGAAAAATACCCCCCCAAAAAAAGAAAAAAAGAGAAAATATATGATCAACTTAACAGGAAAGAAACTTTTGAACATGATAAACGTTATCCACCAATAATCAACACCAAGCAAATTATATGGCACAATTTTAGAAGCCTTTCTTTTCTTTTCTTTTCTTTTCTTTTCTTTTCTTTTCTTTTCTTTTCTTTTCTTTTCTTTTCTTTTCTTTCTTTCTTTCTTTCTTTCTTTCTTTCTTTCTTTCTTTCTTTCTTTCTTTCAGTGTGAAGAAAGGAGATAGTAAGACAGACTCCTGCATGCACCCAACCCTGTCTAGGGTTGATGCTCAAATTAACTGAGCTATTTTTAGCTCCTGAGGCTGATTCTGGGACCAACAGAGCCATCCTCAGTGTCTGGTGCCAACTCTCAAACCAGTAGATCCTCTGGCTGCAGAATGGGAAGAAGGAAAGAAAGGAGAGTGGAAGGAGAAGAGAAGCAGATGGTCACTTCACTTGTGTGCCCTGACCTGGGGTCAAACCTGGGATGTCCATATGCTGGGCCAATGCTCTATCCACTAAGCCAACCAGCCAGGGCTTTAGAAACATTTCTTTCACATTTAGGAGTAGGACAAGATGCCAACTATCATCACTTCTTTTCCACATTGGAGAACCTATCTTATGCCACGACTCAAAGGGGGAAAAAAAAGAGATATAAAAACTGAATAGGAAGAAATGTGTTTTCTTTAGCAGACTCTTATTGTCTACATCAATAACACTGGGGAACAAAATTTTTGTTGCAACCACAAAAACTCTTGTTCTTACCTAATTCGAGTGTGCTGATCTCAAATCTGACATTAGTTTTTTTCCTGTAAGCTACAGGTTTTTTGCAATTCAAGATTTTAGGTTTTCATCTTATTGTAAAATTTTCAACATTTAGTTTAACATAATGAAGTAGAATGTCTTCTTGGGCATTATCTTTGTGAAAATATAATAATTTATATAATGCAGTAAATACACTAATACACTAAAAGATATGATTGCATCAGAATTTGTATATAATTTTGAAATAGAATATTATTAAAACACTTATTTTAATCATAAAATTTGTGCAAGACTTATTTAGATTTTATTTAGGCAAAATTTTGCGTTTGTAGCTCTTGAGTTTGTGTACTTGTTGAGGACAATCTCGTTTGATGCTCCAGCAGTAGTCTGCTCATCACTAACAGCTCCAAGATTTTTGGGAAACTTATCAAGGTGACTGTTCAGGAAGTGAATCTTAATGCTCATGTTACATCCAATGTTGTGGAAAGCCAACAGCATCCTTTGAACCAGAAGTTCATAGTTTTCTGCTTTTTTGTTGCCAAAGAAGTTCTTTGTAACTGCCACAAAAGACTGCCATGCTGCTTTCTCCTCCATATTCATTTTCCTGGCAAATTCTTCATCACGTATTAGGGTTTGAATTTGAGGTCCATTGAATATACCAGCTTTTATCTTCTCGAAAGACAAGGCAGGAAAAGCAGAAATAATATGTTGAAAGCATTCACTTTCTCTATTTAAAGCCTGAACAAACTGCTTCATTAAGCCAAGTTTGATGTGAAGTGGGGGAAAATGATCCTGTCTCAATTAACTACAGGTTCATTCACAATGTTTTGCATTCCTACTTCCAGAGCTTCACGTTTCGGCCACTCCTTCTGTGTCCAGTGTTTCTCCCGAGCTCGGCTGTCCCACAAACACAGAAAGCAAGGATACTTTGTGAAACCTCTCTGTTGTCCTAGCAGGAAACTTATCATTTTAAGATCCACACAAATGATCCAGTTATGCTCCTCATACTTCAGAAAGTCAAGGACAATTTTTATGTCATTATAATCTTCTTGCAGATGAGTTGAATAACCAATTGGAACCGCTGCATAAACATAACCGTTGTGTAGGAGAACACATTTCAAATTCCATTTAGAGCTGTCAAGAAATAGCCACCATTCTGTTGGACTGTAAGTGGTAACACCTAGCTGGCTGAGAAGACTACTGATATCATGACAGTAAACAAAGTGTTTGTCTTCGGAAAAAAAGTCCACACAAATTTGTTCATGCTTCCTGAAATGGGATACTTTGACCGGTGAAGTACATTCCTTTCTTGAAGCCTGGAAGCTAATAACTCAGCTGCTTTCTTTGATAGGCCCAAATCTCTTACCAAGTCATTCAATTTGAGTTGGCTAAACTGCTGAGGGGTTAATGACTGCTTGGCATCAGAAGAAGAACCTTCAGATTCTACAACCATTTCCTCATGCATCTTATCAAAATACACTTGATCACCACGTTCACTTTCTTTGTCCTTAAAAGAAATAAAATCATTGAAAACTGGAACCGGGAGTGTCTCAGAGTCTGGGATAGGTCATATTGCTGAAGGGATATTAGGATATGTGATCATATGCCGTTTTTTCTTGCTGATGCCCTTTGTATGGATCAGACAGAAATAACAGTCACTGCTGTGGTCCTTAGGTTCACGCCAAACCATGGGAATACCAAAAGGCATTCCTTTGAGTTTTCCTTTTGTCCAGTCACAAAGCATTTTCTCACCATTATGACACACAATATGAGGAGCCCAATTCTTGTCTTGATCACCAAGGGGAACTTGAAAATAGGCAATATATGCACGTGTCACAAATGATAAAATATTGCGACTTTGACTCCAATTTAAAAACCAATGCATGCCATTAACTGTAACAAAAGGAAATTAAAATTGCATAAAAACTTGAGCATGCACCAAAAAACAGATTTCAGATTTGGAATCAGAGATGCAAAAATATATAGAAACAGTTTTAAAACCTCATGCAACAGAAAATGAAAAAAAAATTGTTCCCCAGTGAATTCAAAAAAGGGTACAAACTATTAAAAGTATTAAATTAATTCATCAATATTGCTGAACACAAGGTCAACAGAAAAAAATTATTAGTTTTCCTACTCATTGATTATGACCAGTTAGGTGGTAGGTGCCATGTTTGGCTACAAAGGTGGCGAAAGAAGCACCTAAGGCAACCCAAGAGTCAGGCCAAGGAGACGGATGAGGAAGGCAAGGCATTCAAGCTGAAGCGAAAAGATGAGCAGAAGGAACTAGAGTAGCTAAAAGCGAGGTTGTGGGGAAGAGCCCGCTGCCACAGGTGGAATTAAGGAATCTGACAAAAGTGAGTTGTTCCTTATGCTTAGGGCAATGGTGATCCTTAATTCCATTCCTGTTTTAACATCTAGATTCCCATTCATAACATCTCTTGCCACCTATAAATAAAAGTGTTATCTTGGAGTTTATTTTATTTAAAAATAAACTTTTGAACCTGACCAGTGGTAGTGCAGTGGATAGAATGCTGACATGAAACGCTGAGGTCTCAGGTTCGAAACCCTGAGGTCACTGGCTTGAGTGCAGGCTCATCAGCTTGAGTGTGGGGTCACTGGCTTAAAGCCCAAGGTTGCTGGCTTGAAGCCCAAGGTCGCTGGCTGAAGCAAGGGGTCACTGGCTCAGCTGGAGTCCCCTGTCAAGGCACATATGAGAAAGCAATCAATGAACAACTAAGGTGCTGCAACTGCAAGTTGATGCTTCTCATCTCCCTTCCTCTCTCTCTCTCTCTCTCTCTAAACAGAAGAAAAAAAAAAGAATAAACTTTTGAAAAAAAATCATACAGTGGTTCATCTCTCTAGTTCTTACCACTGTGCCATTTCAGCCTTAGCTGTGAGGTCAGAGTTAACCCAGCCTAGAATCCTGTCAAAGTGTATTCTTCGGTCTCTATTCTAACTCGAATTCTGTACCACCTGGAATTAAATCAGCTCATTAAAAAAAAATATGGCCAGTTAAAAATGTAATAGGAAAAAACAAAGATCTCATCATAATGGCATAATAAAGTATGAGGTGCCCAGTGATTAATCTAACAGAAGATAGGAGAATTTTTATGGAGAAAATTGCAAAACATTGTGGGAAGAATACAAAAGAAGACCTGAAAATAAATGAAGAGACATATGTGCATGATTCAGAAGACTCAATATCCTAAATATGCCAATTTCCCCCAAAGAGTCTAGAAATTCAATTAAATTTCAATAAAAAATGCCAATGAGGTTATTTTTTAAATGGAACTTGACAAGCTAATCTTAAAATTCACACGGAAGAGTAAGAGCTAGATAATTTTAGAAAAGAACACAAGGAGGTGGGACGGAAGGAAGACTTAACCTATAAGATAACAAGACTTAGTGGTATGATAAAAGAACAATAATTAGAGAGTGGGGTGAGGGTGCAGAACAGAGAGGCCAGGAAGAGACCCACGCACATATGGAAAAGATATACAACAGTTGGCATTTCAAATCAGCGAGGGGAAAAAAATTAGTTTTAAAAATAAGTTATGCTTGAAAAATTTGTTATCCCCATGGAAAAACATCAAATTAGGTTTAGTTCTAAATTCCAAAATAAATAACTAAAAAACTAACCTTTAAAACTTTTAGAAGAAATATGGAGAAATCTTTATGACCTTTGGGCAGGTAATGATTTCTTAAGTAGGATATAGCAATCAATCATAAAAGGAATGAATGACATTTACAGAACAACTTCTGTTCAAAAAAGACATCTTAAATAAATTTCAGGCTAGGGAAAGGTATTTGCTACTCAAAAGGAAAACTCAATGGGAAACTTCACTAATAATCAAGGAAATACAAATTTAAACTATATGAGATATTTCACACCCATTGGGCTGGCAATAATTGGAAAGGGTTACTTTACTAGTAAGTATTTACAAGGATATAGAGTAGATAAACAGAAACTCTCATAGGCTGCTGGTGGGAGAATAAATTGGTACAATCACTTGGAAGAGCAATTTGGCCATGTTAATAAATGTCAGATGTGCATGTTCTTCAACTCTGCAATGGACTTCCAGAGAAATCCTCACATGTGCACAAGGAGACACATATGACATGTACGAAAATTTATTATAACATTGCTCACATTGAAAAAGCTGGAAATTATCTACATATCCAGCAACAGGAGAATGAATAGATAAATAGAATACTACAGAGCAGTAAAAATACTCCGTACATAAACATGGATATATCTAAAAAACATAATAATGTTGAGAAATAATGACTTTGTAAAATGACATAAAGAGTGTGACACATTTTATATGAAGTCTGAAAACATGACTATTATATATAGATACATATATATTTTATAGCAGTGGTCCCCAACTCCCGGGCTACGGACTGGTACCAGTCCGTGGGCCATTTGGTACCGGTCCACAGAGAAAGAATAACTAACTTACATTATTTCCATTTTATTTATATTTAAATCTGAATGATGTTTTATTTTTAAAAAATGACCAGATTCACTCTGTTACATCCGTCTAAGACTCACTCTTGACGCTTGTCTCGGTCACGTGATACATTTATCCGTCCCACCCTAAAGGCTGGTCTGTGAAAATATTTTCTGACAATAAACCGGTCAGTGGCCCAAAAAAGGTTGGGGGCCACTGTTTTATAGTATACAGGGGAAGAGAAATATTAGAATTCCATAGTGCTGGGTGATGGGTGCTTAGGTATAAGATATGTTAGTGTCTTTACTTCTTTGTTTGCTTGAAATATTATAGTAAAAGTTGTAATAATCCCGATGTACGTAACTGTCAGTTCAGACAGACTCCCAAACTCCCTGTGAGTACATATTTCATCACACTGGGCTTCTTGGTGGCCCTTTCCCACCAAATCCCGAGCCGCCTCACGGGCATTGTTTTTTTCCTTTCTGTATTCCTAGGGCCTAGCAGCATATTGTAGATCAGTGGTTTTCAATCTCTTTATGCTTGGGGACTGGTGAAAACAGGAGAATTATTTTGAGAACTAAGGAAGAAATAAAAACCATTATTAATATTTTGTGCATTATCTTCTAATTATAATACTATAAAATAAAAATTCTCTAGAATAACCAGACAAATGGTAAATTTTTTTAAATTAATTTTACTAGGGTGACATCAATAAATCAGAGTACATATGTTCAAAGAAAACATGTCCAGGTTATCTTGTCAATCAATTATGTTGCATGTAAATTTTTGAAAAATAAAATACAACTGAAGTTTCTAGGGAGCAATATCTAATTCAAGTAAAGATAGTGTGAAATCTGGTCATTGGGCCTATAATCGTCATATAACATCTGAGGGGTTAACTCCTTTGCTAACCAGCATGAACTTTCTAGCGGCTGGCGGTTGAAAAACACTGTTACAGACGTTCCATCTGTGTTTGTCTGACTGGCTGACTGACTGACTGAGTAATGGAGCCAGAAGGGATGAAAAAGGAGGAAGGTTAGGAGGAGAATGGATGGAAAGATTGAGATAGCGCTTTCACTGCCTGCATCTGACACAGCTTCCTACAAAGAGCTGTGGGTGAACTTGAGTACACCCAGGAAAACGAGACCTGCTGGACTGGAGACAAGACTGGTGGGAGGAATCTAGGCTGTCACCACCTGACATTTTGTCTGTTTAGGGAGGGAACCCCGAAGGGCACATATGTTTAAGGGGACAGTGAGTTTGTTTGGTCAGTACTTTGTGAGACTTCCAGGTATAAATATTCACTTGTACTGGGACATATGGGTCTACAGCTTGGCAGAGAGGCCAGACTAGAACTGTAGATTTGTTTGTTGTAGGAGCCCTAGGAGAAGTAGTCTGGCAGTGCGTGAGCTTCCCCAGGGGAGAGGACAGAGCAAGGAGGGCAGTGGCTGCACAGACCCTGGGAGCATCAATGCCTGAGGACTGAGTGGAGCGAAAGACCCAGGCGAAGAGGCAGAGAGAGAGTCAAGAGAAGGAGAGGACAGGAGAGACTAGGAAAACACTTCAGGAGAGAGAGTGGGGGCAGATAAGGAGGAAAGGTCTAAAAAGATAAGAAATAAATGGTGTCTTTTGAATTTCGTGAAAGAAGGCCATGTGTGGTCTTTGCTAGAAGAGTTTCACTGGAGACGTGAGGGGACAGCAGATTTTGTTGGATCGTGAGTGATGAAGAGCCGAAGGAGAGCAAATGGGGCAGAGTGAATCTCGAAACCCACTTCTTTCAGATGTCTGGACTCAAAAGAGAGAGACATTCAATGGTGGATTTAGGGGTTGAATAAGGTTGACTCTGGATAAGCTAAGAGAAGGAATCTGAAGAGAGAGAGGTTTAAAATATGGGAGAGAGGGAGATAATTGATGAATCAAAGTTTGGGTAGAAACAAAGGAATGCACTAATATTAGCAATGCTAATTAGTACGAGTAGTACTGATATTAGCAAACACTTATAGAGAATCTGCTGTATACCAAGTGCTCTTCTAAGTCCTTAACATAAAATTAACTCATATAATCCTTACACCAATCCTATGAAGCAGGTACCATAATCACCCCATTTCACAGATGCAGAAACCAAGGTGCCGAGAGACAAAACACTATCATCATCATTTATTGTGCTCTTTTTATTGATCAGAAGTGTGACTGCTGACAGCAACTCTGTAATGCATGAATAGGTCAGTTTTACACATTAGGATAGTTAGAACACAGGGAGAGGCAATATTAGTCTATGATTTTGGAAGGATGGAGGAAAGGATAAATATGGTTACAGAGATGGGGGAGGGGTGAAGAGAAGGCAACAGAAATTTCAGGCAATTTGATTTCTTTGGCAATGTAAAGAAGGAACATATTTATTGTGGAAAACATAGGTAACAATAAATGAATAAAACTATTTTAATTTCAAGTCATTTACATAAATACTTTTAACATTTTGTTTGGCTTTACTTCCAGAATTTGCTCTCAGCATACATATAGAGGCATAAATACATCCTGGGGAAGTCAATCCTTTTTTTTTTTTTAATTTTTTTTTATTTATTCATTTGTTTAGAGAGGAGAGGGAGAGACAGAGGGAGAGAGAGAGAGGAGAGACAGAAAGAGAGAAGGGGGGAGGAGCTGGAAGCATCAACTCCCATATGTGCCTTGACCAGGCAAGCCCAGGGTTTCGAACCAGCGACCTCAGCATTTCCAGGTCAACGCTTTATCCACTGTGCCACCACAGGTCAGGCTCAATCCTCCTTCTAACGGAGAGGATAAGAGTCAAGATAAACAAACCCAACAGAATCCAAACCCTGTAATTTTGGAGCTACAAACAGTATGAAGGAGATAGCTGTCTGACCTCTCTTCCTTGCCCTGAGAAATCTCCCTCTGGGTCTTTGGTTAGGAGTCCTGCAGGAGCCTCTTCTGGAGAGCAGAGGTCTGAGGTGCTGTGACCTGGCTGTCTTGCACAATGTACTGGAAGATCATCTTTGCAGTGGGGAAGCAGGAATGCGTCTCTGCAGTTGTTTCCTTGGAGAAATGTTTCAGACCTAAGCATGAATTTTGCTCAATTTTAGTGGCAGAGTAATCTACCTATTATAAGATGATTGCATGTAAAAATAAAACCAAAACAATATTTATATGCATGTGTGTGTTTGTTTCAAGGTAGATTGTTCCAGATGAAACAAGAGTGCATGTGTGCATGTGTGTTTCTCTACTTCACCAAGGAACTGCCAAAAACACATTCTGGCCTCAGGATTATAGCCTCATCAGAAATTGGGCACGAGATGAGACATGGTTTCCTGGACTCACCAGAGGGAACATTTACCAGATGGAGGCCCAGTGACTGAGCCCAGTTATCTGGGGCTAACGCTGTGGGGTATGATGACTCTATTTGTATTTGAAGGGTGGAGAAGGGCAGCCAACAGATCCTTAGGAGAGGATGTAAGAGAAACGGAGGTGACTAGTAAGTGGAAGGGGCTGAGCCCTGTCCTGACTCGACACCTTTGGATCAGCCTGGAGGATAAAGAGGAATTTATTTGAAGGGTGTAATCCCAGGATCCACAGTGGTTGGTGGAGCCCAGCATTTAGATGACTCCTTTTATGCCTAGCCTTCAGAAGCACTTGTTCAAGCAAGAACACTGCTTTTATAAAGATAAGATCCTGCTCTATACATGCTTCATTTAATAATCTTTCCTTATAATTAAGTATGCTATGTCATTTCTTCAGTGGCCACTCCACTGTGGATGGACCATGGCTTATTAACTAACTTCCTGTGTTGGAAACACCCACCAGACTGGATGTCTTTGGAGACCAAAGTAAGCCCATATGCTCCCCCTCCTGTAAGGATCCTAAGTCAGTTCTTCCATATCTTCCCTCTAAATACCTTTGTTGAGAGTGGTGGTTCTGAACCACCTGTTGAAGTCCTAGCATGCATTGTTCCAAAGCACACAACATTTATGGAGAAAAAGAGGCTCAAACACACTGAGAAATCACTGAGGCAAAGACATGGCTGGGATTCCAGTACAGACTTCCCATCCTCCTGCAGTTAGTCTTGGCTGAGCTGAGACTTTTCCTCAGTGTTTGGCTTGGATGTTAGACTAGGTGAGTCAGCCCTCCTGGCATCTTCCTTCCAGTCAAAAGTCTCACTAAGAGAGGGTCTTTGCCAGATCAGTAGAATTATTGGTCTCTCCCATAACTCAAGTCTCTCTACCAGTTCTCTCTCTGAAATTAGGTCCCAGAATATGTCCTATAAGGGGGTGGATAGGACCAAGCTTCAGGAGCTGAACTATTGATACATCAGTTCTATAGTGGTCTGGAGCCTCTTGTGGTGACTTGGGGTCCAGCCCTAAATGAAGGAAACACTTCTATGTCTCTAAATTCTTTTCTTGGGCTCAGGGCCAGGGAGCGCGCACCTCCCAGGTGACGCTGGACAGACATGGTTGAAATCCTCACTCCATCACTGACTGGCTGGGTGACCTTGGCCTTACCTCTTTGAGTCCTCAGAAATGAGTTTTCCTCATTTTTAAAATAGAAAATAATGTTGTCTGTACTTAAAATAATGTTGTCTGACTTAAAAAGAGTCAATGCATATAAATATAACAGGGTCTTAAATGAGGTGACCAACTTTTTTACAATGAAAAGGAAGACAGAAATAAATTGAAAAAAACAATATTGTAAATAAACATTTTATTCATTGCAACAATAATACACTATAATATGATAAATGCATAACAAAACATTAGTAATATTTTATATTGTAATTATGCTTACATGCCTATTAATTTTTAATAATAACTGTAAGAAAAAAGTACTCATTTAGATACAAATACGTCACATCACACACAATAGATCGACTCTGCATCAATCAAGTACGGACATTTACAGATTAGTCTTCCAATACCAAAAAGGAGGACATGTAGGAGGACACTTTTCGAGGAGGACGGAACTTACAAAAGAAGGACTGTCCTTCCTAAAGGAGGACGATTGGTCACCTTATCTTTTTTTTTTCAACCTGCACTTTTTAAAAAATTAAATTTAATGCAGTGACATTGATAAATCAGGGTACATATGTTGAGAGAAAACATCTCCAGATTATTTTGACATTTGATTATGTTGCATACCCCTCATCCAAAGTCAAATTGTCTTCCATCACCTTCTATCTGGTTTTCTTTGTGCCCCTCCCCTCCCCCTCCCCTCTCTCTCTCCTTCCTGCCCCATTCTTCCTACCCCCCCATTACCATCACATTCTTGTCCATGTCTCTGAGTCTCATTTTTATGTCCCATTTATGTATAGATTTATATAGTTTTTAGTTTTTTTCTGATTTACTTATTTTACTCTGTATAATGTTATCAAGGTCCATCCATGTTATTGTAAATGATCTGATGTCATCATTTCTTATGGCTGAGTAGTATTCCATAGTATATATGTACCAAAGCTTTTTTTTTTTTTTAATCTTTTTTTTTTTTTGGTATTTTTCTGAAGCTGGAAACGGGGAGAGACAGTCAGACAGACTCCCGCATGCGCCCGACCGGGATCCACCCGGCACACCCACCAGGGGCAACGCTCTGCCCACCAGGGGGCGACACTCTGCCCACCAGGGGGCAATGCTCTGCCCCTCCGGGGCATCGCTCTGCTGCGACCAGAGCCACTCTAGTGCCTGGGGCAGAGGCCAAGGAGCCATCCCCAGCGCCCGGGCCATCTCTGCTGCAATGGAACCTTGGCTGCGGGAGGGGAAGAGAGAGACAGAGAGGAAGGAGGGGGTGGGGGTGGAGAAGCAAATGGGTGCTTCTCCTATGTGCCCTGGCCGGGAATCGAACCCGGGTCCCCCGCACGCCAGGCTGACGCTCTACCACTAAGCCAACCGGCCAGGGCTATATGTACCAAAGCTTTTTAATCCACTCGTCCTCTGACGGACACTTGGGCTGTTTCCAGATCTTTGCTATTGTGAACAATGCTGCTATAAACATGGGGGCGCATTTCTCCTTTTGGAGTAGGTCTATAGTGTTCTTGGGGTATATTCCTAAAAGTGGGATAGCTGGGTCAAAAGGCAGTTCGATTTTCAATTTTTTGAGGAATCTCCATACTGTTTTCCACAGAGGCTGCACCAGTCTGCATTCCCACCAGCAGTGTAGGAGGTTTCCCTTTTCTCCACATCCTTGCCAGCACTTATTCTGTGTTGTTTTGTTGATGAGCACCATTCTGACTGGTGTGAGATGATATCTCATTGTGGTTTTAATTTGCATTTCTCTAATGATTAATGATGTTGAGCATTTTTTCATATGCCTATTGGCCATCTGTATGTCCTCTTTGGTGAAGTGTCTATTCATTTCTTTTTCCCATTTTTGGATTGGATTGTTTGTTTTCCTGGTGTTGAGATTTACAAGTTCTTTATAAATTTTGGTTATTAACCCCTTATCAGACATATTGTCAAATATGTTCTCCCATTGTGTAGCTTGTCTTTTTATTCTGTTCTTATTGTCTTTAGTAGTGCAAAAGCTTTTTAGTTTGATATAGTCCCATTTGTTTATCCTGTCTTTTATTTCACTTGCCCGTGGAAATAAATCAGCAAATATATTGCTGCAAGAGATGTCAGAGAGCTTACTGCCTATGTTTTCTTCTAAGATGCTTATGGTTTCATAGCTTATGTTTAAGTCTTTTATTCATTTTGCGTTTATTTTTGTGAATGGTGTAAGCTGGTGGTCTAGTTTCATTTTTTTGCAGGTAGCTGTCCAATTTTCCCAACACCATTTGTTAAAGAGGCTATCTTTACTCCATTGTATTTTCTTACCTCCTTTGTCAAATATCAGTTGTCCATAGAGCTGTGAGTTTATTTCTGGGTTCTCTGTTCTGTTCTATTGATCTATATGCCTGTTCTTATGCCAGTACCAGGCTGTTTTGAGTACAATGGCTTTGTAGTATAACTTGATATCAGGAAGTGTGATACCTCCCACTTTATTCTTCTTTTTTAAGATTGCTGAGGCTATTCGTGTTCTTTTTTGGTTCCATATAAATTTTTGGAATATGTGATCTATATCTTTGAAGTATGTCATTGGTATTTTAATTGGTATTGCATTGAATTTATAGATTGCTTTGGGTAGTATAGACATTTTAACAACAGTTTATTTATTTATTTTTTTATAGAGACAGAGAGAGAATCAGAGAGAGGGATAGACAGGGACAGACAGGAACAGAGAGAGATGAGAAGCATCAATCATTAGTTTTTCATTGTGTGTTTCAACACCTTAGTTGTTCATTGATTGCTTTCTCATATGTGCCTTGACCGCAGGCCTTCAGCAGACCGAGTAACTCCCTTGCTGGAGCCAGCGACCTTGGGTTCAAGCTGGTGGGCTTTTTTGCTCAAATAGATGAGCCTACGCTCAAGCTGGCGACCTCGGGGTCTCGAACCTGGGTCCTCTGCATCCCAGTTCAACACTCTATCCACTGCGCCACTGCCTGGTCAGGCTTTTTTAAAATTTTTTTTATTTTATTTATTCATTTTTAGAGAGGAGAGAGGGAGAGAGAGAGACAGAGAGGGAGAGAGAGGAGAGAGAGAGAGAGACAGAGAGAGAGAAGGGGGGGAGGAGCTGGAAGCATCAACTCCCATATGTGCCTTGACCAGGCAAGCCCAGGGATTTGAACCGGCGACCTCAGCATTCCCATGTCGACGCTTTATTCACTGCGCCACCACAGGTCAGGCAGTATAGACATTTTAATAGTATTTATTCTTCCTAACCATGAACAGGGTATGTGCTTCCACTTGTTTGTATCTTCCTTGATTTCTTTTATCAATGTTTTATAATTTTCCGAGTACAAGTCTTTAGTCTCCTTGGTTAAATTTACTCCTAGGTACTTTATTTTTTTTGGTTGTAATAGTGAAGGGGATTGTTTCCTTAATTTCTCTTTCTGACTGTTCATTGTTGGTGTATAAAAATGCCTCTGATTTCTGAGTATTAATTTTATATCCTGCCACTTTGCTGAATTCATTTATCAGCTTCAGTAGTTTTTTGACTGCGACTTTAGGGTTTTCTATATACAATATCATATTATCTGCAAATAATGATAGTTTTACTTCTTCTTTTCCAACTTGAATGCCTTTTATTTCTTCTTCTTGTCTGATTGCTGTGGCTAAGACTTCCAGGACTATGTTGAATAAGAATGGTGGTCACCTTATCTTTTATTTATTTATTTTAAAGACTTTATTTATTCATTTTAGACAGGAGAGAGAGAGAGAGAGAGAGAGAGAGAGAGAGAGAGAGAGAGAAGGGAGGAGCTGGAAGCATCAACTCCCATATGTGCCTTGACCAGGCAAGCCCAGGGTTTTGAACCGGCGACCTCAGCATTCCAGGTCGACGCTTTATCCACTGCGCCACCACAGGTCAGGCACTGGTCACCTTATCTTAAAACTAAAATTTCCAGCAGACACCAATATGTATCATAGATGTGAAAATCCAAATTGAGATGCCAAGTCACCTTACGGAGATTTTCTAATGAAATGCCTAAATCTGTCCAAGACATTTTTTTTGGGGGGGGGGGAAGAGTGGAATTTATAGTAAAAAGCTGCCCACTTTGAGACCATAGAAGTAAAATTAGAGGAGACAGGAGGATTTTGTGAGGACAAATTTCATTGAAGAAAACTGTGCTGAGTCCCATCTTATAAGAGTTCCTGCTCCCTTAGCTCAAACCTACTGAAGGCGAGTGTCTGGGGGACAGGGCTGTTCTGAGACATAATGTGTGACCCCTACAGCTGGAGCTCTGGTCCCACCTGGGAAATCTGGAAGGTGAGAGAGGAGGGCCCTCAAGCTGCTTTGGTTGGGCTGCTGCCACTATGCTGGGGACCAGCCTGTACTCCCAGAGTTTTGGGGGTATGGGAAACATGTGAGTTTTCTCTGGACAGATGTGGGCCTCACAGTAGAGAGACCCTGCAAGGACTCCATATCTTGGTTCCTCAGTATGGTTCGCTGAATGCCCAGGGGCTGAGCAAGGGGCCTCAGGTGACAACCCAAAATGAGACTGGACTTGAGCGACATCCCCAGGTTAGAGAGAACTTTGGGAGAAAGAGGCTGGGTGGGGAACCTGTGGAGAGGGCATTAAAGCACTTGGAAAGAAAGGCAGAATTAACATCTGCCTGGCAAGAAAGCCTGAAGTCAACTTACAGCTGTTGCTGCCCCCTCCCCAACTGCTCCCACAGAGCAGTCCTATTCGTAGCCATGGCAACTGGCTGGGGAAACCGAATGGAAAAAGAAGGATGAAGCCAGCCCTTCTACACTGTCCCCACTGTGGGCTTCCAGCTGGGCAGGCCCAGGCTGGCGGGAGAGAGTGGGATTTATGGTAAAAAGTTCAGGCTTTTGATGAATACCTTGCAATAGCAGTCTGATTTCTGAACTGAGACTATGTTTGCAACCAAAATGACCACAAACACTATTCTAAGAATGAACAGAAAAATCTCAGGCCTGCTGGAGTCGTCATCCTGGGGAGGTTTCCTTCCTGGAACACTGTCAGTGCAAGGCCACAGCACGCTGGTTACCTAGGGCTGTGAGCATAGCAGTTAGCTGCTGGGACGTGCACAGAGAGCGTCCTCCCCCACTCACCTGGTCCTCTCTGGTTTACAGTCTGCTCCTGCCCTGACATACTTTTCTCTAGCTCATATGCTATGCCTGAGCGTGTTGACTTTCTCATTGTCTAGGCCAAGTTCTCTTGGCAAAAGCCATTTCTTGGCACTAATTATCTTGAGCCTAGTCTCTCCAGAAGATGGATGATCTCCATGATAGACACAGTCTTCCTGGGGAAGAGAAGAGCTCGAACTGTTCTTCCTATTTCTCAGGTGGGGATTGTGCTGCCCCAAGAGTCAGGTGTAAGGTGGAGCAGGCAGTTGCCATCCAGCCGTCATTAGGCCCCGGGAGACCGGAGCTCTGCCACTCTGGCTGCTCCTCTGTAAGAGCAGTTGGTGATATAATGTGTATCTCACAGAATGAAATGAAATCTTGAATAGTTAACAAAAATCCATTTGTTTTTCACTCTACAAAAATGGCAATTTTGGATGGTTCATCCTAATACATAAACTATGCTTTGTGAACTCGAAACTGTTAGATATTGTTTTAAACACAACCAAGTAACAACAAACTCCAGAATTTTGTTTGCAGGAATGTCTCAGGCTCCCTGGTGAATTGTGAAGCAGCTACAGCTGACAGATTGAGACCAGTGAGTGCTCAAGACCTTCTCAGTTCCATGCCAGTTTTTCCCAGCATCCAGAGAGCTCTTCCAGTCTCCCTGCAAAAAGCTAACACAAGCTACAAGCCCCACCCCCAAACACCTAAAACCCTCAATCATATTCTAAAATTTCACTACACAGTCTGAATGGGCATTTATTATATTCATCCTGCTCGGCACTCAGTGTATTCTCTCAATTCTGAGGCCTAAAGTTTTTCGGGTTTGAGAAATACTCATCCATTCTTTAAAAATATATATCTCCCACAGATTGATGAATTTGATGATATAAAAAATTTGAAAACTTTTGTATGAGAAAGGACACTATAATTGCAACTGAGAAAGAATTCATGGGGATGAGCAAAATGAATTAAGGAGGTCAGAAGGTATAAACTTCCAATTATAGAGTAATTAGGTCATGACGATGTAAGTAAGATACAGTGTGGTGACCTTAGTTAATAATACTGTATTGTATAATTGAAAGTTGCTAAGAGAGTAGATTTTAAGAGTTCCCAATACAAGAAAAAATAATTTGTAACTATGTGTGGTGATGGGTGTTAACTAAACTTACTGTGGTGATCACCTTGCCATATGAAACTAATATAATGTTATACATCAACTATATAGCACTTAAAATAAAAAAGATTCAAAGAGACAATTCACAGAAAAAGAATCCCAAATGGCCAAAAGACTATTTAAAAGGATGGTCAAACTAACAAGAAATGAGGGCTATGCAACTAAAAATTGTGATGAGGTGTAATTTCTCATCCATCAGATTGGCAAAATTTAAAAGTCTGAAAATTTAAGTCTTGATGTGGTTGAAAGAAAATGGGGACAGCCAGTGGTGGGATTTAGCTGGTTTGCACTGGTTTGGCAGAACTGATACTATTTTTTGGTTGAGTTTGGTGAACCGGTTCTTAAAATGGCACTTGTAATCAGGATTCTCTCTAAGGTGGGCACCTGGGCAGCTGCCCAATGTGAAAATCACAGATTTACGTTCCTTACTCTTTTTTTTTTTTTTAAATTTTTCCGAAGCTGGAAATGGGAAGGCAGTCAGACAGACTCCCGCATGCACCCGACCGGGATCCACCTGGCATGCCCACCAGGGGGCGATGCTCTGCCCCTCTGGGGCGTCGCTCTGTTGCATCCAGAGCCATTCTAGCACCTGAGGCAGAGGCCACAGAGCCGTCCTCAGTGCCCGGGGCCATCTTTGCTCCAATGGAGCCTTGGCTGCGGGAGGGGAAGAGAGAGAGAGAGAGAGAGAGAGAGAGAGAGAGAGGAAGGAGAGGGGGAGGGGTGGAGAAGCAGATGGGCGCTTCTCCTGTGTGCCCTGGCCAGGAATCGAACCCGGGACTCCTGCACACCAGGCCGACGCTTTACCGCTGAGCCAACCAGCCAGGGCCTCCTTACTCTTTTTTTTTCTTTTTCTTTTTCATTTTTCTGAAGCTGGAAACAGGGAGAGACAGTCAGACAGACTCCCGCATGCGCCCCACGGGGATCCATCCGGCACGCCCACCAGGGGCGACGCTCTGCCCACCAGGGGGCGATGCTCTGCCCATCCTGGGCGTCGCCATGTTGCGACCAGAGCCACTCTAGCGCCTGAGGCAGAGGCCACAGAGCCATCCCCAGCGCCCGGGCCATCTTTGCTCCAATGGAGCCTTGGCTGCGGGAGGGGAAGAGAGAGACAGAGAGGAAGGCACGGCGGAGGGGTGGAGAAGCTAATGGGCGCTTCTCCTGTGTGCCCTGGCAGGGAATCGAACCCGGGTCCTCCGCACGCTAGGTCGACGCTCTACCGCTGAGCCAACCGGCCAGGGCCTCCTTACTCTTTTTTAACATTCATCTGCACAACAGCGTATTCTAAGTGTACGAAGTGTCCATTCTGTCCATAGGTGAAAAAAATTGCTAGTGAGGACATCAGTCAAGAAGCAATATGGAAATATCTTAAATAAGTTTTATTGATTTTTTGTCAGGAATTATTTAATATTTTTTCATTAATATACTCATTTTTATAACATTATCTAGTTTTGTGAGACTCTTATTGTTCTTATATAGTATTAAATGTGTGAAATAATAAACTACTTTTTGGGATATCATTTTTTAATACTTAAAACGGTCATTAGGGCAGAGAACCGGTTGTTAAATTATTTGAATCCCACCACTGGGGACAGCCATATACTGCTGTTGAAATATGAATTGAAAAGCAGTTTCACAGAATCCAGTAAAATTGGAAATGTGCGTATCTTACCACCCTGCAATTCTGCTTCTGGATATACTCTTGGAAAAACCTGTACCCATGTGCATAGGACACATATATCACATTGTTTCATGAAGGTAAACATTCGGAACTACTGCACAAGTCCATCTATAAATAAAGTATTATATAAAAGCGTGGTATAGTCAGTAATACAATGATATATCCTACAGCAGTCCAGAGAAATTAACTAGCCCTTTCCCATACATGCAAGGAGAGGTAAAACTCATACTGTTGAATCCTGGCCAGTGGATCCTGGCACCACTGAGAACACCCAGGTTGCTGGTCCAAGCCTGGGGTCACCCGTTTGATTGTGGGGTTGCCAGTCCCGAGTTCGCTGGCATGAGCGTAAGGTCACAGGCTTAAGCCTAGGATTGCGGGATAGTGATCCTGAGGTTGCTGACTTCACCCCAGAGTTGCTCACTGGCTGGCTTAATCTGAGGGCACTAGCTCAACCCCCCAGGTTGCCAATTGGTGCCCCTCTTGGGGCACATATGAGAAGCAATCAATGGCTGCACAATTAAATGGAACCATGAGTTAATGCATCTCTTCCTCTCTCTTTCTCCCTCTCTCTCAAAACAAAACAGAACAAAACAAAACAAAATACAAAACCCAAAACCATAAAAATAAAAATATAAATAAAACCCATACTACTGAGTAAAAATAGTGAGTTGCAAAACCCTATATATAGTGTGTTATTAGATTTAAAGCCATATGCAAAAGCATCATCTACATTATTGGACTAGAAAGAAATACACAAATTCATGATGGTGGTTGCTGTGGTAAGGAAAAAGGAGAGGAAGGGAGATTGGGGTCAGGAAGACCATCAGCTGTAGTTGTATTTCTTACTTAAAGTACACCTGGTAAAACATTATAAATTGTTACTACTGATTTGTGGAAACACAGTAGTATATTATTTTCTGTTCTATTTTCTAGTTTTAGCATTTCTTTCTTTTATTTTCTTCTTCTGGAACACCTATTAGAGGGAAATTGGATCTTCAGGTTTATTTTCCACATTTCTAGCTCTCTCTCTCTTTAACTTTTGTAAATATTTAATTAATTTATTTTTTATTAATATTTAAAATAAGTATAGTTGACATACAATATTATATTAGTTTCAGGTGTACAACATAGTGATTTTACATTTATATAACTTAAGATGTGATCACCAAAATAAGTCTGGCAAGCCATCAGTTACTGTACAAAGTTACTACGATATTATTGACTATATTTTCTGTGCTATAGATTACACTCCCATGAATTAGTTATTTAATAACTGCAAGTTTGTACCTCTTATTTGCCTTCATCCTTTTCACTCAACAATCCCTCCTCTTCCATTTGGCAATCATCATTTTGTTCTCTGTAACTGAGTCTCTTTATGTTTTGTTTGTTTGTTTTTGTTTTTTGAAATTTCACATATATGTGATATCATGTTTTTTTGTCTTCCTGTCTGACTTATTTAAGTTAGCATAATACCCTTTAGGTCCATCCACGTTGTTGCAAATGGCAAGATTTCTTTTTTTCTTTCTTTTTTTTTTACAAGGATAGAGAGAGAGTCAGAGAGAGGGACAGATAGGGACAGACAGACAGGAACAGAGAGAGATGAGAAGCATCAATCATCAGTTTTTCATTGCGACACCTTATTTGTTCATTGATTGCTTTCTCATATGTGCCTTGACCATGGTCCTTCAGCAGACAGAGTAACCCCTCGAGCCAGCGACCTTGGGTCCAAGCTGGTGAGCTTTTTGCTCAAGCCAGATGAGCCCGCACTCAAGCTGGTGACCTCGGGGTCTCGAACCTGGGTCCTTCCGCACCCCAGTTCGATGCTGTATCCACTGCGCCACCGCCTGGTCAGGCAAGATTTCATTCTTTTTAATGGCTGAATAATATTCTATTGTATACACACATTACATTTTTATCCATTGATGTACACTTAGATTGCTTCTATATTTCAGTTATTGTAAATAATGCTGCAATAAACATAGGGGTGCATGTAACTTCTCAAATTACTGTGTTCATTTTTTTTCCAGATAAATGCCCAGAAGTAGAATTGCTGAATTGTATGATTGTTCTATTTTACATTTTTTGAGGAAACTTTATACTGTTTTTCATAGTGGCTGCCGCAGTTACACTCCTATCAACAGTGCACAAGGGTTCCCTTTTCTTCATATCCTCGCATAGCACTTGTTTTTTGTTGATTTATTGATGGTAGCCATTCTGAAAGGTGTGAGGTGATATCTCATTGTGGTTTTTAATTTGTATTTCCCTGATGATTGGTGATGTTGAGTATCTTTTCATATGTCTATTGGCCATCTGCATGTCTTCTTTGGGAAATCTTTATTAAGGTCCTCTGTCCATTTTTAAATCAAAGTTTTTTTTTTTTTTTTTTTTAAGTTTTCTTAAGTGAGAAGCAGGGAGGCAGAGAGACAGACTCCTGCATGTACCCCGACTGGGATCCACCTGGAAAGCCCCCTACTGGGGCGATGCTCTGCCCATCTGGGTCTGTTGCTCCATTGCTCCGCAACTGAGCTATTTTAGCACGTGAGGCAAGGCCATGGAGCCATCCTCAGAGCCTAGGGCCAACTTGCTCCAACCAAGCCATGGCTGTGGGAAGAGAAGAGAGAGATAGATAAAGAGAGAAGGAGAAAAAGGGAGGGGTGGAGAAGCATATGGTTGCTTCTCATGTGTGCCCTGACTGGGAATTGAACCCAGGATATCTACATGCTGTGCTGACGCTCCACCACTGAGCCAACTGGCCAGGACAGATTTTTTGCTTTTTTAATGTTGAGTTGCAGTTTGTTTTTTTTTTTTTTTACAATATTTAGATATTAATGCATATGTTGTTTGCAAATATTTTCTTTCATTAGGTAAGTTGTATTTCCATTTTGTTGATAGTTTTCTTTGCTGTGCAAAAGTTTTTTAGTTTGAGGTAGTCTCATTTGTTTATTTTTGCTTTGTTACTACCAGTGTCAAAGAGTTTATTCTCTATCTATCTATCTATCTATCTATCTATCTATCTATCTGTATATATATATTTAAAGAAAAAAATTTTTTTTAGTATTTTTCTGAAATGAGAAGCGGGGAGGCAGAGAGACAGACTCCCGCATGCACCTGACTGGGATCCCACTAAGGGGCAATACTCTGCCCATCTCAGGTGTTACTCTGTTGCAACTGGAGCCATTCTAGCACCTAAGGCGGAGGCCATGGAGCTTTCTTCAGTGCCCGGGCCAACTTTGCTCCAATGGAGCCTTGGTTGCAGAAGGGGAAGAGAGAGATAAAGAGAAAGGAGAGGGAGAAGGGTGGAGAAGCAGATGGGCACTTCTGTGTGCCCTGGCTGGGAATCAAACCTGGAACTTCCACATGCTGGGCTGATGCTCTGCCACTGAGCCAACCAGCCAGGGCCTTGTTGTCTATATTTTCTTCTAGGAGTTTAATGGTTTCAGGTCTTAAATTTAAGTCTTATTTTGAGTTTATTTTTGTATATGGTGCAGATTTATTTTTGCATGCATCTATCCTGTTTTCCCAACACCACTTATTGAAGAAACTGTCATTTCCCTATTGATTGTGCTTGCTTCTCTTGTCATAGATTAATTGACCACATAAATATGGGTTTATTTCTGGGCTCTCTATTCTGTTCCATTAATTTACATGTTATTTTTTCTATGAAAGTACCATATTGTTTTGATTACTATAGCTTTATAGTATAGTTTAAAGTTAGGGCTCATGATCTCTCCAATTTCATTTTTTTCCCCTCAAGATTTTTTTGGTAATTTGGGGTCTTTTGTGGTTCCATATAACTATTGAGATTATTTATTCTTGTCCCACAAAAAATGTCATTGGTATTTTGATAGGGATATCTGTAGATTACTTTGAGTAGTTTGGATATTTTTTTTTTCCCAAGTGAGAGGCAGATTTCTGCATGTGCCCCAACTGTGATCCACCCAGCAAACCCCTTCTCTGCCAATCTGGGGCCATGCTTGCAACTGAGCTATTTTTAGGGCTTGAGATGAATGTTCCACAGAGCCATCCTCAGCACCTGGGCTGATACACTCAAACCAATCGAGCCATAGTTGCAAAAGGGGAAGAGAGAGAGAGTAGGAGAGAGAGAGAAGAAAGGGGGAAGTGTGGAGAAGCAGATGGTCGCTTCTTCTGTATGCCCTGACCAGGAATCATACCTGGGACATCCATACACTGGGAAATATTCTACCACTGAGAAAACCGGCCAGGGTCTGGACATTTTAACAATACTAACAATAGTAGTTTTTCCAATTCATATACTTTTATTTTCTTGTGTGTAATCTTTAGTTTCTTTCAGCAATGTCCTATAGTTTTTTATTTTATTTATTTATTTATTTTTACAGAGACAGAGAGTCAGAGAGAGAGGGATAGATAGGGACAGATAGACAGGAACGAAGAGAGATGAGAAGCATCAATTATCAGTTTTTCGTTGGGACACCTTAGTTGTTCATTGATGGCTTTCTCATATGTGCCTTGACCGTGGGCCTTCAGCAGACCGAGTAACCTCTTGCTTGAGCCAGCAACCTTGGGTCCAAGCTGGTGAGCTTTGCTCAAACCAGAAGAGCCCGCGCTCAAGTTGACAACTTCAGGGTCTCGAACCTGGGTCCTCTGCATCCCAGTCTGACGCTCTATCCACTGCACCACTGCTTGGTCAGGCTGGGCCCTATAGTTTTCAGAGTAAAGATCTTTTACCTCATTGGTTAAATTTATTCCTAAGTATTTTATTCTTTTTGATGTAATTGTAAATGTGTTTGTTTTCTTAATTTCTTTTTTTATAGCTCATTATTAGTGCATAGAAATGCAACAGATATCTGAATATTGATTTTGTATTCTGCAACTTTACTGAATTTACTTATTAGTTTCAATAGTTTTTGGTATAGTCTTTAGGGTTTTTACATATAGTATGTCAGCCTCAAATAGTGATAGTTTTGCTTCTTCCTTTCCAATTTGGATGCTTTTTATTTCTTTTTCTTGTCTGATTGCTGTGACTAGGACTTCTAGTACTATGATGAATAAAAGTGGTGAGAATGGGCATCCTTTTCTTGTTCTTGATCTTGAGGAAAGGCTTTCAGCTTTCTACTGTTGTTCTGATGTTAGCTATGAGTTTGTTATATCTAGCCTTTATTATATTGAGGTACGTTTCCTTTATTCCCAGTTTGTTGAGAGTTTTTTATTATAAATAAATGTTGAATTTTGTCAAATGCTTTTTCTGCACTTATTGAGATGATCATATGATTTTTATCCTTGGTTTTGTTACTATGTGTATTACATTGCTTGATTTGCAGATATTGAACCATCCTTGCATCCCTGGAATAAATCCTACTTGATCATGGCATATGATCATTTTAATGTATTGTTGAAATTGATTTGTCAATATTTTGTTGAGAATTTTTGCCTCTATGTTCATCAAAAATATTGGCCTGTAATTATTTTTATAGTGTCTTTGTCTGGTTTTAATATCAGGATAATGTTGGCTTCACAGAATAAATTTGAAAGTATTTCTTATTCTTGAATTTTTGAGTAGTTTGAGAAGGACACGTATTATTCTACATTAAATCTTTGGTAAAATTCACCTGTGAAGCCATATGGTCCTGGACTTTTGTTTGTTGGGAGTTTTTTTTATTACTGATTTAATTTTTTTTGAAGTAATTAATCTGTTCAGATTTTCTGTTCCTGGTTCAGTCTTGGAGATATTTCTATAAATTTATCTATTTCTTCTAGGTTTCCAATTTATTGGCATATAATTGCTCATGGTATTATTTTATGATCCTTTATATTTCTTTGATGTCAGTTGCAGTTTCTCTTCATTCATTTGTGATTTTATTTATTTGGCCTTTCTCTCTTTTTTCTTTATGAGTAGCTAAAGGTTTATCAATTTTGTTTATCATTCAAAAGAACCAGTTCTTAGTTTCATTGATCTTTTCTATTTTTTTAGTCTCTATTGCATTTATTTCTGTTCTGATCATTATTATTTCCTTTCTGCTACCAACTTAGGGTCGTTTATTTCTACTTCCTTTTGGTGTAACGTAGATTGTTTATTTGCAATTTTTCTTGTTTCTTGAGGTAGTAGTGTTAAAAACTTTCTCTTTAGAACTGCTTTGGCTGCATCTCATAAATTTTGGAGAATTGTGTTTTCATTTTTATTTGTCTTAAGATAGAGTTTTCTTTGACCCTTTGGTAGTTTAGTAGTATGTTGTTTAGTCTCCATATGTTTGTGTGATTTCCAGTTTTCTTGTTGTAATTGATTTCTAGTTTCGTACCATTGTGGTTGAAAAAGATACTTGATATGATTTCAATCTTCCTGAATTTATTGAGGCTTGTTTTGTGGCCTAACATGTGATCTTCCTTGGAGAATGTTCCATGTATAATTGACAAGAATGTGTATTTTGTAGTTTTTGGATGAAATTGTTCTATAAATATCTATTAATTCCATCTGGTCTGATGTGTCATTTAAGGCCAATATTTCCTTATTAATTTTCTGTCTGGATGATCTATTCATTGATGTAAATGAGGCATTAAAGTGTCCTTCTATTATTGTATTACTGTCAATTTCTCCCTTTATGTCTGTTAACATTTGCTTAATAGATACTGCTCACAAAAATTAGGGGATATATAAAAATGAATATGAAGCTATAAAATATCCCCTAATTTTTGTGAGCAGTGTACTTAGGTACTTCTATGTTAGGTGCATAAATATTTATGAATGTTATATCCCCTTCTTAGATTGACCCCTTTATCATTATATAATGTCCTTCTTTGTCTCTTTTTACAGTCTTTATTTAAAGTCTATTTTGCTTGATATGTGTATTGCTACCGCAGTTTTTTCCTGGTTTCTATTCACATGAAATATCTTTTCCTATCCCTTCATTTTCAGTCTGTGTGCATTTTTGGATCTAAAGTGAGTCTCTTGAGAGCAGCATACAGATGAATCTTGTTTTTTAAAATCCATTCAGCCACCCATGCCTTTTGATTAGAGCATTTAGTCCATTTACATTTAAAGTAATTATTCATAGATATGTATTTATTGCCATTTTGTTAATTTTTTTTAATTGTTTTTATAGTTCTCTGTTCTTTTCTTCTTCCCTTGTAGCTTGCTGGTGTCTTTAGTGTTATGTTTGGGTTACTTTCTCTTTCCTTTTTGTGTCTCTTTTGTAGGTTTTTGGTTTGTGGTTAATCATGAGGTTTATGTATATTGACCTCCATGTATAACACTCTATTTTTAGCTAAGAGGCATTTAAGTTTGAATGCATATTAAAAATGCTGTATTTTTACTCCCCTTCCATATCTTGTTTTTGATGTAATATTTAGATCTTTTTGTATCTCCTAACTACTTATTGTATCTATATTTTATTCTTCTACTTTTATCTTTTAACCTCCATATTAGTTTTTTTATTTTATTTTTTTTTATTTTTTTTTTGTATTTTTTTGTATTTTTCTGAAGCCAGAAACAAGGAGAGACAGTCAGACAGACTCCCGCATGCGCCCGACCGGGATCCACCCAGCACGCCCACCAGGGGCGACGCTCTGCCCACCAGGGGGCGATGCTCTGCCCCTCCGGAGCGTTGCTCTGTTGCGACCAGAGCCACTCTAGCGCCTGGGGCAGAGGCCAAGGAGCCATCCCCAGTGCCCGGGCCATCTTTGCTCCAATGGAGCCTCGCTGCAGGAGGGGAAGAGAGAGACAGAGAGGAGGAGAGGGGGAGGGGTGGAGAAGCAGATGGGTGCTTCTCCTGTGTGCCCTGGCTGGGAATCGAACCCGGGACTTCTGCACACCAGGCCGACGCTCTACCACTGAGCCAACCAGCCAGGGCCATGTCAGTTTTTTTTTTTTTTTTTTTCTGAAGCTGAAAACAGGGAGAGACAGTCAGACAGACTCCCGCATGCGCCCGACCGGGATCCACCCGGTACGCCCACCAGGGGCGATGCTCTGCCCACCAGGGGGTGATGCTCTGCCCATCCTGGGCGTCGCCATGTTGCGACCAGAGCCACTCTAGCGCCTGAGGCAGAGGCCACAGAGCCATCCCCCACGCCCGGGCCATCTTTGCTCCAATGGAGCCTTGGCTGCGGGAGGGGAAGAGAGAGACAGAGAGGAAAGCGTGGGGGAGGGGTGGAGAAGCAAATGGGCGCTTCTCCTGTGTGCCCTGGCCGGGAATCGAACCCGGGTCCTCCACACGCTAGGCCGACGCTCTACCGCTGAGCCAACCGGCCAGGGCCATATCAGTTTTTTTAAGTGGCTTCTCCACTGTTTTTACTATATATTTGTCTTTACTTATGAGAATTTTTCTTTAATATAATTAAAAGTATATGAACAAATTCCTTTGTCTTTTCATTTTGTTTGACTTTTTGTGTTTGTTTTTATCAATTAGATGAAACAGCTATCTATTTTGATCTTGAAGAAGTGGTCTTGTGTAGAAATGACCTCTGTGTAAATTGTGTGTGTTCGGTGGTTTTGGCAGGCTGGCTGGAACCAAAGCTGGTGAGTGTGGTACATGGGCAACCAGGAGGCTGGCTGGACAGGGCTGCAGTGGCTGGAGCCTGGGACTCCAGGAATGCCTTGGGGAACTGGTGGCTGGGGTTTCAGTGGGCACTGGCTGGAGTGGCAGGGGGGCTGTGGAGGTGGCTAGAGTGCCTGGCCTGAGCTTTTGCTCATGCTATCTTGGTGGAGGAGGAATCTAAACATTGGTGCTCACCTGCTCCTCCATTCCCAGAAAGTTTTTGCTGATCCTGAAGAGTTCTGATAGTTCTCTTTCCTGGCAGGCTCCTTTGGGTTAGTAAATGGATTTTCATGTACAGTTTAGGTGCTCTTTAAATAATTTTTATTTCTGTGCCCCAGAGCAGGTGAGTCTGCCCTTGGAGATCCTTCAGAGCTATCCCTCCCCACTGCAGGTTGCCTGTCAGGGTAGGGTTTCCCCAGTTCCCACCTCTCCATTTCTCTTAGTCTTCTGTATATGGTCCTTCTGTCCTTTGCTGTGCAAAAGCTGTTTACTCAGCCACCAGTTGTTCTTCAGGAGGAATTGCTCTGTATATAGATGTATATTTGGTGTGTCCATGGAGGAGGTAAGTTTGGGGTCTTCCTAGGCTGCCATTTTGAACCCACTTTCCACATTTCTTAAAAACACTAATTCACATTTCTTCCTCCTGTGCTGCATTTCAGAAGAATCCCTCAGCTCAGTTTTCTTTTTTTTTTTTATTATTATTATTTATTTTTTTGTATTTTTCCAAAGCTGGAAACGGGGAGAGACAGTCAGACAGACTCCCGCATGTGCCCGACCGGGATCCATCCGGCACGCCCACCAGGGGTGACGCTCTGCCCACCAGGGGGCGATGCTCTGCCCCTCCGGGGCATCGCTCTGTCGCGACCAGAGCCACTCTAGCGCCTGGGGCAGAGGCCAAGGAGCCATCCCCAGCGCCCGGGCCATCTTTGCTCCAATGGAGCCTCACTGCGGGAGGGGAAGAGAGAGACAGAGAGGAGGGAGAGGGGGAGGGGTGGAGAAGCAGATGGGCGCTTCTCCTGTGTGCCCTGGCCGGAAATCGAACCCGGGACCCCTGCACGCCAGGCCGACGCTCTACCACTGAGCCAACCGGCCAGGGCAGAGCTCAGTTTTCTTACTGTGTCATTCTTATATACTGTACTATAATTATTTTGTTTAGCTACTCTGCTTAATTTCTTATTTCTATTATTGTATTTTTTGTGACAGAGAGAGAGAGACAAACAGACAGAGAGAACGACAGATAGGGATACAGGCAGGAAGGGAGAGATGAGAAGCGTCAATTCTTCATTAGTCTCCTTAGTTGTTCATTGATTACTTTCTCGTATGTGTCTTGACTGGGGTGGGGGGCTGCAGTAGAGCGAGTGACCCCTTGCTTAAACCAGAGAGCTTGGGCTCAAGCCAGTGACCTTGGGCTTCAAGCCAGCAACCTTGGGCTCAAGCCAGAGACTATAGGGTTATGTCTATGATTGCTCAAGCAGGTGACCTCAGGGTTTCCAACCTGGGTCCTCCACGTCCCAGTCCGATGCTCTATCAACTGTGCCTCAGCTTGGTCAGGCATTTATTATTGTATTTTTTATTTTTAAGAGTTTTTATTGTTTTTTTTTAATCACAGACTGTCTATTCTTTTGTGTGTGTGTGTGTGTGTGTGTGTGTGTGTGACAAAGACAAATAGAAAGACAGAGAGAGGGACAATTAGGGACAGACAGACAGGAAGGGAGAGAGATGAGAAGCGTCAATTCTTTGTTGTGGCAACTTAATTATTCATTGAATGCTTTCTCATATGTGCCTTGACCAGGGAGCTATAGCAGAGCAAGTGACCCCTTGTTCAAGCCAGCAACCTTGGGTTCAAACTGGTGAGCTCTGCTCAAACCAGATAAGCCCATGCTCAAGCTGGTGATCTTGGGGTTTTGAACCTGGGTCTTCCATGTCCCAGCCTGATGCTCTATCCACTGTGCCACAGTCTGGTCAGGCAGACTGTCTATTTTTGTTTCTTTTTGTTTGTTTGTTTTTTGTTTTTTATAAATAAATTTTTATTAATGTTAATGGATGACATCAATAAACCAGGGTACATATATTCAAGGAAAACATGTCCAGGTTATCTTGTCATTCAATTATGTTGCATACCCATCACTCAAAGTCAGATTGACCTCTGTCACCCTCTATCTAGTTTTCTTTGTGCCCCTCCCCCTCCCCCTTCTCCTTTCCCTCCTTCCGTTCCACGCCCCTCCCTCCCCCCACCCCTGGTAACCACCACACTCTTGTCCATGTCTCTTAGTCTCGATTTTATGTCCCATCAATGTATAGAATCATGTAGTTCTTGTTTTTTTCTGATTTACTTATTTCACTCCGTATAATGTTATCAAGATCCCACCATTTTGTTATAAATGATCCGATGTCATCATTTCTTATGGCTGAGTAGTATTCCATAGTGTATATGTGCCACATCTTCTTTATCCAGTCATCTATTGAAGGGCTTTTTGGTTGTTTCCATGTCTTGGCCACTGTGAACAATGCTGCAATGAACATGGGGCTGCATGTATCTTTACATATCAATGTTTCTGAGTTTTTGGGGTATATACCCAGTAGAGGGATTGCTGGTTCATAAGGTAGTTCTATTTGCAGTTTTTTGAGGAACCACCATACTTTCTTCCATAATGGTTGTACTACTTTACATTCCCACCAACAGTGTATGAGGGTTCCTTTTTCTCCACAGCCTCTCCAGCATTTGCTATTACCTGTCTTGTTGATAATAACTAATCTAACAGGTGTGAGGTGGTATCTCATTGTAATTTTGATTTGCATTTCTCTAATAACTAATGAAGATGAGCATCTTTTCATATATCTGTTGGCCATTTGTATTTCTTCCTGGGAGAAGTGTCTGTTCATGTCCTCTTCCCATTTTTTTATTGGATTGTTTGTTTGTTTGTTGTTGAGTTTTATGAGTTCTTTGTATATTTTGGATATTAGGCCCTTATCTGAGCTGTTGTCTGAAAATATCATTTCCCATTTAGTTGGCTGTCTGTTTATTTTGTTGTCAGTTTCTCTTGCTGAGCAAAAACTTCTTAGTCTGATGTAGTCCCATTCATTTATCTTTGCCTTCACTTCTCTTGCCTTTGGAGTCAAATTCATAAAATGCTCTTTAAAACCCAGGTCCATGAGTTTAGTACCTATGTCTTCTTCTATGTACTTTATTGTTTCAGGTCTTATATTTAGGTCTTTGATCCATTTTGAATTAATTTTAGTACAAGGGGACAAGCTGTAGTCGAGTTTCATTCTTTTGCATGTGGCTTTCCAGTTTTCCCAGCACCATTTGTTGAAGAGGCTTTCTTTTCTGCATTGTGTGTTGTTGGCCCCTTTATCAAAAATTATTTGGCCATATATATGTGGTTTTATTTCTGGGCTTTCTATTCTGTTCCATTGGTCTGAGTGTCTATTTTTCTGCCAATACCATGCTGTTTTGATTTTTGTGGCCCTATAATATAGTTTGAAGTCAGGTATTGTAATGCCCCAGCTTCATTCTTTTTCCTTAGGATTGCTTTGGCTATTCGGGGTTTTTTATAGTTCCATATAAATCTGATGATTTTTTGTTCCATTTCTTTTAAAAATGTCATAGGAATTATTCTTGTTTCTAGGATGTCAGACCCTTATTTCTCTGAGGATTTGCATTATGTTTAGGTCTAACTATGATGATACTTTGCCTCTGTAAGTTCTTTTTTTATTGTCTGCTTTACTTCTTTCATGGTGTTGACCTTACTCAAAAGTTTGCTGGTGGTTGTCATTGTTTTTTTTTGTAGTTGAGGCGTTTGCCTCATTAGACCCTCTAATATCTGTTTGTGCTACTTGTGTGGAGGAGAGGAGTGGAATGAGAATGAGAATGGAGAAGGAAATTGGGCAGCTGGCAGTGGGGTATGGCAGAAGCTGTTCTTGTGGGTAGAGGAGCTCCAGTCTCTGGTGTTCCTGGTACATTGCCTTATTTGAGCCAAACACGGGACTGAGCCAAGTCCACCTCCCACTGTGTGGCCTGGCGGGAGTGTCCCAGTTTTCTCTAACTGGCTGGGTGTTTGTGTTTATGTGACAGGGCTGGTTTATAGGAACCAAATACTAATCTTCTTGGTGGTTCTCTTTTGAGTTTCTTTGATCTTGTCCAGTTCTCGGGCATTCCTTTCTCTGGGCCTGGTGCTTCCCTATTCACATTTGGACTGTGTTTTCTTTCTCTAGTTCAATCCCATCATCATTTCATCTTTAAGAATTCTCCAGTGTCTGACCTGCCAAGAGACCCCTTCAGTTGCAGATTTAAAAAAAATTATCTTTTCTTTCCTTTGTTAGAAATGTATCTTATTTATAGTCACCACCTGTGAATCTCAAGCTTAGAGGAGAGTTTAGAGCTAGCCGTGTAGATTTGGGAGTCAATTGAATAAAATAAAACTTGAAGCATGGGAGGGTAGAAGCTATTCAGAGAGAGCCTATGCAGAGAGAGAGGAGAAGCCAGACAAGGAAGAATTTAGAAAAGTACCTACACCTACGAGGTTGGGACAAAACGAGGAACCAGCAGAAAGAGTGGTTGGAGACATGTGGAGAAGGGCAGGAGAGAGGGGAAGGGTCAAGAGTGCGAGAGGCGGTAGGACTTGAAACAAGATTCTGAAAGCAATGCTGGGTTACTGGTGGCCTTTGAGAGCTGTCTCACTGGAGGGATGGGGCCAAAGGCAAACGGAGATGAGGTAAGGGCTCGGTGATGAGAATAAAGCTGGTGCAAATCAGTGAGCTTCTTTCTATCACAGCAGTGGAAGAAGTGAGGCAAGAAGAAGGGGAAAATGGCTGGGAGGGGGTCTTGGTGTATCCTGGGGGGAGGCAGAGATCCCCTCTATTGACTGAAGGTTTCCTGATACTTATGTATAAGGAATTTTCCCCCTTTATTGGGAGCAGATGGAAGTAACAAACTCAATTATTGTTTCTACTTATAACGTATACAACAGGAGATATATTGTAAATACTTGTAATTCCCTGTTATAAATCCATCTTTGTTCTGAAGCCATCTTGGTTTGCTTCTTAGTTTTCTTTTTATGACTAGGGAACATTTTCCCATTTTGTCATTGAATGCTGCAAGGAATGTACAATTAGGTGTCATGATATTTTCCCCAGGGAAAAGAATAAAAAGTGTCATGACAGTTTCTGTGCTTGGAGCAGGTATATGGTGCTCAGTAGCTGTTCTCTCCAGAAGACTCCTCTCTGCCACCAGGAGAGCCATCCCAGCTCTGAGATCTACAGCTGCCTAGACTAACAGAGCAACTGGGCCTTTGGCATAGGTTGAATCTGTGAAATTAATATCTGGGTACTGCTGTTAACATAAGAGGAAATACAGGGTAAATGAACTCTGTACCTGGATTCTATTTAGTTGAGTCCTGACACTTTCATTTCATTGCCATGGGAGAATGACATTACTGCCCAGTCCACAAAGGACAGTCCTGCATAATTTAGGCAGACTATAAAAACTGAAGGAGAAACAGACAAAGCAAAAAAAGAGAAAATAAAGCAAGGCCTTAAACACAAGGTCCCAAGAAGAAGGGAGGAGGAGTATAGTAGACATTTGTTTTTATTTTTAAAAAGCTTTATTGAGGTATTTATTTGTAACTTTATTAGAAGGTATAATTGACACTAAATAAACTTTGTATTTAAAGTGTACAATTTAATAACTTTTGGTACTTGCAATACCATTACCGTTATCAAGATAATTGATGTATCCGTTAGTCCCAAAAGTTTCCTTGTGTCCCTTTGCAAATCTACCCTCCTCTACCCTATGTACTTAGACAACAATAGCTCTGCTTTCTAAAACTACAGAGAAGCTTGACTTTTCTAAATTTTTACATACACGAAATCATACAATATATACTCTTTTTCTATCTGACTTATTTCATTCAACATTATTTTAAATTCTATTCATGCTGTTCTCTGTGTGTGTGTGTATTAATAGCTTATTTTTTTCATTGCAGAATAGTATTCTATCATATGCCACAATTTGTTTATCTTTATTTCTTTCTTTTTTTAGTGAGAGAGAGAGAGATAGAGAAACAGACAGAAAGGGAGAGAGATGAGAAGCATCAACTTTTAGTTGTGGCACCTTAGTTGTTCATTGATTACTTCTCATATGTGCCTTTGACCGGGGGGTTCCAGCTGAGCCAATGACCTCTTGCTCAAGCCAGCGACCTTTGGTCTCAAGCCAGAGACCATGGAGTCATGTCTGTGATCCCACACTCAAGTCAGTGACCTTGTGCTCAAGCTGGTGAGCCTGTGCTCAAGCTGGTGAGCCCACATTTAAGCCAATGACCTCACAGTTTTAAACCTGGGTCCTCAGCATCCCAGGTTGACACTCTATCCACTGCACCACTACTTGGTCAGGCCAATTTAGTTATCTTTTCATATTTATTTATTTATTTATTTATTTATTTATTTATTTATTTATTTAGAGAGGAGAGGCAGAGACAGAGAGAGAGAGGAGAGACAGAGAGAGAGAAGGGGGAGGAGCTGGAAGCATCAACTCCCATATGTGCCTTGACCAGGCAAGCCCAGGGTTTTGAACCGGCGAATTCAGCATTTCCAGGTCGACGCTTTATCCACTGTGCCACCACAGGTCAGGCCTTTTTTCATCTCTTGATACCATTTGGGTTATATCCAGTTTTGGGCTATCATAAAGAAATTTGCAATAAATATTTCTGTACAAGTCTTTGTATAGGTGTATGCTTTTTCTTCTTTCTCTTGAGTAGATACCCAGGAATGAAATGGTCTGATTATATAATAAGTGTGTGTTTAATTTTATAAGAAACTGTCAAACTGTTTTCCAAAGTGATTGTTCTATTTTATGTCCCCACTGTCAATGTAGAGAGTTCAATTTGGTCTATATGCTCACCAACATATGGTATAGTCAGTTTCTTTAATTTTAGGTATTTTAATAGTTGTATGGGAATATCTCATTGTGATTTTATTTTAAAAATTATTTATTTATTAATTGATCTTTAGAAAGAGAGGAAGGAAGAGGGAGAGAGGGAGAGAGGGAGAGAAAGAGAGAAAAAAGCATCAGTTCATTGGTTGATTTTTTTTAAAAATTAAGTGACAGGCAGTGAGGCAGAGACAGACTCCCACATGTGCTTGACCAGGATCTACCTGGCAAGCCCCCTACCATGTGATGCCCTGCCTGCTGGGCCTTAGCTTTGTTGCTTGGCAACCAAGCTAATTTAGCGCCTAAGGTGAGGCCATGGAGCCATTCTCAGTGCCCAGAGCCAACTTTGCTCAAACCATTCGAGCCATGGTTGCAGGAGGGGAAGAGAGAGAGAGAGAGAGAGAGAGAGAGAGAGAGAGAGGGGGAGAGAGGTACGGGAGGGAGAAGTAGATGGTTGCCTCTCCTGTGTGCCCTGACCAGGAATTGAACATGGGACTTCCACATGTCATGTGGATGCTCTACTGCTGAGCAAACTGGCCAGGGCCTCATTGGTTGCTTCTTGTATGTGTCCTGACTGGGGATCAAACCTGTGACCTTGGCGTATTGGGTGATGCTCTAACCAGCTAAGCTACGCAGCCACGGCCATTGTCTGTGCTTTAAATTTGCATTTTAAGTGGAGTTCTATTAATTAGGGTTACATAAGCATAACACGAAAGATGAGAATTAATCTGTCCATAAAATTGCCCTAAGAATAAACAGTTAAAACTAATTGTATATATTGTTATATATAAAAATATGATGTGTATTATACAACACAAATAATCAATGTGTGCCCCTTGTTGGACTTGTGCTGGAGGGAATGCTGTGCCCAGAGGACCGTTATAAAGACTTGTGCCATCCAGGTGGTGACAAGGACCCAGACTGTGTTAGCAGTGGGGGACCTAGAGAGACAGTTCCCATTCTGCATATGGTGGCTGGCATTTCTAGAGAGAACACCTGGGAAAGTGGTGGAGATTCTAGAAAACGTGAACAGAGAACAGGGAGGAAAGGCTGACGGGGCTTCATCTTCCAGGCTACTCTCAGGTCCCGTAATACCAAGCAGCACACTTTCAAGCCCTCAGACAGATCTCTCTTCCAGAAACGCATTATGTGTTGTCAGGCCTTTGCTAATGGTGTTCTTTTGGCCTGAAATGCCCCACCATACACCCTTCTCCACGCGGTAAATAAAACTCATGGATTATAATATGAAAGTAACTAGAACAGCTTTTTGACCGCTCACCATGAGTCCAGGTATGATGCTGACCTCTCTGTGCATGTAGTTAATGCTCACAACAAACCTATCAGACAGGCACTATTATATCAGTTATAGGAGGAAGAAACTGAACAGCCTAGAGGTGGTTAAGTTGCTGGTGGTCGGCCAGACTGTAAATCTATGCTACGAGGGCTACAAGGCCCAGTGCCTGTCACATCTTCTACATGGGATCCTCCCTGCTGCCCGCACCCAGCCTCCTCCCCTTTGCTGTCTTCCTAGAGCTCCGAGAGCTCTTGCTGAGAACCCCAAGTTCTGACTTGGGGTACCTTCAGTATTAGGGGATGTTAAGACAAATTCATACCAGTCCCTGGAAACCTGGGCTCAAAAAGAGCAAGTAACTTGCTATTGACACACAGCTAGAAAGTTACAGGATTTTGTAGGAGCATAAGCAAAGATTGCTTCAAGTACTGGATCACTGAAACAGGCAGGCTGTGAGCACAGATCCTGGAGGGCCCCTAACACCTTGTATCAGCCACATTCACCCTTCAACAGCGACCAAACCATTCTTAAGGTTATAGACACACTCAAAGTTTTTGAAGGCAATGCTTTGCTTAAAACTCTCTAATGACCTGATTGGGTGGGGCTGGGGGTAGGTATGAGTGGTCATAGGTCCAGAATGATGCTCTAAGACAAAGAGGGAGGAAGTCA
The DNA here is from genome assembly GCF_036850765.1 of Saccopteryx bilineata. Taxonomy (NCBI): domain Eukaryota; kingdom Metazoa; phylum Chordata; class Mammalia; order Chiroptera; family Emballonuridae; genus Saccopteryx; species Saccopteryx bilineata. Next base: position 69,732,829 of record NC_089497.1, on the reverse strand, counting down.
GGCCCAGAGGGAATCAGTTAGAGCAGAGATGTTGCAGGGGAAGGAGGGAACAGAAGCCACCTAAAGCTTCTGCAGTTCTACCTGCGAGAGGATGCTCAGGTTTTCTGGGACTTCCTAAGACAGTAGCATCTCTTAGAAGAGTGTTAGTAGGCAGTCTGGGGTTGCTCCAGTGTCTGGGAGAGGAGCTGTCACCTCTGGCTCTGGGGACAGACAGTTCTGCTGCTGATGTCTCTTTTCACTGGTTTCTGCCTGATGCCCCGAGGTTTGTACCTTCCTTATCTCTGTCCCTGAAACAGATACACAGATACTCCTTCGGTCCTGTTGGTGAGTTCTCTCTTTGAGTCTGACACGAGGCGGCTCATCTGCCTGAGACTTGGCTTGCAGCACCTGGAACTTACTGTTTGTTTCCCACTCCCTCAATAACACATCGGATAGAGAGCCCAGAGTCATCCCAGACAGGGCAGCATCCGGGCAGCCAGCCAGGGCAACAGGGCATCTGGGTTTCTCTAAAGGCCTTTTCCCAAACTGAAGGGAAATAGAGGCTTCCGGTGCTTTCTCTCTCAAAAGGCTGCTCATCATGGGGCAATGTTTATGAGAGAGAGTGTTAAGAGAAAAAAAGCAAGATTCAATAGTGTAAATGCTACATGAGTTTAGCAATCAACACAGAAAGAAGGAAATGTACAAACACACCTAAAAAGATTATCCTGCTGTAGTACTATTGTGGGAGATTTTTCTTTTCTCTACTTTACATGTTCCAGGTTTTCTACAATATTGTGTTTTTAATAAAATAAGTTTACTTATTTAAGTACAGTTGACATACAATATTGTATCAGTTTATGTGTGATTCAATCGACATTTATATACTTTACGATGTGATCACCACAGTAAGTCTAGTAACCAACTGTCACCATTCATAGTTATCATAATATTGTTGACTATACTCCTTTCACCTTTTTTACCCATCCTCCTTCCGCTCTCCTCTCGCATCCATCAGTTTGATTTATTTCCATGGGTCTGTTTTGTTTTGTTCTTTGATTTCATGTATAAATAAAACCATATGGTATTTGTCATGTCCATTGATAGGTGGATAAAGAAGTTGTGATAGCCCTGGCCGGTTGGCTCAGCAGTAGAGCGTCGGCCTGGCCTGCGGGGGACCCGGGTTCGATTTCCAGCCAGGGCACATAGGAGAAGCACCCATTTGCTTCTCCACCCCCCCTCCTTCCTTTCTGTCTCTCTCTTCCCCTCCCTCAGCCAAGGCTCCATTGGAGCAAAGATGGCCCAAGCGCTGGGGATGGCTCCTTGGCCTCTGCCCCAGGCGCTAGAGTGGCTCTGGTCGCGGCAGAGCGACGGCCCCGGAGGGGCAGAGCATCGCCCCCTGGTGGGCGTGCCGGGTGGATCCCGGTCGATCCTGGTCGGGCGCATGCGGGAGTCTGTCTGACTGTCTCTCCCCGTTTCCAGCTTCAGAAAAATACAAAAAAAAAAAAAAAAAAAAAAAAAAGAAGTTGTGATAGACATACAAGGACCCTGACTTAGTAATAAAGAATGAGATCTTGTCATTTGCACAACACGGATGGACCTAGAGGATATTATGCTAACTGAAATAAGTCAGACAGAGAAAATATGTTTATCTTTAAAAATGTTTTATCTGAAAGCCTACAACTGATAATAAAAATGTTAATGCATAGTTTAAAAATCGGAAGGAAAACACCCTCGAATTCATGTGCTTCTCTCTGGGCAGAAATTGCCCCTCTCATTAGTCTTCCTGTCCCTTTTCCCTGTTTATTCTTCTTCATGCTATTTGCGATGATCTGACATATTTTGTGCTTATTGAGTTGTCTCTTGTCCGCTTCAGCATTAGCATGTAAGCAGCACAAGAACAAGGGCTCTCTCTGCCAGTTCTGTTCTTCCTCGCAGCCCAGAGCAGACCGGGTGCTGAAAAGGTCTGAGCTCAGTAGTATTGGTTCATAATTGAATGGCCAGCTTGAGAGTGATATTAATTTTCTTCTTCATACATTTCTGAGTTTTCAGCTGTTTTCCAATGAATTTTTATTACTTTTATGCTCATAAAAAATGAATAAATATTATTTTTTCCTCCATGGAAATGGCACAATAAAATGACATCTCAATTATAATATTAGGAGTGAAGTTCTTTTATAGTGAAGTTGACATTCTTTTTAGTCTCAAAGATACATGTGAGTGGTGTGAGTCATATGTCTGTGTGGCCAGATTTCTGCGGAGCTGGGTGAGAGCACACGTGTAGAGAAAACCACAAATTGTCTGCAGGGCCACCAAAGGTACGATCCAGAGGTCTGACCTATGTAAAGTCACCTCCCAGAAGGTGTGCTGGAAGCTGGTGCTCTGGGTGACTCACCCTCTCTCTGCATCTGTTCACCTCGTCCTTGGTCAGTAGGTGCAGAGACGTACTCACTGATGGAAGATCCTGAAAGTTTGCCTGAATTAGATCTCCAGGTTGGGCCACTGCCCTGGGAAGATCAGCTGAGGTTGGTCTGGTTCCAGCTGTTGAAGAATGAGGCGTTTTTGTCCTCCCACATCTGGAGTCCACCCCTCCAAAATGAGCCTGCCAGGCCCTTCCCGCTCCCCATCCCTTTCCTTGTGCACCTTTTCTAACTTAACCACTTGCTCTGCAGACCCCAGGGCCTGTTTTCTCTTCTTGTTTTCTTGTTTTTTGTTTTCCTTTTCCTCACAACATTTTACCTTTTCTAAAAAATTTTTTATTTTCTATTGGTGATATGTATTTAAAACACTTTAAAATACATGCACAGGTCATAAGTACACAAATACATGTAATTATACAAATTGAACACATTTCTGCACATACAACCTGTACCAATAAACAGAATATTGTTAGACATTTGCAGGCCACCTTGTGCTCCCTCCCAGGCCTATTTCCAGGATAACCTCTGCTGTAACATTTAATTTTTTTTATTTGTTTATTTTTTTACAGAGACAGAGAGTGAGTCAGAGAGAGGGATAGATAGGGACAGACAGACAGGAATGGAGCGAGATGAGAAGCATCAATCATTAGTTTTTCGTTGCACATTGCGACACCTTAGTTGTTCATTGATTGCTTTCTCATATGTGCCTTGACCGCGGGCCTTCAGCAGACCGAGTAACCCCTTGCTGGAGCCAGTGACCTTGGGTTCAAGCTGGTGAGCTTTTTGCTCTAACCAGATGAGCCCATGCTCAAGCTGGCGACCTTGGGGTCTTGAACCTGGGTCCTCTGCATCCCAGTTCGACGCTCTATCCACTATACCACCGCCTGGTCAGGCTGCTGTAACATTTAATAACATATATTATTTTGCTTTTTTCTTGTATTTTACATAAAGGAGATCATAGAATGTAAAGTTTTTTTATTGTAATTTTTTTATTTATTAAGTTGTTCGTGAATTGATGGTTGCATATTGTCCTGGATATTTATTAACATTGCTGTATTGATTCCATTTTATAAATATAAAACAATTTTTAAAATCATTCTACTGTTGCCTGACCTTTGGTGGCGCAGTGGATAAAGCGTCGACCTGGAAATGCTGAGGTCGCCGGTTCAAAACCCTGGGCTTGCCTGGTCAAGGCACATATGGGAGTTGATGCTTCCAGCTCCTCCCCCCTTCTCTCTCTCTGTCTCTCCTCTCTCTCTCTCTATCTCCTTCTCTCTGTCTCTCCCTCTCCTCTGTAAGATGAATAAAAAAAAATTATTCTACTGTTACCAAAAGCGGTTCTATAGAAACAGAATTTTAAGGATGAGTTTTTTCCCCCTATTTTTAAGACATTTTTATTTTTCAATTATAGTTGACATACATTATTGTTAGTTTCAGGTGTATACACTAGTGGTTAGACATTACATAACTCACTAAGTGATCATCTCAATAAATCTTGTACCCTTCTGACACCATGCATAGTTATTAGAATATTATTGACTATATTCCCTATGCTGTGCTTTACATTCCCATGGCTACTCTGTAACTGCAAATTTACACTTCTTAATCCCTTCACCTTGTTCATCCATCTCCCCAAGACCCGCCTACCTGGCAACTCTCAAATGTTCTCTGTGTCTTTGAGTCTGTTTCTGTTCTGCTTGTTTATTTTTTTTAGATTTAATTTAATAAATAGATATGTATTTATTGCTATTTACTTCTTCATATGTTTTATCTTTTTTCTTCTTCTTAAAGAAGACCCTATAACATTTCGTATATACTGTTTGGGTGATGATGAACTCCTTTAGTTTTTTTCTTACCTGGGAAGCTCTTTATTTGTCCTTCAATTCTAAATGATAGCTTTGCTGGGGAGAGTAATCTTGGTTGTAGATCCTTGTTTTTCATCACTTTGATTATTTCTTGCCAATCCCTTCTGGCTGCAAAGTTTCTGTTGAGAATCAGCTGACTGTCTTATGAAAGCTCCCTTGTACCTAACTAATTCCTTTTCTCTTGCTGCTTTTAAGATTCTCTCTTTCGCCTGACCAGGTGGTGGTGCAGTGGATAGAGCATCAGACTGGGATGCAGAGGACCCAGGTTCGAGACCCCAAGGTCGCCAGCTTGAGCGCGGGCTCATCTGGTTTGAGCAAAGCTCATCAGCTTGGACCCAAGGTCGCTGGCTCGAGCAAGGGGTTACTAGCTCTGCTGTAGCCCCATGGTCAAGGCACATATGAGAAAGCAATCAATGAACAACTAAGGTATTGCAACGCGCAATGAAAAACTAATGATTGATGCTTCTCATCTCTCCGTTCCTGTCTGTCTGTCCCTGTCTATCCCTCTCTCTGACTCTCTGTCTCTGTAAAAAAAAAAAAAAAAGATTCTCTCTGCCTTTAACCTTTTGCATTTTAATTATATGTCTTGTTGTAGGCCCCTTTGGGCTCATCTTGTTTGGGACTCTCTGAACTTCCTGGACTCCTGTGTCTATTTCTTTTACCTGGTTAGGGAGCTTTCTGTCATTTTTTCAAATAGGTTTTCAATTTTTGGCTCTCTTTCTTCTCCTTCTGGCACTCCCTGATGCAAATGTTAGTACACTTGTTGTTTCAGAGGCTTCTTACACTGTCTTCGTATTTTTTGGATTCTTTTTTCTTTTTGCTGTTCTGATTGGGTGTTTTTGCTTCCTTGTATTCCAAATTGCTGATTTGATGCTTGATTTCATCTACTCTATTGTTTTCTTTTCTTTCTTTTTTTGTGACAGAGACAGAGAGAGAGATAGAGAGAGGGACAGATAGGGACAGACAGACAGGAAGGGAGAGAGATGAGAAGCATCAATTCTTCTTTGTGGCTCCTTAGTTGTTCATTGATTGCTTTCTCATATGTGCCTTGACTGGGGGGCTACAGAAGTGCAAGTGACCCCTTGCTCAAGCCAGCGACCTAGGGCTCAAGCCAGTGATGATGGGGTCATGTCTATAATCCCACACTCAAACCAGCGACCCCACACTCAAGCTGGTGAGCCCATGCTCAAGCCAGCAACCTCGGGGTTTCGAACTTGGGTCCTCTATTCTATCCACTGTGCCATTTCCTGGCTAGGCTTCATCTACTCTACTATTGATTCCCTGTAATATATATATATATATATATATATATATATATATATATATATATATATATATTTTTTTTTTTTTTTTTTTTTTTTTTTACAGAGACAGAGAGAGGGATAGACAGGAAGCAGCAATCATTTTTTTTGTTGCACATTGCGACACCTTAGTTGTTCATTGATTGCTTTCTCATATGTGCCTTGACCATGGGCCTTCAGCAGACTGACTAACCCCTTGCTGGAGCCAGCGACCTTGGATCCAAGCTGGTGAGCTTTTGCTCAAACCAGATGAGCCTGCGCTCAAGCTGGCGACCTCGGGGTCTCAAACCTGGGTCCTTGGCATCCTAGTCTGATGCTCTATCCACTGCGCCACTGCCTGGTCAGGCTAAAATATTATTTATTTCAGTTAGTGTATGCTTAATTTCCGACTGGTTCTTTTTTTTTTTTTTTTTTTTTTGGCAGAGACAGAGAGAGTCAGAGAGAAGGAGAGATAGGGACAGACAGAAAGGGAAGGAGATGAGAAACATCAATTCTTCGTTGTGGCTCCTTAGTTGTTCATTGATTGATTTCCCATATGTGCCTTGACTGGAGGGCTACAGTAGACCGAGCGACCGCTTGCTCGAGCCAGTGATTGTGGGCTCAAGCTGGTGAGCCTTGCTCAAACCAGACGAGCCCGTGCTCAAGCTGGTGACCTCGGGGTCTCGAACCTGGGTCCTTCCACATCCCAGTCTGACGCTCTATCCACTGCCAGACCTGATGGGTTTTTTTTTTTTTTATTTCTATGTCCTTTTTCATGCTCTTGTAGCTCTCACTAAGTCCCTTGAGGTTTTCACTGAGTTCCTTGAGCGTCCTTATAATACTGTTCTGATGCGGGGTGGGGACCTCTGTATCTGGTAGTTTGAGTGCCTCCAGTTATTTAGTTCTTCTTTCTGGAGATTTCTCCCGTTCTTTCATTTGGGAACTGTTTCTTTGTTTTTTACATTTTGGCTACTTCTCTATGCTTGCTTCTTTGTATTAGGTAGAACCGCTACATCTCCGGAACTTGGTAAAGTGGCCTTGTGTAGTAGGTGTCCTGTAGGGGACAGGATAGAGGTGTAGCCTTCTCAGTCACCTGAGCCTGGCATGTCAGGTGTGCCCCTGTGTGGGCTGTGTGCACTGTCCTGTTGTAGTTGAGCCTTGACTGCTATTGGCATCCCCGGGAGGGATTGGCCCCCAGGCTGACTGGCTGGAAAGACCAGCTGTGACTGCAGTGGAGGAGCTGCTGTGCAGGAGTTGACCCCACAGAGCTGGGCCTGCTTCAGGAGGGCTTGGTGCTCATGAGTCTACCCTCTGAGTGTGTTGCTCCTGGAGGTGGTATAGGCTGTAATCCAGCGTGCTCTGAAGCTGTCCATCGGGTACACTCAGCCACTGCCTGTGCCTGCCTGGGGCCACTTGGCACGAACTACAGGTGCTCTACAGATGGTGCTTCTGCGCTGGGCAGGAGATGGTGCTCAGGAGAAGTGAAGCTGTGAACTGGGCCCAGCTGCCACTGGTGCTGGGCCTGGAGCCACTTAACTAGAGGTGTGATATACACAGAGGTCAGATGCTGCTTGTTTGAAAGGTTTTAGGAAAGTCTGAAGCACAGGGCAAGAGAGGCTGTTTGCACGAAAAAGCCATTGAAAATGCCTTGGGTGGGGCCACAGGTTGGGGGGTTGCAGTCTCAGAGAATCACCAGAGCACAGCAAACACTGTGGCACAGGCTGGTGGAGACTCAGACATGGCGCAGGCCTGCTGGCTCTGTGGACGGGTTCTCAGAAAAGAAACAGTGGCCTCTGCCAGCACTTTGTCTGGCAGAAAGCTGCCCCCCAGTTCTCTCTGATGCTAGACAATTCAGTTCCTCCCTGTATGTCCCTGGTTCCTTGTAAGCTGCTGTAGCAGTGCTGGAGCTCAGAGGGAGTGAGTCTGAGTAAGCCTATGTGTGGGCCCTTTAAAAGGAGCTATTTGGGACTCCAGCAGCTCTGTCTTACTCAGCCTTAATCCCCACTGGTTTTTAAAAAAAATTTTTTTTTATTTATTCATTTTACAGAGGAGAGGGAGAGACAGAGAGAGAGAGAGAGAGAGAGAGAGAGAGGAGAGACAGAGATAGAGAAGGGGGGAGGAGCTGGAAGCATCAACTCTCATATGTGCCTTGACCAGGCAAGCCCAGGGTTTTGAACCGGCGACCTCAGCATTTCCAGGTCGACGCTTTATCCACTGTGCCACCACAGGTCAGGCTCCCCACTGGTTTTTATAGCCAGAAGTTATGGGGACTTTTCTTCCTGGTTCTAGAACCATGGGTTGGGAGGCCTAATGCAGGGCTGGCCCCTTGTTCCTTAGGGGGACCTCCGCAACCAAGATACCCTTCCTGATTTCTGTCTGTCACATATGTGTGGAACCAGCCTGTTTTGTGTCTTTGCCCCTCCTGCCAGTCCCGATGTGGCTTTTTAAAAAATTTTACTTTTTAATTTACTCTGTTCACATGGTTTCAAATGTCCCACTCAACATAACACCATCTACACACCACACTGTGACCCTCATGCCCCCTGCAAAGTCTCTTTCTACCCCATTTCTCCCCCCCCCCCATCTTTACCCCCTTTCCCTCTAGCTATTACTTCCTTGTTGTCTGTATTTTTGAGTTATGTGTGTGTGATTTTGGCTAATTCCTTCACCTTCTTTGATCCAGTTCCCTCTTCCCCCTTCTCTGTGACAGCTGTCCATCTGTTTCTGGTGACCCTGCCTCTATTTCTATTTTGTTTCTCAGTTTACTGTGCTCATTAGATTTCATATATACATGAGATCATATGGTATTTGCCTTTTTCTTCCTGGCTTATTTCACTCAGCATAAGAATCTCCAGGTCCATCCATGCTGTCACAAAAGGTAAGATCTCCTTCCTTTTTAGGACCTCATAGTCTTCCATTGTGTAAGCTTTTCTATCCACTCATCTGCTGATGGACACTTGGGCTGTTTCTAGATCTTTGCTATTGTAAACAATGCTGCAGTGAACATAGGGCTTCTTTAAATCCTTAGTGGGACTTCCGTTTCAGGTGGTTCTGAATGATGATTGCTCTGGAGTTTAGTTATAATTTTGATGTGGTTGTGGGAGGATTCATGTACTGCATTTACCTACAACATCATCTTGACCAGCAGTTAAACATTTTAAATTGAGGTATAATTGACATATACCATTATATTAGATTTGTATATATCACAAAATGAGTGTCTGGTTAGCATAACCATTCATAGTTACAGTTTTTTTCTTGTGATGAGAACTTTTGGATTTACTCTCTTAGCAACTTTCAATACAGTATTATTAATTATAGTCACCATGCTGTATATTACATCCCCGTGTCTTATTTATTTTATATCAGAGGGTTTTATAGTCACAGAACAGGCCTCATGGAGGGAGGAGAGAGCAAGGATTCAAACTCCTTTAGCCTCTCTAGGCTAAGCACAGCTCCACCATGAGAGGGACTGAGGGCCCCTCCCAATGACCCGTGCCCCAGCTAATTATTGCCATTTGTTCTATTGGGGGGGATCATGTGAAACTGCCATTTTTTGCAGATCAAGAAACAGTGAGAATTAGCAATTGTATTTGATTCTACTTAATACATAAAGTTGAATTTAAGTTAGCAGTATACTAATTCTCAGGCTGGGTTATCTATGTCTAAACCTTCCCATAGCCTTTATTCCTGGAGTGCCTCCTGTAGGATAGGCACCACACAGAAGTTTTACCACACATTATCTGATTCTGTTCTCACAGCAGTGCAAAGGGCATGTACCATTACCATCTCTGTTTTTCAGATAAAGAAAGAGGCACAGCCGAGTAGTGTGCCTAGAGACAGAGCCGGGATGTAGGACTAGCTCTGTCTGACCTGCTCACCTGTGTTCTTGACCTCTGCACAGACTGCTCCCCCGAAGTCCTCTGTGGAGCTTCTGGGGGCGTGGTGGGTGAAGTGGGGTTAGGGACTGGACAATTGAGGTAAAAAAAACTGTCCAGAGAGCTCTGGACTGAGTGACCCCCATGTCATCCTCAGATACAGACTTTGTGTGGTCTAAATCTTATACAATTTGTGGAAGCCTCTTTAGGAAAGACAATTTTTTTTGACATTTTCTTTCCTTTGTTTGCAGGTTTTGCATAAATATCGGTCCATATAAACATTTTGCTAAGGCCTCTTTCCTGACCCTAGAAGGGACGTGAGCAAGGGGGGATGCTGAAGCTTAGTCTTCATTATCGAGGTCTCATACACAAACAAGCTGGGAAGGAAGCAGCTGCCTTCACAGAACAGGCCCGAATGAAGGCTCTGGTCTGGTACAAACAAGGGGAGTCCAGTACACACGCAAGTTACACCCAGGACCCAGGGAAATTTGTACAAATGGAGGTGGCCTGTGCCTCTTCCACAGGACGGATTCTGAAAAGGTGGTCCAGTGTCTTCGGGATGTGTGTGGGAAAAACATTCCTCAGTTTGGCATTTCCTTGGCTGAGGTTCCACTTATGGCCACTAGAGGGAGTTGCTCCTCTGGGAAGTGTTTTTGAAGAGTTTCAGGCTCCCAGTCCCACTTTCAATGCCCTCAGGGTCTCTGGACCACTCCCCTTTGTTATCCTCAGGGCCAGGTGTGCTGATAAGTCATCCTGTGCATGCTGTGGCCTCTACATTTCAAGGGACAACTCACAGGTGGAGGAGTGGATACAGCAGTTGGAGGGTACATATGAATTCTACCTGGATTATACTGTCAAAGGTTCAGAAATAGCCAAAGTAAAACCAATGAACCACTGACGTAGTAGTAATTGTAAAAACTTATTGTGCACACACAAAAAATTTGCAAACCCGGAGGGAGTACTCAAACCACAACATAGAATAAGACTCAGAGGAACACTGTTACAACACAGCTTCTACGGTGAAAAGGGATGCTCCCCAGGGATTGGGAATTAAGCTAAATTAATGACTAAGCTGGTTTTGTCTGCCCAGGAAACTTTCAAGGCTGGTCTACATTTGCTTTTAAATTTAATTATACAGAGGAGGAAACTTCTTCCCTCAGGAGCCACTGACCCTTTAGAAAATTCTGTAAGTAAAAACCGGTTAAATGTTTAAACTACATAAACAGAAAAGTTAGTTTATATTTAACTCAAGTCTAAGAACAGTTAACATTAAACTATTGTGTAGGTGTGTCTGAATTCTGTGCTGTAATTGGGAGAGGAAGACTGCCAGGCTCCCAGGAGGTCCTACACGTAGTCTCTCTCCTCACAGCTGTGAACTCCTGGAACCCAGGACTGGGCTCTGTTTATCTGATAACTCCTGCCCTAATACAATGAGGTCTCTGTTAGTGCCTCCAGCATGAACAAGGGAACAGAGAAAGAAAGGCACAGAAAATGGGACGGAAATAATGAAATTGAGAGAGACCTACTAGAACTTATTTAAAAGAAATTTGTCTCTTCCTTGTAGGACTTTAGAAATAAAGAGAGGGGGATAGATAAATAAGTTGGTGTTCTTATTCATGGGTAACTCACTTTCTTGTGAGAAAAGAAGATATGCCACTAACTATGGTATTAAGCAAAGTATAAGGGCCTTCCTGGGGGCAGGTGCCGCCGATCCTGGCCAAGGCTTCCACTGTGAGGCACTATGAGGCACACTCCTTCAGGGGCTCCCAGTGTTCACCTCTCTGATGAAAACAGAACCTTGCTTGACTCTTGGTCCTTCGCATGTGACATATTAGAGTGTTTGTTTACATCTCCTATTGACTGTAAAAAACAAATAAGCTATTTATTTTACCAGAAAAATGAGTTTAGTTGGAACTAACAGAAGAATTGCAATTCAAGACAAGCAACCTACTGTATTTTCCCATGTATAAGACAATCCCATGTATAAGATGCACCTTAATTTAGGGGCCCAAAATTTGAAAAAAAAAAGTATTACATAAAGTTATTGAACTCAAGTTTTATTCATCATAAAATTCATACAACTCCTCATCACTGTCAAAACTCCCATTCATTTAGCTTGTCCTCACCTGTGTCTGATGATGTATCACTGTCTTCATATATTGCTTCGTCCTCAGTTCCATCTGTGGCATTTGAAATGCCACACTTCTACAACCACTGTATAAGATGCACCCAGTTTTTAGACCCCAAATTTTTCAAAAAAACGTGCATCTTATACATGGGGAAATATGGTATGTCAAACTACAGACAGTAGAACTGAGGAAAGAGGCTTGCTTTCATAGGGGAAAAAGAAAGTTGAGAGGGGCTGTCTGAAGAGTTCAAGGCGGTGCCAGCTTCTCATTGGCTGACAGTAGTAGTTTCTCATTGGCTGGGCTAAGACCAGCGCCCAAACCAAAGGCAAGTAGCCAAAAAAGTTTCAGTGACCCTTCAGGTGTTTTGCTGGACGGGAAGAAATGTTCTCTTCCTCCTGCTGTGGTATGTCCTCTTATTTGGGGTCTGGGTGGCTGTGTATGAGAGCTCCCCTTGAAGACTTCTTGACTATATTTTAAATGAGGTTTCCTTTATTTATTTTTAACACTTTCAATGGAATCTTTTGATAGTCTTTGATACCCAGCATCTTAAACTTGCATGATGATGATGTATGTATGCCTTTGTGGAATTATTTTTAATTTGTTTTTTTTTTCTGGGATCTTAGATATTCTTCAGCTCTAGGAAATTTTCTTGTTTTATTTTTGAGCATACAGCCTTTCCCTACCACCCTCAATATGTTTTTGTGCCCAGTTTCTAGAACTTCTATTAATCAGATGTTCCAGATTGATCCTCTATAGGTCTTACATTTTCTCTTTTGTTGTCTTTTTAATATATTATATTTTATTTATAATACATTAATTTTTATAAGACTTTATTTAAGCCAAACTAAAGATATATAAACAGGGAGCAAGATCTCAAATGCTCTCGAATGTATTTTCTGACCTACTGATCCTTCTACTGAAATTATTTTCAGTGATCATATTTTTAATTTCTAAGAATGCTATCTTATTCATTGAATTTTCTGATTTTAGAGCATTCTATTTTTTAATGCTTGTAATAGCTTCTCAAATTTCCCTGAAGATACTATATGTATATTTTTAAGTTTTCTCTTGTTCCCTGTGTTATTCTTGTTTTCTCTAAGGTCATTTTGCCTCTCAACATTTTATTTTTAAAATGTCCAAACATATATAAGTCATAAGAATAGTGCACTGAATGTGCATATATCCTTCCCCTAATCATTTATCATTAATATTTTGCTACATTTGTTTTCTTTCTCTCTTTTTAGTTTTTTGTGTGTCTTCCGAATTATTTGAAAGTAATCTCAGACATTGTGACATTTTACCCTTAAGTACTTCAGCATGTATATCCTATAAGAACATTCTCCTACATACCATAAGGTCATTACTATACTCCAAACACTTAACATTAATTTAATAATATCTTCTAATATTCAGTTTATTTTTAAATTCCCCCATTTGTACCCAAACTTACTTTAATAGTATTTTTTTATTCAGAATCAGATCAAGAATCATATATTATAGTTACTTATTTTCCTTATTCTCTTTTAACCTAGAAGAGTTTCCTGTTAAAATTTTTGAGGCAGTATTTTGTGTTGACTTTTTGAAGAGCTCAGGCCTAGCTATCTTATGGAATGTCCTATGCTCTGGATTTATCTGATTATGTTAAACAGGTTAAACATTTTTGGCAAGTGCATTCCTTAGGTAATTTTGTGGACCTAAGGTTGTATTCATTAGCAGACACTTTTTTACGATTAGATTCAGCTTACATATCCTGTAAGTCAGGAGTAGTCAACCTTTTTATACCTACCACCCACTTTTGTATCTCTGTTAGTAGTAAAATTTTCTAACCACTCACCGGTTCCACAGTAATGGTGATTTATAAAGTAGGGAAGTAACTTTACTTTATAAAATTTATAAAGCAGAGTTACAGCAAGTTAAAGTATATAATAATAATTACTTACCAAGTACTTTATGTCGGATTTTTGCTAAGTTTGGCAGAATAAATCTTTTTAAAACAACTTACTATAGTTAAATCTATCTTTTTTTTTTTTTTTTTTCCCTGCGGGAGGGGAAGAGAGAGACAGAGAGAAAGGAGAGGGGGAGGGGTGGAGAAGCAGATGGGCGCTTCTCCTGTATGCCTTGGCCGGGAATCAAACCCAGGACTTCTGCACGCCAGGCTGACGCTCTACCACTGAGCCAACCAGCCAGGGTAAATCTATCTTTTTATTTATACTTTGGTTGCTCTGCTACCACCCACCGTGAAAGCTGGAATGCCCACTAGTGGGCGGTAGGGACCAGGTTGACTACCACTGCTGTAAGTGATTATACAAGTGGCATTGTGTTCTTTTCAAGGCATCACATTCAGAGGCATATAATGCTCACCTGCCCATCATTGGTGATATAGATTTGGGTCACCCAGTCAAGGTGTTGTCTTCTTTTTTTTTTTTTTTTAATTTTTTAATTTTTCCCCCTTCTTTTCCAACCAAGAGGAGGGGAGATAGACAGACTCCTGCATGCACCCTGACTGGGATCCACGTGGCAACCCTGTATGGGGCTGATGCTCTGCCCATCTGGGGCCATGTTCACAATCAAGCTATTTTTAGCACCTGAGGCAGAGGCTCCATGGAGCCATCCTCAGTGCCTGGGGCCAATGTTCTTCAACCAGTTGAACCATGGATGTGGGAGGAGAAGACAAAGAGCGAGAAGAAGGGGAGGGTAGAGAAGCAGATGGTCCTTTCTGCTGTTTTCCCTGACTGGGAATTGAACCTGGGACAGTCACACACCAGGCTAATGCTCTACCATTTAGCCAACTGGCCAGGGCAAGGTGTCTTCCTTATCAACCTGCTTTTTCAAAATTTGATATGTTTCAGCCATTATTTCTCTATATCAAATATATTTTTTCCTGCTACAACCTCTCACCTCTCCTTCTAGGACTTTAATTATATACAGGATGGGGCAAAAGTAGGTTTACAATTACTTATATTAAAAATAGTACAATAAAAAATAGAACAATATTTAATAAATAATAATACAAACATAAACTGTGTTTTACGTACTCACAACTGTAAAACCTACTTTTGCCCAACCCTCTATATATTAGACTGCTTAATATTCTCTTACAAGTCATTAAGTTTCTGTTTGTTTTATGCCATTAAAAAAAATATTTTGTCAGTGGTAGAGCATTGGCCTCGCGTGCAGGAGTCCCAGGTTCGATTCCCGGCCAGGGCACACAGGAGAAGCACTCATCTGCTTCTCCACCCCTCCCCCTCTCCTTCCTCTCTGTCTCTCTCTTCCCCTCCCGCAGCCAAGGCTCCATTGGAGCAAAAGTTTGCCCGGGCGCTGAGGATGGCTCCATGGCCTCGCCTCAGGTGCCAGAATGGCTCTGGTCGCAACAGAACAATGCCCCAGATGGGCAGAGCGTCGCCCCCTGGTGGGCATGCCAGGTGGATCCTGGTCGGGCGCATGCAGGAGACTGTCTGACTGCCTCCCTGTTTCCAACTTCAGAAAAATACAAAAATATATATATATTTTGGCCCTGGCCAGTGGCTCAATGGATAGAGTGTAAGCCCAGCATATGGATGTCCCAGTTCAATTTCTGGGCAGGGTACACAGGAGAAGTGACCATCTGCTTCTTCCCCTTCTCCCTGCTCTTTCTCTCTCTTCCCCTCCTGCAGCCAGTGGCTTGATTGGCTCTAGGGTGGCCCCAGGTGCTGAGGGTAGCTTGATTGGTCTGAGTTTATCAACCTCAGGTGCTAAAAATAGTTTGGTACTTGAACATTGGCCCCAGATGGGTTGCTGGGTGAATCCCATTTGGGGTACATGCGAGAATCTGCCTTACTATCTCCCCTCCTCTCACCTAAAAAATATATTAAAATAAAAAAAAATCTGCCTGACCAGGCAGTGGCACAGTAGATAGAGTGTTGGACTGGGATGTGGAGGACCCAGGTTCAAGACCCCAAGGTCGCCAGCTTGAGCACGAGCTCATATGGTTTGAGCAAGGCTCACCAGCTTGAGCCCAAGGTCACTGGCTCGAGCAAGGGGTCACTCAGTCTGCTGTAGCCCCCTGGTCAAGGCACATATGAGAAATCAATCAATGAACAACTAAGGAGCCACAATGAAGAATTGATGTTTCTCATCTCTCTTCCTTCCTGTCTGTCTATCCCTATCTGTCCCTCTCTCTGACTCTCTCTGTCTCTGCCACACACACACACACAAATCTGTGATGCACTTTGGATGGTTATATTTGCCCTGCCTTCAAGTTCACCAATCTTTATTTGTAGTTTCTAATCTGCCCTTATACAATTCAGTAAAACTTCAATTTCTGGTATTGTATTTTTCAATTCTAAAATTTCTGTTTGATTCTTTTTAATAGTGTCCATTTATCTACTGAATTTTCTTGTTTGTTCACCATGTTCAGTTTTTCCCTTTAAATCCTTAAACATTTTTATAATGGCTGTTTTAAAGTTTGTGTCTATTAATTTCAACATCTCCATCATATCTGGTTTTGTTCTTCCTAAATGTTTTTTCCCCCAATTTTGAATCACATTTTACTACTATGTTGCCTGTCTAGTGATTTTTGATTGTAGGCTGTACGTTGTATGTGCCATGTTGTTGGAATTATGTGATTTTCCTTTAAAGGTGGTTGAGGTTTGTTTTAGCAGGCAATCTATTTGCTGGTGAATCACATTGATTTTTTTCTTTTTCTTTTTTTAAAATATTTATTTATTTTTTCAGAGACAGAGCGAGAGTCAGAGAGAGGGATAGATAGGGACAGACAGACAGGAACTGAAAGAGATGAGAAGCATCAATCATCAGTTTTTTATTGGGACTCCTTAGCTGTTCATTGATTGCTTTCTCATATGTGCCTTGACCGTGGGCCTTCAGCAGACCAAGCAACCCCTTGCTCAAGCCAGCGACCTTGGATCCAAGCTGGTGAGCTTTCTGCTCACACCAGATGAGCCTGTGCTCAAGCTGGGGACCTCGGGGTCTCGAACCTGAGTCTTCCGCATCCCAGTTCAACGTTTTATCCACTGCGCCACCGCCAGGTCAGGCTGATTTTTTTCTTTAAGGCTTGTTTTATGCTTTATTAGGATTGGTCTAGCATATTTCTTACATTAGGGCTAGAATCACACTACTCCTAACATGTGGCCTTTTGAGACCTCAACTGAATTCTACCTTGTTTAGCCACTTTGGCTGGTTGGAACTTCTGCGTTTCCCTCTGTGAGATATCTGTAATCTCTGTGCAGCTCCCAACTCCTCAATAGCTGCTCTCTGCCAGGCTTTGCTCATCTGTCCATGCTCAGATGAGTATTCAGTCAAAAACTTAAGGGGAGGCCCTGGCCGGTTGGCTCAGCGGTAGAGCGTCGGCCTAGCGTGCGGAGGACCCGGGTTCGATTCCCGGCCAGGGCACATAGGAGAAGCGCCCATTTGCTTCTCCACCCCTCTGCCGCGCCTTCCTCTCTGTCTCTCTCTTCCCCTCCTGCAGCCAAGGCTCCATTGGAGCAAAAGATGGCCCGGGCGCTGGGGATGGCTCTGTGGCCTCTGCCCCAGGCGCTAGAGTGGCTCTGGTCGCAATATGGCGACACCCAGGAGGGTCGCAACATGGCGACGCCCAGGATGGGCAGAGCATCGCCCCCTGGTGGGCAGAGCGTCGCCCCCTGGTGGGCGTGCCGGGTGGATCCCGGTTGGGCGCATGCGGGAGTCTGTCTGACTGTCTCTCCCTGTTTCCAGCTTCAGAAAAATGAAAAAAAAAAAAAAAAACTCAGAAAAACTTAAGGGGACCCCATACAGATTTTTTTTTGTATTTTTCCAACATTAGAAGTGGGGAGGCACTCAGACAGACTCCTACATGCACCCAACTGGGATCCACCCAGCATGCCCACCAGGGAGCAATGCTCTGCCCATCTGGGGTGTTGCTCCGTTGTGGCCAGAGCCATTCTAGTGCCTGAGGCGGAGGCCATGGCGCCATCCTCAGCGCCCCAGCTAACTTTGCTCCAATGGAGCCTTGGCTGCAGGAGGGGAAGAAAGAGAGAGAAGAAGGAGAGGGGGATGGGTGAAAAAGCATATGATTGCTTCTCCTGTGTGCCCTGACTGGGAATCGAACCTGAGACTTCCACCTATACAGATTTTTTTTTAATAATCTTTTCTTTTTTTAAATTATTATTATTATTATTATTATTTTTTTTTCCCCTGTATTTTTCTGAAGCCGGAAACAGGGAGAGACAGTCAGACAGACTCCCGCATGTGCCCGACCGGGATCCACCCGGCACGCCCACCAGGGGGCGACGCTCTGCCCCTCCGGGGCGTCACTCTGTTGAGACCAGAGCCACTCTAGTGCCTGGGGCAGAGGCCGAGGAGCCATCCCCAGCGCCCGGGCCATCTTTGCTCCAATGGAGCCTTGGCTGCGGGAGGGGAAGAGAGAGACAGAGAGGAAGGAGAGGGGGAGGGGTGGAGAAGCAGATGGGCGCTTCTCCTGTGTGCCCTGGCCGGGAATCGAACCCGGGACTTCTGCACGCCAGGCCGACGCTCTACCACTGAGCCAACCGGCCAGGACCTTAAATTATTTTTTTTAATTTATTCATTTTAGAGAGGAGAGAGAGAGAGAGAGGAGAGAGAGAGAGAGAGAGAGAGAGAGAGGGAGAGAGAAGGGAGGGAGGAGCTGGAAGCATCAACTCCCATATGTGCCTTGACCAGGCAAGCCCAGGGTTTCGAACCGGCAACCTCAGCATTTCCAGGTCGACGCTTTATCCACTGTGCCACCACAGGTCAGGCCCTATACAGACTTTTAAAGCTCCTTTTCTGTGTAGCTCTTTCATTTTTTCTTTCCTTCCTTCCTTCCTTCCTTCCTTCCTTCCTTCCTTCCTTCCTTCCTTCCTTCCTTCCTTCCTTCCTTCCCTCTCTTTCTCCCTCCCTCCCTTCCCTTCCTTTCTTCCTTCCTTCCTTCCTTCCTTCCTTCCTTCCTTCCTTCCTTCCTTCCTTCCTTCCTTCCTTCCCTCCTTCCTCACTCCCTCCTTTCTCTCTCTCTGTCTCTCTCTCTTCCTCCCTCCCTCCCTCCCTCCCTCCCTCCCTCCTTCTCTCCCTCCCTCCCTCCTTCTCCTCCTCCTCCTCCTCCTCCTCCTCCTCCTCCTCCTCCTCCTCCTCCTCCTCCTCCTCCTCCTCCTTCTTCTTCTTCTTCTTCTTCTTCTTCTCTCTCTCTCTCTCTCCCTCTTTCTTTCTTTCTTTCTTTCTTTCTTTCTTTCTTTCTTTCTTTCTTTCTTTCTTTCTTTCCTTCCTTCTTTCCTTCCTTCCTTCCTTCCTTCCTTCCTTCCTTCCTTCCTTCCTTCCTTCCTTCCTTCCTTCCTTCCTTCCTTCCTTTCTTTCTTTCTTTCTTTCTTTCTTTCTTTCTTTCTTTCTTTCTTTCTTTCTGTAGGTGGGGAAGCGAACAGACAGGTTCCTACATGCGCCCTGATCAGGATCCACCCAGCAAGCTCCCTACTGGGCGATGCTTTGCGTATCTGGTGCTGCTGCTCCGTTGCTCAGCAGCTGAGCTATTTTAGTTTCTGAGGCAAGGCCATGGAGCCATTCTCGGTGCCTGGGGAAACCATTTGAGCCAGGGCTGCAGGAGGGGAGGGAAGAGAGAGAGAAGGGGGAGGGGTGGAGAAGCAGATGGTCGCTTCTCCTGTGTGCCCTGACCAGGAATCGAACCCAGGACTTCCAATCGCCAGGCTGACAGTCTACCTCTGAGCCAGAAGGCTAGGAACTCTCTCTCATTTTCAGTACCCTGCTTCATGAGTTTCAGCAGCTTCCACAGGCCTAAGATCTAATTTCTGACTTCTCAGCTTAATGAGCCCGTTGTTTTCTGCTTGGCCTCTATCTCTCTGAACTGCAGTCTTGGTGTCTTTAAGAAGAAAGCCAGCCCTGGCCGGTTGGCTCAGCGGTAGAGCGTCGGCCTAGCGTGTGGAGGACCCGGGTTCGATTCCCAGCCAGGGCACACAGGAGAAGCGCCCATTTGCTTCTCCATCCCTCCGCCGCGCTTTCCTCTCTGTCTCTCTCTTCCCCTCCCGCAGCCAAGGCTCCATTGGAGCAAAGATGGCCCGGGCGCTGGGGATGGCTCTGTGGCCTCTACCTCAGGCGCTAGAGTGGCTCTGGTCGCAACATGGCGACACCCAGGATGGGCAGAGCATCGCCCCCTGGTGGGCAGAGCGTCGCCCCATGGTGGGCGTGCCGGGTGGATCCTGGTCGGGCGCATGCGGGAGTCTGTCTGACTGTCTCTCCCTGTTTCCAGCTTCAGAAAAAAAAAAACCAAAAAAAAAAAAAAAAAAACAAAAAATAAAAAAAAAGAAGAAAGCCAGATAGTCATGGAGTTCACTTGGGTATTTCTTCTCTTAGAGATCACAGTTCTGTAGGGATCACTACCTGTTGTCCTAAAATGTTTTAAAAGTTTCTTTATACATTTTGTCTAGTTTTATAGTTATTTATGGCAGAAGGGTTAGTCCAGTACTAGTTACTTTGTCATGGCCTGAATTGTTTGAAAATTTAAATGCCAAATACAAGCCTGACCTATGGTAGTACAGTGGATGAAGTGTTGACCTGGAACACTGAGGTTGCTGGTTCAAATCTACAGGCTTGCCAGGTCAAGACACATACAGGAAGCAACCACTATAAGTAGATGCTTCCTCCTTCTCCCCCCTCTTTCTCACTCTCCTTCTCTTTCTCTCTCTCTTCCCTCTCTCTCCAAAAATCAATAAATAAAATCTAAATAAAAAATTAAAACAAATGTTAAATACAATTTCTTAAAAAGATATCACACTTTTTGAATTAAAAATTTTTTTTGGTAAATTTTGTGAAGAAGTTGTCCAATTTATCCAAATTGCAAACTATATTGATTTAAAGTTGTTTACAATATTCTCATATTATCTCTTAATGTTTATAGAATCTGTGTGGCTTCCCCTTGTTAGTCCTGACATTGGCATTTTGTCGGTATATGTTTTCTTTTCTTTTTTCTTGATCAGTCTTATCAGGGGTTTATTAATCATTGAACCAACTCTTGGCTTTATTGATTTTTCCTCTCTTACTATTTCATAGGTTTCTGCTCTTATTTTCTATTTTCTCTCTTATTTAGTTGTTTTTTATTAGTTTTTGAGATAGAAACTTATATTATTTTAGTTTTTTTTTAGCCTTTTCCCCCTAATTTATGCATTTCAGGCTATACATTTGCTTCTAAGCACTGTTTTAGCTGAGTTACACAAATTTTGATATGTGATATCTTTATTATTTTTCAATTTGAGATATTTTATAATTTCTGATGTATTTCTTTTTGTTGTTGCTTTTTTCTTTTTCTTTTTTTTTAAATAAATTTTTATTAATGGTAATGGGATGACATTAATAAATCAGGGTACATATATTCAAAGAAAACATGTCTAGGTTATTTAGTCATTAAATTATGTTGCATACCCCTCGTCCAAAGTCAGATTGTCCTCCGCCACCCTCTATCTAGTTCTCTGTGCCCCTCCCCCTCCCCCTAACTCTCTCCCTCCCTCCCTCCCATGTCCTCCCTCCCCCCACCCCTGGTAACTACCACACTCTTGTCCATGTCTCTTAGTCTCGTTTTATGTTCCACCAATGTATGGAATCATGTAGTTCTTGTTTTTTTCTGATTTACTTATTTCACTCCTTATAATGTTATCAAGATCCCACCATTTTGCTGTAAATGATCTGATGTCATCATTTCTTATGGCTGAGTAGTATTCCATAGTGTATATGTGCCACATCTTCTTTATCCAGTCTTCTATTGAAGGGCTTTTTGGTTGTTTCCATGTCTTGGCCACTGTGAACAGTGCTGCAATGAACATGGGGCTACATGTGTCTTCACATATCAATGTTTCTGAGGTTTTGGGGTATATGACCAGTAGAGGGATTGCTGGGTCATAAGGTAGTTCTATTTGCAGTTTTTTGAGGAACCACCATACTTTCCTCCATAATGGTTGTACTACTTTACAGTCCCACCAACAGTGAATGAGGGTTCCTTTTTCTCCACAGCCTCTCCAACATTTGCTATTACCCGTCTTGTTGATAATAGCTAATCTAACAGGAGTGAGGTGGTATCTCATTGTAGTTTTGATTTGCATTTCTCTTCTTTTTCTTTCTTTTTTTAAATTTTGTATTTCTTTTCTTGACTCTAAAAATATAAGGTCGCAGATGCCTGGCCAAGACTCTTCATCTGAGGTCTTGCCAAAACACTGGAAGCCATGGTAGCTATTGTCCCTAACAGCTCAACTCTGGTTTTTACTCTCAGTTATTCGAGGAACCATCAGGACATTTTTGAGCAGAGGAGTGATTTTATTTGATTTTTCTTTTGATGGTATCACTCTGGCTGACAGGTGGAGAATATATTGGGGAAGGGTGAGGACGAAAGCAGAAAGACCAGTTAGGAGGTAGTTGTAATAATTTAGATGAGAAGTGATAGTGGTGTGTATCAGAATGGTACTAGTGTTGATGGTGATATTCTGAATATATTCTGAATGTAGAGCAAAAGCAGGGTATTTTATCAGATTAGATTTGGGTATAAAAATAAAAGAAGCAGCCCGACCAGGTGGTGGCGCAGTGAATAGAGCATCGGACTGGGATGCGGAAGACCCAGGTTCCAGACCCCAAGGTCGCCAGCTTGAGTGCGGGCTCATCTGGTTTGAGCAAAGCTCATCAGCTTGGATCCATGGTCGCTGGCTCGAGCAAAGGGTTACTCGGTCTGCTGAAGGCCCACGGTCAAGCCACATATGAGAAAGCAATTAATGAACAACTAAGATGTTGCAATGAAAACTAATGATTGATGCTTCTCATCTCTCTCCATTCCTGTCTGTCTGTCCCTGTTTATCCCTCTCTCTGATTCTCTCTCTGTCTCTGTAAAAAATAAAAATAAATAAATAAATAGTAATAATAAAAATTTAAACATTAAAAAAAAAGAAGCATTAAGCTTCAAGATTTTTGGCCTTAGCAATGGAAAAATAGACTTGCCATCACCTGACGACTGCAGATTGAGCAGATTTAGGGGTAAAATCAGGAATTCTCTTTTGGAAAGTTGAATATACTTTTTGGAACTCAAGAAAGAGTTCAATCTGGAGATACAAGTTTAGAAATTTTCATCATATAGATACATTTAAGATCAACATTGGATGAGATTGCCGAAAGAGCTAGTATAGAGAAAGAAGGGGAGAAGTACCATACCATGGAAAACTCCTTGGTGGAGAAGTAGATGAAACGCCAGGGGACTGAGAAGGAACAGCCAGGGAGGAAGGAGAACCTGGAGAGTGAGGTATCTTGGTAGAGAGTATTTCCAGGTGGAGGGGGTGATCAGCTGTACTTCATGCTGTTGATACATCATGTAAAATGAGGATGGAGGAGAATCATTGGATTTTGCAACACGAAAGTCACTTGGTGACCTTTTAAAGACATTTTAGTACTGTGGTAGGGGCAAAAACCTGAGTGACATGGATTCAGTGGAGAATTGGAGACAATGAGTACAAATAATGCTTTCAAGTGGTTTTTCTATGAAGGGAAACAAGGAATGGAATAGTAGGTGGAGAGAAAGGAAGGACCAGGAGAATGTGGTTTTGTTTTGTTTTTTTGAAGGTGGGAAAAACAATAGTATGATTATATGCTTACAGGAAAAACTCAGTAGAGAGGGAAAATCTGATGATGTGAAAGAAAGCAGGGGTAGAATTACTAGAGAGATATCTTTGAGCAGGTGAAAAGTTGGCTTTAGATAGGACCACTGATGTTTTATCTATAGTCAAAAAAGATAACACAGATAGGCTCGCACAGATGTGGTAGGTGAGATGATGAGGTGGTGGGTGGGAATCTAGGGCCATTTTATTTAGACAGATTCCATTTCCTTAGTAAAGCAGGAAGCAAGATCACAAGTAAGAGTGAGCATAAAGAAGTTTAGAGGTTAGAAGGAAAAATAGGTTTAAAAAAATCATCATATAGGACATAGGAGAGTGAAAAGATTTGAATGTGTAGTGTGGTTGCCTGGCTACAGTAGAGCTGAACTTAATGTTCATGGTCATGAATTTAGAGAGGAAAAAGTCAGTAGTTTTGTGTCTTTTTTTTCCCCAGCCAGATTCAGGTGCATGAGGAAGTGTGAAGAATTTGAAGGGCTGAGTTTAACCAGGTTTGTAGTTCTAAGAGGGTACCATGAAGTGAAAGAGGGGCAAAGGAATTAAGGTTGTGATCAATCCAGAAATCAGAGTAATTGGCTGAGAAAATTAAATTTGGTAAGGAGAGAAGAGGGGACATCTGGGGATGGAAAAACTGGGAAAGACGGTAGGTTCGGTGGATCTCAGGTCCTGGTGGGGCAGAGGATTACTGAAGTTTGAGTAATGGGGGAAGGAGCTAGAAAGAGAGAAGATGAGGGCAGAAACTGGAATGCATGACTGAGATTGTTGGCTTTAGTTGTTAGTAAGTGCAAACCTATGGAGTGGTCACGAAGAATGTGGTGGAGGAAGGGTGGAGAACATCAGATCCTGGGAATCCAGGGTCTTGGAAGGATGCCTGCTAACTCCTTTTGCTCAGAATCTCAGGTGTGTGCGTGTGAGGTTGTTTCAGTGAGAAAATAGCTTGCTTTTCTTATCATTGTGGTAAAAATAAAAATATTTTAAATATGTTTAATCCACAACTCTCAAATTGATTGGTTTTTCTATGTGTGCCCAAGTAACACTTAGAAAGGTGGGTCTGAAAAATAGGAGTAGAGATGGAGATCTGGATGTTGGTCAAATAAGTTTGTAAATATGATATATATGTTTGCTCGCTTGTGACTTATATTGGGTGTGGGGGACAGGCTATAAGCAGGCCAGGTCGTTGTAGCCTGGGGTTTGGTTTTGGGACTAAGCTTTTCCCCACACCCTTGACTGATTGTATGATCTGGGTGGTGCACTCTCATGAGGAATCCAATTATGCCTTGGATGGGTGACTTTCTATCGGAGACTTCCTTGTTTGTATATTGGATTAAGGGATTTTGGTTTTCTACACTATAAAGTGGGACAGACCAGGAGCTTGGACACACAGTTCCTGCTATCACAATTGCAGGGGCTTCCCTGATCCCTTGCCCTTCATGAGAAGAGCTGGTTTTCTGCTTTTCCCTTGTCTTCTTTTGTGGTTTGCCTGTCTTGGTGAGACACCAATAAATAGGATGGCCCCCCATCCTCTGACTCCACCATTTCTTTATTGTCTGCCCAAATCCAATGGGAACCTGCATGTGAAAGGCCACGATGGCGGCTCCTGGCCTTACACTGGAAAATATCTTTTTTTTTTTTTTAGTGAGAGAGAGAGACAGACAGAGAGGGACATACAGGGACAAACAGACAGGAAGGGAGAGAGATGAGAAGCATCAACTTGTAGTTGTGTCACTTTTAGGTGTTCATTGATGGCTTCTCATATGTGCCTTGATTTGGGAGCTTCAGCAGAGCGAGTGACCCCTTGCTCAAGCCAGTGACCTTTGGGCTCAAGCCAGCAACTTTGGGTTTCAAGCCAGTGACTTTTGGGCTCAAGCCAGTGACCATGGGATCATATGTATGATATGTATGATCCCATGCTCAAGCCAGCAACCCCACACTCAAGCCGGTGACCTCAGGGGTTCGAACCTGGTTGATGCTCAGCTATTGCATCACCACCAATCAAGCAGGGAAATGTGTGTGTGTGTGTGTGTGTGTGTGTGTGTGTGTGCGTATATATATATATATATATATATATATATATTTTTTAATTTTCATTCATTTTAGAGAGGGAAAAGAGAGAAAAAGATAGAGAAAGAGAAACAGAGAGAAAGGGAGGAGAAGCAGGAAGCATCAACTCCCATATGTTCTTTGATCAGGCAAAACCCTGACTTTTGAACTGGTGGCCTCAGCATTCCAAGTCAACACTTTATTCACTATGCAACCACAGGTCAGGCAGGAAATATCTTATTAATAACATGGAAAAGTTAAAGCAATGTGAGTGAACAAAATTGTTTGGAGAGAATGTGTACAGCAAAAAGAGAAATAAAGGTTGAACTTTTGGAGAGAATGTGTATAGCAAAAAGAGAAATAAAGGTTGAACTTTTGGAAGAATCCATATTTACAAGACAGGAAGAACCAAAAGAGCTAATGAGAAGGAAAGGGAAGAAATGCAGTAAAAGGGTCAAGAAGATGGATACATGGAACAAACTGATAGCTGTCACAGGTGAGGGGTGTTGGGGGGCTGAGTGAGAAAAGGTGAAGGGATTAAGCAAAAAATAAAAAGAAAAAAGAAATATATATTACATATAGACACAGCCAAAAGTATGGTGGTAGCCAGAGAAAAAGGGGGATGGGGCAGAGGGCAAAGGGGAGATAAAGGAGGAGAAGACTTTACTTTGGGCGATGGGCGCATGATACAGTGTGCAGGTGATGCTGGGTTGAGATGTGTTGGTCAAATAAGTTTTAAAATATGATATATATGTTTGCTCGCTTATAGTTTGTATTGGGTGTGGGGGACAGGCTGTAAGCAGGCCTAAGGCTTAGTTTTAAGACTAAGCTTTTCCCCACACCCTTGACTATTGCATGATGTGGGGTGGTGCACTCTCATGAGGAATCCCATTATGCCTCAGGTAAGTGACTTTGTATCAGAGACTTCCTTGTTTGTATATTGGATTAAAGGTTTTGATTTCTACACTATAAAGTGGGGGAAGACTGGGAGCTTGCTCTCTCTTGGTTCCTGCTATCACCATTGCAGGGGCCTCCCTTATCCCTAGCCCTTGTCTTCTCTTGTGGCTTGCCTGCCTTGGTGAGACACCAATAAACAGAATGGCCCACCATCCTCAGACTCCACCATTTCTTTACCCTCTGCCCAAATCCAATGGGAACCTGCATGTGAATGGCCATGATGGCGGCTCCTGGCCTTACATCCTCATTTTAATAAAACCCTTCAAAATTTATCTGGAATTGGTTTTTCTACATAAACACATGGAAGTGAGGTACAGTACTTTACAACAGGGCAAGAAATATACACAGTGGGAAGACACTTTCCATTCAGGGCTCCCAAAGCCACTGACTCATCCGAGTTTCCTAGAATCAAAGGTTTCTACTTCACCAGCCTTATTCATCTCTGTTCCCCATCTCCTTCTCTCTGCACAAACTGGCTTCTCCTTCAGCACTGCACCATCTTGGCTGCTTCTCCTTGCAATGCTAATTTCAGGAACCGAGAGAGAGTGAGCCCTCAGTCTGCTCCATTTTATAGTGTAGAAATCAAAACCTTTAAGCCAATATACAAATAAGGAAGTCTCTGATACAAAGTCACTTATCTGAGGCATAAATGGGATTCCTCATAAGAGTACACCACCCCACATTATGCAACAGTCAAGGGTGTGGGAAAAAGCTTAGTTTTGAAAAGATCTTAGTAGTATTAAAAGGGCAGGAAAAGCCTGACTAGGCAGTGTCGCAGTGGATAGAGCATCAGACTGGGATGCTGAGGACCCAGGTTCGAGACCCTGAGGTTGCCAGCTTGAGCATGGGCTCATTTGATTTGAGCAAAAAAGCTCACCAGCTTGGACCCAAGGTCGCTGGCTCGAGCAAGGGGTTACTCAGTCTGCTGAAGGCCTGTGGTCAAGGCACATATGAGAAAGCAATCAGTGAACAACTAAGGTGTCGCAATGCATAACAAAAAACTAATGATTGATGCTTCTCATCTCTTCGTTCCTGTCTGTCTGTCCCTGTGTATCCCTCTCTCTCTGTCTCTGTAAAAAAAAGGGGGGGGGGTGCGGGAAAGGCTTAGTCTTAAAACTAAGCTATAAAACTTAGGCTATAATGATTTTGCCGGTTTATAGCCTGTCTCCCACACCCAATGCAAACTATAAGCGAGCAAACATATATATCATATTTGCAAACTTATTTGACCAATAGCTGGGTTTAGGCTGGGTGATGAAGAGGAGGAACCAAGACTAATGGACTATTCTCTGGCAGCTTTGGGCAAAAGACAAAGAAGGAGAATGAGGAAATTTCAGACAGGAGAAAGAATCCATGAAAACGAAGAGAGGAAGGAGATAGGATTTTTGGAGCAAGTTATGAGAAGTGAGTCTGAAACACAGGTGAGGGATAAATCTAAGCAAGAAGAAATAGTTTCTTTTGAGACAGAAAAGAAAGCAGAAACCTTGAGTCAAGAGAAGGAAGGGTTTTGACAGGGAAGGGAGGTAAGTCAGGACTCTCATACTAATAATGTTTATAGCCAAATTTACAGTTTATCTACAGCCATGATAGTAAGTGTTGGTCAAATAAGTTTGTAAATATAATATATATGTTTGCCCACTTATAGTTTGCATTGGGTGTGGGGGACAGACTG
The DNA here is from genome assembly GCF_036850765.1 of Saccopteryx bilineata. Classification (NCBI taxonomy): domain Eukaryota; kingdom Metazoa; phylum Chordata; class Mammalia; order Chiroptera; family Emballonuridae; genus Saccopteryx; species Saccopteryx bilineata. The sequence continues at coordinate 69,704,979 of NC_089497.1, read as the reverse complement.
TAAGCAGGCAGGGTCGTTATACCCTAAGGCTTAGTTTTAAGACTAACCCTTTCCCACCCTAAGTGACTTTGTATCAGAGACTTCCTTGTTTGTATATTGGATTAAAGATTTTGATTTCCAAAACTGCAATGAGATACCACCTCACACCTGTTAGATTAGCTATTATTAACAAAACAGGTAATAGCAAATGTTGGAGAGGCTGTGGAGAAAAAGGAACCCTCATACACTGTTGGTGGGAATGTAAAGTAGTACAACCATTATGGAAGAAAGTATGGTGGTTCCTCAAAAAACTGAAAATAGAACTACCTTATGACTCAGCAATCCCTCTTCTGGGTATATACCCCAAAAACTCAGAAACATTGATACATAAAGACATATGCAGCCCCATGTTCATTGCAGCATTGTTCACAGTGGCCAGGACATGGAAACAACCAAAAAGCCTGTCAATAGATGACTGGATAAAGAAGATGTGGCACATATACACTATGGAATACTACTCAGCCATAAGAAATGATGCCATCAGATCATTTACAGCAAAATGGTGGGATCTTGATAACATTATACGAAGTGAAATAAATAAATCATAAAAAACCAGGAACTGCATTATTCCATACGTAGGTGGGACATAAAAGTGAAACTAAGAGACATTGATAAGAGTGTGGTGGTTACGGGGGGAGGGGGGAAAGGGAGAGGGAAAGGGGGAGGGGGAGGGGCACAAAGAAAACTAGATAGAAGGTGACAGAGGACAATCTGACTTTGGGTGATGGGTATGCAACGTAATTGAATGACAAGATAACCTGGACTTGTTATCTTTGAATATATGTATCCTGATTTATTGATGATGCCCCATTAAAAAAATTAAATTATTAAAAAAAAAAGGTTTTGATTTCTACACTATAAAGGGGGGCAGACCAGGAGCTTGCTCTCTCTCAGTTCCTGAGATTAGCATTAAAGAAAAGAGCAGAGAAAGGCCACGTGGAGGAGAGGAGAAGCAGCCAAGATTGTGAAGTGCTGAAGGAGAAGCCAGTTTGTGCAGAGTTTGTGCAGAGAGAAGGAGATGGGGAACAGAGGTGAATAGGCTGGTGAGGTACAAACCTTTGAATCTAGGAAACTCGGATAAGTCAGTGGCTTTGTGTAAAGCCAGAAGCCAGGGCCAGGGCCACTATCACAGCAGCCTGGCCCATGCAGGTTCGCATTGGATTCGGACAGTCGGTAAAGAAACAACGGAGCCACAAACTGGTGGGCCATAGTCTTTAATCCTAGCTTGCACCCAGCAGGCAAGTAAAAATACACACTGGGCTCCAAAACCCACTCACATTCAGTGCTCACAAAGCTACTGACTTATCCGAGTTTCCTAGAATCAAAGGTTTCTAGCTCACCATCCTTATTCTCCTCAGTTCCCCATCTCCTTCCTTATCCCAGATACAAACTCTATACAAACTGGCATCTCACTCAGCACTCTGCCATCTTGGCTGCTTCTCCTGGCCTACTCCACGTGGCCTCCTTCTGCTCTCTGCTCTGCTCTCTCCTCTAATCATCCCAGGAACCAAGAGCCCAGCTCCCGTTCTGCCCCAATTTTATAGTATAGCTTCACAACCTTTAATCCAATATACAAAATAGGGAAGTCTCTAATACAAAGTCACTTCTCTGAGGCATGATTGGATTGTACCACCCCACATCAAAAAGGGTGGGAAAGGCTTAATCCCAAAACCAAGCCCCAGGCTGCAATGATCCCCAACACACATTAATATCACCTGGGCGATGGCCTCACGTGGGCAGTGTCATCTTTAACAAAGTGAGCATAATACATTTTATCTGCCCAACACTTTGGGATCCCTGAATGGAAAGGGAAGTGTTTTACCACTGTGTGTATTTCTTGCCCATCAGGTGCAAGCTAGGATTAAAGCTAATGGCCCATCAGTTCTTGGCTCCATTGTTTCATTACCATCTGTCTGAATCAAATGTGAACCTGCATGGGCCAGGCAGCTGTGATGGTGGCCGTGGCTACTGGCTTTAGATTGTGTGTGTAGCAACCTTACCTTCTGTTTTTGTTTTTCTTCCCTGCCCCGTTCCAAGCTTCTTATGTTTTTCTTCTTTAATGGCTCATCTTTTAGTTCTTGTCCACCGGTATGGTCACATTCCAGCCACCTGTCCCTTAGAATAGTCCTCTCTCCACTGGGCTGGTCATGGCCAAAGAAATGTTTTCTCCTCTTAGGACGAGGGTAGTTTTACTACTTATACATTTAAGCATCAAAAAAAAATCTTTTTAAATTATTTTTACCTCTTTATATGGGGCACCTGTTAAATGTTTTTACACCTTCCTGCTGAGGCAGACTGCTAGCTGGCCACCAAAACCTGCTCCCTCCTTCTTCCTAAGTAAGAGAAACTGGCCACATAGCTGCCCAGTGACATCATTTTCCCAGCTTCCTTTGCAGTTATTAGGTGTGGCTATGTATTTTATCTTAGTTTCCTCCAAAACAGAGATTAAGATAAGGCTTTTTTTATGTGGCAATTTGTTTGGAATATGATCTCAGGGAGTAAGAGGGAAGAACAAGAAAGTGAAAAAGGGAAGGAAGGATGCATCTGTGAGTTGATCACTGCTATGCATTACTGGTACTCAAACTAGAAGGTTTCTGAGAAGCCTCATGAATGCATCACAGAGCTGTCTGCTTGTGGGATGAAAGAAGAAAAATTTATCCTTTGTCTTTCATCCCCACCTGATCTAAGCCTTGGACTCTAAGAATAACACCATAAGCTTTAAGTCCCCCTGTATTTTAGGTTGCACATTGTAGGTCAAATAAGTTTGTAAGTATGATATATATATATATATATATATATATATATATATATATATATATATATATATATTTGCTCGCTTATAGTTTGCATGGGGTGTGGGAGACAGGCTGTGGCTGGCAAAGTCATTATAGCTTAAGGCTTAGTTTTAAGACTAAGCCTTTGCCACCCTTTTAGTACTAAGATCTTTTCAACATCCTTCTAATACTAAGATCTTCTCAAAACTAAGCTTTTCCCCACACCCTTGACTGTTGCATGATGTGGGGTGGTGCACTCTTATGAGAAATCCCATTTATGCCTCAGATAAGTGGCTTTTTATTAGAGACTTCCTTATTTGTATATTGACTTAAAGACTTTAATTTCTACACTATAAAATGAGGCAGACCGGGGGCACTCTTGCTCAGATTATGTCATCAACATTGCAGAGGAGAGGCAGCCAAGATGGCGGAGTACTGAAGGAGAAGCCAGTTTGTGCAGAGTTTGTGCAGAGAGAAGGAGATGGGGAACAGAGGTGAATAAGACTGGTGAAATAGAAGCCTTTGATCCTAGGAATACTCAGATGAGTCAGTGGCTTTGGGAGCCCTGAATGGAAAGGGAAGTGTTTTCTTTCTTATTTATTTATTTATTTATTTATTTATTTATTTATTTTCTGAAGCTGGAAACAGGAAGAGACAGCCAGACAGACTCCCGCATGCACCCGACCGGGATCCACCCGGCACGCCAACCAGGGGCGATGCTCTGCCCACCAGGGGGCGATGCTCTGCCCCTCCGGGGCATCGCTCTGCCTTGACCAGAGCCACTCTAGCGCCTGGGGCAGAGGCCAAGGAGCCATCCCCAGCGCCCGGGCTATCTTTGCTCCAATGGAGCCTTGGCTGCGGGAGGGGAAGAGAGAGACAGAGAGGAAGGAGGGGGGGTGGAGAAGCAAATGGGCACCTCTCCTATGTGCCCTGGCTGGGAATCGAACCTGGTTCCCCTGCACGCCAGGCCGACGCTCTACCGCAGAGCCAACCGGCCAGGGCCAGGAAGTGTTTCCCCATTGTGTTTTCCTAGCCGGGTGCGAGCTAGGATTAAAGGTAATGGCCCACCAGTTCTTGGCTCCATTGTTTCATTATCGTCTGTCCAAATCAAATGTGAACCTGCACAGGCCAGGTGGCTGTGATGGTGGCCGTGGCTACTGGCCATACACATATATGTACTGTATTTCCCCATGTATAAGATGCTTCCATATATAAGACACACTTTAATTTTGGGGCCTGAAATTTGAAAAAAAAAAATTACATGAAGTTATTGAACTCAAGTTTTATTCATCATAAAATTCATACATCTCCTCAAGCAGGAAATGCAAGTAAAAAAAAAAAATCTGCAACCACTGTATAAGATGCACCCAGTTTTTAGACTCCAAAAATTTCGGAAGAGGGTGCTTCTTATACATGGGGAAATACAGTAAGTGCCAACAGCATCCAGGACAGAACTAGACATACATAGCACTGGGCCAAATATAAGGCACTGTTAGGTTTCACAGGCTGGTTGAAGTCCACGCAAAACTGGTTGCCAAAACAGTGGCTGAAGTAAGAGGTGTGGCCAACATGATTTGAAGTGGTGTACAACAGTGCTCCTTGTACTACTCAGATTTGTTCTTGCCTTTTGTCAAGTCCAGTCCACCATGGAACCTGAGTCAGGAACGTAGTCAGCTACAATACCTGCAAGAAAGTACTACAAAAGCATTAGTAGAACAAACTATAGTCCTCATGCTGCAGCTGTCCCAAAGCTGAAGTTGGGATTTATCATCTCCTGCTCCCATCACCATTATAGATTTTCCTGTCCATCAGCAGCACTTTGATTGGTGGGTTTGGTTTCCTGGTGGGGAGGGCTTCATCCCAATGGATCTGAGCCTTAGCTACCTTGCCTTTGTTGGACAGTGGTTGTAGTAATTGCCTGCTCACTGGGCATGGGACCTCTGAGTTTCAGGCAGAGTCCTTTGTGCCACCATCATATGGCAACTCCAGCTGTTCATGGCAATCAGAATCAATCATTACTTATTGGTCCACTAGCATAAGATTCCAAGCAGTCTAGGTAATAGGTATAGCTTCAAATTCACTAGACCTCTTATGTTGTATGTTTTCTCCTTTCCCCCCATTCCAGGAGCCTGGTCTTCTAATACAACCGAGGATAAGGCTGTTGATACAGGAAGCACAAAGCCTGAAAGTGGGTCACTAATGGTGGTGTTGAGCAGATAAAATATATTATGCTCACTTTGTTAAAGATGGCGCTGCCCATGTGGAAGCCCATTGCCCAGGTGATGGTATTGGTTTCCCTTCTTGCTTGGGATGGGAGTGATTATATTAATGTGTGTTGGGGGCGGGCTGTGGGCAGACAGGATCCTGGTAGCCTGGGGCTTGGTTTTGGGACTAAGCCTTTCCCACCCTTTTTGATGTAGGGTGGTGCCCTCTCATGAGGAATCCATTATGCCTCAGATAAGTGACTTTGTATCAGAGACTTCCCTGTTTGTATATTGGATTAAAGGTTTTGGTTTTTACACTATAAAGTGGAGCAGACGGGGAGCTTGCTCTCTCTGGGTTCCTGAGATATGCATTAGAGAAGAGAGCAGAGAAAAGCCATGTGGAGAAGAGGAGAGGCAGCCAAGATGATGGAGTGTTGAAGGAGAAGCCAGTTTGTGTAGAGTTTGTATAGAGAGAAGGAGATGAAGAACAGAAGTGAATAAGGCTGGTGAGGTAGAAACCTTTGAATCTAGGAAACTTGGATAAGTCAGTGGCTTTGGGAGCCCTGAATGGAAAGGGAAGAGTTTTCCCACTGTGTGTATTTCTTGCCCACTGGGTGCAAGCTAGGATAAAGATGATGGCCCACCAGTTCTTGGCTCCATTGTTTCATTGTCGTCTGTCCGAATCTAATGCAAACCTGCACTGGCCAGACAGCTGTGATGGTGGCCATGGCTACTGGCCATACAGGTGGGAAGGTCCAATCCTACTTCTAACTCTTGGTTCCTGGACCCATGTCAAACAGATAAGTAGAAGCAATACTATCCTATCACCCATTGACCTCATCTTACATGCTGTGCACAGGTGATGTCTGTACCTGCACCTCAACCCCACAGGGTGTTGTCCCAAGCTCATGCCTTAAATGAGACTTTAAGAGACCATTCCTATGTTCTCTTAGGCTGTTTGTTTCTGGGTGCTAAAGGACACAGTAAGATTAGCATATCCTATGATCAATATGTCCACTTCACACTCCTTTGCGATAAGATGGGTTTCTTGCTTTGAAGTAATGATGTGTGATACATCATGCTAGTAGGTAAGGAATTTTGTAAGCCTGGAAATGTTGGTGCTGGTGGAAGAACTATGGGCAAAGAAGGAAATCAGAGAAGGTGTTCTGCTGCCTGTTGTGTAGCAAAGGACAGCAAGATAGAAATCTAACAAGATAGTATGATTGTTTTTTGGGCGCTGGAAACTTGGCCCAAGTTCTCTGTGTTATACATTTGCTTGAAGGGCTTTCTAATCAGGACCTTGGGGAAGATGGCCTAAGGAAGGAGAAGTTCCTCCTCTATACAGAGAAAGGAATATAGAACTTATCTGAAAACCCCTTCCTCTTTTCTTTTTTCTTTTTTTTCTTTTTTTTTTTTTTGCATTTTTCTGAAGCTGGAAACAGGGAGAGACAGTCAGACAGACTCCCGCATGCGCCCGACCGGGATCCACCCGGCACGCCCACCAGGGGCAACGCTCTGCCCACCAGGGGGCGATGCTCTGCCCCTCCGGGGCGTCGCCATGTTGTGACCAGAGCCACTTTAGCGCCTGAGGCAGAGGCCACAGAGCCATCCCCAGCGCCCGGGCCATCCTTGCTCCGATGGAGCCTCGGCTATGGGAGGGGAAGAAGAGAGAGACAGAGAGGAAGGCGCGGCGGAGGGGTGGAGAAGCAAATGGGCGCTTCTCCTGTGTGCCCTGGCTGGGAATCGAACCCAGGTCCTCTGCACGCTAGGCCGATGCTCTACCGCTGAGCCAACCAGCCAGGGCTCCTCTTTTCTTTTCTTTTCTTAAAAGTTTTTAAGACCTTAATTTACAAATTCCAACGTTTATTCTCTGACCTCACCTAAACTCACCCTCCCATCCTGGAGTCATGAGAGTGAGGTAGACCTCTAGACACAGGGATCACGAGCCCTTGCATGAAAACCTGTATTCTGTAAAAGGTACATAAGATGTGAGAAATCTAACTTCAGGGAGCATGTGTTTGGTTGCCTCTTTTGGGGTCATGCTGCTCCACCAGCTAAATAACTCCTACTTCCTTCATCATGTTGTCTGGGCATTTTTGTCCTCCTTTGATTCCTGCAATAGGCCCACAGGGGACTTATGGCCAGGGCTTCAGGCTCATTCAGCCAAGCAGGCTACTGCCTATATCTTCACACACTGAACACTACACAACACTAGGAAGTGCCATTTGCAAAACTATGACATTGGTGGCATGACCTAGAGTTGTACATGCAGAAATTCTGCATAAGGGCATCACATTTTAGCACTGGTCACTGTGAGGTTGGTTGGCAATGAGGGAAGGTCACGTGAGGAACCAGACCTGGGAACTTTGGCTGGAACCGCCCACACCCATGGGAGCCCAAAGAAACTTCCCAGGAGCCCTTTGAAAAAGAACGACTGTCTGCCAGCCAATGAAACTTCGCCACATCATATTAGCTTGACTGCCCTAACAACCCTTTAAATTTTCCCCACTCAGTTTCCTCCATGCGACTTCTCTGGCCCCTGTCTCCCGTACCAGAGAACATCATCCGGGAAGTGCTGTACTAAATAAAGCTTTGGCTCTTCCACACTTCGTGGCTATGCCCTTCCTTCTTCCTCTGCAGGGAAAAATACCTACAGTCACTGTCAAATGTGTGCTGGGGAACAGTGTCACAATTTGATTTTAAGTAAACCCCTACAAGTAGCTTAATCTGAGAGTACAGACAGAGTGTGGATATCCCAAAGTGTGGGATTCAAGGCCTTGCTATTCAGAGTCCCAGAGTGTGGGATTCAGAGGTCCAGGTATGCCTGCTCACCTCTAAAAGCCTCTTTGCCTCCTTGCATTCCTCCACCAATCCTTCTTCCCTGCAGTGGGAGGCATGGCGATCCATGCAGAGGCCTTGGTTTACAGCACAGTTTTCTGAATCAGTGATACTAGACTTTTGGGTGTTTAGGGTTAGAGAAGAATAAGGGACACGGTCCCCATTTTACCCTAGGAGAAACTGAGGCCAGAGAGAAAAAGCGACATTCCCAATGTATGGGCTGAATGTTTGTGTCCCCTCTAAAATTTTTCCCCCCTAAAATTTATTTATTTATTTTTTACAGAGTCAGAGAGAGGGATAGATAGGGACAGACAGACAGGAACGGAGAGAGATGAGAAGCATGAATCATCAGTTTTTTGTTGTGACACCTTAGTTGTTCATTGATTGCTTTCTCATATGAGCCTTGACTGTGGGCTTTCAGCAGACCGAATAACCCCTTGCTCAAGCCAGTGACCTTGGGTTCTCAAACCTGGGTCCTTCCACATCCCAGTCCGACGCTCTATCCACTGCGCCACTGCCTGGTCAGGCCCCTCCTAAAATTTGTATGTTGAAATCCTAATCCTCAATGTGATGGTATTTGGAGGTGGGGCCTTTGGGAGGTGACTAGGTCACAAGGGTGGAGCCCTCAGGAATAGGATTAGTGCCTTTACAAAAGAGACTCCAGAAAGCTCTCTTGCCCTCTTTATGCCTGTTGCAGTAATATAATGTTGTGGTGATTAAATATATAAAAATATGGAGAAATATGGAAGATATATAGAAATAATTAGGATATAATATTAAAAGCAATTAGGGAAATTAAAGTTATGCTGTCTGGATAGGAATTAATATAGTGTGTACAAATATATATATATATATATTTTTCATTTTTCCAAAGCTGGAAACTGGGAGGCAGTCAGACAGACTCCCGCATGCGCCCCACTGGGATCCACCCGGCATGCCCACCAGGGGGCGATGCTCTGCCCCTCTGGGGCGTCACTCTGTTGCATCCAGAGCCATCCTAGCGCCTGAGGCAGAGGCCACAGAACCATTCTCAGCACCCGGGCCATCTTTGCTCCAATGGAGCCTCGGCTGCGGAAGGAGAAGAGAGAGACAGAGAGGAAAGAGGGGGGGAGGGGTTGAGAAGCAGATGGGCGCTTCTCCTGTGTGCCCTGGTGAGGAATTGAACCTGCATGCCAGGCCGAAGCTCTACCACTGAGCCAACTGGACAGGGCCTGTGTGTACAAATATATGATAAACAAACTCTGCTTTCATGCAGGGCTCAGTGTGTGTGAAGTTATACATAGATAAGAAGTGGCTTGATGTCATAACTCTGTAGGTTAACATAAACAAAAATCTTCCCTAAGAACACCTTAAAAGTGGCTTGATGTAACATTTCAGTAGATTAACATAAAAAGGGCTCCCTGTGAGGAACTCCCAAAAAGGTGATTTAAGGTGATAATCCTGTAGATTGACACCTGTTAGAAGGTGGGTTGAGATAATAATCCTGTAGAGCAGTGGTAGTCAACCTGGTCCCTACTGCCCACTAGTGGGTGTTCCAGCTTTCATGGTGGGCAGTAGCAGAGCAACCAAAGTATAAATAAAAAGATAGATTTAACTATATTAAGTTGATTTATAAAGATTTATTCTGGCCTGACCAGGCGGTGGCACAGTGGATAGAGCGTTGGACTGGGATGTGGAAGGACCCAGGTTCGAGACCCCAAGGTCACCAGCTTGAGCGCGAGCTCGTCTGGTTTGAGCAAAGCTCACCAGCTTGAGCCCAAGGTCACTGGCTCGAGCAAGGGGTTACTCGGTCTGCTGAAGGCTGCGGTCAAGGCACATATGAGAAAGCAATCAATGAACAACTAAGCAGTCGCAACGCGCAACAAAAAACTAATGATTGATGCTTCTCATCTCTCTGTTCCTGTCTGTCTGTCCCTGTCTATCCCTCTCTCTGACTCTCTCTCTGTCTCTGTAAAAAAAAAAAAGAAAGATTTATTCTGCCAAACTTAGCGAAAATCTGACATAAAGTACTTGGTAAGTACTTATTATTATTTGCTTTAACTTGCTGTAACTCTGCTTTATAAATTTTATAAAGTAAACTTACTTCCCTACTTTATAAATCATCATTACTGTGGAACCAGTGGGCGGTTAGAAAGTTTTACTACTAACAGAGTTACAAAAGTGGGTGGTAGGTATGAAAAGATTGACTACCCCTGCTGTAGATTAACACCTGTTAGAAGGTGGATTGAGATAATAATCTTGTAGATTAACACCTGTTAGAAGGCAGTGACCAGAAAAGGTACTAAAGGTGAGGGGACCCTGCTGCAGTAGTTGCCCAGACTCCAACGTTGAATGTGGACTGTCTCCACGCCGCTCTGACCAAGGACAACCGAGAGGAGCATGCCAACGGGGCCTCCTTAAGCTGTACTGTACCCAGGCACGCCAAAAGGATTTGTGAGTAATCAACTGCCTGTGTGATTCCTGCAACTAACTTGTGTGTCGGTCGTGTCTTTCCTCCGGTGGCGGTTGGTCTCGGCACTGATGAGTACAATCCTCATAGCTGCCTCAAGAGTAGTCTCAAAGAGGCTGCCAGCCCTGCCGACAAGCAGGAGTGTCCCACTGCACGGGGAAGTCGAATCAGGGACGCCTGATCGACGTAGAGCTTGGGCTCCGCTGGGACACTGCCATATGAGCAACAACAGGAAGACATTGGTCTGAAAACCAGGAAGAGGGCCTTCACCAAGAGCCTGACCCTGGACTAAGACCTCCAGCCTCCAGAACTGTGAGAAACAAACGTCTGCTGTTTAAGCCACCCAGCCTATGGTGTTTTGTTATAGCAGCCCAGACGGATTGAGACACGCAGGATCACACAACAATTTGGCAGCAGAGACTCTACTTCAGTGCATCACTTCTCAGACAGTTGCTACTTCTGTCTGCAAACCCCACACACCTAAACCCCACAAGGGGGATGCATCAGTCAGGGGCCACCAGGAGACAGAAACCTCAGAGTGACCTGAACAGGAAAAGTTTAATATAAAGAATTATTAACTTATAACAGGGGATTGGGATAAAGCAAAGTTGCCTAATAATTGATGGAGAAAACTCAAACAAGTACAGGATACAGGGAGCAACTTCTACCCCAAAGCTGGGGTAGCACTCCCAAAGAAGGAGCGAATCTGCAAGAGTATCTTCTTCCACAAGCCTGAGATCCAGACCTCATTGAAGAAGCTGCAGATAGGGCTCACTGGATGAGGTCTCCCTACGTACTGTGCCAGCAGGAACCACCGAGAAACAGTTCCTTGGGGTGCAAGGGTGGGTGGGGAGCTGCCTGTGGGGCGGCACCTGTGCCGCTGGGAGCTACAAGGTCCAGTGTATGGGTCCAGTGTATGGGTCCAGGGTGTGCAGCTGGACCAGGGGCTGCAGAAGTCTCACGCTGCAGGAGGCTGCCTGGAGACACACTGGAACCCGGAAGGCTAGCTTCTTCCTCCCCCTGCTTTCCTTCAGTGCCCACTACTGAGAGGCTAAACATTCGGCCAGCTGGGAAAGAAGAAGTATTTTAGAGCCCAGCTCCATTATCACAAAGCGGTAGACTTGGAGCTGAAAGGCAATAACTTGATAACTGTTATGGTGAGCATGGGACCTGGAGTCCCTTAGTTAAGAGTATTTTAATTCCATTTGGTAGCTCTCAGCTCCAAACCAAGCTCACAGAATGGAAAATCTTCAGGCACAGAGAGAGGAAAAGGGGCCCAGGAATTCTGGAGAACAGATCAGCAAGGAGAAAATATACCTGCTTACCTGCCCCCCCCCCAATACCTTTGGGGAAGAGAAAAACTCATTAGAAATATTTTTGTACTTTTTCTTCTTTTATTTTTAAATTTATTCATTTTAGAGAGAGGAGAGAATGAGAGAGAGAGAGAGAGAGAGAAGGGGGAGATCAGGAAGCATCAACTCCTGTATGTGCCTTGACCGGGCAAGCCCAGGGTTTCAAACCTGCAACTTCAACGTTCCAGTTCAACACTTTATCCATTGTGCCTCCACAGGTCAGGCTATTTTTATACTTTTTAATTGAGGCATAATTTACAAGCAATTAAATACACTAATCTTTTTTTATTTTTTATTTATTCATTTTAGAGAGGAGAGGGAGAGACAGAGAGAGAGAGAGAGAGGAGAAACAGAGAGAGAGAGAAGGGGGAGGAGCTGGAAGCATCAACTCCCATATGTGCCTTGACCAGGCAAGCCCAGGGTTTTGAACTGGCGACCTCAGCATTTCCAGGTCAACGCTTTATCCACTGTGCCACCACAGGTCAGGCAAATACACTAATCTTAAGGGTACTGCTTGACAAATTTTTGTATATGTATAAACCCATGGGATCACCCCCCAGATTAAGGGAAAACATTGCCAGCACCTCACAGAACTTCTACAGTCCCTTCCCAGTCAACACAGAAATTGCTACTATTCTGACTCCTGGCATCATAGATTATTTCCCCTGAGTTTGAATTTCACATTGATGTATGGAGATATATAATATCTGCTCATCAGTAAATAAAAAAGTTACTGTCTCTGTGAAGTTCATCCATGTTGTGGTAAGTAGTAAAACCAGAAAAATGTTTAAGGGGAAAAAAAAACAACACAAAGAAAAATCAGCCACGATGCTTACTGTACTATTTCCTATAGACATATCTGGATACAAGCATATATACATACCTTCTCGCTGTGATGTAGATTTGTGAATATATCTCCAGATCATCAAGCTACCATCACCTTACTGGCTGGGTGATGTTCCATTGTGTGGGCCTGGATAAACCTCTGGACTGAGAGGTGCCACCCAGTGGGTGGGGCAGGACAGGCTTTGAATCATTTGAGTCTTCAGAGTCTGCACTAGACAAAGTGATCCTAAAAAGGACCTCAGGGAGCCACTCAAGGGACAAAGCTGAGCTAGAGCACAGTGGGCCAGGGTCCACAGGAGGGCTAGACTTGGGGCATAGTAGAGGGGATATGAGCCCAGCACCTCAGATAAAATCCTGGGGGTAAGTGGTTGTGACTCAGAGGTGAAGAAGTGACAGGCCCTCATGTTAGGGCCACAACTTGCCGGATGGGTGTGTCGGGTGGCTGGATAGGTTGGAGCCTGGACTAAGGAGCTGGTTGGTCCTTTTTGCTCCATCCAGGGATTCAGCACTTAGAACAGCGGTGGGGCTCAGCAGGTGATGGAGGGAACTTTGGCTTTGAGAAAGGAATTTATTGGAAGGATTCTGGCAGCTTTCACAAAGTCTAGAACAGAAAGGGTCAGAGACCTCAGGGGATTTGGGGAATGCAAAGGCAGGGACCCAGTTTCTTTTCCTCATGTGCTCATGCCTGCTCCTTCTCTCTGGCTCTGCTTCTCTGTGCCTGTGTCTCACTTCCTTCCTTCAGCTTTACCACATGCCCAATAAAATCTGGCTGTTCCAGCCTCATTCTCTGAGGTCTCCAAGTGGAGGGCCCATGGAGTCTGTCTCAGTCTCAAGAGAGGGCAACCAGCTGATAAATGTCTGTCGGAAGCCGATCAACAGCTGCTTGTTGACACAGTCACAGCAAAGAAAAGGCGCAACAATACTTCCCTCTTTAACTTTTTGAATTAATTTGGTTTTTATCCCCCCTTTTCTGGGTGTGTGCTATCATTGATGGCACAGGGATAATAGCACCGTGCTTTCCCTGCAGATTCGTAGTAATTTCTCTGGAAATAAGACAGAGGGTGTGAGTTCCACAGAAAAACCTATAAAACCCCTTGCCTGGGCCCACAGACATAGGAGGCTGGCTATGATATCCCCCGAAAAGGGCTAAATCTGTGGGAAAATTCCCTCCTATAAATCATATTAGGAAAAATAAATTGTGACTTATGAATAGGTAGGAAACAGTAACTATACACAAAAGTACCTTTCAGCCTTCACTTAATCCATTACTTTACCTCCCTAGCCTTTTCATATAATAGAATAGAAAAACTTTCCTTTCCTCTTGCATACCTGACCTGCAGGTAGTGGAACACTCTGAGAAAAATAAAGTTAGAACTTAACTGGTATATGAATATAGTAGACAAATAAAATTTGACTGACAATAGGACATTAAGTAAGGTAGAGTTATTAATCAATACTGACCTTTTGGAAGTTTGCACAAAAACTGTTGTTGCTGTTTTCAAGTTACTGTATAACTGTACTTAGGATGACTTATCACCTGATTTATAGCTTATAGAAATGTACTAATCGTTGCCTAGAAATATGTAACCATAGTGAAACAAAAACAATTATTAATCAATGCATTCTGTATACTGTGTGATTGTAACTTAGTGTGTGTGTATAAAAATAAAGCTGTACTAGCCATTGGCAGAGATGCCTGGCAGTGAATGCTAAAGAATTCGGCTCTCTCACTCATTTCTTGCTGACGCCATCTCTTCCTGTGGGACCCCTGGATTCCACCCGGGCTGGACCTCGGCAAATGTCTGCCTCCTACCCCCATGCTGTGGGTCCTCTAGGGCCCAGGCAACAAGGATGCTGGACAGTAGGTGTAGTCATGGTCCCCAGGGCTGTGGAGGAGGAGTCGCTAAGAAGAGAGCATGGTCAGAAGTGATGGGTGACTTTAGCGCCCAGGCAAAGAAGAGCAGGAAGATCTAGCAGTGAGATCCTACTCTGGAGCTGCCCATCCAAACAAACCTCTGCCATTGGCTGGGCTCTAGTGAGAGTCTGAGGGCCTCGTCCTGCACTGGGGTGGGATGACAGTGGCTATAGGGAAAGAATCACAGCTGCGGTCTCTTACCGCTGGGAACGGGGTGGCAAAACAATAGAACACCTGCTGAAGTTCCATTACTGGGGGAGGAGCATTAAGCAAAGAGACAGGAAAGTTCCAAGGGGCTAAAACTGAGTCCACCGGGCGCATGGGAGGGGCAGAGGCCTTGGAGCCATAAAGAACAGGATTGAATTAACTGTCACTTCTTTCTCTCTCTTTTTCCTTCAGAAGAGAGAGAGAGAGAAGAAGAGAGAGATGAGAAACATCAACTTGTAGTTGTTCACTTTAGTTTTTTTTTTTTAAGCGAAGGAGAGAGAGAGCGAGAGTAATAGAGAGGGACAGACAGACAGGAAGGGAGAGAGATGAAGAGCATCAGCTTATACTTTTGGACTTTAATTGTTCATTGACAGCTTTCTCATATGTTCCCTGGCTAGGGGACTCCAGCTGAGCCAGTGACCCCTTGCTCAAGCCAGCAACCTTTGGGCTTCAAGCCAGCAACCTTTGGGCTCAAGTTAGCGACAATGAGATCATGTCTATGATCCCACGCTCAAGCCAGCAACCCTGCACTCAAGCTGATGAGCCTGCACTCAAGCCAGCGACCTCAGGGTTCGAACTTGAGTCCTCCATGTCCCAGGTCAACGCTCTATTCACTGCACCACAGTCTGGCCAGGCATTTAGTTGTTTATTGATTGATTCTCATATATGCCTTGACCAGGGGACTCAATCTGAACCAGTGACCACTTGATCAACCCAGTAACCTTGGGCTTAAACCAGTGACCTTGGGCTTTAGGCCAGCAACCTTGGGATTGTGTCAATGATACCGTGCGCAAGCCTGTGACCTCATGCTCAAGCTGGCATGCCCATGCTCAAGCCTATGAGCCCACACGCTAGCTGGCGACCTTGGGGTTTTGAACTGGGGCCCTCAGCATCCCAGGCTGACATTCAATCCACAGTGCCACCAGCGGTCAGGCAACTGTCATTTCTAAGGCTATGTGTAACATTGGGCAAGTAACTTTATCTTCCTGACAACAGTGTCCTCATCCACAAATTGAGATAATAACACATTGTACAGGGTGGGTGATATTAGAGATAATGATTGCATGGATCACAGAGCTCTAGACTAGAAGCTAACTATTGTCATTGTTCACACACACACACACACACACACACACGGAGAGAGAAGGTGAATGCCTTCTTAGTCTCACTGATTGCATCAAAGGTGTTATTGCAGGCTTCAAACAGTGCAGGCTTGGTACCAGGTGTCTGGGGTCCTTTCAAAGGCCTTACATTAATGTTTGAGTCCTCAAATTAAATGATTGGCTCAAAATACAAAACAGAAATTCCACAACTGAAATTGACAAAGTTAAGTCCTCTGCAACACAACTAACTTATAAATGATATTTTAAACTGTTCTTAAATATAAACTCTACAAGAGTTATACAAGCCATGGTATGTCAACATCAGAGTGCCTAGCTTTGTAGTTTGGCTCCAACACTGACCAGCTCTGTGGTTTGGGGCAAGTCACTGAACCTCTCTGTGCCTGTTCCTCATTTGTAGAATAGGAATAATAATGTCTACTTCAGAGGGTGCTGTGAAATACTTAGAACAGATCCTGGCACATAGTAGGTTTGGTTATTAGTATATTTACTGCAGGATGAGGGTGCATTTTAATATGCTTGATATAATTATGGTAGGGCCTCCAAGTAAGGGCTTGAACCCCACAAAGATCTTAAAACATCCCTGATTATGTTTGCATGACTATATTTTTATTAATTGGTGTAGCTTAGAATGTAAACCACAGATGTGTGATTGCATCTTTATAAAAACTAATGGTTCTTTTCAGGGTGATACTGCTCCCAGGGGTATTTTGGAAATTTTTATTTTTTATTATACTAAATGGTGGGCAATGGGGGATGGTCACGTGGGGAACCCAGACCCAGGAACTTAGCTAGAACCGCCCATAGCCAAGCACACCAAAAGAAACTTCCTAGGAGCCCTTTGGAAAAAAGCGACTGTGGAAAAAAGAGATTTCACCACGTCATATTAGCTCGACCACCCTACAGACCCTTTAAATATCTCCCACGTGGGTCACCCCATGCAACTTCCCTGTCCTCTGTGTCCCCGGGACCAGGGAACATCGCCAGGCGGGATGCGCTCTGTACTCAATAAAGCCTTTTATTATTCCACACTTCGTGGCTCCAGCCCCTTGCTTCTTCCTCGGCGGGGAAAAATACCTTACACTAAATAGGTGTTATTGCTGGCATTTCATGAGGCCAGACTGGCACAATAAAAGATTTCTCTTGTGTCCCTTAGGACTTTCAAATAGAACTGAAAAACCTATTTATCATGATCCAATTCTAGAATCTAACTGAACCTAGAATTATGTAGATGAAAAATCTGCTTATAATCATTTGAGTTCTGAAACCACAGATAGGACTAACCCCTACATATACTATGTTTTTTTCTATACATACATACCTATGATAAGTTTAAATAATAAATTAAGCACAGTAAGAGATTAACAACAATAACTAATAATAACAATTACAACAGTACACTGTAATGTGAATGTGGTCTCTCTATTTTCTCTCTGATAGCCAAGATTAACAGGCAGGTCTGGGGACTTTTCACAGCCTTACAATAATGTTTGAGACCTCAAATATAACTCTAGATCAGTGATTTTTAACTTTTTTTTTTACCTCATGGCACATATAAACTAATTACTAAAATTCTGCAGCACACCAAAAAATATATTTGTTGCCCATATGACAAAAAACACAGGTGTAATTTTGATTCATTCACACTGGATGGCTATTGTTGTGTTGGCTGTTGTCATTTTTTTATTTGACAGTCTAAGGGAAAAGAGGTCAGTGCCCCTGACTAAATAGTCAGGTACCGCATGTTTTGAACATTCTTGCTGCACACCAGTGTGCCTGTCACGCACATGGGTTGAAAATTGCTGCTCCAGATAACTAGGTGATTAGTGAGCGGGGAGCATACATAGCATGGGTGTGCTAGACAAAGGGATGCTTTGTCCCGGGAGCGTCAGAGTAGGATAGCTCAAGAGTTCATCATGCTCTTCAGATGGCATGCAATTTAAAATTTATAAGTCCATGATGGTTAACCTTTTTATAAAAACCGCCCACTTTTGCAGTGCTGGTCAACCTGGCTTCTCCTGCCCACTAGTGGGTGTTCCAGCTTTCATGGTGGGCCAATCATGGCACCATTTGATTGCTCCACTACTGCCCACCATGAAAGTTAGAACACCCACTAGTAGGCAGGAGGGACCAGGTTGACCAGCACTGCAAAAGTGGGTGGTTTTTATAAAAAGGTTCGCCATCATGGTTATAAGTTGTTTATTTCTGTAATTTTCCATTTCATAATTTTTGGACCAAGGCTGACCATAGGTAACTGAAACCATGGAAACAAAAACCAAGGATGAGGCGGAGTGCCTACTGTAATTCATTTCACAAATGAACACAGAGTTGTGGGGTTTTTTGGACAAGGTTCACTAGGTAACAAATTTTCTAGGAAGCAATAACTGCATATATCAAAGAAAGATTGTACTGTTTTATTTAAAACTTGACTCAGAGTGCACAATTTTGAAAAGTCACTGATAGTAATTGTCTTATATTATTGGATTAACTAAATTCCTCTGCATTGCCCTGGCTGGCTAGCTCAGTGGTAGAGTGTCAGCCTGACGTGCAGAAGTCCTGGGTTCGATTCCCAGCTAGGGCACACAAGAGAAACGCCCATCTGCTCCTTCCCCCTCTCTATCTCTCTCTTCCCCTCCCGCAGCCAAGCTTCATTGGAGCAAAGTTAACCTGGGTGCTGAGGATGGCTCCATAGCCTCTGTCTCAGGTGCTAGAATAGCTCCGATTGCAGCGGAGCAATGCCCCAGAGGGGCCAAGCAATGCCCCCAGGTGGGCATGCCTGGTGGATCCTGGTCAGGTGCCTGTGGGAGTCTGTCTTTACCTCCCTGTTTCTCACTTCAGAAAAATACAAAATAAATAACTAAACAAACAAACAAATTCCTCTGCATTTTAACTGTCATCTTCATGGTGATCCCACATTTACATAGAATAATTCTGATTTAGCCTGTATGACAATGTGTCAAATGCAAAGGAAACGAGTCAACAATATTCAGTTGAGCATTGAAAATTTGGATTTATATGTGACCAAATGTGAACAATTGCTAACATGCCAACTCTGCAATTTTGTGGGGTTTTTGTTTTGTTTTGTTATTTTAAAGAGAGAGACAGGAAGGGAGAGATAGTGGGGGAGGAGAGAGATGAGAAGCATCAACTTGTAGTTGTGGCACTTTAGTTGTTTATTGATTGCTTTCTCATATGTGCCTAGACCAGGGGGCTCCAGCCAAGCCAGTGACCCCTTGCTCAAGCCAGTGACCTTGGGCTTCAAGCCAGAGACCTTTAGGCTAAACCCAGTGACTTTGGGATCATGTTGATGATCCTGTGCTCAACTGCTCAAGTTGGCAAGCCCATGCTCAAGCCCATGAGCCCATACTCTAGCTGGCAACCTTGTGGTTTTGAATTGAGTCTTTCAGCATCCTGGGCTGATGCTCAATCCATTGTGCCACCAATGGTCAGGCCACAGTTCTTTTTTAATAACAGTGACCCCATCAAGATAAAGTGAAGATTAAAAAAATATTTATATTGGCCCTGGCCGTTGGCTCAGTGGTAGAGTGTCAGCCTGGTGTGCAGGAGCCCCGGGTTCGATTCCCGGCCAGGGCACACTGGAGAAGTGCCCATCTGCTTCTCCACCCCTCCCCCTCTTCTTCCTCTTTCTCTCTCTCTTCCCCTCCCACAGCCAAGGCTCCATTGGAGCAAAGTTGGCCCAGGTGCTGAGGATGGCTCCATGGCCTCTGCCTCAGGTGCTAGAATGGCTCTGGTTGCAACAGAGCAACGCCCCAGATGGGCAGAGCATTGCCCCCTGGTGAGCATGCCAGGTGGGTAGATCCCAGTCGGGCGCATGCGGGAATCTATCTGACTGCCTCCCCGTTTCCAACTTCAGAAAAATACAAAAAAAAAAATAAAAAAAATAAAAAATGTTTATAAAGTTAATAGCATATCATACATCTGAGATTTGAAGGAAAAGTATGAAAATGAAAAATTTCACTGCATGTTAAAAACATCTTTGAGTAGAAGGTAAAGTTGTTGCTGTTTTCTTCCAAAATAGTACAAGTGCTTGCAAAATAGGGTAAGTTACACATTGTAGAAAAAACTCCAATTATCAATGAATGATATATTATTAGAATAATGACAGGGAAAAAAATCCACTGAAATGATTTTTTATTTCACTGAATTCTGATAATACTGTTCTAAGAAAAATCAATGAGATGAAAGCTATTGAGTATCACTGTGTAATGAGATCAGGCAAGCGATTGTCATTACTAGAGTCCCCTGTGGGATAAAAAAAACTCTCTCCTCACATGGATAAGGTTAAGAAATGAAAAATGCCACAGTGGATATTTATTTTCAAAATCTCTGACAGTGAATACAAAGGCATCTACAGTATTTGAAGTCCTCAAAAAATGATTTCATAGAAAATATAATTCCTTTTTCCAGTGTCATTGTATGTACCATATACTGAGAGTCTCAGCTATAATTTGCTGGTCATTTAAAAGATTTGTAGGCCATTATAACAATTAGCATCTGGCCAGTGGTGGCACAGTAGGTAGAGTGTCAATCGTTGATCTGGTACATTGAGGTCCAATGTTCAAAACCCCAAGGTCACTGGCTTGAGTGTGGGATCATTGACATGATTCCATGGTTGTTGGCTTGAGCCCAAAGGTCTCTGGCTTTGAAGCCCAAGGTTGCTGGCTTGAGTAAAGGGTCACTGGCTCAGCTAGTGTCCCCTGGTCAAGGCACATATGAGAAACAATCAATGAACAACTAAGGTGCTACAACTATAAGCTGATGCTTCTCATCTCTCTTCCTTCCTGTCTCTCTCTTGCTAAAAAAAAGAAGAAAGAAAGAAAAAAAAACCATTTTGTGATTATTGTATTATTTTATTTAGAATTCCTGGCTGTTTTTCAGGATTTTCACTGTTACTCTGACACAGTCCCGTGTGGTCCACCCACCTTTGAAGGCCTAACTCCTCTATGATTTCTGTAGTCTCTTCCAATCCAGTCTTGATTCTGCACCACCCGATGAAACAAAATAGCCCCAGGCCACATAAAAGATACAGAACCCAAAACTCAATCATGTAAAATGTAGGGTTGCATTTTTGCCATATTATCTGAAAACTCCAGAGACAGCCCAGTGGGGCAGAGGCAAGAGGGTGGGCTGGGAAGTTAGTGCCATAGGCAAGGGAAGTGTGGTGTTGGGGGGGGGTGCAGCCCCACAGGAGGAGGAGATGGGCGGGAAGGGAGGAGCAGTCCCCCTCTGGTCAGCAATTACCACCCACTACCTACCTTCCAAGGCACAGGTTTCAAAGGCAAACATTTATGGACTGCCTGCTGCATACCAAGTCCTGGACTAGGCACTGTATATTCATGAAACCTCATCTAGTCCACACAATAAACTTAGGGAGTCTTATTGTCCCCATTTTATAGAGAGGAAGCTGAGGTTTATGAAAGATTTATCCCAATGCATAATCAGGCAAATCACAGTGAAGTGTGAATATTTTTAAATAAGTAAATGAATGGAAAAAAAAATCCAAATAAAAGCATCAAGGTAAATATATTGAAGCATATTGTACACAATTATCTACAGCAACTGAGCCAGTTCTGTTTGGTTACATCCAACCTTCCCTCTCCACCCTGATTATTCCCCCAGTACTGGTCCGCACTGTCCGAAGCCTGCAGCAGTGTTGCCGGGGTTCTCCTATAAACATGACCACACACATTCAATCAAGCACCCTCCATGCAATTATGGAGACCCAAGCACCACACATCCTCTCTTTCCATCTGTTGTGTGTGTGTGTGTGTGTGTGTGTGTGTGTGTAGACTAAAATGATGGCAACAGCTAGGTTTCAGAGCAACGTAAACAAGCACGTCCCAACACATTATCTCTAATCATAGCACCCACCCTGTAAGGTCAGTGTTACTATCCTTTTAGTCTGCCTTGACTCAGGTTTGGGAGCCAGAGCTGGTCAGGGACCTGGAGCAAATCTCAGTATATTTATTAAAATATGCTGTTTATCATATTTGTTCTTCAAGTTCTTTTTAAGTGCTGGAATGCATGCCTTAAATGAGTACTGAAATTTCAAGACAGGAGATATGATCTCTGAGCTACATCATCACTACCTTGTTTCATGTTAGGAAATGAATTCATTTCCAGAAGGAATTCATTCATCACTACTCTTAGATATAAGGCCAATGCTGTTCTAAGAGTACTGTTCTTTCTTATATTTTCTTTTTGACAGCCTATAATTTGCCTAACACGTTATTCCTGTTTCCATTAAGGTTATCTCTTCTTTCTCTTAATATATACAAATGAGTGCGGTGTATTATTATGTATCGTAACGCAAATTTTGATTTTGATGTTAACTGAAACCTCTCTCGTTCTTCTATATTTATTGTATTATTTAATTATTCTCATTTTTAAATCCAAACTTATTTATATAAGGAGGTAGAACAATCTGTTTCTATTATGTATTCTAGTATAGTTATGCTGGAGCATTTGCACATGGAAATGTGTATCATTTTATTATCAACCATTTTTATCTCTCTTTTTCATGTCAGCTAGGATATAAGAAAAAGAGAACAGTCCTTGACACCTGGGAGCCGGCCTGACGCTCACTGCTTAGCATCGTGTTCTCTTGTACATAAACAATTTCACAGAACACCAGTATCAGGCAAGGCCACTCTGAGCTTGATGGATCCAGATAAAAAACAAGAACTCTTCGTAATCATGTCTGAACACAGACAAAATGTGAACACGGATTAAACCACAGAAATATGTAACCATCTCCTCATCTTGGCGAATGGTCCTTACAACGTTAGCTTTAGCCCTGCTCTAGTCTGCCATCCTGGACAACATTTATTAAAACACCCAATTATAGAGCAATGCCCACTTCTTGACAGCATCCAGTCAAAAGCAAAGCACCCAAAATCCTCCCCAAAATCGCCTAACACAAACGTAAATCCTGAAGTCCTTTCTACCACATTTCCCCTGGTGTGTGTTTTCCCTCCTTGCAATGAGCAATACATTAAACTTGTTCAACCACAAGTGTTCCTGAGGATCTTTGGCTGGGAGGCATCAACAGACATTATAGTGATAGCTATTTCTGTATCTATATATAGTTTGTGCAGTTATGTACATAGGTAGGTCATATTATCTATAAATTTCATCTCAAGGTAAGTAAAGGGGCTTTACAAAGTATTTGTTACAAAACAGGGTACTGAATTTGGTGGGACTTGGTAGTTTTGATAGAAATTTTCTGAACTTGACCCTGTGCATAGGTAAATCATGGTGTGAATGTGGTCCTTGCATAGGGTGCCACTTAAATGAGCAGGTAGTGCCAAGTTATATTTAAAAAAATAATGTCCTCACACTAAGCACAGAGCAAACTAATCTGCTTTGCAGGTTAAAAAATGACTTGGCAAGGACTTGCTTGGAGTCGATCTTGTCCTCTGCTGCTCTGCTGTTGATCCTTTTTGTCACTGTTTCACGTTTCCCTGTTAACTGGACGTTTTGGGTGCTATTGTCCAGGCCTTCAGCCTTGTTATTCCCGTCTAGGTCATTCATGTATTCCTATCACTTGACTTTCAGATGTGTGCTTTTCCTTCTGACTAAGGGTCACCACATCAGGCATCTGAACCATCCTACCAGGAACTGACTGTAAAAGTAAATAAAAGGACAAAAGTGTTTTTATGACCCTATGGAATGAAACTGCCATTATTTCCTACTTCTCAGACATTAGCTGCTAAACAAGGGGAAGAGCACTTAGGAAATTCTCCAATGATTACGATAGGTGCTGTTTTATGAATTCAAAAAATCTGCTTATGCAGGCTTTGTGTTCCCTCACAGCCCAGCCGCCCTGTTTCAGCAGCCCTTGGCCACTGGCTGGTGCCCTTGTTCATGCTGGAAAGCAATTTATCAAAGAAATTTTGCTTTTAATAGTGTGTAAGAGGAGGTGGTTTCGATTCCTTACAGCTAAATAACAATACATGATCTTACAAGTTAATTATTTTCTCTCCAGCCACCCCTCACCCCAGGTCTGTGAGAGCGGGGATCATTGTTTGTTCACGGATTCCTCCCAAGTGCTTAAAGAGCGCTCGGGAAAAAAAAATTATTGCGTGCATGAGAGATTAGATGGATCAATCAATCCATCAGTGATTCACCCATTTCCCGCCTTATTTCAGCTGTATGAACCTTGGAATACCAAGGGCCAGCTGGCACTGGCACCAGCCGTCGTGGGAGAAGGACGCACAGTGATGCAGGGACCTCACCCAGAGCACCCACACGGGGCGCTTCTTCTCAGGATCAGGTTCCGCCTCCTTTTGTCTGCTATGTAATGCCAGACGCAACTCAGGATGGGCGGGCCCACCACATTTTCCAGGCCACCAGGACAAGAGCACGAACAGAAGGTGTGGTCAAGTCAGAGGTCTGGGGAGGTGCGTGCTCCCGCACAGGGCGCCAGCGTGGGAAAATCGCGCTGTGGCTTCTCCAGCTCCCTGAGCGGCCAAGCCCCTGCAGGTGTGGGCTCCCTGCAGAGCTCACGACCTTAGCCCCAGCCCCTGCGTAGGGAGAAACGCACGCAGGGGTGTGAGGGCCCTGACACCCCGCCTAGTGTCAGGACAGAACCCCTGAAACAAGAGGGTGACCGTGCCGTGTGCGGGCACAGCCTGGCACAGCCTGACAGAACTGGGCTCCTTGCATTGCTCACAGCTTTGCAGCTAGTTCTGTCTGTGGAAAACTTTTCATTTAGATTTCATTTTTAAAAAATCAAGCATATTACCCGCATTCTTTCTTTATATGGTAACACTATCAGAAATATATATATGTTC
Organism: Saccopteryx bilineata; assembly: GCF_036850765.1. NCBI lineage: Eukaryota > Metazoa > Chordata > Mammalia > Chiroptera > Emballonuridae > Saccopteryx > Saccopteryx bilineata. Next base: position 69,680,418 of record NC_089497.1, on the reverse strand, counting down.
TCACAGTGAAAGTCAAGTTTCTGTGCACCCTGCCCTGGCGTCCCAGTTTCTGTGCTCCTAGATTCTGTCCTAGGACACCAGGACCGGCTGACTCGCAGGCGTGTGAAGATGCTGCGAAAGAAGGGCGCACTCGCGCACTAGCACACTCGGTTCTCGGAGAGTTCTTAGGGACCGAGTCCCTGGAGAAAGGGCTGCCAGGGGTGTGGGTGCACAGGTCAGGGAGAAGGACCTTCTCCAGGTTGAGCCCTGGCTGTGCTCAGTGTCTTTAAAGAAATGCAAAGTGAAGAAAGCAGCCTCATTACCAAGGACACCACAGCCAGAGAGGAAGGGGGACAGGTGATCTGTAGATTCACCGGGATGCCAGGTGGTAGCCCAGAGCTGTAGGTTGTTGGGGGTGGGAGTGAGGAAGAGAGAAGAGAAGGAGGAGGAGATGGAGGAGAAAAAGGACTGAGAGGGAAGGAGGGAAGAGGGGGAGGAGGGAGAACAGGGAGAGAGAGATTGAGAGAGGAGAGAGACTTGTGAGGACTTGGAGGGATACCTGTGTGAGGCTTTAAGGAGCTGGAGGATCTTGAAATATGGATCATTATCCTTCCTGTAGTCTCTTTTGTACTCCCTGGATAGTGAAGAGAGGAAATTTGACTTCAGTTTCCACCTGCTGTGTGGCAGGCACTCAATAGCCAGAGCTTTTGAACTGAACAGCTAACTATATAATGTACACACACTGAACTAGAATAATGCTCGCTGTAGTCTCTGAATTAACTTCCCAGTTGCACCTCACCGAGATATTGGTAAAACCCTTAGATGATTTGGGGGAAGACTTTGCATGTTTTTCCTACTCTTTCACCATCCAGTTTTACTTCGTGACTGGTACCAAACATAAGCACTTCACTGATGCAGTTTGGGTAACACTATGGGGCAAGGCAAGACCAGTTCCACTAGTCTTGGGAGAATAAGTTCCCTCCCAATGTCCCGGGGCCATCTTTCACTGGGAGGGGAAGGAAAGAAGGAGGAATCGGTTGGGAATAAGATACAGGCGTTGTTCTCTGTTTGCTGGCTACTCCCTTTCCTAAAACAACAGCAATATTTGGTTTCTATGTTACCACAACTTCCTGGGTTTTCTCCTACCTCCCTGCCTGCTCTTTCATGGTATGCCTGTGAGTGCGTCTCTTCCTTTTCCCAGTCAGACGTGGCGCTTCCCAGACTTCTGTTCCTAGTGTTCTTCCCTTCAGATTCTTCAAGAAGTTTCTCTTGTTCCTTGGCTTTTTGCCAACAACTCAACACCACAAATTACCTTCTTCTCCAGTGCAGATAATTTCCCTAGCAAAGACTGATGCTCTTGTTGGGCCTTAAGAACATCTTTTTCTCATTTCTCTAATTCAGCCCTGTCCCCAGGTGAGCTTAGCCATCCCTGGGTGACCAGAAATGGCTTTGATGACCATCTGTGACTCCCAGATCTTCCTCTCTACCCATCACTTTCTCTTGAGCTCCAGACTTATACTACCACCTACTTTCAGAGAAACACATCAAACTTTCCATCTCTATCCAAATTCATCTCTTTTCCTCCAGCCCTCTGTCATGATTTTCATTTTTTGTTTTGTTTAGGTAAGAGGAGGGGAGATAGTGAGGCAGACTCCTGCATGCACTCAGACCAGGATCCACCTGGCAACTCCATCTGGGGCCAGTGCTTAGAGTATTGAGCTATTTTTGCATCACCTGAGGCTGATGCATTCCAGTGGAGCTATCCTCAGTGCCCAGGGCCACACTGGAATCAATTGAGCCACTGGCTGTAGCAGGGGAAGAGGGAAAGAAGGGGGCCACACTGGAATCAATTGAGCCACTGGCTGTAGCAGGGGAAGAGGGAAAGAAGGGGGCCACACTGGAATCAATTAAGCCACTGGCTGTAGCAGGGGAAGAGGGAAATAGGGGGAGAAGAAGCAGATGGTTGCTTCTCCTGTGTACTCTAACCTGGAATTGAACCTGGAACATCCACACACACAGCCGATACTCCATCCACTAAGCTACCAACAAGAGTCCTGTTTTTCATTGTCTTAGCAATTGCTTTTACTTCCTTCCTCAGCTGTCCAAGCTTCTTCGCCCCTTTCTCAGTCTACCAACCTCTGGCTATGCCATTCTGGTCAAGAACCACTAAATCAGCTCTCCAACTCATGCTCCTTTCTTCTCTCCCAGCCACCATCATTAGTTAGCCTCCTTACTTGCCTCCCTGCTTCCGGGTTTGTCCTCCTCCACGCTTCACTCCACATAGAGCCTGAGTGACGTTTCCAAAATGGACATTTGATCATTACTAGTTGGCTTCAGCATGAACACCGAATTTTTTCCTGTGGCTTAGAAGGAATCTGACCGTTGTCTGCCTTTCTACTTTCATGTCTCATCACTCCGGGATCAAACACTGAGGCCCAGCCATTCTATTGTGTTCACTTCCTTCAGTGTTTATGCTATGACCCAGGGACTTTCTCTTAACCCTTTCCTCTCTTTGGAAGATTTTCTCCACCTGGTTATACTGGTCCTTTAGATCTCTGTGGGGATGTGTTGGGCAGATAGAGTATATTATGCTCACTTTGTTAAATATGACGCTGCCCACGAAGAGGCTGTTGCCCAGGTGATATTAATGTGTGTTGAGAATCCTTGTAGCCTGGGGCTTGGTTTTGGGATTAAGCCTTTCCCACTCATTTTGATGTGGGGTGGTACAATCCAATCATGCCTCAGAGAAGTGACTTTGTATTAGAGACTTCCCTACTTTGTATATTGGATTAGAGGTTGTGAAGCTACAGTATAAAGTGGGGGCGGAACGGGAGTTTGCCCTCTTGGTTCCTGAGATTATCATTAGAAGAGAGAGCAGAGGAGAGCAGAGAAAGGCCACGTGGAGGAGGCCAGGAGAAGCAGCCAAGATGGTGGAGTGCTGAGTGAGATGCCAGTTTGTGTAGAGTTTGTATCTGGGATAAGGAAGGAGATGGGGAACTGAGGAGAATAAGGCTGGTGAGCTAGAAACCTTTGATTCTAGGGAACTCAGATAAATCAGTGGCTTTGTGAGCACTGAATGTGATTGGGTTTTGGAGCCCAGTGTGTGTTTTTACTTGCCCGCCGGGTGCAAGCTAGAATTAAAGAAAATGGCCTATCAGTTTTTGGCTCCATTGTTTCTTTACCGACTGTCCGAATCCGATGCGAACCTGCATGTGAATGGCCATGATGGCGGCTCCTGGCTTTACAGGATGTTACATAGGATAAGGGTTTCAAGGTCTGGGTGGATCTGATTAAATGCTATACTGGCTAAAGGTGAAAAAGTAGCACAGTATTTTGCAAACTCAGCTATAACTTGATAAGCTTGAAGACAGCCCAACAGGGTAAGTTTAGATAACTGCAAAGAACAAATCAACACTGTGGGTCAAATAAGTTTGCAAATATGATGTATGTGTTTGCTCACTTATAGTTTGAATTGGGTGTGGGGGACAGGCTGTAAGCAGGCAGGGTCCTTATAGCCTAAGGCTTAGTTTTAAGACTAAGCCTTTCCCACCCTTTTAATCCTAAAATCTTCTCAACACTAAGCTTTTCCTCACACCTTTGACTGTTGCATGATGTGGGGTGGTGCACTCTTACGAGGAATCCCATTTATACCTCAGATAAGTGACTTTGTATCAGAGATTTCCTAATTTGTATATTGGCTTAAAGGTTTGAATTTCTATACTATAAAATGGGGCAGACCAGGGGCTTGCTCTCTCCGGTTTCTGAAATTAGCATTGCAGCAGAGAGGCAGCCAAGATGGCAGAGTGCTGAAGGAGAAGCCAGTTTGTGCAGAGTTTGTGCAGAGAGGAGATGGGGAACAGAGGTGAATAAGGCTGGTGAGGTAGAAGCCTTTGATCCTAGGAATACTCAGATGAGTCAGTGGCTTTGGGAGCCCTGAATGGAAAGGGAAGTGTTTTCACATTATGTGTATTTCTTGCCTGCCGGATGCAGGCTAGGATTAAATGTAATGTGTAAAGCCAGTAGCCATGGCCACCATCACAGCTGCCTGGCCTATGCAGGTTTACATTAGATTCGGACAGATGGTAATGAAACAATGGAGCCAAGAACTGGTGGGCCATTAGCTTTAATCCTAGCTTGCACCTGACGGGCAAGAAATACATACAGTGGAAAAACACTTCCCTTTCCATTCAGGGTTCCCAAAGCCACTGACTTATCCAAGTTTCCTAGAATCAAAGGTTTCTACCTCACCAGCCTTATTCACCTCTGTTTCCCATCTCCTTCTCTCTGCATAAACTCTGCACAAACTGGCTTTCCCCTCAGCACTCCGCCATCTTGGCTGCTTCTCCTGGCCTCCTCCTCATGGCCTTTCTCTGCTCTCCTGCAGCATGGGCTTCTCCTAGAAAGTAATCACTCTTCCCCTGGAACAACGTGATCTCTCTTCCTTTTAAAACCTTTTGGTGCGAAAGCTCTCCCGCAACATATATTAACGTAATCATGCCCATCTCAAGCAAGAAGGGCAACTAATATTATCACCCGGGTGACGGGCTTCCACGTGGGCAGCACCATCTTTAACAAAGTGAGCATAATATATTTTATCTGCCCAACATAATGGCTCACCAGTTCTTGGCTCTGTTATTTCATTATCATCTGTCCAAATCAAATTTGAACCTGCACGTGCCAGGTGGCTGTGTGGCTGTGGCTACTGGCTTTACAAACACGTAATTAATTAACCAAATAATGTACATAAGCAATGGCTAAGCCTTCATAGCAGGGGTCCCCAAACTATAGCCCACAGGCTGCATGCGGCCCCCTGAGGCCATTTATCCGGCCCCCCACCACACTTCCGGAAGGGGCACATCTTTCATTGGTGGTCAATGAGAGTATGTGGCAGCACCACAAAGCACGGTGTCGCTCACGTACAGTACTACTTCCGGTGACGCGAGATGCACGCATCACAGCTCCGGAAGCACGTCATATCACTTGTTATGGCTAGCAGTGACAAATATGGAACTGGACATTGACCATCTCACTAGCCAAAAGCAGGCCTATAGTTCCCATTGAAATACTGGTCAGTTTGTTGATTTAAATTTACTTGTTCTTTATTTTAAATATTATATTTGTTCCCATTTTGTTTTTTTTACTTTAAAATAAGATATGTGCAGTGTGCATAGGGATTTGTTCATAGTTGTTCTTTTTGTTTTTGTTTGTTTGTTTTTTTACAGAGACAGAGAGAGAGAGTCAGAGAGAGGGATAGACAGGAACAGACAGACAGGAATGGAGAGATGAGAAGTATCAATCATTAGTTTTTCGTTGCATGTTGCGACACCTTAGTTGTTCATTGATTGCTTTCTCATATGTGCCTTGACCGTGGGCCTTCAGCAGACCAAGCAACCCCTTGCTTGAGCCAGCGACCTTGGGTCCAAGTTTGTGAGCTTTGCTCAAACCAGATGAACCCGTGCTCAAGCTGGTGACCTCGGGGTCTCGAACCTGGGTCCTCAGCGTCCCAGTCCAATGCTTTATCCACTGCGCTACCACCTGGTCAGGTCATGTTCAATAGTTTTTTTTATAGTCCACCCCTCCAACGGTCTGAGGGACAGTGAACTGGCCCCCTGTGTAAAAATTTGAGGGACCCCTGCTTCAGAGAGACAGTGCTTTGGATGCGAATCCCCTGTCTCCTTGTTGCAGGTAAATAAAATTATCAATGACAACCACATCTGGTTCTTGACTAGAACACCTCAAGCAGCAAACCCCTTGAATTTGTTGACAGAGACATCACTTTCTTAGGAAGTGTTCCCTGATTCCAAGTCTGGCTTAGCTGTCCCTATCACAACTCTTTTCAGACTGCAGTTGGCTTGCTGTTTATTTATCTTTCTTCTCCCATAAACCATAATCAGCTTGAAGGCAAAGGCTCTGGCATTCGGGTCATTTCATTGCTCTCAAGGCTTAGAATGGAGTCTGGCACATAGTAGATGGACAATAAATATTGAGTAACTGCTATCATAAATAAATGAAAGAATTGAACATGTGGAAATAAATGATGACCAATCAGAGGAAACAATCAAAGGCTCTCTGTTCAGAGTATATAGCAAGAGAGTCAACCACCATTGTTTGCTTTTTGGCAAAGACTGCAGGAGGAGTGGGAAAGCTTCATAGTAGAAAGAAGAGAAAGAGGAAAGGTGCTCTGATTGAAGCTATTGGTATGGGGAAGCTGTAGGCTGGTTAACTAGAAGGGAGGTATCCCATGTGATTGATTAGGGTTGCATAATTAGCCTGCTCTGGTTGGTCCTAAGTTGGAAGCATAGACAAAAATTAGGGAAGCTGTTAATTATTAACCAAGTCCTTCTCCTTTGGGGTCAACTGTTATGGGGGTTATTGTTTGGTGGTTTCCTATACTGGTTACTAGAGATAGCTAACTGACTTTCAACAAGTCTGACTTATAGATAGCAGGCTGGCTTCCTGGGCTGATTACTATAGATAGTGGATTGGTTTCCTGGGCTGGTTGCTGCAGATTGTGGGTCAGAGTTTTATTTTCTATATGGTTTGGTCATTGCCTATTTGTATATTCGGTCTCTTAAGCTAATATTTATTAGCATCTGCCGTATACCATACTTGTATAGTGTGTCCGTAGTGCCTCATTTACTTTTTACCATACCTCTGCAGGGCAGGTATTACCATTTCTGCTTAACCCTGATTGCTTCCTCCTTCAGAGCTCATGCTATTTACATTATCTGTCTTCTGGCTCCACTTGAAGCCTTATGTTGTCTCTCCCACCCTGCTCTCCACCCAAATTCACTTAGGACAGTGTTTCTGGGGATCTCTTCCAGCCCAAGGTTGCCATCTTCCCAGATATGTCATTATCTTTGCTCAATTCCCTCCCACAATGCTAGACTTCCAGTTCCGGTTTTCTTCATCTTCAGTGACCTTCACCTCAAACCTCTTTAGTCACCCATGCCTTAATCATCAGGCACGGCAGTTATCACCAGGAAAGGCCTCATCTCTGACAGATAAACATTGTCATCCATTCTGTGACTGAAATAATGTCCAACCCTTTTAGTTTTTCCAGGAGGTAATTAATTCTGAGTTAGGGCATTAAGGTAGATTTCAAAATACTTTAAAATACTTTTTGATATTTCCTAAGATGTCTAAAATGTATAACATAAATAACCCTCTAAATTTATTTTTTAATTTTTAAAAGTAAGTCTCATCAACCCGGCCACCTTCTGCTAAAGGGAGCAGGGAAGGAAAGAAGTCCATATAACATATAGTCATAGTCACAATGCAATCAGGACCTATAACAATAAAATTCTTTAAAATGAAATTACCATAATTATTTTGGAAGGTCTTCAAAAATCTTGACAAACACAATTGACATAAACCATGTTTGAGTGGCCATGTTCTAATATGCTGACTATGGTGGTTAATTTTATGTCTTCATTTATCTAGTCCAAGGTACTCATTTGCTTGGTCAAACACTAGGCTAGATGTTGCTGTGAAAGTATTTTTTAAGATGTGATTAACATTTAAATCAGTAGACTTTGGGCCCTGGCTGGTTTGCTCAGTGGTAGAGCGTCGGCCTGATGTGCAGGAGTCCCGGGTTCGATTCCCGGCCAGGGTACACAGGAGAAGCGCCCATCTGCTTCTCCACCCCTCCCCCTCTCCTTCCTCTCTGTCTCTCTCTTCCCCTCCTGCAGCCGAGGCTCCATTGGAGCAAAGATGGCCCGGGCGCTGAGGATGGCTCTGTGGCCTCTGCCTCAGGCGCTAGGATGGCTCTGAATGCAACACAGCGACGCCCCAGATGGGCAGAGCATCGCCCCCTGGTGGGCATGCCAGGTGGATCCTGGTCGGGCGCATGCGGGAGTCTGTCTAACTGCCTCCCCGTTTCCAGCTTCGGAAAAATGCAAAAAAAAAAAAACCAATCAGTAGACTTTGAATAAGCAGATTACCCTTCACAATGTGGGTAGGCATCATCCAATCAGTTGAAGGCCTTAAAAAAAAAAAAGACTGAGGTACCTCGAGGAAGAAGGAATTTTTCCTCCATTCCTTCTTTCTCCAGACTGCCCTCAGACTCAAGGTGGCATCAGCAGCTTTTCCCTGGGTCTATGGCCTACTGGCATGCTCTATAGATTTTGGACTTGCCAGCTCTCACAATCTCATGAACTAATTCCTTTAAATTTCTATCTATTCACATCCTATTGGTTGTTTCTTTGGAGAACCCTGACTGATAATAATAATACATATGGCAAGGACCATATGTACAGGACAAAAATTCCCCTGTACGGCACAAATCAAGATCAACAAGACCCACCTCTGTAAATTACTTCCTCTGCCCTCAGCCATTAGTCTTCTGCACCTCTAATTCCTCCCTATTAAATCAGGCCCAGCATCTGATAACATTCATTTATGGTTGTTGACTAAGACATTATACTTTAGCATGTGGTTTGCAGCCAGTGTGTGTGATGTCATTAGCCTTTTATGCTTCTTGTTTCCAAGTTGAAGAAGGAAGAGTCTTAACATTATCCTTGAATAAAGAATGTTCCACTAACCGGCTAAGAGATGTATTTATCATAAAGCATCCTGAAAGTAAATCTGTGTTAATCCTTTAGGGTAGGGGCAGGCAAGGTTTTATAGAATCTTAAGTTTATACAATTTGAACTCCCTAGCTAGGAAGAAGAATACAGAAATACTTTACTTTTGCAATTTTCAGTGATTATCATTCATATATGCTCATATAAATGCCTTGTGATGGTGCCTCCCAGAACTATGGACAGAAGATGTAAAGTGAGGGACTCTGAAGCTTGAGTTTTATTAGCTTTGGGGTAACTCTGGCTCTACTTCTTGGCTTTTCTGGGCAGGGACAGAGGGAAGGGTGCTGGCCTCGCCTTAGCTTGGTTCCTGCTTCGCTGGGGAGGAAAGCCCTGCCAATTGGAGTTGCCAGATCCTTGCCCCATTTCCATCCCTCCCCTTGCTCCCCGTCTTTCCCTTCACCCCTTGTTCCAGAGTTTCCAGAGCCTATTTTCCACGCTCTTGCACACAGTTTCTTTAGGGAGTGCCCAGTGATATTTTAGATGACAACATGCAGCTCATCTTGTCTTCCACCCTGCAAATGCAAATACCTTCCAGTGTTTCCTGGAGCTTTTCAGTCTCTGAGGACAGCGAGGTGGTGTAATTGCAGCTGCTTCATTAGTGGGTGCTTTTCTCCATGGTCTTTTCTCCACACCTATGGACAGCACTTTCTCCCCTCTTCCTGCCTCTTCAGACGTCTGAATGCTGGGTTTATTCAGAAGCAAACTCCTACTGTTGAAGCAGTGGCTCTCTGATTGTACCCAGGGTTAAGTATTTTTATATAGTTTGCTTTCATGTATTTCCCTGAGTATATGATTTACTAGCACCTCCCCTTCTCATTTTGGGAGAAGCTCAGTAACTGGATGAGAATTTCTGCAAATTCCAGGGGGTTGACATTCTCAGGGACCCTGTTAGCTCTGCGTTCCTGCACCTTCAGAACCACTGGGCTCCTCTGCTCCCACCAACTGAAATTGGGGCCTTTCCTTTGATCTTACCCTAGAGTCACTCACACAAGAGACATGTATCATAGACTTTACTGAACGAGCTGGAACAATGGAGTTGTTTTATATCACAGCAAAAAACAGGTAAATATGTAAATATAATTGTTATTTTTTTACAACCATTTTTGGAGATTTTTCTCTTGCCTCCTTTCTCAATAGACATGAACCTCCACTAAATTGATTGCTAGCCCCTTTCCCCTCATCCCTGACTCCTTCAGAAGGCAGAAGTAGCCTCATTCAGTTTAGATTAAAAACAACAAAACAAGTTTTTCATCCTGCTACATAGTGTGAATAGAAAACAGAGAGAAATGAAGAAAACAGAAACCCTCACCATCATGCAAAAATGAACCCTGTCTCTTTTGCATATTGAAGCACTTCAGCTGTAGAAATACACACACACACACAGACACACACACACATGCACACGCACACACACACGCACACGTGCACACACACAGAGCCAGTCTTGCCTTAGATGGCTAAAACCTTCCCTGAGTCCCCAGTGACACTCCACCTCCATTTCGTCATTTCAGTTTTTTCCTCTTGGAGCCCAAAAGCCTTCAGAGAAAAGTGTGGCTCCTTGTTCTCATTTCATGTGGGTCCATGGCTAGGAGCCGTCCTGAATAGTTAGACAGGGAGGGAACATACCTGGAGAGAACAGAGTGGTAGAGAGAAGTACATCTAGGAGCTGCAAGGTTTATTTAGACACAAGGAGGATGATTCCTGTGAAGGAAAGCCACATTGTAGACCCCAGGGCATTTCCATGCTGTGCACACAATGGGCATCCTCAAAACTTTCATTACAAAAAGCTAGCACAAAAGACGAGTTCTAAAGCCTAGACACTTCCATCCTGCAGCTGAGCCCCCGCGTGGAGTTTCTCCAGCTCTTCACTGTAGCCTGTGGGGCATGGCTGGTACTCGACTCCGGAAGCCCCTGTCCAGGAGGAACAGCGATGATGCCACAGGCTACAGATGCCATAGACAGTGGCCAGTATGGCTGCCCCTAAGCCCAGGTGCCAGCAGAAGAAGATGGTAAGGAAGGAGATGTCCATGTGGTTTTCTGATCGCCAGGGCTGCCCGGAGGGAGGAACGTACAGCACCATGCAGATCTGCAGCAGCCAGGTGCTGAACACCAGCCCCATCCAGGTCTTGAGCACCCAGAGTGAGGGCTGGTCAGGGACCCAGACCTCGACGATGAGCACCAGGCCGACCAGGAGCGTGGGCACTATGAACAGGATGTGCACGCGGATCTCCAGGGTGCTCTTAGTCTCGATGTGGGCCGCCATCAGCAGCGCCAGTGTACAGAAGCTCAGGGCCTCGGCCGCTCGCTCCAGCTTCATGTTCTGCCGCGCCTGGCATGACTGGCTCACAATGTCCACCACGCCACTGAGCAGGAAGAACCCGTACATGGTGACATGCTGCCAGCCGTTCGTGAACAAGAATGGTCGCCGAGGGTCCTCCCAGTCAACAATCCTCAGACGGTTGACTCCGGGGGGGTAGAAGAACTCAGCAATGATGCCAGTCAGGCACATGAAGACCTTCACCATTGCTTCCACAGGTACCAGATTCCACCACCTGTGTCCTCGCTTCTCCTTTGGGGGCAGAGGGGGTTTGAGAAACCTCTGTCCCCGTAGCAGGGCCAAGGATACCAGCACTGAGTAGTAAAGTGAGAAGAAGAAGAAGAAGACCGCTGGCAGCAGATGTCCCTTGAAGGTACCCATTGACTCCATGTGTGTCTGAGCCGACAGTGTGAGAGCTGGAAGATGAGCAGCAACCTCCCAGAGCTCCCTCGCAGGCGAGGGTGGCTGCTTCTGAGCGGCAGAGATCTTCCTGTTCCAGCCCCGCCCCAGCCTCCCACGCTCCTGTGTTAGAAGCTCCTGAGTTCCTCCCAGGGTGGGTCTCTTTCAAAGACGTGGCGCTTGACCTCACTCTCTTCTTCATTTAGATCAGCTACACTTGGAATTGACACCTCTGCACCTCACTGCCAGAACTGTTCCACCCTTTCTCTGCTGCCCTTCCACTTCTCTCATCAACAGAGAGGGAGGAGGGGAAGAATTAAGGTACTCCAGCAAAAAAAGGGGTGGTGGCTGGTCCTGGCCGGATGGCTCAGTGGTAGAGCATCGGCCAGTGTGTGGATATCCTGGTTCGATTCCCGGCCAGGGCACACAGGAGAAGCACCCATCTGCTTCTCCACCCCTTCCCCTCTCATTGCTCTCTGTCTCTCTCTTATCCTCCTGCAGCCATGGCTTGATTGGAGCCAGTTGGTCCCCGGTGCTGAGGATGGCTCCATGGCCTCAGCCTCAGACAATAAGAAGAGCTTAGTTGCTGAGCAACGTAGCAATGCCCCAGATGGGCAGAGCATCACTCTCTAGTGGGCTTGCTGGGTGTAGTGGGCTTGCCAGGTGGATCCTGGTCCCAGTGCCTGCAGGAGTCTGAATCTGCCTCCCCTCTTCTTACTGAGTAAGAAAAAAAAAAGGGGGTGGTGGTGGCTGACTCTCTTCTGTGACTGTCTGTAGGTGCCAGACACGTTGCATATATTTTTTTCTCATTTAAATGCTTCAACAACTTTGTGAGGGAATTATTGTTAAACAAATTTTACAGATAATATCAAGGTTGAGAGAGGTGAAGGGGTACCCACAAGGTAACACAAATAGCAGCCATCATAGCAGAGCCAGCAAGGGGCCCCAGGTCTATTTTTCTGTTTACAAAGTTCAGAGTTTGTGCACGGCAAAATGACTGAATCTCAGCTCCAACGTTTGCAAGTCTCACTATTATGAGGAAGTTACTCTGTCTTCTTGAGCCTCAGTTTCCTGATCAGTAGAATGGGAAAATAATAACTTCATAGGTTTGTTGTGAAGATTAAATAGAATAATGTATGTAGAATGTCTGAATCATAATAAATACTCAACAAATAGTACTGATTATTAGTAATTTTACTATTATTATCATGAACATTCCTCGCTAAATTCCTATGATGCTAAAATTATGCAAGTATTTCTGTGAATGATACTGAACCAGGAATCATAAATTTTAAAAAGTAAAAAAATTATATTAAAAATTATGAAGTTTTTATGAATAGAAATTAAACATCACATTTATTTATTTATATAACAAATTATTATTCACAGATTTCAAAAGAAAAGCAAACTGAAAATTTTGTTTTTACATATATAACAAAATATTAGTCTCCTTATGATATAAAGAGCTCTTATAACTCAAAACATTAAAAATGAATACCTTAGTAGGAAAGTGAGCAAAGGACATAAAGTGGCTATTCATCCAAGAAAAACAGTAAATACCTAATAAACCTGTGACATTCAAGGTAGTAAACCTCACTGGTAAGCAAGTAACAATAATGAAATCTTCATACCTATTATAAACTGAAAGTTTGTCTCCCCTCAATGTTGATATGTTGATGCTCTATCCCCCAACATGATGCTATTTGAAGGTGGGGCCTTTAGGAGATGATTAGATTTAATTTAATAATGATTAGATCTGATGAGGTCATGAGAGTCAGACCCTCAGGATAGAATTAGTGCTCTTATAAAAAGAGGAAGAGAGAAAGATGTCTCAGAAGAATGTATATTCTGTTGTTATTGGGTAGAGTGCTCATATCTGTTTGTTTGTTAGTCAAATAAGTTTGTAAATATGATATATATGTTTGCTCGCTTATAGTTTGCATTGTGTGTGGGAGACAGGCTGTAGGCTGGCAAGGTCCTTATAGCCTAAGGCTTGGTTTTAAGACTAAGCCTTTCCCACCCTTTTAATACTAAGGTCTTCTCAAAACTGAGCTTTTCCCCACACCCTTGACTGTTGCATAATGTGGGGTGGTGTACTCTTATGAGGAATCCTATTTATGTCTCAGATGAGTGGCTTTGTATCAGAGACTTCCTTATTTGTACATTGACTTAAAGGCTTTAATTTCTACATCATAAGATAAGGCAGACTGGGGGCTCTCTCTCAGATCCTGCCATCATCAGCACTGCAGAGGAGAGGCAGCTAAGATAGCGGAGTGCTGAAGGAGCAGCTAGTTTGTGCAGAGTTTGTGCAGAGTGAAGGAGATGGGGAACAGAGGTGAAAAGGCTGGTGGGACCTTTGATTCTAGGAATACTTGGATGAGTCAGTGGCTTTGGGAGCCCTGAATGAAAAGGGAAGTGTTTTCCCACTGTGTGTTTTTATTTGCCCGCCGAGTGCAAGCTAGGATTAAAGCTAATGGCCCACCAGTTCTTGGCTCCATTGTTTCATTACCATCTGTTCAAATCAAATGCAAACCTGCACCGGCCAGGCGACTGTGATGGTGGCTGTGGCTACTGGCCTTACATTAATGTAGTTGGTGTATTGTGTCATTCAAGTCCTCTGTGTCCTTATCTTCTGTCTAGTGGTTCTTTCCATGTGCGTACACTGGGAAAAGCCATGTGAGCAGACAGAGACAGTGGCTGTCTACAAGCCAGGAGAGGGCTCTTATCAGAACCCAGCCATGTTGGCACCCTGACCTCAGACTTCCAGCCTATAAAATATCTTCCAGCTTGTGAATAACTGTAATTTAAGCTACTCAGGCTATGTCATTTGTTAGAGCAGACCAAGTTGACTAAGATACAATGTTGGTCCGGTGAGGTGGGGCGCTGAAATGTGGAAGCAGCTTTGGAACTGAGTAATGGATAGCGGCTAAAGAGTGTTGAGGTCCATAGAGTGCCATGAAGGAAGAGTTAAAGGTGATCAGGGAAGGGCTAAGGAAAAAAAGAGAGCTTCCAAGAGAGTACATAAGTAATCATGAAGAATGTTAGCATGAATATGATTCTAAAGGCTATTCTAGTGAGCTCTCAGATGGGAATGAGGGACATGTTATTAGACAATGGAGAAAAGGTAAATCTTATAATGTGGCAAAGGACTTGATTGAACTATGTTCAGTTCTAGTGTTTTGTGGAAGGTAGAACTTATGAGAAATAAAATGACATGTTCAGCTGAGAAGTTTTCTAACCAAAGTTGAAAGAGATACTTGGTGTCTCCTGTTTACAGTAAAATGCAAAAAAGAGAAAAATGATTTGAAGAAGCAATTGTTAAGCAAACAAACAAAAACAAAACAAAACAAAAAAACCCCAGAACTTAAAGATTTGAAAAATCTCAGTCTGTACAATATTATAAAAAATGAGAAACTTGTTCTGAAGAGAACATTAAGGGTGTGTGGCTCAACAATCCTTCGATAAGGATATTAGTATAGGTTATGAACCACAGATCTAATCGGCCAGCCATCGCATCGAGACACTGCCAGTTTGAATTGAAGGAGACAGGACAGAGACCAAATGAAGGAAGGCTCTTGGACTGCTTAGATCCTACTGGACTGGACCACAGAACTAGTTGGCTGTGAATGTGTGCTGTTCTTCAAGACAAAGAAGAGTGGTCCTGAAGGCAGTTCAGAGATGATCAGGGCTGGTTTTAACTGGCCAGACAGTTACCACCTGGAAACTTGGGACTGGGGCCACCCAGATCTGTGGTGCCAACCCACCCAGCAGAGCCACAGGAGTGAAATTGCCACCCCACTGAGTCCACCATTCCAAAGGCCAGAGAAAAGAGCATTAAACCAAAGGGAATTATTCTCCAGCCATAAAATTTAAATAGTTGTCATACTTGTTTGGGACCATCACACCTTTTTTCCAATTTCTCCCTTTTGGAGTGGGAATGTTTACCTCTGCCTGTCCCATGACTGTATTTCGAAGCATATAACTTTTCTGGTTTCACAGGATCACAGCAGGGGAGGAGTTTTGCTTCAGGGTTACTCATACCTGTGTCTCACACATACCTAATTTAGATATTTAGATGAGATTAGATTTTAGAGTTGATGCTGCAGTTAGTTGAAACTTTTGGGATGAAGTAAATATATTTTGCATATATTCATGATTTTAGGGGGGCCAAAGGCAGAATGATATGGGCTGAATAGGCCCCCAAATTCATATATTGAAACCATAACTCCCAGTGTGATGGTAGTTGGAGGTGGGGCCTTTGGAAGACAATTAAGTTTAGATGAGGTTATGAGGGTGGTCCCTTCATGATGGGATCCATGTCATAGGAAGATAAAGAGAAACCTGAACTCTCTCTGCCATGTGAGGACTTAGCAAGAATGTAGCTATCTGCAAACCAGGAAGTGGGTCTTCACCAAGAGCTAACTTGACTGGCCTCTTGACTGTGTACTTCTCAGCCTCCAGAACTAGAGAAATAAATATCTGCTGCTTAAACCACTCAGCCTGTGGTATTTTGTTATGATAGCCTAAACTGGCTAACACATTGACCCATTGGTTAAGAGCATGTTATTTACACAAATTTGTGAATTTTGTTTTCTTTCTGTCATTGATTTCTAACTTCATCCCACTGTGGTTGAAGACACTTTGTATGATACCTTTCTTTTTAAAATTATTGATATGACTTGTGGCCTAACATGTGGCCTATCCTGGAGAATGTCCCATGTACACTTAAAAAAAATGTGTATTCTATTTTTGTTGGGTAGCATTTTCATATATGTTTGTTAGATTTAGTTGATTTATTGTGTTTTTCAGGTCCTCTATTTCCTTCCTTATCTCTGTCTGGTTGTTCTATCCATTCCTGAGAGTGGCATATTGAAGTCTCCAACTATTATTATATAATTGGTTATTTCTCATTTCAGTTCTGTTCATTTTTGCTTCATATATTTTGAAGGTTTGTTATTAGGTGGGTAAATGTTTATAGTATTTCTATCTTCTTGCTGTATTCAACCTTTTATTAATATGTATTGAACCTTTTATTAATGTTTTTCTTTGTTTCTATAATGCAGGAGTTCAAGACCAGGTATGTCTGAAAAAACCACAGATATTCTGAAAAAACCACAAGGAGGACCAGATGGAGCAGACACAGCCTTTATTACTCACGTTACAGGGGAAATCCAATGATTGTCAGTTGGGCAAGCAAGATTCACATCAGCCACATGGGCGTCCAGGCTTATAAAGCAGTTAGACAATGGTGGCACAAAGCCAAAGACAGAGAGCGTACGTGCTGGGAGTCAGGAAATGGAAGCCTTCTTCAAGTTATGCTTGTTCCTTGGCACAACATGGCACACATTCAAGAGTGGATGGCCCCAGGCCTGACCAGGCGGTGACACAGTGAATAGAGCATTGGACTGGGATGCCAAGGACCCAGGTTCAAGACCCCGAGGTCGCCAGCTTGAGCACAGGCTCATCTGGTTTGAGCAAAAGCTCACCAGCTTGGACCCGAGGTCGCTGTCTCGAGCAAGGGGTTACTCGGTCTGCTGAAGGCCCGCGGTCAAAGCACATATGAGAAAGCAATCAATGAACAACTAAGGTGTTGCAATGAAAAACTGATGATTGATGCTTCTCATCTCTCCATTCCTGTCTGTCTATCCCTCTCTCTGACTCTCTTTCTGTCTCTGTAAAAAAAAAAAAAAAAAAGAGTGGATGGCCCCAGGCTGTGGGCCATCTGCCAGCAGGTGTAGAAGGGCCTTGTCCAGCATTAACCCTACACTCTACCCTGACATTGCTCTTCTACCTCATAATCTATGTGAAATTCTTCCTATATACACCCATGTGAGCTGAACAGTAATACATTGCATTTAAATACTACAGACACAGTATAAGCTACAAATGAGTACCAGCAAGAAAAGACAGATACCTATAATGCTTAATAGTGTGTACTTTAAGCCTGCTTCTGGGGAAAACCACCAACTTGTAACAGGGTCAGGTCCTAGAATTTTTATCTTAACTGTTTCTTTGGCTATAGCCACCAATGCCTGGGACATGTTGTAGGCATTATCAGGGATGTAAACATAACATTCGGTGTGTAACAGGGTGCAAGTGCCTCCCTGAACTGCTGTGAGCATGTTCAAAGCCATCCTATTTTGCAAAACAACCTGGCGTATTTCGGTTACCTCATCAGTCAATAGGGGGTAGCTTCTCTGGAACGGTTAAAAGCAGAGGTCACATGACAGGCCAGGGCATCTACAGCCTGCAGTGTCACAATGTTACCTATAGGCAGGGTGAAGAAAGCCAAAGGATATTTCTACCAGGCTATGTGTCATACCCAATATCAGGTCTCGATGCTAGCCCAATTGTGTGTTATTCCTGGCAACGTATTTAAAACATGGCCAGGTGTGTAAGGATGTACTCAGGAACACCTTTGAGTCCAGTTGTAAGGCAGGAAGGGCTGACCACAAGATGTACAGATCCAGAGGGTTCTCTACAAGATGGGGAAGGCCCTTGTCTGGAAGATTGCATTCTGTTGACCCCAGAAGTTGTTGGCAGTGGTGTGGTTATGTTTTCACACAAAGCCTGTGGTAGCCACCCCAGGCGGTGGGTTACATTACCAGTGCCGTTAGTTCTTTCAATGCAATGAAGGACCAGGATGCATAATTTGACACATATAGTGGCCAGCCAGCTTAGTTCAGTCTAAACAGCATGACTAAGAGGTGGTTGGACCATGCTTGAGTCTGGTTCCCGACCAGCCATACGTCCTCTTGGACAAGGTGTAATGAATATCTTTTCTTTGGTGTTGTTGAGGGTAAGGTCAGTGTAATTTTATCTCAGCAACCAGGTCTATTCTAATTGCCTACTATGTTCTCCTTCAAGGATCCTGGCTCTTAATTCTTTCAGGAAAAAAGGGGCACAAGGTCTCTTCTGTAGCTGCTTCTTGTTGAAGAAGGGCGATGTTTTCCTTCAGAGCCAAGAGATCCTTGCTTTTTGTGGGAGGGATGATGAGGCCTGGGAATGGAAGGAGGTGGAGATGGTATCGAGAGGTGGTGTTCCCTGAGTACAAGTAGGACTTGTAACCTGGTGGAGATAAACTGTGTTGCAAATCTTAGTATTACTGTGGCAAAAGCCAGAATGACAAAAATTATGATGAATAGTTTGAGGTAGGAAAACTAGAGAAATTAAGGATCCAGTTTAGTTTCTGATATTCATAACTGTGTGTTATACATTCTATTGAAACATGATTTTCCCCCTAAAATTACTCTCATTTTTATTAAAAAGCAAAATTAAGACCAATCTATTTACTGTATGAAGTCCAGTTCCAATTTGGCCTGATTACTTGCATAAACACAGCAAGACTAGCAATTGATTATACAGGCTTTTTAAATTTTGTTTTGCTGAAATTTCATAAGGAATATTAGACTGAGCCTTAATTAGCTCTTCTGAGCAAAGAGCCAAGCCACATAGTTGCTATAGGCTTCGCCTGCAGTATTTAGAGATTTGAGTGAATACCCTAAGCTCTTGAGGCACCCCTCCCAAATGTCTTGAGGTTCTTTCCTTGCTATCTCCTAGGAAAGCAACCTTTGTCTCCCACCTAGAAAGACTTGCTAGCAAGGTATCGGGCCATTTCTCCAAGGAATGTTATCGGCTTCAAATTGAATCTCAATTCTCTATGGCTTTCTGGTGACATCCAGAGTCCAAGCATGTCCTTTCCAGACATGACATTCCAGTCAAAGTCTCGATTAATAAAACTACAATTGGAAACCGTTTCTGTGTGTCTTATAAAAAGAACAGATTCTCATTGAATTTATGCAAACAAATATATTACTATTATACTAATACTTACTTATTAAGAGTTTCCAGCCCTGGCCGGATAGCTCAGTTGGTTAGAGCAGTGGTCCCCAACCTTTTTTGGGCCATGGACCGGTTTAATGTCAGAAAATATTTTCACAGACCAGCCTTTAGGGTGGGACGGATAAATGTATCACATGACCGAGACAAGTGTCAAGAGTGAGTCTTAGACAGATGGGAATCTGGTCATTTAAAAAAAATAAAACATTATTCAGACTTAAACATAAATAAAATGGAAATAATGTAAGTTATTTATTCTTTCTCTGAGGGCTGGTACCAAATGGCCCACGGACCAGTACTGGTCCGCGGCCCAGGGGTTAGGGACCACTGGGTTAGAGCATTGCCCCGAACGAAGTACAGAGCTTGCTGATTTGATCTCAGGTCCGGGCACATACAGGAATAGATCAATGTTCCTGTCTTTCTCTCTCTCTCCCTTCCTCGCTCACTAAAATTAATTTAAAAAATAAAAAAGTTGCCAGATTCTGGAAGGATTAAGTAGAGAAATTTAAATGTCCCAATATTGCTTATAAAAACATACTTTACTAAATTTCTTTAAGAAATAAGTTTTCTTATATTTGGAAAACAAAAAGATTTAAAAATCAACAATGTCTTGAACAAAGTCATAAAAATAATGATTTTTTTTGTGTGTGACAGAGACAGGAACGGAGAGAGGGACAGACAGGCAGGAAGGGAGAGAGATGAGAAGCATCAATTCTAAATTTTTTTATTTTTATTTTATTTTATTTATTCATTTTTAGAGAGGAGAGAGAGAGGGAGAGAGAGAGATAGAGAGGGAGAAAGAGAGGAGGGGGGAGGAGCTGGAAGCATCAACTCCCATATGTGCCTTGACCAGGCAAGCCCAGGGTTTCAAACCGGCGACCTCAGCATTTCCAGGTCGATGCTTTATCCACTGCGCCACCACAGGTCAGGCAACATCAATTCTTTATTGTAGCTCCTTAGTCTCCTTAGTTGTTCATTGCTTTCTCATATGTACCTTGACTGGGGCGGGGGAGGAGGGGACTGCAGCAGAGCAAGTGATCCCTTGCTCTAACCAGTGACCTTGCACTCAAGCCAGCAACCTTGGGCTTCAAGCTAGTGACCTTGGGCTCAAGCCAGCAACCTTGGGCTTCAAGCTAGTGACCTTGGGCTCAAGCCAGGGACCACGGGGTCATGTCTATGATCCCATGTTCATGCCAGCGACCCTGAGCTCAAGCTGGCAACCTCAGGGCTTTGAACCTGGACCCTCCGGCCTGACCAGGCGGTGGCACAGTGGATAGAGCATCGGACTGGGATGCAGAGGACCAAGGTTCGAGACCCTGAGGTTGCCAGCTTGAGTGCAGACTCATCTGGTTTGAGGAAAAGCCCACCAGCTTGAACCCAAGGTCACTGGCTCCAGCAAGGGGTTGCTCGGTCTGCTGAAGGCCGGCGGTCAAGGCACATATGAGAAAGCAATCAATGAACAACTAAGGTGTTGCAACGCCCAATGAACCTGGACCCTCCGTGTCCCTGTCCAATGCTCTATCCACTGCGCCACTGCCATAGAGAATTGAGATTCACTGATCAGACTAAAAATAATTATTTTTAGTCTATTTAGTCCTATTCAATTTCTGTTTATCCTGATTACTAATCACTATTTTTTTTATTTATTGATTTTTTAATTGATTTTTTTAGAGAGAGGGGAGAGAGAGAGAAGGGGGAGGAGCAGGAAGCATCAACTCCCATATGTGCCCTGACCAGGCAAGCCCAGGGTTTCGAACCGGCAACCTCAGTGTTCCAGGTCGACGCTTTATCCCACTGCGCCACCACAGGTCAGGCCCTAATCACTATTTTTTTTAAAATTTATTTTTTACAGAGACAGAGAGTGAGTCAGAGAGAAGGATAGACAGGGACAGACAGACAGGAATGGAGAGAGATGAGAAGCATCAATCATTAGTTTTTCATTGTGCATTGCAACACCTTAGTTGTTCATTCATTGCTTTCTCATATGTGCCTTGACCGCGGGCCTTCAGCAGACCGAGTAACCCCTTGCTTGAGCCAGCGACCTTGGGTCCAAGCTGGTGAGCTTTGCTCAAACCAGATGAGTCTGCACTCAAGCTGGCGACCTCGGGGTTTTGAACCTGGGTCCTTCCGCATCCCAGTCCGACGCTCTATCCACTGCGCCACCTCCTGGTCAGGCTACTAATCACTATTTTTTTTTTTAATAAATTTTTATTAATGGTAATGGGATGACATTAATAAATCAGGGTACATATATTCAAAGAAAACATGTCTAGGTTATTTTGTCATCAAATTATGTTGCAAACCCCTTGCCCAAAGTCAGATTGTCCTCCGCCACCCTCTATCTAGTTCTCTGTGCCCCTCCCCCTCCCCCTAACTCTCTCCCTCCCTCCCTCCCATGTCCTCCCTCCCCCCCCCACCCTTGGTAACCACCACACTCTTGTCCATGTCTCTTAGTCTCATTTTTATGTTCCACCAATGTATGGAATCATGTAGTTCTTGTTTTTTTCTGATTTACTTATTTCACTCCTTATAATGTTATCAAGATCCCACCATTTTGCTGTAAATGATCCGATGTCATCATTTCTTATGGCTGAGTAGTATTCCATAGTGTATATGTGCCACATCTTCTTTATCCAGTCTTCTATTGAAGGGCTTTTTGGTTGTTTCCATGTCTTGGCCACTGTGAACAGTGCTGCAATGAACATGGGGCTACATGTGTCTTCACGTATCAATGTTTCTGAGGTTTTGGGGTATATACCCAGTAGAGGGATTGCTGGGTCATAAGGTAGTTCTATTTGCAGTTTTTTGAGGAACCACCATACTTTCCTCCATAATGGTTGTACTACTTTACAGTCCCACCAACAGTGAATGAGGGTTCCTTTTTCTCCACAGCCTCTCCAACATTTGCTATTACCCGTCTTGTTGATAATAGCTAATCTAACAGGAGTGAGGTGGTATCTCATTGTAGTTTTGATTTGCATTTCTCTAATAACTAATGAAGCTGAGCATCTTTTCATATATCTGTTGGCCATTTGTATCTCTTCCTGGGAGAAGTGTCTGTTCATGTCCTCTTCCCATTTTTTTATTGGATTGTTTGTTTGTTGTTGAGTTTTATGAGTTCTTTGTAAATTTTGGATATTAGGCCCTTATCTGAGCTGTCGTTTGAAAATATCAGTTCCCATATAGTTGGCTGTCTGTTTATTTTGATATCAGTTTCTCTTGCTGAGCAAAAACTTTTAATTCTGATGTAGTCCCATTCATTTATCTTTGCCTTCACTTCTCTTGCCATTGGAGTCAAGTTCATAAAATGTTCTTTAAAACCCAGGTCCATGATTTTAGTACCTATGTCTTCTTCTATGTACTTTATTGTTTCAGGTCTTATATTTAGGTCTTTGATCCATTTTGAATTAATTTTAGTACACGGGGACAGGCTGTAGTCGAGTTTCATTCTTTTGCATGTGGCTTTCCAGTTTTCCCAACACCATTTGTTGAAGAGGCTTTCTTTTCTCCATTGTGTGTTGTTGGCCCCTTTATCAAAGATTATTTGACCATATATATGTGGTTTTATTTCTGGGCTTTCTATTCTGTTCCATTGGTCTGAGTGTCTATTTTTTTGGCAATACCATGCTGTTTTGATTATCGTGGTCCTATAATATAGTTTAAAGTCAGGTATTGTAATGTCCCCAGCTTCATTCTTTTTCCTTAGGATTGTTTTGGCTATTCGGGGTTTTTTATAGTTCCATATAAATCTGATGATTTTTTGTTCCATTTCTTTAAAAAATCTCATAGGAATTTTGATGGGAATTGCATTAAATTTGTATATTGCTTTGGGTAATATGGCCATTTTGATTAAATTTATTCTTCCTATCCAAGAACAAGGAATATTTTTCCATCTCATTGTATCTTTTTCGATTTCCCTTAACAATGCTTTGTAATTTTCATTATATAGGTCCTTTACGTTCTTTGTTATGTTTATTCCTAGGTATTTTATTTTTTTTGTTGCAATCGTGAAGGGGATTATTTTTTTGAGTTCGTTTTCTAATATTTCATTGTTGGCATATAGAAAGGCTATGGACTTTTGTATGTTAATTTTGTATCCTGCGACCTTACTGTATTGGTTTATTGTTTCTAATAATCTTTTTGTGGAGTCCTTCGGGTTTTCGATGTATAGGATCATATCATCAGCAAAAAGTGATAGCTTTACTTCTTCTTTTCCGATATGGATGCCTTTTATTTCTTTGTCTTGTCTGATTGCTCTGGCCAGAACTTCTAGCACCACGTTGAATAAGAGTGGAGAGAGTGGACAACCCTGTCTTGTTCCTGATTTAAGGTAGAAAGTCCTCAGTTTTATGCCGTTTAATAGGATGTTGGCTGATGGTTTATCATATATGGCCTTTATCATGTTGAGATATTTTCCTTCTATACCCATTTTGTTGAGAGTCTTAAACATAAAATTGTGTTGTATTTTATCAAAAGCCTTTTCTGCATCTATTAATAAGATCATGTGGTTTTTGTTCTTTGTTTTGTTGATATGGTGTATTACGTTAACCGTTTTGCGTATGTTGAACCATCCTTGAGATTCTGGGATGAATCCCACTTGATCATGATGTATTATTTTTTTAATATGTTGTTGTATTCGGTTTGCCAGTATTTTGTTTAGTATTTTAGCATCTGTATTCATTAGAGATATTGGTCTGTAGTTTTCTTTCTTTGTGCCATCCTTGCCAGGTTTTGGTATGAGGGTTATGTTGGCCTCATAAAATGTGTTTGGAAGTATTGCTTCTTCTTCAATTTTTTGGAAGACTTTGAGTAGAATAGGAACCAAGTCTTCTTTGAATGTTTGATAGAATTCACTAGTATAACCGTCTGGGCCTGGACTTTTATTTTTGGGGAGATTTTTAATAGTTTTTTCTATTTCCTCCCTGCTGATTGGTCTGTTTAGGCTTTCTGCTTCTTCATGACTCAGTCTAGGAAGGTTGTATTGTTCTAGGAATTTATCCATTTCTTGTAGATTGTTGTATTTGGTGGCATATAATTTTTCATAGTATTCTACAATAATTCTTTGTATATCTATGATGTCTGTGGTGATCTCTCCTCTTTCATTTTGGATTTTATTTATTTGAGTCCTGTGTCTTTTTTCCTTGGTGAGTCTTGCCAAGGGTTTGTCAATTTTGTTGATCTTTTCAAAGAACCAGCTCCTTGTTTTATTGATTTTTTCTATAGTTTTTCTGTTCTCTATTTCATTTATTTCTGCTCTGATTTTTATTATCTCCTTTCTTCGGCTGGTTTTGGGTTGTCTTTGTTCTTCTTTTTCTAGTTCCTTAAGGTGTGAAGTTAAGTGGTTTACTTCGGCTCTCTCTTGTTTGTTCATATAGGCCTGAAGTGATATGAACTTTCCTCTTATTACTGCTTTTGCTGCGTCCCAGAGATTCTGATATGTCGTATTTTCATTTTCATTTGTCTGTATATATCTTTTGATTTCTGCGCTTATTTCTTCTTTGACCCATTCATTTTTTAGAAGTATGTTGTTTAGTTTCCACATTTTTGTGGGTTTTTCCCCCTCTTTTTTGCAGTTGAATTCTAGTTTCAAGGCTTTATGATCAGAAAATATGCTTGGTACAATTTCAATTTTTCTAAATTTGCTGATATTGTCTTTGTGGCCCAACATATGGTCAATTCTTGAGAATGTTCCATGTACACTAGAGAAAAATGTATACTCTGTCGCTTTGGGATGAAGTGTCCTGTAGATGTCTATCATATCCAGGTGTTCTAGTATTTCGTTTAAGGCCACTATATCTTTATTGATTCTCTGTTTGGATGACCGATCTAGAGCCGTCAGCGGTGTATTGAGGTCTCCAAGTATGATTGTATTTTTGTTAGTTTTTGTTTTAAGGTCAATAAGTAGCTGTCTTATATATTTTGGTGCTCCTTGGTTTGGTGCATATATATTAAGGATTGTTATGTCTTCTTGATTCAACTTCCCCTGAATCATTATGAAATGACCATTTTTGTCTCTGAGTACTTTTTCTGTCTTGTAGTCAGCATTATTAGATATGAGTATTGCTACACCTGCTTTTTTTTGGGTGTTGTTTGCTTGGAGTATTGTTTTCCAGCCTTTCACTTTGAATTTGTTTTTATCCTTGTTGCTTAGATGTGTTTCTTGTAGGCAGCATATAGTTGGATTTTCTTTTTTAATCCATTCTGCTACTCTGTGTCTTTTTATTGGTAAATTTAATCCATTTACATTTAGTGTAATTATTGACACTTGTGGGTTCCCTACTGCCATTTTATAAATTGCTTTCTGTTAGTTTTGTATCTAGTTTGATTCTTCTCTTTTGTTTTTCTATCATTTGTTTTTGTTTGTTTGTGTTCCATACTTCTTTCCTCTGTTGCTACCTTTTTTAAGTCAAGTGTTTTTGTGGTGGTTTTTTTAAGGGTGGTTACCATTAAGTAATGAAAAGGGTACCTACCATATTCATTGTAGTACCCTATCTTATAAGTATTTCTGCACTTCATCATCCTTTGCTACTGTTAATCTCCATCCTCTCCCCCCCCTTTTTTCCTTTGTTGTCACAGTTTAAGTTTGGTTTTATTGTGTTCTTGGTGGAGCTGTTACTTGTGGTGTTGTTTTCTTTTGTTCTTTGAATCTGGTTGGAAAACCCCCCTTAGTATTTCCTGGAGTGGGGGCTTTCTGTTGATAAATTCTCTCATCTTTTCTGTATTTGTGAATGTTTTTATATCTCCTTCATACTTGAAGGATAGCTTTGATGGGTATAGTATTCTTGGCTGAAAGTTCCTCTCTTTCAGGGCTTTAAATATTGGGGTCCACTCTCTTCTAGCTTGTAGAGTTTCTGCTGAGAAATCTGATGATAATCTAATAGGCCTTCCTTTATATGTTGTACTCTTCTTTTCCCTGGCTGCCTTGAGAATTTTTTCTTTGTCATTGGTTTGTGTCATCTTTATTATGATGTGCCTTGGAGTGGGTTTGTTGGGGTTAAGAAAACTTGGTGTTCTGTTTGCTTCTTGAATTTGAGGCTTTAGTTCCTTCCACAGGCTTGGGAAGTTCTCGTCTATTATTTGTTTGAGTATATTCTCCATTCCATTTTCTTTCTCTTCTCCCTCTGATATACCTATTATTCTTATGTTATTCTTTCTGATGGAGTCAGACAATTCCTGTAGGGCTTTCTCATTTTTTATTATTTTTGAGTCTTTTTCTTCTTCTCTCTGTTGTGCCTCAAGTTGTTTGTCTTCTATTTCACTAATCCTATCTTCAATCTGGGCTGTTCTGTTAGATAAGCTTGTTATCTCGTTTTTCAGCTCGTGAATTGAGTTTTTCATTTCTGTTTGATTTGTTTTTATAGTTTCAATTTCCTTGGTAATATATTCTTTGTGTTCATTGAGTTGTTTTCTGCTCTCCCTATATTGCCTTTCTGTGTTTTCTTGTATATCTCTGAGTATTTTTAAGATTTCTATTTTAAATTCTCTGTCATTTAGCTCCAAGGCTTCCAATATGTTAAGTCTTTTCTCCATAGATTTTTCCACATCTATTTGTGTTACCTCTCTTTCTTTTGTATCCATAATATTCGATTTCCTCTTTCTTATTGGCATCTGAGGGTGGTCTTATTGATAGCACTAATTAGAATTAATAAAGAGTAAAAAGAAAAAAAAAAGGGTAAAACACCCCACAAAAAAAAACAGTAATAATTTATTATTTCCCCCTTTTTTTTCTCTCTTCTCTTTCCCTCCTCTCCCCTCCTCAGGGAAATATTGTGCCTATAATGGAGGGCCTGATTTGGGGTGAAGAGTTCAAGGGGCAAAAAAAAGGGAGTAGGGACCTACTAAATGCAAAAAAAAAAAAAAAAGGAAGAAAATCTTAGACAAGCATAAGATGATTTGCTTGTAAGTGATGGTCAACTAAGAGATATAATGAGAGCGATAAGAGGGAATCAGAAAAAAGGACCAAAAAAGAATAATAAAGAAGAAAAAATAAAAATAATAAGTAAAAATCTGTTGTATTAAGTGGAGCGAAGACTAAATACAATGGAGACCTTGGGTTGGGAGGACCCAAAATGCCACAAAAATAAACAAACAAGAGAAAAAAAATAAATAAAAACAAAAGCAAAAAAGAGAAATAATGCCAAAAAAAAGCCTTGAGTCCCAAATTAACTAATTAGTTCATGATTGAGGATTATATGGGAGGAAAGTAAAATGAGAAAAGAAAAAACGAATAGAAAGGAAAAAATAAGAAAAAGAGAAAAACGAAAGAAGAAATAAAATAGGAGAAAAAAACAAAATAAAGCAAGACAAAAAAAAAAACAAACAAACAAAAAAACAAAAGAGGAGAGAGTGAGAGTTAAGTGTTTTGGAGTATAACCTTAAAGGAGGGTGAGGATGAAGAAGAAAAATAAAATGCAACACTCATGGGTAGTGTAGTTCAAGAAAGGGGAAGCATAAGATGGGCAGAGAATAGAAGGACCGAGGTGGAGGAAATAAAGGCAAAAAGATAGAAGAAACAAACAACAACAACAACAACAACAACAAAAAATTAGTGGATCAAGTTGTAAAGTCTGGGTTTTTCTTGATTTTGAGAGGTTAACTTCTTCCTTTTTCTTTTCTCTCCCTCTTCCTAGTCGGTGACTCTGTACCCCAGGCTCTGCCCCTGTGTCACTCTTAGGTAGGGATTTGCAGTTGATGGGATTCTATGGCAATGTCATATAATTGGCTTTAGTCTTGCTGGAAGTAAAGGCTTGTTGGCGTTTGCAGGGTCCAACGATGAGAGAGTTTGCTTTCCTGGATTCTCTCTCCTAGTCCCCCCTTTCTGAATTAGCAGCCTGGTGATCCAGCTATAAGGCTGCAACTGCTTCTGCCTGGGGAGTAAGAGGCTCAAAGAGCTGGGAAATCCCCACTCTATCCCCACTCAGTGCAAGGCTTTGGGAAAGGCTCTGAGAGTCAGGGCCTCCAGTGTAATCAGGCGGGGGTGGGAGTCAATTGTTGTCAAGGTGACTGTTCAGCGCCTATCATTTAGTTGGACCTCTCAACCCAGGCTTTCCACACTTTGTAGCCTGTTTTTGCAGGGAAGAAGAGGCACTAGTCTCTGCTTACGACTAGTGTAGTATAGACCTTATTATCTGCCAAGTCCTTCTTGTTAGCGTTTATCCCTGAATATGGAGGCTCTATCAATCAGAAGTTGCCCCCGCCCCTTTAGCGAGAGGCACTAAAAAATATCACGCCTCTTGTCTTGGATCGCTGAACTGAGATCTTATCAATTAGAACCGAGGGTGCGCATATTTTATGGGTTAAGCTAATTTCAGTGATTGGGTCGCAGCTGTGCTTCCGAAGGTATTTTAGGCTGCCTGCGCGCGCCCCTCCCCCAATGCTTGATTGTTAGCTTGAATGGCTGGGTGAGGTGCCCCACCCACGGAGAGAATCTCCCAAGCCTCTCCCGCTCGCCCTGCCGCTGGCGGCTGGACCGCACCAGGCGCAGGATAATGGAGCCCCCTGGGTGTGCGGGCCAGCAGGGCGCCCTGGGCGTGTGGAATGCCCAAGGCACGCGCGCGAATGGGGCGCTCCGGGCACCAGTGGCCGGCGACCCCCACTCGCAGTGTGCGGGCCGCTGGGAACATCAGCGGTGCCCAACCGGACCGGGCGGCTCACGGCGGCAGCTCGCAGTTCCCAAGTATATGGGCTGACTCACCGCAGGCGCACTTCCTCGCGGCTTGAATGAGCGTCGCTGCGGTAGCTTCCTCCACACCCTCGTCTCTCAGATTCAAGTGATAACAGTCCTTTTGCTTTCAGTTTGTGTGGAACTCCGCTCCGAGGATAAATTTTTCTGTTTCTAGTTGATAAATTTGTTGTGATTTAGGAGAGAGCTGTCGGACGCGCTTCTCACGGCGCCATTTCCGTGACGTCACTTAAAAATGTACTACTAATCACTATTTTTATGAATCTAGTTATATCCTAGAATTCTATAACTCTTCATCTGGTTCAAAGATTTTTTTTTCATTTTCTGTTTCATGAGGTTCTAGAACTGTTTCTATATATTTCTGCATCGCTGATTCCAAATCTGAAATCTGTTTTTTGGTGCATGCTCCAGTTTTTATGCAATTTTAATTTCTTTTTGTTACAGTTAATGGCATGCATTGGTTTTTAAATTAGAGTTAAAGAGCAACAACTCTTGGATTGAACATAACCACAAGGCAATTAATGTTTTACAAACATCACTTTTACATAATTGTAGTTGTTTTATTTTAATAAATAAATTTTTATTAATGTTAATGGGGTGACATCAATAAATCAGGGTACATATATTCAAAGAAAACATGTCCAGGTTATCTTGTCATTCAATTATGTTGCATACCCATCACCCAAAGTCAGATTGTCCTCCGTCACCCTCTATCTAGTTTTTTTTGTGCTCCTCCCCCTCCCCCTTCCCCTTTCCCTCCTTCCTTCCCGCACCCCCCTCACCCCCCCTCACCCCCGGTAACCACCACACTCTTGTCCATGTCTCTTAGTCTCGATTTTATGTCCCACCAATGTATGGAATCATGTAGTTCTTGTTTTATTCTGATTTACTTATTTCACTCCATATAATGTTATCAAGATCCCACCATTTTGTTGTAAATGATCCGATGTCATCATTTCTTATGGTTCAGTAGTATTCCATAGTGTATATGTGCCACATCTTATTTATCCAGTCTTCTATTGAAGGGCTTTTTGGTTGTTTCCATGTCTTGGCCACTGTGAACAATGCTGCAATGAACATGGGGCTGCATGTGTCTTTACGTATCAATGTTTCTGAGTTTTGGGGGTACATACTCAGTAGAGGGATTGCTGGGTCATAAGGTAATTCTATTTTCAGTTTTCTGAGTAACCACCATACTTCTTCCATAATGGTTGTACTACTTTACAGTCCCACCAACAGTGAATGAGGGTTTCTTTTTCTCCACAGCCTCTCCAGTATTTGCTATTAACTGTCTTGTTGATAATAGCTAATCTAACAGGGGTAAGGTGGTATCTCATTGTAGTTTTGAATTGCATTTCTCTAAAAACTAATGAAGATGAGCATCTTTTCATATATCTGTTGGCCATTTGTATTTATTCCTGGGAGAAGTGTCTGTTCCTGTCCTCTTCCCATTTTTTTACTGGATTGTTTGTTTGTTTGTTGTTGAGTTTTATAAGTTCTTTGTAAATTTTGGATATTAGGCCCTTATCTGAGCTGTTGTTTGAAAATATCATTTCCTATTTAGTTGGCTGTCTGTTTATTTTGTTGTCAGTTTCTCTTGCTGAGCAAAACTTTTTAGTCTGATGTAGTCCCATTCATTTATCTTTGCCTTCACTTCTCTTGCCTTTGGAGTCAAATTCATAAAATGCTCTTTAAAACCCAGGTCCATGAGTTTAGTAACTATGTCTTCTTCTATGTACTTTATTGTTTCAGGTCTTATATTTAGGTCTTTGATCCATTTTGAATTAATTTTAGTACAAGGGGACAAGCTGTAGTCAAGTTTCATTCTTTTGTATTTGGCTTTTCAGTTTTCCTAGTTGAAGAGGCTTTCTTTTCTGCATTGTGTGTTGTTGGCCCCTTTATCGAAAATTATTTGACCATATATATGTGGTTTCATTTCTGGACTTTCTATTCTGTTCCATTGGTCTGAGTGTCTATTTTTCTGCCAATACCATGCTGTTTTGATTGTCGTGGCCCTATAATATATTATAGTTTGAAGTCAGGTATTGTAATGTCCCCAGCTTCATTCTTTTTCTTTAGGATTGCCTTGGCTATTCGGGGTTTTTTATAGTTCCATATAAATCTGATGATTTTTTGTTCCATTTCTTTAAAAAATGTCATAGGAATTTTGATAGGAATTATAAATTTAATTGCATTAAATTTATAATAACATTATAAATATAATTGCATTAAATTTATAAATTTAATTTATAATAACAAATTATAAACTTAATTGCATTAAATTTATAAATTGCTTTGGGTAATATGGCCATTTTGATTAAATTTATTCTTCCTATCCAAGAACAAGGAATCTTTTTCCATCTCATTGTATCTTGCTTAACAATGCTTTGTAGTTTTTGTTATATAGGTCCTTTACATTCTTTGTTATGTTTATTCCTAGGTATTTTGTTGTTGTTGTTGTTGCAATCGTGAAGGGGATTTTTTTTTTTAGTTCGTTTTCTAATATTTCATTGGTGGCATATAGAAAGGCTATGGACTTTTGTATATTAATTTTGTATCCTGTGATCTTACTGTATTGGTTTATTGTTTCTAGTAATCTTTTTGTGGAGACTTTGGGGTTTTCTATGTATAGGATCATATCATCTTTAAAAAGTGATACTTTTACTTCTTCTTTTCTGATATGGATGTCTTTTATTTCTTTCTCTTGTCTGATTGCTCTGGCCAGAACTTCTAGGGTCCACGTTAAATAAGAGTGGAGAGATTGGACAACCCTGTCTTGTTCCTGATTTAAGGTGGAAAGTCTTCAGTTTTATGCCATTTAATATGATGTTGGCTGATGGTTTATCATATATGGCCTTTGTCATGTTGAGATATTTCTTTCTATACCCATTTTTTTTTGTATTTTTCTGAAGCTGGAAACGGGGAGAGACAGTCAGACAGACTCCCGCATGCACCCAACCGGGATCCACCCGGCACGCCCACCAGAGGCGATGCTCTGCCCACCAGGGGGCAATGCTCTGCCCCTCTGGGGCATCGCTCTGCTGCGACCAGAGCCACTCTAACGCCTGGGGCAGAGGCCAAGGAGCCATCCCCAGCGCCAGGGCCATCTTTGCTCCAATGGAGCCTTGGCTGCGGGAGGGGAAGAAAGAGACAGAGAGGAAGGAGGGGGGGTGGAGAAGCAAATGGGCGCTTCTCCTATGTGCCCTGGCTGGGAATCGAACCCAGGTCCCCCGCACGCCAGGCCGACGCTCTACCGCTGAGCCAACCGGCCAGGGCCTATACCCATTTTGTTGAGTGTCTTAAACATACAGTTGTGTTGTATTTTATCGAATGTCTTTTCTGCATCTATGGATAAGATCATGTGGTTTTTGTTCTTTGTTTTGTTGATATGGTGTATTACGTTAACCGTTTTACGTATGTTGAACCATCCTTGAGATTCTGGGATGAATCCCACTTGATCATGATGTATTATTTTTTTAATATGTTGTTGTATTCGATTTGCCAGTATTTTGTTTAGTATTTTAGCATCTGTATTCATTAGAGATATTGGTGTGTAGTTTTCTTTTTTTCTGCCGTCCTTGCCAGGTTTCGGTATGAGGGTTATGTTGGCCTCATAAAATGTGTTTGGAAGTATTGCTCCTTCTTCAATTTTTTGGAAGACTTTGAGTACAATAGGAACCAAGTCTTCTTTGAATGTTTGGTAGAATTCACTAGTATAACTGTCTGGACCTGGACTTTTATTTTTGGGGAGGTTTTTTTAATGGTTTTTTCTATTTCCTCCCTGCTAATTGGTCTGTTTAGGCTTTCTGCTTCTTCATGACTCAGTCTAGGAAGGTTGTATTGTTCTAGGAATTTATCCATTTCTTGTAGATTGTTGAATTTGGTGGCATATAGTTTTTCGTAGTATTCTACAATAATTCTTTGTATATCTATGATGTCTGTGGTGATTACTCCTCTTTCATTTTGGATTTTGTTTATATGAGTCCTTTCTCTTTTTCCCAAGGGTTTTTCAATTTTGTTGATCTTTTCACAGAACCAGCTCCTTGTTTTATTAATTTTTTAATAGTTTTTCTGTTCTTTATTTCATTTATTTCTGCTCTGATTTTTATTATTTCCTTTCTTCAGCTGGTTTTGGGTTGTCTTTGTTCTTCTTTTTCTAGTTCCTTAAGGTGTGAAGTTAAGTGGTTCACTTGGGCTCTCTCTTGTTTGTTCATATAGGCCTGAAGTGATATGAACTTCCCTCTTATTACTGCTTTTGCTGCATCCCAGAGATTATGATATGTGGTACTGTCATTTTCATTTGTCTGTATATATCTTTTGATCTCTGCGCTTATTTCTTCTTTGACCCATTCATTTTTTAAAAGTATGTTGTTTAGTTTCCAAATTTTTGTGGGGGTTTTCCATCTTTTTTGCAGTTGAATTCTAGTTTCAAGGCTTCATGATCAGAAAATATGCTTGCTACAATTTCAATTTTTCTGAATTTGCTGATGTTATTTTTGTGGCCCAACATATGGTCCACATGAAAATATTCCATGTACACTAGAGAAAAATGTATACTCTGTCACTTTGGGTTGAAGTGTCCTATAGATGTCTATCATATCCGGGTGCTCTAGTGTTTTGTTTAAGGCCAATATATCTTGGTTCTCTGTTTGGATGACCGATCTAGAGCTGTCAGCAGTGTATTGAGGTCTCCAAGTACGGAGACCTCAAGGCAGCATACAGTTGGATTTTCTTTTTTAATCCATTCTACTACTCTGTGTCTTTTTATTGGTGAGTCTAATCCATTTACATTTAGTGTAATTATTTAAACTTGTGAATTCCCTATTGCCTTTTTATAAATTGCTTTCTGTTAGTTTTGTATCTTGTTTGATTCTTCTCTTTTGTTTTTCTATCATTTCCTTTTGTTTGTTTGTATTCCATACTTCTTTCCTCTGTTGCTACCTTTTTTTAAGTCATGTGCTTCTGTGGTGGTTTTTTCAAGGGTGGTTACCATTAAGTAATGAAAAGAGTACCTACCATAATGTAGTACCCTACATTATGAGTGTTTCTGCACTTCATCGTCCTTTGCTACTGTTAATCTCTATCCTCTCCCCCTTTTTTTTGCTTTTGTTGTCACAGTTTAAATTTGGTTTTATTGTGTTCTTGGTGGAGATTTTACTTGTGGTTTTTTTTTTGTTTTGTTCTTTGAATCTGGTTGGAAAACCCCCTTTAGTATTTCCTGGAGTGGGGGTTTTCTGATGATAAATTCTCTCATCTTTTCTGTATTTGTGAATGTTATTATTTCTCCTTCATATTTGAAGGATAGCTTTGATGAGTATAGTATTCTTGGCTGAAAGTTCCTCTCTTTCAGGGCTTTAAATATTGGGGTCCACTTTCTTCTAGCTTGTAGAGTTTCTGCTGAGAAATCTGATGATAATCTAATAGGCCTTCCTTTATATGTTGTACTCTTCTTTTCCCTGGCTGCCTTGAGAATTTTTTCTTTGTCGTTGGTTTGTGCCATTTTCATTATGATGTGCCTTGGAGTAGGTTTGTTGTGGTTAAGAATAACTTGGTGTTCTGTTTGCTTCTTGAATTTGAGGCTTTAGTTCTTTCCACAGGCTTGGGAAGTTCTTGTCTATTATTTGTTTGAATATATTCTCCATTCCATTTTCTTTCTCTTCTCCCTCTGATATACCTATTATTCTTATGTTATTCTTTTTGATGAAGTCAGACAATTCCTGTAGGACTTTCTCATTTTTTTAAATTTTTGAGTCTCTCTCTTTTTCTCTCTGTTGTGCCTGAAGTTGCTTGTCTTCTATGTCACTAGTCCTACCTTCTATCTGGCCTGTTCTATTAGCTAAGCTTAGCTAAGCTTGTTACCTCATTTTTCAGTTCATGAATTGAGTTTTTCATCTCTGTTTGATTTGGTTTTATAGTTTCAATTTCCTTGGTAATATATTCTTTGTGTGAGTTGAGTTGTTTTCTGAGCTCCCTAAATTGCCTTTCTGTGTTTTCTTGTATATCTCTGAGTATTTTTAGGATTTCTATTTTAAATTCTCTGTTATTTAGCTCCAAGGTTTCCAATATATTAAATTTTTTTTCCATAGATTTTTCCACATCTATCTGTGCTACTTCTCTATCTTTTGTATCCATGATATTCAATTTCCTTTTTCTTTTTTTTTCCTTTTTTTTTCTGAAGCTGGAAACGGGGAGAGACAGTCAGACAGACTCCCACATGCGCCCGACCGGGATCCACCCGGCACGCCCACCAGGGGCGACGCTCTGCCCCTCTGGGGCGTCGCTCTGCCATGACCAGAGCCACTCTAGCGCCTGGGGCAGAGGCCAAGGAGCTATCCCCAGCGCCCGGGCAATCTTTGCTCCAATGGAGCCTTGGCTGCGGGAGGGGAAGAGAGAGACAGAGAGGAAGGAGGGAGGAGTGGAGAAGCAAAGGGGCACTTCTCCTATGTACCCTGGCCGGGAATCGGACCCGGGTCCCCCGCATGCCAGGCCGACGCTCTACCGCTGAGCCAACCGGCCAGGGCCAATTTCCTTTTTCTTAATGGCATCTGAGGGTGGCCTTGTTGATAGCACTAATCAGAATTAATAAAGAATAAAAAGTTAAAAAAAAGTAAAAAAATGGAAAAAATTTTTGGAAAAAAAACCCCAATAATAATTTATTAATCCCCCCTTTTCTTTCTTCTCTTCCCCTCCTCTCCCCTCCTCCTTAGGAAAATATTGTGATGAACTGTGAATTATATTATGCTAAATGGAATAAAACTGCCTAAAATGGAGGGCCTGAGTTGGGAGGAAGTGTTCAAGGGGCAAAAAAGGAAGTAGGGACCCACAAAATGCAAAAAAGGAAAAAACTAGGGTCAAGTATAAAATGATTTGCTTGTAAGTGATGGTCGACTAAGAGATATAATGAGAGGAATAAGAGGGAAACAGGAAAAAGGAAAAAAATATAACTATTTTATTAAGTGGAGCAAAAACTAAATAGAATGGAGATCCTGCGATGGGAGGAATGCTAATGAGTCAGAAAGCGAAGTAAAAAGCATCCAAAATGCCACGAAAAAAAAAACTTGAGTCCCAAATTAAATAATTTGTTTGTGATTGAGGATTGAATGGGAGGAAAAGTAAAAGGAGAAAATAAGAAACTAATAGAGAGGGAGAAATAAGAAAAAGGGGAAAAGGGAAAGAAGAAAAAAGAAAAAAAACAAAAAGAGAGAGACAGAGAGTTAAGGGTTTTGGAGTGTAACCCTCATGGAGAGTAAGGAAGAAGAAAATAAATAAAATGTAACACTATGAGTAGTGTAGTTCAAGAAGAAGAAAGAATAAGACGGGCAGAGAATAAAAGGACCAAGGTGGAGGAAATAGAAATAATAATAATAAAGGCAAGAAGATGAAAGAAACAAAAAATAGTGGAACAAGTTATAAAGTCTGCGGATTTTTCTTGATTTTGAAAGATAACTTCTTCCTTTTTCTTTCCTCTCCCTCTTCCTGTGGCATGATTAGAGATTTGCAGTTGATGAGACTCTATGGCAATGTCATATATTAGGTTTCAGTCTCATTGGTAGTCAAGGCTTGTTAGCATTTTCAGGCTCCAACAATGAGAGAGTCCATTTTCCCGGAGCCTCTCTCCCTGTCTCTTTTTCCTGAATTAGCAGCCTGATGATCCAGCTATGAGGCGGCCGCTGCCTCTGCCTGGGGGTAAGAGGCTCAAAGAGCTGGAAAATCCCCACTCTATCCCCACTCAATGCAGGGCTCTGGGTAAGGCTCTGGCAGTCAGAGCCGCCAGCATAATCAGCCAGGGCTGGGAGCCAATTGCTCTCAAGGTGACTTCCTATAAGCCTCCAGGCCTGTTCAGCATGCCTAGCACTCTGTGGGACCACTCTCCCCAGGCTTTCTGCACTTTTTAACCTGTTTTGGCTGGGAAGAAGATGCCCTAGTTGCTGCCTGCAGTACAGGAGGTCTTAACATCTTCCAAGTCCCTCTTTTTAGCATATATCCCTGAGTATGAAAGCTCTGCCAATCAGAAGTTGCCCCCACCCCTTTAGCAAGAGGCACTAAAAAATATCATGCCTCTTGTCTTAGATCACTGAACTGAGAGAGATCTTGTCAATTAAAGTTGCATAGGTCAGTTAGGAGGTGAGCAGACTGTGGGTTAAGCTAATTTCAGTAATTGGATCCGCTGATCTGCTCCAGAAAGGACTGCAAGCTGCCCGCATGCCCCTCCCCTGACACTTGATTGTTAGCTTGAATGGCTGGGTGAGGCACCCCACCTGCCTAGAGAAGCTCAGGTGTAGGGAAGTTTTGCTTTGGTGCACTCCCCGCACGCCGCTGGCAGCTGCTGCTCATGGTGTGGGCGTTTGCTGGCGGCGCGCGGGCATTTGCTCATGTGGGCTGATTGACCACAGGCACACTCTTTCCTTGGCTTGAACGAACGTCCATGCCGAAGTCTAGCTTCCTCCACGCCCTTAGCCCCTCCTAACTCTCAGTTCCAAGTGAAAGCAGCCTTTGCTCAGGTTAGTGAGGAAGGCAGAGTGTTCCTTTGTCCGACTTATTTTCTTCAGGGTTGATTATATATTTAGTCAAATTTTCGCTTGATCCTACCTTCATCTTCAGTGTGTGGAACCCTTGGACACTCCAAAGATAGATTTTTCTGTCTCTGGTTGATGAGGTTGTTGAAATTTTGGGGAGATTTTTCGGCTGCGCTTCTCACGGTGCCATTTCTCTGACATCACTCCTGTAGTTGTTTTTAAATGTAAAAAATTATTATCTGATAAAAACACCCTCTTATTTTGTTTTAAGACTGAATCATGGCTTCTTCAAGTAGGCATAAATGTAAGAATAGTCCTAACACCTTCTGTTATATATGTGGCTGTTACACACTTCAACGTCAAAGTCGCAATATTTCATCATTTGTGACACAGGCATATATTGCCTATTTTCAAGTTCCCCTTGGCGATCAAGACAAGAATTGGGCTCCTCATATTGTGTGTAATGATTGTGAGGCAATGCTTCATGACTGGACAAAAGGAAAATGCAAAGGAATGCCTTTTGGTATTCCCATGGTTTGGCGTGAACCTAAGGACCACAGCAGTGACTGTTATTTCTGTCTGATCCATACAAAGGGCATCGGCAAGAAAAAAATGGCATATAATCGCATATCCTAATATTCCTTCAGCAATATGACCTATGCCACACTCTGAGACACTCCTGGTTCCAGTTTTCAATGGCTTTATTTCTTCTAAGGACAAAGAAAGTGAACATGGTGATCAACTGTATTTTGATAAGATGCATGAGGAAATGGTTGTAGAATCTGAAGGTTCTTCTTCTGATGCCAAGCAGTCATTAAACCCTCAGCAGTTTAGCCAACCCAAATTGAATGACTTAGTAAGAGATTTGGGCCTATCAAAGAAAGCAGCTGAGTTATTAGCTTCCAGGCTTGAAGAAAAGAATGTACTTCACCAGTCAGTTAAAGTATTCCATTTCAGGAAGTGTGAACAAATTTGTGTGGACTTTTTTTCCTGAAGACAAACATTTTGTTTACTATCATGATATCAGTAGTCTTCTCATCCATCTAGGTGTTACCACTGACAGTCCAACAGAATGGTGGCTATTTCTTGACAGCTCTAAACAGAGTCTGAAATGTGTTCTCCTACACAACGGTAATGTTTATGCAGCGGTTTCAATTGGTAATTCAACTCATCTGTGAGAAGATTATAATGACATAAAAATTGTCCTCGACTTACTGAAATATGAGGAGCATAACTGGATCATTTGTGTGGATCTTAAAATGGTAAATTTCCCGCTAGGACAACAGAGAGGTTTCACGAAGTATCCTTGCTTTCTGTGTTTGTGGGACAGCCGAGCTCAGGAGAAACACTAGACACAGAAGGAGTGGCTGAAATGTGAAGCTCTGGAAGTAGGGATGCAAACTATTGTGAATGAACCTGTAGTTAATTGAGACAGGATCATTTTTCCCCCACTTCACATCAAACTTGGCTTAATGAAGCAGTTTGTTCAGGCTTTAAATAGAGAAAGTGAATGCTTTCAACATATTATTTCTGCTTTTCCTGCCTTGTCTTTTGAGAAGATAAAAGCAGGTGTATTCGACCAGGCGGTGGCGCAGTGGATAGAGCGTCGGACTGGGATGCTGAAGGACCCAGGTTCGAGACCCCGAGGTTGTCAGCTTGATCACGGGCTCATCTGGTTTGAGCAAAGCTCACCAGCTTGGACCCAAGGTCGCTGGCTCGAGCAAGGGGTTGCTCGGTCTGCTGTAGCCCCCCGGTCAAGACATATATGAGAAAGCAATCAATGAACAACTAAGGTGTCGCAACGAAAAACTGATGATTGATGCTTCTCATCTCTCTCCGTTCCTATCTGTCTGTACCTATCTATCCCTCTCTCTGTCTCTGTAAAAAAAAAAAAAATGCAGGTGTATTCGATGGACCTCAAATTATTATATTTTCACAAAGATGATGCCCAAGAAGACATTCTACTTCATTATGCATTAAGATTCACTTCCTGAACAGTCATCTTGATAAGTTTCCTGAAAATCTTGGAGCTGTTAGTGATGAGTAGGGAGAATGCTTTCATCAAGATCTGAAGACGAGGCCCTGGCCGGTTGGCTCAGCGGTAGAGCGTCAGCCTAGTGTGCGGAGGACCCGGGTTCGATTCCCGGCCAGGGCACACAGGAGAAGCGCCCATTTGCTTCTCCACCCCTCCGCCACGCTTTCCTCTCTGTCTCTCTCTTCCCCTCCCGCAGCCGAGGCTCCATTGGAGCAAAGATGGCCCTGACGCTGGGGATGGCTCTGTGGCCTCTGCCTCAGGCGCTAGAGTGGCTCTGGTCGCAACATGGCAACGCCCAGGATGGGCAGAGCATCGCCCCCTGGTGGGCAGAGCGTCGCCCCATGGTGGGCGTGCCGGGTGGATCCCAGTCGGGTGCATGCGGGAGTCTGTCTGACTGTCTCTCCCTGTTTCCAGCTTCAGAAAAATGAAAAAAAAAAAAAAAAAAAAAAAAAAAAGATCTGAAGACGATGGAAGAGCGTTATCAGGGTGATGGGACAGAAATATGATGGCAGCTACTGCTGGAGCATCAAACGAGATTGTCCTCAACAAGTACACAAATGCAAGAGCTACAAACTCAAAAAAAAATTTTTTTTTTTTGCATTTTTCTGAAGTTGGAAACGGGGAGGCAGTCAGACAGACTCCCGCATGCGCCCGACCGGGATCCACCCGGCATGCCCACCAGGGGGCGATGCTCTGCCCATCCGTGGTGTTGCTCTGCCGCAATCAGAGCCATTCTAGCACCTGAGGCAGAGGCCACAGAGCCATCTTCAGCCCCCGGGCAAACTTTTGCTCCAATGGAACCTTGGCTGCGGGAGGGGAAGAGAGAGACAGAGAGGAAGGAGAGGGGGAGGGGTGGAGAAGCAGATGGGCGCTTCTCCTGGGTGCCCTGGCTGGGAATCAAACCCAGGACTCCTGCACGCCAGGCCGACGCTCTGCCACTGAGCTAACCAGCCAGGGCTTACAAACTCAAATTTTTGCCTGAATAGAATTTAAATAAGTTTTGCACAAATTTTATAATTAAAATAAGTGTATTAATATTCTATTTTGAAATTATAGACAAATTCTGATGCAATTATATCTTTTAGTGTATTAGTGTGTTTACTGCATTATATAAATTATATTTTCACAAAGATGTGCCCAAGAAGACATTCTACTTCATTATGTTAATGTTGAAAATTTTACAATAAGATGAAAACCTAAAATCTTGAATTGCAAAAAAACCTGTAGCTTACAGAGAAAAACTAATGTCATATTTGAGATCAGCACACTCAAATTAGGTAAGAACAAGAGTTTTTGTGGATGCAACAAAAATTTTGTTTCCCAGTGTAATTAATTCCCATCTTTTAGGATAAGTTTGCATCCTTTTCTTTATATTTCTTTCCTCACTTTGTTTTCTTCCTTAGTTCTTTTCCCTTTGTTTGCTTCTTCCTTCTGCATAAACCTGTTGCAACTTGCACAAAACTTTTGTGACTTACATAAATCTGAAACTTTCCTAATCCTTTCTTTAACTCATTCAGAAATAAGTATTTTAGAACAATGCATTTTTAATTCCTGTCTTTCAAAAATGTTTCTTTATACTGTATACTTTTATTACTAAAACTATACAGTTCCTTTATGACTATTAGAAAATTAGAATTCCTAATTCTAAGAAACCTTAAGAGCTTTCCAAGGAAGCAGGAGAGATATCAGGAATGTGTTATTCAGGCTTGAGTTTTTAAAATTGCCATTTTTCCTTCACATTGGGGCTGCGCTATTAACCCTTCCTAGGTCCACAGCCTGCACAAGGTTTGGGGTGGTATTAATGCCTATAGTGTTCCAGGGACCACAGTGACTCCCAGACCTCCAGGAGGAGGCTCTAAGATATTTGAAAGACTCTTGTTTTAACTGTCATCCCAAAGTTTCTCTATTGTCTGCCTGCAACACTCTCATATCTTTTTCTAGTCTCAATTCTTTCTCTACGCTGCACTTTTATTCTGGCAGCTAACTGCTTCAGTGTCACAGCCTGCAAAGCTCCCAGCAGGGGCCAGGCAAGTGCTGCTGCAGCTCCTCTTAAATACTTGCCTTTCCAAGACCTTAGTGGAGTCTCACCACCTTCAAGATAGCTAAGACAGTCACAGGACTTTCAGGGGCATCACCCCTGTCCCTTGGCAGACCCAAGAGTCCACAAGTGCAGCAACATCATGCCACATACAATTGGCTGGCCACCCTGGGATTCCCTCCTGCAGGTCTCCAGGACTTCCCCCAGCACTTCTCTGGGATTACCCCCAGCCACTCCCAAACAGGCATGCTGCTTACGGTCAACTCAACCTGGGGGTCTTCTGGAAAATTCTGCCAACTATGCCAATGGTAATAGAGTTCAAGACCAGGTCTACCTGTCTCACAGATATTCCAAAAAAACCACAAGGAGGACCAGATAGAGCAGACATAGCCTTAATTACTCATGTTACAGAGGAAGCCTAATGGCAACTGGTTGGGCAAGTATCTGCACCAGCCATGTAGGTGATCTGGTTTACAAAGCAGTTAGACAATAGCGGCACAGCCTGACCAGGTGGTGGCTCAGTGGATAGAGCATCGGACTGGGATGCAGAGGACCCAGGTTCGAGACCCTGAGGTCGCCAGCTTGAGCACGGGCTCATCTGGTTTGAGCAAAAAGCTAATCAGCTTGGACCCAAGGTCGCTGGCTCGAGCAAGGGGTTACTTGGTTTGCTGAAGGCCCGCGGTCAAGGCACATATGAGAAAGCAATCAATGAACAACTAAGGTGTTGCAAAAACAAAAAACAAAAAAACAAAACAAAACTAATGACAATAGCGGCACAAAGCCAAAGGCAGGCAGTGTATGTGCTGGGAATCAGGGAACGGAAATCTTCTTCAAGGTCTGTTTGTTCATTAGCAGAACATGCCACATATTCAAGAGCAGAGGGCCCTGGGCCATCTGCCAGGAGGTGTGGAGGGCCATGTCTAGAATTAACCCTATAGTATCTAAACTTTTTTGATTTAAAGTCTATTTTGTTTGATATTACTAGGGCCACTCCTGTTTTCTTCCAGTTAGTATTTGCATGGAATATTTATTTTTTATCTTTGCACTTTCAATGTATTTGTGACTTTGGATATAAAGTGAGTCTCTTATAGACAGCATAAGGTTGGTTCATTTTTTATTTTTTATTTTATTTTTTTAATTTTTTTATTTTTATTTTATTTATTCATTTTTAGAGAGGAGAGACAGAGAGAGAGAGAGAGAGGAGAGAGAGAGAGACAGAGAGAGAGAGAAGGGGGGAGGAGCTGGAAGCATCAACTCCCATATGTGCCTTGACCAGGCAAGCCCAGGGTTTCGAACCGGCGACCTCAGCATTTCCAGGTTGACGCTTTATCCACTGTGCCACCACAGGTCAGGCTCATTTTTTAAAAATTGAGAAAGAGAGAGAAACATCAGTTTGTTGCTTCACTTATTTATGCATTCACTAGTTAATTCTTGTATGTGCCTTGACAGTTCTGTCCCTATCCCATTTCAATTATTGATGTCACAAAATTAAATCTTTATGCTTTGTGCATACAAAACCATAGACTACTAATTTATTTTAATGCATTTGTCTCTTAAAGTGTATAGAAAACAAAATGTGAAATTACAAACCAATGTTATCTATATTTTAGATTAATAATTATTTTTAAATGTATTAGTCTCTTAAATAATGTAGAAAACAAAAAGTGGAGTTATAAACCAAAGTAACAATAGTACTATTTTTAATCATTGCTCATGTGTTTACTTTTACTGAGATCTTTATTTCTTCATATAGCTTTAAGTTACTATCTACTGTCCTTTTATTTCATGTGCAACTCCCTGTAGCATTTTGGAAGGGGCAGGTTTAGTAATAATGAGCCCCAGCTTTTATTTAGCTGGGGATGTCTTAGATTCGCCCTCACTTTAAAAACATTATTTATTTATGTATTTATTTATTGAATAAGGAAAGAGAGAGAGAAACCTCAGTTTGTTGTTCCACATATTTATGCATTCATTGGTTGGTTCTTGTATGTGCCCTGACTGGGTATTGAACCTGCAACTGTGGCATATCAGGGCAATGCTCTAACTTGAACTACCTGGCCAGGGTTCTCCCTCACTTTAGAAGGATAGTTTTGCTAGATATAGGATTCTTGCTTGACAGAGTTTTTTTCCTAGTTTTTTGAATATATATCAGCCT
Source organism: Saccopteryx bilineata (assembly GCF_036850765.1). Lineage (NCBI taxonomy): Eukaryota > Metazoa > Chordata > Mammalia > Chiroptera > Emballonuridae > Saccopteryx > Saccopteryx bilineata. The sequence continues at coordinate 69,636,873 of NC_089497.1, read as the reverse complement.
ATTGTCTTTGGACCTCCAAAATTTCTAATGAGGAATCTTCTGGTAATCCTATTACAGATCCTGTATGTGATTGGTTGCTTTTTTCTTGTTATTTTCAAGATTCTCTGTTTTGGGCTGTTATTAGATTGCTTATGAGTATTGATGTGTGGGGGGTGTTTGGTTTTTTTTAGTTCATCCTATTTAATCTTTATTGGACTTCTTGGATATTTATTTCATGCTTTTAATGAAATTTGGAAAGTTTTCAGCTATTATTTCTTTAAATATTTTCTCTGCCCCTTTTTCTCTTCTCCTAGAACACTCATGATACATGTTTGTCTGCTTGATAGTTTCTCACATGTCTCTTGGCTCTGTTAACTTCTTTAAACTTTTTCCTTTCTAGTCCTCAGACTTAATATTTTGATTATATTTAAGTTCATGAATTCTTTATTCTGCCTGATTCAGTCTGCATTTGAACCTTGCAATAAATTTTTCATATCAGCTATGATACCTTTAAGTTCCAAAATTTTGCCTGACCAGGCAGTGGCGCAGTGGATAGAGCATCGGACTAGGATGTGGAGGACCCAGGTTCAAGACCCTGAGGTCGCCAGCTTGAGCGTGGGCTCTTCTGGTTTGAGCAAGGCTCACCAGCTTGAGCGCAAGATCATTGGCTTGAGCAAGGGGTCACTCGGTCTTCTGTAGCCCCCTCCCCCAGTCAAGGCACATATGAGAAAGCAATCAATGAACAACTAAGTAACCACAATGAAGAATTGATGTTTCTCATCTTTTTCCCTTCCTGTCTGTCTGTCCCTATCTCTCCCTCTCTCTGACTCCCTCTGTCTCTGCCACAAAAAAAAGTTCCAAAATTTCTTTGTTTTTTTAATGTTTTCCAAATAACCTTTCTGTTGATATTTTAATTTTTTTATACATCATTTTCTTCACTATATTTATATCTTTTGAGTATCTTCAAGACATTATTTACAATCTTTTTCTGGTAGGTCTGCCATCTAATCTTTCTCAGGGATGCTTTTTGTTGAACTATTTTTTTCTTTGAATGGTCCATACTTTCTTGCTTCTTTGTTTGCTTTGTGATTTCTTTTTGTTGTTGTTAGAAAGGAAAATTTGAATCTGGTAATGTGATAACTCTGGACTTTAGGTTCTCCCTTCCACAGGCTTTGCTGTTTTTGTTTTTGATTTTGTAGGCTATTTCTGTGTGTAAGCTTAATATCTTCTCAAGATTCTCTTATCTGCTTCTTTCCCTGGGCATGTGCAGTGACTTGTTAAATTCCCCTGCACATGTGATTGCTTTTGAGTATTCTAATCCTTAAATGTCTGGCTCCAAAATAATGGAAAAATGAAAAAGTGGAAAAATATTTAAAAATGAAGGGAAAAAAATAAGATGCTGGCTCTTTAGATCTGGAAGTTGCTTCAGCAAGGTGGGGTGGTGTGGGGGCTTACAACAATGGAGGGACAATAATGGTTGCCCACCTCTGTGTCTGCTCATCTGCAAACTAAAGCAGCAATTAGTGGCTTGAGCACAGATCCTTGATATTTGAAGAACAGGATCCTTTTGTTTATTCTTGCTCTTGCTACCTATATGCAAGCTATTGCTGGAATGTGTCTATCCCTGCCTGTCATGGGGTAGAGAAGTGGAAGATAGGTATCAATTGCTGAGGGAAGAGCTGAAATGGACTGGAATTAATAATTTTCTTTCAAAGCTTTCCTCTGGAAGTTGCAAGCCTTCAGTAGAACCCACAGTTCTAAAATAGTAACATCAAACAAAACTGCCAGTACAATTGTTGTCTAGGTAAAGAGATGAATTCCTGGTACTGTACTTCCTACTCCACCATCTTTCTAGAATCCTTTTTGGTTCATTTTTTGTATCTTATCTCTTTTATTAACATTTCCATTTTGTTTACAAATTTTTTTCTTGACTTTATCCACATCTTCCATTAAGTTTTTGAGCATCTTTAAGAGAGCTGTTCTAAAGTCTTTATTTACCATTTGGTCATTCTTATGGCCAGTGTCTGATGATTTATTTATTTATTTTTCCTTGAAGGAGCATACTTTCTTGTTTCTTTGTGATTTTTTTTTGTGTGTGTGATGTTATGACAAATCTGGGTATAAGATTTCCTCTTCCTTAGAACTTGCTGGGTTTTGTTTGTTTACGTTTTGATTGTTGTAGGGTGTTTCTGTGTCAAGGATCAGCCTGAGATGTAAACTTAAGGCCCTTTCAGCTTTTTTCTGAGCCTACCATTTTCTCTGGGCATGCAAAGTGACTTTCTAAATTTCCCTGTATAGAGGAGGTCTTCGGGTTATGACAGAATTCCATTCCTACGACAGTGACATAACCCAAATTTTGGTGTAAGTTGAAACACTCCCTTGCCTAAGTCATTTACTTATCCTAACATAGTTTTAAAATCATAATCTAGAACATAAAAATACAACTAAACCACAGAAAAGGACATAAATATACTGTACTATATATTTTTCCACTACATACAACCCAACTAGTTCGCCCACGGAGTCCATAGGTACGATGCTAACAGTGTAAGCTGAAACACTCGAGTCTCAATTCTTTAAAAAAGTTTCTATGGGAGGCCTGACCTGTGGTGGCGCAGTGGGATAAAGCGTCGACCTGGAACACTGAGGTCGCCGGTTTGAAACCTTGGGCTTGCCTGGTCAAGGCACATATGGGAGTTGATGCTTCCTGCTCCTCCCCCTTCTCTCTCTCTCTCTGTCTCTCTCTCTCACTCCTCTCTCTCTAAAAAAAATCAATAAATAAAATATTAAAAAAAAAGTTTTTATGGGAGTGAGCATCATAAACTTGAAACATTGTATGTGGAGACTGTCGTAACCCAAGGGCCCTCTGTATATGGTAGCTTTTAAATGTTTTAACGTTTAAATGTCTGGCTCCCAAAGGGGAAAAGGGGAAAAATGAAGAGGGAATAAAACAAGCTCTGTCTTTTTAAAAGTCTGTCATGAAGCTGCTTCTGCTAGTGTTTGGAATTGCAACAATGTTGGCCCACCTCTTTATCACCTTTGCTATTATAAGCAGCAATCAGTGATTAGAACACAGACCTCCAATATTTAGAGGAGAGAGTATTTCTTGTCTATTCTGGCTCCCTCAAGCCTCTCCAGGAATGCTACTATGGCTGAAGTTGGGGTGGCTGAGGATGAGTAGCCTCTACTGTGCTAAGCTGAAGTGGATACAAGATAATTGAGACTTACTGTCCAAGCCTTCCCCTAGAAGCTGAAAGCCTTCAAATAGGTTTTATAGTCCAAAAATAGTTACATCAGACAGATTCTGCTGATATAATTGCTGTCTAGGTGGGGAGACAGAAGTCTGACACTTCCTACTCTGCCATATTCCTTGATGTCACTCTTTCATCTTTTCTTACATGCATGCATTTTTGTGTGTGTATTTCTATGCAATTTTGTCTCATGTATAAATTCATGTAACCCCATCACTTTTGCTATCTTTGGGCCACAATTTAGTTGTTCAAGACAGGGATTGTCTTTCCCATTCTGGTCCATGACATTGGTGACTTCATGTTTGTAGACCTAAAGAGCAAGAAGTGGTAGATGATTTGGTAAGACACATGTTTTGTAGAGAATAGGATGTAAAATAACAATGCAGGGTTGTGCCATCTAGCATGTCAGGATATTTCTCAAAGGGAAAGATAAATTGCTGGATTTTGTACCTCCATTACTAAGAAAGAGAACACATTTGGAGTCTGTTGAGACTGTGAAAGCAACATACACATCTGAATGTGATGTTCTGATACTCTTACAGTATTTTCCGGACAGTTTTTAGGTAGAAGAAGAGGCGGATTAAAGTCGGTTGAGGCCCTGGGTGCAGAAGAAAATATTGGGTCTCTTAAAAAAAGAGAGAGAGAGAGACAGGGAAAATAAAAATACATGTTAACCATATTTTTTTTTCTATTTTTTTTATTTTTTATTTTTCTGAAGCTGGAAACGGGGAGAGACAGTCAGACAGACTCCCGCATGCACCCGACCGGGATCCACCCGGCACACCCACCAGGGGCGCCGCTCTGCCCACCAGGGGGCGATGCTCTGCCCCTCTGGGGTGTCGCTGTGCCGCGACCAGAGCCACTCTAGCGCCTGGGGCAGAGGCCAAGGAGCCATCCCCAGCGCCCGGGCCATCTTTGCTCCAATGGAGCCTTGGCTGCGGGAGGGGAAGAGAGAGACAGAGAGGAAGGAGGGGGGTGGGGGGTGGAGAAGCAAATGGGCGCTTCTCCTATGTGCCCTGGCCGGGAATCGAACCCGGGTCCCCCGCACGCCAGGCCGAATGTTAACCATATTTTTAAATAAATAAAAACTAATGTTAAAATTGCACATTAGAAGCCAAACTTGGTGTCATTAGAAAGAAGTGTAAAGTTGGGGTTTTGTGAGGCCCCTTCAAAGTTGGGGCCTAGGGTGGCTGCCTGGTGCATCACCGTTAAATCTGCCTCTGGATAGAGGCCAGTGCCAGGAAAGACTCCCCAACTGGCACAGGTTGCAGGGCAAGCAGCTGTGTATTACCTAGTGGACCCAGCGGTGGTAAATTTCAGAGAGGCTGTGTCAAGTCCAGATAGACTCACAGCAAGGGCTCCAAAATTTTTATGCTAACCCTGACCATGTTGGCAAATGACTATCCATCCTCATTTTGAAAAAACTGCTCTTAGCTTGCTACTGGGCCCTTCTGGAGACTGAACACTTTGCACATTGCATTCCAGGTAACCATGTGATCTGTTTTCTGATTCTAAAATTAGACATGTGAAACAGTGCTCCATTATTAAATAGGTATGCTACAATAGGGTGAGGCTTGAGCATATCCTGGAAGCATAAATAAGTGGCATGAATGTGTTGCTCACATTCTCAGCATGCTTCTCCTTCTCTCTTCTCCCTCAGTCAACTCCTATGGCCATGTGTACAGTTCTCTGTGACCTTTTGATGAGGGAGAACCATTCAAGTTTGATTCCAGATGGCTCTACCAGGAATGCACTGAGCAGCACTATAGTCCCAGTCCAGGACGGTTCTGAGGAACGGTGAAGAAAACACTTCTGGGGGGCAGAACTTTGAACAGAGTATTTTAAATTTTTTAATTTTCCATTTTCTATTTTTTCTGAAAGGCTTAAGGACCACTAAATCATGGGTAGTGTTTAAATCTGGTCACATGATCAGTGACTTAGAAGAACTAAGATTAGAAGATTTATGACAAAGAGGTTTGGGGAAGAGTTAATGGCTAGAACTTTCAGAATGGGCCTAGAATGCTCAGCAAAAAACTCCCATGGAGGTTTTCAGTCACCAGAGTCCAGGACAGTTTACTCTGTGGGTGTCCTTGTGCTCGCTTCCCACTCTAGTGCATGCTCAATGGGCTTTGAACAGGGTAGCCATGGTGGCTGGCGTGGAGCTTATCTGTAGCCATAACAACACACATTTCCTTTCACAGAGGAAGACATAGTCCCTCTACTTCTCAAGGCCAAACAAAAATAGGGGTAAATAATAATAAATGATAAGTCAAAAAAATCTAAAGGCTACTACAATAGTGAATGTCTATATAAAATATTTTTTCCCCATCCTAAGAACACTAGTCCCTGAAGGTTCAGAATTTTAGCACCCCGAAGAAGAATATTCCCACCAAAGAACACTATAATTCATTGAACTGGAAGCTGAGGCAATCACACGGATATGTCAGGCTTCTGAAGGCACAAGGCAAACAGGCGAAAAAGAGGGATATAGTATTGGCTGTGGCAAGTGGTTTTAATTAACACAAGGACATAGAATTTCTGCTACACAAGGAGGTAGGGAGGAAAGGGTGTGGGTGAAACACAGGTGCTTCACCAGGTTGCTTTCTTAGCCCATGTGTCCAGTGTAATTTAAAGAAAATACTTCCACAATCCTGTAGAGGCAGGGCCACCAAAGGCTCTTTGATTCATTTATTCATTCAGCAATAAACAGTGCTAATGCCAGACACTGTTCTAGGCCCTGAGAATACAACAATAAAGAAGAGAGACAAGAAACAAATAAATACACAAGTAAATAAGAAAAATGGTAGGGAATGATAAATTATAAGCTCCTCTCCCAAATAAGGCTATTTCAATAGTGAGTGACTCCTTCAGATTGAGCCATCAAAGAAGAATTCTATAGAAGTAACATTTAAACCAAGATCAAATTGGCATCAGGGTCCAGCCATGCAATATGACTGAGTATTTGGATCATTCTATCACATAAAGACCAGGGGAGGAGATGTATAAAATCAAAGACTCTGGTAAATGCTTCTCCCATGATGATGTATGCTATTTTCAATCTTTCTAGTAATGTCCCTCTCTTCCATAGCAGAATCAGATTTTGTTGTTTCATCATTAATAATCTTGATGGGGACATTTCAAGTAGTAAGGCCATGAGTAATTTGTAATTTTTTAATCTATTTTTTTCCTGCATTTTATAATAAGCAGAAAATATCTGAAAACTTGTAATCAATGATGCAATTGATTGATTGATTTTAGAAAGAGAGGAAGGAAGAGAGAGACGATTTGTTGTTCCACTTATTTATGCATTTATTTGTTGATTTTTATATGTGCGCTGATCCAGGATAGAACCTACAACCTTGGCACATCAGGGTGAAGCTTCAACCCACTAAGCTACCCAGCCAGGGGTTCAATAATGAAAAATTTAATATATAGGTAAAAAGCTTGAATATGAGAAAATTAAAATGTCGCAATTTCTGGATGTTAGTTTTATGAAAAACATTAATTTATGTCTCTATTATGTTTTTCAAATGTTCTAGGAAGTTTTTTTATAATTTTTTTTTAAGGGAGAGGAGGGGAGATAGTGAGGCAGACTCTTGCATTTACCCCAACCAGGATCCACCCAGCAAACCCATCTGGGGCCGATGCTTAAGTACTAAATTATTTTTAATGCCTGAGGCTTATGTGCTCCAACCAAGCTATCCTCAGTGCCCAGGGCCACTCAAACCAAACAAGTCACTGGCTGTGGAAGGAGAACAGGGAGAGAAGGGGGAGAAGGAAAGGGAAGAAGCAGATGCTTCGCTTCTCCTATTTGCCCTGACTGGGAACTGAACCTGGGGCATCCATATGCCAGGCTGACACTCTATCCACTGAGCCACCAGTCAGGGACTCTAGGAAGTTTTATTAATTTAATTTTATGGTAAAATTTATTTTTATTTTTATTTTTTTTTATTATTTATTTTTTGTATTTTTCTGAAGCTGGAAATGGGGAGGCAGTCAGATAGACTCCCGCATGCGCCCGACCGGGATCCACCCGGCATGCCCACCAGGGAGCGACGCTCTGCCCACCAGAGGGCGATGCTCTGCCCCTCCGGGGCATCGCTCTGTTGCGACCAGAGCCCCTCTAGCGCCTGGGGCAGAAGCCACAGAGCCATTCCCAGCACCCGGGCCATCCTTTGCTCCAATGGAGCCTCAGCTGCGGGAGGGGAAGAGAGAGACAGAGAGGAAGGAGAGGAGGAGGGGTGGAGAAGCAGATGGGTGCTTCTCCTGTGTGCCCTGGCCGGGAATTGAACCAGGGACTTCCACACGCCAGGCCGATGCTCTACCACTGAGCTAACCGGCCAGGGCCTATTTTTATTTTTATTTTATTTTTCTGAAGTGAGAAGCGGGGAGACTGGAGAGACAGACTCCTGCATGCCCACCAGGGATCGATGCTCTGCCCATCTGGGCTGTTGTTTCGTTGCAACCAGAGCCATTCTAGCACCTGAGGCAGAAGTCATGGAGCTATTCTCAGTGGCTGGGCCAACTTTGCTCCAATGGAGCCTTGGCTATTTGAGGGGAAGAGAGAGAGAGAAAAGAGAGGGAGAAGGGTAGAGAAGCAAATGGGCGCTTCTCCTGTGTGCCCTGGACAGGAATTGAACCCAGGACTTCCACATGCCAGGCTGATGCTCTACCGCTGAGCTAGCCTGCCAGGGCCTATATGGCAAAAATTTTAACATATAAAGCTTTGTAAGCACTCTTCTCAGTCTTTAAACTATTTCTTTATACATGTGTATTTATGTGTACAATTATTTATAAAGATATAAACGTAATATTGACAATGTTTAAAGACCCCAAAAAGCACAAAGAGAAGTAAAAAGAGTAATATAACAAACAGCAAATGCCAACACAGAATGAACAAGTGTTAAGATTTTGTCATGTTGGCTTTCAGGGTTTAAATAAACATTCAAATTGTTCCAATCCCCTTCCCATATCTCCTTTTCTAACATTCTGTCATTTTATATATGTTGAAATGGGGCCCCTCTGTCTCTCTCTCTCTCTCTTTCTCTCTCTCTGTCTGTCTTTTTTTCTCTCTACCTCCCTCTGTCTTTCTAATCTATCTGATAGTTTTCTATGAATTTCTAGTTCCATAGAAACAAGCAAGGAGCTCTTCTTTGAACAAGGCACTGGTCATGCCTCAATTAGAATTCATGTAAGTGAAGTTCTTTTGTAATGAAGTCAGCGCAGTTAAGTAAGGAAGGGGGGACTCAAGAATCATGCAAAAATACTCTTGATGGGAACCATATGTCTGAATGGCCACGTTCCAGTAAACTGAGCGAGTTCACAGATGTGTTGGTTTTAAATTTCTCTATTCCCAACTCCTATTTTATCCACCTGGTAACTGTGTAAACAGCACTAACCTTTATCACACACACTCCCACCGAAGTGACCATGAGTCCCTGGAGTGTCTGTCTCTCCAATTTCCCACGCCGGCAGTTACTCATCATCTGCTACTCCCTGAGTCTTCCTGGTTATCAAAGAAAAACAATGTCTGATAATAATCACTTATACTTGTTGACTGATAGATTAATCTTTAGCAGATGAGCTTCAGTCACTGTAATGTCTCAATCAGTCATTTGAAGCCCCTCATCTCTAGTTGAAGAAGGAAAACCTTTAGCTTTACCCATGACTAAAGGAATTTTAGGCATCAGCCAGCAGGTGCTAAGATGTGTTGCTATGGGGAAGGGTTCCTCGAAGTAACTGTGACTTAGACCTTGTTACCCAGTAGTTTTCAAGGTTGTCTATTAAAATCACAGAGGAACTTTATAAATATTTGTCCCTTGCCCCACTGACATTCTGATGTAATTGGTCAGGGATTGGACTTGGGAATTCATGTTTTGAAAATCTTCCATGAAGACACAGAAAGACTAGTATTGTATGATTCCACCTATATAAGGAATCTAGCATAGTTAAATTCATAGGGATAGAAAGTAGAATGGTGGTTGCTAGGATCTAGGGAGAAGAGGATTGAAGAGTTCTTTATTTTTAATATTATTTTAAAATTTTTTATTTATTGATTTTAGAAGGAGGAGAGAGAAAGAAAGCAGGGAGGAGCAGGAAGCATCAACTTATTGTAGCTGCTTCTTATATGTGCCTTGACTGGGCAAGCCTGGGGTTTTGAACCAGCAACCTCAGCACTCCAGGTTGATGCTCTGTCCACTGTGTCACCGCAGGTCAGGGAAGGAGCTGTTTAATGGACACAGAGTCTCCTTTGGGAAGATGAAAGAGCTCTGGAGAAAGATATACAACGGTATGAATGTACTTAATACCGCTGAACCGTATACCAAAAATTGATTAAAATGGCAAATTTTATGTTTTGTTTATTTTGCCACAATTTTAAGAAGTGAAAAATAAACTCTTTCCTGGTGATTGTGATTTTCACTCAGATTGAGAACCAGGTCCTGCCCTCTTGCTTGAGTTGGTTCCTTACTGCCCTGGGGGGTTAAGTTAGATGCTATTCAGGTTTCAACTACTGCTGTTACTGGGGGCAAAGAAGCTTTACTTATCACTTTTCCTTTAAGATTTCATCTGTCCCCTGCCCAAGACCAGTCCTGGAAACCATCTGCATGGCCCCTGTAATGCTTCTGCATCTAGTAGCAACATTTCTGGCAGGGAGGCTGGAGTCTCTCTTCTATGAGTCTGTTTCTGTTCTGCTTGTTTGTTTTTTTAAATGCAGTTGTTGGTAGATATGTATTTATTGCCATTTTATTGTTCATTTTTGGGATTTCTTTTTTCTTCTTCTTAAAGAAGACTCTTGAACCTTTTATGTAATACTAGCTTGGTGATGATAAATTCCTTTAGCTTTTTCTTGTTTGGGAAGTTCTTTATCTGTCATTTGATTCTAAATGATAGCTTTGCTGGGGAGAGTAATCTTGGTTGCAGGTCCTTGCTTTTCATCACTTTGAATATTTCTTGCCAATCCCTTCTGCCTGCAAAGTTTCTGTTGAGAAATCAACTGAGTCTTATGGAAACACCCTTGTACATAACTACTTTTCACTCGCTGCTTTTAAGATTTTCTCTTTGTCTTTAAGGTTTTGTATTTCAATTAAGATATGTCTTGGTGTGGGCCCCTTTGGGTTCATCCTACTTAGAAATCTTTGGGCTTTCTGGACTTGTATGTCTATTTCCTTCATCAGATCAAGGAAGTTTTTTGTTACTATTTTTTAAAATATGTTTCCAATTTCTTTCTTTCTTTCTTTTTTATATTTTTCTTTCTGTGACAGAGACAGAGAGAGAGAGACAAAGAGAGGGACAGATAGGGACATTCAGACAGGAAAGGAAAGATATGAGAAGCATCAATTCTTTGTTGTGGCACCTTAGTTGTTCATTGATTGCTTCCTCATATGTGCCTTGACTGGGGGAGAGGGTGGCTACAGCAGACCGAGTGACTTCTTGCTCAAGCCCGCTACCTTGAGTGAGATGTGCTGAAACCAGATGAGCCTGTGCTCAAGTCGGTAACCTCAGGGTTTTGAACCTGGGCCCTCTGTGTCCCAGTCCAATGCTCTATCCACTGCGCAACGACCTGGTCAGGCTAGATTTCCAATTTCTTGATCTCTCTCTTCTCTTTTCAGCACCCCCTGATGCAAATGTTGGTCCACTTGAAGTTGTCCCAAAGGCTCCTTACGTTAACTTTATTTTTTTTTTAATTCTTTTTTCTTTTTGCTGTTCTGATTGGATGGTTTTTCTTCTTTATATTCGAAATCACTGACTTGATTCTTGGCTTCATCTCCTCTACTGTTGATTCCTTGTAAATTAGTCTTAATTATAGTTAGTGTACTTTTCATTTCTGACTGGTCCTTCTTTATGTTGTTGAGGTTCTCACCAAGTTCATTGAGCATCCTTAATAATCATTGTTTTGAACTCTGCATCAGTAGGTTGCTTATCACCATTGTGTTTAGCTATTTTTCTGGAATTTTGTTCTGTTCTTTCATTTGAAATCTGTTTCTTTGTCTCCTCATTTTGAAGCCTCTCTGTGTTTGCTTCTATGTATTAAGTAGAGCTTCTATGTCTCCTGGGTTTGGTATAGTGACCTAATGAAGTAAGTGTCCTGTAAGGTCCAGTAAGTAGCACAGCATCCCTGTTCACCCAAGCTGAGGACTCCAGGTGCACTTCCCCGTGTAGGCAGTGTGTACCCTTCTCTTGTAGGTGAGATTTGATTGCTGTTGGCATGTCAATGGGAGGGATTGACTCCAGGCAGGACTGGAGTCCTATAAGGACTGTCTGTGAGCACTGGCCACTGACCACCGACCTCTGACCACTGTGGAGATCAGCTGTGTTGGGGCCCACCCCACAGAACAGGACTTACTTCAGCAGGGCTCTGGTGCGCACTGAGTCTGCCTCAATCACTGTGGGATTTTATAGCCAGAAGTTATAGGGTCTTCTCTTACTGGCACAGGAACCCTGGAATGTGGGTCTTGTGTGGGGCTGGGACCCCTCACTCCTCAGGGGGGGCCTCCACAGCTAAGATATCTCTCCAATTTTTTATCTGCCACATATGTGTGGGACCAGATCATTCTGCATTTCCTACCAGTCTTGATATGGCTTCTTCTTTAATTACCTAGTTGTAGGACTTCCATTCAGCTCAGTTTCAGATGGTTCTAAATGGTGGTGTACTGTAGTTTAGTTGTAATTTTGATGTGTTTGTGGGAGGAGATGAGTACCACATTTACCTAAGCCACCATCTTGCCTGGAAGTCTCTAATTCTATTTTTTTTTATCAGATGCTGGTTACACAAGCGATTTTGGGGAAAGCTATTGAGCTGTACACTTGTAATTTTCATACTTTTCTGGATTTATTCTATGCTTCAATAAAAAAAATTACATTAAAAAACAAAGAACACAGAAGAAGCCTGTCAGTAACCTCATGTCCAGGCATGTGGCTTGGCTTTCTCTCCCCATCCAGACTTTCTCCCCAGGTCAGTGTAAAGAACTCTCACACCTGCCAAGCATCTGCATCCAGAAGTCAGTTTTTGGTTTTGACCTGTTAATGTTTTCGAAAAAGGCCAAGAGAAATGCCAACACACAGCATGTTGTCAATGATGAGCCTGTGCAGAGATAGCCTCTCACACACCCTTCTTCCTAAACATCCTCATCACAACTGCTCCAGCAAGAAGTGGACAGACTTGTCCAGGTGCCCACTCTCCACTCCTTCCACTCTTCCCCATCAACCCTTCCTTTGGAACCTCCAGACCTATCAGAGGAGAGACTTTGTCTCTGCTCCTGACCTACCAGTGAGGCCAGGAAACCACCCTGCACAGTGAGACAAACAGACCGACAGACAGATCCTGAAGCCGTTCCCTAGAGCTAAACAGCCCTCAGAAAATGGGAGCATTGTTCATGGGATAAGAAATCAAACTGTGGCTCTCAGGACAATTTAGTCTGACTACCTGTGGGCATCCTCAAAGGACAGCTCTGAGCATGGGCACCCCCATCCTGCAGCATACCTCTACCCTGAGTTTCTCCAGCTCCACTGCTAGGGCCCATCAGGTGTGGTGGGACTTGGGCACCTGCTCTTCAATAGAAGGAGCAGCCGTGGTGCCAGAGGTTGCAGATGGTGCCAGCATGGTAACGCGTAAGGCCAGGTGCCAGCAGAAGGTGGTGAGAAAGTTCAGAGTCTCCAGTGAGCAAGGGCCCATCATCACACATAGCTGCAGCAGTCAGGCCAACAGGCTGTCTGGGCCTCAAACACCTACAACAAAGGCCAAGGCCTCGGCTGCTCATCCCAGCTTTACGTGCTGTTGGGTCAGCCACACCTGGTTTGTTACAGCCACCACATGCTCAGCAGGAAGAATGCCAGACCCAGTGACCTGCTGCCCTGGTGTGCGGAATAGGACAGCTGCTCAGGCCTTTCCCAGCCTATCATCACCATCTGCTACGTCTTCAAAGAACAAAAGAACTTAGCAAGGGTGTTATTATGGAAGCAACTGCTTCCCCCACCTCTTCCTGCTGATGTTACCTCTGCCCTCACATTTCTTGGTAAGACATATTTCCAACAAGACAGAGACAACAGCCCTGAGGAGAAGAGCCCAGGACTCTTCGAAGGAATGACTGCCCTTTCTATACCATCCACGAGGAAGCTGCAGCCAGCAGGGCTAAGCTTTCTGCCCTAACCTGGCCTCTGGTGTTGCCATCACTGAGGGAGCCTACTCTTGTTGCTGGCTGATCTGAGTCTCTGGGGCTGGTGGGGCTCCACAAGCTATGGTCTCAACAGCTCGGAGGAGCCCTGATCTTGCTTGGTTTAAATCTGGTAGTTCCCCCCAGGAAATAATGCTTGTGTTAAGTGAGACAAAAACAGCTTTTTCCACTGGAGAGGGGGGCCCACAGGAAGATTATTTGAGTTTTGCAGGTTCTCCTGTTCTGTGAGACCACACTTCTAGGCCCTCTACCTAAATTATCTTCTTCTCAAAGTATGTATCTGGGGCTGTGGTGTGCTGTGGCCAAGTGAAGAGCTAGCCTCCCAGGTTTTTGAAACCACTAGATCACTTGGACCCTCAGGATATAAAGATGTGTTGGGGTTATAATATGAGATGACTTCCTCCTCGGCAGCAAATATTCTCTTTGGGGCCACATTGTTCCTTCTTTTTTTTTTTTTTTCTTTACAGAGATAGAGTCAGAGAGAGGGATAGAAAGGGACAGACAGACAGGAACGGAGAGATAAGAAGCATCAATCATTAGTTTTTTGTTGCGCATTGCGAAACCTTAGTTGTTCATTGATTGCTTTCTCATATGTGCCTTGACCGCGGGCCTTCAGCAGACCGAGTAACCCCTTGCTCGAGCCAGCAACCTTGGGTCCAAGCTGGTGAGCTTTTGCTCAAACCAGATGAGCCCACGCTCAAGCTGGCGACCTCGGGGTCTAGAACCTGGGTCCTCGGCATCCCAGTCCAATGCTCTACCCACTGCGCCACCGCCTGGTCAGGCACACAATGTTCCTTCTTACAGTAGCTCTTGTTAAAAAACCCCAGATCTTTCTTTGGGGGTGATTCAGCCCTTTAAAGTCCTCCAACTTGGACTTTGTATACCTGCTAAAGTGAGACTTGCACATGGGCTTGGGCAGGGACTTGCAGGAGAAGCAAAGCTGGGTGTTGTCTTGCTGTTATTGGTCTTTTTTGTGTGGCAGAGACAGAGAGAGTCAGAGAAGGGGATAGATAGGGGCAGACAGACAGAAAGGGAGAGAGATGAGAAACATCAATTTTTCGTTGTGGTTACTTAGTTGTCCATTGATTGATTTCTCATATGTGCCTTGACCGGGGGGCTACAGCATACTGAGTGACCCCTTGCTCGAGCCAGCGACCTTGGGTCCAAGCTGGTGAGTTTTGCTCAAACCAGATGAGCCCGTGCTCAAGCTGGTGACCTCAGGGTCTCGAACCTGGGTCCTCCACATCCCAGTCTGACACTCTAACCACTGTGCCACCACCTGGTCAGGCTGTTCTTGGTCTTTTTTATGGCTTGCCTGCTTAGCCATGAGGACTTCACATGACAAAAGTGTTGCCACAAATCTGAGGTGAAAATATAGGTTATTTAGTAGAGATGTTAAGAAAAATCGACTCACTCTAAGGAAGAACAACAACAATAAAAAATCTCTACCCAACACTGCATACAAAGCTGGACTCTTCTTGATTGAGTTACAAGCTACATATCAAATATAAAACTATAAAGTTAGTAGAAGAAAGTAAAGAAAAATATATTAAGTCTTTGAGATATGAAAGAACTTCTTGAAGTTTCAAAAGCTCAAATCATATGGAAAAATGTTTAATTTATTTAATGAATTTGATTACATAAAATGAAGGATTTCTATTCTACAAAGGACATTATGTGAAAGTTAATAGGTAATGGTCGAATCAGAGAAAACATTTTCAATGTTTAAAACTAAAAAGGTAGTAAAATCATTTTATACTACACAAAAAAATTTTAGTGATCAATAAAGAAAAAAATAACAACTACAATAGAAAAAATGGGCAAAGGACATGGACAGAAAAACAACAGAAAAGAGAAACCCAAGAAGTTAATAAGCATATGACAGAATGCTCAAAATCACTGATAATCTGAAAATGCAAAATCAAACCTTCATGAGATATCATTTTGCACCTATTAAACTGGCAATCATCCAAAGTCCTGATAATGACAAGTTGGAAGGGATTTGGTGATATAGAAGTCAATTATGTATCATTGACAGAAATGTAGATAGGTGAGCCAATCTGGAAAAGAGTCTGGTTTTACTTGGTCAAATTGAGTCTGACATATGCATACCCTATGTAAAGCCAGTAGCCATGGCCACCATCACAGCTGCCTGGCCCATGCAGGTTCACATTTGATTTGGACAGACGGTAATAAACAATGGAGCCAAGAACTAGTGGGCCATTAGCTTTAATCCTAGCTTGCACCCGGCAAGCAAGAAATACACACAGTGGGAAAACACTTCCCTTTCCATTCAGGGCTCTCAAAGCCACTGACTTATCCAAGTTTTCCTAGGATCAAAGGTTTGTATCTCATCAGCCTTATTCACCTCTGTTCCCCATCTCCTTCTCTCTGCACAAACTCTGCACAAATTGGTTTCTCCTTCAGCACCCTGCCATCTTGGCTGCTTCTCCTCTCCTCCACGTGGACTTTCTCTGCTCTTTTCCAGCATGGGCTCCTCTGCCCCATTTTATAGTATAGAAATCAAAACCTTTAATCCAATATATAAACAAGGAAGTCTCTGATACAAAGTCACTTATCTGAGGCATAATGGATTCCTCATGAGCGTGCACCACCCCACATCATGCAACAGTCAAGGGTGTGGGGAAGAGCTTAGTTGTGAAACTAATCCTTAGGCTGTAACAACCCTGCCTGCTTACAGCCTGTCCTCCACACCCAATGCAAACTATAAGTGAGCAAACATATATATCATATTTATAAACTTATTTGACCAACATTCCACCCTTTTTGCTCGCTTCACAATCTAAAGCACAGGTATTCCTGCACAAGGAAATTAGGCACATTACACAAATTACAACAACAGCACAAATCATACAATTTCAACAATTACAAAGGTACATTTCACCAGTCTCTGAGCACTTTGCCAAAAGTGCAAAATGTCCTTGGCCTTTTTTCTAGCCATGAGAAAAGCTTCCGGGCAGGGGAGTGCTTCCAGCAAAGCCGCCCCCCACCCCCATCAGGGTATTTCACATTGTCCAAAATTTGTAAGTTCATCTAACAAAGGAGGCAGTGCTCACTCCGGTCGTAGTCCAGGAATCAGTCCATGCACATGGGACCTCAGCCACCCCCCTCATCCCTGCCATCATGGCAGGTCTTACACTGTCCCAAAGAGGAGCACATGGCAATGGCAGTCAGCATTTCCATCTCTGCTCTGGAGAGCATGATGGCATTCACCCCTATGTCCCAAAATCACAGACCTACCAGGAGCATAGTAGGTACTCCTTGCTGCTGGGCTCTCACCTTCTGGAGACTGTGGATTGCAACTCCAGCCTGATTCTCCTCATCCTCCAAAGAGGAACTGAAAACACCAGCTCTTGCTGCCAGGCTTCAGCCCTGGGCCACCAGCACCTTCTGCTCTGCAGACCTTGAAGCCACAGCCCCGGCCTCAGCCCCAGCCTCCCGCCACTGCTGGCTTTCCATAACATCCAGGGCAATCAGCAACTCATGAACCTGTAATTCCTTCTCCAGTGGCTGCTCCATTTCCAGACGAATCTCGTGAACCTGGTCAGCCTCCTCTGGTGCTTGCTCCAGCTCCAGGGTCATCATCTCTTTCTCCCACATTTGCTCTAGCTCAGGCGTCCCCAAACTATGGCCCGTGGGCCACATGCGGCCCCCTGAGGCCATTTATCTGGCCCCCACCGCACTTCCGGAAGGGGCACCTCTTTCATTGGTGGTCAGTGAGAGGAGCATAGTTCCCATTGAAATACTGGTCAGTTTGTTGATTTAAATTTACTTGTTCTTTATTTTAAATGTTATATTTGTTCCTGTTTTGTTTTTTTACTTTAAAATAAGATATGTGCAGTGTGCATAGGGATTTGTTCATAGTTTTTTTTTATAGTCCGGCCCTCCAATGGTCTGAGGGACAGTGAACTGGCCCCCTGTGTAAAAAGTTTGGGGACCCCTGCTCTAGCTCCTTCCATTGCTCAGTTTGCAGGTCCCAAGCAGCCTCTTCCACAGAGCTCTTAATTTCCTCACACATGGCTGTAAAAGTCAGTCAGCCTACAGCCCCCAGAAGGACAGCCATGGAGAACCATAACAGCAGCCAGTCCTCTACTCCACCACTCAAAGGTGGTGGTGCCTCCATACCAATCTGTATCAAATCCTGCCAACTACACCAAATGTAAAGCCAGTAGCCACAGCCACCATCACAGCCGCCTGGCCCATGCAGGTTCACATTTGATTTGGACAGATGGTAATGAAATAATGGAGCCAAGAACTGGTGGGCCATTAGCTTTAATCCTAGCTTGCACCTGGCGGGCAAGAAATACACACAGTGGGAAAACACTTCCCTTTCCATTCAGGGCTTCCAAAGCCACTGACTTATCCAAGTTTTCCTAGGATCAAAGGTTTGTATCTCATCAGCCTTATTCACCTCTGTTCCCCATCTCCTCTCTGCACAAACTCTGCACAAACTGGCTTCTCCTTCAGCACTCTGCCATCTTGGCTGCTTCTCCTCTCCTCCATGTGGACTTTCTCTGCTCTCTTCCAGCATGGGCTCCTCTGCCCCATTTTATAGTATAGAAATCAAAACCTTTAATCCAATATACAAACAAGGAAGTCTCTGATACAAAGTCACTTATCTGAGGCATAATGGGATTCCTCATGAGCGTGCACCACCCCACATCATGCAACAGTCAAGGGTGTGGGGAAAAGCTTAGTTGTGAAACTAATCCTTGGGCTATAACAACCCTGCCTGCTTACAGCCTGTTCCCCACACCCAATGCAAACTATAAACGAGCAAACATATATATCATATTTATAAACTTATTTGGCCAACACCCTATGACCGAACAATCCTGCTTCTGAATGTATATCCCTGGGAAATTCTTATATAGACCTATTAAGGATCACTTAGAAAGATGTTTATCATGACATGTCTTATAGAGAGTTGGATGTCACCTAAATATTCATTGCTGGGAGAGTGGGGTGAGTGTACATTAAGGGACATTTCGCAGAGAATAGACAGCTTGAGTTAGATGTCAAACAGCAACACATCAACATGTTAAAAACAGAAAGGAGGAAACAGAATAAGATATAATGCATAATACCACTCACATAAACTATTATAATATATACATATAAGTCAACAATGCATATTTTATAAGAAAGAATTCAAATAAAGATGTTTGTTAACACAGTAAAATAATGACCTGTGGAGAGAGGGGAATAAAAGTAGGAAATAGAGATAAAAAAGAATATGTTAATTTATTTTTATTTATTTTATTTAAGTGGGAGGAGAGCAGATAGAGAGACAGACTACTCCCAGATGCACGCTGACCAGTATACACCTGGCAACCTCCATCTGAAGCCAATGTTCTGTTCTTCTGGGGCTGATGCTTACAACCTAGCTATTTTTAGCACCTGAGGTGGAGGCTCCATGAAATAGTGCCTGAGGCAAACATGCTAGAATCAATCAAGCTACTGGCTGCAAGAGGGGAAGAGAAAGAGAAAGAAAGGGGAGGGGGAGGAGTGCAGAAGTAGATGGTCACATCTCCTGTGTGCCCTGACTGTGAATCAAACCTGGGACTTCCATACACCAGATCAATGCTCTACCACTAAGCCAACCAGCCAGGACCAAGAATAAGTTAATTTGTATAATAAGTAAAGGGATCTGTGTAGAACAAGGATAATAACATGTCGTGGACTGAGCAATATAAGAATAATCCAAGCCTCTTTAACCAAGACAAACAAAATAAAATGAAAACGACAGCTGACACGAAAGGAAAGGCACAATGAGCACGTAAAACCTTGATTATACAAGAAAATGTGTGATGTGGGCTGTACAGCAGGTATTAAGAAAGGGTCACAAGAGACAAGGCAGTGGAAGACTTTATTCATGCTAGGGAATCAGAGGAGGCTGCATAGAGAAAGTATCAAGTTTGAGTAAATGTTACCTACCTAAGAACAAGCATCTTTCCCAGATGGCTCACATAAGAGATATCTGCTCACATCAAAGAAAAACCTGTCCACCCACTTATATGGAGTTTGCAATCAAACCTTATCAGATTATCATACCGGAAACCCAGCACTCACAACAGTAACACTGATAGAGCCTGATGGATGGTCAGGGAGACCAGAAGATGGCCTCTTGGCTGGACCCAGAGCCCTCTCACGGACCCAGGGTCATAGGTGAGGCCATCTCCAGTGGCTACTTGCAAATTGCTCTCTGTGTTGTAATGCCCTCCTGTTATCCCCATGTAAAGCTCAATTGTGTATTAATAAAAGGAAAAATCTAAGCCAGAAAAGAAGTGGCACCAGGGACATTAGCAATTTCATTGCATCTGCTTCCAATAATGGTAGATGAAGAGATAAACCACCCTCCCTCTAATGAAACTACACAAGTTAGAGGAGACATCAAACCATCATGGGAAGCCTGACAAAAAAAGAGAAATTAATAAAGTAGAACAGGGAGGAGAAAAGAGCCTAAATGGGTGAGCCTTTGCTCCTTATCCAAGATGTGTTCACCCCCTGGGAGAAGGCAGCTCACGGGCCAAGCTTGTTAAGTGAGTGGGAGGGATGATATTGCAGTCCATATTGTCCTGAAGACACACTGGAGTCACTTGCTAGCTCACCTTGATGACATTTTTACCCTTGGGTTGTCTGCCAATCCTCAGAATCTAGAACATAGAGCTGCAGGGAGACAGTTGGAATTCACTATCCATCAAGGTGGAAATCCTTAAGAGCTATAATTGGAAGTAGGGTGGAAACTGACTCTCTGGTCATCTAGAATATTCTCAAGCCCTGCTCCTGTTCCCTCAGGTTATGGCAGAGGGAAGGAAGACTCTCTCTGGAAGAAGATCCTAGGTCTCAAATTAATTTACAAAATAGTCATTTTAAATATAATTTTCAGAAAACGCATAGGCACACAAAGCACGTGAGACAAAACAACATGTGTCAGAATCAACAGAAGCCATAAACAATAGAAACAGACCCACCGGCAACCCAGATATTAAAGTTTTAAGAAACAACCTGTAACAAAGCAATGATTACCATGTCCATGAAAGTAATAGCAAAATTAGAAGTTTTATGGAAATTTTGAAAGGAACATTGCAGATTTAAAAACAACAAGACAAGCAGTAAACTCTCCGATATCTCTGGTAGCAATATTTCTGATGATACATCTCCATGGGCAAGGGAAATAAAGGACAAAATAAACAAATGGGACTATATCAAATTACAAAGCTTTTGCACAGCAAAAGACACCATTAATAAAATAAAAAGACAACCCACACAATGGGAGAACATATTTGCTGATATTTCTGATAAGAGGTTAATAACCAAAATTTAATGGCCCTGGCTGTTTGGCTTAGTGGTAGAGCATTGGCCCAGTGTGTGGATTCCCTGGGTTTGATTTCTAGTCAGGGCACACAGGAGAAGCGACCATCTACTTCTCCACTCCTCCTCCTCCACCTCCTCCTTCTCCTTCTCCTCCTCCTCCTCCTTCTCCTCCTCCTCCTCCTCCTCCTCCCCTCGTCCTCCTCCTCCTCCTCCTCTCCTCCTCCTCCTCCTCTTTCTTCTTCTTCTTCTTCTTCTTCTTCTTCTTCTTCTTCTTCTTCTTCTTCTTCTCTTCTTCTTCTCTCTCTCTCTCTATCTCTTTCTCTCTCTCTCTCTTTCTCTCTCTCTCCCCATCCCACAGCCATGGCTGGATTGATTTTAGCACATTGAACCTGGGAATGGCTTCTTGGAGTTTCTGCTTCAGGAGCTAAAAATAGCTCCGTGGCAAGCATGGCCCCAGATGGGCAGAGCATCAGCTCCAAATGGAAGTCACCGGGTGGCTCCCCATCTGGGCGCATGCAGGAGTCTGTCTCTCTATCTCCCCTCTTCTCACTTGGAAAAAAAGAAAGAAAAAAATAGCCATAATTTATAAAGAACTTCTAAAACTCAACACCAGTAAGGTAAACAATCCAATTTAAAAATGGGAAAAGGAACTGAGTAGACACTTCTCCAAAAAGGACATGCAGATGGCCAATAGGCATAAGAAAAATTGTTCAATTTCACTAATCATTAGAGAAATGCAAATTAAAACTATAATGAGATACCACCTCACACCTGTCAAGATGGTGCTCATTAACAAATCAAAACACAACACAGGATAGGTGCTGGTGAGGGTGTGGAGAAAAGGGAACCCTCCTGCACTGCTGGTGGGTATGCAGACTGGTGCAGCCACTGTGGAAAGCAGTATGGTGTTTCCTCAAAAAATTAAAAATGGAACTGCCTTTTGACCCAGCTATCCCACCTTTAGGAATATATCCTAGGAATACCAAATCACTGATTCAAAAGAAGATATGCACCCCCATGGTCATTGCAGCATTGTTTACAATAGCCAAGATCTGGAAACAGCCCACGTGTACATCAGTGGACAAGTGGATTAAAAAGCGGTGGTACATATACACAATGGAATACTATGTGCCTGTGAAAAAGAAGAAAATCTTACCTTTTGCTATGGCATAGATAGACCTGGAGATATCTTTTAATTTATTTATTCATTTTAGAGAAGAGAGACACAGGGAGAGATAGAGGGGGGAGAGAGGAGCAGGAAGCATTAACTACCATATGTGCCTTGACTGGGCAAACCCAGGGTTTTAATCCAGCAACCTCAACATTCCAGGTCGTTGCTTGATCCACTGCACCACCACAGGTCAGGTGGACCTGGAGATTATTATGCTAAGTGAAATAAGCCAGGCAGAGAAAGACAAATATCATATGATCTCACTTATATGTGGAATCTAATGAACACGGTGAACTGAGGAATGGAATAGAGACAGAGGCAGGGTCACAGGGAGCAGAGGGACAGCTATCAGAGGGAAAGGGGCTGAGGGGATGGGATTAGAGAAGGTGACGGGATTAGTGAAATTATATATACATAACACAGAGATACAACTAACAAGACAGCAAATCCCAGAGGGAAAAGGGGAGGCCTAGTTAGGGAAGGGGGGCAAAGAGGGTGATGGGAGGCATGTTGTTGGAGGGTGAGGGTGTTGTATTAAGTGGGACACTTGAATCCATGTTAACACAATAAATTAAAATTAATAAAAATTGAAAATTTCTATTAAAAAACAATTTAGACATTCTGTAACTGAAAAGTATAGTAATCTAATTAAGAACTCAACAAAAGGGTTAATAACAGTGGAAAGGAAGATAAGTCAGAAGAAACCATCCAGAACAAAGTCCAGAGAGGTACAAAGATGGAAGATATAGACTAGGAGATAGGTGAGATAGAAGATACTGTACAATAAAAAAAATCCAATATATGTCTACTTGCAGTTTCAGAAGGAAGGGAGAGAGAGAATGGAGCAGAGGCAGTATTTGAAGAGGTAATGGTTGAAAAATTTCCAGAATTGATGAAATAAGTCAGTCCTCTGATTCAAAAAACCAAATGAAAGAGCCCCACAGGAAACAAAAATCTCAAAGAAACAAGCACTGGATAAGCCAAGGATTCCCTTTGATGGAAGTTCTCCTTTTATGACAAGGTGTGAGCGTACTCTGAAAGAGCTGGTGGCTTTCTTTACAGAGGAGTTTTTGTTGTTTGTTTTTGAAAACGGGAAAATTTTGACCTTGTTTTTTAAGCTGGGGCAAGAAACCAGTTGAGAGTGAGAGGCTGAAAACGAAGGAGAGGAAGTAATGCACAAAGAAGATTTTAGAGGGAGCAAGGACAACACTATGAATAATTATAATAGCTACCATTTACTCAGCACATGTTGGAATCTGGGTCCTGACCTGTCAGACATTGTTATTAATTCTTAAGATCCTTAACAATTGTTATTTTTATTCAAATATCACTGATATGTTAGCAGGCACTCAGATAATTTAAAGGGGAAAAAAATTTGATTGTATAGCTAGTAAGTGGTGGCACTAAGATCTAAATCAGATCTCACTTACTCCAAAGTCTGTGTTCTTCCTGCCCTACCAGGCTGCTTGCAGAGCTGCATTGGCCTCAAAAAGGCCTTTCCTCTGCCTGAGGTTGGAGGGGAGTAGAGGGTGATGGTGGAGGTGGAGATATTTGCAGAATATAGAGGGTGGATATAAGAAATGTTCAAACCCATTGAAAATTTTTATGAGTTTATTTGAGCCAAACTAGTGAGAATTGCTAGGAAGCAAAATCTCAACGGATTGAGAAAACGTTCTGGAGAGTGGCAGTTTTGCAGCTTAGTTACTCACTACATTAGAATCGAAGGAGGTTAGATGAAATCCATTGGTGGCAGATGGAGGGGTCGGAGAAAGCAAAGCACAAAAATCTCTAGGATTGGATAACAAGCAAAACAGAGTGACCTGTACTTCTTTTACATTGGTGAGCACAGGAGAGTTAATAATGAACATTGACATCATATGGAGATGTATTCAGGGAACAAGATAACAGCGAGGGGTTCTGTGGTCTTACCATCACTCTGACATTTCAAAGGTATATGATCTGAAATACAAAAAGACAATAGACAGGCTCACTTAGGTAAAGATTGATCTCTATCAAGGAAGCCACAGGCCTACGCCACCACGATTCACTTAGGTCCCCTGATATGTGTGTGTGTGTGTGTGTGTGTGTGTGTGTGTGTGTGTGTGTGTGTATTGAGTGCTGTGCCTGGGCTCTGCTTCTTCCCTCACACTGATGGGGCTGTAGGCTTTTAACCCCTACATTTGCCGCACCTGGCACAGAACCATTCAGTGGTTTTCAACCTTTTTGCACTTGGGGACTGGTGACCTAGCCAGCCAGAAATGGAAATACACAATAAATAAAGTTTTATCTTAACACACATAACAGTGTAACATGGTACAAGGTGGTGCTTGATTTCTGAACTCCACATGTTCGATGCATTGATACTACACAATTTGTCCAAATGCTTTTTGTCTGTTGCGCGTGATTTGTAAATTCTCTGAAGGTGCAAAAGATTGTTCCAACGAGCCCACAAGTTCCAAAGATATCTAAGACAACCACAATAGTATTTTCATCAATCATACAGGTTGATAGGTAGCAATCACCCTGAGCATAAGCGAATTTGACTAAGATCATTGGGCCTATAATCTTCATACAACATCAAGGTGGCTAACTCATTTGCGGACTGGCACAAAATTTCGGGTGGACTGGCCCCTCTCTGTGGACTAGACGTTGAAAAACATTGATAAGCAACATGAGACTGGAAGAGGGATGGCTTGGAAATGATGTCTTCTGGGAAGCGCACCAGTGCCCTCTAGTGTGAGAGTTTGGGACTTCCTGAGGTCCCATCGCTGTAACTAGGGTGGAGGACAAACCCTAAAGCCAGATTTGGGTGTTCTACTTAACTCATCCTGCAGACAGCAAGGAGGTGTAGCCCTGGGACCTTGCAAATGGAGGCGGGGCAGGGTGGAGTGAGGATGGTGTGGTCCTCTTAGCCCAGGCTGCTTCAGCTCCAACCCAGGTCAGGGTGAGGCTTCCTCCTGCCCCCACTCTTTACATGTCTTCTCTTGGGGAAAAAAAAGGGAAAAAATGGATATATTTGTGCCAGACAGCTTTGTATATTCACGTGGAAACTCAATACTAAAAAGGATTTGAAGTGATTTCTAACATTTTTAAGCCTATAAAGAAAAGGAAAAGGACGGGGGAAAGATCAACAGAGGGGTAAGGATAGAAAACATCTTCGAGATCATAGTGCAAATGGATTAAATTTCTCTATTTAAAACAATCCCCTATTCAAAAACCTAGGACAGCCTGACCTGTGGTGGCTCAGTGGATAACGTGTCAACCTGGAACACTGAGGTTGCCGGTTCGAAACCCTGGGCTTGCCTGGTCAAGGCACATATGGGAGTTGATGCTTCCTGTTCCTCCCCCTCTTCTCTCTCTCTAAATATGAATAAATAAATTTTTTAAAAATCCTAGGACAACCTACCTATTTTGTTTTCATAAGACATATGGCTAAAACAAAATGACATTTGAGGTTTAAAAACGAAGAGGCCAATAAAGATGTACCAGGAAAAGTTAACACCCCTGCATCCATCCATTTTGAATTCTAGCTCCAAAATACAACCCACAACTGCCCATTTCGCTTCACCTTGCTGCTATTCCCTAAGCCAAACCATGATGATTTTCCACCTGGACATTAGCAATAGTTTTCTAACTGATCTCTCTTTGCTTCTCTTGCTTTTCTCTTCTATAAAGCAGACAAATTTTCTTTTGAAAACATAAACCAGATTTTCAAAACTTAAGTCTCTTTCTTGCCTCAAGTCCTTCAATGTCTTTTTTTTTCTCCTTTTCCAAATGAGAGGAGGAGAGATAGAGAGACAGGCTCCTGTACGCACCAATGACTGGGATCCACCCAGCAACCCTCAACCACGGTCTGGGCCATGCTCTCAACGGAGCTATTTTTAGCTCCTGAGGTGGAGGTTCCATGGAGCCATCCTCAGCACCAGCCAATGCACTTGAACCAAGTGAGCCATGGGGGGGGGGGTAGAGAAGGTCCCTTCTCTTGTGTGCCCTAATTGGGAATTGAACCCCAGACTTACATGGAGCCAACCAGCCAGGACTCCTTCAATGTTTTCTCCTGGCACTTAAAATAAAACTCAAACTCTTCATTCTAGCCAATAAGCTTCGCTCTTACCTCAATCTAGTTCATACTACCCTTCTCTCCTAGCTGCTGTTCCTCAGGTGTGCCTGGGCACACACCGTCCCCCTGGCGGGAATGCCACCCCTGAGCTCTTCCTTCTAGTCCAGCTCTGGCATTCCCCTGCAGAAAAGCTCTCCCTGGCCAGTCTAACTGGACTTGGGCCCCTTGCCAGGTGACTCTTTATCATTACTCCATTTATTTCCTTCAGAATACTTCTTGTAATCTTGAAGCATCTTGTTTATTTATTTGCTTATTTATTTCTCCTCCAGTAGAACTTTCACTATGTCCTTTGTGTTCTTCTCAGTATACAATCAGATCATCGGAAGGTAGAGAGGTTTTTTTTTTTTCTGCTATAAGAATTTATTCTTATAATTTCATTTCGTGTTTATAATGCAATAGAGCCTTTAACATAATATTTACTAACAGTGATCATGGAGAACATCCTTTGCTTGTGCTTAATTTTAATGGAATAGCTTGAGGGTTTCATTGTTTAATAGATTATTTGCTGCTGGGTTTTTTGGTAAATATTCTTTATCATATTTAAAAAATGTCTTTTTATTCTTATGTCACTTTCACTTTTTTCCAGTTTATTCTATGGTAACTTCTTTATTTAAAATTTCCGCCTGACCTGTAGTGGTGCAGTGGATAAAAGCGTTGACCTGGAACACCGGGGTTCTGGTTCGAAGCCCCGGGCTTGCCCAGTCAAGGCACATATGGGAGTTGATGCTTCCTGCTCCTCCTCCTTCTTTCTCCCTCTGTCTCTTCTCTAAATAAAGTCTTAAAAAATTCCTTGCTTTTGGTGTCAATTTGTATTTTCCTAGGAATTCAACTAACTTCTTTAGATTTTTGAATTGGTTGCCATAGAGTTGTATGTAATTATTTTTCTCTCTTTTGTATCTGATGTTATGGCCTTTATAATTTCTAATACTGTTTGTATGTGATCTCTCTCCTTAGTCCCTAATGGTGGCCATGAGATATTCATTGATCTTATAAAAAGCTAGATTTGGCATTGAACTACCATATGACACATCAACTTCACTCCTGCGTACATATTCAAAAGAACTGAGAGCAGGAACTCAAATAGATATTTGTACATCAATGTTTATAGCAGAATTATTAACCATAACCAAAAGGTAACAACAACTCAAGTATCCATCAATAGATGAGTGGAGAAACAAAATGTGAAATATATATATGATGGAATATTATTCAGGGATAAAAATAAATGAAATTTTGATGTATGTACAACACAAATGTACCTTGATACCATTATGCTTAGTGAAATGAGCCAGACACAAAAGGAAAAATATTGTATAATTCCACTTACATGAGTTACCTTGAAAAGGCAAATTCATAAAGACAGAAATTAGAATAGATGTTACTGAAGGCGGGTGAAGGGAGGAAGAGGAAGTTATTGTTAATGGGTACAGAGTTTTTGTTGGGGAAGATGAAAAAGTTTTGGGCATGGATAGTGGTAATGTGGATATGCAACATTGAGAATGTAGTTAATGCCACTGAACTGTATGTACACTTATGA
Source organism: Saccopteryx bilineata (assembly GCF_036850765.1). Taxonomy (NCBI): domain Eukaryota; kingdom Metazoa; phylum Chordata; class Mammalia; order Chiroptera; family Emballonuridae; genus Saccopteryx; species Saccopteryx bilineata. The sequence goes on along the minus strand of NC_089497.1, from coordinate 69,609,305 downwards.
ATGGTTGAAATGATAAATATTATCTAATGCATATTTTACCAAAATAAAAAAATAGATTTGGGATTTTTTTCATTATATTTTTTACTATTTCATTAGTTTTGGCTCTTACTTTTTTTTATTCTTTTGGCTAGATAGTTTGCTGTTCATTTAAATTTTTCTTTTAAAAATTTTATTTAGAAATTTAAATTTAACAGGGTGACATTGATCAATAAAAGTACATAGGTTTCAGGCAAACCTTTCTATAGCATTTGAACTGTTGATTATGTTGTGTATCCATTGCCCAAAGTCAAATAATTTTATGTCACCTTATATTTGTCCCTCTTTACACCCTTCCCCTACCCCCTCTGCCATGTCCCCCTGCCCATAACCACTTCACTTGTATCTATATCCATGAGTCTCAGTTTTATATCCTACCTGTGTGTGAAATAATACTGTCTTAGCTTTCTCTGATTTTCTTATTTCATTCAGTATAATGTTCTCAAGGTCCATCAATGTTGTTGTAAATGGTACTACGTCATCATTTCTTATGGCTGAGTAGTATTCCATTGTATATATGTACCACATCTTCTTTATCCAATCCTCTGTTGAGGGACACTGTGGTTGTTTCCATGTCTTAGCCATTGTGAATAATACTGCAGTGAACATGGGGCTGCATGTGTCTGACCATACCAATATTTTCAAGTTGTGGGGGTAGATACCCAGTAGAGGGATTGCTGGGCCATATGGTAGTTCTATTCTTAATTTTTTGAGGAACTATCATATTTTCTTCCCTAATGGTTGTATTAATTTGCATTCCTAGCAGTGAGTGAAGGTTCCTTTTTCTCCACAGCCTCTCCAACACTTGTTATTACCTGTCTTGTTGATAATAGCCAATCTAACAGGTATGAGGTGGAATCTCATTGTAGTTTTGATTTGCATTTCTCAAATAGCTAGTGAAGATGAGCATCTTTTCATATATCTGGTCATTTGTTCTCTTGGGAGCAGTGTCTGTTCAGGTCCTCTTCCCAATTTTTTTTATTTAATTAACTGTGTTTACATAGTTTCTAGTATTGCCCCAAATGCATCCCCTCTCCCCCGTATTCCCCTCAGCATCTCTCTTGCCCTCTTCCCAACAGTGCCCTTCCCCCTTCCCTTCAGGTTTATCCCATACTATCATCCCCTTTCCCTCTGTCCTCTTTTCCTCTGCTCCCTTTGATCCCCCTCTGTCTCAATTCCATTCCTCAGTTCACATTGTTCCTTGGATTCCTCAAATGAGTGAGGTCATATGATATTTTTATTTCTCTGCCTGGCTTATTTCACTTAACATAATAGTTTCCAGGTCCATTCATGTTGTTGCAAAAGGTAATATTTTCTTCTTTTTCATGGCCCCATAGTATTCCATTTTATATATGTACCACTGCTTTATAATCCACTCATCCACTGATGGACACTTGGGCTGTTTCCAAATCTTCGCTATTGTGAACAATGCTGCCATAAACATGGGGGTGCAGTTCTTTTTTTTGAGTCAGTGATATGGTGTTCTTAGGATATACTCCTAAGAGTGGGATGGCTGGCTCAAAAGGCAGTTCCATTTTTAATTTTTTGAGGAATCTCCATACTGTTTCCCACAGTGGCTGCACCAGTCTGCAGTCCCATCAGCAGTGCAGGAGGGTTCCCCTTTCTCCATATCCTCGCCAGCACCTATCGTGTGTTGTTTTGTTAATGAGCGCCATTCTGACTGGTGTGAGGTGGTATCTCATTGTGGTTTTAATTTGCATTTCTTTAATGATTAGTGATGTTGAGCATTTTTTCATCTGTCTATTGGCCATCTGTATGTCCTCTTTGGAGAAGTGTCTATTTGTTTCTTTTGCCTATTTTTTTATTGTATTGTTTGTCTTTCTGGTGTTGAGTTTTAAAGTTCCTTATAAACTTTTACCCTTATCAGATGTATTGTTGGGTATGTTCTCCCATTGTGTGGTTTGTCTTTTTATTCTGTTCATATTGTCTTTAGCTGTACAAAAACTTTTTAGTTTAATATAGTCCCATTTGTTTATCCTGTCTTTTATTTCACTTGCCCGTGGAGATAAATCAGCAAATATATTGCTGTGAGAGATGTCAGTGAGCATAGTGCCTATGTTTTCTTCTAAGATCCTTATGGTTTCACGACTTACATTTAAGTCTTTTATCCACTTTGAGTTTACTTTTGTGAATGGTGTAAGTTGGTGGTCTAGTTTCATTTTTTTGCAGGTAGCTGTCCAATTTTCCCAACACCATTTGTTAAAGAGACTGTCTTTACTCCATTGTATGCTCTTACCTCCTTTGTCAAATATCAATTGTCTATAAAGGTGTGGGTTTGTTTCTGGGTTTTCTATTCTGTTCCATTGATCTATATGCCTGTTCTTATGCCAGTACCAGGCTGTTTTGAGTACAATGGCCTTGTAGTATAACTTGATATCCAGAAGTGTGGTACCTCCCACTTTATTCTTCTTTTTCAAGATTGCTGAGGCTATTCGTGTTCTCTTTTGGTTCCATATAAATTTTTGGAATATGTGTTCTATATCTTTGAATTATGTCATTGGTATTTTAATTGGTATTGCATTGAATTTATAAATTGCTTTGGGTAATATAGATATTTTAATGATGTTTATTCTTTCTAACCATGAACACGGTATATGCTTCCACTTGTTTGTATCTTCCTTGATTTTTTTTTATCAATGTTTTATAATTTTCCGAGTACATGTCTTTAACCTCCTTGGTTAAATTTACTCCTAGGTACTTTATTTATTTTTTGTTGCAATAGTGAAGGGAATTGTTTCCTTAACTTCTCTTTCTGGCAGTTCATTGTTGGTATATAAAAATGCCTCTGATTTCTGTGTATTAATTCATTTACCAGGTCCAGTAGTTTTTTGACTGAGCTTTAGGGTTTTCTATATACAATTTCATATCATCTGCAAACAATGATAGTTTCACTTCTTCTTTTCCAATTTGGATGCCTTTTATTTCTTCTTGTCTGATTACTGTAGCTAGGACTTCTAGTACTATGTTGAATAAGAGTGGTGAAAGGGGGCACCCCTGTCTTGTTCCTGATCTAAAGGGGATTCATTGTTTTTAATTTTTGCCCATTGAGTATGATGTTGGCTGTGGGTTTGTCATAGATGGCCTTTATCATGTTGAGGTATGTTCCCTGTATTCCCACTTTGCTGAGAGTTTTGATCATAAATGGGTGCTGGATTTTAATAAATGCTTTTTCTGCATCTATTGAAATTATCATGTGGTTTTTCTCCTTTCTTTTGTTTATGTGATGAATCACATTGATTTATAAATATTGTACCATCCTTGCCTCCCCAGAATAAATTCCACTTGATCATAATGTATGATTTTTTTCATGTATTGCTGAATTCAGTTTGCTAGTATTTTGTTGAGGATTTTAGCATCTAAATTCATCAGGGATATTGGCCTATAATTTTCTTTCTTTGTGTTGTCTTTGCCTAGTTTTGGAATCAGAATTATGCTCGCCTCATAAAAGAAGCTTGGAAGTCTTCCTTCCTCTTGAATTTTTTGAAATAGTTTGAGAAGGATAGGAGTTAGTTCTTCTTTGAATATTTGGTAGAATTTACCAGTGAAGCCATCTGGCCCAGGGCTTTTGTTTGTTTGGGAGTTTTTTGATAACTGTTTTGATCTCATTTGTTGTAATTGGTCTGTTTAGGTTTTCTGATTCTTCCAGATTGATTTTTGGAAGATTATATGTTTCAAGGAATTTGTCCATTTGACCTAAGTTGTCTAATTTTTTGGCATACAGTTCTTCATAGTATTTTCTTACAATATTTTGTATTTCTGCTGTGTCGGTTGTTATTTCTCCACTCTCATTTCTAATTTTATTTATTTGAGTCCTCTCTCTTTTTTTCTTGGTGAGTCTGGTTAAAGGTTCATCGATCTTGTTTACCCTTTTAAAGAACCAACTCTTAGTTTCATTGATCCTCTGAATTTTTTCTTTAGCTTCTATGTCATTTATTTCTGCTCTTATCTTTATTATTTCCTTCCTTCTATTACCTCTGGGCTTTACTTGCTGTTCTTCTTCTATTTCTTTTAGATGCAGGGTTAAGTTGTTTATTTGAGCTTTTTCTAGCTTCTTAAGGTATGCCTGTAGTGCTATGAACTTCCCTCTCAGAACTGCTTTTGCTGTGTCCCATAAATTTTGAGTTGTTGTATGCTCATTATCATTCATTTCTAGGAATTTTTTAATTTCTTCTTTGATCTCATTGTTAACCCATTTGTTATTTAATAATATACTATTTTGTTTCCATATGTTTGAGTATTTTTCAGTTTTTCTGTTGTGGTTGATTTCTAGTTTCATGCCATTGTGATCAGAGAAAATGCTTGATATGATTTCAATCTTCTTAAATTTGTTGAGACCATTTTTGTGCCCTAACATGTGGTCTATCCTAGAGAATGTACCATGAGCACTTGAAAAGAATGTATATTCTGCTGCTTTAGGGTGAAAGGTTCTGAAGATATCTATTAAATCCAGTTGATCTAGTGTGTCCTTTAAGTCTGCTGTTTCTTTGTTAATTTTCTTTCTTGAGGATCTAACTAGTGATGTTAGTGGGGTATTGAAATCCCCTACTATTAATTATAGTATTGCTGTTGATCTTGCCCTTTATATTCATCAAAGTTTGCTTTATATATTTAGGTGCTCCTACATTAGGTGCACAGATATTTATAATGGTTATATCTTCCTGTTGGATTGCTCCCTTTATCATTATGTAGAGACCTTCTTTATCTCTTACTATAGCCTTTGTTTTAATGTCTATTTTGTCAGATGTAAGTATTGCTACCCCAGCTTTTTTTTTTTTCATTTCCATTTGCATGAAATATTTTTTTCCATCCTTTTACCTTCAGTCTCTGTGTATCTTTTGTTTTAAGGTGTGTCTCTTGTAGACAGCATATGTATGGGTTCTGTTTTCTTATCCATGCAGTTACCCTTTGTCTTTTGATTGGATCATTTAATCCATTTACATTTAAGGTTATTATTATTTTTTTTTATTTATTGATTTTTAGAGATAGGGGAGAGAGAGAGAGAGAGAGAGAAAGGGGAGGAGCAGGAAGCATCAACTCCCATATGTGCCTTGACCAGGCAAGCCCAGGGTTTCGAACCGGCAACCTCAGTGTTCCAGGTCGACGCCTTATCCCACTGCGCCACCACAGGTCAGGCCAAGGTTATTATTGATATGTAGTTGTTTATTGCTATTTTATTCTTTAAAGCTGTATTCCTCTTTTACTATATTCTTTTCCCTCTTTGTTCTGTTTATAAGAGACCCCTTAACATTTCTTGCAGCATTGGTTTGGTTGTAATAAATTTCTTGAGTTTTTGTTGTTGTTTTTTGTCTAGGAAGCTTTTTATTTTTTCTTCAATTTTAAACGATAGCCTTGCTGGATAAAGTAGTCTTGGTTGTAGGTTCTTGTTCTGCATTACTTTGAATATTTCTTGCCATTCCCTTCTGGCCTCAAGTGTTTCTGTTGAGAAGTTGGATGGATGTCATCCTTATGGGGGCTCCTTTGTAGGTGATATCCTTTTTTTCTCTAGAAGCTTTTAATATTTTCTCTTTATCTCTTAGCTTTGGAATTTTAATTATAATGTGTCTTGGTGTAGATTTCTTTGGGTTTCTCTTTATTGGAATTCTCTGTGCTTCTTGAACTTGTGTGATTTTTTCCTACATCAATTTAGGGAAGTTTTCAGCTATATTGATTGAACAAGGTCTCTAACCCTTGCTCTTTCTCTTCTTCTTCAGGGACCCCTATAATGCAGATGGTGTTTCTCTTTAGATTGTCACAGAGGTCTCTTAGAGTTTCCTCAAATTTTTTCAACCTCTTTTCCCTCTTCCCAATTTTTAATTGGATTGTTTGGTTGTTTGTTGCTGAGCTTTGTGAGTTCTTTATATATTTTGGATATTAACCCCTTATTGGATCTGTTGTTTACAAATATCATCTCATATTTAGTTGGCTGACTATTGTTTTGTTGTTCATTTCTTTTGCTGTGCAGAAGCTTTTTAGTTTGATATAGTCCCATTCATTTATTTTTGCCTTTACTTCCCTTGCCTTTGGGGTCAAATTTATAAATTGTTCTCTACATCCAAGATCCATGCATTTAGTACCTATGTTTTCTTCTATGTAATTTATTGTTTTAGATCTTACATTTAGGTCTTTGACCCATTTTGAATTCATTTTTCATTTAAAATTTTCTAAGATGAGTTCTTAGTTCCTTAATTTTAGTCTTCTTTAATAATAAGAGCATTTAAGATGGTGATTTTTTCCCATCAAATTTTATTTTCTAAATTAAAAAAATTGTTCCCCCCCCCAAATAATGATTTTTCCCTTCAATATGGGCTTTACATAACAAACCTAGGTTTCATTACTTTCTAGATAGTTTTTATTCCAATTTTGATTTACTTGTTGATTTAGATGTTGCTTCTATTCTAAGTAGTTGATAGTTTGGAGATCACTGTTTATTATTTATTTGGATTATAATATATTGATCAGAAAATATATCCTATAAACTGTTCCTTTAAAAAAAATTAAGTTTTATTTGTGGCCAAGTATATGATGGATGGATATATTTTTATTTAAATTATATATGAATTTAACTATACAGTATAAATCATATGTATTTGTAAGTATAGATATATAATATGTATTAGAAATATTTTATTTTTAATAAAAAAAATTTTTCCATCAATTTAAAAGAGAGAAACATCAAGTAGTTGTTTCACTTAGTTATTACATTTAGTTGTGTGCTCATTGATTGCTTCTTGTATGTGCCTTGCATAAGGGTTGAACCTGGGATCGCTGGTGTGCTGGGTCAATGTGTTATCCACTGAGCCATCCTGGCAGAGCAGAAATATTTTATTGACATAAGTAAAAATTTGTGTTCTGTATTTGTAGGTTGCAAAATTGTGTATATATCTACTAAATTGAGCTGATTGATTATAATAATCAGATTCTCTATGTCCTGGCTAAATTTCTGTCCTCTAAATCTGTCAGATATCAAAAGATACACATTAGAATTTTCAACTATAATTGTGTATGCACGTTTTAAAATCAGGTTCTCCTTGTAGTTCTCATAATTTCTGCCTTATATATTAGGCTGCCATGATGTTTTGTGTTTAGAAATTTATGACTTACATCTTCTTAAAATGTGCCTTTAATCATTATGCATTATCTCTGTCTTATTTAATACTTTTTACCTTAAATTTGACATAATCTATGTTGTCATTTTTTATTTGTCTTTGTTTGCACTTGATATTTCTTTAATCATCAACCTTTCTATATTACTTTGTTTTAGGTATACTTTTATATAATTATATATTTAGATTTGGTTTTTCAATCCAGTCTGACAGTCTCTTTTATAAGACAATTCAGCTTATTTGCATTTAGTGTAACAGTTGATATACTTGATTTTATTCTTTCCAAATTATATTATTTTTATTTTTTGTTTTAATTTTTTATCTTCTTCCTTTTTCTAAATTATTCTTATTACTATTCATTTTTCTCTTTGTTAATTTGGAAGTACTATTGGGCTTTATCTAATCAAAAATATATTTCTTTTTATATATTTTTAAATGTTATTTATTGATTTAGAGAGAAAGAAGGGAGGGGAGAGAGATAGACATTGATTTGTTGTTCTACTTTTTTTTTTTACAGAGAGCAACAGACAGACAGAAAGAGAGAGAGATGAGAAACATCAATTCTTCATTGCAGCACCTTAGTTGTTCATTGATTGCTTTCTTATATGTGCCTTGACCTGGGGTCTACAGCAGACTGAGTGACCCCTGGCTCAAGCCAGCAACCTTGGGCTCAAGCTGGTGAGCCTTGCTCAAACCAGATGATACTGCACTCAGCTGGAGATCTCGGGGTCTCAAACCTGGGTCCTCTGCATCCCAGTCCTGTACTCTATCCACTGTACCACCACCTGGTCAGGCTGTTTTTCTACTTATTTATGTATTCATTAGTTCATTGTTGTATGTGCTGTGACCAAGGATTGAACCCACAACCTTGGCATTCTAACCAACTAAGCTACCCAGCCAGGGAGAAAGTATATTTCTTTACAATTTTATCAAAACATGCTAACAACTCTCCTTTCTTAACATGTAAGTGTTCACTTTTTGTGTGCCCTTCTTGCCACAAGATAAACCCTTTAAAACATTTTGCCTCTTGACTCTTCCCTCTTTTTAAAAATTTCTTGTTTTTTTGTTAAGAAAGTTCAATGTTCTTGGTTTGTAATTCATATTAAGTTTTTTCTGTATGATTTAAGAGTTCTTACTTAGCACTTACATTACAACCACACTACAGTCACCCATTTAAATTTAAGTATATACAATACAGAGATCATTACTCAATTACTTCCTTCCTTTCTCATCTTCCCCTATGTGGAAGTCTATCCAGATTAATTTCTTATTTGATCAGAGTACATCCTTGGCCTCTTCCTTTTACCTGACAGGTGAGTGCTTTCTTGTCTGGTCATAAATATCTTTGATCATTGACCTTTCTTTCAATATCTGTAACTGTTTCTTCTGTCTCTTCTAGTTTAAGGTTGTGGGAGAAAAACTTTTAGCAAGCTAGTAATAGAAGGAAATTGCCTTATATAATAAAGATATTTATGAAAAATATTTATGACAAACATTAAAATTGATGGTAAAATGTTGAAAGTTTTCACCTTGAGGTAGCAAATGACCGCCAATTATAGCACTTGTATTTAACGTGCTTTTGGAGATCCTAGCCAATATAATAAGGAAGATCAAAGAAATAAAAATTATACAAATTTAAAAAGAGGAAATAAAGCTGTCATTAATTATAGACAGTATGTGTATGTAGAAAATCCAAAATAATCTACAGACAATATATATATTATTTATTTATTATTAAGTGAGAGACAGGGAGGCAGAAGTAGACTCTCACATGAGCCCCTGACCAGGATTCACCTGGCAAACCCCCTATGGGGGAATGCTCTGTCCATCTGAAGCCACTGCTCTGTTGCTGCACAACCAGCTATTTTAGCACCTGAAGTGAGGCTATGGAGCTATTGCTGGTGCCTGGGGCCAACTTGCTCAAACCAGTTGAGCCATGGCTGTGGGCAGGGAAGAGAGAGAGAGGAGAAAAGGAGAAAGAGAAATAAAAGGGGACAGGTGGAGAAGCAGATGGCCACTTCTCCTGTGTGCCCTGACTGGGAATTGAACCTGGGACTTCCACACACTGGGCCAGTGCTCTACCACTGAGCCAACCAGCCAGCGCTGATATATTTTATTTAATAAGTGGATTTAGCAAGGATGTTGGAGTGCAAAGTAACCATACAAAGTGTAGTCTAATTGCTTATTATCATTACTGCATATGACAAAGAAATAATCTCACAAGCATAATGCAAACTGAAAGAAACAAATTATATTATTCCATTTAAATAATGTCTGCAAAAGGCAAAACTAAACTACAGTATATTGTTTAGGGATACATACATAGTTTATTTCAGAAATCAGTTAATACAGAAATTAGGAATCCCTCCAGCAGGAGGAGAGGATGAAGACTGTCATCTACAAAGAGCATAATGGGACAGGGGAAGAGCTTCTAGGGTGTTAAAGTGTTGACATATCCTGTTTCTATGTATATATTATATATATTATATACACAAACATATAATACAGTTTGTTATGTGTATATAGACTATAAAATTCCTTTTTTCTGTATGGAGATATATACCATATTTATCAATAGAAGTCTCAATAGCATAAGGATATCAATTTTCCAAAATTAATATATGAAATAATTGTTTTAATCAAAATTCCAACAAAGATTTTTATAGAATCAACAAGCTAATTTAACATAGACATATTTAGCTATAAAATGCATGTAAAGTACTAGAATGAAAGATAAAAGAATTTAAAATAGTAATTTTGGAGTGGGGAAAGTCTAAGTAAGGGACAAAACTCAGAAGCTAAGAAATGGACATGTGTTAACACATTAAAACAAAATTCTGCATGGTGAAATACCAAATACCAAATAAAATATAAGTGAGAAGTTAGAAAAATAACTGCCACTCATATGTCAGATAAATGGCTAATTTCTTTTATATATAATGAACTTGTACAAATCAATTTTAAAAAAACACCTAGCCCAACAGAAATATGAGCACAGAGCAGAAAAAGATATGTAAATGAAGAAAAGCCTAAGATACTCCACTTCACTTATATATATATTTAAGGAAATACAAATTTAAAATGAGGTAACTTTTTCATAAATAGATTGATAACCAAGTGTTAGTATGAATGAAGGCAATGCAAACTGCCATTCTCATATATTTGGTGGAATTTTAAATTGTTGTAATCTTTTTGGAGAGCAATTTGGCAGTCTATCAAAATTACACATGCATTACTCTGCCCATCCTATACGTATACTCTTGTTTGTGTGTAAATCTATATGTGAAAATATGTTGACTGCAGTGTTGCTATTTTAAAAGACTACAAACAACTTCATGTTTACCAATAAGGAACCAGAAGATGAAAGTACTATGTAGTTATTTTTTAAAATTTTTATTGATTGATTTTAGCAAGAGAAGAAGGGAAAGAGAGAGAGATAAGAACATCAATCTGTTTCTCTACTTTCCCTAACTGGGAATTGAACCGCCAACCTCTGCACTTCAGAATGATGCTAACCAACCAAGCTGTCCAGCCTGGGCTACTATGTATTATTTTTAAAAGGAGCTAGATTTTATGTCAAGACAAGGAAAGATTGTAGGTATATTATTCAATTTAAAAAAACAAGGTGCTGAACTGTGTGTATTTATATGCTTCCATTCTCATCAAAATGGATGGGATAGATTTGGGGAGAGCATAAATCATACATGATTGCAGGAGACTAAAATATTACAAGAATTTAGTAGCAGCAGATGTTTGGAGAAGGTTGCTGGGGGCCTGAGAACCTGAGGTGAGCAGGTGGGCAGTGGAGTTTTCCGTGCATTTTTCATCCTTTTTACTTTTTTAAAGCCAATCAATGCTGACCTTTATCTTTTTTTTAAGACTCTCTTTCTTTCAGAGAAGAGAGAGAGAGAAAGAGAGAGAGAGAGAAGAGAGAGAGAGAGAAGGGGGAGAGGAGCAAGAAGCATCAACTCCCATATGTGCCTTGACCAGGCAAGCCTGGGGTTTTGAACCAGCGACCTCAGCATTTCCAGGTGAACGCTTTATCCACCGTGCCACCACAGGTCAGGTAACTTTTTAATTTTTTTAATATAAATCTCTTCTCCCACCCCCTTTTTTTCTCCCACACACCTTTTTTTCAATTATTAGGTGCATTAAAATAAAGTCCTCCTTCTTCCAAAGGTTCTAATATTTTTTATCACCTCTCAGAAAACTGGCTATGAAAAAGACATTCTTCCCCTGACCCCAATCTGCATGTTCATTTAAATCTTTAATACTAGAAGAGATTCACAATTAAAATAATAAAGATTTTTTCCAATTATGAAAGTGACTCCTGGAGACTGCTGAAATTTTGTAGAAATATAGAAATAAAGCAGGGGGAAAAAATCTAACAGAAGATATTAGATGTCTGTGAAAACCATATGAAACTCATTGCAGGGTTTTGAAGAAGACCTAAATAAATGAAGATATATGCCATGCTTATCAATGGGAAGACTCATTATCATAAAGATGGCAATTTCCAAAAATTAATTTGTGAAGTGACTGTATAAATAGAAATCCCAACAAAGATTTTGTAAAACAAGCTAATTCCAAAATGTATATGAAAATGTAAAGGACCTCAAACAGTTGCCAAGATCTTGAAAAGTGTGGGAAAACATGCTCATCCAGAAATCAAAACTTATCATCTGGGTACAGTAATTAAGAGAAGGTGGTATTGCTCAAGAAAGCAAATAGTACAAGAGAACAAATCAATGAGCCCAGAAACAGACCAACATATTTTTGGAAAGTTTGATTTATAGCAAAGATAGTATTCCAAGTGACCAGAAAAGGATGGGCTGTTTAATAAATTGTTCTAGGACAACTATTATTCATAAGAGCAAGAAATCTCTCCATAACTACCTTTACAAAGACTCAAACCAAGGTGCATGTAAGAATAAATATAAAACAACAAAAACTTAATACTTTTAGAATAAAATATAGGGAGATTTATGACCTTGGAATAAGAAAGAGTATTTTAACGAAGCTACCCAAAGTATAAACTATAAAGAAATAGTAAATTATTTATAATACATCAATATTTAAATTTCTGTGCAGTAAAAGACACTGTAAAAAATTAGAAAACAAGCCACACATGAATTATAATATTTGAAATACATTCATCTGACAAAGAATTCATATCCAAAAATATAAACAATTCTTACAAATCAGCAAGAAAATTACAACAAGCAATAGAAAAATAGAAAAAGGCTATGGATAAGAATTTACAGAATAAAAAACACAAATGAGTAGTATGAACAATGTCTAGCCTCGTAGTTATCAGGGAAATGCAAATTAAAAACATAAAAAAAATAAGACTACAAACCCATTACTAGGGGGTAGGGTGGATTTTTAAATCTGACAATAGCAAGTATTGATGAGGTTTGGGAACCTCATCTATTGCTGGTATGATGACTTTGGAGAGCATGTTGCAGTAACCAGGAACATTGAAGTCTGGCATCTTCCGTGACACTGCAGCCCCAATCTTAAGCATGGACCCTACAGAAACTCTCACACACGTGCTCAAGGAGACAAGAGCTATCATGTTCATAGTAGCATTGTTGGTCATTAGGACAAAATGCAGTCTAAATTACCATCATTAGGAGAATGAATAAATGTACAGTATTTAATATAATATTAACACAAAGTATATTATACAGTGAAAATAAATTTTTATTTAGAAAAAAAAACCTCAAACCAACCTAGAACTTGTGTGGTACCATGTGCCGGGTTCTGTTCTAAGATTGAAAAAAAAAACTAACTCATTTATTGAATGAACCAGAGCTACATTTATTTATTAATGAGTCAACATGAATAAATCCCAGAAGGATTAGTTGACTAAAAATAGAAGTATATATATAGTACTTTGCCATGTATGTCACGTTTGTAATATTTAAAATGGTATATAATGCTCAGGAATTCACTCATATACAATAAAAATAAAGAGAGAGGAGTAAAGCAGGTCCCTGAGGACCTGCATCAGGAAGAATGAGCATTTCTTTCTTTTTCATTGTGAGGAGGAGAGATAGTGAGACAGAATCCCGCATGCGCCCCAACCAGGCAACCCCTGTCTGAGACGGATGCTCAAACCAATCCAATCAAGCCATTGGCTGTGGGAAGGGAAGAGGGACAGGGGAAGAGGGAGGAAGAGAGAAGCAGATGGTCGCTCCTCTTTTGTGTGTCCTAATGGGAATCAAACCTGGACATCCATATGCTGGGCTGATGCTCTATCCACTGAGCCAACTGGCCAGGGCTGAATGCTGCATTTCTAATGCTTAGTCCTGGCTAATTTATTATCTATACTTTGATGTGTCTCTAAAATAGTTCATAAAACAGGAAAAAGTAAAGGGACAAATTACCCACTGCCATTTAATCGATTTCCTTCCAGTCTTTCTTCTATGTTTATTTTATATAGTACTTATGATTATCTCATATGTACAAACTTTGTCACTTAATAAGATCATTTATCATATTATTAAAAACTCTTCATAAAACAAATGAATGGCCACCAGATGGGAGGGAAGTTAGAGGGGCCGATGAAAAAGGTGAAAAGGATTAAGAAGTACAAATTATTAGTTATAGTCCTGACCTGTGGTGGCGCAGTGGATAAAGCATCGACCTGGAAATGCTGAGGTTGCCGGTTCGAAACCTGGGCTTGCCTGGTCAAGGCACATATGGGAGTTGATGCTTCCAGCTCCTCCCCCCTTCTCTCTCCTCTCTCTCTCTCTCTCTCTCTCTCTCTCTCTCTCTCTCTCTCTCTCTGTCTTTCTCTCTCCCTCTCTAAAATGAATAAATAAAATTAAAAAAAATTATCAGTTATAAAAAAGTCACAGGATACTGACCAGGCGGTGGCGCAGTGGATGGAAAAAGTCACAGGGGGCCTGACCTGTGGTGGCACAGTGGATAAATCGTCAACCTGGAATGTTGAGGTTGCCAGTTTGAAACCCTGGGCTTGCCTGGTCAAGGCACATATGGTAGTTGATGCTTCCTGCTCCTCCCCCCTTCTCTCTCTCTCTCTCTCTCTCTCTCTCTTCAGCCCCTTTAAAGTGAATAAATAAAATATTTAGGAAAAATAAAGTCACAGGGAAGTAAAGCACAGCATAAGAAATATAGTCAATAATATTGTAATAACTATGTATAGTGTCAGATGGGTAGTAAATTTATGGGGTTATTTAAATGTGTAATCACTATGTTGTACACTTGAAACTAATATATTGTATGTAAACTATAATTGCAAAATAAATTAGAAAAAAAGAAACTCTTTTTCATACATCTGAGTTTATGTTAATGAGGTGATTAAGAGCCTCCGGATGGAGCTGGTTGCCAGAAGGGCCACAGAATTAGAGGGCTGGAACTTTCAGCCCCACCCACTAACCTTTGAGTGGGAGTGGCTGAAGAATGAGCTGGCTAAGCCGTCTGGACCAGTGAGATGTGATTAACTTCGGAATTGGCAAGCATATGTATGTGTGTGCTGGGATGAGGGCACACCCCAGCTCCAGGGGCACAGAAGCTCCTGTGCTTAGGACTCTTGCAGACCTCACCCTATGTACTTCTTTATCAGATGTTAATTTGTATCCTTTCTAATAAACCAGTAAACATTTCTTTTAAAACTTTGTAAATGTTATTAATGGCAATACCATTCCAACTTGTGGATGTACCATAATACGCTTATCCAATTCCCAACCTGTTGATTCCAATTTTAATAAATTCTCATTTTTCAGTACAAACAATGTGTGCTTTGGGGATATTGGAATTATTCCTTCTGATATATTTCCACAAATAGAATTACAGTGCTAAATTGTATTAAGCCTTCAAAGACTCGTAATACTCTGTATTATTACTTTTTTTTTTTAACCAAGAGTGGGACCAGTTCACTCACCCAACCCTAGCCGCACTTGGTACATTTCTTGTGCAGATTTGTCAGCACTAAATATTCTTGTTTTTTAAAATCCTTACTATTTTGATATGTGAAAGACGTTTATTTGTATTATTTTAAAAATATATTCTTCCAACTGCGTGTCAAACGTTTATAAAGGCAGAAAAGCTTTGCTGTTGAGGATACCGTAAGACCTTGTCCTTGCGGAGCTGGGCACAGTGGCCTCGATGCGGGGGCAGGTGCAGCTCCGAGGGTCGCCTTCGGTTCTGCGGGACTGAGCGCCCACCCAGCCCTTCCCACACCCAGCACTGTGGGGACTGCGGCTGCGACCCGGGAGCCCAGCCTCCGCGGAAGCATCGCGAGGTCGTCTGGTCCTAGTTCACTTGCCACTATCATTCTTTCCTGCCCGACCAGTTGTATCGCGTTCACCCCCGGCCGGGTCGGCTGGGGCTAATTTTCAGGCTTGCCTCACACCCGTCCTTGGGCCTCTATTCACCAAGTGACACACTGGCCGTTACACCCCGCCCACAGAGTGCGGGCACACAGGGTTCCATTCACCCTCCCTAGGAGGGTGAGCCGGGTGGGCGGGCCGGGCATCCTCCCCCGGGACCCCCGCCCCCACCTCATCTCGGGCCACACACAGGAGGGGTGGGACCAGAAGAGCTTTTTCTTTCCCATGGACAGGACTGGAATTTGGGTGGGAGGTGGGAATTGAGGAAGTTGCAAAGGGAGGAGTGAAGGGGTAGGTGAGAAGAGGGAGGCTGTTTCCCGGGATGGGGGAGTGAAGAAAGAGGCGATGGGAGGGAGACCGAGGGAGCAATTAGGGGCGACATTCAGATTGAGCTGGGGGTTACAGGAGAGGGAAGGGAATGTGGGAGTCACAGGATGAAAGGAATCTCAGGAGGGGCTGAGGCACTGCCAAGCCTCTGCTGCCCCCTGGAGGGACCCGGGCAGTGGCTTTGGTCAAGGGTTCTGGAGCATGGATAGGACGTGGATGGAGTCTGCAGCTCTAGACCTTGGACCCGGGGGAGGAAGGTGTGGGCAGAGGTGCCAGTGTTCAGCCTGTGGAGAACAGGTGGAGAACAGGTGCAGACAGCGCTTCTCAGCTGTCGGAGTCTCCTAGGAGGAGACCCTGAAAGGGGTCCAGAGGTCATTTGAGACTTGGAACCCACATGGAGGAAAGAGCACCTTGCTGGAGGGAGGGTCTGAAAAAGCACAAGGACCACGGTGGGAAGCCCAGGATCCCCCAGAGACCAGCTGGCTATGGGGTAAAACTACCACCAGCGAAAGATAAATTATGGTTTTGACAGGTTACGGAAAGCTATGTGGCCTTTGGAAACAGCAGTGTAAGGTGATGCTCCTCAAACTGCTGGTCACATAAAGTCTCTGGGGGAGCGTATGAAAATGTAGATTCTGACTCAGCAGGTCAGGGTGGGGCCTGAGACTCTGCATGTCTCACAAGCTCCCAGGCGATGCCTGTGCCGCTGCTTCAGGGCCACAGCGGCAGCAGGAGTGTAAGAAATTGTGTACTGATGTAAAGACATGTCTAGGTTACATGATAAAGTGAGAGGAACGTCAATGTGGGAAGAACAGCATTTTGTTTTTTAAATTGTGTCTTACTTAAACACACAAAGACATATACATACATAGGAAAAAAAGATGCAAAAATTACACCAACTGTATTTTTCCAGCAATGGGATTACAAAGTGACATTAATTTTCTACTTTCTGCTTATCTCTATTTTCTGAGTTTTCTTCAGTAAACATGTACTGCTATTGCATGAAAAACAGTTTCTCTCAAAGCTTCAAATATTATGTACTATATTTAAAAAGAGAACTCAGGCCGAAGTTCACAGATTTCTCTCAATTGGGTTGGCTGCTCCCCTTCCTCCCACACTCTCCAGAGCATCCGTTTACATGCTACATGGAAGGGGCCCTCCGACCCTGGGGCTTGGTGCTTGGGCTCCCTTTTATTCTGCTAAAGCTTGGTTCAGCCCCCCAACAAATGTGTGCTCACCTGAATGAGCATATAGAACAAGGTCCCACTGAGGTAAATTTGGTTATGCAAACTCTAGGAGTATGTTTAAATTGCACTGTGAATGTAAAATTTTCTTAGTGGTTATTGCTTACATTGCCTGTATTGTGTGAGCTGCTGAGCTTGGAGATCTTAGTGCTATAAATAGAAAACTCTTTTCATTTCTATGTTTTCTGGTCATTTATACTTTCTTATTGATCATCTCATTTGATCCTCTGAGGTAAACATTCTTATCTCCCTCTTGTAGAGGAAGAAATGGAACCTCAGAGAGTTAAATACACTTGCCCAAGGCCAACAACTAGTAAAAGACAGAGTACTGAACTTTTTAAACTCAGAATGTCTGACTCTAGACTCAAATTTCTTTTTTTTTTTTTTTTTTCATTTTTCTGAAGCTGGAAACAGGGAGAGACAGTCAGACAGACTCCCGCATGCGCCCGACCTGGATCCACCCGGCACGCCCACCAGGGGCGGTGCTCTGCCCCCCAGGGGGCGATGCTCTGCCCATCCTGAGCGTCGCCATATTGCGACCAGAGCCACTCTAGCGCCTGAGGCAGAGGCCACAGAGCCATGCCCAGCGCCCGGGCCATCTCTGCTCCAATGGAGCCTTGGCTGCGGGAGGGGAAGAGAGAGACAGAGAGGAAAGCGCGGCGGAGGGGTGGAGAAGCAAATGGGCGCTTCTCCTGTGTGCCCTGGCCGGGAATCGAACCCGGGTCCTCCGCACGCTAGGCCGACGCTCTACCGCTGAGCCAACCGGCCAGGGCCAGGACTCAAATTTCTTACTGAGATGTTTTTCACAAGATACTGGACTCAGGTTCAGAAATCTACCTTGCCCGGTGCGTGCGCATCCATGTCTCCGGAGCTTTGTCTTCCCGTGTGTGAGTGTGGGGTGATAAGACCTTCAGCACAGCGCAGGCTACAGAGAGGGGAGCAGCATAGACTCAGGTGGAGCAAAGCTGGGCACTTGGAAGGGGCGATGTGATGATGGGGGGCGTGGACATGGTGAGTTTATTCATTTCAAAGAAGGATAACATGCAAATGAAATCTAGGAACTGATTACTGGGAACCATCTAGATATCCTTGAGATGATATTTTTTTCTTCCCTAAACTTCTCTATAAAACAAGAAATGCTTATTATGGTTTCCCTTCATCTTTGAAAAGATTTAGTCTACCAAACAAATTGCGTTTGTTAATTAATAATTGGTTCTCTCTTTTAAAAAATTATTCAGTCATTTGTAACTACCACAGCTTCTAATCAACATGAAATATAAATATAACCACACGGAGCAGCTGCAGTTCTATATGAAAGAAATTAGGTATTTTATTTGGCTTATGCAACTTTATGAGAAATAAATGTTTAATTATTGTTAAGAATTTAAAATAGTGAAAAAGACCCATGAACTTCCTAAGAAACTGTTCTAAAGAAACAATTTAATTTACAGGAAAAAAAATGTATTTACAAAGATGTTCATTGTATTATTTATGATAATTAAACAGTGGGAAAACACTAAATATTCATCTATAAATAAATTAGGGCACATTTGCATGTTTGCACAATAGCCGATTTTGCAGCCATTAAAAGTTCTGTTCAGCCTTAAGGAAGAGAAAGATTTCTTATGCAGAGCACCAAACCCAGAAGCTATTAAGGAAAAGTTGACAGATTTGACACCATAAATATTAAAAATGCTTGTCTTTGAAAGACATCATAAACAAAGTGAAAATACAAGTGACACACTGAGATAAATATGCAGGAACAATATTAAACCCATGTATTTTTATTTTCCCCATAAATCATGCCCTGCCACGCTTCTCTCCTCCAAGGCTGAGCCATGCACCTCAATGCCTGGAGAAGAAGGAGCAAGGACTGCCTGGGACCCAGAGGTCCTGGAGAATCTAGGAGTCTCAGTCCTGAGTTCCTTCTCCCCTTTGAAAGACGACGGTTTCCAGTGCCAGCCTTTGTAGAGAAAAGAAATGACTTTATCCTGAAGCTTGTCCTTTAATTAATCAAAGACCATCTTTGGTGGACTTGATCATAAGCATCTACAGAGGGAGAACTACTATCAAGAGGAAGTGGGAAAAATGCCATCCCTTCTACTCAGAGGATTGTGGGAGAAAAAGAAAGACAAGGATAAGAGAGCGATGCTGTGTCCTGTCCTGACTGTTGCAAATTTCTAGATGAGTAGATTGAAGGAAACATCAAAAGCAGAAGACAGGCTTCGGACTCCATTTTTGTTTGGGGTTTTGGGATGAGAAGCCTCACGAGATACCTGCCTTGGAGCAAACTCTCTGCCTACCTGGGCCGGCATTCAGCCACTCAGAGTTTCCCTGGAATTCATTGGCATGAAAGGTGTCCAGAATTTCCTGGACACCCTTGGGAAGGAAGAGCTGACCCTGTGAGGACTGGGTAGTCACTCAAGATGGAGCTGAATGGGAGTTGCAGCCAGGCTTCAGGGGGTTCAGAGCACTGATAGGGTTAAAGTGGAGAAGAATCCATTGAAAAGACCCTTTGACCCGAAAGAAGCTACAGAGGACTTTGAATTTCTTAACCATTGATGTAAGCAACAAGTCAGCAAGTTGCATGTATAGTGACAAGATCAACAAGAAATATGGCTACAGAAGTCAGAGGAGCCAGAGGGTCATACAAGGACCTGGGCTCAGGCAGCCGTATCTCCTATGCACCCCAATAGCAGAGAATTAGCAAGAGCAGGAGTATAGCAGTTACAATAGTAAATAGGGCAACTGTAACAAAGAGATTATAAAATATAAAGCCGGTTTCTCTGTCAGACGAGAGTGGGCAGTGCATGTCCACATGGCAGCTTGAAGGTGTCATGACTGAGTTCCGTCATGTCATTTTGCTGTTCTTAACATTTGACTCCCAGCTCATGATTTAAGCTGTCTATTCTAGCACCTGGCATCTTGGATGTATTCCAGCCAGTGGAAAGAGGGAAAACCTTAAGTCAAAGGCACACTCCTCTGCATTCCTCTAACAGGCATGATCTGGCAGTCATGCCTATCAGGGGTGCTCACATACTGTTGTCCACAGCCAGGTCATATTGCTACACTGAGCGGCAAGGGAGGCTGTGAACATCTTCTGCTGAGAGCCACCCAAATATCCATAGATCTCATCCACAGAGCACATGTTCCCTTCTCCAGCTCAAAGTTCAGGCTTTTTGGGTGCTGCAGGGTCCTCTCCCACAGATCCAGATGCGACTCTGTATGTCTGGTGACACACCCAATACGCACCTATGAAGAAGGAGCAGGATGATTAATAAAAACTTCCATTCAGAAAAGGGAAGAATGGAAACCACACAACAGTCAGTAGTCTACAGCAATTCTAAAATCCTGCCACTTGAGGGTTACAAACACTCCCTTTCCTGGCAGTGGAGTCAGTGCCTTGGTTTGTCCACCTGGTAGCCACTGGCGGTTGACCCCAGAGAGGATAGTTTAGTGTGGGGGGAGATTTTCCTCCATGGCCTCATCCCAAGTGGGCATTAAAGAGTGTGTCTTTTTGCTGGGACTCTTAGATTTCTCCACCTATTTCCTCCAGTACCTTTTGGGGGACCTATGAGTTACTTTAGGTGTCAAAACAATCACAAGTTTTCTTGGGCTCCACTTGCAGATATTTCAGCATTACAATTTACTAGTCCACTATCCGTTTCTTTCCTGTCAGTGCCATCTGCAAGTAACCATAGTCAAAGTTCTTCTCTAGGCATGGTTTTGCACAAGAAAATTCTGTTCTTTCACGTTCTCACTGGCCTCTGACTCTACCCTTTTTGTTCTGGAAGGTAAATTACTAGTGAATCTCCTAGACTCTCACGTTTAGTCTGTTTTGGTTTTGTCCTTAGTTGTGAGGAATGGTTCTTACTCTAGGGCATGGTCCTTACTCTTCACTTCAGATTGGTTGGAACTCCTTCCTCTCCCAACACTGTGCACCTCTGATGTTCCCATTCAGCCATCAGCCCCACTGTGGCCACTTTCTTCTAGGCCTCACGGTGTCTTACCTGCGCATGCTTAGTCAAGCCCTCGGCCAGGGACCACTGGAAAACCCAAATGGAAGCTTTCTAGCACCTTTGTCACTCATGCAGCTCCCTCATCTTTGTTACCTTGCCTTGAAATCTCTCAAAAAGGAACTATACAGATGTGATTTAATTAAGGATTTTTCAATTGAAAAATTATCCCAGATTATTCAGGTGAGCTCCATGTAATCACAAAGGTCCTTAAAAGTGGAAGGAGTGGCAGAAGAAGTCAGAGTGATACAGTGTGAGAAGGACTGACCCGTGGTTGTAGGCTTTGAAGATGGAAGAAGGGGGCCATGAGCTGAGAAATGTGGGCAGCTTCTAGAAGGTGAAAAAAGTATGAAAATGAATTCACCCTTGCTATGGACTGAATTGTGTCTCCTCACAATTCATAAGATGTAGTCCTAACCCCCAGTGCTATGGTATTTGGAGAGGGGGCTTTTGGGGGGTAGTTAGCGTAAAACGTAAAATGAAGCTGTAAGTGGGGCCCTCCTGATGGGATTAGTGCCTTTGGAAGAAGAGCTGTAAGACAGCTCCCTCCCCGTTACACCCCCATATGTGCACACAGCAAGAAGATAGCTCTCTGCAAGACAGGAGGAACACCTCACCAGAACCTGACTGTGCTAACATCCACATTTCAGACTCCCAGTCTCCCAAACCATGAAAAAAAAAAAACACATTTCTGTTGTTTAAGCCACACAATCTGTGGTACTGGTTATAGCGTAGAGCCTCTGGAATGGAAGGCAGTTCTGAGGACACTTTGATTTTAGTCTCATGAGACCTGTGTCAGACTTCTGACCTATAGAACTATAAAATAATATTACATTTGCCATTCTTTAAGCCACTAAGCCCATAGTAACTCGTTACAGCAGCAATAGAAAACTAACACACCCAGCCATTCCTCTAGCTATTTACCCAAGAAAAATGAAAACAAAAAATCCACAAGAGTTACTGTGTGTGAATATTTTTTCACAATAGTAAAAAACTGGAAAGAACTCAAATGTCCATCAGTAAAAGAATGAATAAATTGCGGTCTATTTGTACAATAGAATACTATTAAACAATTAAGACAGAATGAACTATGGATATATGAAGCGTCATGCATAAATCTCAAAAACATTATGTTGGGTGAAAGAAAACCAGACATAAATGAGTACATAATCAATGTATGATTCTATTCATATGGTGTTCAAGCAGGGGCAAACTAATTTATGATGATAGAAATCAAAATGGTCATTGCCCATAGGGATTGAACACAAGGGAATTTTCTGGGGTGATGGACGTAGTCTACATTTTAAATAATATGTTTGCAACATAAGAGTAAAATTCAGTAACACAAAACCTTTTGTGTTACACATTTGAGATCTTTGCATTTTACTATATGTAAGTTTTCCTCAATTAAAAAAAGGGGGGATGTCTGGCCTGTGGTAGTGCAGTGAATAAAGTGTCGACCTGGAATGCTGAGGTCACTGGTTCAAAGTCCTGGCCTTGCCTGGTCAAGATACATATGACAAGCAATCAATGAACAACTAAAGTAAAGCAACTATGAGTTAATACTTCTCACTCTACTTCTTTCTCTCTCCTCTCTCTGTAAAATAAATAAATAAAATCTTTCTTTTAAAACAATGGAAAAAATAAATATTGGGGGATACCTCAGTCTCTAGCACAGGGGTTGGGAAACTTTTTGGCTGAGAGAGCCATGAACGCCACATATTTTAAAATGTAATTCCATGAGAGCCATACAACAACTCGAGTATGTTAGGCATTATCCAATAAAAATTTGGCGTTGTCGGCCCTGGCCGGTTGGCTCAGCGGTAGAGCGTTGGCCTGGCGTGCGGGGGACCCGGATTCGATTCCTGGCCAGGGCACATAGGAGAAGCGCCCATTTGCTTCTCCACCCCCTCCCCTCCTTCCTCTCTGTCTCTCTCTTCCCCTCCCACAGCCAAGGCTCCATTGGAGCAAAGATGGCCTGGGTGCTGGGGATGGCTCCTTGGCCTCTGCCCCAGGCGCTAGAGTGGCTCTGGTCTCGGCAGAGCGACACCCCGGAGGGGCAGAGCATCGCCCCCTGGTGGGTGTGCCGGGTGGATCCCGGTCGGGCGCATGCAGGAGTCTGTCTGTCTCTCCCCGTTTCCAGCTTCAGAAAAATACAAAAAAAAAAAAAAAAAAAATTTGACGTTGTCCTGGAGGACAGCTGTGATTGGCTCCAGCTACCCGTGACCATGAACATGAGCGGTAGGAAATGAATGGATTATAATATATGAGAATGTTTTTATATTTTTAACGTTACTATTTTTTTTATTAAAGATTTGTCTGTGAGCCAGATGCAGCCATCAAAAGAGCCACATCTGGCTCGCAAGCCATAGGTTCCCAACTCCTGCTCTAGCATATCCTTTATGTATCCTATATTTTTTCACATAACATAAAAAACTCCCTTGTGCACTAATGTTTGCTGCTGTAATTGCTGAATCTAAAAATCCCACTGTCTAGCCTGACCAGGCGGTAGCTCAGAGCATCGACCAGGGACGCTGAGGATCCAGGTTCAAAACCCTGAGGTTGCCGGCTTGAACTTGGGCTCATCCAGCTTAAGTGTGGGATCATGGACATGATCCCATGGTTGCTGACTTGAGCCCAGAGGTTGCTGGCTTGAGCAAGGGGTCACTGGCTAAGCTGAAACCTCTTGGCCAAGGCACATATGAGAAAGCAGTCAATGAACCACTAAGGTGTTGCAACAAAGAATTGATGTTTCTCATCTCTCTCTTTTCTTGTCTGTCTGTCCCTTTCTATCTCTCTAAATTAATTAATTAATTAATTAATTTAAATAAAAATTCCACTGTCTTAACACAAAAATGTTTCTCATTCAGCTGAAGCCCAAAATGGATGCTCATGATCTTGAGCAGTTCTCCAGGTAATTTTTTGTTTTTTAAGTGAGAGAAAGAGAGAGCGATGAGAAGCATTAACTCACAGTTGCAACACTTTAGTTGTTCATTGATTGCTTTCTTATATGTGCCTTGATTAGGGGTTTACAGCTAAGCCTGTGACCCCTTGCTCAAGCCAGGGACCTTGGGCTCAAAGGACCTTGGGATCATGGATATGATCCCAAGCTCAAACCAACAACCTCGTGGTTTCAAACCTCAGCATTCCAGGCTGACGCTCTGTCTACTGCGCCATTGCCTGGTCAGGTTCCAAGTGGTGATTTAAGAATCTATCTTGGCCTCCACCATCTCCAGAGCATGCTTCCAAAGTCAGGGCATTTGTCTGCAGCAAGCCAGCAGCAAGGTTAAAGCTTAGAGACTGTGCAGGAGAGGTTTCAATGGAACAAGCCTGGCAGGGGCATTGCTTCTACTCTCACTCTGTTGGCCTGAACTTAGTCACATAGCCACACCTAACTGAGAGGGAGGCTGGTCATTGCAGTCTAGCCAGGAGCCCCAGAAGAAGATGCAAAGGATTTGATAATGAGTTAGCAGTCTCTTTCACACCATATTATTAAAATCTCTTATTAGCAATATGTTAACTATTTACAATTCATGAGCAACTGTTCTAAGAGATTTACAGTCTTCAACAATTCTTTGAGGTACATACTAGTTTAATCTCTATTTTACAAATGAAGAAACAGAAGTATAAAGAAATTTGAGTGAGTTCTCCAAGTCATGCAGCTCAGAAGAGGTGGAACTTGGATTTGAACTCAGGCAGCCTGGGGTCAGAGGAGGTGGCCATAACCATTACTCTATGATGCATCCATTTAAAGATTGCATAAAAAATTTAGATGAGCCAAATTTTACTCAACCATCTTTATACTGTTAGAGATTTAGATTACATGTCTATCAGGGCTTTGCCAATAATGCATTACTGAACATTTTAAAGTCCCCCCCAAACACATTATGGATTGATTCTTTAGGATTAATTCTTTTTTATTTTTTGAAGTTTTCTAAATTAAGCTGACAAGACTCTGCTTCCTCTCTGAATTATGAACTGCATACAAATGACCTCATTATTGACAAGCCATTCATCATGAGATGTTAAACGTTTGGGTTCAGCTCTCTCAGTTTGTAAATTACTCTCTACAGAATATTAATCTGCTCTGGTTGATATTTGGCCCTGAAGACACTTGAATAGACAGGCAGTTTCCCACTTTAAACAACAGAGTTATGAATTTTTCATTGGAAAAGATCTCAGAGCCTAGCTAGTCCAATTCTTTAGCTGATGGGGGAAAGATAGTTCTAAAAATGTTAAGACAAAAATAGAAATTTTAGAAATTGAATCACATTTTTTACTTGCTAAAGGAACTTGCTTTCAAAGAGAGTCCATAAGAAATGCTGCAGTAAGAATTTAGCTTGTGAACAATTAGCCGCTGTTAAAGTCAAGATTCAGAAAGGGACCAAACTTTGAACTGATAAACTGGACCTCAGCTCTGGAAGTGATTTGGCTGTTATGAAATAGTAGTTAACATAGAGTCCCTGTGTGTATCAAACACCTTGCTCAGCCTTTTTTACATGCTTTGTCTAATGTAACCCTTTCAGCAAACCTATGGGGTATATATTGTTAATATTTCTGTTGTACAACTAAGAAAACTGAAGTTTACAGAGGTTAAATAATGATGCATTACTTTTTAAAGATCATTCATTTTATTTTATTTTTTTTAAAGAAAGAAAGGTAGAGAGAGAGAGAGAGAGAGAGAGAGAGAGAAACACTGGCACTCATTGGTTGATTCTTGTAGGTGCCCTAACAGGGGATCAAACCTGTAACCTTGGCATGTTGGGACGATGCTTCAACTAACCAACTGAGCTACTTGGCCAAGGCCCCTGGGCTGATGCATTACTTTTAAAAGCAGAAAATCAGTCCCACCAAAATAGCTCATGGAACTTCATTAACACTGTTTATATCTTTTTTGAGACTTAGTTTATCAGGTCAGGATAGAGTGGGGACTCCACTCAGGGGGATAATCCCCAAACCTTAAAATTCTCTTAGTTTCTCAGGTTAAAAAAAAACGGAATAGGATAGAAAGTTAACAAGTATGGCAAAAATCTAACCTTTCTTGAACTCAGCATGGGAGGGATGGGTTACTAATATTGATTGATTGGTTGATGACCTTTCAAGAAAGGTTGACCCACCAGGAAGTCTGTTATAGAGTTTCCATTCTCTGTCACTTGCTCACTCTCTTTCAAAGCTCTCCTACCAGGTGGCTGGGGATCCCTCCTTCCTTCCTTTTTCTCCTTCATCTTCTCCCACAGCTTCTTCCCGGCTTCTTTCAGGCCCCGCTTTCTCTGTCTCTCTCGGTCCTCCCCTGTCATTGTGCCACACTGTGAAATCTTCTTGGAACTTTTCAGAAGGTAGAAGCCGGCTTCCATCAGACTTCATCTGTTTAAATGAGAAATTCCTTCCCAGATGCCAGTCCTTATCCCACAGCTCCCTTTCCTTGGAATACAGGTGTGTTACAGGGGTTGTCTATTCCCCTGATGACTGTGGAGGCTGAGCTGTCACTCACAGGGAGGGCGGGTTCCAGGCATGAGAATCAATGGGTTCTTTCTGGTGCTCCTGTGGGCACTGTGTGGGCTGAGGACAGCCAGGCACTGGATGAGAGCTTGGCCTGAAGATAACCTCCTAATTCCAGTGCCTGTGGCCTCTGGTGTCCCCACCTGGACTGTGGCAGCCTCCTCTGGGTCAGGGGAGGCGATTCCAGGGAGGACAGGCTCAGAGGGTGGTGAGGACTGTGTGGAAAGGGTCCTTGGTTCCAACCACCTGAGTCCAAGGCCGTTGGGACATTAGGTCTTGGGTTGACACTGGCTGGGGCGCTGGGAGACCCACAGAAGGAGTCACATGCGCTGACTTCCTCTAGAAGGAAAGACACACGTGTGCGAGCGTGCTCATGCACACCACAGTCACACACATGAAGCATAAGTGATGTGAAGATACCCAAGCCCAGTGAAGAACTGGCTGACTCCAATGCTGCAGCCATTGATTCCATTCCAGTGGGCGGATGCTGGGCCTGTTGGACCTTACAACTTGGCCCGTCTCACCAGACCCAGCTCACAATGGGAAGTTCTGGCTACATGGTCCTTTGGCCCCTGTTGAAGTTTGTTCTGTTTTTTTGTTTGATGCATAGTTCTCTGCTGCAGATGGCATGGCTTTGGTGGAGAACCCCGGGGGGCTCTTTGTGAGTCTCCCATGGGAGCTGGCCACCAACCCCACTGGCGACTTTCCCATCACTGAAACCTTCAGCACCATAATGTCAGCTGGGTAACATGACTCAGGTGCCAGAGCTGCTTGCATCTCGGGTAACACAGGCAGGGCCACTTGGAGACACTGAGGTGGGGCAGCCTGAGTAGGGGCTCACCCTTCCTTCTCAGGTGTAGCTCTGCAAACTAAACACGCTAAGTGCTTAGAAAAAGACCCAGCAAAAGAAATGAAGCTGTTCTTTGCTGGATTGCCTTGCATCCTTTTATATACATGTCCCCCAATTAACTGTGAGTTCCTTTAAGGCAAGATTAGAATCCCAGCCTCTCTACTTATCTAGCTGTGCGATCCTGGGCAAGCCACCTCACTTCTCTGGGCCTCAGTTTCTCTGAAAACGGGGGCAGTGTCGGAGCCCACAGCCCAGCGGGGTTGTGAGCGTTCCTAGGGAGAAAGCTCGCGAGCCTCTGGCGCAGGGTCTGCACAGGGTCAGCTCTCCTCAAAGGCTGGCTACCATTCTCCTTCCCTGCGATTCTCTGACAAAAAGATTCCCCATGCCAGCCCCAGCACTCAGTAAATCTGTGCTAATGTGTTAGTGGGTGTTGATGAGTTCATGTAACCCTTGGGTCACATGTGGTTAGCATGTGTGCATTTTAATAGGCTCTTTTACAGTGACTCTAATGATGTGTGGATTGTCTGGGGGCTCTGGGGGTTGTTCTCTCAAGCTGTAAACTCACCACTGCTCTGTTCTCCATTCTCCTCGGAGTCTCTAGTCTCCCTCCTCTGCAGCCCAGCATCTGCCCACAGCCGCCTCCTCACAGGCACTCAAAGCCCAGGACTGCAGGGTGTATGTGGTTTGTGTTGTGTGCGCATGTGTATGTGTGCTGTTTGTATGTGTATGTATGTGATATTTATGTTGTATGTATATATGTGTCCTATATAGTTAAGACCCCAGAAGCAGGAGAAAACCATGGACTGACCCTGCCTGGATGCTACTTCCTCACCTACTTCTGAGGGTTCTGAGTCTCTTCCAGCTCCCCAGACTCGACTGTGGGCAGCACCTGTGCCCTGGTCTTTGTATCTCAGCATCTCAATCCACGTCTTTGGCTAAACGGGTGCTGAATGCAATAGTACTTCTTAGCTAATTGAATGGAAAAAAGGCAACGCTGTGCTGTGCTGTTGTGCCCTCTAGTGGATTTTTTCTGAATTTCTCAATGTTTGCAGTTAAGCTGGTCTTTGCACCCAAAAGCTCAGAAGGTTGTCCTGGGAATCCAGCCAGGTTTGGCCTCTTGCTGTTGGTCATTCCTCCGCCTCCCACAAAATACAGCTCAGTAGGAGGTATGGGGTTGAAGCTGAGGTCAGTCTGGGGCAGAAGCTTATTTCAGCCTGTACCACCCAGGAGATAGAGTAGAATGAGTCTTGCTTACCCAACATCCAGCTTAAGAAATAAAATGTGACAGACACAATTGAAGTCTCTGAATTTCCCTACTGACCTCCTCACCTCTCCTCTCTCCAACCACTGTCCCAAATTTGGTGCTTATTATTTTCATGTATGTTTATATACCTTTACCATATATCCAAGGATTTATAAAGTACGTAGTATCTGATTCCATATTTAGAGCATTTTATAGATGGTGTCAAAGAAAAAAATCCTCCTGCAGCTTTGTTTTTGCCATTTGCCAACAATTCTGAGAGCAGAATTGTTTTTGCCATTTATCCATGTTGACACATATATCTCCAATTTATATATTATCACCGTTTCTTTTTATTGCGATATGCCATATTTCCCCATGTATAAGACGCACCCTTTTCCAAAAAATTTGGGTCTAAAAACTGCGTGCATCTTATACAGTGGTTGTAGATTTTTTTATTTGCATTTTCCATTTTTTCGCGCTTGTTTTTGTGCTCATTGTTGAAGACAGTGATTTGTCCTCAGACACAGATGAGGACAAGCTAATGAATGGGAGTTTTGACAGTGATGAGGAGTTGTATGAATTTTATGATGAATAATACTTGAGTTCAATAACTTTATTAATACATTTATTTTCAAATTTCAGACCCTAAAATTAAGGTGCGTCTTATACATGGGAGCGTCTTATATATGGAGAAATAGGTAATTGACATACAACATGGTATTAGTTTTATGTGTACAAGATGATGCTTTGATACACGTACACATTGTGAAATGATTACCGTAAGTTTACTGAGCATTCATCACCATACAGTTACAATTTTTTTTCTTGTAATGAGAACTTTAAGATCTACTCTTTTAGCAACTTTTAAATATACCCTTGTTAGCTATAGTCATCATACTGTATGTACATTACATCCCAGGATTATTTATTTATAACTAGAAGTTTGTACCTTTAATCACCTTCACCCATTTCACCCACTCTCCCACCCCCGCTTCTGTTAACAATCAATTTGTTCTCTGTAGCTATGAGTTCAGG
Source organism: Saccopteryx bilineata (assembly GCF_036850765.1). Lineage (NCBI taxonomy): Eukaryota > Metazoa > Chordata > Mammalia > Chiroptera > Emballonuridae > Saccopteryx > Saccopteryx bilineata. Next base: position 69,579,571 of record NC_089497.1, on the reverse strand, counting down.
TATTTGGGTTTTTTTATTTAGAGTCCACATGTAATTTTGATCATGTGGTGTTTGTCTCTGTCTGACTTATTTCACTTAGTATGATGCCTTCAAGGTCCATCCATGTTGTTGCAAATGGCAGGATTCCCTTCTTTTTATGGCTGAGTAGTATTCAACAGTACATATGTACCTCATTTTCTTTATCCATCCATCTGTTTGTGGACATTTAGGTTATTTCCATGTTTGGGCTATTGTAACAAATGCTGCCATGAACATGGAGGTGTGGATATCATTTTGAAATAGTGATTGTTTCCTTCAGAGAAATACCCAGCAGTGGTATTTCTCAGCTTTGGAATTCCTGGGTTATATGGTAGTTCTATTTTTAACTTTCTGAGAAACCTCCATACTATTTTCCATAGTGACTGAACCAATTTACGTTCCCACCAACAGTGCGCAGGGGTTCCTTTTCTCCACATCTTTGCCAGCACCTGTTATCTCTTGTCTTTTTGATAATAGCCATTCTAACAGGTGTGAGGTGATAACTCATTGCGGTTTTGATTTGCATATCCCTGATGATTAGTGATGCTGAGAGCTTTTTCATGTACCTGTTGGCCATCTGTGTGTCTTCTTTGGAAAATTGTCTATTCAGATCCTCTGCTCATTTTTTAAAAGAGTTCTTCTCTCTCTCTCTCTCTCTCTTCCTTTCTTTCTTTCTTACTTTCTTTTTTTTAATTTTTAGAGAGAGATAGGGAGAGAGAGACAGAGAGATAGAAACATCGAGCTGTTCCTATATGTGCCTTGACCAGGGATTGAACCAACAACCTCTGAGCTTTGGGACGGATGCTCCAACCAACTGGGCTACCTGGCCAGGGCTTGGGATTGTTTGTTTTTATCATCACTTTTTAAAATCCATGACTCTGTTACTCAGTTAATGGCCCTTTAAGCTACTAGCATTTATTACTTTTTTTTTCATGTGTTTATATCTTTATTGTCCATCTCCTCCCAGTAGAGATTTTGTCTTTGTTCACTGGCATTTCTTTAACAGCTATCACAGTTGTGGCACATAGTAAGTAGGCCCTCAATGAATATTATAAAACGATAACAAGATCAATCATTATGCTATTTGCAAGGTTGGCAAAAGAATCTCAAAATGCACGCATGCATGCATTCATTCTTTTTTTTTTTTTTTTTTTCTGAAGCTGGAAATGGGGAGAGACAGTCAGACAGACTCCCGCATGCACCCGACCGGGATCCACCCGGCATGTGCATGCATTCTTATGTTCACTAATTAATTCCTTTTATTTGTTACTTTTAAAGACAATGTCTCTACAAACATTTTTGTTCAGGTGTCCTTTGCACACCCGTGAGAATTTCACAGGGATATACACCCAGGATGGATTCCTGGGCTGAGGGCATTGTGCTCTTCAAATTAATCGTGCAGTCTCCCCTACCCCCACCCCACCCCCGGTGTCAGCGGCATGCCTGCTGGAGTTTCTGTTGCTCTTTGCCCTCACCCACACTTAGTATTGCCAGATCTCACCTTTACAAGCCTACCTTCTTATTCTGTGCTTAATAGCCTTTTGTGGTTAAACAGACAAACAAACAAACAAAAAACAATGGAAGAATAGTTACACAGGGAATGCATCTAGGCTACATTCTTGGCTATTAAGTCCACAGAAAAGTCTGAATGGAGGTCACTAAGACAACCTGTGCTATTATGAATTCAGAACATCCTGCTATGAATTATGGGGTGAGAGACACCAAGCACATTAGGCATTTGGGCTGGCTAGTTGGCTATCTCCACCACCAATCTGTTTGAAGGCATTATCCTTTTGTCTTGACCTTTTATTTGAAAGAATAAATAGGGAGCCCAAACTAGTAGGCTTGCCTGAGGTGGTTTCAGTTCATGCCAGTTGTCTCTGCAAAATTACTAATAGCACCTTCTTGGACTCTTCAAAGTGTTCAGGTTTAAATTTTTATTTATTCATTTTTAGAGAAGAGAGGGGGGGGGGGAGAGAGAGAGACAGAGAGGAGAGAGAGACATAGAGAGAAAGGGGGGAGGAGCAGGAAACATCAACTCCCATATGTGCCTTGACCAGGCAAGCCCAGAGTTTCGAACCGGCGACCTCAGCATTTCCAGGTCGACACTTTATCCACTGCGCCACCACAGGTCACAAAGTGTTCAGGTTTAAAAGATGAATTATATGGTTACACTAAATATAAAAGTGGCAATTCAGATCAATTTCCTATCCAAAGCACTTAGGTTTCGAATATTCTGCTGTGGTCAATGTGGATATGCACGAAGGCCAGAGAGCAAACCATAGGGGAAGAACTACAATTGTTGCTACAATGACAAGATTTAGGAGCCCCCAGAACCTTTCAGAGAGGGAGCTGACCACAGCACCGTTCTCGTGTGGAGTTCGAGTTCGAGACTCTTGGTCATTGCCCCTGGGACGGTCAGCTCCAGGGCAGGTGGTGCTGAGAAGCCTGGCGGGTGTCCCCCCTCCCTGTCTCCTCGAGATCGGAATCCGTTCCAGGCCACCAGACAGTGCTCCCTGCCAGCCCTTTCACGAAAACAGTTCCTGGATATGTGCTTCGTGAGTTGTGGCCAAGCTCTTGTGACAACACCTCCTGGAATAACAAAGGGATCCTTTGTGGGAAACCGGCTCCAGTTAACAGCTTGTGGATGGCTGGACTCCCTCTGGCACTTTCTTTTCTAGACAGCTCCCCGACTCCCATCTATTCAGTTCAAGACAATCTGGGATCCTACATAGATAATTGGGCCATTTGATCAACCTGAAGAGGTAGGTCAGGGCGGCCTTCCAGCATGAAAACTTCCGGAGGAGATGGAAGGACACAATGGGAGAGCTGTGGTGGGAGGCAGCTTAGTGGTTCCCTTCTAGTTCAGTGCGCCTCCCGAGTGAAGGCTCCCGCTCAGCAGCGTGCCCCGTAACAAAGGCTCATCCTTAGAAGTGAGTCCACAAAGGATTGCCAACTCGGCTGCCTAGCCTTTTACTCTAAAGAGTAGACCCATTGAGGATCACTCCCACCAGTGGCGTTTCCAGACCCCTCTGGGGTCACCACCTCCATGGCATCTTTGTTGAGCTCCCACCCACGCTGGCCCGGATAACAGTGACCCTCTGGCTTTCGTGCTTTCTTCGTTATCACTGTGTGACGTGTGTGTGTGTGTGTGTGTGTGTGCACATACACACATGCCTGTCATTGCACAATGACACCCTCAAAGACAGTGACAGTATTTTACTTATGTCATGCACTGAGAGCTCAATAGAACTTTGTTCAATGAAGAAATGAGACGATCCTTCACCTACAGGGAGTCAGTCCCAGAGGCAGACTTAGTGGAGGGACTCAAATGAAATGCAAGGCTGTTTTTGCCTTCTGCCTTTCTTCTCTCGTTTCCTATTATGCAGACAGACTGTTCCCATGTCCGGGAAGGATGGCCACCAGGAAGTCCCAAGTCACAGCCTCTCAGCTCTGGGAAATGAAGGTAGTAGCTGCATGGTCTCCCCCTAGGCCTTCGGTCAGCCCTGGGGCCATGGCACGGGGTCCCTTGGCTAAAGGGTCCATTAGAATCATCTGATTGGACTGGGAAAGAAGCAGTTTCCCAAAATGGGGGGATTAAGGTGATACTGAAGAGACAAATTAAACAGATATCCAGAGGAAACTCGAGGAATTCCTAGGAAATCAGATTCAGACCTGGAGACCAGGATGGATGCTGTAAGAGGGATGACTATGGAACCCTAATAACCACAGGCCAAGGAGGTCAGGCCTGGGGAGCATTTACACGGACCATCGCCTCTGAAAGAACAGCGAGTGGTTCTATCTGCAGACCCTGAACATCAGCAATACTAGACATCTACTGAGGACCCGTGCAGACACCATGCAGGCCTGCGGGAAGTGGGGAAGGGGCCAGTCAGTAAACCACTCGCAATTCCTGCCCTCACGTGGCTTGCCATCTACTGCGTGCCCACGGTCCGCTGGATGGCCCCCATGGCACCTCACTTCTCAACAGGCTTTGGTTCCAGGTTGATTGGGGTGGGCAGCCATCATCCCAATAGCTAATGTTCTTGGAACTGATGGCCCATTTCATCCTGGCAACAGCACTATGATGTAGGTTTTAGATTTAGGGTCAGAAACTGGCCCTAATTTAAGCAGAGAAAGAGAGAGGAAGAGAGAGGTTGAGAGAGAGAGAGAGAAGATAGGTCAGAAAACTGAAGGAAAGGTTGAACAGCCAGGCTTTGGACTGAGACAAGACCAGGACTGGCCGTGGCTGCACATGCACCCCGTCTAGAGGACGCTGCCCTCTGGCTTGGCACCAGCTCCCTGTGTCCCTGCACCTTCTCTCCAGCCCAGCTCCCAGGAGAAGGCTCTGACTGACCTGACCTGGGCCAACACCCACCCCTGCGATCGGGAGCAGGTTCTGCAACCCCACCATGTGGAGTTGAGGGAGGCAGCTCACCCAAAAGAAGGGTGAAGAGGAGGGAAACATATCGGGGGTGGGGGTGACAGAAATAGTAGCTATGTTGATGTTTTATCTCTGTTTTCTATTACCCAGGTGTTGTTTAGCTCCATTTTCCAGGTAAGGAGACTGAGGCTTAGAGAGGTTACATGGCTTGCTCAAGGTCACACTGATGGCATGTGACCAAGACTTAAACCCAACCTGCTTGATGCAAAGCCCACAAGCTCCATTTCTATGCCAGAGATGAGAGACTGGCGGGGGCACCTCACTCAATCACAAACGATAATTTAACAGAGCAACATAGTGGTTAAGAGTTTGGGGACCGCCTGACCAGGCGGTGGCGCAGTGGATAGAGCGTCGGACTGGGACATGGAGGACCCAGGTTCGAGATCCCGAGGTCGCTAGCTTCAGCGCGGGCTCATCTGGTTTGAGCAAAGCTCACCAGCTTGGACCCAAGGTTGCTGGCTCGAGCAAGGGGTTACTCGGCCTGCTGTAGCCCATGGTCAAGGCACATATGAGAAAGCAGTCAATGAACAACTAAGGTGTCGCAACAAAAAAGTAATGATTGATGCTTCTCATCTATCTCCATTCCTATCTGTCTGTTCCTATCTATCCCTCTCTCCGACTCTCTCTCTGTCTCTGTAAAAAAAAAAAAAAAAAAAGTTTGGGGACCAGTTAGAGGGTAATTGTGATTAAACCGGCAAGACGAGAAAGACTAACTTATACCGAAGCAGAGGATAGGAGGATGTGAATGACCAGAGAGTATGAAAAGAAATGTTAAGTAACTAAAATCTGTCACGCGTGATAACCACTAGGATGGATGAAGGAAGGAGAAGAGTCTATGCGGTCACTCAGGTTTCTGGTGTGGGCACCTGGTGGACAGAAGTCCTTCGCTGAGACATGGAACCGGAAGGAGACAGTGTCGCAGTTGGAGTGGTCGGAAGACAGCTATAATTTTGGACAGCTTGCATTTGGAGGTGCCTGAAGGACACCCAAAGGGAGACATCCAGGAGCTAGCAGATAGGTGGGGCTGGGGCCACGAGAGAGCCACGGCGTAGCTGGTCTCCCCAGGGGTCACAGCGTTTCGGGCAGTTCAGAATACTTTCTGGGTTCTGCAATTTTGTGAGAGAATATACCAGGAAAGGTGCCCCATTCATTACTGTGCCCCTTCCTGCCCTGGCCCCTCTCCCCACCCTGCCTTGCCTGGGTATGTCAACCCTAACATTTTAACCTCCACGGCATTTCCTGAACAGAGCCTGCTGAGCCTCCTGCCCCTGCTTTACAGGATCCCTCATTTCTTCTGGATAGCACTTACTACGTTCTCATAACTTAATCTTATCAGGGATGCTTTCCCCTGCCAGACCAGAAGCTCTGTGAAGGCAGAGCCCATGCCTGTCCTGCTCTTTGCATCCCTGCAGGATGAGCACCTCTGCCTCCTGGCCCTTTCTTTGCTTCCCTGCCTGACCCCCTTCCCAACTTCCAAGGAGGCTGATTGGCTCGGTCAGTTTCTAAGGTACAGATAGAGGCCGAGTCACCGCATATTACCACTAACCTACATTCCTGTGGCCCTGCTCTTCATCCTTCGCCTGTGCCACTGGGTCAGTGACACACCCGGACTGCCTAGGGAGCTAGCCTCTTCTCTTCTCCTGTCTTCCCCAGGAATACTGGAGCACGTGGAAGGGCTCCTCGTTTGGTCCGGGAGCTCCTGGGAAGGTGCCGTCTGGGGTGTGAGGCTACAGGAGGCACCCCACCACGGCGCTCGCAGAGAGCCCTGCCTCGGGGAACTATGCTCTCCGCCAGTTGGTAACAAACGGTCACTTCGGTTTCTCATTTATTTTTACCCTCACAGCCTTGGGAACTTTATGGAAAGAGGGCTGACTTGAGGGCAGGATTTGGTCATTTCTGGGTTCTCTGGTCAAATTCCATCTACTAGACCTTTCACCTCATTTAATTCCCACTCAGGGGATGAAGGAAAGAAAGAGAGAGAACATGCACAAACCAGAGCCGGCTTCTACCCTAGAGCCACAATCACCGATGAAGATTTGTCCCTGGGAAGACCTATCTTTGAGTGTTTGAATTCGATGCAAACCCTGGGCTTCTGCTCTTGCATACGTGAACTGTGTGCCAGACACTGGTGATGGATGCCACAACCTCTGCGTTTCATCCTCATGCATTTTCAAAGGCCCCTGTCAATCTACCAGCCAATAGTGCTGTAAATGTCCACAGTGAATTGAAGTCAGATCTGAAGGGCTGTTAGGTGTTCAGCATTTTCTTGGCCCCTGAGTAATAAAATAGTCTCGACTGTCTGCATGCACACTGTGCTCACAGCAACTCTACAAGCTGGACGTCAAATCTTCTCCTTATTTGACAAAAGAAGACACGAAAGCTCAAAGAAATTCTGTAATGTAGCGGAGCACCCAGCACTAGAAATAATAGTCAACATTAATTTATAACAATAAATGGCATTACCTTGTATTAAAGACCTACTGTGTGTTGGTCTCTAGACTTTTACATGCTTCCCTCATTTAATCCTGAAAACTGTTCATTGAGGTTGGGTGTCATTATTTTACAAATGAGGAAACGGAGAGTCAGGTGAGGTGACTTGCTGAAGGTCACAAGCTGATAAGAGGCAGGGTCAGGTTTCTAACCCAGGCGGACCTGACTCTGAAGCCCTTCTTCCTTTCACTGTGGCCTCTCCTTCCAGCTGGGAGCAAGAGGTGCAGCAAGGACTCTGTGAGTAGCAGCAGGGGCCCAGACAGGCTGGACAAAATGCATTCTGAGGAGGAAAAAGCAATTAGGTCTGACCCCATAGCGGCAGCTTCAGTAATCAGAGAGAAAAATATGTCTGTCTCATCCCATGCCTGCTGGAACACTGGGCAGACCAGGAGCCGTGTCTGGATGAGCTGGGAAAGAAGTCCAGGATGAAATTAGCCAGAGCCAGTACCTGGGAAGATGCTGGGAGTGGGGACAAGTAAGGAGGAGGGGCAGGGCACCCCAGTGAGCCTCCTTCCCCACCTGAGACCCGCAGCGAGGCCTGGCAAAGGCCTCTAGGTCTGCAGAGGGAAGGGGAGCAGGTCCATTGACCCTGGTGGTCCTGAGTAGGCATCTTTAGGGATACTTTTGTATCAGGTGGAGGTGGGAAGGGAGGAGGGAAAGTGCAAGACTAAAAGGTACTGTTCTAAAGAGCAAAAGTGACTGACTTTTCCTCTGCTTGAAACGTTAAAACCCAAATTATATCTCCTTTGGACTGGACTCCAAACTCCTTAACTTGGCTGGTGGAGCCCTCTGCTATGTGGCCCAGCTGACTGTATCAGTGACTCTTGAATTGTCCTTGCAACCCAGACTTGTGATCTAGTGGTTCTCCTTACTGGCCCCCAACTTTAGACTCACCTGGGGAGCTTTTAAAACACATCAGTGCCGCCTGACCAAGTGGTGGCTCAGTGGATGGAGCGTCGGATTGGGACACGAAGGACTCAGGTTTGAAACACTGAGGTTACCAGTTTGAGCGCAGGCTCATCTGGTTTGAGCAAGGCTCACCAGCTTGAGCCCAAAGTCACTGGCTTGAGCAAGGGGTCACTCGCTCTGCTGTAGCCCCCTGGTTAAGGCACATATGAGAAAGCAATCAATGAACAACTAAGGTGCCGCAATGAAGAATTGATGCTTCTTATCTCTCGCCCTTCCTGTCTGTCTGTCCCTATCTGTCCCTCTCTCTGTCTCTGTCACACAAAAAAAACCCAAAACAACAACACATCAGTGCCCAGGCTCTGTCCCAGACAAGGATCTGGGGGAGAGGGGCAGCCTTTATTTTTAAAAAACTCCCAGGTGATTCCATTGTGTGTCCAGGGCTGAGGACCACTGCTGTTCAGCCTTTTCCCTCTGTCATCAATCCTGGCCAATTCCTCTTCATCTCCAGACCTCAGCCTGGTCTAAAGCTCAGTGTCTGCCTCCTCTGGAAGCCTTTTGTGACCTCTGTTCTGGAGTTCTCGGCAGGGTAGGTCAGTGCCTGTCTATGCCTGTTCCCCATAGCACACAGTAACTGTTCAATAAATGGACTGAAATGTTAAGTATCAAGCTAAAAATCTGTCTCCTTAAAAATCTCCCATATGCCTGACCAGGCGGTGGCGCTGTGGATAGAGCGTTGGACTGGGATGCGGAAGGACCCAGGTTCGAAACCCTGGGGTTGCCAGCTTGAGCGTGGGCTCATCTGGCTTGAACAAAAAACTCACTAGCATGGACCCAGGGTCACTGGCTCGAGTGAGGGGTTACTCAGTCTGCTAAAGGACCGCAGGCAAGGCACATATGAGAAAGCAATCAATGAACAACTACAGTGTCGCAACGAGAAATCTCCCATAGTCCTTGATAGTTCCTCCTTCCTAATTAAACATGAAAGACCCAGGCTTTTCCATTTTTAAACTTTCCCCAAATGTCTATGGGCCTTGGTCTTTAATTAGCAATTCTGGATCCCTCTGGGTCTTCACTGTCCTCCTGAGCCAGAGCTGGCTCTCTGTTCCTGCAAACATTAGTGTTTCCTCAAATAGCTCCTGGAAAAGGAAGCATGGCCTCTCCAGTAGAAAAGATGGTTTGCAAACAAGAGCTCTGCACAGGCAGGCTCAAAGACAAGTGAAGCGTTCCCCTCTCTGGGAGGTGTTTAAAGCACCTCCACTTAAGATCACAGAGAGGTTTAGTCAATAGTCATCCATTTATTCCTCCACCTTTTGTCAAGGGAAGCCAGAATGGAGCTCCTGTCAGAGAAGGCATTGGTTGCAGAGTAGCGCCAGGAGAATGAAGAGGATGACCCAGGTAGGGTCAGAAGCAGATGAAGGCAAGAAGCGGCCAGCAGGGCATTGTCTTTGGAACAGCTGAGAACCTTGAACGGGCCCAGACAACCTGAGGCAATTTCTGAAAGCAGCTGTGGAGAAAGAAGCCTGCACCTTTCTCACCTCCTCTGAATGGGTAGCTCGGAAGTGGGGGAAGGAGCCAGGAATCCGCAGGGCACCCTTCTCCTGCCAACTGCCCAGGGCCTGGAGGAAAGCCAGGCTGCCGGCCTCCTGGGGCTTGGGAATGTGCCCGAGTCAGAGGAAACTGCAACCCCTCACCCCCATCATGGAGAGGAGGTGCTGACGCGAGTGCCCAGGCCCCTTGGGGGATCCAGGGGACAGAAATGGCTGCTGCCAAAGTGCTGGGTGTGTACAACTAGTCTTTGTTGTATTTCTAGCTCCATTGACTTACCTTCTCTGAGCTCAGTTTCCTCACCTGAAAATGAGGGTTTTGTTGGACTAGGTGCTTCTAGCACTTGCTTTCTGGGGCTGGTGAGAAAACCAGGAAGCAGAGAGAGAAAGAGAGAGAGAGAGAGTCTTTCCCTTGAATCACAATCTCCTGGTTGTGATTCAAGGGAAAGACAGGAACTGAGCCCCCTGTCTGGGGTATTTGACATGTCTGCATGCAGCATCTGGCTCTAGACTGGAGGCCCAGACCATAAAAGAGGTGTGGAAAGACTCCCCTACATCTTGGGTAGGGGAAACTGAGGCCCAAGGAGCTTTTTTAAGACTCACACAAGGTCATATGGGCACCAGGCAAGGGACTTTTGTCCACTACAGGGATGGCAGTTCAGTGAAACTGCATGCAACTACCTGATAGGGCTGTCAGCAGCACCGCACAGGTGTAACTGATGAGCGACATCTGCCACAGGCTTGGGAAGAGGCAGTAACAGCATGGATACTACAGATCTGCTGTACTTACTGATCCATTTAGTGAACTGTTACCGAGACGCTACTTCATGCAAGGGCACTGGCATTTACACTAGGAATTCAGTGGTAAATAAGACAGGCCCCTGCCCTCAGGAAGCTTCTATTCTAGAAGGGAAGACAGGCACTATGCATGTAACCAAATGACTATATAATATAATCTCATCTAGTGCTAAGGAGAATAAGGAAAATAAAAGTAGAACAATGGGATAGGCAGTGATGGTGTAGCGGGGAGGGGGGAGATCAAAGTAGTCAAGGAGGTAACCTAACTTAAGCAGAGACCTAAATCCTGAGAGGAGGCAGCTCAGTAAGAGCTGGAAGAAGCCTGAGGCGGTGGCGCAGTGGATAGAGCGTCGGACTGGGATGCGGAGGACCCAGGTTCGAGACCCCGAGGTTGCCAGGTTGAGCGCAGGCTCATCTGGTTTGAGCAAAGCTCACCAGCTTGGACCCAAGGTCACTGGCTTGAGCAAGGGGTTACTCGGTCTGCTGTAGCCCCACGGTCAAGGCACATATGAGAAAGCGATCAACGAACAACTTAGGTGTCGCAACGAAAAACTGATGATTGATGCTTCTCATCTCTCTCTGTTCCTGTCTGTCTGTCCCTATCTATCCCTCTCTCTTACTTTATCCCTGTCTCTGTAAAAAAAAAAAAAAAAAGAGCTGGAAGAAGAGCATCCAGGCAGAGGAAACAGCCTGTGCAAAGGCCCCGAGAAGACGCCAGCATTGAGGCTTCTTTGATGGCATGGAGGGGATCAGTGGACGAGATGGGAGTGGGAAAGCCAGCTGTCTGCTCAATGAGCTCTTTCAGATATGTGACATGTCTCCCAAACAGCCAGTCCAAAGTGACACGCTCAGTTTCCAGCCCCCTCCAACTGAATTGCTCTTCCACAGGTCTTTCCTTCTCTTCCCATAAATGATCACCCGTGCTGCTGCTCAGACCACTGAGCTACATACAAGCTCAGCCCTGTTACCATTAACTCTGGGCTGTGGCCTCCTCACTGGTCTCCTTGCCTTTACACTGGTCCTCAACCAAAGCCCCCAAACCTCTCATCCAACCAATTCCACCATCACTTACTGCTCCAAAGCTTTCTTCTCCCACTTTTGTCTTTCTTAAAACTATCCCCAACCCACAAACTCAGGGACACAAATTTCTTATCTTTTTTCCCCTCTAAATATTTTATTTATTCATTTTAGCAAGAGAGAAAGGAAGGCAGAGAGAGAGAGAGAGAGAGAGAGAGAGAGAGGAACATCAAACTGCTCCTGCGTGTGTCCCAACCTGTGATCAAACTGGCAACTCAGCACTTCAGGATGATGCTGTAAACAACCAAGCTGTCTGGCCAGGGTTCACATATTTCTTACTTTTTAAAAAAAGAATCTGGAGTTCATCACAGCCACAGGGACACTGAGACCCAATTCAATTCACACACATTCCTCTAGTTCAGGGGTCCCCAAACTTTTTACACAGGGGGCCAGTTCACTGTCCCTCACACCGTTGGAGGGCCGGACTATAAAAAAACTATGAACAAATCCCTATGTACACTACACATATCTTATTTTAAAGTAAAAAAACAAAATGGGAACGAATACAATATTTAAAATAGAGAACAAGTAAATTTAAATCAACAAACTGACCAGTATTTCAATGGGAACTATGCTCCTCTCACTGACCACCAATGAAAGAGGTGCCCCTTCCGGGTGTGCGGTGGGGGCCGGATAAATGGCCTTAGGGGGCCGCATGCGGCCTGCGGGCCGTAGTTTGGGGACCCCTGCTCTAGTTGTTCCCAAACTGACAGTGTTTCCAGTGTGGTTCTGGCACTGGGCATTAATTACCATCGGGACTGTTTGTCAGGCAAATGCAGTGCTCCTGGCCTTGTGGCCAGTGTTTTGATAACCCTGCAAGGGAGATATAATTATCATCCCACCTCGGACTCAGAAAGGTTTAGCTTCTTATTATAAGTTCCCCAGCTGGTAGATGACTGAGCCAGGATTTGGAGTTAAGTCTCTCTGATGCCAAAGCCCAAACTTTTGCTTTTGCACTAAACTTCCTCCAAGACTTAAATGGGCAAAGGATGATGGGTGCTCAGAGAGAGGTGCTTTGACTTCAGTCTTGATGTTTTCTTTTCCTTCCAAATCAGAGCCTGCTCCTGGGTTCCTTGGCACTACCTCAGCCTGGAAAGATAAGAAGTTTAGCACCTTCTGCCCACCTCGCCCTGAAGAGATGAAGGTGTCCCAGTCCTTATCTGGGCTGGCCTTCAGTCCCCATCCCTCCACCTGCCACCTCTCCAGTCCTCTATGTTGCCAGGCGGTCACCTGCCTGCCATAGGCTGTTGTAGCCAGTACCCAGATGGTAATGGCTTCGGTTTGTCGGCCTCTTGATCAGGAAGCATTCCCGTGGGAACCATGGTGCCAACATCCGGTCAGGATGGGCCCTCTGATACTTGCTGGCCCCGCTGCCTCTGCGCTCCAGCCTAAGAACAAAGGAGCCGGTGCCTGCCACCCAGCAGGCCGTGTTTGTCCAAGGCGAGGCCTAGCCTGGCACAGATGCCGCGCAAACAGGAGTGTCGGTTTCACAGATCCGCCTCACAACCAGCAGGCTTCAGCTGGGAGGTGTTGCTGCCAGGCCACCTGCTGAAACGTTGCCCTGTCCAACTCCAGTCAGCACCCCAGGGCAGAGGGCACTGTAAGGCAAGCACTATACTATTCTCTGGGCCTCAGGCTTTCTAGCTCTACAATGAGAGAGTTGCACAAGATGATCTGCCAGACACCTCTTGTGGTCTAGGGCCTTAAATGATGTTGCTGGAAATCCATAGGGCTTGAGAACAGATCTGGGAGGCAGAAGTACCTGGGGCTGGGTGTGGAATCTGGGCCTCTGTCTCATGCATCCCCACCTCCACCCCTGCTTCAACCCCGTACATCCTATGTGCCTCTGTCTGGACAGGAGGACTGAGCTCTCTCAGAGCTAGGTCCTTGAGCACTGAATGCATGACCCCATTTATCCAATGGAACTTCCAGAACTGGAACTAGAGACCTTCACAGTAAGATGATTGTTGCTGTTTTGCTTGTGAGGCCATCTAGAACCTGCTCTTACTGACTGCCTCCAGAAATCTTAGGGTAGCTGGAAAAGGCTCAGAGGGACCATGGAAGAGCATTTCTCCAGTTAGGACAGTGAGAGGCTGCATAGTAATAGTGATTCTCAGCTGTTAGTGTGCATCAGAATCTCCTGGAATGCTGCTTTAAAATACAGAGTGCTGGGACCATGTCTCAGAGCTTCTGAGTTCCAAGATTCGAGGTGGGCTGGGTAGCTCAGGCTTCTGAGTTTTTAACAAGCACCTAGCTTATCCTTGGATCTCTGATGAAGTAGAATAAATAAGTCTAAAAACAATACAGTCCTGGGTTCAAATTGCACCCTTGGTACTTATTAGGATTGTGACGTGGGGTAAGTCACTAAACCTTTCTAGATGTCAGTTTTGTTTGTAAAATGAGGCTATAATAACATCTATCTATTAATAAATGAGACCTATTGTTTCAGAGTGTTTATTGCACTGTGTAAATGTTTGTTGAGCAAATGGGGTAGAAGTCCATTTGTCTAAACCAGAAAGCTGCGGTTATCCTTGATGTCTCCATCTACCACGTATCTTTCAACTACTCAATCACAAATCCCATGAACTCCACCTTCTAAAACATATTAGACCTGCACACTTCTCTCTATCACCAAAGCCACCACCCTAACCCAAGCCACCATCTTTTTTCTACCTGACCACTACACAGCTTCTTCTCTGATCTGATTTCCACCTTTGCCCAGCCATGCTAATCTGATTGGTTAATGCCTCTGCTTCAAACCCTAGCTCTCAGGTAGGCCTTATGGGTTTAAAAAAAAAATCCCTCTGCCTGACCTGTGGTGGCATAGTGGATAGAGTGTTGACTTGGGATGCTGAGGTCCCAGGTTCAAAACTCTAAGGTGGCTGACTTAAATGCAGGATCATCAGTATGACCCCAGGTCACTGGCTTGAGCAAGGAGTCACTGGCTGGGCTTTAGCCTCCCAGTCAAGGCACTTATGAGAAGCAATCAATGAACAATTAAAGTAACACAACTACGAGTTGATGGTTCTCATCTCTCTCCCTTCATGTCTCTCTCTAAAAATAAAAATAAATAAATAATTTTCTCTGGTTACTCTACACCTACTTCTACTTCTAAGCCTCCTTTCAGCCTCTCTCAGACTCTGCACTCAAGATCTGAATTTCTTTTAGATCCCTTTAATGAATATCAGTTTTTCTCACCCTGGGACTTCACACGTTTGCTCTGTTTGAAACAGCCACCACCCCCACTCCTAAACAACACATCATTCACATTTCAGCTCAAATGTCATTTCCTCGGGGCCAGACATAGCCATCCCCTCAAATGTGCTCTGGTAATTCTGTCCTTCCTTCAGAAGACCTGTTACACTCGCTATAAAGACTTTATGACTGCCTCTACCCCTAAACTAGCTCCAAGAGAACACAAACCTCTGTCTTATCTATTGCTGTGGCTCCAATAGTTTCTGGAGACTTTGGCTCAAAGAAGGATGAAATACACGTCTGAATGAATAAGTGAATGACCAAAAAGTCCTTCGTCGCAGGATATGTTGACCTACGTGCTTCCTGGTTGTACCTAAACTGAATTTAGGGTCTGGACTCGAGAAAAGACCGACACGTGGAGACGTCCCTGGGCATGTATTAGCCACAAGGGGGCGCCCCCAGTTCATTGTATCTGAATAGCAGCTCCTCGGTTACTAATCGCCAAAGGACGACAGGAGACGGGGTTTTCTCTCTGATGGACAGTATTGCCCCGCCCAATCTAATTCATTTTTTCCTTGGCCCCGCCCACTTCAGGCCTCGGAGACCCTAAGGTTGGGCTTGATGGAGGCGCCGCCAACTGAACTACAACAGAGCGATGTGAGGGACGAAACCAGCTCTCCTGGAGGTCTGTGAGTGGGCGACCGGTGGCTAGGGGCGGGGCCTACGCTTTGACAGGCAGGCGGCCGCTCCCGCCCCTCTCGCCCAGAGCGGCCGCGCGAGCTCTGGGGACAGCAGAAGTGAGTACGTGAGCGCTGCTGCAAGATCGGCCCTCGGACCCCTGACTGCCTGCGCGCCCCAAGCCCCTTACGGAGTCGACTCCGCGGCAGTCGGCCGGATTACCGTGCGCCCCGAACTACGACCACTTGACCGCTCTCGCCTTGGCCTGCCTGCCCGAGTCCTCGGGCTCCCAGCACTCCAGCGCCCCGAATCCTTCTGGACCGGTC
Organism: Saccopteryx bilineata; assembly: GCF_036850765.1. NCBI lineage: Eukaryota > Metazoa > Chordata > Mammalia > Chiroptera > Emballonuridae > Saccopteryx > Saccopteryx bilineata. Next base: position 69,564,092 of record NC_089497.1, on the reverse strand, counting down.
CGTCCGGATTCCCGTGGGACCGACCTGCTAGCACCGCCGGCTCGGGGCGCCACCTCGGACCAGAGCCGCTCGCCTGGGTCGCACCCCTTCCTTGCCGTATCTCCCGGGACCGTGCGCGAGCCTGCCTTGGAGCCCGACGAGCGGACCCTCGCCCGGGTGTCCTCAGCCCCGCCGGCGCGGCTAGGCGCGGCCCGGCTTGGCTCCCGGAGCCCGCCTCGGCCATGGCCCGAGCCCGCCCGCCGCCGCCGCCGCCGCCGCCGCCTGGGCTCCTGCCGCTGCTCCCTCCGCTGCTGCTGCTGCCGCTGCTGCTGCTGCCCGCCTGCTGCCACGCGCTGGAAGGTGAGCGGCGTCGGGGGGCGCGCCCCAAGGCTCAGTGCTCCGGCCGCCCGAACGTGGGCCGGAGAGCACCCGCGCGACCTGGGTCCGGTGCGGGCTGGGCGTACGTCGGGGGAGGGTCCCCCACCTACGCCCGCTCTGGGGCGGGAGGATTGGATGACGAGGACGCCCACAGAGACGCCTCGGAGCCTCCGGCTGGTTCCGAGGCTAGCGGTCCACGGTTTGCAGGACCGCCGGCAATTAGACTCGGGTTGAGCGTCTCCGTGAATCCCGGCCCGCCGCGCGCTTTTGTGCGAGTAGCCCGCGGAGAAACGGGGCCCTCGGCCCCTCGAAGAGGCGAGGAAGTGTGGGCGACCCCAGGCAAGGCGGAGGCTCCGAGGCTGCTGCAGAGTTGAGGCGGGTGGGGGCAAAGCGGGACTCCTCGGGCTGGCGGCGGCCTTGGTTAGGAACCAGTTGGAGTTCGTTCATTGTGAGTGTGAATGCGTGTACCCCGCTTTGTCAGGGGATGGCTGCGGGGTGAAGAGGCAGGGGCCTGTTACTGTTTATGGTTCACCGAGTCCCACTGGAGGTGCTGTGTGCACAGAGGTTGCACACCTCTCCGCGGATCCTCCTCCACCTTCTAGCAGGACATCCCCGAGTGCTCGGGTCTCCACTGACCCTTGGAGGTGGTGGGCTTTGCCCCAGGTAGCATTGGAGTGCGGTGTCTTAACCTATAAGCCGTGGGAAAAGGCAGTGCTTTTCAATGGGTCCTGTGAAGCCTGCCAAGACTGCTGCTGAGGGGGTAGCTCCAACTTCCAAGTGATACTTGGATGAACAGCCCAAGTGTTTTTGGCCCTGGTGGGAGAGCTCACACACATGCCACTTGACACAAGCCTGTGGGGGACGGAGGCACTGACACTGGTCACGAACGACACACGCACATGCACAACTTAAAAAATTTCAGAACCATTAAACGAGGGAAGAAAAACCTCCTGTAAGGAGGAGGGAAGAGCACCACAGAAATAGGGGGAAGTTAGAATGTAGGTAGTACTTATTTTGGGGGTCTTTAACAGATCCATTCACTTTCTTAATTTAAGAACAAGAATGACCTGGCTTCTGTGTAACATGGTTTGTTCATTTGTTCACAATGGGTAAAGTTAAAGGTTGGAAGGGAAAAAAAGTTCCAAGAGAAAGGCATCTGCTGGTGCTTTCTGATCTTCTCTCAGGGGAAAAATGATCCTACGGACTCCTATGCCTTTTATTTCTAAGCCCACTGGTCCTGACAAACCGATTCACCCAGATGGACACATGCAAATTCAGACAGACACACTGAAGTTGTACCCACACTTGCGCGCGCACTCATCCATATGTGTGTGATAGGATCGCTGGCGTGAGAAACTAGTGTGGGGCTTTGTTTTTGATTGCCTCAAAGGTCTGAGCCAGGGAGCCTGTTGGAGTTCCCAGGTCTGTGTCTTAGCCCAGGAAGGGTAACACAGGCATACACACTTTTGAGCTATGTTTGCCAGGCTCTAGAGCCCTTGTTTGGGGGGACAGTGGGTGCTGGTGCTCAGAGTGGGATGGGGGTGAGGTTTGGGTCAGGTGAGCTAGGACTCCTGAGGAGGTTCTCCCCTGTTCCTTCTGTCTTTTCCTCCTTGTCCTCATCCTTTTTACCCCCCACCATCTGCTAGACCTCTGAGGTAGGCCCCTAGTGGGGAGCTGGCATCTAGAGACCAAGGAGCTGAGAGGCTGACTAGGCAGCAGAGACCTGATGAGCTGTGATCCCTATCCTGTCCCTCCCCTCCCCGCTCAGCTGTGAAGTGGGATCCAGGGCTGCTTTCTGGCTGAGAGGCCAGGCCAGTGTGGGGTGCCCCTAGGAAGCAGCAATGCCTTCCATGTGTGGCTTTCACTAGGTCCTTTTACCATACTCAGACCTTCGGGGTTTTTTGGTTTGCAGTATGAGAAAGAAAGGAAAAAAGAGAAGTGCCTCAGGGTGCTGACCCCAGCCCAGCCCAGATAGTGCCCCTACCCACCTCCCGGTCTCCCCCACAGTGAGCTGGGATAGGATTGTGCCCACCACCGCCTAAGGCTGGTGTGAGGATAGAATCCTTAATGTGTGTAAAGTGCTTAGCATACAGCCATTGTTATTCAAGGATTAGCTGTTACTATTATTTTCATAGGGTTTGCTCCTTGGGGAACATCAGAAGTAAGAATTCACGGTTGTGCCCCTACCCTGCTGGAGGCAATTACAGGAAAGAATAATGGGGGGAAGAAAAGTTGGTCTGAAGAGAGAGAAGTTGTCACCCCACCTCTTTCTCCCTTGAGCTCCGGTACGGAAGGGGTGAGATGGGAAGAGAACTCTCCCTGACTCCAGCCTGTCCCTCACCCCTGTTCTGGGGCTGGAAGGGTGGGATGGGTAGACTTGGAGGTCCTGGGCTGTGAGCAGAGAGTGAGCACTGAAGATCTCTTCAGTGCCTCAAGCTTTATGGGTGGGGGACCTAGCCTCCTTGCTCCAGCTTCCCACTTGGCTTTGTCAGGATATGGTTTGCCTTTGGCCTAGGGGAGACTTTGGGTCTCTGCATCTGGGGGTCATTATATTAAAGGCTCAGGGTCCTTGAACTGAAGGTGCTGCCCCTCATGGACTGGTTCATTAGATACTATCTTGCACTTGGGTGCTAGGGTTCAACAAAACTCTGTATCAAAAGATTGCAGTAGTTTTCCGTGAGGATGTCCTCCCTGGTTGAAGAAACACTTCTCCCCTTGCCTTTTGATTGATTACCCCACCCTCTAACACACACACACACACACACACACACACACAATTGCCCTCGGATTTGACCACAGACACAGGGAAACAAGGCCACCTTGTTGCTCATGCTCCTTTCGAATAATGTTTCCCAGTTTCCCAAGCCGAGATCAGTCTCCCTTTCAGGACCAAGACCGGGTGTGGGAGTGGGATCCAGTAGGCGAAAGGACTAGGATCGGGGTGTGGGACGAGGAAGCCTGTTTGAACCGTGGGGCTCTTGTTTATACCTGAGATGGGTAGAGAGGTCTGAGCTGGTAACGCCAGACCCTTTTGAGGAAAGAACACAGTTGTGAGATCGCAAACCCGCGCAGCCCCCTCCCGGCCAAGCCACGTTAGCTGAGTTGTTAGCTGAGTTGCAGCTGCAGTGGAAGTGGTCCCTGAGGGGCAGGCAGTGTGTGAGTCCACCTCTTTCTCCGGCAGCAGCAGTGACCGCTGTGGAGCTGGTAGCCGAGCGGGAACAACAGCCTGGGATTTTTGTGGCTGGCTCACTTGTTTGAGTTACCTCTGGCACCTCCCACCCTCCCTTCTTGTTTGTCATGAGCTGGCACTTCAGAGCCGCTGCTGAGGGACAGTGGCAGGTATTTGGGGGAGCCAGTCGCTTGTCACTGCTTTCCTTTAGCCAGAACTGCTGCTGCCACCGCTGCTGTGGCCTCGGCGGCAGCGAGCTAAAGCTGAAGCTGCCGTGGGCAAGGCCTCCGCCACCCGGCCTTATACTAATTAAACAGCACGAAGAGGCTGAATCACCAGGCCTGCATAGTTTGAAAATTGTAGCCCTGCCTGTTGTGCTGAGTCAAACTGGTTTGTCGGGATTGGGCAGCTGTGGTGGGGGGAGGAGAGACTGGGTACAGCTGGGCACCTGATGCGGTGGGAGAGGCCCCTGCCCCAAGGGCTGGCCCTGGCGCCAGGTCTCCTATTGCCTTCTGTCCCCAGACTACTGGCCAGACCCACTGTGACCCGGATCCATGGGAAGGGCTCAAAGGCCTCACCTAAGGGTTCACTGTCCCTCCACCCTTCTGACGAGCAGGCTGGGCTAGGACTGGAGTGGGGGGGACGGATGAGCATCGAGGCATCTGGGCTCCCTGCCCTGTGCTCTTCCTCCTGCTCCTCCCTCTCAGGTTTATTTAATTATAAATCCCCATGATCTGAGGGGAAGAATGAAAAACAAAATGTGTTCTCTGTTCTGAGATGCTCCCCATCCCTCCTTCCTCGAGTCGAGGGCCGTGGGGCCACAGTGGGGGCGGGTGGGTGGGGGAGGTGGCCCTGAGTGCGTCCAGCTCCTCCAGGTCCCATGGCAGGATGCCCCCAAGATGCCTTGCTCCTCAGGCTAACCACCCCGAGTGTGCAGGCTGGTACATGCGTGTACATACACCAACACAGGAGAGAAGACTGGGGACAGGTTGGTTGGCTGGGGCAGGGACCCTGTGGGGTGGAGGGTGCAACTCAGGATGGCATGCAGTTCTCCCTCTCTGTAGGCAAGGCTCTGAGATGCACCTTCCTGCCCAGACCACAGCCTCTCTGTCTTCCTGCCCTGCACACTCTGCTGGTCCAGCCCTGGAGCATGACCTTTCCACCACCTCAAATTCCCTGGGCTGGAATTTGACCTGGAAACATCTTGCTTCTATCTCTCCAACTTTTTGGCTCCCTGCGCCTCACTGTTCCCAGGGCGGCGTGTTGTAGGGCCTGCAGGTGTGGGCCCAGGCAGGTGGCAGGCTCCCAGCTGGTGCCCCTGTACCATGGTGGTCCAGGAAGCCCTCAGACAAAGGCTGGGTACCCTGTTCTCATGCTGGGCCCCCAATTTATGTGCGGAAGTTTTGCCTGAAGTTCCTGGGGATCCATCTCTTCATGATGCTGCCCCCCCCCCCCCCAAGGACTCCGGGGCCCTTAGGACAGTGCCATTGTCCTGCTTGGCCAGAGGCCGTACCTGAGGAGGCTGCACCCAGCCTCAGCCAGGATTATCTTTGTGCCCCTGCCCCACCCCTAGCCTTGTGACCTGTGACAGCTCCTGCCTGTGCCAGGATGACAGGAAGCAGGTCTGGGGCTTGCTCCTTCCCTGCACCTCGGGTCACTGCTGCCCCAGTGCCACTGCTTTCTGAGCAGACACTGCCTCCTCCCAACTCTTCCCGTAGAAAGACTGCACTTGCAGTATTGCATGTGTGTGAAGAGTGCACCTCTGAGGCTGTCTGTACGCTCCTGTGGCATGTTGCAGTGCAAATGGGCCTGTGTGTGTGCAGTGGTGTGTGACTGTGTAAGAGCAGGTACAACCCTATATAGGAAAATCGGTGCTTGTGTTTGCACGTGACTATACTCAAGACTGACTTGTGACTGACCATAGTGTGTGCAGTTGGGTGTGTGTGCCTCTGTGTATGCCTCTATCTCAGGAAATCGGCACATATGAAGACTGTAAGAGTGAGTCTTGGCCCAGAGCAAGCCAAACCTGTGTGTAGGAAAGACTCACTGTATGCAGATGTCTGAAGAAGACTGATTTGTTTGTACCATGTGCATCTGTGTATCTGAGAAAGACCGTGCAATGTGTGAAGCCTTGTGTGTGTTTGCGGGCAGCTGTGGCTTTGTGTGTTTTTGTCCACCATATGTGTTGACTTGTCACTCTTTGGCCCAGGGGTGGGGAATGAACCTAGCCACTGAGAACTGGATGGAACATGTGCATCTGTGTGTTTGTGCACAGGTGAGGGCCACACAGCTGCTGCCACGTGGCTGTTCTCTGTGGCTCTTTGGAAGCCTGAGCGGTATTACTTCACTTATAAGCATCAAAGGCCCAGTACCAGAAAGTCCCCAGGCCTGGGGTCCACTTCTCTGCTTGCTTTTGGGGGCCATTGAGGTTCCCTGGCTGACCTAGCCCAGTATCTGGGAGTGGCCAGCCCCTCTCTGACCTCCCTCCGGTAGCCACATGGTGGAACAGAGAAGGCTAGGGTTGCAGGCAACAGCTGGAGAGTTTGGAGACTGCTCACTCACTTTTGTCCTTTTTCCTGTACCTTATATTCTTTAACCCTAGCACCCCCACACACACCACATAGCAGAAAAAAGGTGAGCTATGTTGGTTTGGGTCTCTCCCTCCCAATGCCACGGATAGAGAGACTCTGCCCCCTACACACACAACACACCACACACCCTTTCTAAGGCTGGAACGCAGGCACCTCAGGTCTCTGTCTTGCTTGAGGGAGTAGACCCCTCCCCTCCCCTCCCCCAGAGAGCAAGCCTCCTCCCCGTCAGAGTGACCGGAGCCCTTCCTCAGGCACACAGGACTCAAAATCCAAGCCCTCTCCTCATTAATGGGAAAAATGTGCCGAGATTGAGCGATGGCCAAGGCTGAGCGATGGCCAAGGACCGATCCCCTCCCTCCCTCTCTTGCTCCCCAGAAATTAAACAGAAATGAAGAGCCTCCCCCTTTCTCTTGCCCGCCCCCTCCTCCCACCTCCCACCTCCCACCGCCCCTCCCTCCACTCCCTCCCTCAGAGCCAGCGCAGGGCTTGTTTTAAACTGTGGAGGAATCTGGCTGGAGGGGGAGGGGGCTGAATATTTGGGTTTAAACAGTTCCAGATGGGTTTGGCACAGGCTGAGCAGAAGGAAGTGAGGGAGAGGGAGGAGGGGGCGGCTGAGGGAGCGGTGGGAGCCTTGCCTGCTCGGGCGGCGGGCGGGCGGCGGGCTGCGGGCAGACAAGCAGGCGGACTGGCTGGCTGGCTGGGGGAGGGGTGCTTTTGGCTGGGCTGGCTCCCAGGGACAGGACTACTTCGGGCTGCTGGCTGGGAAGAGGCCACTTGGCAACCTCCCTTCTCTGTCTCTGTCTCCTTAGACCTCGTCTCCCCATCTCGCTGTCTTTTGTAGTGTGCCGCCGGCCATCCCAGCTGTCTGGTCCTAGCCGCCGCCTCTGCACATCCCTCCCGCTCGGGCCGCCCACCACCCGCCTCCGGGAGGCCCCTGCTCTGCCCGCCAGCCTTTTTCCCCACTTGTCTCTGGGCCCCTGTTTCTGCCCATCTCCTCTTCCCTCTCATCCTCCTGCTGAATGTCTGTGTCTGTCTGCCTGCCAGAGGGGCCTGTCAGGCCACCGGGGAGGAGGCTGAGAGCTCACCCTGCAGCCCCTCCAAGGACCAGCGCTGCAGCGGAGAGGGGCTGGGGCCTTGTTCTCAAGTGAGTGGCTGCTGTCTGGCTGTCCCCATTGCTTCACTTGAGGGCCTGGGGCCACAACTACCTCATCCACCGTCCTCAGCTCAGACCCAGACTGCAGGGAACCAGCAAAGGCCATAAGCCTGGAGCTGGTGGGGTTTGGGTCTCCCCTCTGCATGCCTTCAGCCTGCCCCACTGTTGATGTAGGGGCCTCCAGAAGTTCTGGGGTGACTGTCCCATTTCAGCTGAGAGTTGAGGGGAAGATGGCTGATTGCCCTGGCTTCTAGGCTGTAAGAAAGGAGTTGACACTTCTTTCTCCTCTTGCTTGCTCCTAAATCTGATCTTGAGGTCATGCTATGAGAGAGCAGAGTTGTCCAGCCAGAACCCAGAACCAGGCTCCAAGGGGAGCAAGTTTATGTCAGAAACATTAACGGCTCCTCTTGCCGCTGAGCAGGGAAAACCAATAATAAAGCGCAACTCAGAATAGGATCGGTGCTGTGACAAAGCCCTGTCTGGCCCTGGATGTACAAAGGAGGGATCTGACCTTGACTTACAGGTTCAGGGAAGGCATCCTGGAGAAGGTGACTGCTTGGTTACCTTAAAGCAGTGGTCCCCAACCTTTTCTGGGCCACGGACCGGTTTAATGTCAGAAAATATTTTCACAGACCGGCCTTTAGGGTGGGACAGATAAATGCACAAAATAAAATTATGCGACCGGCGTAAAAACTGTGGTATTTTAAAATATAATATAATTGTCGAACTTATGAGACAAGTGTCAAGAGTGAGTCTTAGACAGATGTAACAGAGGGAATCTGGTCATTTCTTAAAAATAAAACATTGTTCAGACTTCAATATAAATAAAACAAAAATAATGTAAGTTATTTATTCTTTCTCTGCGGACCGGTACAAAAGGCACGGACCAGTACCGGTGCGCGGCCCAGGGGTTGGGGACCACTGCCCTAAAGAACACACAGCAGCTTTCGAGGCTTTCTGTTCCTCTTCCACAGAGAACATATTGCAGCGAGGGTGCCCCGGTTAAAGAGTTAGTTGTGGAATCACCTATACCTGAATTTGAGCCACCTTTCAACCCTTCACCCTAACTCTTAGCAGTTTTACCTTAGGCTGATACTTACTTTACATGAGCTTTGGTTTTCTCTCCGTAAAAGGAGTATACCAACCTTTATCTAAAGATTTTGGGAAGAAAAAAAAGATTATGGGAAGAAGTGCACTAGCTCTGAAGGAGCTGGTCTGGGTCTCGATGGCCTTCTTCCCACCCTCACAGAGCATTCCTGCCCCATCCCCCAGAGGTGGTTGAGGGGGAGGCCGGGCAGAGCGGGCTGCCCGTCACTGCCCTCCCCTTCCCCTGGGTGTGCGCGGCCGGGCCTTTGTGTTGGGAATGGAGTCAGAGGAGGCCTAGGCAGCAGGGTCTGAAGCACACGGCCCTTTGTTCCAGGATAAAGGCCCTGCTGGCCCCTTTGTGTGGAGATTAGCAGAGACTGTAGGTGTGTGAACTGGCCCTGGCTCTTGCCTCATTAACCCGGACCTGGGGTCAGCCGCAGACACCCACTCTCAGCTGGCCTGACCTGCAGCTCTGGGGCTGTGACAGGTCTGGCAATGGCTGCAGGGTCTTTTCCAGGGTAGGGGAGCTGATGGCTTTGGGGACTTAGGGGAGGAGTGGGGTAGTTCCTGGTGGGAATTGGTCTCTGGTGTCCTGGCTTTTTTGTTTGTTTGTTTGTTTGTTTTTGTTTTTCTGGTGTCCTGGCTTTTACAGGGTGACTTCTTCCTATTCTGAGCTAAGCCCCTGACCTTTTTTCTTCTGTTACTTTCCCAGAGACCCTCATGGACACAAAATGGGTGACGTCTGAGTTGGCGTGGACATCTCATCCAGAAACTGGGGTAAGACTTCCTTACCATCTCTCCTGAGTGTTGGTTGCCACTTGCATCTCCAGCACCCATCCTCCTGGCCTTACCCCTTACCAGGACTGGGAGAGGCCGCCTCTCTCTCTCTGCCTGTCAGTTTCACCCCTGCAGCATCCGCATCCTTTTCACTGTCACCTGCCTTCTTTATCTGATGGCCCATCCTTGGGGCATTTTTATCTCTCCCCCTTCATCCTGCCTGTGTCCCCCCTCCCATGTACCTTATCTTTGTCCTGTTCTCTGCCTGCCGCTCAGCCTGTCTCCAGCCTGTCCCCACCCCTCTGCTGCCTGACAGCCCCTTGCATGTCCACCTGACTTCTCCCTCCTTCCAGGGTTCCTGGGAAGAGCCCTGGCTTGGGAACTGGGAAACCTTGGGCCCTGATCTCTGACTTGCTCTGTGACTTTGAGCAAGGCAGTTTACCTTTCTGGACCTCCGTTTCTTGACTGTTAAAGTCTTGACTGCAGTCCTGTCATCTCTAAAATATTCTAATTAACCTCCCTAGTTGGCCTCCACAACTACAACGAAGCTCTGGAATGCTAGGGTTGGGTGGCACTACAGGCCTTCAGTCACCAGGCTGGACTGTGACGTTGAGTGAGTTGCTGCCTGTGTGAGCCCTGACGTCCTTTCCTCTAGAGTGGGAACAACAGGTGCACCTTCTAATGGGGTTGCTGTAAAGGATAAATGTGATAGCCACTTTTATCACATTTATCAGAGCAAGAATGCTTGCTCTGTGTCAGGCACTGTCACATGTGTCACTTCCTCACAGCCCCATTAACTGCCAATCAGCCCTTCTTTACAGACAATGAAACTAAGGCACAAAGGTAATAATTGTTATGGCTAATACTCACATAGTACTTATCAATGCCCTTAGTGCTTATTCATTTAAAGTCATTTCTTCCTTGTATTCTTGCCATGTTACAGGTGGGGAAATGGAGGCACAGGGAGATTAAATGACTTACTCATAGTTACACAGCAGGCAGAGAAATGGGATTTGAACCCAGATACAGTCTGTGTGTTCAGCTACTACACCACAGAAGCATCTCTGTGAAGTACATATAGCAGATCTGGGCATGTGGTAAGCACCTGGCAAATGTTGGCGCTCACTCCCTGTCTTTTTCACTTGGTCCATGTACAGTGGGAAGAGGTGAGTGGCTACGACGAGGCCATGAACCCCATCCGCACGTACCAGGTGTGTAATGTACATGAGTCAAGCCAGAACAACTGGCTTCGCACGGGGTTCATCTGGCGGCGGGATGTGCAGCGGGTCTACGTGGAGCTCAAGTTCACTGTGCGTGACTGCAACAGCATCCCCAACATCCCTGGCTCCTGCAAGGAGACCTTCAACCTTTTCTACTATGAGGCTGACAGTGATGTAGCCTCAGCCTCCTCCCCCTTCTGGATGGAGAATCCCTACGTGAAGGTGGATACCATCGCGCCCGACGAGAGCTTCTCGAGGCTCGATGCTGGCCGTGTCAACACCAAGGTGCGCAGCTTCGGGCCGCTGTCCAAGGCTGGCTTCTACCTGGCCTTCCAGGATCAAGGTGCCTGCATGTCGCTCATCTCCGTGCGTGCCTTCTATAAGAAGTGTGCATCCACCACCGCGGGCTTTGCCCTCTTCCCTGAGACCCTCACTGGGGCCGAGCCTACCTCACTGGTCATTGCCCCTGGCACCTGTATTGCTAATGCTGTAGAGGTGTCGGTGCCACTCAAGCTCTACTGCAACGGTGACGGGGAGTGGATGGTGCCTGTGGGCGCCTGCACCTGTGCCACCGGCCATGAGCCAGCTGCCAAGGAGTCCCAGTGCCGTCGTGAGTGGGGACTGGCCTGGGGGCGGGGGAGGGAAGGGCTTGGACCACACCTAGGCGCCCCCTACCCACTGCTTCCTACCTGCCAGACTGGTGTCAGGCCTGCGGTGGGAGGAAGAAAAGGAAGAGGGGTATCAGGTGCAGAGAATGTGGTGAATGAAGGGAGATAGAAGAAAATGAAGAGAGACACCAGGATAAAAAGAGAAAAAATGAAACTAGAGAGAGAGGAAGAGAGACATGGAGGATTCTTGACAAGGAAGTCCCTGGAGAAACTCAGGAAGCTGGCAGGTGCCAGCTTGTCCTACTCCAACGGTACGCCTCACCCTGGAAGTTCAGCTGTGGGAACGGGGCTGTGCGCACGCGCACCTGTGCCTTTCACTGTGCAGTCTAACTTGGTCCTTGAAAGGCGGTGTTTATGCACAAGGGACAGGGGCCCAGTCCCTGAAATCTGAGTCCTGTCTCTTCCTCTTAGCATCTGTGAGACTTTGGGCAAATACTTAACTCTTTTTTTTTTAATTACGTGGGAGTTGGGGAGGCAGAGAAACAGACTCCCGATAGCGCCCCGACCAGCACCCTGACCAGCTCCCCTACTGGGATCCACCTGGCAAACTTTCTATGGGGTGATGCTCTGCCCATATGGGGCTTGCTCCGTTGCTCAGCGGCTGAGGCGAAACCATGGAACCATCCTCAGCACCCAGGGCCAACTTGCCCGAGTCATTCGAGCCATGGCTGCAGTAGAGGGAGAGAGAGAGAAGGAGGGGGGGAGGGGTAGAGAAGTAGATGGTTGCTTCTCCAGTGTCCCCTGATCAGGAATTGAACCCAGGACTTCCACATGCTGGGCTGATGTTCTACTGCTGAGCCAACCGGCCAAGGCATTACTTAACTCTTGAACCTCGGTTTCCTCGTTGCAGAATGGGGACAGTAATGATTTATTCATAGAGATGTAGTGGGGCTTGTATGAGTAGATGCATGTGAGGCCCCGGAGAAGTGCCTGGCACATGGCGAGCACAAATGCTATGTGAGTTTAGTTGTGACTTTCAGGAGCCAAAGGATGCGTGGGGACCAGGAATTGTTTTGTCCTTATTTCCTACATGAGCAGGTTCAGAGGCTTGTCTCTGGTGACTCACCAAGACATATAAGACCTTACAGTGTACTAGACTTCTCTTATTTGAGTCTCATCACAACTTTATAAGCCCAATTCCAGTTATGTCCCCTATTTTGCCAATGAGAAAACTGAGACTCAAAGAGGTTATGCACTCAAGACCGCATAACTAGCATTGTGGGAGCCGGCCATGCCGGACGAGGTGCCCCATGCCTTTTCTTCTGTCCCCTTGCCTGATTCTCTCTCCTGCAACTGGAAGCATGTAGCTGTGATGGGTGGGCGCTGGCTCTAACCACAGCCCTAAGTGTGAGGGGGCTGGCGGCCCCTACCTGTCTGTGAGGTCAGGTTTGGGTGTTGTCCTGAGAAGGTGAGCAGTGCCTTACCAGGCCTCTCTCACTTCTCTATAGGAACCTGCCCCAGACTTCCTCTTCCTAAGTGGAGAAAGGGGGTGGGGGTGATGAGCCTGACAGCCTGAAGAGGGGCTAACACTCTGCAGGTCCCTGGCAGGAAATGCATGCTGGTTCCCATAGCAACCAGCCTGGCCTGGCCTCTGCCCCCTCCCCCACTGGCTCAAAAGAGGTTGGATGGAATATCACCTTAACGCTGGGAGATTAAACCCCAGAGAAAGGCAAAGCCCCAACTCTAGGCATTTCACACTCTGGATGAACCTCCCTAGAGATAGTCATTTCTAGATGGGGTGACCTCATGTCTTAGTGTGTGTCCAGGGGATCCCTAGTTTATGCCCATTGTCCTAACATGATTATTTCTAGTGACCCTTTCACTCCCAAAATATTTCAGTTTGAATAATGTTATATGGCTATCACAGATTTGGGGATTTCCAGAGCCCAGGTACAAAGAGTAGACAGCAGGAGGGAGAGCAGAGAAGGGATGCGCAGGCATCCAGCTCTGGGCTCTCTTTGAAGCCTGGGGTTCCACTTGTGGATGCTTTGAGGCCTCTGAACTCCAGGTGACCCCAGCTTTCCTGCCTGCTTTCCTTCTCTCACTTCTCCTCAGCTCCACCCCTGCCCACGGGCAGAGGGAAACTGCTGCCCATCTTCAGCCTGTCTTGGAGTGGCCTTGAGAGTCCTATGATTTTCCTTGAGCTTCAGGGAGGAGTGGGGCATCCCCAGAGAGTACCGAATGCTGCCAGCTCACTAGAGGTCCCTTTCTGTCTTCTGCTTCTTCCTCCTCTCCTAACTTCCCTGCTCAGTAAGCCAGGCTGTCCAGGCTGAAGTCTTCGACAATGAGGCCCCAGGTTGGGGGAAAGAGTCAGGAGGAATCCGCTGACCTGGGGTTTCCATAGGGCGAAAGGGTCTTTTGTAGCTGCAGCTGAAGTTAAGCAATACCAGCGTGGCCCCCACAGAGTAGGAGTGGAGGGGCCGAGACCTGTGCTGGGGAAGGGCCAGACTCTCATGGCGGTGTGGAGAATCGGTGTCTGCTGGGGAAGGGAGGTGAGCGCGTCCTTCCTCTTCTCCCCCACAGCCTGTCCTCCCGGAAGCTACAAGGCGAAGCAGGGAGAGGGGCCCTGTCTCCCCTGCCCCCCCAACAGCCGCTCCACCTCACCAGCTGCCAGCACCTGCACCTGCCACAATAACTTCTACCGCGCAGACTCGGACTCTGCAGACAGTGCCTGTACCAGTGAGTGCATGAGTGCATGTCCTCCCCTCTCTGGCTCCAGGCCTTGCCTCTGCAGGCTGCCCAGGAGGGCCTAACCTGGCACCCTGAGTATCTCCCATTTTCCAGGTGGAGAAACTGAGGCTCAGGAAGTTAGATGTTATGCTCAACATGGCACAGCTAGAAAGTGACTGTCCCTGAGCCAGAGTCTACATCAGCTGGCTCAGCCCTTTCACCAACATTTAATAAGCACCTACTAACTCCTGAGCTTCAGGAACTGGCTGGAGCCTTCTAGTCCGTCTTCTTCTGTGTAGAGCTGCTGCTCCTTGGCCCAGCTCTAACCACAGAGAGGGGCCTCCCATCCTTGGAACAGCGTGGTCTCACTTTCTCCCAGTTCTGGCCTTTTGTGTGCCAGGCACCAGGATGTGGAGGAGAAAAAGATACAGTCCCTGCCCCAAACACAACCTGGTGGGAGAAACGGATACGAAAGCAAACAATGACCATATAATGTGCTAAGTGTTGGGTGGGAGGGATGCCCAGGAATTGTGTTATGGGAGTGCAGAGGACAAGGGGAAGGTGAATCAGAAAGGCTTCCAAGAAGAGGTGACATCTCAAGTTGAGCCTTGAAGTCTAAATAGGAGTCTGCCCAGTGAAGAAGTATAGGAAAGGTACTCTGCTTATTAAAGCAGATACAAAGGGTAGGAGGTAGGAAGTAGGTGGGCGTGTGCAGGAACTCCGAGCAGAAGGGTGGTCCTAGGGCTCCAACTCACTGCCCTCTCGTTCCTCCTTCTCCACAGCGGTGCCATCTCCACCCCGGGGTGTGATTTCTAATGTGAATGAGACCTCGCTGATCCTTGAGTGGAGTGAGCCCCGGGACCTGGGAGGCCGGGATGACCTCCTGTACAACGTTATCTGCAAGAAGTGCCGTGGGGGCCCTGGGACCGGGGGTGCCTCGACCTGCTCACGCTGTGATGACAACGTGGAGTTTGTGCCTCGGCAGCTGGGCCTGTCAGAGCGGCGGGTGCACATCAGCCATCTGCTGGCCCACACACGCTACACCTTTGAGGTGCAGGCAGTCAATGGTGTCTCGGGCAAGAACCCTCTGCCCCCCCGCTACGCAGCTGTGAATATCACCACCAACCAGGCTGGTGAGGAGGGGACTCTGGAGGGAGGGCCTGGGTAATTTCCCTGCACAAAGTTGAGGTTTTACAGGGCCTGCCAGCAGACCACCAGGGCGTCCTGGGAACTGGGTCCTTGGGAAAGATACCAGGGCCCAAGGAGCCCCTGGTGAACTCCCCCTCTCTCCCCCTAGCCCCATCTGAAGTGCCTACACTCCACCTGCACAGCAGCTCAGGCAGCAGTCTGACACTGTCCTGGGCACCCCCTGAGCAGCCCAATGGCGTCATCCTGGACTATGAGATGAAGTACTTTGAGAAGGTCAGAGACTTAAGGGGCAGCAGGAGGCCTTGGGAAAAGAAGATTACCCCCAGATAGTATCAGGAGCCCTTGGGAGTAAAGCTGGCTCTTGAGGGGGCCATTGGGGTAGGCCTGGGGGTGAGCAGGAGCCTCTGGACCCACTGAGACGCCTCCTTCCTCCTGGTGTTACAGAGCGAGGGCATTGCGTCCACGGTGACCAGCCAGAAGAACTCTGTGCAGCTGGATGGGCTGCGGCCCAACGCTCGCTACGTGGTCCAGGTCCGGGCCCGCACCGTGGCTGGCTATGGGCAGTACAGCCGCGCAGCTGAGTTTGAGACCACGAGTGAGAGAGGTACAGACGCTCCATGCCTATCGGTGCCCCAGCCCGCACCAGTGCCCTCTCGCCTGCACTTCCCATCCCTTCACTCACCAGCGCCCTCTTGTCTCCAGGCTCTGGCGCCCAGCAGCTCCAGGAGCAGCTGCCCCTCATTGTGGGTTCTGCCACGGCTGGGCTTGTCTTCGTGGTGGCTGTTGTGGTCATTGCTGTGGTCTGCCTCAGGTACAGCACTCCCAGGCCCATCTTTGCTCCCATGACCGACTAGAGTCTCCCTTTAGCACCCTAGTGCCCACATGCACAGATGAATCATTACTTGTGCCCAACCTTCTTGGGCCCAGGCTCTCCTTGATGGAAAGTCCTCTCCAGCCCACACCCACATTTTCGTCCTGTTCCCTTCACACCCCCTGAACTGGCAGAGTGGACCAAGTCCACGGAGTCCCTCGTCCAGAGACCGAGCAGCTGCTGCTGTAACCCCCAGCCTTGGGACCAGGCACTGGCCCATCCGCTGGGCACTCTGCCCTCCTGTGTGCCCGAGGGTCCCCTGAACAAAGGGTGCTGCGGGACTCGTCTCAGGACTCCCCTCCCCCTCCTCCTCCAGGAAGCAGCGGCATGGCTCTGATACAGAATACACGGAGAAGCTGCAGCAATACAGTGAGTTTGTGTCCTTAAGCTCTCTTGGTTCCCTCCGAGCTTGGAGGCTGGGCTTGAAGAAGCCTCCTCCTGCTTCTAATCAGTGCCATTTCCTTAGCCCCTACCGCACTCCTGCCAGCTGAAGAGATGAATGAGATGTGACCCCTGTCCTCAAGGGCAGTTAGTTCCGTGAAAAAGACAAGATGCATATACACAGGAAACAATGAGAGAGCAATTAAGTGTTAAGCTGGGTGTTCCTGTTCTAAAGGGTTGTAAGAGTTCAGAGAAGAGGAAGGCTTCCTGGAGGAGGTGGCCTTGAGCTGAGCCAGCCAGGATGAGCAGGGTTTAGAGAGGTGGGGGAGAGCATTCTTGGCTAGAGGAGCCCCTAGAAAGTAATGGGTGGAGTAGGAAGAGTGTCCAACTGTGGGGGCAGTGAGAAAACTGGTTTGACAGCTGCTGGGAAGCAAGGCTCGCGGTTGCGGCCAGTCCTTGGAGGGTCGTGAAAGGCAGCAGAGGAGTTGGGACTTGACTCCACCATAGGTAATGGGAAAGGCTCTCAAGCTGGGGAGTGATACAATGAAAGTATTGTTTTAGGAAGAGAGGCATGCAGGTAGTTTGGTGGGAAATGTCCAGAGGCAGTGAGCCCAGCTGGGAGGCTGTTTCAATAGTGTGAGTGTTGAAGGCCTGGACAAGGTCAAGGGCAGTGTGAATGAGGGGAGTGAGGGGAGGGGCAAACTTGAGAGGTTTGACATGATGAGAGATGAGGGTAGAAGAGGAATCCCAGGTGTTTTTTTTTTGGGGGGGGGGCAGACAGACAGAAAGGAGAAGAGATGAGAAGCATCAACTCATAGTTGCGGCACTTTAGTTGTTCATTGATTGATTCTCATACGTGCCTTTATGGGGTGCGGGGCTCCAGCTGAGCCAGTGACCTTGGGCTTCAAGCCAGCAACCTTTTGGGCTCAAGTCAGAGACTATGGGGTCATGTCTATGATCTCAATCTGGCAACCCTGTGATCAAGCTGGTGAGCCCACGCTCAAGCTGGTGACCTCAGGGTTTTGAACCTGGGACCTCAGCGTCCCAGTTCAATGCTCTATCCACTGTGCTACCACTGGTCAGGCAAATCCTAGGTGTCTTTTATGGTCACTAGTTCTCACCGAGGGGATGGGAGGGGGGCGCTGTGGCTTCAACAGATAGGAATATGGAGCTATCTTAACAAGGAGGTCACAACCTATGCTCCCACCAGGGGTGACAACCAGAGGGTGCAGTCTGATGATGCATTCCCTCCATCCCCAGCCTGAAGAGCTGTCCCCCTTTCATGCCCACCTCTTCTTCCTCTAGTTGCTCCTGGAATGAAAGTTTATATTGACCCTTTTACCTATGAGGACCCTAATGAGGCTGTCCGGGAGTTTGCCAAGGAGATCGATGTGTCTTGCGTCAAGATTGAGGAGGTGATTGGAGCTGGTGAGTCCCCAGAGGCACAGTAAGGATGAGAGAGTGTGGGGGTTACCCAAGGGAGGACTGAAGCAGGCTGGGTATAGGAGCAGTCCCAGAAACAGCTTACTGCCTGTGCCCTGTGCCCTGTGCCATGCAGGAGAGTTTGGGGAAGTGTGCCGGGGTCGACTGAAACAGCCTGGCCGCCGGGAGGTGTTCGTGGCCATCAAGACACTGAAGGTGGGCTACACAGAGAGGCAGCGGCGGGACTTCCTGAGTGAGGCCTCCATCATGGGTCAGTTTGACCACCCCAACATAATCCGGCTGGAGGGCGTGGTCACCAAAAGTCGGCCAGTCATGATCCTCACCGAGTTCATGGAGAACTGTGCCCTGGACTCTTTCCTCCGGGTAAGAGCCAGCGCCTAACCCACGCCCTGCCCCTGCCCCAGAGAACGGGGTTGGGCAAACCACCCCATCCCACAAGTCACACAGACCCTGTTCAAGTCCATTAATATTTATTAAGGTGGCATGGTATAGAGAAACAGCAGAGCCTTCAGAGCCAGAGAGATCAGGGTTCTCATCCTGACTCTGCCTTGACTGCCTGTGTGACCTCAGGCTTTGCTTAACCTGAGTCTAGCTGCCCTGGTTGTAAGATGAGAGTGGTAAGATCTGTTTGGGTCCTCACTGGGATTAACTGAGATGTTGTATACAGATGCCTGCTACACAGTAGGGCAGCTTCGTTATTCTCAGTGCCCTCTGGAGATGGTCGCAGGGATGGGACATGAAAGGCCAGGAGAGGGTGGGCAGGCAGGCCTTGGGCAGACCCTGGGCCAGGAACGGAGTGGGAGGCCCATCCTGAGCTTGCTTTTTGCCTCCAGCTCAACGATGGACAGTTCACGGTCATCCAGCTGGTGGGCATGTTGCGGGGCATTGCTGCTGGTATGAAATACCTGTCTGAGATGAACTACGTGCACCGCGACCTGGCTGCCCGTAACATTCTTGTCAACAGCAACCTGGTCTGCAAAGTCTCAGACTTTGGCCTCTCCCGCTTCTTGGAGGATGATCCCTCTGACCCCACCTACACCAGCTCCCTGGTACAGGAAGCAGCTGGGAGGGAGACCGGGGGCGGGGCCAACCAGGCAGGGGCTTGGGGCTGGGGGCCCGCCTGGAGTCACAGGGTGAAGGGTGTGTGCCCCCCTCACCAGGGTGGAAAGATCCCCATCCGCTGGACTGCCCCAGAGGCCATAGCCTACCGGAAGTTCACCTCTGCCAGTGACGTCTGGAGCTATGGAATCGTCATGTGGGAGGTCATGAGCTATGGAGAGCGACCCTACTGGGACATGAGCAACCAGGATGTGAGTGGGGCAGAGCAGTCAGGTGGGTGGGAGCTGGCAGGGGAGCACAGTGGTTGCTCACTCCAGGTCTCCCTGCTCTCGGCTCAGGTCATCAATGCCGTGGAACAAGATTACCGGCTGCCCCCACCTATGGACTGCCCCACAGCACTGCACCAGCTCATGCTGGACTGCTGGGTACGGGACCGGAACCTCAGGCCCAAGTTCTCCCAGATCGTCAACACCCTGGACAAGCTCATCCGCAACGCTGCCAGCCTCAAGGTCATCGCCAGCGCCCAGTCTGGGTCAGTACCTCTGCGTTAGCTGCCACCTGCTCTTGAGCCAGCAGCCCTGCCCCTGCTTTCCCTGTCCTAGGACTCACCAGGCCCCTCTCTGCACCCACAGCATGTCGCAGCCCCTCCTGGACCGCACAGTCCCAGATTATACAACCTTCACGACAGTTGGTGACTGGCTAGACGCCATTAAGATGGGACGGTACAAGGAGAGCTTTGTCAGCGCAGGGTTTGCGTCCTTTGACCTGGTGGCTCAGATGACTGCAGAGTAAGTGTACCTCAGATTTGGAGGGGCAGGGCAGGGCAGGGGGCTCTGGACTGGGCCCAGAGTGGTGGGCAGGGGAGGAGTGGTGGGGACTGACCTGCCCTTGGTCCATCCGCAGAGACCTGCTCCGGATTGGAGTCACCTTGGCTGGCCACCAGAAGAAGATCCTCAGCAGTATCCAGGACATGCGGCTGCAGATGAACCAGACGCTCCCTGTGCAGGTCTGACATCCAGCTCCCTCCGGCTGTTTGCCCCAAGGACTACACAGGGATTCTGACCAGTTGGCTGGACTATTGGACTTTTGGATGCCTGGCCTTAGGCTTTGGCCCAGAAGATGAAAATTTGGGGAGGGCCCAAGCTGGGACTTCTCCTCCAGGCCTGTGCTCCCTCCCCAGAAAGCGTTCCCAAAACCTCTTCATATTGAAGATGGATTAGGAGAGGGTGATGACCCCTCCTCAAGCCCCTCAGGGGTCCAGGTCTTCCTGCTCTCCAGTGGGGGATCCCCACCACCTCAGACTTGGCTATTCTTCAGTGCTGGAGGTCCTGGCGGGGGCAGGTTAGGAATAAGCCTGGGTTCCATAGGGCCCGGCCCTGGCAGGGGTCTGGCCCCCCAGGTAGGCATAGAGCAGTCACTCCCTCAGGAACTGGACAAGGGGACTCCAGGAATGGGGAAATGTGACACCCCTATCCCAAAGCCAACTGGCACCTCCAGTTTGCACAGGGATTTGTTCTGGGGGCTGAGGGCCCTGCCCACCCCCGCCCTTGGTGCTGTCATAAAAGGGCAGGTAGGGGCAGGCTGAGGAGCTGCCCTTGCCCCCCAGAGACTGACTCTCAGAGCCAGAGATGGGATGTGTGTGAGTGTGTTTGTGTGTCTGTGTGTGTGTGTGTGTGTGCACGCACTGGCCTGCACAGAGAGTGTGGGTGAGCGTGTAAAAGCTTGGCCCTGTGCCCTGTAGAGGGGCCAACTGGGCCGTCAGCGGAATAAAGGCAATAAGATGATTCTCTGGCCCCTCTCATTCCATTCCCAAGGCAGGATTCCCTAGTGCCTTCAAGTTCACAACCCCTGGCTGCTGGCCCTTCAGAATCCCCTGCAGTCATTGGGAGACCAGATCCAGGCCTATTCAAGCTCAGCTCCTCCTTTTGCATTAGTATCAGTACCTCTAACTTCTTGGTAGTGGGGTGATGACCCCAAGCACAAACTATCCCCAAGCTCCCTAAGGCCCAGGATTCCTGGGTGGTGGGGCAGACACTCGAATCAGGATGGATTTCACCAACAGCAGCCTTTCACACCCATTGTCTCTGAGGGGAGCTCCGGGTAGAGAGGGTTGGTCAGCTCCCATGGTGACCTGGCTAAGTACAAAGGGGCAAGAACCCACTGGTGTTTAGATGCAGAGGCCAACAACTTTCAGCAAACATCAGCCCAGAAGTGTGGCTGTTCTTTTCTGAGCACTTACTATGCTCCAGGCATTGGGCGAAAATGCTCCAAATATACACGGATCTTATATATATTTTAATCTAACAACAGCCTAGCCAGGAATGGAAGTATTTCTATTTCCTTTTTACAGAGGAGGAAAGGGGGAGTTTAAGTAACTTATCCAAAGTTGCTCAGCCAAATAAGTGAGGCCCGGGGCTGGGGTTCCCACCCAAAGACTGCCTGCACACTTGAAAGTTTCGGAGGATAAATAAGAACCAGGGAGAGGGTTAGGAAAACAGCTTCTGGAAATGTCAAAGGAAGAAAATGTGAGGGGTGCCCAGAGATCCCTTGGATGCAGAAGCGAGTGGCGACAGGGTAGGTGCAGTCGTGTCCGGGAGCAGCCCTTGGGCGGCTAACTCCTTGCGTAGTATGGAACAGGTTTCCAAGGTACCTGCATAGTCTATGGAAGGTCGTCGGCTGGACCCGGTAGGAGGAGGAGAGCGGACAAATCTCAGTCTCTGGGTTCACCTATCAAGGCCCCTCATACATCCAGTATACCTCCAGGCAGGCCAACCTTCGTAGGGGACTTCTGAGCGTGGTGGTCGCTAGTGGTTGGCAGGCCTGCAGGCCTGGAGGCTCGGAGCAGTTCTTGTAGATCAGGGGACCAGGCCGAGGAGGGCGGAGGCGGCAGGAGTCGGAGGCTGAGGGTTGCGTCCAGCGGGCGGCGGGGGCAAGGTGCAGGTTGCTGCGGCCACGCCACCCTCGCAGCGCGCTCCGAGCGCGCCGGCCCCTCGGTTTTCCCCCACGGAGCCCAGCGCCGCACGGGAGCTGGTCGGGGGAGGGGCGCTCCGTGAAGCTCCGGCCCACGGCGTCCCCCTGGCAGGGTGGGGTGGGAACGGAGCTCCTTTGCGAGGTCTCCTTCCCTGTTTGGGGATTCTGCCGAGGGCGGGGATGGGAGGACGATGTGGGCGCCCGAGGTTACCTTGAGCTTAGGCGCCAGAGCTGTCTACGTCGTGAGGTGTCAGCTGCGGGGGGAGGGGACGCGGTGCTGCGTGCCGTCCTGCACACCCCGCGCTGCATTCCCGGGCTGAGGTCTCCGATAAAGGGGAGGAGGCGCCCCAATCCCCTGCTCAAGGATCCACTTCCTATTCCTCAGGCTCTGGGATGGGGGAGGGCTGCGGCCCAGACCTCCTGGAGTGACACGCCCCCTCCCCCCCCCGCCGCCGTCAATCTCCTTTTTAGCAGGAGTGTGGAATGGGGGCTCTTACGGAAGAGGTAAGGCGTCGCCCCCTACTGGGTCCGCAGAGAGGGCAGGATCGTGGACTTGCAGTGGGGGAGGGGGCAGGGAGCTGCACAGTGACCAGGGACACTTGGTGTGTGTGCCCCAGGCGAAAGATTTCGAGGGACGTCTTGAACCCAGAAATCCAGGGTATATAAGGTACTCTATTGGCTGTGCCGGGTGCAGCACACCGCACATGCCTGTCCACGTGTGTCCAGATAGCCTGGACAGCCTGCATGCATACCTCTCTCCTTTCACTCACACACGGAAACAGCCGGCAGGGGCACCCTACACTTACCAAAGCCACACCCCCACCATGTGTCCAAGTCACCTCCCTTACTTAGATTCACACATCTTCGGTTACAAGACCCTCCCTGGCCCCACCTTCCAACCCACATACCCTAAGAGGTGGGGGGAAGGGATGCAAAGAAGGAAGGACAAAAGCCATCCTCTTCCTTGCAGGCGCCTCCCCTAGTGCATTCCTACCTGGGCGGCTTAACCAACCCAGTGACCTGTCGTATCTGAGAAGGCTGGCATGTCTTCAGACTCCTGAGCAGGGGTACAAATAGGAGTGGGCCATCCTTACAGCAGAGGAAGAAAGAGGGTACTCAGGAGGGGTCAGGTTTTCCTGGAGGCGCATGAGGACTAAAGGGAAGTGAGGTCTTAATCTGCCCAGTCTTGGTTAATTACACACACTCCTGGGGGTAAATTAGATCTCCACGTTAGTGCTTAGAAAGGGAAGCCAGTGGGAGGGGGTGTTGCGGTTTGAGGAGAGGAGAGGTAGCTCTCCCTTACCCCCCTTATCTCATCTGCCCCAGATGACCCATTTTTATTTAAATTTTTTTTTATTTATTCATTTTAGAGAAGAGAGAGAGAGAGAGAGAAGGGAGGGGCAGCAGGAAGCATCAACTCCCATATGTGCCATGACCGGGCAAGCCCAGGGTTTCGAACCGGCGACTTCGGCATTCCAGGTCGATGTTTCATCCACTGCACTACCACAGGTCAGGCCCCAGATGACACATTTTGTGTCCCTTTCTATGCCTGAACTCAGAGTAGGGACAGGTAGGGAGAGCAGGCTGCTCTGGGCTGTGCTCAGCCCCTAACTGCCTCCCTTTCGTCCAGGGCAGGGGTCCCCAAACTTTTTACACAGGGCGCCAGTTCACTGTCCCTCAGACCATTGGAGGGCCGCCACATACAATGCTCCTCTCACTGACCACCAATGAAAGAGGTGCCTCTTCTGAAAGTGCGGTGGGAGGCTGGATAAATGGCCTCAGGGGGCCGCATGCGGCCTGCGGGCCATAGTTTGGGGACGCCTGGTCCAGGGAGACCCCAGGAAGCAGGAACCTAGACAGCAGCCCTTAGATCTAAGCCTGGGTGGCCAGACCCTTGATTAGAACCTGGAAAGTCTGGGGCAACTGGGGTAGTGCAGTGGGAAGGGCATAGATTTAGAGTGCAGGCAAAACTTGGGGTCAACGCCCAGCTTCTGTGACCTTGGGTATGTTGACCTTTCTGTGCCTTGTGCCCTCATCTAGAGAAAGATGTAGTAATCTTCCTACCTTATGAGACTCTTACGAACATCAATCAGTTAATATGTGTAAATATGTGCTAGGATCATAGTAAGTCCTCAAAAATGTCAGTTTCAAATTAATATGAAGTTTAAGTAAAATATAGGAACATATAGGAAAATGCTGAATAGTGCTTGGCACATAACAGGGTTCAAAGAAACCAAAGCAGTTGAGGAAATCCACCAACCCAATTCCACCCATGGAGATGCTGAACACTTTGATGCAGGCTTAGTCCAGGCCCTGGCCCACTCCCTAGGTAAAGGCTTCTGGGGCCTGGCAGGTTTGAAGGCAGTGAGGGTGCAGGAGCTCATGAAAGGGTAAGAATGCAGCAGGTTGCTGAGGGAGCCTGCTTTCTTCATTTCTCCCTTTAGCCCACTGATCCTGGGTCTGGGTGGGAGGCTCCTTCCCTCCAATATTCATTCATTCATTCTTTAAATATTTGCTGGATATCTATTATGTGCCAGGAACTGTGCTGAGCCCTAAAAGATACTAGGATGAGCAAGAACAGAGACAGCTGCTGCTTCAAAGATCTCAGTCTAATAGGGACATGGAGGCTATTTAAACAATCATACAAAGAAATGTATATAATTAGAAGTTGAGGTAAATTGTGCCCATGTGGGATGGCATCACAACTCTAGGGACCTGAGCTAGTCTGGGACAAGGCTGAGGGGCCTCTAACCAGTTACCTGATACCCAGGAGAAGGAGCGAGGCCTCTGTTACCATTCAGGTCTCTTTCATCTTTGGGTGTCTGACCCAGAGTATATCTTCATTCACTGCCTCCCTCCCTCATTCATTTATTTATTCCACATACCTTCATTGAGCCCTTGCACATGCCAGTCCCAGTGTGTGGAGCTGGGCAAGTAGAGATGAACCGCTACAGCACCACTCCCTGGAGGTGCACACAGCTCAGAAGAAAACACGGATAGATAAATCAACTAATATGATGTGATGAGGTAAGGGCTACAGCTAGGTAAACACCAGGTACTGAAAGGGACCCAGGCCAGAAATTCTGTCAAACAAGGTTTCCCAAGAAGGCAACTTGAAGTAAGTCTTGGAGGCTGTTAGCAGTTAGCAAGAGGGAAGAAGAGAGAAGTATACACAAAGGTTCTGCAGCAGGTAAGAGCATGCCACTCTACTGGTTAATGTCATTTGTCCAGGACCCTGTTCCTTCCTTATTCCAGCTCAGAGGATGTGAAAGGAACAGGGTCATAGACATGACGTTAACCAAGCCTACAATTCCCCATAATTCATCACCAGCGAGGGCCATTTGCTTCCCACAATCCAGAGGGTCAGTCTTGGGCACCTGGTCCCAGCAGTTCTACAACTCCAGTGTTTTCTAGGCACTCTGTAGGTTGCTACTTCTGCAGTCCTCTGCTATACCTCTTCCCTGCTGCAAGGCACATTTGCCCACAAGCATTTCTGAGACCGTGGTGCATTCTATCCCCATTTCCACAGAAGAGCTAGAAGAGATGACGTGGCTTACCTGAGGTCACAGAGGCAGTCAATGGCAAAGCAAGATTCAAATCCTACCTAACCCATCCATGCTTCTGTTTTCTTCCCACTATATTAGGATACCTTGGATGAGGGCCCAGGGGAACCTGAAATGCTGCTCCTGGATGGCACACCCAGGCCCTTCCTGGGTGCTGGGCTCTGGGCCACTTCGGAGTGATACTCTCCCACACAGGAAGGGGGCTCTGTGCACATGAGCAGGGCTGCCTGGGCTCTCCTTTCCCTGAGAGGGGAGGGGGGAGAGAGGAGGAGAGCAAGGGTGGGGGCCCCAGGTGCTGAAGGCACTTGTCAGTACAGTCCAGGAATGGTATAGGGTTCCAGCTTGGGGGTGGCAGCACAGGTCGGACAGGCAAGCAGCTCTGTCCCTCTGCTTTCCCTCTCTCCCCCTCTCTGTTTCCCATTAATTATTCCCATCTCATGGAACAGAAATGAAAACAGACTCAGGATCTGGCTAGAGGCCTGCTGTGACATCAGCCCAGAGGTGGTTGCTCTGACCCTGATTGTTGGGGGCTGGGGAAGACCCTCTATTCCACTTTATCCTGGCCTGACAGGGAGAAGGAGAGAGGCAGGAGACAACTCTCCCTTCTCTGGGCACTGCACCTCAGTAGGTGAGAGCAGTGCTTGCCTGAGGGGTCCAGGAAAGGGCGTGTCTGAAGGAATGCGGGGGGGGGGGGGGGGGTAAGGGAGCTGGCTCTCTTTGGACACCGCTGTCTCCCACACACCCTGCCACTCCTTCCCCCACAGCCACCCCAGCTCCACTCACAGGCATTGTTCTCCCACATTCTCTCCACTTCACTTTGAAGCCATCTCCTCTATTATTGAAATCTTCCCTCATACCACCTTCTTCCCATCCTGACCTCCCCCGGCACCCTTTCTGAGTCTAGGGTTCACAGTCAGGCTACTTTTAGGACTTGGTTCATTGTCAGCCACATTCTTCTTGGTTTTTACACGCAGACCTCCTCTTTCATTCCCAACTGGCCTCCAACAGCAGAGTGGGCTTACCGCTTTGATCCTCTTTATCATGTAGCCATCTCCTCCAAGACTGCAAGTCTGATATCCCAGGCTCCCATCACTTCCTCCTGTCTTCCCAGTTTGGAAATCTCTGGTCCCCAAACCCCGTTTTCTCCTGAGCAGAGAGCCTTCTGGGGTGTACTTCTTTTCCTGCCCAATCTGGACTACTCCTAGTCCCAGACATTCCCGCCATGATCTCTCTGAGCAATCCTTTTCTTGTTTTGCTGACTTCCCATTAGCAGCAGGTACAGACTTTTCTACAAGACTGAAGCCCCAACTGGACTACTTCCTCACAGGCACTGAGCCTCCGACGATGAGATAAGTGAGGCACCCTCAGGAACCCTAGAGTTCAGTGGAGGAGAAAGATAAGTAACAGGGTGACATAAGAATGTTACAGGTGTCCCTGATGGGTTTTGAGGAAGAGAGTGACATCTTGTGAACAGTATTTTGGGAAGTGAAGTGAGGCAGGTGTGGGCTGGATTGGAAGACAAAGAGGTGGTGGCAGGAAAGCAGGGAAGAAGGCCACAGTCTAGGTGCAGGGTAATAAGGTCCTGGGTAGAAATGAGGTGAGGAGGAGGTGCTGTAGGGATGGCAAGGAGGGGGCAGGTAGGAAGGGTCTTATCTTCCAGTAATAAGTAGCAACATGCTTAGTGACTGAGAGGGTGTGGGGAGGGGAGAGACGGTAAATATCTGAGCCTGGGTGATTCTCAGGACTGGAATTTGGGTATACTTTGGCACCATTTATTGGATTCAGAAAGCACAGGAAGAAGAACAATATGTGTGGAGAATAATGGGTTCAGTTTGAAGCTTTCAAGGGGAGATGCCCACAAAGTCATTGAATATATGGGTCTGGAGCTCAGGAGTGAGGTCTGAGCCAGTGTATTAGGCACAGCATGGAGACTAGGGATGAAGTTCAGAAAGTGGGCTGGATTACCCAGGAGAGTTGTAGAGAGAAGAGAAGAGGCTGAAGTAGGTGTATTGGGAATGCCCTCCCCCCCAAACTGCTCCTACAGGCATCCTTCATGCTTCTTTGAGAGTTTCTATCACACTGCATTGTAAATGTTCCTGTTTGTTTTCGCTGCTCCTTAAAGGAGACACCACATCTTTTTTTTTTAATTTTTTTTTTTATTAATTTTTAAAGAGGAGAGAGAGTGAGAGAGAGAGAGAGAGAAGGGGGAGGGAGGAGCAGGAAGCATCAACCCCCATATGTGCCTTGACCAGGCAAGCCCAGGGTTTTGAACCGGCGACCTCAGCGTTCCAGGTCGACGCTTTATCCACTGCGCCACCACAGGTCAGGCAAGGAGACACCACATCTTTATAATGCATATTTCTTAGGGAGATGAGCATAAGATAGGGGCTCAGTGATGCCTGTGAGATGGATAGGTAACACTGGGGAACAATTTTTTTTTTCATTTTCTGTTGCATGTGGTTTTAGAACTGTTTCTATATATTTCTGCATCGCTGATTCCAAATCTGAAATTCGTTTTTTGGTGCATGCTCTAGTTTTTCATTTTTTTTTTGTTACAGTTAATGGCATGCATTGGTTTTTAAATTGGAGTTAAAGGGCAACGACTCTTGGATTAAACATAACCACAAGGCAATTAATGTTTTACAAACATCACTTTTCCATAATTGTAGTTGTTTTTAAATGTAAAAAATTATTATCTGATAAAAACACCTCTCTTATTTATTTTATTTTTTTGTATTTTTGTATTTTTCTGAAGCTGGAAACGGGGAGAGACAGTCAGACAGACTCCCACATGCACCCGACCGGGATCCACCCGGCACGCCCACCAGGGGCGACGCTCTGCCCCTCCGGGGCGTCGCTCTGTTGCAACCAGAGCCATTCTAGCGCCTGGGGCAGAGGCCGAGGAGCCATCCCCAGCGCCCAGGCCATCTTTGCTCCAATGGAGCCTCCGCTGCAGGAGGGGAAGAGAGAGACAGAGAGGAAGGGGGGGGGGTGGAGAAGCAAATGGGCGCTTCTCCTATGTGCCCTGGCCAGGAATCGAACCCGGGTCCCCCGCACGCCAGGCCAACGCTCTACCACTGAGCCAACCGGCCAGGACCTCTTATTTTGTTTTAAGATTGAATCATGGCTTCTTCGAGTAGCCGTAAATGTAAGAATAGTCTTGACACCTTCTGTTATATATGTGGCTGTTACACACTTCAACGTCAAAGGCACAATATTTCATCATTTATGACACGTGCATATATTGCCTATTTTCAAGTTCCCCTTGGTGATCTAGACAAGAATTGGGCTCCTCATATTGTGTGTCATAATGGTGAGAAAATGCTTCGTGACTGGACAAAAGGAAAATGCAAAAGAATGCCTTTTGGTATTCCCATGGTTTGGCATGAACCTAAGGACCACAGCAGTGACTGTTATTTCTGTCTGATCTATACAAAGGGCATCGGCAAGAAAAAATAGCATATGATCACATATCCTAATATTCCTTCAGTAATATGACCTATCCCAGACTCTGAGACACTCCCGGTTCCAGTTTTCAATGGTTTTATTTCTTGTAAGGATGAAGAAAGTGAACATGGTGATCAAGTGTATTTTGATAAGATGCATGAGGAAATGGTTGTAGAATCTGAAGGGTCTTCTTCTGATGCCAAGCAGTCCTTAACCCCTCAGCAGTTTAGCCAGCCCGAATTGAATGACTTAGTAGGAGATTTGGGCCTATCAAAGAAAGCAGATGAGTGGTGGTAAATTTCCTGCTAGAACAACAGAGAGGTTTCACGAAGTATCCTTGCTTTCTGTGTTTGTGAGATAGCCGAGCTCAGGAGAAACACTGGACACAGAAGGAGTGGCCGAAACGTGAAGCTCTGGAAGTAGGGATGCAAAATATTGTGAATGAACCTGTAGTTAATTGAGACAGGATCATTTTTCCCCCACTTCACATCAAACTTGGCTTAATGAAGCAGTTTGATGCTTCATTCTCTTTGAATAGAGAAAGTGAATGCTTTCAACATATTATTTCTGCTTTTCCTGCCTTGTCTTTCGAGAAGATAAAAGCAGATATATTCGATGGATCTCAAATTCGAACCCTCATACGTGATGAAGAATTTGCCAGGAAGATGAATAAGGAGGAGAAAGCAGCATGGCAGTCTTTTGTGACAGTTACAAAGAACTTCCTTGGCAACAAAAAAGCAGAAAACTATGAACTTCTGGTTCAAAGGATGCTGTTGGCTATCCATGACATTGGATGTAACATGAGCATTAAGATTCACTTCCTGAACAATCACCTTGATAAGTTTCCCAAAAATCTTGGAGCTGTCAGTAATGAGCAGACTACTGATAGAGCATCAAACAAGATTGTTCTCAACAAGTTCACAAACACAAGAGCTACAAATGCAAATTTTTGCCTGAATAGAATTTAAATAAGTTTTGTGCAAATTTTATAATTAAAATAAATGTTTTAATATGTTCTATTTTGAAATTGTAGACAAATTCTGATGCAATCACATCTTTTAGTATATTAGTGTATTTACTGCATTATATAAATTATTATATTTTCACAAAGATGATGCCCAAGAAGACATTCTACTTCATTATGTTAAACTAAATGTTGAAAATTTTACAATAAAATGAAAACCTAAAATCTTGAATTGCAAAAAAACAGTAGCTTACAGAGAAAAACTAATGTCAGATTTGAGATCAGCACACCCGAATTAGGTAAGAACAAGTGTTTTTGTGGATGCACAGTATAATAATATAATGTGTTGAGGGCTAACCATATGCTAGGCACCATTCTAAGTGTTTTACATTTAGTAATTCATTTAATCTTCAGGACAACTCTACATTTCTGACTCTCAATGGACATGTACTCTTACCATTTCCATTTTACAAATGGGGAAGCTTAACTAAGAGAAGTTAAGTAACTTTTCCAAGGTCACAGAACTAGTATGTGGCAGAGCCAAGATTTGAATTCAGGTAGTCTAACTCCAGAGCTGATGTTTTTTATTCCCACACTATTCTGCTTCTCAAATAAAATCTTAGAATAAACACAACTATTTTGATTACAATTATTGAATGCTTACAGTGCCAGGCACTGTGCTAAGAACTTTATTAGATTTAATTCTATATAAATGAGTTAATGGATGAATATATTGATGGATGGAGTTAACTATATATATATATATATGTATGTGTATACCATTAGATGAATGGATGGGTGAATGAATGAATGAATGGGTAGATGAGAAAGTAAATGGGTAGATAGGTAGAGGGATAGATGGATAGACAAGTGGATGTATGCATAAATGAAGAATAGTTAAATGAATGGATGATTAGGTGCATGGATATGGGGATATATAGGTGGAGGTATAAATGGTAGAATGAATGAAAGAATAGGTGTTTGGATGAGAGAATGTGTGGGTGGATGGATAGATGGATGGATAGATATGTGAATTGATGGAAGAATAAGTGAATGGATGAATGATAGAAGGATGGATGGAAGGATGAAAGAGAAATAAGTAGGTTAATGGATGAATAGATAAATGAGTAGATAAATGAATGGGTGGATGGAAAGATGAACAAAATAGTAGGATGAATGAATGGGTAGACAATGGCTATATGGATGAATGAATGGACAGACAATTAGATGATTAGGAGTCGGGCTGATTGGATGAATGGATGGTTGGATGGATCAAGAGGAATGAATCACACACAATCATAACCAGGCACCAAACTTGGTCCTTAACCACTTACCTTCACCCCTGAGTACAGAGACATCCTGAAATGGATTCCGGTCATCCTGACTCCTTTCCTCCTCTTCTGCCTTGATATCTAGGGAAAGCACCTTTCAAATAAGAAGCCTAGGAAGAAGGCAAGTGGTTATTATTGTGGGGTTCCTCCCTCTGTCCCTATTATGGTATCTTTAATAGGTCTACCCTGGAGTCCCCAGTATCTGAGCAGATGCCAGGGTTGGACGGTTGTGATTAGAGTAGGAAACTAATAGGTATCACAGAAAGTGTTAAGGGTACAGTGTCAGGGGTGACGAGTGTTCTGTGGGTCTGGCAGGACAACCATATCTATTTTCAGGTAGAGAAGGGGTTTTAGGAGGTAACAGTCAGGCAGACTAGACAGAATGAAGCCTTGCTGAGTTAAAAGGCAGGATCCATCTCTGAAGGCATCCAGTCGTAAGCCCTTGGCTCTACTGCATAGGAGCTGTGTGGCCATGAACAACTCAGCCTTTCTGAGTTTCCTTACCTGTAAAATGAATTCATAACATCTATCTAACATGGTCACTGAGAGAATGAAACAAAATGATGCAAATAAAGTGTGCAGCATGTGGAAAACCTTTAACAAATGCTTTCAAAAAGTAATCAAGTGCCCTGGCCAGATAGCTCAGTTGGTTAGAGTGTCAACCTGACATACAAAGGTTGCAGGTTCAGTCCCCAGGCAGGGCACATACAGGAACAGATCGATGTCTCTGTTTCTCTCCCTCCCCCCCCCTTCCTTCTCTATCTAAAATCAATAAATAAGTTTAAAAGAAGTAATAATGTATGTATATTTCATTTTTTTCCCCTGGGGGAAGTTAAAAGTAAGAGACCTGTGCTCTGTGTCTGTTTAGGAAGAAGTGTGGGGTTGGGGGGACAATGACATAGGTCTAGAGTCCCCATGGCCTCTGAGTACAGCACACCTTCGTGGAACCTCCTTGAGAAGCTCCTCCTGCTTCCTGCCCCATAAGCTCCTTCCGCAGCCCTGAGCAGAGAGAAGTGGCATCAGTGTGCAGGAGGGAAGGGGAATTGGCCGTGGACCCCTGAGGGGTCCCAGACACCGCCACACACAGCCCCTGACCTTCCCTCCCTGGGTCAGGTGCCAGCAGGCAGGGCAACCAGCGCGGTGTTTAACAAAAAAAGATCTGCTTGTTATGGAAGATGAGCATGCAGACCCTAGCCCCAGAACGGCCCTGGGAGGAGAGGAGGCGGGTTCTTCCCTGCGCTGGCATGGACTTTCTGCCACAGCCAGACCTTAGAGTGGAGCATGTGGATTACAGTGTGGGGTTTCTCCTGCTAAACTGGGCTTGTCCTGGATTGGAACATAGGTTATATGAATGGAGGAGAGGAGCATGACTACGTCTTATACTAGACATTTTACGTTGTTTCATCCCCATAGCAACCCTGTGAGGTTGTAAGGAAAATATTATTATCCCATTTTACAGATAAGGAAACTGAGGCATGGGGAAGTAACTTACCCAAGGTCACATGCCTGTAAAAGTTAGAGCCTGTATCTAAACGAGGGTCTCTGACACTTGATCAGAGAAGGGGCCTTGAGGACAAGGACTACAAGGGTCTGGAATGAGAGGCAAGGGGCTCGCTCTAGCGGCACGGGGAGGAGTGGGGTGCCGTTTTGTTTGACTCGGTGCCAGGCCTCCTGGCTCCACATGCAGCTCTGCGCCAGGAGCCCAGCTCTGCATGTGCAAAATGAAGACGCTGAACTGGTGCCAACAGAGCCATACCCAAC
This sequence comes from Saccopteryx bilineata, assembly GCF_036850765.1. Classification (NCBI taxonomy): domain Eukaryota; kingdom Metazoa; phylum Chordata; class Mammalia; order Chiroptera; family Emballonuridae; genus Saccopteryx; species Saccopteryx bilineata. The sequence continues at coordinate 69,531,462 of NC_089497.1, read as the reverse complement.
CCCAGCCCCCACCCGAGGGCTCAGGAAATGACACACCTGAACTGCAGAACAGATTGTTGGACCTGTCTCCAGGATTACCTCCCAGGGGAGGGGCTGCAGCTGGTTGCTCAGCAGCCCCCAAGGAGGCAGGAGGGTCAGGCCTCCTGGCTGAGGTGAGCCCTCCAAGAGGACCTAGCCCCGCAATGTGGTGTGCTGGACACATCAGCCTGTGGGTCAGATGGCTGGGGCTCAAGTTCTGCTGTGTGATCTTAGACAATTTGCTAAATCTCTCTGGGCCTCATACTTTTTTTGTTTTGTAAACAGAAGGAGACATTTTTTCTGCCTACTTTCTCAGCACAGGGCCTGGAGAAGGGACCTCCTACCCCATACCCCATGGTGGTCTCAGTCTGTGTCAGAGGAGTCTCCAGAAAGAGGTGGGGCACAGGGATCTCTGCCTGATTTTTCTAGGGGCTGCCTGTAACTTTTTCCACAAATCTGGCTAGGCATAAGGGACAGTTTCCTCTTGAAACCCTTGCTATGATACCTGAAACACAGAGCTTTTCCTGCTCCCAGGCTAGAGACTGTTGGGGAAGGGCAGGCGAGGATGGCTAGTGAGATGGGAATTTGCTCTAATTTGAGAGCTAAGCTCTACTGTGGGCAGGGCTGGGCTCTGGGCTCAACTCTAGAACATCATGGGCCCCTGGCACAGGTAGGGTGACTGAGGCTCCAGTGGGACAGCCAGCAGAGCCCAAGCTCCCAGGTCCTCAGGCCTGAGGATCGAGCTCTGAGTGGCGAACCTCCGGCCGCCCTGGGCGATGCAAGCTGTGTGCATGCCGGGAGTGCCCGGGGGAGGGGAGAGAGCTTTTGTCGTTTCAAGTGTGTGCTGGACTCCGTCCCTTCTCCTTCCACGCCGGCCCTGGCTGAGGCAGCCGCTCAGGCAGAAGGGAGGTGGGGGAGGGGAGGGCAGAGCTTTGCAAAGGAGGAGGCAGGAATTCTGGTTGGAAATCATTCAAATGAGGCTATGAAACCAGAACCCTGTCTCAGAACAAATTGGCCAGATTTGGCCTGGGGGAGGGGGTTACGAGGGGAGTGGAAGAGGTTGGGCCCCGGCTGAGGGGGTGGGATTGGCAGGGCTCCTACTCCTGTTCCCAAGAGGATCCCAGGCCTAAACTGTGATGGGCAGAAGGGGGCGATCGCACCCCCCCCTGCCATTGCCTGTCATGATATCAGACGGAGAAGCCAGCCCCACCCCGGCCTCCCCCCACCCCCCACCCCGCCACCCATCTAGCCTGTCCTGGAGGAGATGGAGCTAGTCCATCACACACTCTTTAGAACTGCCCAGCTGTCACAATGCTCCTGTCCTCAGTCCTGCTCTACCTCAGAAGCAGAGAAGCCCCGACAACTCCATCATCTCCATCATCCCTAGAATTCAGTCAAGATTTCTGTTTCCCTTGTAAGTCCCCTGCTCTGTGCTAAGCCCTGGGATAAAGGATGAACAAGGTTAGGTAGGGAGGTGTAACTTTAAAAATGAATTCCCGTTCCTTTTTTTAACTGGGGAGGTGTCTGGCGGGCCTCTCACAGAGCGGGGCTGCCTGGGCAGCTTGGGGAATGCCTCTGCTCCCCAGTCATGGGCTGGAAACAGAGGAAGGGTAGGCAGTGCGGGTTCACACGGGGTCAGGCAGGGGCCTGCCGCTGAGGAAAACCAAGGCCTTCAGAGACTCATCAAAGGAGCTGCTGTATGAAAGAGGCAACCTTGAAGGGGTCACTGGGTTCACACTGCCTGGAAAGGGTGAAGGCCTGGTCTGATTGGGGGCTGGGGGAGGTGGCGAGGGGCAGGCTGGGCGAGGGGACAGGCTGGGCGAGGGGGCAGGCTGGGCGAGGGGACAGGCTGGGCGGGGGGGGGGCAGGCTGGGCGAGGGGGGCAGGCTGGGCGGGGGGGGGGCAGGCTGGGCGGGGGGACAGGCTGGGCGGGGGGACAGGCTGGGCGGGGGGACAGGCTGGGCGAGGGGGCAGGCTGGGCGAGGGGGGCAGGCTGGGCGGGGGGGGCAGGCTGGGCGGGGGGACAGGCTGGGCGAGGGGGCAGGCTGGGCGAGGGGACAGGCTGGGCGGGGGGGCAGGCTGCATGAGGGCGCAGCTAGGCGCAGGGCAGTAGACTCCTCATACAGCTCTGGCTCCCTGTCCAGCTGGCCGCCCAGCCACAGGCGGAGCTCCAGAGAGGTCTGTTCCAGGGAGAAGCTCTGTCTGCCTGCCCGTTGTGGTCTGGGTGTCTTGGCCCCTTCTCAGAGAGGAAACGGGGTTCCTCGACCAGCCTGCCCCCATACCTTCATGTTTCCTCAAGGGCCAAAATGAAGTGTCAGAGCAAGAGGGAAGCAGGACGCAGACTAGCGGGAACCCTCCCCACCCCCCACCCCTGCTTGCCCTGATCTTTCCCTACTCTGATCCTAGCCCTGGGGTCTGTCTGGCTTGCTGCTCCTTCAACACTGCCTACATCGTGCAGGGTTCTGCCTTTGTCCTGCTTCCCTTGTGATTCAAATCTCATTCTGTGGAGAGGGCACCAGAGACTGATCGGGCGCCCTGTCCCACTTTTCCCCGAGCCCACTGACCATCGGAAGATCTCACTCCCCACTGTCTCCAGTGTGGACGGCTCATAGGCCTCTCCGTGCTTCCCCTCTTGGAGTTATTAGAGGCCCCAGGATTCTCTCTGCTTTGCCCTCAGGTGGATTCCCAGGTCTTCACTGACCTGCCTGCTTCCTTAGAGTATGGGTCTTACTCACCACTGCTGACACCCCCACCCCCCTCAGTGGTCTTAGAATTCTCCCTGTCCTCTCCTAGCCCCAGTGTGGACTGCGCATGCCCTAATGGGAACCCTAGAAGAAAGTCACTTCTGAGGGAATGAGGGGGAGTAACCATGGCTCATCACAGGAGGGACATGGACTGGACCTGGACATCTACTCTCAACCCCTCCTCTCAACAGAGGGGGCCACTGTGGCGGGTGAATGAGCTGGAGGGGGGTGGGAGGGGCAGAGGTGGTGGGGGAACTGGTCTTGTGTTGTTCTTGGCTTGGAGCCCCCAGCCCCAGGGAAATCCTGACTCTGTGGAAAACTGAGCAGGCAGTCAGGCAGGGGAGGAGGATTTGGAAGAGGAAGAGGAGGAGAAGGGGGAGGAGGACCAAAGGCTCAGGGCGAGGTGGGGGTAGGGACTCCTCTCATAAATCAATCCCACCAGCTCTCAGTCCTGACAAAAACCAGAGACCCAGCATCCCTTGGGGGCTGGGGCCGGGGAGGGGGGTTCAGCTCATCCAGTGGGCTTAGGGGAGGAAAGGATGAAATGAGGGGCAGCATCTTGTTCAGAGAGACCTGCCTCAACCCCCCCCCCCCAAAAAAAAAACAACAACAACAGGTGTGTGTGTATCAGAGGAGGAGTCTGAGAAAACTTCATAACTACAGAAGCTGAACCAGGGTGGGTATGACAAATTGATGGAGAGGGGAGGGAGTACCCCACTGGTCAGCAATTCAGAACACTTTTATCACCTTGAAATGTGGCCTCCTTCAACTGCTAAGGAACCGTGTGACTTCAGACAAGTTGTTTCAGCTCTCCAGGCCTCCCCAGATGGCTGAGCGTGCGGGATGGGTCCAGTCCCACTCTGGTGTCTCCTGACTCTCCATTACAGCCTTTCTCAGTGCTTGGCAGAGGGGAGAACATCGCTCTGGAGCTGGCAGGCCAACAGTTAAGAGTCTAGGCTGTGACCAGTGGAGGAACAGTGGATAAAGCAGCGACCTGGAACGCTGAGGTCGCAGGTTCGAAACTCTGGGCTTGCCTGGTCAAGGCACCTATGGGAGTTGATGCTTCCTGTTCCTCCCCGTTCTCTCTCTCTCTCTCTGTGGCTTCGGGTGGATCACAGAACCTCTCAGATCCTCAGTTTCTGCATCTGTCCAATGGGCATAGTAATGCCTCTCCAGCATTGCTGTGATGCCAGTGAGTGAGACAACATATGTGTGAGTGAGACAATGTGTAATAAAGGGCCTGGTACCATAGAACATCAGCCAAAGATCATTGTTATTTTGTTTCTACCTCTTGGGTGTTTGCAAGTCTCCCAGCCCTCCAAGGATCATTGCTTTCCTTTAACATGCACATAGCATAATAATCAAGTCGTTTCCATTCTCAAACCAGTGACCTTGACAACCTCACAACCCACCCCCTCAATATTTGCAAGGACTCCTGAGGTGTCTGTGCTTCCGCTCGCACTCACCCCTCTGCCGTGGTGTTTTCCTGCAGTTGCCCCACTTGGCCAGTGCCCCACAGTCTGGACTTGTGCCTTGTGGACCATTACCAAAGTCCTGGGCTATGCAGGACGATGCAGCCAGCATGCTGCAGCCAACCACGTGCACTTGAACATCAGCTGCACTGTCCTGGCCACTTCCCTTAGTCTTGCCAGTCACTGAATTCTTCCTGCAGAAGTCCAGCCTTTTCTGAGCCCTTCCCCTCTCGGTACCCCTCACAGTGTTCTGCTTCTGCCTCTTATTCCATCCACCTCAGAATCCTGTGGGTATGGACAGAGCCCCTCAGCACCCTTTTGTGTTGTCCTGCAGGGCCTGCCTCACCTGGGCCTCACCTGGTTTCATTTCAACCAGACCCCCATTCTGATACAAGATATTTCAACCAGCAAGAGGAGCTGAGCTTTTTTTCTTTTAAGATTTTATTTACTCATTTTAGAGAGGGGAGAGAGAGAGAGAGAGAGAGAGAGAGAGAGAGAGGAAGAAGAAGAAGAAGAAGAAGAAGAAGAAGAAGAAGAAGAAGAAGAAGAAGAAGAAAGAGAGAGAGAGAGAGAAAGGAGAGGAGCAGGAAGCATCAACTCCCATAGGTGCCTTGACCAGGCAAGCCTAGGGCTTTGAACCAGCAACCTCAGTGTTCCAGGTCGACACTTTATCCACTGCACCACCACAGGTCAGGCAAAAGGGGATGACTTTTGAGGCCTATTCTGTGCCTCTGAGAGAATGATGAAGGGTAGCACTATGTTTATTTCCTTAAAAAAATAATGTTTCTTTTGCAATTATGTGATAATTATTATTTCCCAGGAAAGGAGCTTTGACCAATCCATCTTCTGCCCTAAGCTCGCCTCCCAACCCACGGACTCATCTCCTTCTTTGAGTCTCAGGAACCCCCTAGAGTGTATATGTGGGTGGTTAGGGAGTGGAGTGGTATTGGCCCAGGCCACTCCAGGTCCTTATTCTTGAGTCTGAACAGACCCACTGGGCTGGGCCACGCTGAGGGCACAGCTTGGGGTGAATAGGAGGGGGTGGGTTTGATCCTCCCCTTGAGGCTTCTAGCTGGGGTTCCATTTCTGGGGAGGTCTTGCTTTCCTTTAGGACTTCATAACTTGAAGCAGATATAAGGGTCTGTGCCTTATGATGCACGGGGAAAGGAACTAGGAGACCTAAGAGGGCCTGGACTCTGCTGGGTGACTCTTGTGGGGACCAGTACCACTACTGTCTGAGGCATGGGCGCCCCATGGTGAAGGAAGCATGAGGAACCTGGAGGAGAGGGATGGCTGATATTCCCAGATAGTCCATTTCTTTCTTTCTTTCTCTCTTTTTCTTTCCCTTCCCTTTTTCCTTCCTTCCTTCCTTCCTTCCTTCCTTCCTTCCTTCCTTCCTTCCTTCCTTCCTTCCTTCCTTCCTCCCTCCCTCCCTCCCTCTTTCTTTCTTTCTCTTTCTCTTTCTTTCTTTCTTTCTTTCTTTCTTTCTTTCTTTCTTTCTCTTTTTCTTTCTTTCCTCCCTCCCTCCTTCCATCCCTCCCTCCTTCCCTCTTTTCTTTCCTTCTTTCTTTCTTTCTTACTTTCTTTCTTTCTTTTTCTTTCCTCCTTCCTTCCTCCCTCCCTCCCTCCTTCCTTTCTTTCTTTCTTTCTTTCTTTCTTTCTTTCTTTCTTTCTTTCTTTCTTTCTTTCTTTCTCTCTTTCCTTTCTGACAGAGACAGTGAGAGGGACAGATAAGGACAAACAGACAGGAAGGAAGAGAGATGACAAGCACCACTTCTTCGTTGGGCATCATAGTTTCCTTAGTTGTTCATTGACCGCTTTCTTTATGTGCCTTGACTGGGGGGCTACAGTAGAGCAAGTGACCCTTTGCTCAAGCCAGAGACCTTGGGCTCAAGCCAGTGATCATGGAGTCATGTCTATGATCCCACACTCAAGCCAGAAGAGCCTGTGTGCAAGCTGGTGACCTCAGGGTTTGGAACCTGGGTTCTCTGCATCCCAGGCCAAGGCTCTATCCACTGCACCACCGCCTGGTCAGGCCCAGACAGACCTTTTATAAATACGTCTCCTCCACTAGATGCTAGCCCCCAAGGATGTGGCTAATTCATGGATGTTGTGGTGGCCCTCTGAGCCCTCTGTTTTTGTGAGGCTTATCTTCACTTGAGTAGCCCCAGGGCTGGAAGGAGTCCAGCCAGTCAATCGGGAATGTTTAGAGAGAACTTTCTTTAGACAGCAGGGTCCCCACTATGCAATCTCCAAGACAAGTGGGCATCCAGTCTCTGGTGACCACTTCCAGGGACCAGGCATTCATTATCTCACAAGACTGGTCCCTCCTGGTTGAGTAGCTAAGTTGATTGAAAAGTTAGAAATGGAGAATCCAACAAGTATTCTTAGCTGGTGCCTCTGTGGGCGTGAAGAGGGATCAGGGAGCAGCTGCTGTCTCCCTGAGGAAGGAGGGTAAGGCAGCACTGCCTGTTTAGGGTGAGGCCCAGGACCCTGGGGAAAAGGCTCAGGTCTGAAAAGCAAGGGGCAGAGGTTGAGTCTTTGCTCTGTCTTTGCTCTACCATTAACTCACTTTGTGGCCTTGAAGGAGTCCCTCCCTTCCCTGGGCCTCAGTTTCCATAACTGTAAACTTTACGGGCTGGATTTGGGGACTTCTAAGTTCCCTGCCCCTGGCAACGGATGCTCTTCCTTGAATCTATGAATAGCTAGTACAGAGGGATCAGGTCTTGGTCCATGGGGGCCGGGCTGGCTGAAAAATGCTCAGAGAATGGGCCTTGTGTGGGATGAGACAAGGTTCCCTTTCATTTCATGAGGCCTTGGCAGCAGCCCAGGGCCCACAGACTTTCCCTTCCGCCAAGGTCAACCTGACCCTGACCTGGGGGGCACAACTGCCTGGGGCAGTTGAGGTCAGAAGCTGGCAACTTAGAGGAACCAAGTGAAGAGGTTCAGATTCCCGTTCCCTGACTGGGGTGAGGGTCTGAGCAACTGTAGTTCTGTGTGCCTCGTGTTCAAGACAGTGACCCAGGGTCCCACCTCCTCTGCAGTCTTGGTGGTCCCTGGAAAGACCTCCATTGGTCTAAGTGTCAGATAAGCCTGGTATGGAATCCAGACCCGCTACTTACTAGCCCAGTGACCTTGGGCAAGTCACTGTCCCTCCTCATCTGGAAGTAGGGGACTTTAATTTCTACCTTGTACAGTTACTGGGAAGATAAGGAACATGTTAAGCATCATGCCTACAGCATGTGCACAGTGGAGTATGGCTGTGATTATCATTATCAGAGGCCTAGCTAAGCAGAGACAGTGACAAGAAACCGGAACAAGACTGGACTCTCTTCCTGCTGCCTCAGCCCTCTGTCTCTTGGTCTGTTTGTTCATTAGGGCATTGGGGGCTTTCAATTTTCAGGCCCTAAAATCTGCACAATTTAAAGTAGTCAAAACAAACCCTCCACTCTACGTACACTGAGAGGGAACAAGCTCCTGGCCAGGCCTAATGGGTTCCAGGTGTGCTCTATGCCCTGCAGTTGCTGGCGTAGCCTCGAGAGCTGTGGCTGTGACTGCTCAGCTGGCTGGGAAGACTCAACTAGCCAGACCTCTCCAGCCCCACCCTCCAGCCTGTGAAGAGTGCAGAGCAGGCCCTCGGGGACAGACTGGGCAGTCACTGTTGGGGGAGGACTAGAGACCCACTTGAGAACTACAGGTGGTATGTGGACAGGATTGCAAATGAGGGGTTGCCCTCAGCCCTCCTGTTTGGGTAATTATAAGTAATAGTAACTTTTAGAGTACTGTATTGTCTCAATAACATCCCATACATACAAACTTATTGTTATAACTCCTCAAAGTGCTCGATTCTGTTCTCCACAACACCAATTTGTAATTATAAATTTATTTACATATTTATTTGGTTAATTCTGCCTTTCTGCTAGACTGCAAGCTCTAAAAGGGTAGTCTGCTTTTTACTCTATCCCCAGTGCCTGGCACAGTGTTGTAGGTACTTGACAAATTTTTATGGAATGTATTTATGAATGAATGAATGAAATGGAGTCAGTGGGAGGCTAAAAAGAGGTAGGGCAGAACCAGAGGCTGAGGAGCAGAACAGGTATGAGTATGAAGCTTTTGGAGCTGTCTATGGAACTGGGTGGGGCAGCGCGGCCAGTGCCCCTGATCAGGGATGGGGCAGCTGAGCTGTAGGATCTCTTCATCTGTCTGGAGCTGAACTGCGGCAGCCTCCCCAAGGGAAGAAGTCAGACAGATCCTGTGGGCCAAGGCCTCTCTTGTATCTCTAGTTCAGGGGTCCCCAAACTATGGCCCGCAGGCCGCATGCGGCCCCCTGAGGCCATTTATCCGCCCGCTGCACTTCTGGAAGGGGCACCTCTTTCACTGGTGGTCAGTGAGAGGAGCACATTGACCATCTCATTAGCCAAAAGCAGGCCCATAGTTCCCATTGAAATACTGGTCAGTTTGTTGATTTAAATTTACTTTTTCTTGCCTGACCTGTGGTGGCGCAGTGGGATAAAGCGTCAACCTGGAACACTGAGGTTGCCGGATCGAAACCCTGGGCTTGCCTGGTCAAGGCACATATGGGAGTTGATGCTATCTGCTCCTCCCCTTTCTCTCTCTCTCTCTCTCTCTCTCTCTCTCTCTCTCTCCCCCCTCTCTCTAAAAATCAATAAATAAATATTTAAAAAATTAAAAAAAATTTACTTTTTCTTTATTTTAAATATTGTATTTGTTCCCGTTTTGTTTTTTTACTTTAAAATGAGATATGTGCAGCGTGCATAGGGATTTGTTCATAGTTTTTTTTATAGTCCGGCCCTCCAATGGTCTGAGGGACAGTGAACTGGCCCCCTGTGTAAAAAGTTTGGAGACCCCTGCTCTAGTGCCTTACAACACAGAAGGGGCAGCAGCCGCTAACTTTTCCCCACTTGCCACTGACACTCTCAAAATGGAATTCAGAAAGGACCTCTCTGTATTTGGGCCACTCTAGAAAAGCCATGGAAAGCCTATCTAAAGTTAAAGGACAGATCTTTCCCAGCCTGTGTTCCCTACCCCTTGGTTTCTAGGTCTGTTCAGCGCATGACATTCTCTCCATCCTTCAATCCCCACTCCTTTGCCCCAGTATTCTGGAGCTGTGGCGAGGGAAGTTGTTAGAAATATCTGGGTTTACAACCAGCTCTACCATTTTCTAGCTGAGAGATCTTGGGCACACTTAGCTCCTCCAAGACTCAGCTTCCTCATCTTTAGAATACAGGCACTAATCTCCACCTTGAATTATTTGCTATAGGGTTAAACAAGATCATGTGGACAGAGCTTTTTTAGTGCGGGGCATCTAGTAAGCACCCAGTGAAGGCCTGGGCCCTCATTCCTGCTCTTGCCACCATCTATCTGTGTGATCTTGGATAGGACTCATTACGTCTCTGGGCTCAGCCACATCTGTCAAACAAGAAGGTTGATCAGATCATCGTGATGGCCCCTTCCAGCTCTGACTTGCTTGGTTCTATTCTGAGCAGTGAGCCCCACCTCTGGGGCAGGGGCAACATGAACATTCTTTCAGCTCAGATTCAACCCAGGCACATGCTTGCCCAGCCCCATCCCTCACATTTAGCCTGTAGCTGTTGCCACACTGGCCGCACCCTTGGCACCGTGTCTCCCCCCAGCCCCACCCCACCTGCCAGGGCCACAGTGGGTAGCTCATTCCTGTGAAAGAATCAGGGAGGACAGAGGAAGAGGATGGGAGAGAAGAGGGAAGGGTAAAGAGTGACAGGAGGAGAGTAGTGAGGTGGAAAGGGTAGGATATGACCTTGAGCCCTCTGAAATTCTAGTTCTGCCACTTTCTGGTGGTGGGTGTCCTTGCAGAAATCTGTTTCCTCATTTATGAACTAATAATAATTTTTAAAAAAACCATCAGACTGCTGTGAAGATTAAATAAAATAATACACGTCAAGTGCCTGGCATTCTAGTTTTGTTCTCTGGGGTGCCAGGGACAAACACCCTTCCTTCAGTCCCCAGGGAGGGGACATTTCTATGAAGGCCCTGTGGGGGCGCTTGGGCGACTTTCTCGCGAGCCGGTCCTCACCTCGCAGCCCTGTCAGAGCCCCCTTCCCCTGGGCTGGCAGCCTGGAGTCCTTGGCCAGGGAGCCCTAGCCCACAGAGAAGGGAAAGCTGAGGCCGAGCCCCCACCCCCACCCCCGCCGGCTCTCACCCGCACCGCCTCTGCCTCTGAACGAGCGTCTTTGATCTGCAACCTTATGGGGAATTAAGAGCCCGAGAGCCCCTCTCCCCGGGGTCCCCCGTTCCTCGCCGCCCTCCCTCCGGGCTGACCTCCCAGTCGGCGGCCCAGGCTGGGGGTTGGCTCCGCCGCCGGTGGTCCCCGCCGTTCCTGCCCGCCGCGCCTCCGGGCAGGCCACTTGGATTACAGGGGCAGCAACCGCGGCTGGCGGCTTCGGGAACCCCCAGGGCTGGGGCCCTGGGGGAAGGGGGCGGCGCGAGGGGGAAGGGCTGGGGGCGGGCGTGGGTGCAGGCTCTGTGCCTCCCGGCCATTTTGGCCGAGGAATCTGTGTAAAGTGTTTAAAAAGAAAAACTCTCCGGAGGAGGACGTAACCTTTTCTTAACATCTGGGGCTCAATTAGCTAATGACAGCAAAGCCTTCTCCGGTGTCGCTGACCCCTAGGCAGCAGCCCCGCTCCCCACCCCCGGTATTTATACAGCTGCGGCCCCTCGCTGGGACGCGGGGCAGGGGGCTTGGCTGGGTTATCTCGGCGGAGATCCGCCGCCCACCCCCAAAAAGAAAGGAAAGGCTTAGCGCACGGTCCCACCCGCCGCCCGCGCGCGGCCTCCTCGTCGCGCTCCCTCTCTTTCTTCCCCTCTCCCAAACACTTCGCGGCCTCGCTTCCTCCCTCTGGTCCTCTCGGCTCTCCCTCTTCTTCCCTCCCACTTTCGACTCTCCTTTCTCCTCTCCTCTCTTTGCTTTCTCCCTTTTCTCAACATTCTCCTTTGTCTCTCCTGCCCATCGATCTCACTCTACTCTTTCCCTCTCTGCTCCTCCCTTTCTTGCTCACCACCCTCTTCCTGTCTGTCTGTCTGTCTTTTCTCCTCTCCTTCTGTCTTTTCCCTCTCCCCTGTGGCCTCCCCTCTCTTTTTCATGCTGAATAGCTCCCTTGTTCCTGCTCTGGGTTCCTGTCTCTCCCTCTCATTCTAGTGATTCCTTCCCACCTTTGTCTCTCCCTGTCTCAGCTCTGAATGCCTCTCTGTCTGTCCTTTCAGAGGTGAATCCTGTCCTGGCTGCCAGGGAGAAACCCCCCGAGGGGAGCGGGCCTACTGTCCCCAGGCAGAACCGGGCAGGTCAGGGGCTGGGCACTCGCTGACTGCTCCAAGCCCCAGTGTGGAAAGTGGGAGAGAGCAGTGTTTAAGGCACCAACTGTTCGTGGTTAGAACCAGAAGGGAACCCCAGGGGCTTCCCTAGATGTCCTGACATCCCAGCTCTGGGAATCTCGCCTTCCCTGCCACTCTGCCCACCCCAGCACCCGCCGGTATTTTGAACCCAGATGCGAGTGCAGACACATCTTCCTCTTTGCCTTTCTTCAGCACAGTTTAAGACAGGCTGGAGTCTTTTTTTTTTTTAATCACCAATACTAAGAAAAAAAAGTAGTAAGTGCAGACACTATAAATAGTAGAGTAACAAAAGAAGAGCACAGGATTTGGAACGAGAAGAGTTGGGTTCAACTTGGAACTTTTCTTTTCAAACAATTATGTAATACTGGGGGAATCACTTTAGCCCCAGTTCCCTCATCTATAAAATGGGGATAATAATAGCTATTACTGACAAGACCGCAGTCAGTGGAAGATTAACTTTTTTCATTAGGGCATTTGCTTTTTGTTTTCCGAGAGAAAATCTTGGAATCTATTATTTTTACAGGATAGCACCGTATTCCAAAAGTCTCTTACAAATACACTAGGAAACTTTCACAGAATAACGCAAGCAGATAACACTTGCAAACAAGAGGGTTGGGAGGAGGTCCCAGAGCCCCTGGAAGCCCTTGGGTTGACGCTGGTAGGACCCTCGGCTCACCGTGCACGAGGCACTGCTGGCGGGTGCCTCGCAAACACGATCGCGAATCCTCAGGAGAACCAAACGAAAAGGGTATGATTGCTCCTGTTTTTCACCTGGGGAACCAGAAGCAATTGTCCCAGTACCACAGATATCTCAGGGCAGAAGTTGGGCTGGAACAGGGCTCTCGTCACGGATAAGAAGTACCAGAGGGAGGGGCTCTCGGGTCGGTCCCGCAGTCCGAGCGGGCGGAGGAGGGGCGCAGCTGGCCCTCTCCCGGGGGGGCGGCAGGAGGTGGGCTCCACCCTTCGACTCCGAGGTGGCCGACCTTCGGCGCTGGCGGGAGGGGCGGGGACGGACGGTGGGGTGCCGACCCCGTGCTGCCGCTGCGCCCTCCCCTCCGCCGCCCCCAGGACTCGCTCCCCGCGCGCCAGGCTCGCCGCCGGCACCGGATGGAGCGTCCTCAGAAGGCTTAATCTGCAGTAAGACATTCTCATCAGATCGCGTCTCCGGCAGCCGAGCGCTGCTGCCGGGGCTCGGCCGGGGCTCCTCCCAGCACCCCTCCCCCGGGCCCTGGCAGAGCGAGAACCCGAGATGGTGACAGCAGAAACTGGAGCCCCGGCGCCGGGCGGCCGCGAGGGGCTGAGGCCTGTGCGGGCTCTGCTGCCTCTTGCCAAGGTCAATCAAACCCTCCCACGCTCGGGAGGCGCGCGCCGCGTGCGCCAGGCGGGGGGGCGGGGCGCCGGAGGTGGGCGTTCCGGCAGGGGCCGAGCCGAGCGCGGCGGGGGCCCGGCCTCGGCGGACGCCGCGGACCCCTCCCCGGGCAGGTGCTCGGAGACTCCGGGGCGAGGGCAGGGGGACGGCGATGATGGGGTGGGGGTGCTGGGGCCCGAGGCCGGGACCGAGTCAGCGGCGTATGACCCACCCAGACGGAAACGGAGACTAATTAGGGACGTTTTTATGCTAATATGCACCTGGCTGGGCTTGCTTTTTAGGGCGAGAAAGGGTGTAGAGTACATAGGAAGAAGTTCCGGAGAGCCAAAAACTTCCGGAAGCACTTGATTCCCTGATAAAAGGCAGCCCGGCTCCACTGCCCACCCGCTGTGTGGCCTTGGGGAAGTTACTTGGGGATGTCATTAAGTTTCAGTTTTCTTGGAAAAAGAGAGAACTTGGATCAGGTTTCTTCCCAGGCTCATTTACTATGGCAGCAAAGAGATGGAAGGTAGCCCTCAAGGTGGGTTGAAGACTGAATGCAGAAGTGTGAGGCAGAAGCATTCAACGTGGCTTCGGCCGCTGGAGGAGCGTGTTTCCATGGGGGGCCTGTGGCTGTATCCAGTGTTGGCCAGAAGTGAAAGTGAGGGGAAGGAGCCCGAACAAAGGTTTCTGGTTTGAGGCAGGTGCACCAGGAGGTAGCTGGGTGGTAAAAGAATATGGGCAATAGGGTAGGAAGCAGGGAAGAGAAGTGGGTGTTTTATGGGGGTATTCACCTGAGCTTAATCATAAGACTGGGGTGGAGGGGAGGGATGAGTTGAAGATGCCAGTGAGGGAAAGGGGAGATAACTGATGGGGTCATGTCCTGAAGAAGGATGAGGGATGGGAGTTGGGCACAGGTGGGAAGGAGTAGGAGACACTTCGTGTGGTGGGTAGGGGATGGGGAGAGGACTTTTTGATGAAGGGGTCACTCTTCATTGGCCTTAGGCAACTGAGTCCTCAGTGTCACCATTGAGTTGAATGAGGAACAAGAGTGGACCCAGGAAGAATCCACCATGGAGACTCCAGCAGGAGTAGGGTAAGGAGGATGGAGGGGCAACGAGGAGGGATGCAGTGGAGGTTGGATTATAAGAATTTGAAAACAAACTAAAAGAAACCTTTGAGGAACAGGAGACAGGTGGCATTTTACTGAGATTGTCTATATATTATCTCATTTAATTTCTACCACACAGTTTGGTAGGTATTATTAACCCCATTTTATAGATGGGGAAATGGAGGCTCAGAGTGATGAGGAACCTGGCCCAAGGCCACTCAGCTGGTAACAGATGGAGGCAAGATATGAACCCATGTCTATCTGCCTCAGAATGGAGGCAGCTTCCATTGGTGCTCCACTGGGCAAGCGTCCTGACCCTCAGGACTCAGCAGTGCTTCCTTCCCCAGGTGTGGTCATCCTGGGGCACTGACCCATTTGGCTGGAAGGAAGGGGCTGGGCTTTCAACCCAGTGCAGCCTGAACTTGGCAGGAAGCCTCCACCCAGCTGAGAGGAGGGAGAAAGGGTGGGGTTCCCCCCTCCCAAATGAGCTCAAACCATATATGTTCTGGAACATGCCATTTTTCTCTTAATCATATATATATATATTTAATTTTTTAAAGTTGTATAGTACTTCTTTGTGTAGATAATTCCATTTATTGTTCATCTATTCCCTTATCCCTAGACATTATATTGTCTCCAAAGTGTTGGGGTCCGAAACAGTGCCTTAGTATGCCTCCATCTTTGTAAGAGTATCTCTGCGCAGATAGAGGTAGATCTATACGCTAGAGTCATAGAAGTGGCATCAGTGGGTTAAGGGTATGCTTGTTTTAAATTCTATAGATAGAATTAAACTTCCCTACAAAGAAGTTATATCAATTTACACTGCCTCCATCAAAGTATGAGTGTGTCTGTTCTTTCACATCCTTGCCACTGAGTATCATATAACATACATATTTGCCAATCTAGTGAGTAAAAATCTTTTTCATTTTTGTTTTTATTTCTGTTTCCCTGAGTCTGTACAGCTCAACCAAATCCCATTAGCTAAGAAAGCACTGTTTGTGAATACCTGAAGAAGAGCTCAAGAGTGAGAAACAGATTTAGGGCAGCTCTGAGGAAGAACTGAATGTCAGTAAATGCTGTCAGGACCTAGATAAGGGAGACAGCAGAATTCCTTCCTCTGAGCATAGAGAGTCCTATGCACCTTGGTGGATGGGATACCCCCGGAGCTCAGAGTGAGGGCTGCCCAGCTAGGGTCTCATGCTCAGCAACCAGATATCCTTTGGGAAAAGCCTGGCTCCACAGAGTTATGGGAACAAGCTAACAGGCTGCACGGGGCAAAGAGGGCAGGTTTTAGGCAGGGCACAGGAATGAGTTCAGCTTCCTGAAAGAGCAAGGTAAGACCAGGGTGCTAAAGGAAAACATGCTCAGGTGGTAAATGAAAACTGGGAGGCCAGAGGCTGGGGAGGTGAATGATGGGAAGAGAATGGGACTCCAAAAATCTTAGCAAAGGAGAGGGGGAGTACGTGCAGAGTGGTGGCAGCACACGCTCCCCCATGGACATTTCTGTCCCCAGCCTATTAATAATAATCACATAGCTGGTATTTTCTCAGTACTTATTATATAAGACATTGCTCTGGTGTTTTTATTTATTGTGTGTGTGTGTGTGGATGGGTGTGTTTTTAGAGAGAGACAGGAAGGGAGAGAGACGAGAAGCATCAACTTGTACATGTATCACTTTAGTTGTTCATTGATTGATTCTCATATGTTCCTTTACTGGGGGGCTCTAGTCAAGCCAGTGACCCCTTGCTTAAGCCAGCAACCTTGGGCTGAAGCCAGTGACTTTGGGCTTCAAGCCAGAGACCTTTGAGCTCAAGCCAGTGACCATGGTTTCATGTTGATGATCCCACATTCAAGCTGGTGAGCCTGTGCTCAAGCTAGATGAGCCTACACTCAAGCCAGTGACCCTGGGGTTTTGAACTTGGGACCTCAGAATCCCAGGTCGACACTCTATCCAGTGCGCCACCACCAGTAAGGCCATTTATTGAATAATGTTATCCTTGTAATAACTATGTAGTAGGTATAATTATTATCCCCATTTCACAGATGAGGTCATGGAGGCATAGAGTTAACTGGCTTTCCCAGCATCATGTAGCTAGAATGTGGCTAAGCAAGGATTCAAACTCAGGCCATGGGGCTTCAGAGCCCATGCTTCCAAAAAACAATACATTTGTTTTCCTTAGCCAACATAATAACAACTGCCATTCATGGAGAACAGGGTAGGCACACCATTTTTTTTTTGTTGATGTTTGTTTCTAATGCTTACAACAATTCCATATAATAGAAGATGTTATTCTTAATTTAAAGATGATAAAAGTAAAGTTCAGAGAGGCTGAGAACCTTGGCTAACATCACCCAGCTAAAAATAATTTGCGCCAGAATTTGCACTCAGATATGTATGAATCAAAAGCCTCTGTCTTTTCCACATCATCACAGGCCTTTCACAATATAAGAGGAGAAATGTTACAACTACAGAATGGGCAGGCCTGGAAGGGACCTTGGAAGCCATCTAATCTGATCTCTGATAGATGGAGAAAGGGAAGGACAGAGAGTACATACCCAAGTTACATACAAGTCTCACAACAAGACATATCTCCTGGCTCCTGCTCTTTGATGGGGATTGAATTGTTTGCCTCATCTCTGCAGAGGTGAGGGCATGTGAATGCAGCATGGAGGGATAATCTCTTGGGGGGGGGGTGTGCGTGCGTGTGTGTGTGCGTGCGTGCATGTGTGTGTGTGTGTGTGGTGGGCGGAAGTTGGGACGGGGCTATGTATAGTGCTGGGAAGAGCCTTCCCCCATCAGAAGGGGTATTGGGAAGCAGAGAGGCAGTGTCGAGGGGAATCTAGGGAAGCTGTTCCTTTCTTGTAACTGGAACCTGGAACCCTCCCTTGCTCCCCTCTCCATCCCCTCTCCCCGTATATACATCTCCACCCTCAACCCAAGCAGAGCATGCGCTGGTGTCCTGGACAGAGCTTCTCTTGAAGTGTTCCAAGAGCCTCCCACCATCTGGCTGACCCAAGGACTGCTATTTCACATTATAGGCCACCTGATAACCCATTGTCCTTTCCAAGGACACATGTAAAAATGCAAATTACCCTGAGACCCAGTGGCACAGTGCAAAGAGTATATGTCAGTCATTCACACCTTCTTAACACAGGCTATGTTTCTCAAAGTAGAATATTCATCCTAAGAGTTCCTAAATTCTCTGAATATTTTTTAAATTTGGATTTTATTGATATGAAAATATTTCAGCAGTTGTAAATTCAAAATTCTTTGCAGTTGAGTATTTTTAGAGACTAGGACTTCAATGCATCAAGTTGGTGTTGCATAAACATGGATCTATGAACTGCTAGGAATTCAGACGAGAATTGCTTTCCTTTCATGAGGTCCGTTCATACGCAGGTTTGGGAGACTCTAATCAAGTAAGACAGGGAGTCCAGAATTCTGGGCTCTAGTCTCAGCCGCTTGACCACTTGAGATCTCGATTTCTTCAGGTGTAGACTCATTCACTCTTCACCACTTTTGCATCCTCTCTGCTAGGCTTGTGCAGGTTGCTGTGAGGAATAGGAGGTGGATGGGGTTCAAGCCTATAGGCTCAGATAAGCTGGTGCAGGCTCTGAGCTTGGCACCCTACTGTCCGTCAATTCAAGGCGGAGGGTAGGTAAAGGCTACAGGGTTTAGTAGTGGAAGAGGTCACTTCTACCTGGTGAGTACAGATGGGCTAAGTGCCAGATCTGTCTTTAAGCTGGACCTTGAGGCAGGGCTACAGTGACAAGGAGTCTGGCTGTATAAGCAGAAAGGTTGGATGAAACAGGTCAGGTGGGATGGGGTGGGCTTATAGACAGAGCCGGGTGTGAAGTATGTTTAGGGGACTAAACCCCTAGCTAAAGGACCTCTGAGGCTACCTCATCCAACTCTCAAAGGTACAAGGGAACGTCATGAATCCTAAGTCAGTTTAAGTACCACCCTGCACCCCCACCCCTACTCTGGGTTACACAGCCAATTGGGGCCTTGCAGACAACAGTAAAGTAGGCAAGAATTTTTTCAATCTAAGCTGAGTTCCCAGCTTCAAGACTGTTTTCAAAGGGTCCAGCCCATGTTGGCAAGCTCCTTTTCCACCACACACTCTATGAAGCCCACTATAGACTCCAGCAATCCATCTCGCTCCATCCCAAGAGCTCCCAAGACACAGACCTGGGGGTATTTCATTTTTATTTATTGATTGATTTTAGAGAGACAGACAGACAGAAACATTGATCTGTTCCTGTATGTGCCCTGGCCAGGGATCAAACCAGCAACCTCTGCACATCAGGAAAAGACTAACCAACTGAGCTATCCATCCAAGCCCTGGGGCATTTTAATTTTATTTCCATTCAACAGAACAGCCACATCCTGGCAAGAACCAAGGAGGATGGAGGTTGTTAGCCCACCTTTCCAGCTCCTCCTTGAGCTATAGTAATAGAACTCAGGGTGGTAAGAGGTAGGAAGGCCAGAACTCACAAGAGACCTCTTCAGACCCAACCTGCACAACTTCCTGGGTTGGGGGACCTCCAATAGTTAGCTAACAGGGATTATAGTTTTCAGTCCTGGGTATGGACAGCCTACCTACACTTGGTTCTGGGAACATTTTCCCTGGGCTGTGGGGGACTCTCAGGCTATGCCCACGCTGTTGGGCTGGAAGAACCCCCTTCTCACATAGGCTGTGTAAGGTCTGCAGCCATTTATCCCGTCTGGGCAGAGGGGGCTCATTGCCCCAGGACCAACAGGGTAGGGGTGAGGTAGTCAGAATGAGGCTGGACCCACAATGCCTGGAAACTTGTGCCCCCTTCTCTCAGCAGAGGTGGAAAGAACAGGCTAGAGTGGGTGTCTATCATAGATACCCCAAAGTGAAGACTGCACTCCAGGCTTACGAAGTCTAGTGCAGGTTTGGTTGCTGCTAGCATGACCACAGCCGCTTTCACTGTATTCCCACTACCACTGTTCCCACAATCTCTGCCACAATCACCCCCTTAATCACCACATTATCACTGTCTCCTTCTCCACCAATATCTGTCCCCATCTCCACCACAAGCACTATTTCCCTCTCCATCACTATAGCCACCACTGTCAATAGCTCTGTCATGCTCATCAGTGTCATCTCCACTGTAACCACCACTATTAGCACGTCCATCTCTATTTCAACCATGATGTACATCTCCTCAGCCATCACTACATCTTTCACCACTGATACCTCTGCCACAACCCTCACTTCTATCTCCACCATCGTCACTACCGCTGCCTTCATCACCACGGCCATCTGCACCATTATCACCACCTCTCTTACCACCACCACTACCCTCTCACCTTCCCTCACACTTTCCTGCCATCACCAGCTCAGTTACCCTGCCCCCTCCCCACCTCTGCCCATTGTAATCAATCCATCTATAGGACACAGAACATAGAACATAACAGTATTTTAGGTTAGTCCTTCAACTTCATATTTGCTCAACCCCAGAAAGGCCAACTATAGACCCGATTTCCCCCATTTTTTCTTTGAGACTTCTCATGGAAGACGAAGGTAAATGCCTTGCTCTTTAAGTTAGGGAAGATTATGTGTCTCTTGCCATTCCTGATTTACCAGGGCCATCATTCTGTCCTGGAAGAAAATGGGATTATTCTGACAGACTGTGTTCTTTGGAAAGCAGTGCTGGTTATTACCTAATTCCTTATGACCTAGTGTTTGTAGATTGATTTTTTTGACGATGTGTCCCAATAGTTTTCTATTATAGCAGCTCGGCTGATGGGTCCGGCACTTACAGAGGCATCTGCTCTTCCCCAGGTTTAGAGAGGCAGGGACAGGCTGCCTGAACCTTCCGCTGGTCTCCAGGCCCCTTACCAGCTCTCCATAAATCCCCTCAGAGTGAAAACTGGTGATCTGACTCCACCTTGGGCCAATTCCTTAAGTACCTAAGCATGTAAGTCATCAGGGCCTGTGGATGTGAATACTGCACACAAGTTCTTTTCTCATTCCCTCTTGGCTTCCTGCCTTCTCATGATCCCAAGCAGTGCCTCTTTTCAGCTTACAGATCACAGATGACCTTTTTAGGCTAAGAAAAAAATTAAAAGCCTCTGCTTTTTAGTGTCATTGCTTTATGGGCTTTCTCTCCCCACCTCAAAACGAGCCAGCAATCTCCTGATCCCCTTTCTTTGGCCTGTTAGAGTTAGAAAATGTTTTTCCCATTCTTTGCTGCCTTGTGCAAGTTATATCTCATTTCTTTCTCTAAACTACTCTTCTGATTTTATCTCCACAGCTTTTTGTTTGTTTGTTTGTTTTGTTCATATCCCTCTTTCCTATCCTGGCCTGATCTCCACTTTCTTTGGCATGGCCATTATCATTTTAGTTCCCTGGGAAGCTTTCTGCATAACTAACAAGTAATCTCGGCCCTGGCCGGTTGGCTCAGTGGTAGAGCGTCGGCCTGGCGTGCAGAAGTCCCGGGTTCAATTCCCGGCCAGGGCACACAGGAGAAGCACCCATCTGCTTCTCCACCCCTCCCCCTCTCCTTCCTCTCTGTCTCTCTCTTCCCCTCCCGCAGCTGAGGCTCCATTGGAGCAAGGATGGCCCGGGCGCTGGGGATGGCTCCTTGGCCTCTGCCCCAGGCGCTGGAGTGGCTCTGGTCGCAACAGAGCGACACCCTGGATGGGCAGAGCATAGCCCCCTGGTGGGCAGAGCGTTGCCCCCTGGTGGGCGTGCTGGGTGGATCCCGGTCCGGCGCATGCGGGAGTCTGTCTGACTGTCTCTCCCCATTTCCAGCTTCAGAAAAATATAAAAACAAACAAACAAACAAAAAACCCAAGTAATCTCCAGGTCCCCTTGAGCTAGCTGCTTTATGCATCAGGGTAGTTTCTTTTTCTTTTCTTTTTTTTTTAAATAAATTTTTATTAATGGTAATGGGATGACATTAATAAATCAGGGTACATATATTCAAAGAAAACATGTCTAGGTTATTTTGTCATTAAATTATGTTGCGTACCCCTCGCCCAAAGTCCGATTGTCCTCCACCACCTTCTATCTAGTTCTCTGTGCCCCTCCCCCTCCCCCTAACTCTCTCCCTCCCTCCCTCCCATGTCCTCCCTCCCCCCACCCCTGGTAACCACCACACTCTTGTCTATGTCTCTTAGTCTCATTTTTATGTTCCACCAATGTATGGAATCATGTAGTTCTTGTTTTTTTCTGATTTACTTATTTCACTCCTTATAATGTTATCAAGATCCCACCATTTTGCTGTAAATGATCTGATGTCATCATTTCTTATGGCTGAGTAGTATTCCATAGTGTATATGTGCCACATCTTCTTTATCCAGTCTTCTATTGAAGGGCTTTTTGGTTGTTTCCATGTCTTGGCCACTGTGAACAGTGCTGCAATGAACATGGGGCTACATGTGTCTTCACGTATCAGTGTTTCTGAGGTTTTGGGCTATATACCCAGTAGAGGGATTGCTGGGTCATAAGGTAGTTCTATTTTAAGTTTTTTGAAGAACCACCATACTTTCCTCCATAATGGTTGTACTACTTTACAGTCCCACCAACAGTGAATGAGGGTTCCTTTTTCTCCACAGCCTCTCCAACATTTGCTATTACCCGTCTTGTTGATAATAGCTAATCTAACAGGTGTGAGGTGGTATCTCATTGTAGTTTTGATTTGCATTTCTCCAATAACTAATGAAGCTGAGCATCTTTTCATATATCTGTTGGCCATTTGTATTTCTTCCTGGGAGAAGTGTCTGTTCATGTCCTCTTCCCATTTTTTTATGGGATTGTTTGTTTGTTTGTTGTTGAGTTTTATGAGTTCTTTGTAAATTTTGGATATTAGGCCCTTATCTGAGCTGTCGTTTGAAAATATCAGTTCCCATTTAGTTGGCTGTCTGTTTATTTTGATATCAGTTTCTCTTGCTGAGCAAAAACTTTTTATTCTGATGTAGTCCCATTCATTTATCTTTGCCTTCACTTCTCTTGCCATTGGAGTCAAGTTCATAAAATGTTCTTTAAAACCCAGGTCCATGATTTTAGTACCTATGTCTTCTTCTATGTACTTTATTGTTTCAGGTCTTATATTTAGGTCTTTGATCCATTTTGAATTAATTTTAGTACACGGGGACAGGCTGTAGTCGAGTTTCATTCTTTTACATGTGGCTTTCCAGTTTTCCCAACACCATTTGTTGAAGAGGCTTTCTTTTCTCCATTGTGTGTTGTTGGCCCCTTTATCAAAGATTATTTGACCATATATATGTGGTTTTATTTCTGGACTTTCTATTCTGTTCCATTGGTCTGAGTGTCTATTTTTCTGCCAATACCATGCTGTTTTGATTATCGTGGCCCTATAATATAGTTTAAAGTCAGGTATTGTAATGCCCCCAGCTTCATTCTTTTTCCTTAGGATTGTTTTGGCTATTCGGGGTTTTTTATAGTTCCATATAAATCTGATGATTTTTTGTTCCATTTCTTTAAAAAATCTCATAGGAATTTTGATGGGAATTGCATTAAATTTGTATATTGCTTTGGGTAATATGGCCATTTTGATTATATTTATTCTTCCTATCCAAGAACAAGGAATATTTTTCCATCTCATTGTATCTTTTTCGATTTCCCTTAACAATGCTTTGTAATTTTCATTATATAGGTCCTTTACATTCTTTGTTATGTTTATTCCTAGGTATTTTATTTTTTTGTTGCAATCGTGAAGGGGATTATTTTTTTGAGTTCGTTTTCTAATATTTCATTGTTGGCATATAGAAAGGCTATGGACTTTTGTATGTTAATTTTGTATCCTGCGACCTTACTGTATTGGTTTATTGTTTCTAATAATCTTTTTGTGGAGTCCTTCGTGTTTTCGATGTATAGGATCATATCATCAGCAAAAAGTGATACCTTTACTTCTTCTTTTCCGATATGGATGCCTTTTATTTCTTTGTCTTGTCTGATTGCTCTGGCCAGAACTTCTAGCACCACGTTAAATAAGAGTGGAGAGAGTGGACAACCCTGTCTTGTTCCTGATTTAAGGTAGAAAGTCCTCAGTTTTATGCCGTTTAATAGGATGTTGGCTGATGGTTTATCATATATGGCCTTTATCATGTTGAGATATTTTCCTTCTATACCCATTTTGTTGAGAGTCTTAAACATAAAATTGTGTTGTATTTTATCAAAAGCCTTTTCTGCATCTATTGATAAGATCATGTGGTTTTTGTTCTTTGTTTTGTTGATATGGTGTATTACGTTAACCGTTTTGCGTATGTTGAACCATCCTTGAGATTCTGGGATGAATCCCACTTGATCATGATGTATTATTTTTTTAATATGTTGTTGTATTCGGTTTGCCAGTATTTTGTTTAGTATTTTAGCATCTGTATTCATTAGAGATATTGGTCTGTAGTTTTCTTTCTTTGTGCCATCCTTGCCAGGTTTTGGTATGAGGGTTATGTTGGCCTCATAAAAATGTGTTTGGAAGTATTGCTTCTTCTTCAATTTTTTGGAAGACTTTGAGTAGAATAGGAACCAAGTCTTCTTTGAATGTTTGATAGAATTCACTAGTATAACCGTCTGGGCCTGGACTTTTATTTTTGGGGAGGTTTTTAATAGTTTTTTCTATTTCCTCCCTGCTGATTGGTCTGTTTAGGCTTTCTGCTTCTTCATGACTCAGTCTAGGAAGGTTGTATTGTTCTAGGAATTTATCCATTTCTTCTAGATTGTTGTATTTGGTGGCATATAATTTTTCATAGTATTCTACAATAATTCTTTGTATATCTATGATGTCTGTGGTGATCTCTCCTCTTTCATTTTGGATTTTATTTATTTGAGTCCTGTGCCTTTTTTCCTTGGTGAGTCTTGCCAAGGGTTTGTCAATTTTGTTGATCTTTTCAAAGAACCAGCTCCTTGTTTTATTGATTTTTTCTATAGTTTTTCTGTTCTCTATTTCATTTATTTCTGCTCTGATTTTTATTATCTCCTTTCTTCGGCTGGTTTTGGGTTGTCTTTGTTCTTCTTTTTCTAGTTCCTTAAGGTGTGAAGTTAAGTGGTTTACTTCGGCTCTCTCTTGTTTGTTCATATAGGCCTGAAGTGATATGAACTTTCCTCTTATTACTGCTTTTGCTGCATCCCAGAGATTCTGATATGTCGTATTTTCATTTTCATTTGTCTGTATATATCTTTTGATCTCTGCGCTTATTTCTTCTTTGACCCATTCATTTTTTAGAAGTATGTTGTTTAGTTTCCACATTTTTGTGGGTTTTCCCCCCTCTTTTTGCAGTTGAATTCTAGTTTCAAGGCTTTATGATCAGAAAATATGCTTGGTACAAACAATTTCAATTTTTCTAAATTTGCTGATATTGTCTTTGTGGCCCAACATATGGTCAATTCTTGAGAATGTTCCATGTACACTAGAGAAAAATGTATACTCTGTCGCTTTGGGATGAAGTGTCCTGTAGATGTCTATCATATCCAGGTGTTCTAGTATTTCGTTTAAGGCCACTATATCTTTATTGATTCTCTGTTTGGATGACCGATCTAGAGCCGTCAGCGGTGTATTGAGGTCTCCAAGTATGATTGTATTTTTGTTAGTTTTTGATTTAAGGTCAATAAGTAGCTGTCTTATATATTTTGGTGCTCCTTGGTTTGGTGCATATATATTAAGGATTGTTATGTCTTCTTGATTCAACTTCCCCTTAATCATTATGAAATGACCATTTTTGTCTCTGAGTACTTTTTCTGTCTTGTAGTCAGCATTATTAGATATGAGTATTGCTACACCTGCTTTTTTTGGGTGTTGTTTGCTTGGAGTATTGTTTTCCAGCCTTTCACTTTGAATTTGTTTTTATCCTTGTTGCTTAGATGTGTTTCTTGTAGGCAGCATATAGTTGGATTTTCTTTTTAATCCATTCTGCTACTCTGTGTCTTTTTATTGGTAAGTTTAATCCATTTACATTTAGTGTAATTATTGACACTTGTGGGTTCCCTACTGCCATTTTATAAATTGCTTTCTGTTAGTTTTGTATCTAGTTTGATTCTTCTCTTTTGTTTTTCTATCATTTGTTTTTGTTTGTTTGTGTTCCATACTTCTTTCCTCTGTTGCTACCTTTTTTAAGTCAAGTGTTTTTGTGGTGGATTTTTCAAGGGTGGTTACCATTAAGTAATGAAAAGGGTACCTACCATATTCATTGTAGTACCCTATCTTATAAGTATTTCTGCACTTCATCGTCCTTTGCTACTGTTAATCTCCATCCTCTCCCCCCTTTTTTTCCTTTGTTTTCACAGTTTAAGTTTGGTTTTATTGTGTTCTTGGTGGAGCTGTTACTTGTGGTGTTGTTTTCTTTTGTTCTTTGAATCTGGTTGGAAAACCCCCTTTAGTATTTCCTGGAGTGGGGGCTTTCTGTTGATAAATTCTCTCACCTTTTCTGTATTTGTGAATGTTTTTATATCTTCTTCATACTTGAAGGATAGCTTTGATGGGTATAGTATTCTTGGCTGAAAGTTCCTCTCTTTCAGGGCTTTAAATATTGGGGTCCACTCTCTTCTAGCTTGTAGAGTTTCTGCTGAGAAATCTGATGATAATCTAATAGGCCTTCCTTTATATGTTGTACTCTTCTTTTCCCTGGCTGCCTTGAGAATTTTTTCTTTGTCATTGGTTTGTGTCATCTTTATTATGATGTGCCTTGGAGTGGGTTTGTTGGGGTTAAGGAAACTCGGTGTTCTGTTTGCTTCTTGAATTTGAGGCTTTAGTTCTTTCCACAGGCTTGGGAAGTTCTCGTCTATTATTTGTTTGAGTATATTCTCCATTCCATTTTCTTTCTCTTCTCCCTCTGATATACCTATTATTCTTATGTTATTCTTTCTGATGGAGTCAGACAATTCCTGTAGGGCTTTCTCGTTTTTTATTATTTTTGAGTCTCTTTCTTCTTCTCTCTGTTGTGCCTCAAGTTGTTTGTCTTCTATTTCACTAATCCTATCCTCAATCTGGGCTGTTCTGTTAGCTAAGCTTGTTACCTCGTTTTTCAGCTCGTGAATTGAGTTTTTCATTTCTGTTTGATTTGTTTTAATAGTTTCAATTTCCTTGGTAATATATTCTTTGTGTTCATTGAGTTGTTTTCTGATCTCCCTATATTGCCTTTCTGTGTTTTCTTGTATATCTCTGAGTATTTTTAAGATTTCTATTTTAAATTCTCTGTCATTTAGCTCCAAGGCTTCCAATATGTTAAGTCTTTTCTCCATAGATTTTTCCACATCTATTTGTGTTACCTCTCTTTCTTTTGTATCCATAATATTCGATTTCCTTTTTCTTATTGGCATCTGAGGGTGGTCTTGTTGATAGCACTAATTAGAATTAATAAAGAGTAAAATGTAAAAAAAAAAAAAAAAAAAAAGGTAAAACACCCCACAAAAAAAAACAGTAATAATTTATTATTTCCCCCTTTTTTCTTTCTTCTCTTTCCCTCCTCTCCCCTCCTCAGGGAAATATCGTGCCTATAATGGAGGGCCTGATTTGGGGTGAAGAGTTCAAGGGGCAAAAAAAAGGAGTAGGGACCTACTAAATGCAAAAAAAAAAAAAAAAGGGAAGAAAATTTTAGACAAACATAAGATGATTTGCTTGTAGGTGATGGTCAACTAAGAGATATAATGAGAGGGATAAGAGGGAACCAGAAAAAAGGACCAAAAAAAGAATAATAAAGAAGAAAAAAATAAAAATAATAAGTAAAAATCTGTTGTATTAAGTGGAGCGAAGACTAAATACAATGGAGACCTTGGGTTGGGAGGACCCAAAATGCCACAAAAATAAACAAGAAAAAAACAAAAACAAAAGCAAAAAAGAAAAATAAAGCCAAAAAAAGCCTTGAGTCCCAAATTAACTAATTTGTTCGTGATTGAGGATTAAATGGGAGGAAAGTAAAACGAGAAAAGAAAAAACGAATAGAAAGGAAAAAATAAGAAAAAGAGAAAAATGAAGGAAGAAATAAAAAAGGAAGAGAAAAAAACAAAATAAAGCAAAAAAAAAACAAAAGAGGAGAGAGTGAGAGTTAAGTGTTTTGGAGTATAACCTTAAAGGAGGGTGAGGATGAAGAAGAGAAATAAAATGTAACACTCATGGGTAATGTAGTTCAAGAAAAGGGAAGCATAAGATGGGCAGAGAATAGAAGGACCGAGGTGGAGGAAATAAAGGCAATAAGATAGAAGAAACAAACAACAACAACAAAAAATTAGTGGAACAAGTTGTAAAGTCTGTGGATTTTTCTTGATTTTGAGAGGTTAACTTCTTCCTTTTTCTTTTCTCTCCCTCTTTCTGGTTGGTGACTCTGTACCCCAGGCTCTGCCCCTGTGTCACACTTAGGTAGGGATTTGCAGTTGATGGGATTCTATGGCAATGTCATATAATTGGCTTTAGTCTTGCTGGTAGTCAAGGCTTGTTGGCGTTTGCAGGGTCCAACAATGAGAGAGTTTGCTCTCCTGGATTCTCTCTCCTAGTCCCCCCTTCCTGAATTAGCAGCCTGGTGATCCAGCTATAAGGCTGCAACTGCTTCTGCCTGGGGAGTAAGAGGCTCAAAGAGCTGGGAAATCCCCACTCTATCCCCACTCAGTGCAAGGCTTTGGGAAAGGCTCTGGCAGTCAGGGCCTCCAGTGTAATCAGGCGGAGGTGGGAGTCAATTGTTGTCAAGGTGACTGTTCAGCGCCTAGCATTCAGTTGGACCTCTCAACCCAGGCTTTCCACACTTTGTAGCCTGTTTTGGCTGGGAAGAAGAGGCACTAGTCTCTGCTTGTGACTAGTGTAGTATAGATCTTATTATCTGCCAAGTCCCTCTTGTTAGCGTTTATCCCTGAATATGGAGGCTCTATCAATCAGAAGTTGCCCCCGCCCCTTTAGCGAGAGGCACTAAAAAATATCACGCCTCTTGTCTTGGGTCGCTGAACTGAGAGAGATCTTATCAATTAGAACCAAGGGTGCGCAGATTTCATGGGTTAAGCTAATTTCAGTGATTGGGTCGCATCTGTGCTCCCGAAGGTATTTTAGGCTGCCTGCGCGCGCCCCCCCCCCCAACGCTTGATTGTTAGCTTGAATGGCTGGGTGAGGTGCCCCGCCCACGGAGAGAATCTCCCAAGTAGAAGACCACCCTGGTGCCTCTCCCGCTCGCCCTGCCCGCTCGCGCCTGCTGCGCTGGCGGCTGAATCGCACCAGGCGCAGGATAATGGGGCACCCTGGGTGTGCGGGCCAGTAGGGCGCTCTGGGCATGTGGAATGCCCAGGGCACGCGCGCGAATGGGGTGGTCCGGGCACCAGTGGCCGGCGACTCTCACTCGCAGTGCGCGGGCCCTGGGAACGTTAGCGGTGCTCGCTCTGCAACCGGACCGGGCGCGCGCCCGCGGCTGCTCGCGGCTCCCGAGTGTGGGCGGTGCTCGCTCTGCAACCGGACCGGGCACGCCGGTGGCTGCTCGCCGCTCCAGAGTGTGGGCGGTGCTCGCTCTGCAACCGGACCGGGCGCACGCCCGTGGCTGCTCGCGGCTCCTGAGTGTGGGCTGACTCACCACAGGCGCACTCCCTCACGGCTTGAATGAAGGTCCCTTCCTCCACACCCTCGTCTCTCAGATTCAAGTGATAACAGTCCTTTCGCTTTCAGTTTGTGTGGAACTCCGGAATGCTCCGAGGATAAATTTTTCTGTTTCTAGTTGATAAATTTGTTGTGATTTAGGGGAGATCTGTCGGACGCGCTGCTCACGGCACCATTTCCGTGACGTCACTCTCGCATCAGGGTAGTTTCATTCTCTTCTAATTTTGTTGTCTTATGTGGACACCTCCAATTATCCTTAGAGAGTGCTTTGGTTCTTAAACTTAGTATTTGTGTTTTTCATCATGGTTCCCAATGCTTGGTGTGGAAAGCTTTTAGAAAGGGTCAATGTTGTTTCAATCTTGTTTGAGTTTATGCTTTTCTTCCCTTCTTTCAGGTGCTGGTCATCTTTCTCAATACTCCCATTTCTTCTCCAGCACCTGCTCTCCGGGGTCCACACCGAGGTAGCCACACAGAGAGGGGTCTAGTACCTGAATCTGGTCACTGGTGCCACACTAGAGTATGGATGGGGACACTTGCCAGTACAGGACTGCTTGGTTAACAGGGAGGACTCTCTCCATTCATAAGCCCATTTGTTTATTCTTGGACTCCTCCCTCCCCCTTTTTTTTGCAACAGAGAGAGTCAGAGAGAGGGTCAGATAGGGACAGACAGACAGGAAGGGAGAGAGGTGAGAAGCATCAATTCTTTGTTGCAACTCCTTAGTTTCCTTAGTTTTCATTGATTGCTTTCTCATATGTGCCTTGACCAGGGGCTACAGCAGAGTGAGTGATCCCTTGCTCAAGCCAGTGACCTTTAGGCTCAAGCCAGTGACCATGGGTCATGTCTGTGATCCCACATTCAAGCCAGCGACCCCACGCTCAAGCTGGTGAGTTCGTGCTCAAGCCCACAACCTCAGGGTTTCAAACCTGTGTCCTCTGCATCCCAGTCTGATGCTCTATCCACTGCACTACCGCCTGGTCAGGCCCTTCCTTCCCTTTTGAACTTCTGTCGGGCCCTCCTAGCTACAGGCTCACAGGGCAGATGGGTCGTGCCGAAAGTCAGGTTGATAATGGCTGGGAGGAGCACTCTGGCTAGTAAGGTATACAGACCTGATATCAGATCAAATACAGAGAACGTGGTGATCGCGAGGCATGAGGTGGTGTGTGTGTGATATGCTCTGCATCTCCTGAGGGAGGCTTCTCCAAGAAAGCCATGTTTGAGCGAGTTCTTTAAAGGTAGGGAGGTGTTGTCCAGGGAGAGAGGTGCAGCAGGGCATTCCAAGTAGAGCAGGATATGCAGAGGCAGAAAGGACCATAGGGGACTGGCCATGTAGGGCCAGCTGAGTTTCCTTGTTCCATGCAGGCCCGTGTCCTTCCCAGCCTAGATAGATAACATCAAAATGGCCCGCCAAGGCCACTTTCTGTGTTTCCCTCGGGTCTCCCAATGCTCCCAGAGTCATTTGTTGTCATCTCCAAAATTGCCTCTTCCTTGAAGACTTTCTCTGGCCAACCTATGTCCTTGTATCCCTGAAGGGAGGCTTGGAAACTCATCCCTTTTCTTTCTTAGGTCTGTGACGGGAAATCCATGAGCCCTTCCTGTACAAACATAGCTTTTCATGGGCTGAGTCTGCTCATCTCTAACACAGTTTGTCTGGTGAACTATTCATCTGGCTGCACTCTGTTTAGACATTGATTCTGTGAGGGTTTCTCTGACCTGCTCCTTCTCCCAGGGCAAAGTGTCTGTCAGCTCTATTATCATAGACTGTGCTTACTATTCTAATCACCCCTGAATTCTGGTCCTTTATTAATTGAATGAATTCCTTTTTGGCTTGACTCCTGTGTCTTGTATATTATTTTTCATTATTCCCATTTTACTGTCTGTGTAACCTCTTAGCTATGCTCAAAGGATAGAAAGATTCATTCTGTTTCCAGAAATTCTTCCTATGGAAGACATTCTTGCTGCCTACTCAAGAGTCATTCTCTACAGTTTTCTCTGCTAATAGACATTGATCTTGTTCAAGCAGTCCTGTGCCCAGAGATACCTTTGCCAGTGATTGGTCAAAGATTGGTCTAATTCCTACCAATGAAACATATAGGACTAGTCTTCAGCTGGCTTCTGGGAAAGGTTTTTTCTTCTGAGAAGAAATGAGAGGTAAATGCCCCCTTTTATACCTTTTCCTTGTCTCTTGTTTGGGACAAAATTGTGGAAGGGTGTGATGTTTGGAGCTGTGGCATCCATCTTGTGACAGTGAGGCAAAGACCAAAAGAAGCACAGACATGGATCTAGCACCTTGGCATCACTGAGGAACTAAACAACCCCAGATCCTCCTACCTTTTAACTTCTTGTTATGTGAGGCAATTAAATGATGTTACTGCTTACAACAGAAGCAGTTGGGTTTTCTGATATTTGCAGGTGAAGGCATTCTTAACTGAAAAATTTTGTGAATAAACTTTTACTTTGAAATAATCATAGACATTATACATTTGATGAGGTTAGGAAGCATTTACCATCCCGACAGTACAGAAGAACACGTACCACATCTACCGTGAGTGGGCCTCGGGAGGACTTTCCTTTCTGTCTGTCTTTCTGTCTTCTAACATTGAACTTCCCCTAGAAAGGGGAAAAAGCACTTCTTCCTTCGGACTCGGACTTAGGCTTTAGTCAGTCAATTCCGTCTAGTTTTCTCCCATTAGAACTAAGAAGAGAGAGTTTCAGGTCCTAGATTGTCTGCTTAGCAACCCACAAAAAAAGGTATTGTTACTCCATTTTGTAGATATATTGAAAATCAGGTTAGTAAAGAGCCTGAGTGTGATTACACAGTAAGCAGAGAAGCACCATAGTGAGGTTTGCCCAAATGCATCATCTTTACACCTCAACACCTAGCCGCCCTTGGGCTTAAATAATGTCAGCATCAAGCTGGTGGTGGCACCACAATGCTTAAGGTGGCAGCCCTGGAAAGGTGCCGCTCAGCGCTTACTGCAGGAGTGTAACTGACCAAGGGCCTCAGCTCCCGGGTGTTGGTGCCAAGGCCACACTTCCCAGGGGCTGCTCCCCACTGAGCACTGGTCACAGCAGGGCTTCTAAGATGGGCCCAGTCCTGAGAGATGCAGGCCTCCTCTTGGGACAGTTTTAGCTCAAGGGCTTCCTACTGGCTTGGCAAAAACCTCTCTCGAGCTACGCTGCAGTCCGAGACTCTGGCCGTCTAACCCTTTTCCTCCCCTCGCTCCCTGACAGGGTTTAGGCCTGTATCATGGTCTGACAGTTGCACACCTCCTCTGGCTCACCTCCATTTTTCCTTCAGAGATGTTTCTGCAAATAAATATCTTGCATATCTAATCCCATCACAGGGTCTGGCTTCTTGGAGGACCTGAACTAACGTGCTTTGGTTTTTAAACTTTCAAACTCAACCTGGCAACCTGTGTATAATGCACCTGGCATAAACTGTGTTGTTCCTTCTGTCTTTTCTTCTCAGGGTATATGAAGGGGTTCCTTTCTCCAATAGGTGCAAGTGGGACCCATGACCAGAATATGTGCATACCTGGAAATCTGTATCTTGATTTCAGAGAGTCTGAAGCACTCACCCAAGGGCACACAGCTCTCGCCCAGGCACGCACACATATACCACTGATGCATGGAGTGGAGAGACCACGTCAGAATGAAGAGATAGGGTCCGGATACAGTGTGGGGCAGGCGAAGACATGAGGAAAGCAGCCCTTTCCTGCCCCTCCCAGTTTACTTCCCACAGTTGGTTTGTGTATTTTGGTGCCATGGCAACTGGCTGTGAGATCTGCAGGTGGAAGGGGAAGCTTAACTTTAGGATGCTGTGGTTAGCTTGATGGGCCTAGAAGATACCAGGTCCATACTGATAGCCTCCCAGCCATGCTCCATCTTGTAGACACTGGCCAGCCAAGCCCTCAGTCATTGAGAAATGCCTTTTCTTTTCTTTTCTTTTCTTTTCTTTTCTTTTCTTTTCTTTTCTTTCTTTCTTTCTTTCTTTTTACAGAGACAGAGAGAGAGAGTCAGAGAGAGGGATAGACAGGGACAGACAGACAGGAATGGAGAGATGAGAAGCATAAATCATTAGTTTTTTGTTGCGCATTGCGACACCTTAGTTGTTCATTGATTGCTTTCTCGTATGTGCCTTGACCGTGGGGCTATAGCAGACCAAGTAACCCCTTGCTCGAGCCAGCGACCTTGGGTCCAAGCTGGTGAGCTTTTGCTCTAACCAGATGAGCCTGCGCTAAAGCTGGCGACCTCGGGGTCTCGAACCTGGGTCCTTTGCATCCCAGTCCGACGCTCTATCCACTGCATCACCACCTGGTCAGGCAAGAAATGCCTTTTTCTGTACATACTCACTGCCTATCCAGCCAGTTGGGCCCCCCTTCTCGGCAGTACTAGCTCTGATTTTGGAATTCCCTACTCTCTTATGTTTGTCCACATCTTCCCCATCTCGCAGGGCTGAGTTCCAATCTTACCTCCATCTGGAAGCCTTCCCTGATTTCCCGAGTCCACAGAGCTTTCTTCTTCCTCTAAACTTGTCTAGCACTCACTGTACTCTTTGTTGCATTCACATTATAGTATTTGGATTTTATCCCGATCTAATTCAACCAGCTCCTAATATGTGTTAGTCACTGTGCTGAGTGCTCACGTGGGGGTCTTGGGGCTAAGTCGGCTCTGGGCTCATTAGACTTACGATGGGACTATCAGATCATCTAGCAGCTCTGGCTTTATGACCAGAAGAGGCCCCCACTGGCTCCCAAGCTGGGCAGGACAGAGGGTGCGGGTTGGGGTTTATTAGAACCTTGCGTCTGAGTCCAGATAGGTCTCTGTCTGAGTCTCATTTTTCTCAGCTATGAAAAGAGAATGATAGTACCTACCTCACAGACTTGTTCTGAGGACAAATAAGGTAATACATGTAAAGTACCTGAGTACAGTGGTAGACCTGTTAGTCCTCTGCCTCTCTCCATGCCAACCCCACACCCTGCCCCCCTTGAATCTATCTAAATGGAAACATTGTGTTCTCCTCTTCCCCTCAGGACTGTGCAAAGAACTCACTGTCTTGGATCCAAGAGCTAAATGAGGCAGAGGCCTGACCACTGGGAGCTCAGCATCTAGAGCCTTCACACCCTGGGCCCTTCATCAGCTCTGGGACAGGAAATGGTATTGCTGTGTTAAAGATGATAGTGCCAGGGCTCAGAGAGGCTGAGCCCCACCGCAGATCACAGGGCTAATAAGCAGTGGAATTGGCCTTGGGATCACACCTGAGACATAAGAGAAATCCGAAGGAAACGGAGAGAGTTCTTATGACGGTGTCAGTCCTGCCCAAAGAATTCCATAAATTCAACATAATGGCAATCAAGATCACAACAGGATTTGTGTGTGTCTGTGTGAAATTTAGCAAGCCAATTCTAAAACTAATCTGGGAGAATAACTATGTTGGACTAGTCAAAAAATACTTGAAAAAGAAGCACAGTGAGGGCCTGGCCTGCGATAGCACAGTGGATAAGCATCGACCTGGAATGCTGAGGTTGCCAGTTTGAAACCACGGGCTTGCCTGGTCAAGGCACAAAGGAGAAGCAACTACTATGAATTGATGCTTCCCGCTCCTTCCCCACCTTTCTCTCTATCTCTCTACTCTCTCTAAAATCAATAAATAAAATCTTTAAAAATAAAGAAAGAAGAAGTATGATGAGGGAGGACTTGCCCCATCAAATCAAAAAACATCACCAAGCTGTGCTAATTAAAATGGTGGTGTGCCAGAATACAAGACATATGCATCAATGCTGTGGAACAGAGTTTAAAAGGTTTCTTATAAGAGAAGTTCAGTGTAGAATAGAGTAGCATTTAAAAGCAGTAGGGAAAGAATGAACTCTTCAATAAATATTGTAGAGACAATTGGCTATTCGTGTGGAAAAAAACCACAAAGATGATTTCTGTTTCACACCATTCACTAAATACATTCCAGATGGATTAGAGAGCTAAGTGTAAAAAAACAAAGCTATAAAACTATTAAAAGAAAATATAGGAGAATTTGTTTATAACCCTGGGGTAGGAAAGGCTTCCTTTAGCAAGACATAAAACACAAAAACCATGAAGAAAAAGTTTGCTAAATTTGATTATGTCCAAATCTAAAACTGTTGTATGACAAAAAAACAACAACCCATAAATTCTGTTAAAAGACAAGTGACAGATTGGAAGAAGGTATTTGCAATACCGTATATACAATTAAAAAAGATTAACAACAAGGATTATGTAATGAATTCCTACAAATAATAAGTAAAAGACAAACTACCCAAAATAAAAAAGTGATATTTCAGAACAGATGGGCAGTAGTTCGCCTCGGAGGAACTGCAAATGGCTAATAAACGTTTAACAACAGGCTCAGCCTCACTAGTCATCAAAGAAATGAAAGTCAAGCAACACTGAGGGCAGCTGGACACCTTTTTTGCTGTTGGTAAGTATGGAATTTGTAGTCGTGTTTGGAGAGAGTGATCTGGCAGTGCCTGTGAAAATGCCAGTGCCCAAGCCTTCCCCACAATGCTGCGTCTCTCCCTGGAGAAGTGCTCCGAGTGCACGAAGAGGCCTGGCCCTGGAACCGTGCTGGAAGTGGCAGACTTTTGAGCAATCAGAAGTAACACAAATATTCATTAATAGAGAAAGGGCTAAGTACATTTTTGAATATCCACGTTAGTAATGGTTTTCTGAGGTCCAAACCAAAGGTAGGTAGCCCTTTGCACCCTGAAGTAAAAAGGTCTCATTATGAGAGAGAAGCAAGTCTCAGAACAACTGGTTCTATTTATGTAAACACGGATGCACACTTTGAAACTATTGCATGAGGAAGACTATTTTGGGAATGTACAGTATGTCCGTAAAGTCATGGTGCACTTTTGACCGGTCACAGGAAAGCAACAAAAGACGATAGAAATGTGAAATCTGCACCAAATAAAAGGAAAACCCTCCCAGTTTCTGTAGGATGATGTGGCAGCATGTGCGCATGCGCAGATGACGTAACATCGTGTATACAGCAGAGCAGCCCATGGCCATGCCAGCCGAGATGTGAATGGTACAGAGGAAAGTTCAGTGTGTTCTGTGGCTCGCTAAATTCAAATCCGTGACCAAAGTGCAATGTGAATATCGGCACGTTTATAATGAAGTGCCACCACATAGGAATAACATTACTCGGTGGGATAAGCAGTTGAAGGAAACCAGCAGTTTGGTGGAGAAACCCCGTTCTGGTAGGCCACCAGTCAGTGACAAGTCTGTAGAAGCTATACGGGATAGCTACCTAAGGAGCCCTAAAAATCTGTGCGTGAGCCCACATTGAACTGCACTGAATAGGTATGAAACTGGGAGGGTTTTCCTTTTATTTGGTGCAGATTTCACATTTCTATCGTCTTTTGTTGCTTTCCTGTGACCGGTCAAAAGTGCACCATGACTTTACGGACACACTGTATATACTAAACTGACCATCCCTAGGGAGAGGAGTTCAATTGTGTAGGAGCCAAGGTGAGCTTAATCTGAACTATTTAATTTTTTTTTTTTGCAGTGAATAATACATGTAGACATGTATTACTTACATAATAATAATAAAATAAATTTCAAATAACTAGAAAAACCAGCTGTAACTCAATGCTCAGCAGCATATGTCCCTAGTTTTCCAGCCCTGCACCTGCCGGTGCCCTAGCCCTGTTGCTTCGATCCCTTGCCTGGTTTCTGACTGCACACATTCCCCACTCTTCACGACCTCCACCCCACTGGGATCCTGGCTTGGGTTCTTGTGCCATTGGTCTGGCCTGGGTCAGAAACAAAGGGGAACTGTACATTGCCTTAGCCCCAGAAGAGCATACGGTCTAGTATAATAAGAACTTCAGAAAAGATGTGGTTAGAAAAACTGAGGAAGGCTTCCTAGAGGAGACGTGGCATTTGAGCTGAGGCTTGAAAGATGGATCATTGCCTGACCTATGGTGGCACAGTGGATAAAGTGTTGACCTGGAATGCTGAAGTCGCCAGTTTGAAGCCCTGGGCTTACTTGGTCAAGGCACATATGGTAGTTGATGCTTCCTGCTCCTCTTTTCTCTGTGTCTCTGTCCCCCACCTCTAAAAAAACAATTTTAAAAAAAAGAAAGATGGATCATTTTTATTCCAAGCCCTCTCTGCTCTCCTAATTATGTTGAAAACTACATAACACCATTATAGAAGTGTTGAACAGAAAAAAACCTCACGCATAATTGCATCCATCTAAGCCCACAACTTTTTTGAATTCCCTTCATGGCTTTGTCCACAAGGCATGCACACATTTACGCATTGCTGCGGACTGAATTGTGTTCCACCAGAATTCATGTTGAAGCCCTAACCCAGAGTGAGTTGGTATTTGGAAAGTGAAGCCTTTGAAATATAGAAAGGGTCACGAGGGTGGGGTGCTCGTGGTGGGATTAGTGCCTTATAAGAAGAGGAAGAGACACCAGAGCTTCCCCTCCTCTGTGTGCATATACTTAGGAAAGGCCAGTGAGAACAGTGGGGAGCTGGTTGTCTGCAACCCAGAGAGTTCTCACCAGGCACAGACTGCCGGCACCTTGATCTTGGACTTGAATCTCCAGAACTGTAAGAAATAAATTTCAGTTATCTCAGCCAACTAGTCTATTGTATTGTTATGGCACCCCAAGCAGAGTATGCAGTCCAAATAATATATTTGATCACGTTTTGTCTTTTAATATAACACTTTATTGCAGCCCTTTTTCACATCACTAAGTGAAATTTATAATGATCACTTCTTTTTTTTTTTAACAATCGAACTTGACTCAAAGGAACCGCTGAGCTAAAGCCAGTCCTGATCACTTTTTTCAAAAAAAGATTTTGTTTATTGTTTTTACAGGGGATAGGTAGCAAGAACTATCAATTCATAGTTGCTTCACTTGAGTTGTTCATTGCTTGCTTGTCGTATGTTCCTTGACCAGGGAAGCCCAGGATTTTAAACCGGTGACCTCAGCATTCCAGGTGGATGCTTTATCCACTGCACCACCACAGGCCAA
Source organism: Saccopteryx bilineata (assembly GCF_036850765.1). NCBI lineage: Eukaryota > Metazoa > Chordata > Mammalia > Chiroptera > Emballonuridae > Saccopteryx > Saccopteryx bilineata. Next base: position 69,493,791 of record NC_089497.1, on the reverse strand, counting down.
GCTATAATGATCACTTTTAATGGCTGTGCAATATGCCATTCAGTGAGTGTACTATGATTTAATTACTCATTCCCTTATTGTTGGATTTTTTGGTTATTTCTTATTTCTAAAGCTATAATGAACATCCTTGAACATGTAGGGCTTTTTACCCCTTTTGGGTTATTTCCTTGGAACAAATAAATTCTCAGAAGTGGAAACACTGGGTCAAAATTTATGAACACTTTTATGGCCCTTGAAACACATTGCCAAATTGCTTTTAAAAGTATAGTTCCAGAATACACTGAAGGCTTTGTTAGGCTAATATGAAAGGTATAGGAATGGAATGGAGGTCCCAATTACAGGAAATAGCCTGTATAAAAATGTATTGACCAGGACAGACTTCTGTGATTTATTCTTGGAATGCCATCACATGGCCAAAACATAGAACTCTATGGCAGATTCTGTTGGTTGGCAAACTCAGTAGCCATTCTTAACCTCCTTCTTTCTTGATATTCTCTCACCATAGAAGGCAAAAACTAGATAATCTGTTTCCCCGCTTCTTTTGCAGCTAAAAGTGGCCATGTGATTCCATTCTCTCCAAAAAGATGTTAGGAAAGGCTCTGAGAAGAATTCCTTCCTTCTTTCCTACTTCCTCCCATCCTCCCATCCTATCTTCTTTCATTCTCTCCTTTCCCCCCTTTTCCTCCCTCCTTCCCTCCCTTCCTTCCCCTCTTTCCTCTACATTTTCAACCAGTTTATTAAATCTTTCAGTTAGCAAGTTGAAATCTTTTGATTTCTTGATTAAAGAGGAAAATGTCATTGGCACCATCTCTCCTTCTTGCCTTGAATGCAGATGTAAATACCTGGAGCTGCAGCAGCCACATTAAGATCATACGGTTGGACATGCATGAGAACAAAAAGCCAACATAGTGAGAATGGCAGAGGGCAAGACAGAAAATCCTTGATAGCACCATTTGAGCAGCTGAGTCAATATCACCAATCATCTACCACTAACTTCTTGTTTTATGGGAGAAATAACCCCTTATTTGATTAAACCCCTGTTAGTCACATTTTCTGTTACTTACAGTCCAGTGCTTCCTAATAGACATAAGACTTCACTGTCATGCCTTGTCTCTCTCAGCACCTGGGATTTAAATTATTTTAAATTGATTGCAGCCAGGAAGGAAGGAAGGGAGGGAGGGGGGAACATTGATCCATTCCTGTATGTGCCCTGACCGGGTATCAAACCGGCAACTTTTGCTCTTTGGACCAATGCAACCAACTGAGCTATTCAGCCAGGCCTTTTTCTTTTCTTTTCTTCTCTTCCCTTTTTTTTTCTTATTTATTGATTTCAGCCAGAGAGGAAGGGGGAGAGAGCGAGACAGAGAGAGACAGGAACACCTGGGATTTATAGTCTAGTCCCATTATATTATAAATTAATAATGTCTCTTGGAACTGGTGACATAGATCTCTGACACTTAATACATTTACTGCCTGCCCATCCCTAGTCTGGGTGGTGTTCCCATCCTAGCTCTGGGTTCTCCTAGCAGAACTCAGTCTGAGGCTTGCTCCTATAGTCTCCGAGCCACCCCACATCCACCCTGTTTTTAGGAGCAGCCTTTAGGTCAGGACCTCGTGTTCTAGGTATACCAGTCACCAGCTCCCTTTGAGGTCTCAAGAAAATCTCAAGCCAAGAGTTTTGGATTCATTTCTGGATCATTCTCTTGCTAGTTGTATGATTTTGGTCAAGTCAATATCTCTGGACAACAGTCTTCTCATCTGTAAAATAGGGGTGATCATGCTGTTGGCAAGATTTAGAACAGCAAATCTGGTAACATGGTGGGAGCCCAAGAATGGTTTTTTATTTGAAAACAAGTGAGAATCAGAGAGGAGCAACAAGGAGCCCCATTTCCTCATGGAAACCAACCAGGGATGGAGTCAGTGTACCAAGTTACATCAAGGTGGGTTTCAGTAGCTGTGTGGCTTCCTGCAGAGATCTGGTGCTGGGAGTGATGCACGTTCTTCCCTCGTCACTGAGAATGGCACCTATAGCTGGCCACACGGCAGCAGGGCCACATGCTGCAACAGGCCTTCAAGGGAAGGAAGGAGCCTCTGCTTCTGAGCCACGGCACCCGCATGGCCTGCTGAGACGCGGAAGCTGGCGAAGTCGGTGTGTTGTCCTCAGGCCCCTGGGCTACAGCAGGGGTTGGGGGGCCCTGCATCCCTGTATGTGCCCAGAATCAGTTCACACTACTCGCCTCCCTTGCACAAAGTTGCAAAACAAATTCAGGTCTCTCTTATACTTTCCTAGCTGACAATTCAAGGGCTACCTGCTCCAGGCCAAAATTGGGGCATGTGCTCTGTCAAAGCATTCTTTCCATGGCTGAATGTACTTATTGAAAAGTTATTTTTTTCTTTTTTTTTTTTAATTTTTAGCTTTTTAATACGGCTCAGCGTGTGTGGTTCATTTCAGCTCCTTCACTGCCAAACCTGGGGGCAGGGACTGCTTCAGTCTCTCTGCTTTCTCTTCGTCTGTGATGACCAAGGTATAAAGGCATCTGCTGCACCAGACTTTAAAATCACATTACCCTTATTTTCCTTTTCTTTTTTGTTTTCTTACAGGGACAGAAAGTCAGAGAGAGGGATAGATAGGGGCAGACAGAAAGGGAGAGAGATGAAAAGCATCAATCATTAGTTTTTCATTGCAACACCTTAGTTCATTGATTGCTTTCTCATATGTGCCTTGACCATGGGGCTACAGCAGACCGAGTGACCCCTTGCTCAAGCCAGCGACCTTGGGTCCAAGCTGGTGAGCCTTGCTCAAACCAGATGAGCCCACACTCCAGCTGGGGACCTTGGGGTCTTGAACCTGGGTCCTCTGCATCCCAGTCCGACACTCTATCCACTGCACCACCACCTGGTCAGGCTACCCTTACTTTTCTTGATCTTGATAGATTTGGCATCCTTTTGTCTGGCTGTGAGCAGGAAGTCCTTGATTTCTTCAATGTCACAAGGCATAGCTGTGTGCGGAGAGCAGGCGGCCGGCACAATGAGCGGCAAGACGCAGAGAACTGGAAAGTTCTTATCGAGGAATAAAAACAAACTTCCAGAGGTGTAATGAGTCACCCTAATTAGAAGGAACACAAAATGTGCAAACGGAGCTGTCCTGAGGACACACTAATGACATCAGGACAGGTTTCCTTCTCAACAGCTGAGAGGTTGAAGTCCTGGGCTCAGGGGCGGAAGTGAGGAGGTGGACAGGGTGGCCATGGGCAGAGGTTACTTGCTTTGAACAAATTCTCCAGACAGTTTTTAAAAGCATGATGATTAGTGAAACCAGAATGAAAAGATGTAAATGGATGTAGTGTGAAAGCAAACCCAGGGGTCACAGAGAGCAGCTGATCAAAGGGTTGGCATTATCATTTTATTCACTCACTCCCTTATGCCCTCTCCCCAACTGGCCAGCCGTGTAGGTCCTGTACCCAACCCAACCCAGCCCCAGATTTCCTGTGTAATTGTCCACCCCAGACTGGCCCATGCACTGGGGGAGACCAGGTTCCGACTCCCTGTACACAGTTTCCATCTACCTTTAAAGTCACCCATAGCCTAAGGGAGGGAGAGAAGGGTGTAAGGCCCAGGACAAGGAGTCTCCGCCATCCCAGAATAAAGGTGGGTTTCCTATTAAGTCTGGTCACCATCACCCCTGCCCCAGGGGACACACAACTTACTTCCCCAGTTTCCTCCACTCACCGTGTGAGAAAGCACTGTGCTTGGATGGCAGAGACCAACATTCTGATTCTGACTGGGTCCCAGTATCCCATTGAAAGGAGCCAGTTGGGAGACAGGGGAAGCAAAATCTTGTCCTGCATCTTCCTGTGTGACCTCGGTCAAGGTAGTTAATCTCACTGAGCATCAATTTACTTATCTGTAATAAAGACCTCACAACCTCTCCCTTATAGGCCTGGTCATATGCAGAGCACCTACAGTGCGTCCGTAAAGTCATGGTGCACTTTTGACCGTTCGCAGGAAAGCAACAAAAGACGATAGAAATGTGAAATCTGCACCAAATAAAAGGAAAACCCTCCCAGTTTCTGTAGGATGATGTGGCAGCATGTGCGCATGCGCAGATGATGATGTAACACCGTGTACACAGTGGAGCAGCCCACGGCCATGCCAGTCGAGATGTGGACGGTACAGAGGAAAGTTCAGTGTGTTCTGTGGCTCGTTAACTTCGAATCCGTGACCAAAGTGCAACGTGAATATTGACGCGTTTATAATGAAGCGCCACCACATAGGAATAACATTACTTGGTGGGATAAGCAGTTGAAGGAAACCGGCAGTTTGGTGGAGAAACCCCGTTCTGATAGACCATCAGTCAGTGATGAGTCTGTAGAGGCTATACGGGATAGCTACCTAAGGAGCCCTAAAAAATATGTGCGTGAGCCCACATCGAACTGCACTGAATAGGTATGAAACTGGGAGAGTTTTCCTTTTATTTGGTGCAGATTTCACATTTCTATCATATTTTGTTGCTTTCCTGTGACCGGTCAAAAGTGCACCATGACTTCACGGACACACTGTATTTTATTGTCCTGCACATAGTAGGTCATTGATAAATAGTGACTCTTAGTATATAAAAGCCATTAAGACATATAAAAGTGTAAGGGATACCAACATTAATAATAATCATCCCGTTTTCCTTGTTCCTCCAGGCAGAGGAGGCGAAGAGAGAGAACTATATTTTACAGCTATTTCAGCCCTGATGCCTGACTTCTCATGGGGCTCCTTGCATTGCTCTTAGGCAGATGGGGTCTAGCTAATTTCCATGGCAACTTTCCTCTTCCCCAAGTCCGTTCAGACCCACAGATCTGGTATGACCCTGTCTTAGGGGGCTAAGGTGTCACTCCCGCCCACGCCATAGCAGTCAGGGCCGAGAGCAGGGGTTTCCCTCCCTGCAGCCGCCAGCCCTTGCCACTCCTTGTGAGAGCCCCAGGAAGCTCTCCCTCCAGCTTTTCCAGCTCCCACACTCCTGTGTGCGACCCCTTCTCACCCCTCCTCTGCCCCACTCAGCCTGCTCAAGAGCAATGGCAGCAGTGTACGTGGTGGAAGGGGAGACTCAGAGGAAAGCCTGCTTGCTCTACTTGTCTGCCCTGTCACCACATGCACCAGGGCTGGGCAGGTGGAACCCCTGCTAGATGTCCGCAGCCTGGGCTAGCCTCGCAGTCGGGTCCTCCTCCCTCCTCCCAACTCCTCCAGCCTGTGGGGATGGGGGCTGAAAGGGCGATCTTAATTTCTCCTGCTTCTCAGCACAGCTGGGAGAACCAGCAGGCAAGGGCAAGAGGAGGTGAAAGGCCAGGGGCCTAATCTACAAGCCACCCAGCCACCAGAGCCCAGCTTCCCTCCTAACAAGCCGTGCAGCAAGCAAATTATCTTTGTTGTTCCTGGGAAATCTGCAAGTACTTACCCGTGTAATTAGCATCTGTGCCTTGTGCCGGCAGTTCAGGTGAACAGGCCACGGCTATCCGGTGCCAGGCCGCCTGTAATCAAAACCAAAGCAGCCGCCAGGGTGCTCTCCAGCAAAGACGATGTCAAACTCAATCACCTGGGATGGCGTCCCCAAGAGCCAGTGCACACAGGGTCCTCAGTAGCTCTGAAATGCAAGAAAGGGATGGGTGGGAGGCCAGTGTTTCCACAAACCACCCCAGCACTCTGAAGGTGGGTCAAATAGAAGGCCTAGGGCCTGACCCACTGATGCAAAGGCTCTGGGCCAAGGTATCTGCACTTTAAGCAGCTTCCCAGGTGACTCTGATGCATAGCCCCAGCTTGGTAAGCACCGGATGTTCTCCGAGATCCCTTGGGTTGGCAGAGTAGTAATAGTGATAAGTATCATTTATAGGCATACCTCATTTTATTGAGCTTTGCTTTATTGTGCTTTACAGATGTTGCATTTTATTTTTTACAAATTGCAGGCAAGACTATGCACCAGCAAAAAGATTGTGATTAATTTTATTGTAGTGGTCTGGAAGCAAACCTGTGATATCCCCTAAGTATGCCTGTATCAAGTGCCTACTAGGTGCAGGGGCTTTACTTGTGTGTAAATCCGTCATTTCGTTGAAAGGTATGAATGTACCCTTTTAAAAGAGAATAACTGGCTTGGCTAGAGTCTCAGAGTGGCAGGGCTGAGAGTCTAACTGAGGTATGTCTTTCTCCAAACCTTGTTCAGAGACCCTCTCGAGTTAGTTCCCACCTGAAGCTATCTGTCCCGTGCCATGTGGAGGCAGGCTAAGGGTGTCTCCCCAACATTGCACATGGAGTGGCAGCTCCCTCTCTCAGCGGGGACAGCAAAGGTAGACACAAGAAGCTCCTGAGTGTCTTGTTCCTGCCCGATAGGGGAAGCTGTTTTCTGCTCCCTGCTCAAAGCAGGGAATAACACACAGCTCCCATTCTTTCACTGGGACAGAAGGCGGCCCCTATGTAGAGCAGGAAGGACAGGCCAGATCGGACAAACAGGCAGGCTATAGGAACAGGACTGAGAGCAGGGGCTCAGCAGCAAGCCCAGGAGGGAGGCGCTGCTCCCTTTGACAGCAGGAGGTGGCTAGGGCTGCTCTCCTGAATACCGATGACAGAGATTGCATTTAAATAAACCTCGACTGTGTACACCCTTGGAGACTGAGGGTCCAGTCCAGACTCTGGGGCAGCCAGCGTGGAACTGGAGAGGAGGGAGCGGTGGTGAGGAGCAGCGGGTTGCATGGAGATGTACGGTGTATGCAGACGTTGACTCCAGCCTGGATAGCACAGAGGCTGGGTTTTCATCAGTTCCTTAGTGAGGAGGAAATTGAAAATTAATATCAATATCCCACTGAGTAGTGTCCATAGTTTCCATATGTAATCATGCTTGGCTTAGCTAGGTAGTAAAATGTTTATGATTTTCTTTCCAAGGTTGAGTTTAGTCATTCTCAACGAACCATTTAGTTGGCTTCAGGAAGTCCTGCATTAAAGAACCCCTCTAGGTGATGCTATAGATGGATAGATACCTGGCTAGGTAGACCCTCCTGGCTGTTAAAGTGAAGGCTTGGGGCCCAGACTGCACAAGTCTCAGGAAGTCATCCTCCCAGACAGCTGTTTTGACAAGGCTGGGGCGCCACACGTTACACGAAGCACTGGCTTGGCAATGAATGAACAAGACTGTTTTGAAGACATTTTATGGCATTTGTGACTCATATACAGGTATTCAAATAGTATGCCCCTACCTCCGGCGTGTTTTCGGTAAGTCGAGGCATTGCTGCACTGCCAGCTCGCTCCTGGAACGGAGCTAGGTAGATGTGGTCATCACGGTCAGGCAAACTCTGGTGCTTCTTCCTGCTCCATCCTGGAAAAGGCAAGAAGTGCAGCAGCCTCTTGGCGCCTACCCTGATCTTTAGCTCACTCTACACTAGAAACGCGGAGACAGACTTAAAGACTAATGCGCACAAGCCCCTCACCATCTGCCGGGATCTGGAAGCAATGAGGGTGGTTGGGCAGGCTGAGGGCCTGAGGACCCTAGCTCATCATCTGTCTGCACACACACTCACACACACACATGCATGTGCCTGCACATACCTGCTCACACAGAGACATAAACATTTATATACACACATACTTACACACAGACACACAGGCAGACACATCTTCACTCACACAGACCCATGAACAGACTACACACACCAGATAGACATGTACACAACTGATACACAAAGAGACACATTCTAAAACACAGACTCATGCATGTATACAGATACTAACATACTTATACAAGACACACCCGTACCTTGCCACACACAGACTCCGTACTCTCAGACATACCCATGAGCACACACACAGCCCTTCTCAGTTGCCCTTTGGACAAGAGAAGTCAGTGTCTGACCCGCCATGTGTGGAATGCCTAGTGGTTGCAGGCGGGGTGAGGTCTCCTGCCAGCCCCCCCCCCTGCTGCCCTCGTCAGGGCCACTGACAAATGTCCTGAGGGTGACCGCACACTCTGCCCGGCCTCCCTGTCTGTCTGATCCTCTCTCCCACACACCAGCAGCCTCTCTCACAATAGCATGGTATCCCCCACACACAGCTTTTAAAACACACTAGCACACACACAAGCACACAGAGCGTGCTCTCTCTCTCTCTCTTTGTCACATCTCACTGTCACACGAGGCTGCTCTGTCTCCAGCCTCTTTTAGTCACATCCACGCCATTTGCTTGTCAGCTTGCCCTCACCCCGCCCCCAGCTTTGGTCTTGTCTCGTGTACAAATATACACAGTCCCATGCATACACCCTGTATCTGTCTGTCTCCCACACGCATGAAACAACTTGAGCCATGGCAAGTAGGAGAGGGTGTCAGGCCTGATGGAAGCTGTTACTCTTAGCCTTGTCACTAAACACTTCCACCCCTCCCCGCTCAGTCCCTGCCCTGCCCACCACCCTCCCCACTAGACAGCGACAGAGCCGGACCTGAGGCCAGTCTAATTCCCCATCTGTGGAGAAAGAGGGGAGGCAGTAGGGGATCACAGCCCAGCACTGAGAAGGAGGAGAAAATGGGATTATTTTTGTTGCCCCCACCACCCGACTCTGCCTCCAGCTGCTCAGAGAGCAGTTGTGTGGGGAATGATGGAAGGGAGGGAATTTGCATTCGAAAATACTTGTTGGTTGGTCTGAAACATTTGTTGCCATTGCTGATCCAATTCTGTGCGTGCGTGCGTGCGTGCGTGCGTGTGTGTGTGTGTGTGTGTGTGTGTGTAGGGTGCAGGCATCTGGGGGCATGAATGAAGACACTGAGGAGGCAAGACTCAGGAGAGGGTATTAGGCAATGTCTTTACTAAGCATTTAAATTTTTTTTAATTGATTTTTTTTTTTAGAGAAAGAGAAAGGAAGAGAGAGAGAGAAAAACATCAATTTGTTGTTCCACTTATTTATGCATTCATTGGCTGACTTTTTTTTTTTTGAGAGAGAGAGACAGGAAGGGAGAGAGAGGGAGAGAGATGAGAAGCAATAGTTCATAGACATGGCACTTTAGTTGTTCATTGATTGCTTCTCATATGTGCCTTGACTGGGGGCTCTAGCCAGTGAACTTGGGCTTCAAACCAGTGACCATGGGATCATGTCGATGATCCCACACTGAAGCCAGTGACCCTATGCTCAAGCAGGATGAGACTGCACTCAAGCCGGCAATTTTGGGGTTTTGAACCTGGGACCTTAGTGTCCCAGACTGACACTCTATCCATTGTGCCACCACCAGTCAGGTTCACTGGTTGATTCTTGTATATGCCCTGACCAGGGAATGAACTCACAACTTTGGCATATTGGGATGATGCTCTAACCAACTGAGCTACCCAGCTAGGACCCCTAAGTCATTTCTTACCCTTTTTGGCTTTGAAGCTGGAACTGGCCATAAGTATATCAGACCCCCAAATGAACTTTTGCTCAGCCGGGGACTGTCAGCTCCCAGAACTTACGGTGCCACTGGGCTCTCTCTAGGCCTGCAGCTGCCAGGAGTTCAAGTAGCAGAGGTGGCGAGGGTGGCAGAGGGAGGAGTTCTATCCCCAGAAAGTCCAACAGATATTTCAAACCCAAAGGTCTCGGTCTTTTCTTCTAAATATCTCCTCCTCCTGGCCCTGGACAGGTGGCTCAGTTGGTTAGAGTATTGTCCCGATTTGCCAAGATTACAGGTTCAATCCCTGTCAGGGCACGTACAAGAATCAAACTATAAATGCATAAGTAAGTAGAACAACAAATTAATGTTTCTGTCTCTGAAAACAAAACAAAACAAAACATCTCCTCCTCCTTGTGTTCCCTAAGCCGGACACTTCAGATGTCCCCAACTTCCTCCTGACCTCTCACCCCTTTCTGGCTGGGTTTCAAATACTCTATCTCAGAAGGTGCCCTCCCAGAGTTGTCTTGCCTCCGTCTGTCTCATGAGTGCAGCCCGGCCAGCCCTTCTTTAGCTCTGGCCAGGACTGTCGCAGTGGCTGGGAGCTCGTCTCCCCACTCTCAGTCTCCCTTCCTGCCATTCCATCTTTCAAATAGCTGCCAATGATTTTTTAAAAAAACATAAGTAAAACCTGACCTTTCACTCTCTTGTTCAAAACTCTTCCCTGCAGCCGGCAGATAGCCCCCTAGGGCGGCCCAAGCAGCTCCTGGTCCCTCTCCCTGTCCCCGGCACTGCTCTGTCCTCACCGCGCAGAGCCAGCACTTCCGGGAGCACAGCAGGCCTGTGTGCCTTCTGCCTCGGCACCTTGAGGTTCCTTTGCTTGAAATGCCTTTTCCCTCTCTTCCACCTTAGGAATTAGAAACCAACTCAGCTGTCATTGTCCCTTATGAAAAGGTATGCCTCTCCCCACCTACCACTGTGTGGGTAGTTTTTAATCTTCTCTCTGCTCTGGTGCTTACACAGACCTTAATTCCTGCCCTTAAGCCAGTGCCCGTGGAGGGTCCCTCACTGACCCCTACCTCCCTGCCTTTGCTGGTTCAAGTCCCCCCCTTGGGTCCCGCCCTGCTTCTCTGTTTGACTCAGTCCCGGTTAGCTCGAGCCTAACCTTTCTCTGTGACATACACTTCAGTCTCCCTTCCTCTGGGATTTTCCGGTCTGTGGCCAACACTGGGCCCTGGATACCTTTCTCTTAAATACTTTAAAATTTTTTCAATTACAGCTGACATACATTATTATTTCAGTTTCTGGTGTACGCCCCACTGATTAGACATTACAAACTTACTAAGTCCCGAGAAATCTTTCACCCACCTGGGCCCCTGTGTTGTCCACACTGCTCTCCCATATGGTGTGTGGTCACCCGAGCTGGCCTGTGAGCTCCTGACTCTCCTGACGGATATTGGGGTGGAGTTGCTGTCACAGTGCCCCCATGGAGCTCGGAGGTGCTGGCTTACAGCCAGGGCTCAGGTTCTTTGGGGGCTCGGAGTGAGGGCACTGAGTTTAAAGTCCGGGAGAGGGAAGGGAAAGGGAGAAAGGAGCTCTCAGCAGGTGCTGAGTGCGCACAGGTTTAGCCCCTGGGACTCCTGTGCACAGAGCAAGGCTGGGGACACAAAGCCTGGTCTCACTTGGCAGTTGTTGGCAAAGCCTGTCCCCAGCAGTGTTGACAGAGGTCGGGGCCACTGGGCAGGCTCTTGCTCTGACATTGGCCTGCTGAGTGTGCAGGAGAGGGGGGTGCTCAGAATGGGAGAAGCAGAGATAGGGTAGCAGAGAGGCCGACTGGGAGAAAGCCAGCGATAGAGACCGAGAGGCCCAGGTTATGAGGGTGACAGAGACATGGTGACAGAGAAAGGGACAGATAGAAAGAGAGAAGATAGAGACACGATGCCAAAAGAGAGACCGACAATTCAGAGACAGACTGAGGTACTTAGAGACACACACAAAGATATAAATGAAGTCATAAAAAGGAAGAGAAAGTCAGAGAGAGACAGGTAGAAAAGGAGACAAAAAGGAAGGTAGGCAAAAAGGATAGGAGACGCAGAGAGGGGAGAGAGGCCAGATGTCAGGAAAGAGAGCGAGGCAGAGAGATAGGGAGAAAAAGACAGGCACATGGGCGTGGGAGATCTCGAGGGAAGCTTGACAAACACGTGCCTGCACACAGGCTGAGGAAGCCAGGAGAGCCCTTGCAAAGACAGGCAAGGTGTCAGGGGGGACAGGCTCATGAGGGTCAGGGCAGACCTGGGGTGGGGCAGGAGGAGGCCAGGCTCTGGCAGCTGGATCCTCTCCTTGGCTGTAAACTCGGGGAGTGCAGGATGGTCAGGGGACAGTCTGAAGGCAGGGCTGTGTGGAAGGGTTCTGCGGGGTCAAAGGAGAGCCTGCTGCAGCCTTTCAGCATCTGGAGCCACTCCCGCGGGAGCGCCAGGAGAGGGGCCCAGACCTGGAAATAGCAGGTGGTGAGAGGCCCATGCCCAAGCCATGCCTAGAAACAGGCCAGGCCAGCTGCTCCCGGGTCCAGAGGGGCTTCCTGCACATGAAGCCTCTCAGCTCAGCAGAAGAGCTGCTGGCAAACCACAGGGCTGAACCCATGGGAGACCCCCGCACGGACAGGGTCCTGCTCTGTGCCCGAGCCCCAGGTCGACCCCACAGGGCCTTGGCAACTCATTTCATTGTCCCACCACCCAACACAGAGAGCCTGTTGGAAGTCCCTCCTGCTGTCTAATTCAGATGCCTCCCACTACAAGTGCAGCCAACTCAACTCTTTAGGAGTTTAGAAAAAACACACAAAAAAACTCCACCGAAATCTGAAATGCCACAGAGTGCTCAGACAAAGACCCCTTTCTGTACAGGTCCACTCCTCCTGCACCTCTCTCCCCCCTTCACGCCCTCCCTTACTGCAGGCTAAATTGGCAGTGGAGAGGTTTTGAGTCAACAAATGCAGTGGGCTGAGGAAGGGAGCTCTGAAGGGGATTTCTGTCTGGGAGACGTTTGCTGACAGCAGTTACTGTGACAACAAGGAGAGCCTGCAGCAGCCCCGCCAGCAGCCCCTGCCTCCTGCCTGCTGTCCCCTGCCCATTGCTCACTCTCCCTACAGCTCCTGCCCCAGTGCATTCACTTACTCATTCATTCATTCGTCATTTACTCAACTTAGCGATCTCTGAACACCAACCATGTGTCTAGCATCTGTTTGGCATTTTTGTGCAGGGGTGGGCAAAAGTAGGTTAACAGTTGTGAATATTCAAGAGTTTACTTTTGTATTGTCATTTATTAATTGTCATGTTTTCTAGCTGAACTGTAAACCCACTTTCGCCCACTCTGGTTTTGAGTACTTCATTCAGCCCTCATGGCCACCAGTAAGTTATCCATTATTCTGCCTTTAACAATGTAGAGAGCTGAAACCCAGTACACTGATGAGACTTGCCCAAAGTCCCACAAGATGATAGAAATGGAATTTGAACCCAAGAGTTGGTGTTGAGATTAGAATTCAGGTCTGTCTGGTTTCCCAGATCAGTATGTAGACCGATGGCCAGTGCTAGGAAGCCAAGGACCAGGTAGTGAGCTCCATGAGAGCTGAGACTCCACCATCCTTAGCTGTGCATCCCTACAATTGTCTCAGGGCTGGCACACAGTAGGTGTTTGTGGCATGAATGTTAACTTATCAAGGGGAGTGTAGGGGTCAGTGCAGTTGGGGGCTTTCAGAAGAGAAGGCCTTCTACTTGGAAGAAGCTGTACCTGGATTCTGCAATCCAAGTCCTCAAGGGCACCTGTGGAGTACCAGGCACTGTGTTAGGACCTCTAAATACAATTTAAAAGATTAAAAGAATACATCTGTCTTTTGCCCTGAAGAAAGTATTTGTTTAGATGGGGAGATGAATACATAAACAGATAGAGGTGGAGGTGCTAGAGATATAAGTACTGAGTGCTGTGGGAATCCGGTGGAGTGGGACCTAAATGTAAGGAGCAAAACAATAAAGCTGTTAACAAAGCAGTAAAGACAACTTAGAAAAATATCTCCATGACCTCAGGGTAGGGAGAGATTTTTGAAACAACACATAAAAATAATGCTAGCCGTAAGGGAGACGTTCTGTCCTTCAAAAGACACCATTAAGAGAGTAACAAGGGAAGTCAGGGTGGGAAGAGATTTTGCAACACATACAACCAACAAATGGCTCATCGCCAGAATGTGTAAAGATTTTGCAAATGTGGATGCAGGAGACTGAAAACCCAATGGGAAAATTGGACCAAGGAATTGAATATGCAGAAATCTAAATGGCCAAAAACATATGACAAGGTGCATGACCTGATTGGTAATCAAGGAAATGTTAATTAACATCCCAATGAGATTTTCCTATATACTCATCAGATTAGCAAAAGTATAAAAGTGTGATAAAAACCAAGTATTGGTGAAGATGTGGAACAAGAGTCCTCAAATACCTCTTTGGAAGCAGCCCATCAGTATCCGTATAGTCAAGTCCAAGATACTCGCTTCCCAAAGGTGAATTCTCATACGACAATGTTCATGGCAGCTGTTGTTCATGAAGGCCTCGAACTGGAACTAATAGATATTGTAGATTGGGTAAACTGAGGACACGGAAACAGAGAGGAGGACAATTCTACCTGAGGGGCTGGGCACCTGGGAAGGTGACCTCTGCATTTGTTCTTGGAGAATGAATTTCCTAGGTAAGAAAGAGGGAATGAATATAGATAAAAGTGAAGTGGTTACCAGGGAGAAGGGGGTGAGGGTGAGGGTAGTAAAAAAAAAACAGGAAGGAAGGAAGGAAGGAAGGAAGGAAGGAAGGAAGGAAGGAAGGAAGGAAGGAAGGAAAGGAGGGAGGGAGGGAGGGAGGGAGGGAGGGAAGAAGCAGGCATTACAGACAGAAGGACTGGCAAATGGCCAGGCATGGGGTCTGAGCAGTTCCTGCTTGTCCTGGAGGCAGTTGGGTTGGGGGTGTCACAGAGAGAGGGACAGGAAAGGAGAACAGAGAGGGGTTCAGACTTGTAGAGTGTGAAGGCCTTTGTGGGCCACTGTAGGAAGTTTGACTTAAATACAAAAGTGGGAGAGAGTCAGGGGCAAGGAGCAGTTAGAAGTGAGTTCAGTTAGAGGCTATTGTAACAGACAAGCAGCTTGATGGAAGGTAGAGAGCAAATTTGGGAATCAGTCACCTCTGAGACAGAATAGATAAGATGTAGGGATTGGGCATGGGGAGGAGGACGGGAAGGAGCTGAGGCAACTCCCAGGTTTCCAGCTTGGGGGGGGGGTCCTGTTTAGGCTGTAACTGGACATCCAGAGACTGAAGGAGGGAGGGAGAGGTCAGAGGGAGGAACTACGAGGCCTCGTTGGAAACGTGCTGCTTTGGTGCTTCCTACAAGATGGACAAGTAAACATCCAGGACATCAGGACAAGCTTGGACATGGAGCCACAGATATCAAAGTTACTAGAGCAAGAAATGATGGGTTTAGATGAGAAAATTTGGGGAGCAGGTGCAGAGTAAGGCCAGAAGTCATAGATGGAGCCCTGGGAATCAGAGGTAGTGGGCAGAAAAGAAGTAAGTGGAAGAAACAGAGAAAAGATGGTCAGAAAGTAAGAGGAGATCTGGAAGAGGGTCACGGTATCACAGCAGCTAAGAAATGAAGGAGTATCACAGGGCTGGGTGGCCTGTGGAGTGCAAACAGGGTATTGGAACTCAGGGGGATTGGATTGGTAATAGCAGAGAGGAGATGAGGGAAACTGGGGGAGTTGTGGTCTAAAAGTCTTTATTTTCTCTGTCAGTTATACTTGAAGGAGAAAGCAGACCAGAAGCCTGAAAGGGTGGTAAAGGGCTAGAACAGGAGCTGACCACCAGAGACCCAGTGGCCTGGAGGGCCAGGCTGACGTCAGAGACCATAAATCTGGAGTGGCACTAGTTTGCATGGTTGGGTGATTTTCCTATGCCTTCTTGTAGCCTGGGAATCATGATGGGGAAAGCAGACGACGGGAATCCTCCAGGGCTGGGAAAGGCAGGATGAGGGGGTGTGGGAATCGAGGTGCCAGGGAGAATGAATGATGTGGCCAATCACAGGCAGGTCGATAGGGGAGGAAGTGGAGCCAGGAAGGGGCTGACAGCCTGGCAGAGTGCCTTGTCCAAAGCCAGCACTCCAGTCCCTTAGCTGAATGAGCAAGATAGAATGGGAGAATTGGAAAAATCTCTGTGAAAGCAGACCCGGTTTTATTTTTTAATTTTTTAATTTTTATTTTATTTATTTATTTATTTATTTATTTATTTTATTTTTTTCTTTTTCTGAAGCTGGAAACGGGGAGAGACAGTCAGACAGACTCCTGCATGCGCCCGACCCAGAATCCACCCGGCACGCCCACCAGGGGCGATGCTCTGCCCACCAGGGGGCGATGCTCTGCCCCTCCCGGGCGTCGCTCTGCTGCGACCAGAGCCACTCTAGCGCCTGAGGCAGAGGCCAAGGAGCCATCCCCAGCGCCCGGGCCATCTTTGCTCCAATGGAGCCTTGGCTGCGGGAGGGGAAGAGAGAGACAGAGAGGAAGGAGGAGGGGGTGGAGAAGCAGATGGGCGCTTCTCCTATGTGCCCTGGCCGGGAATCGAACCTGGGTCCCCCACACGCCAGGCCGACTGCTGAGCCAACCGGCCAGGGCGAGACCCGGTTTTATGAGAGGAAAGCAAAAAAAGTTGTGGCTCAAGAGTTCAGGATTTTACAGAAGACATTCCAGGCAGTATGTGGTAGCTGAAGCGGAAAGAACAAGGTCATTGAAGATGGGGAGGTGGAGAATCCAAGAAGTGAAGATGGTGGGTTGTCCATATGGACATTGAAGGTACCCAAGATGATGGCTGGGGTTGGGATACAGAGAAAGATCATGAGCCTGGTGCCCAAGTCCTCAAAAGATGCTGAATGACCTATGGGTGAGTATGTGACATTGGCTAGGTTAGGTACAGAGTATAATGGCTGGCTGGTGGGAACTGGAGGTCTGATTTTGAGTGAGAGAGAGAATGGAATGTACTCAGGTGGCAGAGGGCGGTATGAGAATGCTGACTCTCTCCAGCCGGGCCAGGTGCCACCTCCCGCAGGTTCCCGAGCACTCTCTTTTAGGCCTTCATTGTTCTTCGAGTCTGACTCTACTTAACCCTTGAGTACGCACAACCACAATAAATGCTTTTCTCCCCTTAAAATCATAGGGCAAGACTATTCCATGAATGGATGTGGCCCGTATACATTGTGGACCCAAAATAGTCTGAGTAACAGATCGTGGGTGTGGGACAAAGAGGCCTGGTCTTCAGCTTGGGATGGTGAAGTGCGGGGCTGTTCGGAGCAGTCATGCTGTCCTCCGGCCTTCTCTGCCCCTCGCCCATCTCCCTGGGACACGCAAAGCTTCCTACCCTTCAACCTCCACCTTGAAAATTAAGCCAACACAAAGAGATGGCGAGAGTCAGGGTATGACTAAGGCATAAGGCTCACTGTCTTAAATATCTACCCCTTCACCATTCTCAAAATCTGCTCAGCCTTCAAGGCCCAGACAAGATGTCACCTCTTTTCTGATCTCCCCTTCTCAATATCAATTTTTTGATAGCAAGATTCTTGGTCCCTCCATTTGGTGCTTGTTTCCTGCCAGTCTTAAAGTTGGGTCATTAAGACTAAGGGTCTGTATTTTCTATAAGACTTCACCCTTGATGACCTCTGAAGGGGCCGCGGAGACAAATAAGACGTGGTCTCTGTGGGTAGGAGTTTGCATTCTGATGGTTATTATGTGAGTGAATTTGATTAATTTCCAAACCTGAAGGGTTAGGCTTCCCAAAGGCCAGTGTGTCCCCAGGGAGAGGGGATAGGAACCACCTGGAGAACATTTCAAAATTATGGAGGCCACACCCAAGCATCCTGATGTAGCTGGTGGGGGAAAGGGTTAGGATGTCTGAGTTTTAGAAACCTCAGGGGTTCTGAATCTTACTGTTAGTTGAGAATCACTATTGGGGAAATAAATTAAGTGCATTGGGGACTAACAAAGTAAGAAAAGAAAACCCAAACGCGTGCTGTTCATATGATGGTCATACAAATGACAGCCATTTACAGCCCTGCTTACAACCAAAAACTCATCCCTGTGAGGCACAATAACAACTGGGCATGTCATTAGAAATGTCAGCTCAATTTTTGTAGGAGACATTAGATTATAACCATAGACATCTCAGGACTGGCTAGGTTGGCATATACTGTTCAGGCACCAAGTGCTAATCATCATCTTTCTCTCACTGTCTCTCCCCTCTTTTGTCTTTGAATCTTTTGGGTTCTGGAGCTAGATACCCAGAAAGAAGGAAATTAATGCATGCTGAGTATCTATCATATGCCAGGCACTTTGAAGTATATATTTATTTCATTTAATCTTCAAAACTTCCCTGTGTTGAGAAGTAGTGAAGAAAAAAACAGTTTAGAACAGTGAGCTCTGCTGACCCAGGCTCAAGTAGCTCACTAGTGTGAACCTGGGACAGTTTCTTACCCTCCACAGCCTCAGGATCCTTATCTGTAAAATGAAGCTAAGACGATTTACCTCATCAGGCACGTGATAAATGTTTAATACTTTATAGTTATTCATCGCTATCACCCCCACTTTGTAGATGAATAAACTGAAGCCCAGTTGTAAGTAGGTATAGATATTTGCACTCAAGTCTGCCGGATGGTCTAGGGTAGGCTCTTTCTTCTATGGCTTCACCCCCAGGCAGCCTGGCCTTGGTGTGTGTGTGCCATGGGCACCCTGGCAGAGGCTGTGGACCTTCCCTGGGGGCTGGGGTTGGGGGAACACCTGTGGCCATTAGGTTTGCCTTTTATGAGCCTCTTCTACCACTGGTCCCTCCCCCCAAGTCTGCAGCACATTGACGCTCTTCCTGTTTGCTTCCTAGCAGATGGTGCTGGAATCTCTCTACACCAACTCCCATTCATAAATCACTGCCTTTCCCTTGGTACTGGGCGACTCTTCTAATTACAGTGGGGGAGGTGTGTATACATGGGTGTGTGTGTTTGAAGAGACATAGAGACTGCTGGCCAGAAGCTGCCACCTCTTTTTATTGGGGATTCAGCCTCTTTCCTCACCAGTTCTCCCAGCCCACCCTGCTTTAAGAGGGAAGTCTGGGGTCCTGGCCTGAGGAAGGAGGCCTTGCTGGTGGCGTTCCTACTTCATGTGGCACTCCCCCCAGCCCCACCAGAAGAAACCAGGCAGCCATTCTTAACTCCACACTTTCTGGCTCCAGGGTCTCTGCATGGTGGTAGGGCAAGGGGGGTGCATACTATTAACAGAGACCCTAAAGTGTCCCTGGTGCCCTGATGAGTACTTGAGAGGTTGTAAGGGGAGAGGAGTGGTTGGAGATAGGGATGGAGACCTGGTCCCAATCAAGTCAACTCTTATCTGCCTGGTGAGACTGACCGGAGGGGTGGGGAAGAGAATGACAAGCTGAGGGACGTCAGGCTGGGGACCCTTGCTGGGCACTTAAGCTAGACTCCAGAGCTCTCTGGGCCCCTTCCTGACCAAATATACCTGAGTGTGCAAGTAAGTTTGGATTTGGTTGTGGATCTGGGGGGTGTAGTGCTTGTTGTGTGAGGATGAATGGGCTTGTGTGGGTGGGGTAGGGCCTGGAGCCTGTGTGTTGAGGTAAATAAGAGCATCTTGGCGGATGTCTGTGTTTAGGGTGTGAGAAGAGGGGCTTAATTTGTGTCGAGTCTCAGGTGACAGGTATGAGGCATGGCTGTTGCCTGTTTACCACTGCGTGGATGTGTTTGGGACAGTGTGACACTGGCTGCGAGAGTGCACTGTGTGTGTGGTCCCGTCCCCTCCACCCCCTCCATTCTGAGCCCCTGACTCTGAAGGTGTGTCCAGAGGTTCCGATTCTTCCCACTAGCCCCTGGGCTCCACTTACAATCTGAGGCGGAAGTTCACCATGAGGGGTGGGGGTGGGAGGGGACAAGGGCACCCTCTCCTGTTAGCCTGAAGGCATTTCTGTCCCCACATCTCCACCTCAGAACAGTGGCCGCCCTGCAGGCTCACGACTGACCTTCGGTGTCTTTCCTCCACAAATCCCTTCCCTGTTGAGACTCTTATAAATGGGATCCCGCCTAGGGTCCTTCCCCAGGCGAGGCCACTTTCAGGGGGTCCTCCTTCTCCCTCCCCTGCTTCCAGAGAAGTCTGAGACTACCTGTCCATGTTCCTTCACCTGCCTCTTGCCCTCACTCTGGTATTAGGTGGCACACTGAAGCGAGGGGGGTGACAGAGGGGTGGGGGGTGTGGACACCATAACAGAGGCAGCTGAGAGGAAACACTTCTGTTCTCCCCCTCCCTCCCCACTGCTCATCTTCATCCCTCAGCACCCCCCCCAAGCAGCTCCGAGCTGTCCCAGTGGAAAGAGCCCTGGCTTTAGAATACAAGGCCCACACTTGCCACTTGTTAGCTCTGCTCCAGCCTCAAGTCATTGCATTTCTCTGAAACAGTTTCTTCATCTGCAAAGTGGATATTAAAATATCCACCCGCCTACCTCACAGGATCATTGTAAGGACTGAGTGAGATCATGCATAAGAAAGTAGCTAGAAATGATGAAAGACTAATATACACATACTAGCTATTATTACTTCTGGTTTTTCTTTTAACTTACCAACACAGGTGGCCCTTTTCCCAGACAGAGGACTGAGCCCTGGAGAGACTTAAACCTATGCTGCTCCTGTGGCTTTTTGCCAGGACCCCAGTCCCCACCACTCAGCCCTCCCTCCTGGTCCTTAGCACAGAAGAGCCTGACCTTTGCTGTCCCTTCATCCACCTGCCCCACCTTGCCTGCTTTGAAAACTCTTAAGTATCCTTCAGGCAACAGCTCAAAGGGCACCTCCTCTGGGAAGACTTCCCAGGTTTGAGCAGAGTGGGAATCTCCTCCGCCATGCTTCTGCCTCTCTGAACACACCTATGGCAGCTCTTATCAGGCTGCTCTTTAATTGTTTGTTTTCCCAACATAGTTTCACAATTACTGTGCAGTTTACAAACACGGACAGTGCAGTGTGATCCTGCTTTGGCAGCTCCTGCGAGCTGCCACCCAGGTGCTAGTTCCCACAGGGCCAGCCCCGACCAGGTAGAACCACCCTTACCCAAGCTCCTACCTGTGACCACCCACAGCCCAGGGCCTTAACCCAGAGCCTGGCTCCAGGAGGCTCTTGGTAAACGGTTATTGACTGAAAGAACATGTGAATGAGGGAAGAAGTAGAGACTCTGGGAACAAGACAGAAGGGAAGAGATGCTTCTTGTTAACATCTCTTTGTAAAAAAGCCTGCGAGTTCCTACATCCAGCTGGTGTCTGAATTGGGGCCAATCATAAAACAAGGAGGCCCCCGAGGCTGAGGGCAGCTGGCTCGCCAGTGGGCTTTATAAGGCAGTTTTATGGACTCAGCTGAGATGTGGTGATGAGAAGCCAGACTTTAAACATCCTCTTAAAGTTTGCTTTCACTCCCCTGGGCCTTGAGTTGAACAGAATTGAGGAGAAGAACTACTGAGGAGGTGCCCATGAAGGGATGATGAAGATAGCATCATCCACGTGGACCAAAAGGAAGCAGGCAGGAATTGCAGCAGGAAGGGTATAAGTTAGATATGAGGAAGGACTTCCTTCCGTGGCTGGGCCAGGCAGGGAGTGATGGGAACGGAATTGGCTTGTAACCTATTGCTCTGCAACTTAAGAGAGTCATGTCATGTTTACTTCCTTCAGCCTCCACTGACCCTTCTTTCAGGAGAGCTACCTCCTCTGCTCCCATCTCACCCTGCTCACTACTGATCTGTCCCCTGTTTGGAGCCAGGCAGAAGCCTCCAGAAGGAGGAAGAAGAGAAAGAGAAGCGGAGGTCAGTACCAGAATCTGCTTAGGCGCTGGGAGCCCAGGCTGAGCCCAGTGCGGCCAGGCTGTGAACACAGGAACCCCATGATCTGAGATGCAAAGCTTTTCTTTCAACTTGCCCCCCACTCCACCCCAGCTCCGCTGTTTCACGTGTGGAGAGAAAAGCAACCAGCCTGAAGAAAGTGCTGAGAAGACATTTAGGGCTGAAAAAGGTTAGAGACAGGAAAGAGGAGAAATAAATGAGGGAAGGGGATTAGCAGGCTTGGAGCCCACAGGGCAGGCTTAGGAGGGTGACCTCAGCCATTTTCACAAGTTTCAAAAAACGCTAGCACCTCACACATGGGGACCCCCCACTTGTAGGGGCTCCTCGCTGGTGAAGGTCTTAAACGCAGGGCTATTTGAATCACGCCCAGGGCAGTTCCCTAGGGACTGCAGGGTTTCCACATGATGCCACCCAGGAAAGAGGCTCCTGGCTTGTTCTGCATGAACTCAGGTAGCCTGGGATGCTCCGAGCGCCAGTCCATCTCCCTGGGCCCCCTGGGCCTGGGCTAAGCCGAGAGTTGCTCTGTAAGGCTAAGCTTGCGGCCAGGCTATCCTCTGGGAGGATTGACCACTATGCTCTTGAGAATTAACCGCTTTTCATCTGGGGCCAGCGTCCTCAGCCAGAGACCATGATCTTTGCCTTGGGGGCAGCAGCTCATTCTCTGGATGGAAGCCTTTAGTCTGAGCAGGATTCAGCACCCTCCCCTTCTGCAGTGATTGACAGCTCCTGCCTGCTGAGAGTGGTCAGGGTCAGGAGAAGCTTGCTCTTCAGCCCCACTCCTTCCCAGTGCAGGGGCTGGTGGGCCTGAGACAGGGAAGGTGGAACAGTGTTCTGCTAGGCCCACCCCATGCACACCCAGCTGTGAGCGCCTGGGGTGGGTGGGGCAGGGTGGGAGGGTGTAGAGATGGAGGGGGAGGCTTCCTCCCTCCCCCTCCCTGGCCTTGACCTTAGCAGGAGTATGGATGGCCCCAGCCCTTCCTGATTCTCCAGGGCAGCAGGGAAGGAGGGAAAGAAGGAAAGGGAAAGAACCTGGCTGGAGCACCTATCACGTGCCAGGAGCTTCACATACATCAGCATTTAATCGGAACAGCTACAAAAAGGGAAAATTATTATCTTCATTTAACAAGCAACAAAAATGAAGTTCAGAGAGGTTAAATATCCCACTCAGGCCCACACAGCCAGGAAATGGTGGTACTGGGATTCAAACTCCCAGCTCTCCCAGCCTTGATCCTGCACTCTGGGGAGAAGGACTTGACCACCCTCCAGAACTTCCAGGCCCCAGGCATTCCCAGGCACACTCCATGTGTGCATCTGGCCTCTGGGGCCCAGGCTCCCAGCTCTAACAAACACCCTTCAGACGTTTCCGGACACTTCCCACCCCTGCTCCGGGTCCTTGGGAAAACCGGGTTGCCTTTGAAGGGGCCCCCCAGGCCCATCAGCATCTCTACTATTTCACACTTTCCCTTCAGGATCATCAGATGAGGAACAGCTGGGCCTGCAGATTTATTAGGGTTTTGCAAGTGATTCCATCCGCTGGCTCTTCCCTTCCCCAGCTAAGCCCCGCCCTTGCTGCCATTAGGAGTCTCTGGAAAGAAAGAGCAAAGGCAGTTCCTTTGTCACAGCCCCAAACCCAATGAGCTGGTATGATTTTTGCCTCTTGCACTCCTCATAGCAATGGAAAGAGCCATATATTGAGAGAGAGGGAGAGACAGACAGACAGACAGACAGAAAGAGAGGGAGAGAGGGTTTACTTCTCTGTTTCAGAAAACAAAACACACAGAAGACCCAGATTTTCCTCCTATGTGACTAGAGGCAAGTCATGTAATCTCTCTAGGCCTCAGTTTCCTTGTCTAGAAATAGGAACAGTCTCTACCTCGAGTACCTGGCAGGGAGGACGAGGGTGACACCACCAGTGCTTTGTGCTCTCTGAAGGCCTGTCCCACCCTCCTCCTCACTGTCCTGCACCTGGAAACCTGGTGGTGACCTAGTGTGTGAGCCCACCTGGGCGGTGCCTACCCTCGTACACACTGAAAATGCAGTGTGACCATGGAGTTCCCACTCCAGCAAGCCTTTTGAAATATTGAGCATTTCTTATTTTTCTTCTTTGTTTTCCAGGTATCACCTACTGACCTACACCTGTGTGACATGCGTGTTTGGGAGCTCCCAGTGGTCATGTGACGTCAGGAGAGCCAAGGGGAGGAGGCACAAGAAGCAGTGGGCGCTAAGGCACAATATAAACATTCAGCACCAAACAAGAAACAAAAGGCCCCAGCCACCCCAGGGGTCAGAGTTCCACGTGTGACCAGTAGTAGAAGAGCTGGGAAAACCCTCAGGGAGTTGAGCCGAGGCCCAGACTGCTGATGATATTTTAATAATAAATCATTATTCATTATTCTAATTATTAAACAAAAGATATTAATATTTGGTTAACTATTAAAGTACTAATGATAGTACTTATGAATTAATGGCTCAGAATGATTATGATAGTTATTGCAATAATGCTATGCTGAAGGAACTATTTTTGCTAATAGACAAATCAGAAAGCAATTGAGGTCTCTAACTGTGATTGCATGACTGACAGGTAATGACAACAAAAAATAAGTATGTATGTGTCCAAATAAGAATGCAGATGTCAAAATGCCAATTGTCAACCCTGATTACCAAGCTTGGTCAAAGGGCTCCACCACAAAGAGGCTTTGTGCCACTACGGCATGCTTCTGGAGCCAGCACAGCACAGGCAGCAGGCAGCCTGGGCCTGACGCAGGCTGAGTCCCACCGGAGCCTGAGCGTGCGCACTGAGAGAAGGTGGCTGTAGGAGCTCGAGGGAGGAAGGCTAGCATGGTGACTGTGGCAGGCTCAGGAGTACAAGCCGGCACAGGGTGATGCGGTGAGAGATGGGGGGTGAGAATTGGCAGCAGAAAAGCTCTCGAACTGTGTGCCAATTCTGCAGCCAAGCATTGCAATATAGTCACCAGGTATTAAGAATATAGAAATGGGGTCTCCAGGCACCAGGCAACATTGGCAGATGAAGAAGACAGAAATTGAAAACATGGAAAGATGACGGTGTCCCAGGTCAGCAAGAGGCTCACCTATCCGTGCCAGAGGAGCAGGGATGGGCCGCTCGAACCAGAAAGACAACCATGCTTTACACCTGTAATTAGGCAAAATGCTTACTTTAGTTGTTTAATAACATTGTAGTTCACTCTTTCTGTGATTTGGCGATTTACCAGGAATTCCTTTGTTTTAACGTTCCCACTTAAGAGCTTCAACTGGGATGGATCTGCCTAAACTTCTGGCATCTAGGCAGAACCATTCCCACTGGAGAGTCCAGAAAGGGACATGTTGACCAATTGATCCCAACTAGGGACATTGCTGTGTTCAAAATTTGCCCACAGGAATAAGCAACCCTATTAACAAAGATTTGAGATAAGCCCTGCTGTCTCTCTCACTGGGTAGAGAGGTAGGGTCATGTGACCCAGCCGAGAAAGAGCTCACCAGGTTTGTGGTAAGCCAAGTGGGGAGGCAGTTCGGGGCAGTGGTCTGTACCTTCCTCACTGGAGAAAACCAGGAGTTATCTGAATCTGCTTTGAATTCCTCCAAGGTCCAGTTTATGCAGGCTCTTAATCAACGAGAAATGACAGTCACCTTAGATGTAGGCAAGGAAGCTGAAGCTAGACTGACTGGGAGAAGCGCATTTTTAAATACTCAAACATTTCCTTTGTGGAGAGGGGGCAGGGCTTGGGGTTCACACTCTTCTTGGCTTGAATCCTTGGAAACCTAACGAAGGGCCTCACATTGTCTTTTTGTAATCATGCTTACCATGTGGTGTTAGAAAGAAGTTGAATGCATTAAAGAGCCAGCCATTCTGTAATGTAAAGTAGGAAAATTCCTACAATGTAACAATTCCGCAACGCCTGAGTCTTTCAGTGAGTTCTGGTTCCTCTGGCAGCCAGCTTGCTATGGGGCTGTGCACACAGTAGGTTCTCAAGACCATCCGTACCCCCTCCCGCTCCTCATGGCCCAAAACATTTAAGGTTATTATAACAGGTCAGGTCTCACCGGCAGATTTGTTAAACCTCACACCATGTTGGATACAAATTCCTTACTCTAGTAACAGTCACTCATTTCCCCTGCTTTGAAACAACAGTCTGCCCACGTGATGCCCAAGTGATGCTCATGTGCTGTCCACTCTTGTTCCTATGATGCCCACCTGACACCCACATGCTGTCCACGTGCTGACCACTTGCTGTCCACGTGATGCCCGTGTGCTGCCCATGTGTCACCCACCATATACTTTCAGGTTCCTCAGTTCCAAGACAAAAGGCCTTTTTTACCCCCTTTAATTCTGACTCGCCAGTGTCTGTTAGAAGTGCCCAGATGAATTACTTCTGTTTGCCTCCCTTACGGTGTGGCCCGCAGCCCTGTGGACCAGGCCTGTGCTTACCCTGGCCCTGGCAGGTTTTACATTCTTCTCCCTGTCACTAGACTAATGCTTTCTCTAAAACGCTTCAGCCCTCCAGGCTGCAGTGTCAGCAGCTCTGGGTGGCCCAGCGCACACTTCCTCCAGGTACATGTGAGTGTGTTAAAAATCCTGATCCCACCCACACATTTTGGCCTGGTAACCTCCCCCGTTTCACTTTGCAGCCTTCACATTCTCAACTCCCACATTTATATTTCATCAGAATCCACCCAGGCTCTCTGCAATCCCCCCATCAATCCATGGTGATGTTTTTGGCTACACCCCCGCCCCTGGAAATGATTCCCCACCACTCCACAAACAGATAATGTGCACCTCCTTTTTCTCCCAGCACTTTCCCTTCTCTGCTCAACTATCCCGGGAAGGGCCAGGAAATGCGTTTAGGGTTCATTCGCTCATTCAGCAAAGTTGTCTGCATATCTATTACGCATAAGACCAGATTTCTTACCTTCAAGATTTATAATATAACCTGAGAGGAGGTGAGAAAAACAACAACAACCAAAAACACAACTAGTAATAACACGTGAGAAAGTGTCTTTTATGAGAGAGGTAGAGGGAGACAGAACACAGGTACGACTTAGCCTGTATATTCACTTTGGGAATTCTGGGTTATCATGTCTGAATGGTAAGGGACCTCTAGGAAACAGTAAAAAGGACTTTGGGTCTGGTGGTCATGTCTCAGAAGACTCTGTTGGAGATTCTTAAAGACAATACAAAGGATGAATGAACTCTGGCTCTGCCCTGTGGACCCAGAACTCACCTTCAGCTGGAAGGGAGGGAAAGAACATCGAAAGATCCAGGTTCCCTTTTCTAACAATGAACTGAATTAGCTTCCTAAGAAGGGCTTCCCCTAATTTTGGAGTTCTTTTTGGCAATAAGCCCTGTTAATTGCTCTAAAGTTCACATGATTGTTTGAAGCAAAAATTATAACATTGCCTTGTGGGTTTTATAATGTATGCAGATGAAATACATATGATAACTATAACATAAAAGATGAGGGTAGGGAGTAAAGGACCTCTGTGGTTACAAGATTTCCACATTTTACTTGAAATAGTAACTATAAGTGGACTGTGAAAAGTTAAGGATATATATTGTAATCCCTGAGGCAAGCATTAAAAAATTAATGCAAAGCAGTAGAGCTACAAATTTAATAGATACATTTTAAATGGAAAAAATCCAAAAGAAGGCAGGGAAGGAGAAACAGAAATAGAAAACAGAGGGGGCAAATAAAACTAAATTCAACCATATCAATAATTATATTAAATGTTAATGGACTAAACATTTCAATGAAAAGACAGAGATTGTCAGAACAGATTTTAAAAAACTAGATATTTGCAGTCTATAAGAGAAATATTTAAAATATAAAGACATAGATATGTTAAAAATAAATGAACTAAAATAATATACATTCAAAAGATGGAGAGGCTATATTAGTATCAGATAAAATAGACTTCAAGAAAAGGGGATAAAGAGAAGACATTTTTATAACGGTAGATGGGTCAGTTCATCAGGAAGGGAGAACACTCATAACTGTGTATGGAACTCATAACAGTGCTTCAAACCCATGAAGCAAAAAGTGCAGAATTAGAGGGAGAAATAGATAATACCACAATCACAGCTGGAGCTCTCATCAGTAAGGGTGAGTTATCTGATTGCACCTCCAGGACAAATGAATTTGGGAGGCCATCCCATGGGCCAGGGCTGAGCCATGGGCTTTGGACTGTGGAGAGACACCTCAAGAGGAGGCCAGGAGGGAGCCAAGTAGCAGTACAGCAGCAAAGCTGGCAGAGATTCTTTGAGGCGCACACTTATAGTCCCCTGTGATGTCTATGGAGTGCCTACAGCTTAAGCCCCATCTGAGTAGGGAGGCAGTGGTTGAGGGTTGTGAAGCTGGTTCCAAAGGTAGTGGTGATAGTGCCTAATGGTCACTTTTATTAGCTGTTCCAGAACAGGATGCCAAATAGTGGAGTGGAAAACAGCAGCAGAGGTGAACAAACAAACAAGCAAATACCCCCCCACCAAAACCTCATTCATTTCATTATGAACCACTCAGGATCACATTGAATATACCTGATGAGGTAGGCTCAGGAGTCAAAGACCACAAGAGCTAATCTTATCCTTAATTGTCACCAAGACTGATGGGATCTGGAGAAACAAGAGGTAGCCCCGTGGTTCTCAAGTTTGAGTGGACATCAGAATCACCTGAGGGTTTGTTAAAACAACTCTGGCCGCATGCCCAGAGTTTCTGATTCAGCAGGTATGAGGTGGGAGCTGGGATGCTGCTGGTCTGGGAATCACTAAGGTGAACAGAGTGCCAAGGGGGCCTAGAAGAGGGAAGAGCCTTTTTGGGCATACTAATTCAGTGTAGAAGGCCACTGTTGGAGGGCAAGGTGAGGGGACCGCAAGGTAGGGGAGATAGAAAGGACAACGTGCATTTATGGGGACAAATTCTAATGTCCACGTAAGGAGCAGAGCAGAGAAGCCTAGTAAGATGGACTGACCCGAATCAGACATGGCCTAACTTAGAAATAAAGAGCCCAGACTCAGAAATCAGATCCATGCATTCAGATCCTATTTCTGCTACTTATTAGTTGCATGACATGAAAGTGGTTACCTAAACTCTTAGAGCCTCAGTTCTACAATCTGCAGAATGGGGCTAATGCTAATACCCACTCTTAGGATTGCTTGTGAGGGAGTGCAGGTAAACACTTGGCCCAGAGTAAGAGCTCAGTCAGGCAATGCCGAGAGCAAGGCTGACGCTTACAGGTCCAGAGCACCTGGCTGACTCAGCTCTGGACTGATGTTGAGCACTGTGGGCCTGGGCTGCATCTTTGGCAACAAGCTAGGCTGACAGTATTTATGAAATCCCTCCCGAGGACACTAAGCTTTTGGCTCAAAGAGTTCCAGACCTCCATCTCAAGGTAGTCACTTCTCTCTAACTCAGGTTGCCCCTCAGACCTGCTCTAATCCTTCACAAGCCCCTGGGCAACCACTAGGAGGGGCTGAGACAGCTCCACTGGGGCCCAGGCTGAGGAACTGCAGGCAACCCTCTGGATTCACCTCCCCCTCCCCCCCACCTCCTTCAGGGTTATCAGTTGGCATCCAATGGAACAAATGGTAGCAGCATTTAGGTTTCTTTTTTTACAAATTTTTTTTTTTAATTATTTTTATTTATTTATTCACTTTAGAGGAGAGAGAGAGAGAGAGAGAGGGAGAGAAGGGGGAGGAGCAGGAAGCTTCAACTCCCATATGTGCCTTGACCGGGCGAGCCCAGGGTTTCGAACCGGCAACCCCAGCATTTCCAGGTGGAGCGAGGCTTTACCCACTGCGCCACCACAGGTCAGGCAGGTTTCTTTTTTAAAGCAAGAAGCAAAGGGGACTTAGTCCATCTACATTAAGGAAAGGGGATGACTTTTTCCCCCTTCTCTGTGTTCTGAGATAAACGGGTTCATTTCCATGAAAATCGAAACTCAGAGAAGAATCCTAGCTGCAGTGCTTTTAGATTGTGAGCTATAAGGGTTCAGAGCAATGGCAGGGGTCCCCAAACTTTTACACAGGGGACCAGTTCACTGTCCCTCAGACCATTGGAGGGCCGCCACATACAGTGCTCCTCTCACTGACCACCAATGAAAGAGGTGCCCCTTCTGGAAGTGTGGTGGGGGGCCGGATAAATGGCCTCAGGGGGCCGCATGTGGCCCGCGGGCCGTAGTTTGGGGAAGCCTGGGAGAATTGTGCCTGTGCCCTATCTCCTCTTCTGGTGCCACAGAGGACCCCAGGGCATGGGCACTGGCTTCTGAGTGGCCCCTAGATGGTTCTGAGCCTCTGTGCTGGCGGCTTTACAGGAATACGGTGGAAATCTAGATTAAACTGATGTTCCCATAACCCCTGGGAAATCATCATCAGGCTCTTACTTTACATCTTCCCTGGGAGCCAGCCTGTTACCCAGGCCACCACTCCTTGCCCTAATCTCATATAATTCAAGTTTATTCTTCCTCTTCTTACCAACCCACCACTAAGTCTTTAGTATGTCTTGTGGGCATGTCCTCGTAGGACCTTACAGGGATGGGGTGGGCAGGCACGGGTCCCAGGGACTAGTGTTAGTTTTCTCACCCTGCTCCTTTTCTCCCTGTGAGGCTTGTCCACAACCCATTCTGACCCTTCAGTAAGGGTCCCTGGAGCCCAGTACCATCTCCACAAACCCCCATCCCCACTCCCTGCTTTCCGTCTTTGTGGTTTGAATGGAGCTCAGAGTAAAGCCAAGCTTGGTCATCTTGGGGAAGCATTGTTAGTGGTTGGAAATCATGAGTTCATTTTGAAAAATAGTCAAAGAAAATCCTGCTTAGGGAAGCAAGTTTCCCAGCAAAGGGAGAAAAAGCCAGCTGGCAAAGTCCAACAAGAATAATTAGAAATAGTCTTTGGATTATTCACCTCGGGCACTCTCCACCCCCGTGTAACCCTCCTGCAGCACGGGTAACAGAGAGATACCCACGTTAAGGTGATGGTCCAGGAAGAATCAACTTAGACACGAAGCCAAATTCCTGAGCAGTTTCCACTGCAATCCAGATTTCCTCACGCTGCCTTCTTCGACTCCTTCTTCATCCAAATGCAGTTCACATTATGTATCTGCTCCCTGGGGGCTGTTGGCCTTGGCAGATGTTTGCGGCAGAACCCTGGGACCAATCCAAGGGTTAGACCTTCTGGGCCCTGCGTGGGGGGAGGTACAGCTTAAAGGTGTAGGTGGATTTATCTCATCAGCCAAGTATCGCCTGAGTGTGTCTGCATGAACAAAAGGACAGTGAACTCCCCTCGCTTAGCCTTGCAAATCAGTTCCTCAACTTTCCCAGCCCATGTGGGGGTACTTTCCTCCCCAGGGATGGAGTAGAATAAATGATGCAGCAGCCCAGGTGGGATGCAGGGGTCTGGTCCCTAACCGACTGACTCATCCCTCCAATCCTCCCCTCCTCCCCATCTTCTGCCATAGCTTTAATTCAGCCTCCACCTTCCCTTGTCCCAAGGAGACGTCAGCCTCCCTGCCTCCACTCTCCACAAAGCAGCTTCTTAAAAAGCAAATCTGAGCATGTGAATGGCTTGGGATTTACGCACAGGGACGACCAGATGTGGAGCTTTGCAGAGGCCTGGAAGAGAGATGGCAGGGAAAGCTCAGTCTGCCGCAGGCCCCTTTCTGGGTCCAGTGGGGCCAAGAGGCTTTCTATCAAGTCGGAGCTGGTCCGCGCTCGTCCAGGTCATGCGCTCGGGGAGTCGTGTCTCCCTTAGACTGTTATCACACAAAATGCTGAAAACACTTAAGCCCTACATTTCTTCAGTTACCCTAGGGAAGGAGGGTACTGCTCTCAGAGCCCCTGTGCCCACTCTGTGAGGTGCAGGCCCGCAGATGTTTGTGGAGCGACTCTGCCCCCGAGGCATCTGGGAGTGCAGCAGTGTCCAGCAGCTTTGCAGTGAGGTTGAGGGTGGATCACGTTTCTCTCCCAGGCCCTCCCCCAATTCCTTGGGACCCAGGAGCCAGGCCTCTGAGAGTTGACAGGCTTATTTTTAGTTTGGTTTCTGGCTCACAAGCCCTATTGTTGTTGTTTTTTTTTGTTTGCCTCATTTGGGCCAGGTCCTGTAGGTAGGCGTCTCCCAGGACTCTGACTTGGGCTGCTGAAGGTCTGCAGGCCATGAGCAGTTGGGAACAGGGAAGTCCCACCAGCTTCCTGTCCCAAGGCATTGGCAGAACGCAGAGCACCTAGCCTGCTGCCTTGGGGCCGGGACCAGCCTCCCCTTTTGGAGGGAGAAGGGACCTGGGCCTCCTAGTGCTGGGTCTTTGGTGACTTGGGGTGGGAGGGGTATAGACTCAACATCCTGTTTAAATTTGGCACTAGTCGCGTTTTTTTAACAGGGGTTATGACCCACCCTCCTCCCTCTTGCAGGCCTTCCTTACATATTCCTCTAATCAGTTTTTCAATTTTGGCTCTAATTCTGCTCTTCACCTTGGAGTTTGGGGCCTGACCAAGGAGGAGAGGTCTGATTTCTTGAATGCTGCCTCTGAATAGAGCTTACCATTAAGAGGCTGCTGGGAAGCCCAGCAGTGGCCAGGAGACCAAAGACGGGAGAGAGGAGAGGAGGAAAGCACAGAGGAGAACAATGAGGAGGAGAGGAGAGGCAGAGGGTGTGCGTGCATCGGAGGGCACTGGGTTTCCGCATGTGAATGTGTTGGGGACGAGAGGTGGTGATGCAGGAGCTCTGAGAGGAACGGCAAGAGAGAGGGGAAAATGCCTAATTACAGCCAGGCACAACTGCCCTGGAGCCCAGTCCTGGCCAGCTGGCCATGTGAGCCGAGACTCTGCCGAGCAAACACCCAGCCCTCTGTGACTTCCAGGCGGAGGAGCCCACATTCCTGCCCAGCAAAGACCGCTTTAATCAAGGCTCCAGATCCTTCCTGCAGCCGCCCCGGGGGGGACTGTAACGCTGAACACATTAGTGTGCGAGATTGAAAGGTAACATTCTCATGGAGCCCCGGAACAATGGGCCCTGGGTCTGGGTTTCATTTGGAGGAGCTGTGCGGTGGGAATTTCTCTAATCAAATAAAAGGAAAAAGAAAAACTCTATCGTTTGCAAACTTTAATGCTCTTAATTGTATTAATTTGAAAAACATACAAGGTCTTTCTGAGTGTGGTGTTGGAGCCTGACAGGAGAGGAAGCTCGGGACCAGGCTGGGAAGAGGCAGTCACCGAGAGGCAGAGAAGGGAGCCGGGAGAAGTGGCCAGTGTGGCCGAGGCTGAAGGACGGCCTGGCTCAGACCCAAGTTGGGGGGGGGGGTTCGCCTCTGCCTCCCCTCGTTCCCCTCTGCCACCCCTCCCAGCCTTGGTATTCCCAGGGCCTCCATGGTGGCTGAAGAGGCCTGAGAGCTCCATCAGGCCACTTGGCTTGGACCTGCTGCTGTCACTCAGTCCCCATCTGCCCCAACTCAAGGGGGAAGGGCAGATCCCCTATGCTCTGTCAGCACCCACAGCCCAGGGCCAGCTGCTCTTCTGACAACACACCCACCTTGGATGCCTCCAGAAACCCACAGCCCAGCCCGCCCCTTCACTCCCACTTCACCCTACCCAACCTGCGAGAGCTCACCAGCCCCTTCCTGTCCAGACCGCCATCTTCACGGAGGGTGCAGCGGCCAGAAACACCTGTGTGAGAGCAGAGTCCGTCAAGATGCGCTTCAGGCTCCCTGAGGCCTGAGGGGTTACAGGCTTCCCTCTGCCGGCCGGCAGGGCCAGGAGCTGGTAGGTGCTCAGATGTGCTGTTTCTCGGCTGGAGGAGCACTGCTCTTCACAGTGTCAGGGCTGAGGGACAAGGAATTGCGCCCTGCCGAGGGCTCTGAAGCCTGCAAGTTCCTAACCGTGCTGGGGCACAGCCTTCCTTGGAAATCTGATGAGAGCTAGAGGACGCTATGCACACACATCTACACAAACCCACACACAGCCACACAAACATGCACACACATGGACTTGCACATGGTTTCAGAAGTCTCACAAACACCTGTCATCCGTGTCCAAAGAGCCAGGTTAAATCCTGCTCCTGAGTCTTTTAGGACTTGCTAGAAGTCCTTCCAGGGGTGGGACTCTGGGCACCAAAGTCAGTGCAAGATAGGAGTGAGGATGGAGCTCTGGAGTTGGGCAGAGCCTGCAAGACTGGTGTCCAGGCCTGTGACTCACAGAGAGAGGAGCCAGGTGTGTTAGGGTTTACCCCCAGCTTCTCCATTTCAACCGGCATGACCTTGAGGCAGTTGGCCTTCATCTGTAGGAATAATGTAAACCCTCCCAGGGCTCTGCTGAGGATTAAATAAAGCATGCTAAATGTACAGCAAGCAGCGGGGGTCCCATAAATGTTGGTTCTTCTCGGGGGGGGGGGCAGTCCTTAAGTGACAATGGCAGGGGGTGGGAATGAGGCTTGGCTATGTGAACATGGGAGTTTCAGGCTTTGGTTTTTAGTGGCCACAAAAGGTTCCTCTTACTCTGTCCCATAGTTTCCTCCCTGAATTATTGTTGTCTGTGGATCCCTCAACTTGGGGTTCCTGTCTCATCCTTGAACTTAGAGTAAGCTCATCTCATTTCCTGAGTGTCCCCTCCTCTGTGAAATCCCTGGAAGACCTGACTCCCCAGGGAAGTAGGCTGGGGATGTGTTTTTATTCTTATTCTCCAGAAAAACCAAAATTCTGAAAGGTTTGTCGACTTGCCTAAGGTTGCACAGTGGCAGAATCAGAACTAATATTCCAGGTAATGGCCTCCACTCTCTAGCCCCTGCCGTGAGCCCAAGCCATGTGACTACACCGTTCGGTCCCTGGGTGTATGTGAGCTTGCTGCATTTTACAGAACCGAAGTGTTTTGGCTCCAGGTCCACATTCTTTACGGCACCACACTGCCTCCCAAAGACAAGGATGGAAAACTAGGAGGCTTCCAGCACTCGTTTAAAATCTTCTTTGTGAAGAATTTTGTCAGCCATCAGCCAACACCACTTACTCAGAGCTCTGGGCGTGGACTAATGAGAGGACACAGTCTTTGCCTGGGCGGAATGCAGGCTCCCAGGGCAGCCAGACCCACCACCCTTCAGGGAAAACAGGAGAGAGCTGAGTCTCCCAAGTGTCTGCTGTGCCGATTCTGCCACTAACAATGCTTCTCCTGGCCTCAGTTTCCCCACTCGCACCATAAGAAGCTAGAAGCATAAGGTCTCTAAGGACACTCGCAGCACTAAGGTTCTAGGTTCTAGTATTCTTTGACGTGTGACAGTGCTGCAGGCTAGGTGTGCCAGGCTCGGGGAGGCAGTGAGCAGCAGGGGTCACAGGAAGGTGCCTTGGTCTGCTGTAATCTTGTAGCTCTATTGTCTGCTGGAGTTCTGAACTCAGGAGGGGCTCATCTGGGATACGGGAAGAGCCCTGGTGATGATGATTTGCAAAAGCAGGATGTGCTCAGGTTAGCAGGGCCTAATAGTGTGTTGGGGAACAGGCCGATGTGCTCCCTAAGCTGGCAGATGTTATTTTTTAAGAACTTCTGAAGGCAGAGTCCTAGGGGGTAGGGAGGCAGGGAGGGAACCTCATGGTCTAGTCTCTGCTGTGCCTCAGCAAGTGTTCAGTGACTTATGGACATGACCTGATTTAATCCTCCTACCCATTCTGTTGAGGAAGAATATTGATTCCCCTACCCTGGCCCCCCTAGATCCATCCCAGCTTAGAGGCAAAAGCAGCCTATAGGATGTGTAAGGTTACCTGGCTGGGAAGTGGCAGGACAGAGATTCAAACCCAAGCCCAGCTGGTACCAATGTCCAGGTGCTGTCCCCTCCACTGTGTCACCCTGTACCTCGTCTCCTTCAGGAAGAAGTGCAAATGACACCATGGGCAGTTGAAGTTGGACACCAAGGAGGCAATGAGAAGGAAACCTCAAATGAAAGGGTTGCAAACTGGATACCGGTGCCTCAATTGGAGCAAATCTGGTATACCCAAGTTTAAAATAGCTCCTTACATTGGAACTCCTTCCCATATGAATTCATTCCCATATGAAAAAGAATCACTGGTTCTTTTCTTAAAGAAGCCAACTCCATTAGTGCATTAAAAACACGACTCAAGTTGCCAAATGTGATTTCATATGCAATCCTCTCTCCCCACCCTCGGCCACAACATACTTCTCACTGCTGATCCCTAAGGAGTACTCGCCTTGCCTAAAGAGAGGTTCGCCGGTAGTGAGGGGGGCTGGTGATCAACATGGCAAACACATGTCCTGGATTTTCTAAGACTGGCTCACTTTCTAATATTAGGTTTCCATTGTCCCATGAGAACACTTGTAACTATCAGGCCTTGGGGACTGATGCTTTGGTTCATACAGTGTGGTCACTGTAGAGAGGAGAACACTGGTCTGTTAAACCCATTTTCCAGCCTGGTCGGGCTGAAGGGTAGGCCCGGTCAGAGAAGGGATGACATGGGGAACCCAGAGCTGAGTCTGTGAGGAGGGCTGGGGAATGATGGGTATGGATGAGTCAGCTGAGAGGCAGCCCCCTGGTTCCTGGGATCTATTAGTGAGCTTGCCATGCAAAACAGGCAGTTGCAAAGACCCAGAGCTCCTCCACAGCACTCGCTGCATGGGAAGTAGGAGGGCGGGCCCTGGAGGGTGGCCAGGGAAGAGCAGCTCCGTGATTAAAGGGTTGGAGAGCTAGACTTCTGAAGCGAGACTGGGATGGCCGGTTACTTATGCATTAAGCTCTGGGTCCTGCCTCTACCCTATGCCACCCCACCCCATGACCTAGCAACTTTGACCCACAGCCCAGCCCTGGGCCACACACTGGGCTGGCTCTGGGAGAGTAGCAGGGAAGGCAAGAATGCCAAAACCTTAACTGGAGACCTGGGGTGTACTGGCAGGGCCTTCACACACATGCATTGTGACTCCTTCCAATGCGCCTATGGGAGCTGCAGTCACTTTAGATGTGGAGACACTGAGTTAAAGTGCTTCTTAGCTCAAGACCACATGGCCAAGTGGAACAAGGACTCAGGTCTTTCCCGATTCCACCTCATTACAGCCAAATGGAAGAAACAAAGCATGAGGGTAGGGAAATGTGACTGAACCCCTCCAAGGACTGGGTGGTTCCCTCAAGGCTGTTTATGTGTAAAATGATAGTTCTCCAAGTAGTAGCAAGAATGAGGTTGGTGCTACATATCACTTAGGGAGAAGCTACCACATGCTCAAGATAGCTACCTGTAGTTCTTACAACAATATCCTAAGGGAAGTGTCATAATCTTCATTTTACAAATGAAGAAAGTGAGACTCAGACGCATTACCTGACTTACTCACGGTCACAGAACTAGTAAAGGGCAGAACCAGGATTTTGAACTTGAATTGTTCTGTCTTCAAAGCCCACATTACTTCCATCATTCCATGCCCTGACCTTACAATTACTGAAACTGCTGTATCTATGGGGTGGGTGGGGTAGGTGGGGTAGGTAGGTAGATGAGGTAGATGGGGTAGGTGGGGTAGGTGGGGTGGATGGGGTAGGTGGGGTAGGTGGGATAGGTGGGTAGATGGGGTAGGTGGAGTAGGTGGGGTAGATGGGGTAGGTGAGGTAGATGGGGTAGGTGGGGTAGGTGGGGTAGATGAGGTAGATGGGGTAGATGGGGTAGATGGGGTAGGTGGGGTAGGTGGGGTAGATGGGGTAGGTGGGGTAGGTGGGGTAGATGGGGTAGGTGGGGTAGGTGGGGTAGGTGGGGTAGATGGAGTAGGTGGGGTAGGTGGGGTAGATGGGGTAGGTGGGATAGGTGAGGTAGATGGAGTAGGTGGGTTAGATGGGGTAGGTGAGGTAGATGGAGTAGGTGGGGTAGATGGAGTAGGTGGGGGTAGATGAGGTAGGTGGGGTAGATGGAGTAGGTGGGGTAGATGGAGTAGGTGGGTAGATGGGGTAGGTGGGGTAGGTGGGGTAGATGGGGTAGGTGGGGTAGATGGGGTAGGTGGGGTAGGTGGGGTAGGTGGGATAGTAGGAGTAGGTGGGGTAGATGGGGTAGGTGAGGTAGATGGGGTAGGTGGGGTAGATGGGGTAGGTGAGGTAGATGGAGTAGGTGGGGTAGATGGAGTAGGTGGCGTAGATGGGGTAGGTGGGGTAGATGGGGTAGGTGGGGTAGGTGGGGTAGATGGGGTAGGTGGGGTAGGTGAGGTAGGTGGGGTAGATGGGGTAGGTGGGGTAGATGGAATAGGTGGGGTAGGTGGGGTAGGTGGGGTAGATGGGGTAGGTGGGGTAGGTGGGGTAGATGGGGTTGGTGGGGTAGATGGGGCAGGTGGGAGTGACTCAGGAGCCATCCTGGAAGCATCCTTAGAGCACAGGATAGTTGCCCCGGGAAGCCCCTTGCTGGTTAGCTGTTTCCAAGCGCCCTGTACTAGCTCACCTCCATGCTTTGGCTCATACTGATTTCTTCCTACATTAGAAACACTTTTTTTTAAAAAACATATCAAATCCCACCCATCCTTAGTACTGAATTCAATGGTCTCTTCTCCTATAACTCTTCTGGATCTCCTAATTCTATCTGTGCACTCCCTCTCTGAATCCTCTGCCATTTGTGCGGCAGTGAGGACTGGGTCTCCCCATTTATCTGGCTCAAAATGGTTGGAGGAGAGAGATTGAGTTATGTTTAAGGAAGGCTTCCTGGCTGAAATTTCAGAGTGTGGATTATGGAGTTCTAATTTGGGAAGCTTGAATGAGTCATAGAGAACAGCTTCTCTTGGTGAATTAGGGGACGGGGCAGAGAGGCCCACCCCCGCGCCCACAGCCTCAGGCACAGCTGCACTCGGAGAGGCCTCTGCTTTCCCTCACCTTCCCTCCCTGGCCTGTGCTGCTCCTTCACGTTTGGAAGTCTGAGGTTCCCTGGCAGGCACCCCATAACCCTTCTTCTCATGCTGCATAATTGTGCTAGAGAAAACACTCAGGACTAGGGCTCCCACAGGCCTGGGGTTTGGTAGCCTCGATCTATGTGTGCCAGTGTGACCTTGGGCAAGTCAGCTCTCCTCTCTGGGCCTCAGAACTGACCAATGGGTGTTCCACTGAATTCAGGAAATACAAGGGTCAATAATAGAGTGTCCCTGCCCTCAAGAAGCTCCCGGTCTAGAGAGGGATACATTCAAGTGAGTAGATCATTGTAAGTCAAGCGGCTACTTCTATAGTAGAAGGAATCTGAATAAGGATTTGAAGAATGATTGAGTGTCCCCTTTGGAGTTTTGTGGTCTGGATTCACTACCTGACTTCTATTCCTGACTTCTAATAATGATGTGCCCTGTGTTACTACTTGGTTTTCAGGAATGGTCCGGGAACCTCTATGGAAAACCTCAGCTCAGCCATCATTTAAATTCTGGAAAAACAGTGAGCTCACAAAGGAAATGCATGTAAGATCGGGGTTAAGATCCAGAGAGGCAGTCTAGAAAAGGGAGTTTAAAGAAGAAAATATTCTTTAAAAAATATATATTTTTTAGATTTTTAAATTCATTTTTAGAGAGAGAGGAGAGAGAGAAAGAGAAGGAGGGAGAAGCAGGAAACATCAACTCCCATATGTGCCTTGACCAGGCAAGCCCAGGGTTTTGAACCAGTGACCTCAGTATTCCAGTCGATGCTTTATCCACTGTGGCACCACAGGTCAGGCTAAAGAAGAAAATATTCAACAACGTTAAGCATTAGAGGGACCAGAAAAAGATGAGGATGGGAAAAAGTAATACAATCATTAGAATAAGAAAAAAGACTGGAAGGAAGAATGCCAAAATGCTCGCAGTGTTCACCTCAGGGTGGGGTGGTTATGTGTGGGTATCCTTTGTCTGCTCCTAGGCACTGCTCTGCACTTGCCAGTTTTTCTACAATGAAGCATTTATTTGATAATTAAGGAATAGAATAATTGAAACTTGTTTAGGAAAGAAGCCATTGGAGACCTTGGTGAGAGCAGATGCAGGAGAGTTGTACCGCCAAGCCAGATTGCAGGGCATTAAGAGAGCGGCAGGGGGTGAGGACACGGAAGTGTGTGGGAACACTCAGCGAGGTCTGACAGCGAAGGGAAGGGCAGAGGAGATACCTGGAGGCAGCGGGGCCAAGCAAAGGTGTCTGTTCTGTATTTAATGGGAACTTCAAAAAGTAAAGTTTCCTGAGTTAAAAAAAATCAAGATCATATAAAGGACTTTTGTATCTCTTCAAGCTATATGACACAGAAAGAGGAAAATTTTTGAAATTTCTAGGACTCTTCTGTGGCTGTGAAGACAACAGAAAAAGAATTATATAAAGCTGGGATTTTTCTGAAAAATCCAGACTTTGTGGCTGTTTAATGTTTTGTTTTTTTTTGTTTTTGGGGTTTTTTTTTGGTTTCCAATCAGAGGAGAAGAAATGAATAAAGGAAAGATAAAGAAGAAGCCAGGCAGTAAGGGACACCCATGTTCACAGCAAGCATCATTCACAATAGACCAAAGCTGGAAGCAACCAAAGTGTTCATTGACCGATGAATGAACAAAGTGTTGTCTATAACTGCAATGGAATATTACTCAGCCTTAAAAAGAAAGGA
The DNA here is from genome assembly GCF_036850765.1 of Saccopteryx bilineata. NCBI lineage: Eukaryota > Metazoa > Chordata > Mammalia > Chiroptera > Emballonuridae > Saccopteryx > Saccopteryx bilineata. Next base: position 69,453,943 of record NC_089497.1, on the reverse strand, counting down.
AATTCTGAAACACTGTACAACATGGATGAACCTTGAGGATGATATGCTCTGTGAAATAAGCCAGTCGCAAAAGAAAAGATACTTCCATTTATACGAGATATCTGGAGTCATCAAACTCAGCGAGACAGAAAGGATGGTGGTTTCTAGGGGCTGGGGGCAGGGGCCAGTGAGAAGTTATTCTTTAAAGAGCAAGAGTTTCTGTTCTAGAAAATGAAGGAAGTCTGGAGAGAGATGGTGGTGATGGTTGCATAACAATGTGAATGTACTTGATGCCGCTGAACTGTCCACATAGAAATGGTTAAGGTGGCCCCGACTGGATACCTCGGTTGGTTAGAGCATCGTCCTAAAGAACAGAGGTTGCCAGTTCGATTCCCAGGCAGGGCCCATACAAGAACAGATTAATGTTCTTGTTTCTCTCTTTCTAAAATCAATAAAATAAACATTAACAATGGTGAAAATGGTAGATTTTGTTATGTATATTTTAGCACAATTTTAAAATTAAAAATAAATAAGTAAAAAAGAATTACAAAAGAAAGAGGAGGCGAAGGAGGGGGAGAAGGAGCAGGAAGAGAAAAGAGGAAGGGCAAGAACTCCTGGTAGTCAGAACTCAGGGACGAGCTGGGTGTCCCACTAGGGATGGGTTTGGGCAAGTGCAAAGAACACTTTTTATTCAGATCACAGAGCAGATGAGAAGGGTAGGTAAAGAAACAGGAGCCTGATGAAGGAGGATGAGGCCAGACCAGGTATCCAGGAGAGTCTGCCTGTCCGCTATGGCTAGGATTTAGGGAGCAGGTTGGAATGATTAACTCATTGATTTGTGAGGTAGGACTTTGGCACCAGCAGGACTATCAGCATTTACACAACAGCTCCGTCTGAGGTAGAGAAAAAGCACCCCACTCCCTTCCCAGACAGACACAACCTCGAGGTTAGAGGGTTTAGTAAGTGGTCAGCATCTCTGCAGGAGTGGGATTCCCACCCCTGCCTGGCTGCTCGGCTGAGTGCTCCATACCATCAAGAACCCGACCGTGCCCATCAGCCCTGTGTGCCAGGTATTGTGCTAGACACTGGAGAGTTTTCTGAGCTGTAGAAGACCCTGGAGTATCCAGTGTTGCTAGGGTTGAGGGAACAGAGGACAATCACAGACAGCACAATCCTGCACCCTGTACCTCATTTCTGCAGGGCATCCTGGCCGGGATACAGGGATAAAAAAGATGGCAGGAGTGATTGGGGTGGACACTGTCAAACCCAGTGCAGATCAAGGGCTAAGAGGTATAGGTGGACCACACTGAAGCGGTTGACCTGGGACCCAGGCCGGGAGGGAGCCTGGCTTGGCTGGGGAGGAAGAAACCTGAGGACAGCAGATATGCATGAGGTACTAATTCTGCTTAGCACCTGGAGGAATGGCTGGTAGTGCTGGGCATCCTCAGGCAGTGACGCTTCCCTGTACCAGCCTGGTACACAGAGATATATATGGTCAACAGCACTGACTCTTTCTGGACCATCCTCGGGGCAGGATGCTTACAACCAACTCTAACTAGAGGTTGTCTGACATGCCAGTGATTCTGGTATGTGCTGCCTCTTCGCTGTCAGCACAAGATAATGATCTGTGGCCTATTTGTGGCCTGAGGGGTTGGGGAGACCAGGGTTCAAATCCTAGCTCTTGGCTCTACAATTTACAAGCTATATAACCCTGCGTAAGTGTCAAGTTTCTTTATTTGAAAAATAAATTCAATTATACCATCCCCTCAGGAGTTTATAAAAATTGAATGTGCTTTATATATATATATAAAGCACCTAGCACAATGCTTGTAAAAACTAATGAATGTTTACTAGATGTCACTTTACACACACGCACACACACTTGATTGGAATGTCTATATCAGTAGGGTTTGTCACCTGGCCCAAGCTTCTGCCTGTGTACCTGTGGGCACACAGAGACCCACTCGTTTGGTCTCCAGCCTTCCGTCTCCCCTCTGGCTCCTTCCTCACATCCAGTGTGCTTACAGACAGGGCGGCCTCTGCTGACCGAGGCAGGGCCTTGGACCTTCAATACTACGTTTGCTTCGTATTTGGGAAGAAGTAGGATGTAATATACTGCCCAGTACACTGCGGTGGGGAGGTGAGGGTCACTATGAAGGGGTGGAGGACACTGAGTGGAGGGGAGAGTCACTGTGACGAGGTGGAGGACACTGAGTGGAGGTGAGGGTCACTGTGACGAGGTGGAGGACACCGGGGAGGTGAGGGTCACTGTGACGAGTTGGAGGACACTGAGTGGAGGGGAGGGTCACTGTGACGAGGTGGAGGACACTGAGTGGAGGTGAGGGTCACTGTGACGAGGTGGAGGACACTGAGTGGAGGTGAGAATCACTGTGACGAGGTGGAGGACACTGAGTGGAGGTGAGGGTCACTGTGACGAGTTGGAGGACACTGAGTGGAGGTGAGGGTTACTGTGATGAGGTGGAGGACACTGAGTGGAGGTGAGAATCACTGTGACGAGGTGGAGGACACTGAGTGGAGGTGAGAATCACTGTGACGAGGTGGAGGACACTGAGTGGAGGTGAGGGTCACTGTGACGAGTTGGAGGACACTGAGTGGAGGTGAGGGTCACTGTGACGAGGTGGAGGACACTGGGGAGGTGAGGGTCACTGTGACGAGTTGGAGGACATTGAGTGGAGGGGAGGGTCACTGTGACGAGGTGGAGGACACTGAGTGGAGGTGAGGGTCACTGTGACGAGGTGGAGGACACTGAGTGGAGGTGAGGGTCGCTGTGACGAGGTGGAGGACACCGGGGAGGTGAGGGTCACTGTGACGAGGTGGAGGACACCGGGGAGGTGAGGGTCACTGTGACGAGGTGGAGGACACTGAGTGGAGGGGAGGGTCACTGTGACGAGGTGGAGGACACCGGGGAGGTGAGGGTCTATGATGAGGGGAAATGCTCTGGTAGAGACTGCGCTGTCCTCCACTTCATACTTCTCTCTTACCTCCCTGCTTTTGTTTCTCCACTCTTAAATTAGACATCATGGATAGGGTCCTTTCCCTAATGTACCTACAAATGTCCCTCTCCAACAGCTACTACGCTGAGAACAGCCCTGCGGCCTCTTACCTGGGCGCCCTCCGACCAGCACCCCCTGCTGCACTGCAGTATCACTTCATGCAGTGCCCACATACCAGTTCCGCCCCTGGGATCCTAAAGAGCCCGAGGCATGGCTGAGAGCATTAATGAGGGGATGAGCGGCAACAGGTGACAACTCTGCCCAGACTTACGCCAGCCCTCTGCGTGTCATGTGCTGTGCTAGTCAGGGGAATCAGACTTCCAGAAAAACTGACCATACTCTCAAAGGCTCTGTGGCAGAGGACATTGAACCCTAGATTCACCTGGGCTTAGAGAGCTGCTGAAGGCATAAACCCCTCCCTCCCTCCCTTCCTCTCTCCCTCCCTCCCAGCAGAAAACCAGCAACGGGATCTGCCTAGGAGAGTCTGTAAGGCTGCCCCCCAGTGATGACCTCTGAGGGGGGTTTGAAGGAGGACTGCGGTAGAGATGCAGGGACCAGGAATTCCACATTAGACCTCTGGCTCCAGAAGGTTCTGACTGGTGGGGGATGAGTCCTAGGGAGGTTTTCTAAAACCCATGGGGACCTCAACAGAATGATATGGTCTGTGATGGGACTACTGCTTTTTTCTATTTAAAGGGAGGAAGGAGAAGGGTGGTCAGAGCACCATGCTGTACCCATCTCTCCCAGTCAAAATTTATTCATTTCCAGTCAAGAAAGGAGAGGGGCATGGAGGGAGAAAGAGGAGCTGGGTGGGCCGGGCTAGACCAGCCTGGCACTGGAGGGGATGGCCGCTGGGTAGAGGATGCTGTTTATTTGACTATGTGTATATTTAAAGGTCTCAGTTACAATGGGCCCCCGGCACTCTTTAACAAGCTGCAGCTGTCTGGTCGCTCATTTGCTTTCCTGACATCCTCCCTTGGCTGGGCCTGGGGGAGCAGTCCCCAGTCCCCTCCCTGTGGGCCAGGGCCTTGGAAGCTGACATTTCCCCCCCAGTCCTGGAGTCACCGTGATAAATGGGGCTCTTGCCCCATGCAGACAAACGTCTTCCTGGAACAAGCCCTGTTAGTTTAAGACAAACAATCCCAGTTGACTCTGGCAAAGCCCCTGAATTGAAGGTCTTGGCCTCACCTGCCATCACCTGCCCCTCTGCCTCTGGGCACTGGGAAAAGACACATCAGCTCTAGCCATTGTCCTCAGGATGGGGATAAAGCAGGGTCTCCAAGGTCAGCAGGGCCTGGATGCCTCTGAGGTGAGTCCAGAGAGAGAACTAGCCCTCCACTGAGAAGTGGGGAAGCAGGCAGGTCCTGGGAAGGCAGGGGCTCGGGTAGAGCGGCATCCGTTCTCTGCTGCCCCACATACGTCTGTGGGCAGCTTCTGCCTCCCTGGGCCTCAGAGCCCTCAAACATAACACAGGCCAGCTAGTTCCATCAACGGTTCTCATCCCTGGCTGCATATTGGGGTCACCCAAGGAGCTCTGAAGAAATACCAATGCCCGGAGTTCTGATCCAGTTGGGTTTTAGAAACTGGCACCACCATCCCCCTTCCCGACAAAGCCCTCAAATGATTCTAACGTGCACTCAGGGTTGAGAGCCGTTGGTGTGGGTGGTTCCCAGCGTCTCTCTGACTCAGGTTTATTAGGTCTTCCTTGAAAATTCCTGGTTCCTAAGCAGACACCTCCAGGAAGCCATCAATGTGCAGAATGTGGGCCCCAGAAGTTCTTGGGCTAGGAGTTCCTCCTGAATGAACCCACCTGGACTGGAGGAGGAAGGGACCTCAGAATTATCTGGTTCAAGTCGGTTTTAGAGATGGCAAAATGGAGTATTCTCTCCTCAGTGAAAGGAACTCCAGGCTGTACGGCAAGTGCTTTGTGAAGGTAAGCATCAGCACAGGAAATGATCCTCATTGCACATGGAAGGGTTGAAGATGGAAGGCAAAACTGGAGCACCAGGTTTACAACTCCTCTCTGTCTTCTCAACTAGACTGCCAGCCCTTTAAGAGCAGACACCAGACTCCTCCCCCTTCAGATCCTCTCCCTGGCTTAGCAGTACACAGCTGTGTAGACGGGTGGATGAATGGGGTGGATGCATGGGGCCGTTCTCCTTTAGGGCATGCATCATTAGACTCATTTGTGGGTCACCTAGGCTGCTTCACCACTGTCACTGCTGTGAATAATGGAGGGGCTGGGGTTGAGGGTGGCACTAAGAACCTGTGAGCCTTGGAACTCAGGGAAGGGTCCTAAAACTGGTCTTGGCAGACTTGCTGGGAATGGCGAGGCTAGATCACACACCCGTTATACTACGCTCTGAATTTAAATCACCAAAGCCTACCGCACAGCATAGACAGGAATGTCATGTCCTCAAAGGTCTTTTGGCCGAAAAGGCCATCTCGGCCAATGGATGAATGTGGTCCTGTAAGCATCAGGTGGGAAGGAGAGGGGCCCAGCACTTGGTGAGGACATAAGTGGATGCTCTGAACTAGGTCTGACACTCTCACAAACTCTCAGTTCCTCCAAATAGCGCCCAACACTCAACCAGCCATCCTTTGTTGAGCTCCCCTTGGGCAGACACTCTGCTCTGACGAAGGCACAAAGGTAAACAATAAAGACCCTGCCCTCAAGGTACTTACAGCCAAGGAGTAGAAGCTGTCAGAGAGAGAGCAAAGGGAACCACCGAAGAGGAAGCGCCTGACAGGGTCTGGAAGTTAGGCATGACACCTAGAGGTGACATTTCAGTTCAGTTGGGGTCCTTCAGGGTGGGTTCCAGGAATCTGAATTCTTTTAAAAATTCATCAAGGATTCTGTTGTGCAACAGGTTTAAGAATCATTTGGCTAGTGGATGGTGGGGAGGGCATCACAGGCAGAGGGGCCTGCACGAGCGGAGGAAGGAAGTTGGTCCCAGGCCATGCAGGAAATGGCCAACAGTCAAATGTGTCTGGAAGCCAGCTTATTTGGGGGAAAAGGAGATGTGATTAGCGTGGGAGGATGGGCTTGAAATGCCTTTTTGTTAGAATAGTTTCGAATAATTCCCCCGGGAAGCAATCATCCATTTCTGTCCTCCTCACTCAGCAGAGATCTCCCCAGGTTGCGGGGAGATCTGGTGCCGTTACCAGGCTTCGGTGCATTAAGTAATGCAACAATAAAATTTGGGTCATTGCAGCACAAAGTCCCCTTTATTTTGACAAGTGTAGTTTTTACTCTGAAGTGTTATCATAAATAATTAAATTAAACCAGTAAATGGCGTGTAGTGTGCTTTGCTGAAGTAACAAAGTCTCTGTAACCTCAGACACTGAGCCACTCCTCTGGGGATTCTTAGCTCAGAAACATTTGGGAATTTTTCAGAACTCAACGGTATATGAACTAGTCAAGGGAGAGGGCCGAGTGAAAGGTTCATCTCATTCCTTTGTTGCTCCTCCTTCCCATTAGTGTGTCCCCATTCCACTGTGCCCCATCCTGGCATTTAACCTATGGTCATTTGAATTCATAAGAGGGGTTGTTCCCCAGCCCCAGGCTGGCCCGATATTAGGGGGTCAAGACCTGGTGCATATGCTGGGCACTCGGTTTTTCCAGGACACCTGCCCAGGCACCAGACCTCGAGAGGTCAGTGCTTCCGATCTTAAGGTAGCAGAGTTTGCTGGAACTCTCAGGACCATTGGAGTCCTCACTCTACCTGCAGCTCCCATCGTTTTATAAATAGGAAAACCCAGACCCAGGGAAATGAGGTGGCTTGTTCTGGTACCTATTGGCTGATGGATGGGGATGAGCAACTTGCAGTGTGAGTGAGGAAGAGTCAGAGGCCCAAAAGGAGAATGTGCTGGAGGGACAGTGGCTGCAGGACAGAGAAAGGAGAAGTGGAGGACAGAAGGAGTGAGGAAACAAAGAAAGAAACAGGAGTGAGATTTCTTGGAGGGTGGGAAGTTTGAACCAGGCTCTCAGAGGCCATCCAGGAGGAGACCCTGAGGGATAACCATCAGGGTCCTCAAGCATCTAGACCTCTGCCCACTGCATTGAGGTGGTTCTTAAACTCTGCAGGAAAAAAGTGAGAGTTTTCCAGTGGAGAGGGGGAAAAGGTGCTGGAGAGACTCCCTAGAGGTAGAGCAAGCTGGTTAAAAGCAGAGAGGAGCATTCAGACCCTCCACAAAGTGAGTGGACAGCCTCCCCTCACCACCCGCCCATCCTCGCCCATCGTCCTGCCTGCTAAACATCCTAGTGTAAGGTTCCCTCATCCTCCTCGGGACCCTCAGACAGGGTGACGGCTGGTAGTTGGATTGGAGGAGGGTGCATTCCCATCACCCCTATTTTGGCAGGATTGCAGGCCTGTAAACGCCATGCAGGGACAGCTCCCTTCTTAGAGCCAGAACTCTCAGTGAGATCCCCAGAACCCAGGCTCCCTCCGAGTCTCAGGCCACTTCCAGGAACTCCTCGGGCCTCAGGGCTGAGCCAGCTCTGACTGTCACAAACCGGTATCCTGGATGGAGGAGCCCATCAGAATGAGGCGCCTGACAGCACACATGGCCTTTCCACCTGGCCCCTCAGATAGGGTGTTTTTCATAGCACCTGCAGTGGAAGGGAAAGCATGTTGTTCTAACTCCATGGAACACTGGGCTATGTAAACAATAGACATGGAGCTTGGAACAAAAATCACCTACGGGGCCAGCAGAGCCGCACCAGAAATCCCAACGAGAAGGCAGCCAAGGATCTGAAAGTTCCAAGGTGGCGGTGAACAGTAATACACTCAGAACAGTACATACACTCAGATGCTGGTGAGGCGTCTGGTGGCATGGGCTTTTTTTGTTTGTTTGTTTGTTTGTTTTTTTAAATTTTTTATTTTATTTTATTTATTCATTTTAGAGAGGAGAGAGAAAGGAAGAGAGAGAGACAGAGAGGGAGAGAGAGAGGAGAGAGAGACAGAGAGAGAAGGTGGGGAGGAGCTGGAAGCATCAACTCGGCATGGGCTTTACGTTGGGGCTGCTGGTCTTCTTTTGGAGGGTTATAGGGGGCTGGTGGCCTGAGTGGCAGCCCCTTTTCTCTCTTGCCATCCAATGCAACCATCATGGAGTGTGAGCAGGGGAGGAGCAGTGAGCTCAGCTGACTGGGAAAACCCCAACCCCGTGAGGCCTGCGCCAACTGGGAAGCAGGTAGGCCACTGGCCCTCCACATCCCACAGACCCATGGGTCCTAGGCCACCTCTTGAGCAGTGACGACAAGGCAGGGATGGACAGGGAGAGATGGCCTGCACGCTGGGTGGGACCTGATACTGCTCCCAGAAAGCCACTGTCACTAAGCTGGACCCTCAGGGAGCTCTTTCTGAGCTGACTCCCCTCGCTGCTGGCCTCTTCCTCCTCCGAGGCGCCTTCTACTCCAGAAAGTTCTCTCTGAGAACCAAGGCCGAGCTGGGCACCCTCCTCTGTGCCTCACTGTATGTACCCTGTCACATTCAAGCTTTATCATCTCCAGTCTATCTTCTTAAGGCAAGTCTGAACCCTACTTGTCTCTGTGCCCACCTCCATATATAGTAGGTGCTCAATAAGTGCTTGGTGTATAGAACAGGGCATCTCTAGACAAGGCCTGATACTTAGAACTGGAGTTTTTAGTGGGAGGCCCCACTCTCCAGTGAGGCTGCACTTGGCCTAGGGGTACCAGTTGGGCGGAGAGGCTAGGAGCCAGAGCTGTGTGCACTGCCCTCAATCCAGCCATCCGTCTGTTCCCTGTCCCAGCCAGAGCCTAGTCCTCTTCACCAAGCAGGTCTGTGGCTACTGCATTCCCTCCCTGTCAGGCACTGTGGGGATGTGTGTGTGGCCAGGTTGGGGGGAGGGGGCTTTAAACAAACAGCCCCTGGCCCCAGTGAGTGCCAAGGCTCACCATAGCCCTCTCCCCAGACAGAGGCTGCTTGCTGGACCATGTGACAAGGAGCCAGCAAAATTCATTTACAGAAACGAATTTGGTGCTTTGCCTCCCACTCCCTCAGCCAGGCTACATAGTGCCTGGGCGTCCCTCCTGCTCTCCCTCCCCCTTGGGCCTTTTACCCCCTAATCCGCTGAGTGGGGAGCAGTCACGTGGGCCCCCAGCTCTCGACAGGAAGCTGTCGGCACCACCGGCTCCAAGGGCCCACTCCCTCACCGCCCGGGGAAGGCAGGCTACCTTCCCCCAGCCTCGCTTGCTGAAACCCAACCCCTCTTTCCAGCTGTAGCACGAAAGAGCCCCAGGCCCAGCCTTCCCCGGGGACCCTGCAGCCTGCAGATCTCACGGTCAGGGAATTTTCCCTGTGCAGTGTTCCAAGCCGGCAGAGCCTCCAGAACAAAGGCCAGGGAGAGACAGCGACCATTTCCCCCCCTTCACTGCACACTCCCACCAAGTCAGGGCCGGGAGACGCAATGGGCAGACCATCCGTTCTGTCGCACGGACGCTGTGCTTTGGGAAGCAATCCCTGGAGGAGCCAGGCCCAAATCAATTTGGAGCAGTCTCCAATTCTTTCAGCTCTTTCCCCTCAGGCAGGAAACTCTCAGATGCTGGTCCTGACCTGAGTTAGAGGCAGATCTGCTCAAAAAGGCCTCCTCAGAAAAGGGTACTGTGAGTGGGTAGCAGGGAAGCACAGATTCCCAAACTCACTAACCCCTATCTGGGGAAAAGGCTATTGACAAAAGAAAACTTGGGCTTTTTGTTGTTATTCCCAAGAACAGACTATTCCTCAAAATCAGCCAATAAAGTGTTATGAGGCAGCAGTCCTGGCAACAGTATAACGGAGTGGAAAGATCCCAGAGAGCAAGGAATGGTTCAAAGCACGGTTTCACCAGTTACTAGCCATGGGGCTGGTCCAGCTGTAGCAATGCCCCACGATGCATTATATACAACCCTGAGACAGGCTCATTTTCTCAAGTGTAATATGGGACGATTACTATTTGCCATGCCCACCTCCATTGAGCAACTACTATGTTCCAGGTCTTAAGTTAATTGCTGGAAACTGAAAAGTAAGAGGATCTCCAACCAAGATCTCCCAAGAGGGTCGCGTCAGATAACATGTATGAAGGTGTTTGGAAAACTGAAATATTGACATAGATAAGGACCGGCTGTAATGATCTCGTTAAATTTCTGTGAATGCGGCTGCTAAAGCGATTTTTAAAGTTTTCTCAAATGGTTTAAGTAAACCAGACCTGTCTCTGTAATCTGTCCTGTGCTGTTTATTTGCTTAGCAAACCATTTCTTCATAGATAGTGCATAAGGAAGGACTTCAGACCAGCCTGAGGCAGAATTTTATTTCAAATTCAGAGAGAGTGGGGTCTGAATTAATTAGGTTTTTCTGTAGCTTAATGTATAAACCTGGGCTCAGGAAATTTGGCCTTTAAAGCAGGTGCCCTTTCAAATGAGGTGGGTTTCATGTGACTATTTTAACTTCAGCTCCATTACCCTTTATGGTCTACAGGGGTGGGGGTGGGGGGCAGGTTGGGAGAGGTCTGGTGCAAGTCTGCTTCCGTGAGTGGGAGCCAGAGGAACCGTAAAGCAGCCCACTCCCAGCCAGGTAAATCACACTCGTGCCCTGCTGGGGGCTCCACCAGCTGGGGTGAGGGCAGGTGCCAAGGTTTCCAGTTCTACTTATGGGGCTGATCCCCTGCTGGGGTCTTTCTTCCAACTTTTATTAGCCCCTCATCGTCTTTAGACTTTTTTCCTCCAGCTTTATTAAGGCATAATTGAGAAATACTATTGTGTATATTTTAAGCATACACACAATATGATGATTTGATATACACGTACATCGTGAAATTATTACCACAAACAAGGTTCTCATCCACCACCTCACATAGTTATTATTATTATTTTTAGTGAGAATTCATAAGATTACTCTCTTAGCAAATTTCAAGCAGGGGTCCCCAAACTATGACCTGACCCGTGGGCACATGCAGCCCTAGGCGCATTTACCTGGCCCCCTCTGCACTTCCGGAAGGGGCACCTCTTTCATTGGTGGTCAGTGAGAGGAGCACATTGACCATCTCATTAGCCAAAAGCACGCCTATAGTTCCCATTGAAATATTGGTCAGTTTGTTGATTTAAATTTACTTGTTCTTTATTTTAAATATTGTATTTGTTTTTGTTTTGTTTTTTTACTTTAAAATAAGAGATGTGCAGTGTGCATAGGGATTTGTTCATAGTTTTTTTTTTTATAGTCTGGCCCCCTGTGTAAAACGTTTGCGGACCCCTGAGATACAGTATTATGAACTACAGTCACCATGCCTTACATTCGGTCCTCAGAATTTATCTTATAACTGAAAGTTTGTATCCTTTGATCCTCTCCCTGTCTCCCTTACCTCTCAGTCCCTAGCAACTGTCATTCTTCTCTGTGTCTAAGCTCAACTTTTTTTTTTAGATTCTACCTAAAAGTGATATCATACAGTATTTGTCTTTCTCTAATTTTTCTTAGCAGAGTGCCCTCTAGTTTCATTTATGTTGCAAATGACAGGATTTTCTTCTTTTTTTATGGCTGAATAATATTTAATTATATGTTTATGTATGTATACGTGTGTGTGAGTGTTTATGTAAATATCACATCTTCTTTATCCATTCATCTGTTGATAGACACTTACTTAGGTTGTTTCCGTGTCTTGGCTATTGTGAATAATGCTGCAACAAATATGGAAGTGCAGATACCACTTCAACGTAGTCATTTAATTTCCTTTGCATATATACCCAGAAGTGGGATTGCTGGGTCATATAGTATTTCTATTTTTAATTTTTTGAGAAAAATTCATACTATTTTTCATAATGGCTATACCAATTTACATTCCCACCAACAGTGAATAAGGGTTCTCTTTTTTTCTACCTCCTTACTAACACCTGTTATCTCTTATATTTTTGATAACAGCCATCCTGACAGGTGTGGGATGATATAGCTCATTAAGGTTTTCATTTTCATTTCCTGATGATTGGTAATGTTAAGCACCTTTTCATGTACCTGTTGGCCATTTGTATGTCAGGTCCTGTGCCCATTTAAAAAATTTGGTTATTTGGCCTTACCAGCCGGTTGCACAGTGGTTAGAGCATCAGACTAGGATGCAGAGGACCTAGATTCGAAACCCTGATGTTGCTGGCTTGAGTGCAGGCTCATCCAGCTTGAGCATGGGGTCATCAGCTTGAGCATGGGGCTACTGGTTTGAGTGTGGGATCATAGACATGACCCTCATGATTGCTGGCTTGAAGCCCAAGGTCGCTGGCTTGAGCCCAAGGTCGCTAGCTTGAGCAAGGGGTCACTCACTGTGCTGTAACCCCCTGGTCAAGGCTCATATGAGAAAGCAATCAATGAACAACTAAGGAGTTGCAACAAAGAATTGATGCTTTTCATCTCTCTCCCTTCCTGACTGTCTGTCCCTATCTGTCCCTCTCTCTGTCTCTCTCACTGTCTCTGTCACACACACACACAAAAAATGGGGTTATTTGTATTTTTGCTATTATATTGCCTTATATATTTTGGATATTAATTCATTTTTGGATATATGGTTTGCAAATATTTTTTCCTATTCCACAAATTGCCTTTTCATTTTGTTCATTGTTTCTTTGGCTGTGCAGAAACTTTTTAGTTTGATGTAGTCTCATTTGATTATGTTTGCTTTTGTTCCTTGTGCTTTTGGTGTCAGATCCAAAAAATAATTGCCAAGATCCATGTCAAGGAACTTTTCCTCTATATTTTCTTCCAGGAGGTTTATGTATTCAGGCCTTATGTTTAAGTCTTTAATATATTTTAAGTTGATTTTTTGTTTATGGTGTAAGACAGGGGTCCCCAAACTTTTTACACAGAGGGCCAGTTCACTGTCCCTCAGACCGTTGGAGGGCCGGACTATAAAAAAAACTATGAACAAATCCCTATGCATACTGCACATATCTTATTTTAAAGTAAAAAAACAAAACGGGAACAAATACAATATTTAAAATAAAGAACAAGTAAATTTAAATCAACAAACTGACCAGTATTTCAATGGGAACTATGCTCCTCTCACTGACCACCAATGAAAGAGGTGCCCCTTCCGGAAGTGCAGCGGGGCCGGATAAGTGGCCTCAGGGGGCCGCATGTGCCTGCGGGCCAGGCCGTAGTTTGGGGACCCCTGGTGTAAGATATGGGTTGAATTTTCTTCTTTTGCATGTGGCTATCCAGTAGGATTACTTGTTCTGGCTTATGGGTGGCCTCCAAACTCTCCAGCCATCCAGTGCTGTCTTGGACTCTAGGATATAGGACACTCTTACTGAAGAATCTCTTGGCTGATTCTGAAACTCCTTACCCCAACCTAGGGATCTTTCCCACTTCCTCTTATTATTTGCCCAGTAGGATTCCAGGTCTATACCTTAGCCAGTCCAATGCAATAGCCACTAACAACATGTGGCTGTTGGGACTTGTGGCCAGTCTCAATTGAGATGCGCTTTATGTGTAAAAATACACACCAGCTTTTAAAGGCTCAGTGTGGAAAAGGTTATGTAAAATATCTCATTAATAATTTTTATATTGATAACATGTTGAAATGATAATATTATGGGCATATTGGGTTAAAGATATATATTTTTGCCCTGGCCGGTTGGCTCAGTGGTAGAGCGTCGGCCTGGCGTGCGGGAGTCCCAGGTTTGATTCCTGGCCAGGGCACACAGGAGAAGCACCCATCTGCTTCTCCACCCCTCCCCCCTTTCCTTCCTTTCTCTCTCTTCCCCTCCCACAGCCAAGGCTCCATTGGAGCAAAGTTGGCCCGGGCGCTAAGGACGGCTTTGTGGCCTCTGCCTCAGGCGCTAGAATGGCTCTGGTTGCAGCAGAGCGATGCCCTAAATGGGCAGAGCATCGCCCCATGGTGGGCATGTCGGGTGGATCCCGGTTGGGCACATGGGGGAGTCTGTCTGACTGTCTCCCCATTTCCAACTTCAGAAAAAAAAAAAAAAAAAGAAAAAGATATAGATTTTTTTTATTTTTAAAATTTTAAATAAGAGGAGGGGAGATAGAGAGGCAGACTCCTACATACACCCTGACTGGGATCTACCCAGCATCCCCTGTCTGGGGTTGATTCTTTGCCCATCTCGGGCCAATGCTTGTAATTGAGCTATTTTTAGCACCTGAGGAGGAGGCTCCGTGGAGCTATTCTCAGAACCTGGGCTAATGCACACTGGAATCAATCAAGCCATAGCTGCAGGAGGGAAAGAGAGAGAGAGAGAGAGAGAGAAAGAGAGAGAGAGAGAGAGAGAGAGAGAAGGGGGAGGGGAAGGGGAGGAAAAGCAGATGGTTGTTTCCTCTGTGTGCCCTGATGGGAAATCAAACCTGAGACTTCCACACACCAGGTTGACACTCTACCACTGAGACAACCGGCCAGGGCCAAAAGATATATTTTAAAAATAAATTTCACCTGTTTCTGTTTAATTATTTAATGTGACTATTAGCAAATTTGAAATTACACCTATGACTCCATTTATGGCTCACATTATGTTTCTATTGGACAGTGCTGTCCTAAAGCATCAAGCACTAAAATACTGTCTGGATGGGGTGGTGGGCACATTTTAGTGACCTTTCTAAATCTCTGCTTCCTTTTGTCTCAAGTAAAATTAAATGTATATGCTTTAGATGACTGTTGGGAGAACTTAGGTAAGCTAATACATAGTTGTGGAAGCACCTAGCACAGGGGTCAGAAATCTTTTTGTCTGAGAGAGCCATGAATGCCACATATTTTAAAATGTGATTCCATGAGAGCCATACAACGACCCGTGTACGTTACACATTATCCAATAAAAATTTGGTGTTGGCCTGACCAGGCAGTGGCGCAGTGGATAGAGCGTCAGACTGGGATGCCGAGGACCCAGGTTCGAGACCCCGAGGTTGCCAGCTTGAGCGTGGACTCATCTGGTTTGAGCAAAAGCTCACCAGCTTGGACCCAAGGTCACTGGCTCCAGCAAGGGGTTACTCGGTCTGCTGAAGGCCCGCGGTCAAGGCACATATGAGAAAGAAATCAATGAACAACTAAGGTGTCACAATGTGCAACGAAAAACTAATGATTGATGCTTCTCATCTCTTCGTTTGTCTGTCCCTGTCTATCCCTCTCTCTGACTCTCTGTCTCTGTAAAAAAATAAATAAATAAATAAAAATTAAAAAAAATTGGTGTTGTCCCGAAGCACAGCTGTGATTGGCTCCAGCCACCCGCAACCATGAACACGAGCGGTAGGAAATGAATGAATTGTAATACATGAGAATGTTTTATATTTTTAATGTTATTATTATTTTTATTAAAGATGTGTCTGTGGGCCAGATGCAGCCATCAAAAGAGCCATATCTGGCTCGCAAGCCCTAGGTTCCCGACCCCTGACCTAGCATATATATAAGTTAACTCAGTACGTGTTGAATTCTTTTCCAAACCACAGTTCAAACATCTTCTAGAACAGTGGTTCTCAATTTGGGATGCACCTGGATTTACCTAGGCAGCTTTTAAAAACTATGCTTAGGCCTGGCCCCCATTCTGGGTCTGCATGGGGCCTGGGCATGAGCAGAATTTCCAAGGTCCCAGCTGCTTCTAACGCCCAGCCAGGGTGGAGAATCCTGCTCTAGAAAAATTGTTCTCTCCTTCATCCCTCAGTGCTCTGACCCCCTTGTTTTACATGTGTCCTTTTAGCATTTTACATGTGTTTTGTACTACTTTAATTATAACCAACATTTCTGAAAGCCTACCAAATGCCTGCCACTTTACATATATTGCTTTTAATCCTTACCACAGCTCTGCAAGGTGAATTAGATTAACACTGTTCTGCAGATGGGAAAGCTGGGGCTTAGAAAGGTTAAAGGAACTTACTTGTTCAATAAGTGGAGGGAAGACAGAGGGAAGTATTCAACCCGGCTAAGTCTGACTCCAGAGTGTGAGCCATTGACCATTAGGTAACAGTGCCTTCATTTTAAATTCTTCAGTAACTAGAATATCGGTTTCCAGGAACAGGGATGATTTTGTTTTATTTACAACAGGGATCATGTGATGTATTCAGTACCCGTCTCGATAAATACCTTTTCAAAATAGGTGGTTTATTAAAGGCTTGCCTGAATGTGAACAAGTTTTCTATTGTTACAAGACTTTAAATAAATATAAACATTCTTAAATCAAGGGGTGAAAACATTTGCTTCCATCCACATGATGGATTCACCTGCAGCCATCCAAAAGGACAATGTATTGCACATGACATGGAAAGACAATTATGGTGTCATGACAAGTGGTGGGAAAATCTGGATCCACATTCTGGAAATGGTACAATTAAAATTATTTAAAAATATTAAAAACTTTTTTTCCATTGACTTGAGGGAGAGAGAAAGTGGAAGCAGGGGAAGAGAGAGAGAGAAACATCAACTCGTTGTTCCACTTAGTTATGCACTCATTGGTTGCTTCATGTATGTGCCCTGACTAGGGATTGAGCCCACAACCTCAGTGTACCGGGATGATGTTCTATTCACTGAGCCAAGGCCTAAAAACATTTTTTAAATAAAAAAGAGGTGGGAGAGCTGGGAATGAATGACATGAGAATGCTACTATGGGTTGTGTTATGGTGGTAAAATTACAGATAATTATTTTTCTTCTATTTTCCAAATCTTCTATAATGAGTCTATATGACCTTTAGACAAAGGAGAAAGAAAAAATCCTTTGAGTTGACCCATCCCAACAAAAACCATAAGATTTGATCTGTACTCCTTTATCCTCTGCCTCAGTCCAGGCCACCTTGCCCCACCCTTTTGACAAGAACAGCGAGGGGAAGCTCAGCAGGGCTCCTTGGAGAGCCAGCCAGCCCTGCCATGGGATGAGGACTGAGGCACTTTCCCCACAGCCAGTCCAGGAGTGGAAGACTGAAGAGCTGCATCTTTCCCTCCATAATCAGGACCCTGTTGTAATGCACTGAGCAGGAAGGGAAGTGGGGTGCCCTCTTTCTGGGCCTCCCGGTGCCTTTCACAGGTTTGGAGTCAAGCTTGGGAGCAGCAACCCTTGACATTTGTCCCAGGCAGGCACAGCAGCCCTGCGGGCTTAGTCTGGTGCATGTAGGGCTGGCGGGTGTCCAGATGCACAGTTACTGAGAGGAAATGACTTCCCTCTTAGGCTCTCTCCTCTTTCCGGTGTGGCAGGGGACCCAGAAGCTAGGCCAGCCCACTGTGCCATTGGGGGCCAGCCCACTGACTAGCAGGCAGTGGGTACAGAGGTTTTGAGCAACCTCAGGGAAATGATATGCCATCAGAGTCTCATCAGAAGAACGGCATAATAACCCCTGTTTGTCAGGGTTGTGATTAGGGTCCAATGAGAGAAGATGGGCAGAAAGCACTCAGCACAGGCTCAGCGAACAGCAGCTGTTATTGGTGCTTCTGTCTCCCTGGCCCCTCCTGACCTAGGTAGGCTCTTGGAGCTGGTCGAGGACCCTGGATTTGACTTTAGGGATCAGCCCCTTTTAGTGCTTTGCTCTTCTGACCCTCCCGCTGAGGTTGTCTGGGAAGTCACATGACTTTAGGCTGGCCACCTTGCCGTCTCTACTTCTCCCTTTACGTCTGCCTGGCTCTGGAGAAGTGAGGAAGTCCCTCGGGAGAGAAGCTCACTCTTCCTCAGGAGGTGCAGCCAGCATTCTCTTGCTGGAGGTCGGACAGTGATAGTGAAAGGGCTGACCTTACCCTGACCCTCCCATCCTGGCGTGCTCCACTGCAGGAGCCTTCAGGAGGCTGAGGCTCTAGTCCAGAAGGTTCTGGTGGTATTCCCCCAGAAAACATACACAGACTTTGGGGATATTTCTGAGGGACAGGGCTGTTTCATAGTACTTGCAGCATCATAGTACTTGCAGCACTGTAATAATATTCGTGATGATGATGATGCAGCACTCTGCAGTTTGCAAAGCACTTTTTTTGTTGTTGTTTGTTTTAATTTTTGACAGAGACAGAGAGAGTCAGAGAGAGGGACAAACAGGAAGGGAAAAAGATTAGAAGCATCCATTCTTTGTTGCAGCGCCTTGATTGTTTGATTGCTTTATCATATGTACCTTGACCAGGGGGCTACAGCAGAGCGAGTGACCCCTTGCTCAAGCCAGCGACCTTGGGCTCAAGCCAGCAATCATGGGATCAAGTCTATGATCCCACGTTCAAGCCAGCAACCATGCGATCAAGCTGGTGACCCTGTGCTCAAGCTGGCAAGCTTGGGGTTTTGAACCTGGGTCTTCCGCATCCCAGTCTGACACTCTATCCACTGCACCACTACCTAGTCAGGCTGCAAAGCATGTTTTCATACCTCATCATATTTACTCTTCTCAACAAACAACTTTTCAGGGTGATATTTTTATTATCTCTATTTCACCAGTGAGACCACTGAGGCTCAAAAGAGTAACTGATGACCACAGGGAAGTGAAAAAGGAATGTCTCCTGACTGCAAATCCTGGAGAGCAAACAGGGGCTCGGTCTCCTAGGGGTTCTCCCTTTGTTTTGAGCCCCTGAACATACCCAAAGGAGGTTCGTTCTTGTCTCTCTTCAGTAGAGAATGTGGGAATCTGATTAAAATGAAGAGGGGGCGGGAAATGGATTGGGAGGGAGGTCATGGTCCTTTTCCCCAGGCACTGGGTGTGAAATGTGCAGACGAGAAGGCAGATGTCCTGGTGCCATGGGTGGATTTCAAGTGTAGCAGGGTTAGCTGGCTCCCTACAATGCAGCCACAACTTTGGGGAAGAGAACTAAAGTCTCCTTTCTGGGTGCCCCTGGCAATGGGGGGAAATAGACATTTCTGGAAAGGCTTCCTGGTGAGCAAGACTCCCCACAGTGCCCAGAGGGGCAGGAAAAGAAGCCCTGCTCCCACTTGTCCTGTGTCCATGTCATCTTCTCGGAGAATGGGAAGGATGGGGACAGTCTTGCTGAGACCAGGAGAGAGCTGCTGGCAGCCCTCCAGTCTCCATTTCCGGTCTGTCTGCAGAGAGAGTGTGGTGGCCTAGGATCCTACCACCTGTGAGGCCCAAACCCTGTGACAAAAATTTGTTTCAAGAACCTTTAGGCCCTGGCCGGTTGGCTCAGCGGTAGAGCGTTGGCCTGGCGTGCGGGGGACCCGGGTTCGATTCCCAGCCAGGGCACACAGGAGAAGCGCCCATCTGCTCCTCCCCCCCCCCCCCCCCCCCGCTTCCTCTCTGTCTCTCTCTTCCCCTCCCGCAGCCAAGGCTCCATTGGAGCAAAGATGGCCCGGGCGCTGGGGGTGGCTCCTTGGCCTCTGCCCCAGGCGTTAGAGTGGCTCTGGTCGCGGCAGAGCGATGCCCCGGAGGGGCAGAGCATCGCCCCCTGGTGGGCAGAGCATCGCCTCCTGGTGGGCATGCCAGGTGGATCCTGTCGGGCGCATGTGGGAGTCTGGCGCATGCAGGAGTCTGTCTGACTGTCTCTCCCTGTTTCCAGCTTCAGGAAAAAAAAAAAGAAAAAGTACCTTTGACTTACAAATTGCTGCGGGATGCTATGGGGGGGAAGGGGGTAGTCCTGGACTAAGTGTCCCAAAGCCAGCTGTCAGTTTAGTTTGGCCATTTCCTTTCCCTCTGCCTTTGTGGCAAACTATGTGGTGGTACTATTTTTGGCATAAGCAGCAGGAGCACCAATGTCCTTGTGTGCTGTCAGCCAGCTTCCCAAAGTGAAATCCTATCCTGGAGGTCCCAGGCACCTACCCCCCCAGGCAAGCAGCCGGCAGAGGCTCAAACTAGTTCCTGGAAACTTTATGGCCCCTCTCTCTGCTCTGCTCAGTGCCTCTCTGAGATTGCTCAAATAATAAAATAAGGCATTATAATAACAGTGACCATTTATTAATCACCTACCGTAGGCCAGGTGTTATGCAAGGCATTTTGTTTATATTCACCTCATAAGTTCCCAGCATGTCCTGCTTCTTCTACATCCAGCTTCAGAAAGAGGAATACTATGTAGAGCAGTGGTCCCCAACCTTTTTTGGGCCATGGACCAGTTTAATGTCAGAAAATATTTTCACGGACCGGCCTTTATGGATAAATGTATCACGTGACCGAGACAAGCGTCAAGAGTGAGTCTTAGACGGATGTAACAGAGGAAATCTGGTCATTTTTTAAAAATAAAACATCGTTCAGACTTAAATATAAATAAAAAGGAAATAATGTAAGTTATTTATTCTTTCTCTGTGGACTGGTACTAAATGGCCCATGGGCTGGTACCGGTCCGCAGCCTGGGGGTTGGGGACCACTGGGTTAGAGCAGCGGTCCCCAACCTTTTTTGGGTCACGGACCGGCTTAATGTCAGAAAATATTTTCACAGACCAGCCTTTAGGGTGGGAAGGATGAATGCACAAAATAAAATTTTGTGACCAGCGTAAAAACTGTGGTATTTTTAAATATAATTGTTGAGCCTGACCTGTGGTGGCACAGTGGATAAAGCGTCAACCTGGAAACACTGAGGTTGCCTGTTCAAAACCCTGGGCTTGCCTGGTCAAGGCACATATGGGAGTTGATGCTTCTTGCACCTCCCCCTTCTCTCTCTCCCCTCTCTATACTGAATAAATAAAATCTTAAAAAAATAAATAAATAAATAAATAAATAAATAAATAAATATATATATATATATATATATATATATATATATAATTGTCGAACTTCCGAGACAAGCATCAAGAGTGAGTCTTAGATAGATATAACAGAGGGAATCTGGTCATTTTTTAAAAATAAAACATCGTTCAGACTTAAATATAAATAAAATGGAAATAATGTAAGTTATTTATTCTTTCTCTGCGGACCGGTACCAAATGGCCCACGGACCGGTACCGGTCCGCGGCCCGGGGGTTGGGGACCACTGATGTAGAGAACATGGGTATGGTTTCCATTTCATTATATATGTGGCTAATAGAGTAGGTCCCATCCCCCCGCTAAAAAAAAAAAAGACAACACATCGTTTTGACGGGAGAGAATAAGACTTTGTTTATGTTGTTTTCAGGAAAACGTCCAGACACCTGAGTCTGTGCCAGGCCCGGAGCCACTGGTGTCCACCGTGGGCACAACCCCTACAGACATGTCTCCTGTAATTCACATTTTTTTTCTGGTCCCAGCTGTTCTTCCCATCAAAGAGGCTGTGTTTGAGATGTTTTTCTCTCCCTTGCTCAACAGCTAAGGTCTTTCCTATCAAAACTGGAGGGACAGAGCTTCTGGGTCCAGTTACAGCTGGTGAACCATACAGGGGCCTGGGCAAGCCCCGTTCCAGCACTGGGCCCTGGATGCTGCCGCTGCAGGGGCTGCCAGCAGAGTGGGGCTTTGTGGGGAGGGCTGCTGGTGTAGGGTGGAAAGGGGGCACATTCCTCCATCTGGTGGCAGGAGCTGGCTAGCCAGAGGCCTTTTTCACGGCCCAATGCAGTGCGGCTCTTGTGTTTATGAGCTTTGTGAGATTTAGATTGCTCTGTATTAGCCACAGGTTTTTTTGGGTCACATCAAAGGTTAGAAAGCTGTGGAAAGAGTTCTTTCCCCATGAATCACACTTCCCAAAAATCTAATTCTCTGAGAGTAGCCGGCTTACTTTATGGAGCTGGCAGGAGAAAGGGACTAGCAGGGGCTCCTGGGGAGTTCTCCTGAAGAAACCTCTGGGAGGCTGGACAAAGGAATTCTCAAACATGAGACGAGCCAGGGGAGGGGGAATGACCTGCTGGGACCACGTTGATGGATTTGGCTTTGGGGATTGGGATGAGATGGCAAGAGGGCTTCAGGTGCTGCGGGCCTGGAAGGATTGGGCCCCTGCATTATACACCTCCAGGGAGAGCTCTGGCTTGTGCGGTTATGACCTGCATGGCTACACATAGCAACCCTGTCTTGTGTTACTCCCTCCTGGGTGAATAGGGTATCTCTTTAATGGACATCCATGAATCTTGGTCATAGATTATAATTATCTGTACCCTATTCCTGGCCACTTCATATTATACCTTTGAGGACAGAAGCCAGCGATATCTTCTTAGCCTTTACTTTCTTACAAGGTACATAGTATATGCTCAGTAAATGCTTGTGAAATGAGTAACTAAACATTGTTAAAGGAGTTCTAGCATATGGGGACTGGTAGGCTAACTTAAGTATTAGGAGTCAAGAAGGGCTTTGATTTCTTTGAAGAAAAGTACACCTGCCCTGGCCAGATAGCTCAGTTGGTTCAAGTGTCAGCCCAAGCACAGAGGTTATCCGTTCAATCCTCAGTTAGGACACATACAGGAATAGATCGATGTTCCTGTCTTTCTCTCTTTCTCCCTTCCTCTCTCTATAAAATCAGTCAATAAAAAAAAATCTTTAAAAAAGAAAAAGTACTATCCAAATACACCAACTCCTTTAAGACTCAGATCGACCACTACCTACTTCAGGAAGCCCCCGATCAATCTCTGTTCACTTACTTAGTCCCACCTTCATTTCTCAGATACTTACCAGCCTCTTTCTTGGGCACTCCAGTCCTGATAGGGTGACAGACATACATGCTGATCATTGCAGGGAGTGACCAACACTGTCAGAAAGGCACACGTGAGGCATGCGCAGGGCCACAGAAGCTAGGAAGGGAGTGGCTCGCTCACTGTCAGAACGGGGCTTACAGGGAGGGCTGCAGAGCAGACAAGGAGGGAGTCCATTGTCATGCTCTTTTACAGGCTTTGGCTCTCTTGAGCCCAGAAAGTCAAGCGTCTATTCCAAGGTCACATCGCTAATAACGACTCAACCTGATTCTGCAATTCTGTATCCTGTGCCGTATCACCGCTTTCTATCCTCAAACCCAGGCATTGATTCCCTGTCCACCCGAAGCCCCCGTGGCCTCACAGAGCGTTTGATTTACAGGGAGGCCTCAGCAAGGGCGATAGAGTTTATTTCTGAGCCATCAGGTGACCTGTCTGGGCCTGCTTTTATCTGTGGTTGCCTTGTTAACAATCCAGCTTGTTCTCAGCTCCTTGCCTATCTCGCTCAACAGTTTGATGCTCTGCTGACCTACTTGGCAGCAATCATACTCCCTAGGCCCTGCATGGTCATCTCCCTCATGGTGATTTATAGTGCCTTTGCACCCTCGGGCATTTGGACTCCAGGCTGTCATGGGGCATTGGGGGCTTCAGTCCTTCTGGGTCTGGGCACACCCCCACCAAGCCTCCTGCACTGGCTGAGCCCGGAGTCCCTGCCTTCTGCTGCCAGATTTCCCCAGCCAGTCTCCTCTGCCAGGACGTCCTGTTTCCCTCAGCTCACCATCTGCGACACTGCCCATCCCTGCCTGCTAGGCTGCAATAGGAGAGAGGGCTTGGGCCCCACAGTCAAATCTGGTTCAACTCTTGCATCTGTCAGTTTTCAAAAGTTCCTTAACTTCCCTGAGCCTTATCTTCCTATCTGTAAAATGGGAATAATAATAACTATGTCACTGAAATATATGCTTAATATGTGAAAGTGCTCTTTTCTACCCTGCTACATGGCTTAGGAAGTGGAAGCTGATAGCAGCTACTGCTTATAAAAGTTTTTCAAAAGATTTTCACTATCTGGGCTTTGGCTCTGTTGAGCACAGAAAAGTTAAGTGTCTTCTCCAAGGTCGAGTGGCTAGTAGGAACGTCTCAAACGCAATTCTTCCGCTCCATATCCTGTGACACACACCATCTCGCTTTCTGTCTTGGGTCTAGGCCTTGATAACCTGTCCTTCCTACTGCTTTTGTTTGACCTTGAGACAGAGAAAGCTTGATTCAACCCATTTTACAGTGAGGCGATTTGGGCTCAGTGAGAGTAAGTGAGTTAGTTGCCCAAGGTCACACTGCTCCTCCGAGGAAGCTGGAGGAGAACTTGTTTTGATTCTGCATTCTGAGGCCTCAAAATAAATCTTCACCTCCTTTATTCCTCCACTGTCAGAGCATCCCATCCCTATTTTAAGACTTCTCTCCCCATGCTCAAAATGTCAGAGAGCTGGAGCATAATTCTGGCTCTTTCCATGGTCCCAAGCAGACCCTCAGTGGGTGATAAGGACTCTGGGTCTTGGGGCGTAGGTCTCTGGGAGCAGAAGAGCACAGTGCCCAGGGCTGTGGGAAGGGGGTACTGCTGGTTGAGACCCTCCCCTCAGGGCCCCGAGTCAGCCCAGACTCTGCTCTTCCCACACCCCAGCCCCTGGCCAGGGCAGCCCTGTGGCCAGTTGGCAGCTGCTGCCCAGCCCCCAACTCCAGGCTGCCAAGGTTGGCAGCCTCAGGCCACACTGCACAACTCCGCGCCTCTCCTCCTCAGTTTATTCCTTCCAGATACACAGTTGCTGCTTTTTATTTGGATCACTTTTCTGTGTTATGCTATTTCAGTTGTTTTTCCAATCCCTCCCTCCACCCCCCTGCCTTTCCCGTGGCAGGGTTCCTAAGAAGATGAGTTTTTGAAGAGAGCTGTAAGCACATCTGCTCTCTGGCTGCAGCATTCCAGGAGGGCCCTGTCAGGGGCGCAGGTCCAGGGAGCCAGGACAGGCTGGGTAGTGGAGGCTGGTGGGCAGGGTGCAGGGTCCCTGGCAGTGGAGGCCTGTCATGGGCACACTCACTGCCGCAGGCAGGGCTGAGCCTCAGGGATCGCGGGTGCTGCCAAAGTCCTGAAGCCGCAGCTCGCCAACTCCCTGGCCCTGCTGGCTGCGGCTGCTGGCTGTCTCGGCTAAGGTCTGTGACTGCCAGGCTCGGGGTGAGGGAAACAAGGGGCCTTCAAAGGCACTCTGACCGTCCATCTCCACTTCTGTCAGCGGTTCTGAGGGGGTGCAGGTCCTGTGTGTGGTCGGTGTGGGAGTCAGTGTGGGAGTGTGAGAGGCCCGGTTCAATCCCTGACCTTACCACCAACGGCCATGTGAGCTCGGGCAGGTTACTGTGCAGTGGGGATGATGACATGTCTCCCTCGCAGCATTGTTGGCCACGTGAACTGATTTAATGCATGAGAATACTTCCTGGCACATAGTAAGTGCTTAATAAATGTCTCAGCTTGTATGTATGTCTGTATGTGGTTAAGTATGTGGGTATGTATGGGTGTATGTATGAAATGTAGTAGATTTAGGTGGGGTGGTTCTTCTTGGACTTTGGAGTGGAGAATCGCCTGGGAAACTTGTTGAAGGTGCTAGCTTCTGGGCCTTACCCACAGATTCTGATTCAGCAGGTCTTGGTTGGGCCCGGGAATTTACTCTAATCTGGAGGCTCTGGTAGTGCTGACGCTGGCCCAGAAGCTGATCTGCAGTCACTTGAGGTGTCTGGGTGAACAGACCTTTGAAATCTTTGGACTCAGGTACATCGATCAGAGCTGCCTTGCAAAGGTAGGCGGAGACCAGATGAAAGGGTGGAGTGGGATGAGGCTAAGCGCTGGGCTAAGCTTTGAGGCTGACCCTTGAGGCTTGAAAAAGAAATGAAAGTTATGGGGGTTTTCAGCAAGGGATCGACACAGTCCTACTAAGTGACTTGGGTTGGACCAGCTTGGTTTACCAGCCTAGGGCAGAGTCGCTGGCAAGGAGGCTGTAAAAGTGCGGTTAGCTCAAGGCCAGAGCGGCAGAAGGGTCTGTGCTCTGAGAGGAGAAGAAGCCGTGTCTGGAGGAGGAAAGAACCTCCAGGTTGAGCAGTGGTGCCAATGCCCTCCTCCCTCAGGCTGGGCATCTGAGCCGCTGGCACAGCCTCCGGGCTGGGCCTGGGCGCCGCGGGCTGGTCCCTGCACCAGGGAGCCAGGCTGCGGCCAGACTCCAGGGCGTGGCTGAGGAGAGGAATCCAGCTCTGTCAACTCATTCCCTCAAGAGCGTATAGTTTCCTGATTTATTTTTCTCTGCTTTTCCTCTTAGTAAAGATCTTTTAGAAAAATTCTTTTATTTATTTTTTGACTAAGTTAAGGAAAAAGGAAGGTGGGCTGTTCTGAGGCCAGAGAAAGGGCTGGGGGCCGGCTTCAGGGGAGAGACTGGGAGCCAGAGGCGGGGCCCCTGCTGTGGAGGTCCCCCCTCTAGAAGCGGGCTGGTGGGGCAGCTCTGAGAGCTGGGTCCTCCTCACCTGAGATTTCCTTTCAGGTGGTGACCTTGATGAGTCTGTAAGTGTGTACGAAGGTGAGTGAGAGACTCAGTGAATGAGTGTGTGTGTGTGTGTGTGTAGATGTTATGTGCACAGGTGAGTGTTGTATATGTGTGTACTCATTCAATTCATTTAATGACAACCATAAAATATTTACTGATTGTGTACTATGCACCAGACGTTTGTCTAGGTCCCTGGGGGACACCAGTGAACAAAATGAAGACACCTGCCCTCGAGAACCTTATACTTGATAGGGAGTTTGTGTATCTAGAGGGGATGGGTATGTGTTTGTGTGTATGAGTCTGCTGTGCACACATATGTGAAGAATGAAGAATAATAACAGGTGGGTGCACAGACAGACCTAGGTCAGGAACCATCTGCCATTTTCCAGGCATACCTCTGGACAAATTATTAAACATTTCTTAAGTTTTCTATAAAATGGAAAATAATCTCTTTCTTTCACAATTGTTGTGAGACTAAATGTGAAAATACTTAGGAAAGCTCTAAGTACCTGGTATATGATAGTTGCCAAATGTTCTTCAAGTCTTATGTACAGTTGGAGGAAATATTTCTTTCTTTTTTAAAAAAATTATTATTCAGTGAGAGGAGGGGAGGCAGAGAAAGACTCCTGTATGTGCCTGGACAAGGATCCACCTGGCAAGCCCACTAAGGGGTTATGCTTTGCCCATCTGGGATGTTTCTTGATAGCTCAGCAACCAAGATTTTCTTAGAGCCTGAAGAGAAGGCCATGGAGCCATCTTTAGCCCCCAGGGCCCAATCACTCCAACTGAGCCATGGCTGCAGGAGAAGTAGAGAGAGAGAAAGAGAGAGAGAAGGGGGGTGGGGTGGGAAAGCAGATGGGTACTTCTCCTGTGTGCCCTGAATGGGAATCAAACCTGGGACATCCATATGCCAGGCTGACACTCAACCACTGAGCCAACCAGCCAGGGCCAGAGGAGATATTTCTACATGCATATACCAAGTGTGTGTTTGTGTCTGGGCAAGAAACCCTATTTGTCCAAGGTCTAAATGGGTTCTCCCTGAGTAAGAACCTTCCTTCCTTAGGATATATCTTGTGGTGTGGAGATATCTCAGGTCTGATTAAAGGTAATAGTGCTGCCTGGAAAGTTCTGTTCCAAGCCACAAAGTCCACTATACAGTGGGGAGAGAAAAGCTAATACACCTGAAATCCCATGAGTTGGCCCACGTGAGCCTTGGCTTAGGTCTGTATGAGTCCATTCAGAGCAGTGTGACTCTGTTGTCCATAGTTCTGCTTTCAGTGAATACAAAGACTCTTGGTCACCCCTTAGTTGATATCCATCTACAGCAGGGGTCCCCAAACTAAGGCCTGTGGGCCGCATGCGGCCCCCTGAGGCCATTTATCCGGCCCCCGCTGTACTTCCGGAAGGGGCACCTCTTTCATTGGTGGACATTGACCATCTCATTAGCCAAAAGCAGGCCCATAGTTCCCATTGAAATACTGGTCAGTTTGTTGATTTAAATTTACTTGTTCTTTATTTTAAATATTGTATTTGTTCCCATTTTGTTTTTTTTTACTTTAAAATAAGATATGTGCAGTGTGCATAGGGATTTGTTCATAGCTTTTTTTATAGTCTGGCCCTCCAACGGTCTGAGGGACAGTGAACTGGCCCCCTGTGTAAAAAGTTTGGGGACCCCTGCTCTACAGCAATGGTCCGTTTCTCTTTTCCTAGTTTCATGACTCTCTGGCCGTGCTGCTTCCTTCTGAGACCTTCTTTTTATCTCCTGATCATTTGTAGAAGTAAATCTAGAAACCGGATGCAGAGAAGCCCCAAAGGCAACTGTGGGACATGGACCGCATTTCTGGGTAATATGCTTAGGAGTTTCCAAGATCCTTGCTTTCTCCCACAGCAAGAGAGAGATGGGTCAAGTTCCTGTTTCCTTCCTCTAAACTCTCCCAAGGACAAAGTCCATGGTTTTGGCTGTGTCCTCTAAAAGGATGACTCAGTGCGTCTGCCTTCAGCCTCAGTGTCCCTCCTGTGCTCTGTCTCTAAGTGTCCATCAGAAGTCCAACTGAGCAACTGAGACTCAGTCTGCCCGAAGTCCTCTTTATCTTCTTGACCCCAAACCAGCTCCCTCTGGGCATCCAGCTGTTCTGATTAGACTCCAGTGTTCTGCCAGTCACTCAAGCTTGAAATTGCGGAGTCATTTCTCACCTATCCCTCTGTTTCATTTCCCACATCTAATCAGTTATCTACTCAGTTCAACGTATTCCCCCAACCAGTCTTTTCCCACCCCCATTCCTGTTGCCACCACTCCCCTGGTCAGGCTTCCTCGACTCCTGTTAGGACTATTGCAAGGTCTCCTACTTGGCTTCCCTGCCTCATCTCCTCCTCTACAACCAGCCAGGCCCCCTCCTAAAGCACCTCCATGCACTCATTGCTGTCCCTCAGCCATGACCCCTAGCAGCTTTCTCTGCCCACAGCACCCTCTCCTCTCCTCTGTACACTCTCTGCTCAACCTAACTGGTTCTCTTGTGGTTCCCAGGACACCACGTACATTTCTGCTACCCTACCTTTGCTGGAGTTGTTGCCCTCTCCCAATGGGGCTTTCTCCCATTCCATCCCTTTACCTAAATTCTAGCCACTGAATATAGCACCCTAACATTTTGAAAACATGATAGGAGAGGTGGGGAAAGTGGAGGGAAGGGAGCAATTTGCTTGAGGTGAATTTAGTTCACCTTGGGATAGACAGACTTTTGCTTTGTACTGAAACAATCAACATGAACCTCAAACTGTAGTCACTGTAAGCCTGAATGCAGATGTTTATTGTTCAGCAACATAAACAGCCATGCCTTTGGAGATAGGGGCTACCTTTCCATTCCTTTCTTATTGAAGGTTTGTAGACAGGAATTGTGAAGGAAGGGAGCCTGCCCTGGTCCATGTGAAGGTGACTATTTTCAGCTGAAGCTTGGAGAGTTGCTCGCAAGATATCACAACCTTCCTGAGGATGTTGGAGAGGGCCTGGAACTATTGCTTTGGGGCCCAGGTGACATATCTTGGCACAGAGCTGGGGAGAAGGACACTCTGTCTACCTCTTTACAGAATATAGTATTCTTCCAGAATCCTGGGGACATAGAGGAGGCAGCAGTCATGGATGCTGGGGACCCCACAAAGAGCCTCTCCAGCAGAGGCCTCCAAGAGCCCCACACAGTGACTGCTGTGAATAGATGAATTTGTGACATCATTTGATATGACCCATTTGGAGCTCCTAGAAATATTTGAGAAAAATATTGCATGGAGTGAGGCTCAGTGTCATTGCAACTCATTGTTAAAGTAGCAACAAATCAGTTATATCCTAGGCAGGTGAAAACTAAATTCATATTACGCCTTTAACAACCATGGTTATCTCTAGGTGCCATTGTCTTCTTTATATTTCTATGGAACATTTCATATTTTCCACTATAGTGCATTTGTAATTAGAAAAACAAAAGCTATGAATAAAAGGGTATTTTCTCTCCCTTCCCCTTCTGGGCCCTGCGGAAGCTTGCACACTGCCTAAGGCTGCTGTGGTTTCTTCCCCTCCTGAAATCCTACAGTGACTCTGGAGTGTAGATCCCAGTTCATTCCTTGTTTTAGGTACTTGTGCCGGCTCTATGAGCTTGGTCAGGTAAGGGTCTCATCCCTCCCCTGCGTTCACTCTGCATTCAGAAGCTTTCTCAGCACCTGCCTGGCCTGCTCCCATGTCCGCCTTCATGGTTGCTGTTTCATTTGCTAGAGCCCTCTCTGCCCCCATTGCCCAGACAGTTTTGACTCAAATGTCACCTCTTAGGGAGGCTTCCATACAGCTGCACACCTTCCCAGCACTCTTTCCCCCTCTCCTGCTTTATTTCTCTCCCTAGGACACAGATCTCCATCTGATGTGCTATGTATTATACTTCATTATCTGTGCCATTATGCTTGTATATGTAAGCTCTAGGAGGGCAAGGATTTTTCTGTCCATTTTGTTCTTTGCTGTAATTATACTACCAGTATGTATGCCTAGTAATGTATACTAGATGCTCAATAAATATTTGTTGAAATAATACATTATATAACAATAGTTATCATGTACCAGACACTGTGGCAGGTGCTTAGTAATTCCTTCATTGTCTTCACAATGTTTTGAGATAGGCAGCATTATCTCTTTTTAAAGATGAGGGAACCAAAGCTCAGAGAGGTTAGGTAACTTAGCTGAAGTCACATGCAATTGCATAGCAGATGGGATGTTTGCTGTAGGGGCCAGGAGCTTCCGTCTCGGGGGTCTCCCCTGTCTTGTGGCTGGGCACTGAGGCTTCCCGTCTCTCCTTGGGCTCAACACCCAGCAGGCCTCTTGAATAAGCTCGGGCTGGGCCTGCTGCTTCCCTCATGCCGATTCCCACACTGCAGGGACCACAGAGCTACAGCTCACAGGTATCATTTCTCAAAACTGGTCTCCTCACCTGACCTGTCATGGTGCAGTGAATAGAGCATAAACCTGGAATACTGAGGTCGCTGGTTCAAAAACCCAGGCTTACCTGGTCAAGGCACATATGAGAGGCAATCCATGAACAACAAAAATAAAGCAACTATGATCTCTCTCCCTCTCTCTCTAAATCAATAAAATCTTTTTTAAAAATGGGCTCCTCTTCCAATTTAGGTCACTTCTTGTGACAAAAGGCCCATGATCCTACAACCAGAGATGCCAACTTGCCTCTCCCTCTTCCTCTACTCTCTAGCCTGAGTTCTCAAGATTATGGTGTAAATGAACACAAGACGGTTTTTTTCCTTCTCTCTCACTCATTTCCCCAAAGGAAAATTGGGCTGCTCCCAAAGAACTTTCTGAACACTAGCAGAGTGGAGCACCAGCAAGAACCCAGGAGCTTTAGGTCCAAGTTCTGTATCTGCTGCTCACTAGCTATGCTTGGCCAAGTCATCTAACTTATACATTGACAGAGCAGAATTATTCCTTCCCTGTAGCTGCCCTATAGTATTGTGATATTGGCAAATGTACAACCTGCCTCATGGTTGTTCAGATGCATAAGACAATGTGGTTATCATATTTAGCGCCACGTCTGACACATAAGACTTAAGAAATGCTGGCTGTTATTGTTATTGGTCATGACTGGCTCGGGAACTGGGCAGCAGGGTCTGCAATCAGCTGGTACGATGGGCTGTGGGCTGTAACTGATCACCACTCCAATCACTCACCAAACTCTTTCCTAGAGCTTCAGTTCTCAGAGTTCGTATTCCTTGTTCAAGGTCACAGTCATGACTTTTAAAAGCCCTTGATTAGGACACTTTCCAGAATGCCTAACCTCCTAAGTGAGTACACTGTTTCTCCTGGGAGGTCATTGTTGCCAACTCTGCTGGGCTGCACAATTTGAGGAATAATTTGCACAAGCATCAACTGCCACCATGACCAACACGTGAAGCATAATTATCTCCAGTGAAAACTGTGATTGAGCCTGTGAATTGAAGCCTGATTTGCAGGGGCTGAAATTACCTGCCACCTCTGGAGCACAACGTGCCTGCTAGATCCTGGGCTGTAATCAACCTCAGCCTGTTTCCAAACACTCAATCTCCAAGTTCCAGCGTGTCGAAAGTCCTGCCTCTGGGGAGTGTCAAGATCCCTGCATAGTTTGTGGCCGCACTGAGACCTTTCTATTGTCCAAGACATGATTCATAGTTTTCAGGGGACTTTCTTTACTGTCTCTGCTTTCTAGTTGTAATATAATAGGTAGGACTTGGAGCAATCCATCTGTCACCACTCCACCAATAGCAATGCCCTGCTCTCCCGGCTCAATGGTTGACCTGGGAAGATCTAGTTCTATTTGTGGCTGAGGGGGAGGAGCTGGGGGATCCAGGCCTTCCTCCTCCCTCATGTGAATGACCTTGCACAATAGGAGAATGCATCTCTTGACCTCACCATGCTCAATGTCGGCTCTACACATGGGCCCAGAAGCCATACTTTGAGTACTTCTGAGAAGCTGACGATGGCCTCTGTGACATGGGAGGTCTTTCATCCTGAGCCAAGGGCACACATTCTGCCAGCCCTTTGTACCACCTAAGAACACACTGGGAATCGTACTTGCAGGTCCACAAATGTTATTTGATTGTTCCGTGGTATGAAGAACTTAATTCGAGGCTTAGTGGAGAGCGCAGACTAAAGATTGAGGCAACATGGCTTGAACAGGTGGCGGTACAGTGGAAAGAGCATCAGACTGGGGTGCTGAGGAGTCAGGTTTCAAACCCCGAGGTCACCGGCTTGAGCGCGGGCTCACCAGCTTGAGCGCAGGGTCCCTGGCTTGAGCATGGGATCATAGACATGACCCCATGGTCACTGGCTTGAAGCCCAAGGTCACTGGCTTGAATCCAGGGTTGCTGGCTTGAGCAAGAGGTCACTCAGTCTGCTAGAGACCTCTGGTCAAGGCACATATAAGAAAGCAATCAATGAACAACTAAGGTGCCACAATAAATAATTGATGCTTCTCATCTCTCCCTTCTTCTTCTCTCTCTCTCACTAAAAAAAAAAAAAGATTGAGACAACATGGTCTATAAGAGCAAAACATGCTGAGTTTGAGCAAAAATACACATTTTCTATGTAGTCAGCACTTTGCAAACACTGGGGACAGAGCAGGCAGAGCTGGGATCAGTGTTCACAGATATTTCTACAACTTTATTTTAGCCTTCTTTTTACCCTTCTACAGGCCACTGTCTTGTCATAATTACCTTGGCTACACAATCCTTGTTTGTTTGTATTTCCAGAGAGACAGCAGTCTTTGAAGAAAGAACACAAATCTAGAGACAGATGACCCAAGTCTGGAAGGAGTCCCAAGATGAAGAAAATGTGTAATAGTGAAAAGTGCAGGCTTTTGACTGAGTCAGACTTCAGTTCCAATTCTTTTTTGTGATACACTATCTGTGAGGCCTTTGTAGCTTATCCAAGTCTCAGTTTGCTTAGTGCAAAATAGAACAGATCGCTATCCTGTAAGATTGTTATAAAAATCATTAAAACATATGTAAAGCATAAAAAAGCTGGCTCATCTTAGGTATCGCGAGTAAATGGCAAGTATTACCATCACTTACATCTGTAAAATGGAGATATTTAGTAATACCTACTTTGCAATGTGGTTGTGAAAACGAAGAAAAACATCTTTGGTCTGTAGATGTTTAATAAATGGTACTGCTGTTAGTTCTGTTTTTGCCGGGTATACACCTCTGACCTTCAGCAAAGTCGCCTCTGTCACTGATAAAATGGGGAGTATTTCTATTCTACTTCATTCTCATAAGGACTGCAGTGGCAGCTGGAGATAATTACACACGCTTTGCTTGTTTCTTAGAGTTACAATAACTAAAATCACACACAACATATTGGAAGCCAAGAATGGGGAACAATGTGCTAGAATGAAACACAATGATTGGGGGGGGCAAGGGACTTGCGTTCTAGTCTTGGTGCTCTTTTGCTGACAAGAGGCAAATCACCAAGTAACCTGACCTTTAGGTGCACACAGTGCTGACATCTCCACAGCTGTGCGAAATAACTGTTTCATTCCTTGAGGGTAAGGCCAGTCTTCCCCTTTTAATCTTCAGAACCCAGCAAAGGCCTTGCCATAAAGTAGGCACTGTTTTATTTTTGTTTAATGAATTATAAGCTGCTCAGAAGTAGTATTTTTAAACTTCAGTTAACTTTTGCCCGTAAGTTTATAGCTTTGGGTCTCAGTCTGATTTGTTGGATCCCTGGGCACATGTCTCAAAGGATTTTATTCCATGCTACCTTGAATGTACTCAGAAATGTTCAGCACAACTAAAAAAGAGGGGTAAAAAAACTGGGCATTTAAGGGAGTAGAAAGCAGCTCTTTTATATATGACAGCTGCAGCAGTTTCACAATTCACCTAACACCCGTCTCTGGTTTCTGGTTTGGTTACCACTCCTCTAGGTTCCCTATTATTCTGTGTACCCATTCTATAGGATTTATGCCCAGAGTGGAGGTGGTAGGCATTGCAAAGTCCTGATCTGCTTATGTAGATGTAGTTAAATATGTGAAGGATGCCTACTCCAAATGGGAGGTGGCAGCTGGAGCGTGACAGGTAGAAACACGGATGAGGACATTGGTCTTCCTGGTGCCAGAGAGATCTGAACAGGAACTTGTTGGTAGGAGGGGACACCATATGTGTCCTCCCCACCCACACTACATACTGTCCCAGAACTGTTACAATATTTGGTCTCTGAGGGCATTGACAGAAGAGGGAACCTTGTAGATGTTAAGAAAAGGGATGGGGAAGACCAAAATGCTAATAGTCACCGGTGCTGTTTGTGCACTGTGATAAACTGCCTTGGAACAAGAGCACTGGCAAAGGTAGAGGTTTTCCAGATCTGCCATGTATCAAGTCTTCTTCCCCTGTTACTAAGGAAAATGTGATCCTAACAATTTTAATTCTATCTCCGCACTCCCAAAGTCTTCTTCCTCATTTCCCTGCCCTCCTCTCAGACACCATCTTTTCTGCCTCTTCCCCAAAGCCTGACTAAAGCCTCACCCAATCACTCTTGCTGGGTTAGGTGTCCCTCTGTGGCCTTTAACGCACTGTACTGTAATTTCCAGTTTATTTAATTACTGTCCAGTTCTGAAAAGCAGGCCCTTTATCTTGTCCAACATCCTATTCCCAAATGCCCGAAATAGTGCACCACAGTAAAGATGATGCTCAGCAAATGTTTTATTTAGTATACCAGAGCGTACTTCTAATTTACTGCCATTTAAAATTTTCTCTGTATGCTATAATAGCTAAGCAAATAGAGATACATGCCAGTCTTTTTCTTTAAAAAACAAAGTGTTGGGAAGATAGGCACCAAAGAACTATTTTTTTCCTGGTACCAGATCATCATGTTGCAGAGTTCCTTCGAACCATTCAAGTACAGCACTTCAACGCTGCATGATTTAAGATCAGAGAATAAAATACAAAAAATTTCAAACCATTTTTCAAAACTCTTAACAAAATCCTACAAGAAAAAGTAGACCAATCTCATTTATAAACACCAATTTAACAGTGCATTAAATGTAACATAGCAAGATACAAAACTTAAATTCTAAATACACAAACACAACTCCTGCAGAATAACCCTCCCATTACCTATACTACTTAACTCAAACAGTAGCTTCCATAGTCACGGCGCCCCACCCCCACCCCCACCTTTTCTCAGCCCTCGCCAGGGGCGGATGCCAGCCCCAGCATGAGCTCTGGTCCTAACCCAAGCCCTCACACTGGTTTCAGCTCCGGCCTTGGAGGCCTCATGATTCTGCACTGGCCAGTACTGGGGTTCCTTTTTACGGAGCTTAGACATGAAATCCAGGAATTTCATCTTGTTGGTTTCCAGGTTCCTTTGGGGATCCTAAGATAATTCACATTCCGGTTGACTGTTGTGAGGTACCCGCGTGTAATGGAGGTATCGCTGCTGCATGAAATCTCCCATAATAAGCTTCTTCATGTGCCCAATGAGATAGACACTTTGAGGAACACACCTCCAACCCACGCAGCATCTCCCAGGCCGGTGCCTGCCTGGCGCTATTACCTTTCGTGTAGATAAAGCCCACGATCATCATTAAGAGACCCAATCTGGGGACATCGCCTCCCAGATCCTACTCTTCCTTCTCAAGAGGTTTCAGTTTGTTGATAAGGATATAAGTATATGGTGCTTTCTGCCAAGCTGATTAGCTCAAAACCAAGGACATACCGCAGACGTTCTGCGGCCCTAGCGATGATCTCGGGGAAAAAGATCCTTTAAGTCTCCGGTAACGTATTTCAGCATCTCGGAGCGAGCGATGGGGCTCTTCTTTTTTGCCTTTCACCAGCAGGAACTGCCCCAACTCCGCCACCGTCCGACCCAGACCGTGGTGGGCCCTGCGCCGGGCCAAGGCTTTGACTGCCAAGCGCCTCGTGCCTTTCAGAGGAAGGGCGGCCTCTGCACCACCACCACCACCACCACCACCACCCCCGCCCTCAAGGCGCCAGGGTCCTCTCTGGGGCTTTCCTGCAGGTTGGGGCTCAGGGCCTCCTCCTGCGAGGCGGCAGGGTCTCGTCTCACCGTCCTGGCCGCCATCCTTCTGCCCCTCGGCCTGAGGAGTAGGGAGAGGCAGCTGTCAGGTTTCTGCAACAGGTTTTCCGGCAGCCAGGGACAGAGCGCGTGCACGGGCTGACGCGTGTGCGAGCCTCTGCACACACCCCAGCGGAGCGACTGACGGCGGCTGGAGCGGCAGGAGGACTAGGAGAGAGGACAATGGGGATTCCGTGGCTGCTGGGCAGCACCGCAGAGAACGCGGAACAGTCACCGCAAAGGTGCCGGCACAGACTCGCTGCACCAGTTCCACCACAGCACAGCCTCCATCCAACCCCGCGCGCCGACTCGCGGGGCTACTTCCGGCTCACTCCCGCAAGTTGCTAGCGCCGGGGCCGCACGAAGCCCCTCCCCTTCCGGTCCCCTCTGGGTTGAGAGAGGCCTCGCTGCTTTTTAGGCTCAAGAGCTAAAGGGACCCGGTTTTCACGTCAAGACATGCAGAGGTGGGGGGATGTTTCCATGTATAAGGATGAACTAGGGATGGAGTTCTAGCCTTATCTTTCAGCAGGTGCTTACTTATAAATGTACCATATGTATCTAGGATTTTGAGTGACCTATTCTGCCCCAAGTGCAGAGTGCATGGAGGTGAAAGCTGGGAAGTAAGGCTGTGCTGGCCAATTAGTGAAGCGCCTTGAACAGGGTGCTAGGGAGATTGAAAATTATTCTGAACACGTTGGGAAAATACTACAGCGAGATTTAAGCACAGGAGTTCCCAGACCAGTCTGTGTTTCACAGCAGTGTGGAGGATGGATTGGAGAAGATCAGACCAAAAGCTGGGAATCCAGTTTGAAGTATTATTATAGTGCAGAACAGGAACTGGGATTTGGCCTGGCTTGTTCATTGGTGTATACTTAGCTCCCCGAACAGTACCTGCTACGTCGAGGTACTCCATAAATACTATAAAATAGATGATGAAGGGGTAAGGATAGCAGATTCTACAGGGATGAAAGGAAAATGATGAGATATATTGAAGTACAGCTGACAGAAATAGTGACTGTGAGGAAAGGGGATTTTTTAAAAAACATCAAATTTTACTACTATTTTTTCTTTTGCATACCCTACTGTGAGCTTTATTTCACTTTCTGCTCCTTTCCTTTCTCCTTCCTTCCTTCCTTTCCTCCCTGCCTCTCCTTCTCTTTCTCCCTTTCTTTTATCTCCTCTTTCTCTCTCTTTCTTTCTCTCCAGGATTCAGTTTAAATGCCACCATTCCAAAGCCTTCCTTCATCCCCATGAACAGAAGTTATTTATTGTCATGTCTGAACCACCATAGCATTTTGTATTTATTTAACATCCACTTAAATAGACCTTATTAGGTGCTAGGCTCTGTTATAACCACTTTTCAAATATTAATTTGCTTAATTCTCATTAATGTAGGTACTATTATCCCTATTTTATAAATATGTCGTTCCTATGGCATTTGTAATTTACTTGCTATATAATCTTGGGCAAGTTACCTAAACTCCCTGCTCAGTTACCTTATCAGTAAAATGAGTATAATATTAGAACAACATCATGGAGAGTATGTGAAGTTATGCATGTAAAGCATTTAACAGACTGCTTGGCAAATATTGAATGTTCAATAATGTTAACTATTATTTAATGTGCTGATACTGTGCTAAGTATTTACATCTATTAGCTCATTTACTCCTCATAACAGCCCGGCTAGGTAAGTGGTGTTATTATCCCCATCTACAAGTGAAGCAATGCACAGAAAGGTTAAGTAACTTTCCCAACATCACATGATTGGGATTTGAACCATACAGTATAACTCTAGAGACCATGCTTTTAACCACTAAATTAACGGATGTTAATTATTATCATCAACCATACCTTGTATTATAATTATTTTTGTGCTTATCTTATTACCCTCCAAAACCAAATATTCTAAAAGCTAGGGCTGTGTCTTTAACTTTTTTGAAGAGCCCCTTAGAGTTGGCACTCAGTATATAATTGCCATTGAATAAATGATGGAAGGCTTTACTTTTTTACATAGGAAATAGCGTTTATTTTAAGTAAAGAGCTGACAATTAGACTTTTCTAGATATAACTACGGACTTAATTTTTAAAACTTCTGGAAATATATACCTGGATATATTTTGTAATTTGGATATGAATTACAAAATCCAAAAATGTGTGAATGAAGCAAGATGTTTATTATAGTCAAGCTTCAGGCTATTATTAGTTTTCATTGTGCCAAACGTTTTATGTACAGTATAATTTAGTCCTCGCAAATCCTTATTAAGAAGGTATTATTATTATTATTTTTAAAATGGGGAAACAGTCACAGTGAGGTTAAATTACCTTCCCAAACCACCCATCTGTTAAGTTCTAGATTGGAAATAAGAATCAAGATTTGTCTATTTTGAAGTCTGTACTCATGACTGCCATGCTGGATTGCTGATTATCTGTTTCTCCTGAGGGTAGAGAGAACCACTCCTACTTAAAAGGACAGCGCTAGAGAAAATAATCCACTTAACATAGCTTTCTCATATCAAACATTGCCAAGGAGATATGCAGAAGATATATGTATAGAAAGAACTATGGCTTGACCAGGCGTTGGTGCAGTGGATAGAGCATTGGACTGGGATGTGGAGGACCCAGGTTCGAGACCCCGAGGTCGCCAGTTTGAGCACGAGCTCATCTGGTTTGAACAAAGCTCACCAGCTTGAGCCCAAGGTCGCTGGCTCGAGCAAGGGGTCACTAGGTCTGCTGTAGCCACCCTGTCAAGGCACATATGAGAAATCAAGCAATGAACAACTAAGGAACCGCAGCAAAGAATTGATATTTCTCATCTCTCTCCGTTCCTGTCTGTCTGTCCCTATCTCTCTCTCTCTCTGACTCTGTCCCACAAGGAAAAAGAAAAGAAAGAACTATGTATCTCCTGCAAATTAGCAATAATATGACAACTTTAAAAAATTGAATGAATAATGTACTACTACTCATCAAAAAAAAAGGAACAAACTACTGATAAAACATGGATGAGTCTGGCTGACATTATGTTGAATGAAAGAAGAAAGATACAAAAGATTATATACAATATGATTCCATTTAAGCTGATGTTCAAGATAGGTTAAGCTAATCTGTGATGATAGACATTAGAACAGTAAAGTGGGGTTGACTGGAAAGAGATATGCATGAACTTTCTGGGGGTGATAAGAATATTCTGTATTTTTGTTTCCAAGTAGATAGACATTTGTCAAAAGTTATCAAACTGAGCCCTGGCTGGTTGGCTCAGCGGTAGAGCGTCGGCCTGGCGTGCGGGGGACCTGGGTTCGATTCCCGGCCAGGGCACATAGGAGAAGCGCCCATTTGCTTCTCCACCCCTCACCCCCTCCTTCCTCTCTGTCCCTCTCTTCCCCTCCCGCAGCCAAGGCTCCATTGGAGCAAGGATGGCCCGGGCGCTGGGGATGGCTCCTTGGCCTCTGCCCCAGGCGCTAGAGTGGCTCTGGTCGCGGCAGAGCGACGCCCCGGAAGAGCATCGCCCCCTGGTGGGCAGAGCCTCGCCCCTGGTGGGCGTGCCGGGTGGATCCCGGTCGGGCGCATGCGGGAGTCTGTCTGTCTCTCCCCGTTTCCAGCTTCAGAAAAAAAAAAAAAAGTTATCAAACTGTACCCTTAATGTATATGCATTGCATCTCACAGTATATAAATATACCTCAAAAATTATAGAAACAAGTTTTTTACTGAGGCATAATTGACACAATATTAGTTTTGAGTATGTAACAATAATTTTATATTTGTATATGCTGCAAAGTGATCACAGTTAAGTCTAGTTTAACATCCATTACCATACACAGTTAAAAAAATTTTTTTTTCGCCTGACCGATAGAGCATCAGACTGGGATGCGGAGGACCCAGGTTCAAGACCCTGAAGTCACCAGCTTGAGTGCAGGCTCATCTGGTTTGAGCAAAGCTCACCTGCTTGGACCCAAGGCCACTGGCTTGAGCAAGGGGTTACTCAGTCTGCTGTAGCCCCACAGTCATGGCACATATGAGAAAGCAATCAATGAACAACTAAAGTGCCACAACGAAAAAACTGATGATTGATGCTTCTCATCTCTCTGCGTTCCTGTCTGTCTGTCCCTGTCTATCCCTCTCTCTGACTCTTGCTCTGTCTCTGTAAAAATAATTAATTAAATAATTAATTAATTAAAAATTTTTTTTCTTGTGATGAGAACTATGAGTGTGTATTTCTGTCCTTATTTTCTAGAAGAGGAACCTGAGTTCAGGGTAATTAACTTGCCTAAGGTTACCCAGTGAGTAAATGGGAATGCCAGACCTAGTCCAGATATTTTTAACTGAAAATCTCATAATACTTTCAAGACCATTGGTGTGGCTTTCAGAATCAGATTGTCACTGAAATTCGCAAGATACAATGGCATGAATTTTATGTGACCGTAAGGGATACAGAATATGAAGCAGAACAGCATGCTGAGCTAACATTATCATAAAGGCCTTGAACAACCAGAGCCGACATCTAATGTCCCAATCATCATTTTGGTCTTTTTTTTTTTTTTTTTTTTACTTAAGGAAACCTTTATTTAGCTTTCTTTTCAAAGCAATCTTGTTTTAAAGTGAGATGGGATTAAGGGAGAAGAAAGAACATGAACCCTAACAGTCAGACATACAAGAGGGAGGATGCTCACTGGACAGAGCCTTCCATGTTAGAACTTATCTGTCTTGGAAATGAGGTCACAGATTCTGGTAAGTCCATTGTTTTCTTTATTTTTCTGCTTAATGGTCTTCCCTAGCAAGTGGATATGCACAGGCTCACCTGGAAGGCCAAGGCCTCCTCTTGGGCCTTGCTGGGGACCTGGGTGATCTTGTTTGCCTGCTTGAGTTTCTCTTCTGCCTAGGGCTTCAGTGCAGGGTGTATTTGGCCTTCTTTCTCAGTTCCTAGTACATAATCCTCAATGTACTTCTTCAGTAGTTCTTTATTCTTGCAGCAGCCTTCAATAACTTCCTGCTTCTCAAACTGCTTTAAGTGGTCAGAGAAAGATTTCCTTTTCATGGGCTTCTGGTCTGCAATAAGTTGGTCTTTTACTTTCAGAATCTTCAGGGTTCTGCTTTGGCAAGTTCCTTCTGTTTCTGAGCCTCCTCCATCATTTGGGGCACAATCTCAAGCCCATCCATGATCTTATCCCACTGTAGGTTCTTTACGTGGAGCTCTTCACACCTGCTCTTTAGCAACAGGGTCTCCCTTTGTGTCACTTCCACTGACTTGCCCAGGTCCTTCTGCCTGCATGTCTGTGGAGGGAGCTTGTGCTAAGGACACATGGGTTGGTCTGGCCCAGGGATGCTCAGAGCTCCTAGGAAGTCAGGTTCTCCCAGCACTGCTGCAGGGAGACTCTCTGCCTGTGGAGGGTGGCTGCATGTGCCAGCTACTCCAGATAATCTCCCTTTTCCAGTGCCAGAGCCTCACCTGGCTCTCAGCAGGGCCTCTTCCTTAGGGCCAAGGGCGCGGGTGAGACGTGTGGTCAGCTGTCCAGGCCATGAAGGGCGAGGTTTATGCTGAAGAATTTGTGGTTTTCTGCTCACCTGCTGCTCAGTGGTCCCCACTGTGGTCTGCACCGCAGGAGTGTCACTGCTGAGGTGAAATGAAGTAAAAAATTTAATGAGTAGGCCTTTAGCTGTAGGAGGTGGTGAGGGGTATGAAAGAGGAATGAACTGCTCTACCACTTGCCTGTCCCTGGATGCTACAGTGTTACACTGGGAGGGACCTAGACAATTAGTTTTCCAGTTTTCATTATGCCTGTGTAGTACTGGACAGGCAGACTGTTTAAACAATCCTGGTGAATAAAGTGGGTCAAATATATGATAAAGGGAGGAAACCGGGCTTTGGATGGTAATTAGTGGAATATACAGACGTCAATTATAATGTACACCTGAAAATCATGTAATCAACAAGTGTCACTCGAATAAATTTAATTTTTATTTTTTTATTTTTTCTTAGTGAGAAGTGGAGTGGCAGAGTGACAGACTCCTACATGCACCCTGACCGGGATCCATCCGGCAATCCCCCTACCGAGGGATGCTCTGGCCATTGAGGCCACTGCTCCATTGCTCGGCAACCGAGCTATTTTAGTGCCTGAGGCAAAGCCATGGAGCCATCCTCAGCACCTAGTACCAATTTGTACCCGCAGAGCCATGGCTTCAGGAGGAGAAGAGAGAGATAGAGATAGAGAGAAGGGAGAGGGGGAGGGGGAGAGAAGCAGATGGTTGCTTCTCCTGTGTGCCCTGACTGGGAATTGGACCTGGGACATCTGTTTGCTGGGCTAATGCTCTACCACTGAGCCAACCAGCCAGGGCCAAATTTAATTTTTTTTAAAAAACAGTCCTGACTTAAGCTATTAAAAGAGAGGGAATATATATCTCTTTGGTAGGGGGAGGACAGCAAAACAAATACTTTGATAACTGTTAGATGGAAACATCTCTTTCTTTTTTATTTATTAATTTTTACTGAGAGAGGAAAGGAGAGAGAGAGATACAGAGATAGGAACCTCAAATCTGTTCCTGTATGTGCCCTGACTGGGAATTGAATCTGCTACCCCTGTGCTTTGGGATGACGCTCTAACCAACTGAGCAGTCCGGCCAGGGCACTAGATTGAAACCTTCTTGAGGAAGGATCCTAGTAGCCTAGACTAGAGCCTTTGAAAGCCCACAGTGCCCAGCACAGTTTAGTATGCAGAAAGGGATGAGGGAGTTATCCTGAAAAAGATGTAGGATGAATTATCCTGGAAATGTTCAGCATTGTGGATATAGGAAACTTGTGTCCTAGAACAAAACACTGAATTAGGTCAGAAGACTTAATTCCGAGTTCTGGTGTCCCTCCTCAAGTACTTGTGCAGGAGACTTAATCTCTCTG
Organism: Saccopteryx bilineata; assembly: GCF_036850765.1. Taxonomy (NCBI): domain Eukaryota; kingdom Metazoa; phylum Chordata; class Mammalia; order Chiroptera; family Emballonuridae; genus Saccopteryx; species Saccopteryx bilineata. The sequence continues at coordinate 69,410,958 of NC_089497.1, read as the reverse complement.
GGCCACTGTTCCTTCATCTTTAAGGCCTGACAACCCTTGCTTTGCCCATCCCCATAGAGTTATGTTGAGGTTCAAGTAAGATTATAAGTGCAAACATACTTTTAAAGTGCTTTACCATTAAGGAACAAATATAAAATGTTACAGACTTTTTTTTTTTTAAGAGAAGTGGTAGAAAAATCTCAGTAATGAGTGTGACTGGCCTCTCATGCAGACATTTTGGAATGAGCTTACACATTCCTGTTTGAAAAAAACCGTCTGGCCAAAAAAGATTAAATAAAGAAATGTCAAGTCCTGACACTCCTTCTAAAGCCAGTGAATGCTTTGGTGGGGAGCCAGAGTTATCTTGTTGGATTCCTTCTAAACTTGGCAATAGAGTCCTCCAAACTCTTGAGAGCCTTCTTCACACAGATGCTGAGTAATGTCTCAGCCCAGAGCTGAGTGAACCCCAACTGCATGGGTGCTTGTGTCTTTCCTGTTTCCCAGCAGTCTCGACAGCCGTGCAGCTGATCCAGCTCACAGAAGGGATCAGAGGAAGAGCTTTGTCCCACACCCCTGGGCCAGGGGCATGCTGGAGCCCACTTTTGTCCCAGTAGAATGGGCAGAGCCTGACACCATGGGTCCTGTACGTGCGCCTAGAATTGAGGCAGGATGGCTAGGCAGATGATTTGATCTGACTTGGGTAATGAAAATTGTTTGTTACTGTTTGAAGAGCAATTGTGTAAGCAACAGTACTTCTGTGTTGGGCTGCCTGTTACCCACCAGTGTCTGTAACGTAACACCCAACCCAGAGGAGGAGCAGAGCTCGGCCAGTGGGGGAGGGGAGAGATGCAGGGGGCACAGGGCCGTCCTTTCCCTCCTCCACTGTCCCACCCCCTCTCTAAACCTCGAAAGAGAGTTGGCGAGAAGGCATTTGCCACCTGGACACAATGAAGCCCAGTGCGAGGGGCAGGCGTGAGGCTGGCCTGGAGCCAGGACCCTGGTCTGAATGGCTGTCGCCAAGGGGCTGCCAACAACCCATCTCTATCCCTCTGAGGCTGGGCCAGGCCGGGGTGGGAAGTCCACCCTCCCCCCCCCCCCCCCAAGGCCCGACTCACATCACTCCCTGGCGTGATCAGAATGCACGGGACACAGGCTTTGAGCAGCTGAACAGAGCCGTTTCCCCTCTGTGGGCCGCTGGTTCATTGGGATTAGAGCAGGCTCTCCGAAGTCCCTTTGTTGGCTGCTTGTTATTCCGAACGCACTGAGCACTGTGCATTCATCTTTATTAGTTCTAATTGCTTCCCTATTCTAATGGGATCTTGATATTCCCATACAATTGAAAGGAAATGTATTCATTAAAATAATTCTTCTCCTAACTGCTGCTTCAAGCTGCTCCTCTAAGTGACATTGTCTCTCTAGCCCCAGCCTGCTGAGGCCTCTTATTAAGGCTCTAGTCAAAAGCCAACTTTGGGCAGCAAACTTTCCTCACAGGAGTTTCCAGACACTGAAGAGAGGGCGCTTTTTAATCGGCTCACACACTGAAGTGAAGTCGGAGGCCAGCTGGTGTAATTGGGGGTGCTGCTGCAGTGGGTGGGGGGAGAAGGGCTTGCCTCCAGCCCTGCGCCCATAACAATGACCCCTTTCTGTACACCAACTGCCTAATTTAGCCAGGGCTTTTCCTCCTGTCCTCCGTGTGAAGCTTTTTGTTTATGCCCCAGCAGTTCTAGGTATGTTGTCGGTGCAGGGCACTGAGTAGGTGCTCTGGGAAGTGGGAAGTCGCAGCTGTAGTCCCAAGGTGTTTATGGTCTCCGTGGGTGGCTCCAAACTCCTAGTACCTAAAGGTGGGCAGCAGAGGAAAAGCCAAAAGCTCTCAGTATTGAAAACGCTTAATCGGATAGAGAACTTAGAAAAGCAGGATGCTATGTCAAAAAGCATTTGATTTAATAACCAAAATCAGTCAAGCCATGAGATCATAAGGGTAACACAAGAATCTTCTTTGGGACATTGGGAACTATTGATCTGTTCGGGGGGAAATAAGCCAGTATAAAAAAAAAAGTGGCTACGTACATGTGTGGCATAAATAAAGTGCAATAGGAGTTTGGAAGCGTGGAAGGGAGCATGCACTGAGCGCTGTGCTGTCTCCTGAATCTCATTTAATCCCTTTAATAGACCTGTGAGAGAAGCATAATTAGTCTCCATTTTACAGATAATAGCTCAGAGAAGTTAGGTAATTTAGCCAGTATCAACAGCTGGAGCCTGGATTTTTTTTTTTTTTTTTTTTTTTACAGGGACAGAGAGAGTCAGAGAGGGATAGACAGAGACAGACAGACAGGAACGGAGAGAGATGAGAAGCATCAATCATCAGTTTTTCTTTGCGAGACCTTAATTGTTCATCGATTGCTTTCTCATATGTGCCTTGACCGCAGGCCTTCAGCAACCCCTTGCTTGAGCCAGCGACCTTGGGTCCAAGGTGAACTTTTGCTCAAACTAGATGAGCCTGCGCTCAAGCTGGTGACCTCGGGATCTCAAACCTGGGTCCTCTGCATCCCAGTCCGATGCTCTTTCCACTGTGCCACCACCTGGTCAGGCTGGATTTAAACATCAGCCTGCTGATTCCAAAGCACCAGGCTGTTTGCAGGACGTCATGCTACCTCTCACGTTGTATCTGTCAGGAGCCATCAGAGGAAGTTTAATGTGGAAGGTGGTATTTGAACCCCCTTGAGACCTTTAGGGATGAGGTTGTCAGCAGGTAGGGGGTGGGGCCTACCGGAAGGAAGGAAGAGCCTGAGCAGAAGCACAGGGTCTGAAAAGAAGCTAGCGCAGCAGGAAATGACAGGCGTCCAGGTGGCCCAGCAACTGGAGAGCATGCAGGGGAGCAGAGGGAAGAAGGCAGGGATGTCTGTGACGGCCGCACTGTGAAGAGCCTTGGCTATCAGGAGTTTAAGTTCTATAGGCACTTATTTCTCCAAGGAGGATATTTGAGCCTCCGGATAAACACAATATTTCTTTCAGGAGCATCAATATTCCTTAAGGTGAATAATTTTAAACATCTTTATATTAAAAGAAATTCAGATATATCATGGAATAGAATGCAAAATTCTCATGAATTTTTAAGAGAAAACAAGATTTCAAAGAGAGCTTGGGTGTGCTGGTAGGAGCTTCAGGCTATGCAGTCCCTCTGGGGGACGGAAGGCATTCCTTTTGTCTGCTGTTGGTGTATTTCAGCGGCAAGGTGTGAGAAGTATTAATTTTGAATAAAATGTTTGATACCAGGTATAAAATAATTAGGTATATTTCAAGAAGCATGTCAGGGACTTGGAAGATGGGTTGGACGGGGCAGAGACCGAGGGCAGGAGACTAGTCAGAGGCTGTTACGATAATCTCTGAGGAGACACCAGGAGCTCAGAGCTCACCTCTTTGCCCTGGCCTTTTTGGATGGGGCCACCTGATAGATGTCCCGCCCTGAAGCCGCTCCTTCCTTTTAAGGAAGGACTAGGATTAGACTAGGATGGCTGGGAATACTGTCTCAGCCAAGTGAGAGCCTGAGCCTGGGCCAGGAAGGAGCCCTTCCAGAGAAGCGTTGTGCCCTGGCCACATCAACAGCCATGCTGCCTGCTGTCCAGTGCCTGCCAGCCACCTTCAAGCCTATCAGAAGGCAAGTAATTGGATGGATAATTCTCTTGTAGGGAGGGGTGGCATGAGGGAGAGAGGTCCTCTCTTGTCGCAGCATCCTGCCATCTTATACTGGTAGGCAGTGATGTTGTACCCAGCAAGGTAGCCAACAGACAACTTGTGGTTGAGAGACTCAAAGGAAGGAAGGAAGGAATAAGGCAACTCAGTTTCGGACCAAGGCTAGCTTTACTTCCCCTTAATCATCAGTAGACAGAGATAGCCCACCTTAGTTAGACTGTCCTTTTGATTGGATGATTTTGATACATTAGAATATGGCTCTTGAAACATCATTTTTAAACAGTATTAAATCATTCCACAATGCTTTATTTTTTCTTACTTTAGAAGGGATTGTTTGTTGTATGTAGTGTATTGAGAAAATCTTGCTTATCAAAACAGACAAACAAACAAAAAAACACCCTTAATTCTACCACTCAGGGATAACCATAGCTAGCAAATATCTTGATGTGTATCCTCTCCCAATTTTTCTAAGCATATACATTTTAACAGCATATAATTAAAGGTTAATACATGTGCATGGGAAAGTCACATAGACGTGATAAATCCATGAAAATTCCCAAAGACAGAAAGGCAGCATTGGATATATAAGACATTTTGGACAAAGAAGAAAGGAGGGGGTGATGCGGTATTACCTTTCAGAAGTGAGAGTGGGCAATTTATACGTAGTTAAGGAAGAAGGGAACACACAGGGCAGGGAAATCCCCCTTGGTGTGTCTGTCAGACACTCTGGGACACACGGGTATTCAGCCAACAGGAACCTGTCTGAAGCCCTCTTGTACTACCTTTCTTAATTCAAATTAGGCTAAGGCAGCATCCTAAGGTCTCCTTCCTGAAGCAGGATTTTCTATTTGAATCTCTTGTGCAAGAAAGGGGGAGGGTCAAACGGTTCTGATTCCTTGCTTCTTTCTTTTTCAAAACAATATTTTTATTTATTTTATTATTTGTCATTGAAAATTTATTGGGATGACCCTGGATAACAATTAATTATAAGCATATACATTTTTATTTTTAATGGCATTATCTTGTATATACTGCTATATTGTATATACTTCTATATATGCATAATATATTTCTTCACATACTGTGTACTTTTTATACTAATAAATATTTTTCTATACTGTAATTATTTGTGGTTGAAAATATCCCACAGACCCCCATGTCACCTTTAATACCTATTACATATTTAGATTTTCAGTTTTTCATTTTAAATACAATGTGGTAAACTTACTTGTGGCTAAATATTCACAAAGCAATACTGCAAATAATATTTTATTTTATATTATACAAATAACAATTTCATTGCAGAAAAATAGAAGTTAAGACAAGAAAAAAAATTACCGTATTTTTCGCTCCATAAGACACACTTCCCCCCCAAAAAAAAGTGGAGGGGAAAATGCCTGTGCGTCTTATGGAGCAAAAAATACGGTATTTTATTAAATATTTTAACACACCATTTGGTTCAGAATATTTTTTTTCTTATTTTCCTCCTTAAAACCTCAGGTGTGTCTTATGGTCAGGTGAGTCTTATGGAGTGAAAAATGTGGTAAGCACCTGTAATCCTACCATCCAGAAATCATATTCATTTACCTAGAGCCTGTCCTTCCCAGCTTTATTCTGTGCATATACACTGCTCACAAAAATTAGGGGATATTTCAAAATGAATATGAAGTAATAATATATCCCCTAATTTTTGTGAGCAGTATCCATACATAATACATGCATCAAATAAAGTCTGTAAGTTTGATATAGATACATTTTATTAAATGAGACTATTCACCAACCCACTTTTCCTTCTTAATATACATGCCTGTCCTTGCCATTAAACAGTGTTCAATATTGTTTTATTGCTTTCTAATAATACATTATACAAATGCACAAACATTTATTTATCCTGTTATTGTTCATTTGAATTTTTCCTGGAGCATTCTTCCATTTGTTATTGTTTCTAACAAGAGTTCTTTGAATATTAAGAATATTAAATTTGTCATGTTACAAATATTTCCTGGGTGATTATTTTTCTTTGAGGCTTGCTTAGGGTAAGTTTTTCTCTTTATTTTGTAATAGAAATAAAACATGATTATTGTACAAATGTTAGAAAATAGAGATAAAAATAAAAATAATAAAAATAATTAATCCTAAATCCTCCCCAACTTGAGATAACCACTATAAATATTTTAAAGTGTGTCCTTCTAGAAGTTCCTATTTCCCAATGTATTTAGGAATATGATTTTTTTATAAAAACAAAATTTAGATTGTTCTCTCTATATATTTCTGTGACCTACTTTATGCACTAAATCTATTTTGAAAATCTTTTGTGTCAACACAAATGAGTCAGTACCATTATGTATTAAAATAATTCTATTTTTAAAATAGACAATATTTTCACATAGTTTAAAAATCAAAACAATATTAAAAAGTATACATTGAGATATCTTGCTTCCACCCACATCCCTCTTCAACTGACTTTCTAATTTTTCCTCCCATAGGTCACTGCTTTTCATATTAGTTACCGTGCTGCTTTTTGAAAATACAAGCAAATGCAACTAGATATGCCCTATCATTTCTTACATAGAAGTTAGCATACTATATACATTATTAGGTACCTTGCTTTTGAAAAGCAATTTAATAGTATATAGTGGAGACTTTTTTTTTAATATCAGTACATTGAGTACTTCCTGGTATTTCATGGTGTGGATGGACCTTAATATCTAGCCAATTCCATCTAATTAGACATTTGAGTTATTTCCAAATTTTCACAGTTATAAGCAGTGCTGTAATATATGCACATGTCATTTCTGTATGTATACAAATATATTTGCAGAAAAGATTCTGGGGGTGGGATTGAAGAGTCAAGGGGTAAATATGTTAGTAACATTAATGGAAAATGCCAACCTGTCTTTGATAGAGATATAAATTTTGTATTCCTACCCACAGTGCATGAGGGTGCCTATTTCCCTACAACTTCCCCCAATCAGATGTATTTTGGATATTTGTAAATCTTAGGTGAAAAGTGGATATATCATTGCAACTATGATCTGTAGTCTTCTTATTATTAATGAAGTCAAACATTCATATGATTAAAGGCTATTCCTTTTTTCTGAAAATGGCTATTTTTACTATTGAATTATTGGTCTTCTTGATTTATAGAAACTAATTTTATATTAGAGTGATTGAAATGAGTTGTGATTTTTTTTTCCAGTTCATCACTTGTTTTTTGGGGTTTTTGTTTGTTTGTTTTTTTGTTTGTTTTTACAGAGACAGAGAGAGAGTCAGAGAGAGGGATAGACAGTGACAAACAGACAGGAACGGAGAGATGAGAAGCATCAATCATTAGTTTTTTTGTTGCGACACCTTATTTGATCATTGATTGCTTTCTCATATGTGCCTTGACCGTGGGCCTTCCGCAGACCGAGTAACCCCTTGTTCAAGCCAGCGACCTTGGGTCCAAGCTGATGAGCCTTGCTCAAACCAGATGAGCCCACATTCAAGCTGGGGACCTTGGGGTCTCGAACCTGGGTCCTCCGCATCCCAGTCCGACGCTCTATTCACTGTGCCACCGCCTGGTCAGGCACTTTTTAATTATCATGATCATCATCATTATTATTTTCTACTTTGCTTATGGTGCTTTTACCACATAGGAGTTTCAGAATTTTTATATAGATCTATTTATCAGTCTTCTATTTCATGACTTCTGGATTTTGAATTAATTAGAAAGGTCTTCACTACTCCAAGATTATAAAGGAGTTCTAGTATTCTTCCGGTAATTTATGATCTTTTGTGCATTTAAATCTTTGATTTAGTTGACCATTTTTCCTGGGATAGTATGTAAAATATTGGTCCAGTCTCTATCTTTGCCCAGTTAGCTGAACACCATTTATTAAAAAAGTCTGTTTTTCCCTCACTGGTTTGATATTTGTCATATACTAAATTCTCATATATATTTGGGTCTGTTTCTAGGCTTTATTCTATTCCATTGGCCTGTTTATCTATACAACATCACTTTTAGCAGTTGTATAATATTGCTTCTTATGCACATAGCATAATTTATTTGACTAATTCATTTTTGTTTAACATTTAGGTTGCTCCCAATTTTTCCATATTCTAAAGAATGCCTTATTGAATAAAATCTTTGCACATATTTTACATGTATGTACATGTGTAGTGGATCAGTATTTTCCTTTGGATAAAAATTTTTATACATAAGATTATTGGGCCAAAAGGTATGTGCCTTCTTAGGCTTTTTTTTTTGTCATACATATTGCCAAAATGCCTTCCAGAAAGACTGTACCAATTTACACTCCCTCTAACCCCATTATGAGTGCTGATTCCCCTTCACCCACGCCCACTCTCAGTATTATCATTCTTTGTAATCATTGCCAATCTGATCAACAACAAAAAAAGTGGCCTCTCATTGCTGTTTAATTTGCCTTTCTTTGAATACTAGTGAGGTTGAATATTTTTTCAATTTATGGTGGCTTTTTGATGTACAGAAGTTTTTAATTTTTTATGTAGTCAAATCTATCAATCTTTTCCTCTATGGTTTCTGCTTTTGTTGACATGTTTAGAAACTCCTCCCCCATCTTAAGATTATAAAATATTCACTTATATTTTCTTCTAGTACCTTTATGGTTTCATTTCCATCTTTATCCATCTGGTATTCATTTTGATGAATGGTGCGAGCTGGGAAATAACTTGTATTATTTATTTATTTCCCAAATGGATACCCTGATCTTTCATCACTGTTAAAATGTGTGTGTGTGTGTGTGTGTGTGTGTGTAAGTAACTATTCCTAAAATGAACAACTTATATAGCTGGATACTGAAGAGTACTCCAACTTTAGAATTTGAGTCATCATTAGAAATATCAGTTATAGTACTAAACAGGTATATATGGCATTTTCCAATATATATGGACTTTTGAGTCAAATCAACTGACATTTGACATTCAAATCCCAGCATTAAAGGTCCATGCTTGTGTAACTTTTGGTGATTCTCCTTTTTCCCCTTCTTTTTATTGAGTTTATTGGGGTGACACTGGTTAACAAAATTATACAGATTTCAGATGCACAGTTCTACAGCACATCATTTGTACACTGTATTGTTCACCACCCCAAGTCAAGTCTCCATCCATCACCATTTACCCCCCTGTCCCCTCCCCCACCTTGCCTTGCCCTGGCAGTCACTACACTGTTGTCTGTGTCCATGAGTTATTTTTCTTTTTTTTTCTTTTCTTTTTTGCTCAATCCCTCTACCCCCACTACTTAGCTCCCCACTCCTGACAGGTGTCAGCCTGCTCTCTATCTATGAGTCTCAGTGATTCTTGTTGAGTCTTGCTTTCTTCTTCTGTAAAATGGGGCATTAATATTTGTCTCTTAGCACTGTGATGAGAATTAAATGAGGTAATGTTTACAGCAACTGTCAACATAAGCCTTAATAACATGGACAGTTAATGTACATCATTGCCCTTCACACTGCAGCCCTCCCACTCTCCATCCCATCTAGGGATCCCCTCAGGCCCTTACTATAAATAGCATATGCTGTAGAAGGGAGGGGTTGAGTGCTATGTTTGCTTTTTATAGGTTTATTATCTTTACACTTGTGATCAGACTCTCATTTGTTATGTCTTGCTGCTTTTAGTGTCTTTTCATTAGTAGCTTTTTTCTTCCCCTTCTAAAGAGGCTGCTTTTAATGTATACCAGCAATGGAACCAGACAACGGGATTGTTAGAAGTATGTATAAATTAAGAGTAACTGGGATCTAAGTGAGGTCCTGAGGGCCTCTTCTGTTGTATAATGTAGTGGTTCTCAACTTTGGCTGCACCTTAGGATCACCTGGGGAATTTTTAAATATATCCACTCTTGAGTCCTACCCCAGACCAGTTAAATTGGACTCTCTGTTCGTGGGGCCCAGGCCTGGGTGTGTTTAAGCTCTGCAGGTAATTCTAACGTGCATGCAGGGCTGAGAACCATGATTGAGTGCACTGGCTTTGTGAGCTCTGTATTCACACTTAGCTGTTGGTCTCCCCATCTGGTTCTCTCTCAAAATGTGCCCCAAGTTGGGGAGGTTGCTCTGTGAAGCAGAAGGCCAGATGGTAGAGATGTCAGGCTGCTGGGATTGCTAAAGAGAGCAGCTTCAAGTCTCAGGTCTATGTCATCTTGTAGGTTACATTCCTCTGGACATTTAGAAATGATGCTGACAGTTTCTGTTCAAAAGACAGCGCTGTCCCAGTCTCCTCCCAGGCATGCTTCCTGCCTCTTGAGGCTTTCTGGGACCACCATGGCTGAGGAGAGCGAAGATGATGAGAAACAAGCCTTCGTAAAATACCATTACTTTTTATTTCTATTTTGTTTACTTGTATATTTGTTCTATTTTTCTCTTGGCCCCTTCTCTGTCCCCCAGAAAACATGTAGGTGATACATGTTAAAGCTGCTTTGGTTCCCAGCCTTGGTGGATCCATTCTATCCAGGGATGGAAGCACTCCAGAAGTCAGGCTTACTGCATTAACTATTGGTGGATCCACTTTGTCACCTGGAAAAATAGATACAAGTGTGCTCTATACAACCATAGGATGGGTCCCAACATTAAGTCTCTTTGGTACAAGATCAACCTTTATCTCATTCTCAAGATTTGATAACCTGTTTGTAGACTGAGCCCATGGACTTGCTCTCCTTCTAGGTGTCTCATCTGGTTCATCTAAAACTAGGGCCTCCTTGGTTCCATGAGACCCTGTGGGGAAGAGTCATCACCTTTCCTAATTAATTAAAACCAACTCCTCCAAGCTTAGCAATGGAGGGCAAATCTCTGTGGAAAGAGGTGAGTGAAATTTTTCATTGGGATTTCTCCTCATTGACATTTGTCAGTGTTACCACCCTCCAAAACACACACACACACACACACACACACACACACACACACACACACGGAAGTTCAGACCAGGTCCTTCAGACCAACCTTTACTGCAGATTGGAGCTAACAAAATAAAAGAATAAACAGAGAGAGTAACATGACTCCATATAATCTTGTTTTCAAGATGTGACTTGATCATGAAGACTGAGCCTGCCTTATTCTCGTGCAGAGGCTGCCTTGTGTGGTGAGAATCATCACAGCAGCCCCGGAGTCGTGGCAGAAGCCTGGACAATTGCCCTCTTGAAATTTCAGAAGAATTCACTAAAAGAATGAAGCTGAGAAGGAGATGGGAATTCCCCTTCTATCCGCTGCCACCATCTGAATTCTAGTTTTCTGTCTGAGAAGCTGCTTCTTCCTGGGAAAACTAAAATGATTGCTTCTTTTTGGAGGAAGTGGGTCCTCAGATTCAAGTAAGATTTTGTTGATCATTAAGGCTGCACATGAAAAGGAATGAGGTGGGCACACATGAACTCACCTCAGTGACATGACTGGTCTTGAAGTGCAGTGTGCATCCACAAAAGACAATGTTTTTTCTTCAGATATGTTCAGTCAAGAGGCAAAATTCATAACATTGTAAAGTACTCTTTGCTGCTGAATCATGATTGAGCCATAGGTGAGCCATCTAAGGGTTATTTATAGAATGCTGAGGAACTAATTTTATTTATTATTTATTTATTTATTTATTTAGAGGAGGGGAGGTGGATAGACTCCCAATGTGCCCTGGCTGGGATCTAGCCGGCAACCCCATCTGGGGCTGATGCTCTGCCCATCTGGAGCTGAACTATTTTTAGTACCTGGGTGGAGGCTCTACAGAGCCATCCTCAGCGCCCAGGGCTAAGGTGCTTGAATCAATCAAGCCATGACAGTAGAGAGAAAGAAAGAGAGAAAGAAGGAGGGTGGAGAAGCAGAAGGTTGCTTCTCCTGTGTGGCCTGGCTGGGAGTTGAACCTGGGACTTCCACACACTGGGTCTATCACTGAGCCAACCAGACAGGGCCAGGATCGACTTTTCAAAGAGGTGTCATAGTTGTACAGGGAGAAAAAAAATACAAGAATCTATAGCTTGGCCCTGGCCGGTTTGCTCAGTGGTAGAGCGTCGGCCTGGCGTGCAGAAGTCCTGGGTTCAATTCCCGGCCAGGGCACACAGGAGAAGCGCCCATCTGCTTCTCCACCCCTCCCCCTCTCCTTCCTCTCTGTCTCTCTCTTCCCCTCCCACAGCCGAGGCTCCATTGGAGCAAAAGATGGCCCGGGCGCTGGGGATGGCTCTTTGGCCTCTGCCCCAGGCACTAGAGTGGCTCTGGTCGTGACAGAGTGACGCCCCGGATGGGCAGAGCATCGCCCCCTGGTGGGCGTGCCGGGTGGATCCCGGTCGGGCGCATGCAGGAGTCTATCTTACTGCCTCCCCGTTTCCAGCTTCAGAAAAAAAAAGAAAAGAAAAGAATCTGTAGCTTGCTGAGAATTTTTCTCTACCTGGAAGTCTATGGGACATAGCTCTGCCTATTTTGGTGCTGATTTCTTCATTCTCTCCAAGAGAGACCTCACCCCTGTGCCTCAGGGAATGGCCTTACCCTATGGCTCTAATCATACAAGAAAGTTGCAGGACACAACAAAACACTGGGGCAGAGTATGATGTGCTGATAGATTTTCTTAACGCTGTCTGTGTGGCCTGTGTTCCTGGAGACTGTATGGCTATCGTTCTATGTTCTTATCATTGAATAACTGCTTCAACTCTGGCTTCCTGATCCTCAGTGGAGCTAGTGCTGCCCCTAGAGGCATTTTAGAAATGTGTGGTGTATTTATGTTTGTTACATTGGTGGCAGGAGCACTACTACTTAGAGGCAGAGGGGATCAGATTTCTTGCTTTAGGTGGGGCAGTTTTGTTCTGCACTCTATGTGACATTGTGTGCCCGCCAGACATTATATAAGTAGAAAATTTCTTTCAGTTGGTCTGAGCCTAAAACCTAATTTTATTTTGTGTATAAAGCAAGACACTTTTGCACAGTTTTAATATACACCGAAATTTTCATGAATGTTGCCATCATCATATAAATCGAGATGTTACTATATTTTATCTTTACCAGGACTTGTTCACCATTTCCAAAACCACAAATAACAACAGCAAAATATTCATGGTACTTGAGTTGCCAAATTACACACCTTTATTCTTCTGCATTTGTTCACATCTCTATGAATATATAGTACTTATATTGTCTTGCTTCAGAATGTCAAATATAAAAAAGTACCCATAATATTCCAGTCAATGTTATTTTACTTCTCTTAAGTTCAAACTTATTCATAATAAGTAGGTACAGTTGTCATATATCTTCTAGTGTAGTTATACATTAGTATGTTAAAATCCATATTATTTTATCCTAAGTTATTTCTTTTTAGTTCTTTATTCTGAAGCTAGGGCAACATGTTGATTCTTTAAAAAGATTATGCGTGTAGCCTGACTGGGCAGTGGCGCAGTGGATAGAGCGTCTGACTGAGATGCGGAAGACCCAGGTTCGCAACCCCGAAGTCGCCAGCTTGAGCAAGGGCTCATCTGGTTTGAGCAAAGTGCACCAGCTTGGACCCAAGGTCGCTGGCTCGAGCAAGGGGTTACTCGGTCTGCTGAAGGCCCGAGGTCAAGGCACATATGAGAAAGCAATCAATGAACAATTAAGGTGTTGCGATGCGCAATGAAAAACTAATGATTGATGCTTCTCATCTCTCCATCCCTGTCTATCGCTCTCTCTGACTCTCTCTCTGTCTCTGTAATAAAAAAAAAAAAAGATTATGCGTGTAAGTGAGTTATATTATCTATAATTTTTGTTTCAGAATAGTAAAGGTGAGTTTACGAATGTTTGCCATAAAAAGGGAGCATTGGGTCAGGTAGGCTTGGGGTCCCCTGCTCTCGGCAACCACCTAGAAGATGTTTATTTCATCTAATTTTTACAACAGCTCCAGGAACTAGGTCCTATTGTGACCACTATTGCACAGAAAAAAACTAAGTTGCAGAGGTCACATATCTAGAAAAGAGGAAAGCCAGGATTCTAGAGCCCTCCCAGTACACTCTGCCTTCTACTCACCATGTCTGCCCCATCTCCCGTGATTGTCCAGAAACTGGGGCCCTTCTACCTGGAAGCTCATCCTCTGGTTCTGCCAGGCCCTTTACAGGGACCAGCAGGGACTCGGAGTGGAAGAAAAATGACTTTTCCCTTTTGGATAGAATTTCGGTTGAGTAAATCAACAAGAAGTGCTTTGCATGGAGCAGACCCCCAATAAACTTTGTTGGTTGAATGACTGAATACATGATTTGGTAGTGTTTGGGGAGAGTGTGCTGGGTCCTTCGGAACAACCCTGGACTTTTAGTAATTGATCTCAGTAAACTGATGTGAGTTTCTCAGGAGTTGACACCAAGTTCACAGGGCTCCCAGCTCAAGTATGGACGTTTTTATTGTTTCCCTGAGGCTGAGGGATGCTGGCCACTCTCTTTTCCCCAGGAAGCACAGCTGTTGAAACAGGAACCAGCATATCTCCCTCACTCTTTCCTCATGCTCATTGACATGGGGCCCAGGTCCTGAAGGTCGGAATGTTCTCTAAATAACAGCCTTTCTTCATGCCCTTTGGTCTGTGATCTAACTGGCCTAGGGATACCAACTCCTACAGTAGGCAGCGGGCAAAGGGCAACACTGTGTTTCCTATGGGTCTTTGGCAGGGTCCCACTCTGAGCTACTGCATTTTCTTTCTTTTTTTTTTTTTTTCAGAGACAGAGAGAGAGTCAGAGAGAGGGATAGAGAAGGACAGACAGACAGGAACGGAGAGAGATGAGAAGCATCAATCATCAGTTTTTCGTTGCAACATCTTAAATGTTCATTGATTGCTTTCTTATATGTGCCTTGACCGTGGGGCTACAGCAGACCGAGTAACCCCTTGCTCAAGCCAGCAACCTTGGGTCCAAGCTGGTGAGCTTTGCTCAAACCAGATGAGCCTGCGCTCAAGCCAGCGACCTCGGGGTCTCAAACCTGGGTCCTCCACATCCCAGTCCAACACTCTATCCACTGTGCCACCGCCTGGTCAGGCTGCATTTTCTTTCATTCAGCAAATGTTTTTAGAGGTCTTGCTGGGGTGCAGGGATGAGCAACAATATATAAACCCCACCCTCCAGAGACTCAGATTTAGGACAGAGGACTGGCTTCTGCAGTAAACTGTGGAAAAAGCTGTAACAAAGTAATGTTCAGAGGCCTTGGGAGCCCAAGAGGAAGGGTCATCGATCCAGACTGAGGAGAAGAGGGAAGCCTTCCTGGAGGAGGTGTTGCTGAGCTTAATCCAAAAGAAAGGTTATGATTTAGCAGAGACAATGGATGACTGTGTTAGTCAGGGTCCTAACAAGGAATCATGTGAGACACAAGTGAGGATAATTAGAGGAAGATTTATGCACAAACAGGTTATTTGCAAAGATATGGGTAGGGTATGGGGAAACGTGTCAAACCCAGGGCTAGGAGCAGCAGAGCATTCACCATCCCCAGGCCAGAAGTCAGGAGGGGACTACTGTATTCCGGAAGGAAAGAAAGGTTATCCTTGACAAAAGGAGTAACTTTCTATCTGGGACCAGCCGGCCTGATAAAACCTACAGGCAGTGAATGTTTACCCTGGCTACATTCTCTCCTATCCTTCCATCTCTACTGGTGCTTCCCATTGGCCAGAACCAACCAGAAGACAGAGGACACTGGACTTTGTTTATGTGGCCCGTATTGGCAGCCTCTGGGGCACAGAGCAGGGCAGGCAGTGGGTCTGGAGGGGCAAGCAGATCTACTCGGCACACTGGTTTAAGGAAGACATTCCCAAGTAGAGCAGAACAGTTTGTGAAGGCCAGGAGCTGTGGGAGAGCGTGGTAAGTTGGCGAAGTGCATTCAGCCTCCGGGCTGGTGCTCGGAGGGAGCAGGGTGCGAGGTGTGCATCAGGAAAGACCTTGCATACATTTCTGAGGAATTTGAAAATCTATACAGGCCAGGGTAGCACTGAAGACTTTTAGGAAGGAAGTGACATGATCAGTTTTGTGTTTTAAAATGGCCACTCTAGACCTCGTGTGCAGAGATGGTCTAGAGCAGTGATTTTCAACCTTTTTTGAGCCGCGGCACATTTTTTTTTTTTCTTTTTCTTTTTTTCATTTTTCTGAAGCTGGAAACGGGGAGAGACAGTCAGACAGACTCCCGCATGCGCCCGACCGGGATCCACCCGGCACGCCCACCAGGGGCGACGCTCTGCCCACCAGGGGGCGATGCTCTGCCCATCCTGGGCGTCGCCATATTGCGACCAGAGCCACTCTAGCGCCTGAGGCAGAGGCCACAGAGCCATCCCCAGCGCCCGGGCCATCTCTGCTCCAATGGAGCCTTGGCTGCGGTAGGGGAAGAGAGAGACAGAGAGGAAAGCGCGGCGGAGGGGTGGAGAAGCAAATGGGCGCTTCTCCTGTGTGCCCTGGCCGGAAATCGAACCCGGGTCCTCCGCACGCTAGGCCGACGCTCTACCGCTGAGCCAACCGGCCAGGGCCGCGACACATTTTTTACATTTACAAAATCCTGGGGCACACCACCTACCAAAATGACACAAAATGACACTCTAACTGTTAGAATTTATTTAAAATTTAAATAAATTACATTTATTAAAAAAAAGTTAAATAAAAAGGATAACCCCCTCATATATACAGTCCCACGTAACATCCCTCATATACAGTCCCATGTAACCCCTCATATACAGTCCCACGTAACATCCCCTCATATACAGTCCCATGTAACCTCATATATACAGTCCCATGTAACCTCATATATACAGTCCCATGTAACCCCTCATATATACAGTCCCATGTATCCCCTCATATACAGTCCCATGTATCCCCTCATATACAGTCCCATGTATCCCCTCATATATACAGTCCCATATATCCCCTCATAAATACAGTCCCATGTAACCCCTCATATATACAGTCCCATATATCCCCTCATAAATACAGTCCCATGTAACCTCATATATACAGTCTCATGTATCCCCTCATATATACAGTCCCATGTAACCTCATATATACAATCCCATGTATCCCCTCATATATACAGTCCCACTAATAGATAATGGAGCTTTCATCAAGGTTGTGGGTTCAAATCAATTTGGCAAATACTCTCTATATAGAGACTGGACAAAATCAATTTTAGAAAATGTTGGGTACTTGTGTAACATCAAAAGTCCTCAGAGCATCTCTACTGTCAGATTGAGAAGTTTGCTTTCTAGGTAAGGATTCTGATAAATACTAGAGTTCTCCCTGAGGTTGTGGGTTCAAATCCCATGGTCAGCTGGGTGCAGGGGCCTTGGTTCTGTCTGTTTTGATGGTGTATATAGAGATTTGAGCTCTTTAAGAAGATGACCCTTCAGGAGGCCATATACAATATAGATAACATTGTGATGCATTGTATATCACCCTCTCCGGGGGCCTCTTTTAAAAAGAAAAAGGTCAAATATCTATATACACCATCAGGATAGACATAACCAGCTGAGGCTGAGGCTTCATCTAGTGGTGGCAACATTTACCTCCAGTCCTGACCAGGATTAGAAATCGGGACCATGGGGAGGAGTAGCAGCTTCAACTACTCACCACGGCCACACAATGACAAGTGCGCCACAGCCCGAGCAGGGGACCTTCCTGGGTGTGGATGAGAGGTGGCCTACTATTGGTTCATCGCTAGTGGTTGGGATGAATCCTAGAAGGTGATTGGTCAGTGAGCATTCCCTGTGCCTCCACTCTTCCTGTCGCTGATAGCTGGAGGGATTGTGAGGGGAATGTTTATGTTCGAATGGAGGCGGCTCGCTGCGGGCTGGATAAATAGCCTCCGTGGGCCGTATCCAGCACGTGGGCCATAGTTTGGGGACCCATGTTTAATTTCCCCACGGCACACCTGACCATGTCTCATGGCACACTGGCTGAAAAACACTGGAGTGGTAGTCAACCTGGTCCCTATCGCCCACTAGTGGGTGTTCTAGCTTCATGGTGGGCGGTAGCGGAGCAACCAAAGTATAAATAAAAAGATAGATTTAACTATAGTAAGTTGTTTTATAAAGATTTATTCTGCCAAACTTGGTGAAAATCCGACATAAAGTACTTGATAAGTAATTATTATTATATGCTTTAACTTGCTGTAACTCTGCTTTATAAATTTTATAAAGTAAAGTTACTTCCTTACTTTATAAATCACCATTACTGTGGAACTGGTGGGCGGTTGAAAATTTTACTACTAACAGAGATACAAAAGTGGGCGGTAGGTATAAAAAGGTTGACTGCCCCTGATCTAGAGGCACCTTTCAGACCAGAGAAGGTGAGGCCTCAGGACAGTGGCAGTGGGAAAAGAAAGAAGTGGATAGATTTGAGAGATTTTTAGGAATGAGGTTCAAAATGTGATGGAAGATTGGGAGAATGAAGGAGAGACAGGTGTCAAAGGAAATGCCCTGGTTTTGACTTGAAGCTCAGGCAGGGGAAGGAGCAGGGAGTGAGCGGGTCCAGCTGTCACCTCCCCAGCTTTGCTTTCTGGATTCAGAAGATGTAGATGGTCCCTTACTGGCAGGACCTTTGGCTGTCAAGGGGGCTTTGGAGAGGCTTCCTAGTCATGCATCAGGGTAGCCTCACCTCAGCTGTTCCCAGAGCAAATCAGACTAGAGAACAGAAGTCACCTTCTGCTACCACTCTGTGGTCTACGAAGCTGGGGCCTGCTTCCCTCCAAACCCCTGCCCCTGCCCAGATGGAGATGGGGTATGTTTTCCTTTAACGTGCTTCATAGCAGGGGCAAATGAGGCCCAGCTAAGGGGAGAGCGCCAGCAATGACGCAGAGCACAGGCTCTGCAGGCGGGGGCGAGCTCTGGGGTCCTGTCATCCCCAGTTTCCTTCCCTGGCTGTTCTGAAGGCCCCATCTGTCCCCATAGGCTCATATTTCATCACTAGTAACTCTGAAGAACCTGCTATCCAGTAACAGGTCCCATTCCTTGGAGTGCTCTGCCCAGAAACCTGGAATAATTTTCTTTTGTTTTAGAGGGAAATGCTGAGGTAGTTCTTTCATGTTCTAAGAAGTTGGGTAGTCATGGCAACACATTAGGGTGGGGTGAGTGAGGTGGGGGGCTTCTTAGCAGCATTTCATTTCAAATGCCAGATTAAAGGAAAAGCTTCTTTGGAGTTTGCCTCATTAAGACATAGCTGGGTTCAGGCGTGCTGGCTGGTTTTCTGGTTCATCATTTTACGCATTACATTTTTGCCTACATTTCTCACCTGATGGACAGTCTTCTGGGATTTCTCCCTGAGAATCTTGGCTCAAAGACTTCTCCAAGAATTTCAGCTCTTTCTTGGCAAGAGAGGTGGTGGGAGTGTTGTCTTTGTTCCTAGCTGGGGCCTGTCCTGTAAGTCCCTTTCTTACAATGGGACTACCACTTTTAAAAAAAGAAAAAAAGTACATGTTTATTGAGGTTTTGTTCAGTCTGTGGAAGGAAAGATGTTCACTGAGAAGTGATTTCATTCCACACTGCACTTTTGGTCCAGGATCTTTCTCCCAGAGTATGAGCTGGCCCAAGGACAAGGGGAGTCGAAAGCTGGCTCTGCCCTGGGGCTCTGGGGACCCTTCCCACTGCTGTCTGAGGGGATCTAGGAGAAAGTGAAGGTGGAAACGTTTCTCCCAGAGACTGAACCCAAGCGCTGTTTTCCTAAACTGAATGGTATATCCTGCCTTGGTGTGGCTTCAGAATTCTCCTTCAGCTGGGGCTGACTCCCCACTCCACCACAGTCAAACCTGCTTCCGCAGCAGGGAGTTCCAGTTCTGACCCACAGGAGATGCTCAATCCCATTACAGTAGCCCAGGTGTCAACTAAAATATTTCCCCCACTCGGTCACCAAGCCCTGTCTTTTATTCCTTCCAAGTCTCTCCTAGTGTCATCTTTTTACTAAGGTTCTTCTGAACACCAACCCCCATTTATTGAACACTTAATGAGAGCCAGAATTTCTATGTGTCACTGAATTTAATAGCAGACACTATGATTCTCATCTTATAGAGAAGGGAACTTAAGACCCCAAATATTAATTTTTCCAGAGCAAAATAGCTGGTCAGAGTAAAGCTGACTGTGTGATGCACACTGTGTGATGCTCTTTCCCCCACGACGGAGCCTGTGTCCTCGGCCAGCACCCCAGCTTGCATGCTCTCTCACTGGGTCTCAGCAAGCACTCCAGTGCAGACCTGCACCTCCTTTCTGTCCTGTTTTATTCCGGCCAGCATGTAGACCAGGGGTCCCCAAACTACAGCCTGGCCCGCAGGCACATGCGGCCCCCTGAGGCCATTTATCCGGCCCCCCGCTGCACTTCCAGGAGGGGCACCTCTTTCATTGGTGGTCAGTGAGAGGAGCATAGTTCCCATTGAAATACTGGTCAGTTTGTTGATTTAAATTTACTTGTTTTTTATTTTAAATATTGTATTTGTTCCCGTTTTGTTTTTTTACTTTAAAATAAGATATGTGCAGTGTGCATAGGGATTTGTTCATAGTTTTTTTTATAGTCTGGCCCTCCAGTGGTCTGAGGGACAGTGAACTGGCCCCCTGTGTAAAAAGTTTAGGGACCCCTGATGTAGACACTGCATGGTCTCCCTAAAGCTCCCCTTTCATTGCTCCCTCACCAGGCTCAGTTTTGTGGTAGGTACAAAGACCACAGCTGTTCTGCTCACCACAGTGTCTATAGGACACAGAAAGTGCACAACAAGTGTTTACTTACTCACTTAGTGGATCAATGAAAAAAATGTATTTTTCCTCCAGCAGCCCTTCCCTCATTCTCTCTGCTTGGGTCCCTCCCAGCTGGAGCCACTGCTGCCCTCCATCATCAGACAGGCATGGCTTCCCTGGTGCCTGGGCCAGTCCTGCCCAGACAGGTGGCATTCTATCAGAGTATGCCAGTGTGTTCATAGGGTACATTCCCATGGCGCTTCCATAGCCCCGGCTGCTTCTGCTTCCGCAGGGAAGAGTAGTTCTGTGATAGGTCCAAGATCTGGGTGCAGGGGGTGACTCCTGGTCCCCTAAATGACCCTGGACTGCCATGGTCCTCAACTCCCTCACATATCAGCCTTGTCCATAGAATAGCCATTTACTGAGCACCTACTTGGTTGGGTACTTAACATACATTATCTTATTTAATTGATAAAAAACTCAAAAGGCAGATATTAGGATTTCAGTTTTACAGATGAGGAAACAGGCTTGAAGAGACTAGTTCACTTGCTAAAGGACTCACAGATAGGCAGAGATGCAGGAGGAATCTGAGCAGTTTATCTGTAGTCGAAGCCTTTGTGATTTTTCCTTCACTGCCTTTTCCCATCAGGGTTGGGCTTCTGCCATTTTTACCCATCAAACCTCTAAATCCTTCCTCATTTTCTGGGAACCTGACAATTTCAGGGGCTAATAATAGTAGTGAGATCAGGTACAATTGTGTGAACATCTAGATCTGCCAGAAGCTCCACCCCTATGAAGAGGTGCTATGATTATTCCCACTTTACAGATGAGGAAACTGAGAGACATTAAATGTCACCTCCAACGTCATATAGTTACTCAGGTGAGGGAGCTGAGAGTCAAGCCAGGCTTGTTGGAATGCAAAATTCATGCTCTTTGCTGCTCTGGCTGACTGGGAGTGGGCCTTGAGAGTCCCCTGTTCCTCTCACTGCACCCCATTTCTAGCTGAGGTGCGGCCCCCCAAAGCCAGCATGGCACTGCCTTTCGTCCTTAGGACTTCTGCTGCTCTTCCCCACCTGCCTGACTTGACCTGAGTCGTGTTCACCGGCCCCTCCGATTGCTGGGCTTGGCACTGCTGGCCACCCTGGCAGCCCCTGACCTGGCCTCTGCATGGAGATCCCGGGGTGGTTTTCATCCCCCGCCCCACGTGCCTGGTTAACAGGCTCTGACACTCTGCTCTTGTCCCTGCATGGCTTTCTTAGGTGGACTAAGTGAGTCTCAGCTCCTCTGTCTGCTTTCCTGGGTGTCCTGTAGTTCCCCGCTTCTAGCTAGCAGCGAAAACCTCTTCCCTGTGGCCCCGTGGCCCCCGCATTCGAAGCCAGTCCCTGTGGTTGACCAAGTATGGCTTAGGGCTCTCTGGGCATTGTGGTAATGCCCCTTGTTGTCTCCTGGCTCTCTGCTGACCAGCTGAATGCCCTGTTCTGCCCTGTTCTGCTGTTTGATACCTGCCTTTCTGCATTACCCCTGGCCCTGGTCTCCTCCGGCCTCTGAGTAGCTTGCCTAGTCACCTCTCAGCACACTGGGACATTTCCCAGCCTTTCTTTCTCAACAGCTCCCCATTTGGAATCTGCTTCACTTAGAGCAGAATCAACACTCAAGTAATAATTTATGCTAGCGGCCCATGTACAAGACATTGAGTGGGGGCACTGAGACCTCCCAGCTGCTCCCTGCTCCCAAGACCCCTGCCACAGCCTCTGCCTGGTTTCTGCTGTTCTCCTTGACTCCCACTATTGCAGCGAGCCCCCACCCCTTTCCTCACCCCACCAAAGCCTCCTATGTTCAGAAGCCCACTCTGAGGACTGTCAACTTGGCTTTTCAACATTCTTTGCACACAGACGAAAGGCAAACTGGGATAAATGGGAAGCTGGCAGGAAGAGCCAGTCTAGAACCCCGGACTTGGCCCAAGGGCTAAAGGGGTAGATCGAGTCTCTGCTCACCCGAGACCCGTATTCTGCTAAGCTCTCCTCTAAGCCATGGCAAGCTATAGCTTCCTTTTACCCAATGATTAAAATGTGCCAGGAATTTATATACCTCTCAGGTCCTCTAAGGCAGGTATTCATTATTCCATTTTACAGATGAGGACCAAGGCTCAGAGACATTCAGTAGCTTGCCCAAGGGCTTTGCTTCTTTGAACTTATAATGTTCTTAAAAGTCAGGTATATGGGATTAACCCTATGGCATTCTTCTTTTCTTCCATTTGTACCCATCTTGCAATGAAATGGGAACTCTTGAAGAGCAGAGCTGTTTCTGATTCCTGTCTGTGTCCCCGCCGTGCTGGCTTATTGTAGGTGCTCTGTGTTACCTATTCTCCAGGTCCTTCTGGGAAGCCCAGGGCTCCTTAAGCCCAGCTCCCACTTTGATCTCAAAGGAATAAACCCACATGTTTTCCCCAAAGAAGTCTAGACCCCTTATCTGCAGAAGCTTTTTGGGAAATGGAGCTGAGAGTTACCAGGCAGTTTGGTGACTGTGGCCCTATGGGAGTAGGGTGTTTCCATTCTATCTTGTATATGGACGGTGTTAGGTCAGTGTCACCCTAGGAATTGCTGAACTGGTCCAATTTCTCCCCTTGTAGATGGCAAAGCCAAGAACTGAAGAGAAGGCATGTTTCCTGCAAGGTCACACAGGGACAAGACAGAAACAACCTGACTCTCCGTCCGGGGCTCTTCCCACTGAGGATGCTTCCGCATCAGCTCAGTCACTGAGGTGCTGCCTGCCACCCAGGTCAGGCTTCTGGACGTTGCTGACTTTTCTCAGTTGCTTCTTGGTTGGAAGACTTTGTGCCTCGTCCATGGGAAGTGGGTATTGGCAGGTAAGACCACTAAAGGGCAAAATTGTTAATGTCCCTTGTTGGTCCCTGCAACATGACAAAGTGGCGGGCTCGGCTGCTGTGCTCGCCATTGCCCACTCTCTCTCTGTTCCCGTTGGAAGCCTGGCAGGAGAGCAGTTGCCTCTGTGTGTGTGTGTGTGTGTGTGTGTGTGTGTGTGTGTGTGTGTGACAGAGACAGAGAGATACAGAGTGAGTAACAGATAGGGACAGACAGACAGGAAGGGGGAGAGAGGAGAAGCATCAGTTCTTCATTGTGGCACCTTAGTTGTTCATTGATTGCTTTCTCATATGTGCATTGACCGGGGGACTACAGCAGAGCAAGTGACCCCTTGCTCAAGCCAGCAACCTTGGGCTCAAGCTGCTGAGCCTGTGCTCAAACCAGATGAGCCCGCACTCAAGCCGGAGACTCAAGATTTTGAACCTGGGTCCTCCACATCCCAGTCTGATGCTCAATTCCCTGTGCCACCGCCTGGTCAGGTGGCAGTTGCCTTTATTTTGAGGACTATAATTGCTATGGGCCCATTAGTGGTACAAATGTCTGTGCTCTTTGACCAGTCAAAGGGCCTGGCTATTCCTCAGCCTGACAAAATCAGTTGGGTTAGCTGGGAGCTGCCCTCCTCCTCATCACCGTTTCTTTCAGAGGAGCGAGCTCTCTGCCATCTACTTATTTTCAGCTGAGTTATATTTTGCATAAAGTAAACTTAGCAAACAGAGAACACAGTGAGAATATATTTGGCTTTGAAGCGTCAGTGTTCTGACAGGCATTTCCTATTAGCTATCTCTGAGCCGACTAGCCCAGCTAGGTTTTGCTTAAGTGGCATAATTCTCCTGCAGTGGAGACAGCTCATTCATTAGTCATTCCAAAAGCCACATACAAAATATCCTTCTGTAAGCCAACTCCCCCAACCAGCTCCGCAGCCGCAGCCCGGGTGGAACAATGAAACTGTGGGGCTTACTGGGCCTGGCAAAGGTCAGCCTGAGAGCCACCTGTCTGCTGGCGTTGGAGGATGGCTTTGGCTCGAGCCCTCGTTCCCTTTAGAGCAGGAAGGGTACATCTTCCTTTCTTGGCAGAGGCCTGGGGAGCCTTTATGAAGGTGAGCGCCGTCCCATTTCACTACTGAGTCTTTTGCAATAACTCGAAGCCCTGACTGAATGCACTTTGTTTTGTTTTTATTATATATATATATTGTTTTGTTTTGTTTTTTTTTTTTTGTTTTTTTTTTAGGTCCTAGAAGCTAAAGGTACTCATTCCAAGAGGAAGTAAAGGAATGTATTCTTTCCTGCTTGGTTCTTTCAGCTGAACTCAGCCCTTCCTTGATTGGCATCTTGCATGCTCTTTTAATCCCTGCACAGTGAGGACTGATGTCCCCATTTTATAGACGAGGAAACTGCAGCTCAGAGAACGGAAGTGATTTGCCAAGGGTTGCACAGCCAGGGTTCAAGCCTGTTGGCTCCAAAATTCGTCTCTGTCTTCTCTTTCAGGAAACCTCCTTTGGGATAATTATCTTGAGTTTAAAAATGAAAATATACATGGAGGTGATGGTTTCCTTTATTCAACTTCAGAACAAAGAATGCCACTGTGTCCCAGACACCCAGAGCAGGATGGGCTGAGAAGCCAGCCGGGGAGAAAGCTGGGGAAGGATGAAAACTCCCTGGGGTGGAGAGTGGGGCTGTGGGCTGGATGTTTCTGATGGGGGCAGAGCTTGGTCTGAGTTGGGCCAGGAG